>NC_143061.1:43820000-45070000 GCF_052426305.1 Pelodiscus sinensis | reverse complement strand
TAATGTGTACATCAGACAGTTAATAGTTATTTTTAATGCCTCAGATTCCTAAGTTAGCCTTTGATATCAGTAATTTATATCAGTAAAATGGGAATATGCTATACTGATATAACATGAATTTCACCTTCATATTAGAGATATCAAGAAGTATGACCAAAACAATAGCAAAAATGTTAGCTAACACAAACTACTTTGGTTTAAGACAGGTAGAAATAAGCTTCAGGATATGAATTAACTTGAAATAAGTCACTAGCTGATAGTGTGACAAAAGGTAAATTCCAGGTTGTCTTATCTACCTAAGTCCTATCTACCTTGATACAATCCTTTTGTTCCCCACTATGGGTATGTCTACACTACAAAGTTAATTCAAACTAACAGCCGTTAGTTCAAATTAACTTTAATAAGGGCTACACATACAAATCGCTAGTTCGAATTTTAATTGAACTAGCGGAGCGCTTAATCCGAACTAGGTAAACCTCATTCTACGATGATTAACGCCTAGTTCGAATTAAGTAGTTCAAATTAAGGGCTGTGTAGCCACTTAATTTGAACTAGTTGGAGGCTAGCCCTTCCCAGATTACCCTGGTGGCCACTCTGGGCCCAACCAGGGAAACTCTTCTGCCCCCCTCCCGGCCCCGGAACCCTTAAAGGGGCATGGTCTGGCCACAGTGCTTGTGCCAGTTGAAAGCCTGCCAGCACCCAGCCAGCAAACCCTGCACCTGGCACAGCATGAGCCAGCCACTCGCTGCCACCCAGCCCTCCGCCTCTTCCCGGGACCAGGCTGGCGGCTCCCGGGAGCCTGCCCAAGTCCGCAAGAGGCGGGCACCCGCCTGGTCTAGTGCAGACATCGTGGACCTCATCCACGACCTCCGCACTTGGCACAGGAAAGTGGCCGTCTAGGGCAGGAGAGCTGCCAGCCTGGCCACCCAGCAGCAGGTTGGCATGAAAATCAAGGTGGTCTACTGAGACCCCCGACCCTGAGCCCTGAGCTTAGAATGGCCGTACTGGGTCAGACCAAAGGTCCATCTAGCTCAGTAGCCTGTCTGCCGACAGCGGCCAACACTAGGGACCCTGGAGGGGATGGACCGAAGACAATGACCAAGCCATTTGTCTCGTGCCATCCATCTCCAGCCTTCCACAAACAGAGGCCAGGGACACCATTTCTACCCCCTGGCTAATAGCACTCCATGGACCCAACCTCCATGACTTCCACAGAACTCACTAAGTTAGTTCGAATTAGTGCTGTAGTGTAGACATACTCTCATAGTTCTAGTCTTCACAACCTCCTGTGGCAAGGAGTTCCACAGGCTGACTATGTGCTGAGTGAAGAAGAACTTCCGCTTATTGGTTTTAAACCTGCTGCCCATTAATTTCATTTGGTGTCCTCTAGTCCTTATATTATGGGAACTAATGAAGAACTTTTCTTTATTCACCCTCTCCACACCCCTCATGATGTTATATACCTCTATCATGTCCCCCCTCAGTCTCCTCTTTTCTAAGCGGAAAAGTCCCAGTCTCTTTAGCTTCTCTTCATATGGAACACGTTCCAAACCCCTAGTCATTTTAGTTGCCCTTTTCTGAACCCTTTCCAAGGCCAAAATATCTTTTCTGAGGTGAGGAGACCACATCTGTACACAGTGCTGAAGATATGACGCACCATAGTTTTATACTTCCCCTCCTCCTTCTTCCCCTGGCTTCCCCCTTCCAGATCCCTCCTCCCAGGTTTCCCCCACCCCTCTCCCACCCTTTCTCTTCCCCTCTCCCACCACCTTTTCCCAATCTCCCCAGAGGTTAATCCCGTCCCCCCCCCCCCCCAGTTTTGTTAAATAAAGAGAGTTTCTATTTTTGAACACACGTGTCCTTTATTTTTTACATCAGGAAGGGGGGCTAGGGATGGGTAAGTGGAAGGAGGTGAGGGAGGAATGGGGCACTGTGGCGGGGTAGCCCCGCCGCTTCCGAAAGCCGCCGGGGCGCCGCGACCGCGGGGGAAAGGATCACCCCCTGGCGCGGCGTGCATTGCTGTCCATTCCCCCCCGAGCGGGGGGGCCAGCGCACCGGCCAGGTTACGAGCCGGGGCCGGCAGATGGCACAGACAAGGGGCGGGGGGAAGAGGTCGCAGGAGTGACATCACGGGGAGGCCAGCCTGAGGGGGGGCTGGAGGCCGACGAGGGGGGTGACGTCATCTGCCTGCGTCCGGCGGGCAGTTCAAAAGGTGGCAGTGGACCAGCGAGCGGGGGGGATGCCGAGGAGACGGACCCACCCCGGGAGCGAGTGGAAGGATTCAGGTACTGGAGACCCTGGGCGGGACCGGAGTGGATGCCTGCGGGGTGAAGTGATTTAACTTGGGGGAAGAAGTGGCCCAGGGTGGGGACGTGGACCCTGAGAGCGGGGGAGTTTAGGGTTCTCGACCTCCCCCCCTACTAGGTGGGGAGTCTTTCCCTGACCTTAGGGCCCTGGGTCAGGGTCCAGAGCGAGAGCGGGCCCGGACCCCCTTCCCCCAACCGGCCGAGCTGAGCGGAGCAAAGCCGGGCGCACACGGCCACAAACGGCCATAAGGACTGAGGAGGGCGGACATAAGCCCCTCCCCCCGGGGTGAAACCCCTACAGGCACGAGCCCCCGATGGGAGGACTGGGGTGGCTCTGTGGGCTCCTCAGGGTGGAAGCTCTCCTGCAGGGCCTCCTGGATCCTGACAGCCCCCCGATTGACCATTCCTTCCCCCCTCCTCCCGGATGGCATCCTGTGGCAAGTGCAGCCGGGCTGATGGCCAAGTGCTGTGATGTGCCGAGTGTGGGCATTCAGGGCACTCCAAATAGGACTGCTTTGCTTTCCCTCATCGAGTTAGACAAGCAAGCGGGGAACCCTGAGAACTGTCCAGGGTGGGGGTCAGGTCCCTTTCGGCACAGCCCTAAGCTAGCCTGAGGCAGCAGCTCCGCACTCTAAGTCCTAACCTGATGCCCTGCCACCACTGGTTGTGGCCAGTCTTAACTTCGGTTCAGGGTCCACTCAATGTGGACATGCTATTTTGAATTAGCAAATGCTAATTCGAATTAGTTTTTAGGTCTAGATGCACTAATTCGAATTATCTTATTTTGAATTAACTAATTCTAATTAAATTTGTTCGAATTAGTGCTGTAGTGTAGACATACCCTATTATCCTACTGAAACTCATGAGAGTTTTGTCATTGACTTCAATGCAAACAAGTTAAGACCTTGAGCCCACACTGAGCTTATTGTATGACCAGAGTCATACAGTGATCTTATAAAGTATTTGGGGGCAAAGTTTACACAGAGTTAAGTAACCAAGAGAAGAAATTAATGGGGTCTAACCAAATCCAATCCAATAGTAAGAGGCAGAATATTTGAGAGGTCACTGTTGCAAGAACTGCTATAATTCAATGTGCTTCAATATTCCTCCCTACTCATTTAGAGCTATTTCCCAGGAGCTAACTGAGAGGAAAGGGGAATCCTTGACAAAAGCTGTGAGCTAGCAAAACAAAAATAATTTAAAAAATGCAATGTGTGATGTAATCCACATGATCAGATAACATGACAGGCTCATTGTCAGCTTTGTTGAGTTACCCATACAAGTTGTATTCCATTGAGTACATTTTATAATCAGGTTTTGACTAAATCATTTTAAAAGCGAAGAGACGAGAAGAGAAGAGAACATTAGATTCTCCTCTTGCCTATAGCTTTTTCTAGATTTTTATCAGAGCAGAAGCATTTGTTTGATTTTTAACTCTTTTATGGATCTAATTTACATTCATTTTATCCTCCCGTCCATTTTAAGAAAAAGATTTTTTAAAGCTTTTCTGTATCTATAATCCAGAGACTCTTTTCTGTGTGCAGTACAACTACACTTCCTGTATGCACTGACCCATAACTGTGAACAGATGTGCTTCTTTGGTACAGACGGAGGTTACAGATGTCCTTCTGCCAGAAAAACTGCTGTTATTTCAGTGCAGCAAGAGGAACTTAGAGCACCTTGACCCATCAAAGGAACACCTTACCCTTTGCTTTACTGTGCTGCCAGGTTTTTCTTCTTTTCACATAATGTCGTTGATGAAGCTTTAATGTGTGGGAGACAAGGCTATTGCTGTTTATCAAGCCCTTTGAAATGTCCAAAAGCTTTGCCAGAACTGAGAAACACAAGTTTTATTGAACTGACTCTGCAGTGAACTCTACACTAGGGGTGCTTCTCTTGCCCTTCCTTCCACCCACCCTGTCGGCATTATTACAGTGACAGCTGCCTCAGTTGATACACTATGCTCTTCTGACTGCTGATCTATAAAACATGGGAGGAAGGTTGCTGCACAGATAATTTTTTGCTTTGGGGAGAGAGAATTTTTTCAATTTTCAGCAGTTGTTCCTTTGTATTTGCTATGGTTTCTATATCACACTGAGGAGATGCATGTGATACAGGCATGACAAATGAGAGAGGGGAAAATAGCCCAGCAGCAGACAAGTCTGCATTAACAACTTTGGGAGTCTCTCTCAACCAGAAGAGAGACTCCTGGCTAGGTGTGGGAGACCCTTTAACTGTCACTGCTGGCGGAGATTGGTTTCTCATTTCATGCTAAAGTCCACCACTCCATTTATATCAAAGAATCTATCGAGAGACGTTTTTATAAAGATGTGTCTCAGCACCCAGCCAACCACCTTGCTAGAGACAACAAACTGTGCCAATGAGAAACATCCAATAGAGGAAAAGTGAAAAAAGTCCCTGTGCTTCAGAAATATATAGAAATTGATTCCTTTACAGATAATAAAAGAAAGTCAAGTTTATTCTTGTTCTATTTCCTATAAGAGATAAAGGATCTTTTTCTTTCTTTAGTATTACAAGCAATAAAAATAACTTTAGCCAGTACAGAATTTCTACAAGCAACTTGCTTTTTTTGTTGTTGAGTGTACTAGCTTTCTAACATTTTTATGAAGTTCTATTGTCTGTTAGATTAATTATATTTTATTTACTTTCATTCTTCACTCCTTACTCCTCTTGCCATCTCTTTTCACTCAACTCTACGGCAGTGTTCTCAAGATATAATTATAAATCTGCAGACCTGCACAACTTTCTGAGAGGAATTCATTTTATTTTCCTTATCTTGCATTACAGCACAAATTTAAGAAATAAATAGATATAATTTAATGAGAGTTCCCTATAAAATACTCCATTGACATCACTGTTATTTCACTTTGTGTGTCACTGACCAAATAGCCAATTCAATACTCTTCAGACTCTATTAAGGCTTTTCAGAGTCCTAACTACACATTTGGGCATATAAACAAGTTCACAGATTAGCAAACTCCAACAGAAGGTAAAATATCAGGTTTTGGAACAGAACACCAAAGCTGCCCATTCTCAAATCCTGCCTCCGTTCATGCAGCAGAACCATGAAAGCCCCCCAAGCTCAGACCCTCAGAAAGCTAGAGGCAAGGACAAGACTTATCCTGTTGCAAAGGATTTTTTGAGCAAATCCATAGAGAAACTTGTACTGAAAATAGAGTGAACTGTTCATATTACAAATGAATTCTCCATTCCCTTACTACCCTAGCAGCTCTGACAGATTTTCAAACAAACTTGCACATGGTAGGTTCTTAGGCTCTGATTGTCTTGTGTGCAGGCAGACCCTTGCTCCTGTGCAAGTCCCATGCAGTCCCCCTAGCAGATCTGCTGCCCAAGTCCGTATAAGAAAAAACGTGTTAGCCTTTAATTTGGC
Source organism: Pelodiscus sinensis (assembly GCF_052426305.1). Taxonomy (NCBI): domain Eukaryota; kingdom Metazoa; phylum Chordata; order Testudines; family Trionychidae; genus Pelodiscus; species Pelodiscus sinensis. Next base: position 45,064,282 of record NC_143061.1, on the reverse strand, counting down.
CATTGTAATAAGCAGCTGCAGGCCCCTGAATACACAGACTAGGAGGGAGCTGTTCTGAGGAGTAGAATCAAACTTTAAAAGTGCAGGCCACTTATTCTCCTACAATCTGATGAGAATGGCTCTGCCTATATGTGCTTCATCAGGTTTGGCTGTAATTCTGATTCAGTAGAATATCCTCCCCTCCAAGACTCTAGTCCTGCAACTGAACACAGACTGAATCTTGAACCTGCACAAAGTCCCACTGACTACATCATCACCTTCCATAGTTACAATGACTTTTGTGATCAGTGTTCCCTCTAATGTGCTACCCTGCCGAGTCAGTCAGCTCCTTGCAGGGAGCTCTGAGCCTCTGACTGGGCGGGGCTGATTAATCACCTGGGAAGCTGTGCTGTCCCCACAGTTTAGAGGGAACACTGCCTGTAATATACATGAATATTGTTTTGTGTGCATTAGTGCCATACAGATAAAAAAAACCACAACCGACTTTCTTGTCTATGCTTAGCAAAGTGCACATAGCTAAATCTTCCTATATTCCTGTCCATAAGCCTCAAAAGGCATCTTACTCAAGTATCATTTTGAGAATTAGTATTTTTCAAAAAGAAGTTTTGTGAGTCCTGCTACTTCGGCTAGGAAGGAGAATAAGAAGATGATAACGCCCAACATTTTTAATGATATGTCAAAAGAAAATGATGCTATATGTTTCTCCAATTGCACCCAGCAGTTAAGCAGGGATAGTTCTGCAATCTGCACATAGTATCCCCAAACTAAATGTCATCGAACAGCCTGTGGATCTGTGGGATTTTGTTGATTATGTCTGAACTAAGATTATTTAATTATACAACAGATGTTCAGAAGGAAATCAGATTTACAAAAACTGGATCGTTTATGGGAGTGACAATGTTAAGTACAATTGCACAAGGTACACAGAGCCATTTTAATTAATGTCCTTAACCATGAAGTGATACTTCCTGTGAGTAAGGATGACAGAGTCTAGTCCACATAGTTTTAAGTGTTCCTTAATTTGTTTTAATTTCAACTTTTTTCAAGCAAAACAATGACGCAAACTGATAATCGTAATAGCACCATACTCTTTAGAACAATGAACCACCCTCCAATGCTGAGTTAGTATTTTTGAACTCCATTATATAGATGAGACAAATCTCTGAGGGAGATTTTCGAAGGCCCAAAGGAAGTTAGGTGCCCAGCTCTCATTGAAAGTCATTTGTGTATTTGAAAATCTCTTTCTATATGACCTGGTCAAGTTCACACAAGTGTGATACCCTCATTCTGAGCAGTACCTTGCATCAGAAGAAGTCTCAAAGTCAATGGGTCCACTTCTGCTGTAAGTCACTACTCAGTGTGAGAAAGGGATCACATGATACCAGTAAAGTGATAAAGTACTAGCAGACCTCAGGAGTCCTCATCACTAGATAACATTGTCTGCAGACACACAATAAAATCCTTCAAACTATACTATCTGCCTAAAATAACGCTGTCTTCATTCATGTCTAATACTATTGGATAATAGATAGCAAATACATTTCTATATTCAAAATCTAAGCTAAAGCTTATTATGGTACCAGACAAAAGAGAAAATATATTGCTGTATCCCTTCCTATAAAGTTTGCTATTTTTCTGCCATTGTTGGTGAGATGCTGCATGATATATATAAAAGCACAGGGATGTAGCCAAACTCTTAGAATACTCTCTATCTTGTAGCTCCACATAGGAGGGAACTAGGTGCCTAAATATCTTTCAGGATTGGGGTCATAACTCCTTGATTTAATAAAATGAGAGAAAGTGTGGTCAAGGGGGGGAAAGCCTGGTATCTCAGTGCCAAGACACTTGGAATGGACAGTGGGTTCCAGTGGCACTGTTACATAGGCCACCTCTATGCAAACAGGAAGATCAATGCTGCGATGGTCAATCTTATGGCATTCAATTTAGTTGGTCTAGTAAAGACCTGCTAAATCAAACGCTGAGGGTGCCTGCATCAACTGCAGTACTCCTCACTGTCACAGGGAATAAGGAAAGTTAATGGGAGCATTTCTTCCATTGTCCTTCCACTGTGGAAACAACGCCAAAGTTCAGCTTCAGATATGTCAACTCCAGTTGTGTTATTTACATAACTACAATTGCGTACCTTAATCTGATCTTCCCCCATAATATAGACCTGAGTTTGGACTCTTTGGTGCTCTAGACAGCAGCATCAGGAAGACAAATGTTTCCACTTATATTTATAGATCTGCTGCTGACAAACCCCTCTTTCTCCACCCTCACCACTGACACACCCCATACGCTAGGGCTTCTTAGGAAATCTACTGAAGGCAGCCATATGACTGTCTTACCCAATGTCTACATTTGGGGAACACTCCCCAAGCCAGCTATGCTAGTCTGGCCCTTTTATTATTTTTGCCCATATAACTTATAAAGATGGTTTTAGATCAAGGTTTCTTATTCACAGTGGGGAAGTATGGTGGTAGAAAGGGAGGTAGCTGAGATTGAGAAGAACAAAAGATGAGTGGAATGTAGATGGGGTTTTGAATGAATGAATTGTTTATTTCCTTGCCTTTTATACTTTACATTAATAGCTTAGGGTATGTCTACACTACAACGTTAATTCGAACTAACTTAGTTCGAATTAATTAATTCGAACTAAGCTAATTCAAACTAACGGATCCAGACTAAAAAACTAGTTTGAATTAGCGTTTTGCTAATTCGGACTAGCATGTCCACACTGAGTGGACCCTGAAGCGGGGTTAAGGATGGCCGGAAGCAGTGCCAGCAGGGCATCAGAGGAGGACTTAGAGCGTGGAGCTGCTGTCTCAGGCTAGCCGAGGGCTGTGCTTAAAGGGACCTGACCCCCACCCCGGACAGACAGTTCTCAGGGTTCCCCGCTTGCAAAGCAGTCCTGGCTTGGAATGCCCGGAGTACTCACACTCGGCACATCACAGCACTCGGCCATCAGACCGGCTGCACTTGCCGCAGGCTGCCATCTGGGGAGAGGAGGCAATTGGGGGGCTGCAGGAGAGCTTCCACCACGAGGAGCCTGCAGAGCCAGCCCAGTCCTCCCCATCGGGGGCTCATACCCCATTCCTCCCTCACCTCCTTCCACTTACCCTTCCCTAGCCCCCCTTCCTGATGTAAAAAATAAAGGACACGTGTTCAAAAATAGAAACTCTTTATTTAACAAAACTCGGGGAAACTGGGAAAAGGAGGTGGGAGAAGGGAAGAGAGAGGGTGGGAAAGGGGAGGGGAAAAACTGGGAGAAAGGAGCCTGAAGGGGGAAGCAAGGGAAAGGAGGGGGTGGGGAAACTCAAGGATCAGGGGTGGGGGTCTCGCCGGGCCAACCGCCTCCCAGCATGGTGAGGGAGGGGGCCTCGGCATCCCCGGGGGGATGGGGTGGAGGGTGCAGAGGTTGAGGTGGGGGGTGTGAACATTGAGGAAGAGGGTGTGGGGGTTGAGGAGGAAGAGGTGGGAGGGGGGGCAGGAGTGGGAGGAGGGACAGCAGTTGGGGGGACAGCAGGCACAGGACCAGCACGGGGCACCATGCTCTGCAGCAGGACCTGCTGGTTTGTGCTCAGCCCTTGGACCTCAGCCAGCAGCTCGTGGCGGAGCTGGAGGTCTGCCCGCATCCAGGCCTCCAGTGTGCGGTGCAGGGCTCGCAAGGACCCCAGGTGCTGGTCCCAATACTCCTGCTCCGTGCTGGCGGTCCGGAGCAGGCCACAGGGGGCGGGAGCATGTCCCGGGTGGAGTGGTGCGCCCTGTACGAGCAGCTGGTGCAGCTGTAGAGAAAGAAGAGAAGTGGTCAGTTCTCCCTGGGGATGCAGAGGATGATGCCCAGCCCCCTCCTCCACCCCGCAATGTGAGGGTGACCATGTCCTGCACCGTCACAGCCGCAGTGCTTGTACAGAGGCCATGGTCAGGATGTCTGGCTCTCCCCGGGACTGGGAGCTGCCCCAAGACCACACCCATGTCCCTGTGCCATGTATAGTGTGGCCGGGGCGGCAGGGGGAGGGGGACATGTCCCCTGCATCCGTGTAGAGGGGACATGTGAAGGGAAAGCATCCTGCAGGGTCCCGCCCCGGGGTTGGGAGCATGTCAGGTCTCTTCGCACAAGCATGTGCCTATTGGGCCATGGCCCCTGGGTGTCACGTAGCTGGAGCCACCTGCCCAAGGGTGGCATGGCATGTGCTTGCATGTGCACAGGTGTCTGCGTGATACATGGAAGGCATGGCCCACGTGCGCGGTCTCTGTTCTCCCTCCCGCCTCCCCCCCCCCGAACTACTTAATTCGAACTACTTACCTGGTACGATCTCCCTGGACGCTGGGACATCCTGCGGTGGCCCCTCCGGTGTGCCCGGGTCAGGGCTCTCCGGTCCCGGCTCACTGTCCCCCGGGCTGGCACGGACCGCCCTGCCCTCCAAGAGTCTGTCAAGGGCGGGGAAGTAGGGGCAGGTGTCATCCCCTGCAGCGGCGCCGCCCCAGTGGCCCTGGCGTACCCCTGCCGCAGCTGCTTCACTTTAATGCGCACCTGCTCCTGGGAGCGCCTGTGTCCCTTTCGGGCCATGGCAGTCGCTATGCGGCCATAGACGGCCGCGTTCCTCCTCCTAGTGCGGAGATCATGGAGATTGGGGGCCTGCCGCCAAACCTCAATGAGGTCCATGACCTCTGCACTAGTTCAGGGGGCCGCGCGCTGTCTACGGCCCTGGCTGGCCCTTGGGTGCTGGGGGACTGGGCAGGGGACGGCTCGCTGCCACTGGCTGCCTGGCTTATGGTGGGGCCATTGGGTCAGGGGCAGAGACTGCTGGCAGGGCTGGCTGTCTCAAGTGCCGTCTGGCCAGAGTCTACCCCTTTAAGGGCCCGGGGCTGGGAGAGAGGAGAGGAGTTTTCCTGGTTGTGCCCAGAGAGGCCACCAGGGGGAACCTGGGAAGGGCTAGCCTCCCACTAGTTCGAATTAAGGTCTACACAGCCCTTAATTCGAACTAGTAAATTCGAACTAGGCTTAATCCTCATGGAATGAGGTTTACCTAGTTCGAACTAAGCGCTCCGTTAGTTCGAATTAACTTTGTAGTGTAGACATACCCTTAATTCAAAGGTAACATTTTTTTTGTTAAAAAAAACCATAGATATGTGCTCCTCCCTTCTTGCACCCTTTAGACGCTGCTGTGATTTGCTTATTAAAAAAATAATTTCCTAGTATTTTGATCCCTGAAGAGGACTCATCAGCAGTTGACAGACAGGACACCACCCTCATCAACTGCAAAATGAATAAAATAACAAGCCCTTATTCAGAAAGACACTCAAGCTAAAATTGTATCTTTTGTTAGATTACTTTCCTTAATGCTTTGGAGCAATCTAGCAATGTGATAACCACCTGGCTTAGAAACCTTCAACTTCACGCTGGTTTATGCCTGAAGTTCCATTTCTGGATCTGTGCCACTTCACGTCCACATTCATCAAAGGGTTGTGTGGGGGAGCAAGATATGCCATCTCTTCCAACTCTGGAGTCCAGTAAAAAGCAGATGACTAATGAAGTAGACACTGTCACTTTTTAAATACTTATTTTTATCTTTGGCAGCATTAGGCCCCGATTCTGCACAGAGAACAAGCCCATGGAGCTCACTTCAGGACTGGGCCTTTCATTTTCTTAGAAACCTATGAGCAGGTGAAGATAAACTCTTTCCCACAAGGTATCAGATAGTTGTATTCACTTAGCTACATGGAATATATTTAACCCCTAAGAGAAAGCATACAATATAAAAGATTTGTTATTATAACTCTGAGAGAAAGGATATCATCCTATCTCCGGTCTGCATGGAGAATTTCCCGGAAGTCTTCAGGAATTCTTGCAAAAGGTGTTAAAGTTTGTAGGTGTCTACAGAGTGCAATAAATGCGATACTGTTCGGGTGTGTTTGGTTTTGTTATGGAGATAGCCAGATTCTAGGAACATAATAGCAATTGCTGCCATTTATGACTAAATATGTTAATAAGCAACTTAACTGGCCACCTTCCCTGGACTTTAAGGCTAGGAGTTTCAAATGTGCCTAACTGTCACTGGAGTTGGTGTCAAGTTCCTTTAGGCCCCTTTGAAAAATCTCAATCTAAACATTGTTTGGTGCCACTTTCTAAACTCTTTTCACACATCAATGCAACCTTTGTTTAGTTTCAGGTCTGATTGACATTACAATGACCACATGTATCTTCACTGTCCCATTCAATTCTGGAATTTACCAGTCAGGTTTCTCTACTTTTAATTCCTCCGTACCCTCTTGCTGTCTGAGTTGAGGTTTTTTGCATATCGTTGCTGATATGAATAAACTACCAGTCATTCAAAACTCAGAAAAATATTTTTATGAAAAACACTGTAGAATACATTAGTTTTCATAATGAGTAGTCCTGTGGCACCTGAGAGTACGTCTACACAGCATGCTTATTTCTAAATAAACTATTTAAAAAAAAAATTTCCGGAATAGCTTATTTTGAAATAGCGTGTCTACACACAAAAAGTGCATCAAAATAGTGCATAGCTATTTCAAAATAGAGCATCCACACTGATTGGATGCTGAATTGCAATTAAGTCCACCTGGAACAACTTCAGACAGGGCATCAGGTCAGCAATTAATTCCTGGAGCAGTTGCCTGAGGCTATCTGAGATGCGTGCTAAAAGGGAGGGACACACACACACACACACACACACACACACACACACATTTCCACTGCATGCTTTGTTGTCCTATTTCTGGATACCATAGCACTCCCTGCTATGGAGCCGGAGCTGCCTCTGAGCATGCGATGGCCCCTACCTGTCGTGCTGCAGTTTCTGTAGGCTTCCCTCCTGGCCCTACGGGAATGCAAATCCCACCTCATTGAAGAGACCCTCTCCATCTGTGGGCTATTGACAGAACCCACATCCCCAACTGGGCCCCCAACCACCAGGCATTGTCTACATAAACTGCAAGGGCTGCTTCTCCATGGTCCTTCAGGCCCTTGTTGACCACCTTGGGCAGTTCACCGACATCTATGTCAGGTATTTGGGGAAGGAGCATGATGCCTGTGTCTTCTGAAACTCCAGAATCTTCCAGAAGCTGGAAGCCAGCACCTTCTTCTCTGAGTGCACAATCAGTGTGGGGGATGTGGACATGCCACTGTGCATCATAGGGGAATGTAGCCTACCCTTTAATGCCCTGGCTCATGAAGTCCTACAACAGACACCTTGACTCCAGTGAAGAATGCTTCAACGCCCAGGTCATCTGCATGTTAGTAGAGGGAACCTTTGGGCATTTCAAGTCACGTTTCAGATGCCTTCTCACCCAGCTGAATGCAAGGGAGCAGAACATCCCACAGGTGGTGGCCGTGTGTTGCATGCTCCACAACATACATGAGTGGAAGGGGTAGGCGTTCCTCACTGGATGAGGTAGAGGCTAGCCAGGAAGGAAGGGCCTTTGAGCAGCCACATGCAGCTGCCATCCGGAGGGAGAGTTTCTCACAAGGACTCCAGTGACACTCTCCCCAGGGCCTCCCTAAAAGGACCCTGTGCCTTGCCCCTCTCTGCCTTTCCCACAACACCCCTTGCTTTGCTCTTTCTCCCATAGGGACAATAAAACTGACATTTTTTTTTGTTTGGAAACAAACTATGTGTGGTTTTTATTTGGGATCAAAGTAACCGGGGAGGGACTAGGGAAAGAACCTGGGAGAGGCCAGGGGTGGAAGAGAGATCAGGGGTGTGGGAACCTTTGAGGAAGGAGGAAGAGGAGTGAAAAGAGACTCAGGGCTGGGAGTGGGATTGATGCCTGGCTCCATTGTTTCAAGTGCCCCTTGTTCAGGGACCTCGGTGACCATGGGGCAGAGGAATCATAGAATAATAGGACTGGAAGTGACCTCAAGAGGTCATCGAGTCCAGCCCCCTGCCCTCAAGGCAGGACCAAGCTCCACCTACACCATCCCTGACAGATGTCTATCTAACCTGTTCTTAAATATCTCCAGAGAGGGAGATTCCACCACCTCCCTTGGCAATTTATTCCAATATTTGACCACCCTGACAGTTAGGAATTTTTTCCTAATGTCCAATCTAAACCTCCCCTGCTGCACTTTAAGCCCATTACTCCTTGTCCCAGAAACCAAGAGGAACAAATTTTCTCCTTCCTCCTTGTGACACCCTTTTAGATATTTGAAAACCGCTATCATGTCCCCTCTTAATCTTCTTTTTTCCAAACTAAACAAGCCCAGTTCATGAAGCCTGGCTTCATAGGTCATGTTCTCTAGACCTTTAATCATTCTTGTCGCTCTTCTCTATACCCTTTCCAATTTCTCCACATCTTTCTTGAAATGTGGCGCCCAGAACTGGATACAGTACTCCAGCTGAGGCCTAACTAGTGCAGAGTAGAGCGGCAGAATGACTTCACGAGTTTTGCTTACAACACACCTGTTGATACAACCTAGAATCATATTTGCTTTTTTTGCAACAGCATCACACTGTTGACTCATATTCAACTTGTGGTCCACTATGACCCCTAGATCCCTTTCCGCCATGCTCCTTCCTAGACAGTCGCTTCCCATCTTGTATGTATGGAACTGATTGTTCCTTCCTAAGTGGAGCACTTTGCATTTCTCTTTATTAAACCTCATCCTGTTTACCTCTGACCATTTCTCTAACTTGCTAAGGTCATTTTGAATTATGTCCCTATCCTCCAAAGAAGTCGCAACCCCACCCAGTTTGGTATCATCTGCAAACTTAATAAGCGTACTCTCTATCCCAATATCTACATCATTGATGAAGATATTGAACAGTACGGGTCCCAAAACAGACCCTTGAGGAACTCCACTTGTTATCCCTTTCCAGCAGGATTTAGAACCGTTTACAACAACTCTCTGACTACGGTTATCCAGCCAATTATGCACCCACCTTATCGTGGCCCTATCTAAGTTATATTTGCCTAGTTTATCAATAAGAATATCATGCGAGACCGTATCAAATGCCTTACTAAAGTCTAGGTATATGACATCCACCGCTTCTCCCTTATCCACAAGGCTCGTTATCTTATCAAAGAAAGCTATCAGATTAGTTTGGCATGACTTGTTCTTCACAAACCCATGCTGGCTATTCCCTATCACTTTATTACCTTCCAAGTGTTTGCATAGGATTTCCTTAATTACCTGCTCCATTATCTTCCCTGGGACAGACGTTAAACTGACCGGTCTATAGTTTCCTGGGTTGTTCTTATTCCCCTTTTTATAGATGGGCACAATATTTGCCCTTTTCCAGTCTTCTGGAGGCTGGGGGAGAGACAAGAGGAGGAGCTGGAGCAGGGTCAGGCATAGGAGGAGGGGCAGGGGCTGGCATGGGAGGAGGGGCAGGACCGTGAGCTGGGGCTGGGATAGGAGCAGCAGCAGGAGCAGGAGCTGGCTCCAAGTGAGAAGAGATTGAAGGGCCCTGCTGCAGCAGCTCCATGTCCTTCTAGAGCCTTTGTCTGGGCCCTGCACAAGAGTCTTGTGCAGGTCCTAGAGCACGGAAATGTGGTCCCACAGCAGTTCCTTCTGCGTTCTCCAATGCCTACGGCACCCCTGTGTCCAATGGCTGCCTTGGGTGGTGTTGCCTTGTCCCCTTGCACAGCTGGTTCAGCTGTGGAGAAAAGAGAGAGGGTCAGTCATTCCTGGAGACACTGTACATGAGGCTTTGCCCTCATCTGTGAGCTGAAACAGACAGTTCTTGGGTCAGGTGAAGGTGATGTCCTGGGAGCAAGGCCATCTGTGTCCTGGACAGCAGGCCTTTTCTTACAGAAACCCAGATATCCCCAGGGGATCAGCCTCCCACCCCCCTCATCCCGGGGACAAGCAGGCATCGGAAGTTACCAGCCACACTGGGATCCTGGGGGGGAGGGGGAACGCAGGCCTCAGACCACCTGGGCTTGCCTCGGTGCCACACACATGCTGGCATCCCAAGGGGAGAGGACTTGTATCCCTGGCTGCTGGAGGAGAGAGGGCAGGTTGTAGGGGGGGGGGGGAAGGTGTGTTTGAGTGGCAGACACTCCTGCACCTTGCAGCACTGTACCCAGAAGTGGGTGCTGTGTCAAGTGTGCAGGCATGCCCATGTGCGGCACTCTTGAGTGTATCCAGAACTTATTCCCAACAGTTGGCCATGTCCCCAGCCTCCTTCTAGTGGTGGGTTGTGGTGGGAGGGTGTCCCACCCCTCAGGTGTCAGAAATGTGGCCAGCTTCTGCAGACCCTATGAGCAAGAGCCCATGGTGCTCTGGTGCTGCCTCCTGTGGCTGTGTGGCCCAGACTGCCGTTGCACGTGCATCCATGTGCACGGACTGCAGCGTGATCCCCAGGCCAAGAAGGCTGAGCGTGGAGCGTGCCCCAGCTCCTTGCCACCCACCACCTCAACCATATGTCATGTACCTGAAATCACTCACCTGATCTTTCCCTGGCCTCAGAGGATGCCTGGGACACATCCAGGTTATGGGCTCCAGGGTCACTGTGGTGACAGTGCTGGCCACATCAAGATCCTCCGCCTCCTCCCCATGATGAGTTCTGCCCCCTGAGTAGGTGACGATGGGCATCTCCAGCCCTGGGTTGACCACAAGGGGTGGGGAAGGGGCTGCACTGTGCACGTCCTGGTAATAGGGCAGGAGTGTGGTTCTGCCCTAGAGTGGGAGCTGCACTCCCTCACCCTGGAATAGGCCTGTTGGAGTTCTTTAACTTTCATCTGGACCTGCTCCTGGGTCTGGATTTGGCCCTTTATGGCCAGGCTGCCGGCTATGTCAGCATTGCACCATCTGGTACAGAGATCCTTGAGGTTATGCTCCTCACCCCAAGCCCCAATGAGGGTGAGGATCTCCAGCCCAGACAAAGATGGTGCATCTTTTGCAGCACCTGGCAGGCTCCTGGGAGCAGTGGAGGGCTCCTGGGGAGTTCATGGGTTGCTCATGACGGCCCTAGGACTGGATGTGGCAGCAGCAGTGTGGCTGGAGGCTGTGCAGGCCAGCTTCCTGCCACAAGCCCTTTCCCCTGTGACTGCAGCTTTAAGGGCTGCAGGGGAAGAGGAACTACAGAGTCCTGAGGAGTGTGGATGGAGTGAGCAGCAAGGCACCTGTGGGATTTCCTGGAGGCCTATTATTTCAAAACAGCTCCCTGTGTCGTGTCCACACAAGGCCTCTTTCGAAATAGCTATTGCAGAAAAGATGCTATTCCTCATGCAATTAAGTTTATAAATGCTGGAATAAGCCATCTGTTATTTCAATGCTATTTCAAAATAACAGAATATCCGTGTAGATGCTTACATTGTTATTTCGAAGTAATGGCTGTTATTTTGAAATAACTGTGCTGTGTAGACACACCCTTAAGGTACATCTACACTGCAATACTATTTCGAAATAACTAGCGCTATTCTGAAATAACTTAGTATACACAGCAGAAAGTTATTTCTAAATAGTGTCAAAATACTTTCAAGCTGGAGGACTTCTTATTCTGACTTCCGTAACCCTCATGGTATGAGGAATTAAAGCACTCTTCCTCCAACTTCCCTATTTCAAAATAAGCTATTTGGAAAAAAGATAAGCCTCATTCCAGGAGGAATAACAGCTAATTCGATTTAGGGCTTTAATTTGGAATCCCGAATGAGGAGTAACGTTAGTTCGGACTAAGGGCTTTAGTCCTAACCAAAGCATCCCGGCGCGCACTTCCTGATTCGAATCAGCTATGATTTGAACTAGCGCACCGGCGAGATCATGTTAATGGAGCATGGGATATTTAAATCCCCGCTTCATTAACTACTTTGGTCCTCTACATTTGCATCCCTAGTCCGAACTAGGGATGCAGTGTAGACGTACGCTAAGGGTATCATGTGCTTTCATGGACAAAACCCACTTCCTCAGATAAGGTGGAATAGATTGGCTGCTATTGTATAGTCCTGTTCGTTTTAGTCCCACTGGTCTCTACTAAACATTCAGGCTACGTCTACACTGCAGGCTTCTTGCTCAAGAACTGTTTTGCGCAAGAGTTTGTGCAAAAGGTCTTTCACAAGAGCGTGTCCACACTGCCACGTGTTTTTGCCCAAGAGATGTGCTTTTGCAGAAGAGCGTCTATGGCAGTGTGGATGCTTTCTTGTGTAAGAAAGCTCTGATGGCCATTTTAGCCATAGGGGTTTCTTGCACAAGAAAATCATGTTGCCTGTCTACACTGTCTTCTTGTGGAAGAGCTCTTCAACAAGAGGGCTTATTCCTCATGGGGAGAGGAATAACTTCTGGAAGAAGCCCTGTTTTCTGATGCTTTACTGTAAATTTACTTGCACAAGAACGTGTGTGCAGTGTAGACACCTGGCAAGTTTTTGTGCAAGAACAGTTGTTCTTGCGCAAAAAGCCTACAGTGTAGACTTAGCCTCAACTTTTGACCAAACGTGGTAACACTGAGTGTGTCTAAACTACATGGCTCCATCAATGGAGCCTTGTAGATTAGGCTAATCAGCAGAGGGAAATGAAGCCGCGATTTAAATAATCGCAGCTTCATTTAAATTTAAATGGCTGCTGCGCTGAGCCGACAAACAGCTGATCATCTGTTTGTTGGCTCAGCGTGCTAGTCTGGACGCTCCTGTGCCGACCTGAAAGCCCTTTATTGATCTTCCCATTATGCCTCGTAGGATGAGGTTTACCGGGGAGGTCGATAAAGAGCTTTCATGTTGATAGGGGAGCATCCAGACTGCCCCGATCTGCCGACAAACAGCTGATTGGCAGAGCGGGGCAGCCATTTCAAATTAAATGAAGCCGCGATTATTTAAATTGTGGCTTCATTTCCCTTTGCCGAACAAACAAATCTACATGGCTCTGTCGACGGAGCCATGTAGTCTAGACATACCCACTAAGCGGCTTCTGCGATACTGTACTTAGTCCTGCTCAGCAAGATACTTAAGCAGATGCACAATTATAAGCATATGTGTATCTCACTGATTTTCAGGGGGACTATACACGTGCTTAAAGTTCCATGTATTGTTAACCATCTTGCTAAACCAGGGCCTTACTGATTTGATCCAGCTCTCTTCAAAGGCAATGGCAAAACTATCATTGACTGCAATAAACACATGAAGCCCCTAAATTCTTACTTTAACCATAGAGACTGATAACACGAGTGGTGATTGCTGACTTTTTTATGAGAGAGAGTCATTTCTGTATCTACAAGATATGCTGGGTCTCATTTTTCACTTCCTTAAGTCCTTTAGAGCCAAATCTTTGAACCATTAAACCAAGGTTTATGAAGATTTTGTAGGCAAGAAGACTGCACATGTGGTCCCAGATTTGGTCCCAATGTTTTGATTTTTATTTGTATGTGACTTAAGTATCATACTTTACATAGATAAGTGGATATTAGAACAGCCCATGTCTCTGTGCGTGCTTCTCTCTGAGTGTCTGTGCATCAGAGATTTTAAGTAGCAGTGTCCAGTCAGGTTACGCATGTTCAGTAACTATCTCGTGGTGTCATTGGTGCCCAACATAGTGCATGCAACACAATCCCCTCAGTTCCTTCTCTAGCACCCTCATCTGCAGATGGAGCTTTATGGCAGTACTGCCTCTCCACTTTCCTGAGAGAAAAACAGACAAAAATCATTAGCATTCCTTTATTCTTTACTCACTTCTCTCCTCCCTGCCCTCCCCCCAAAAAAACTAACAACAAAACTTGTCCTTCTTCCTGAGTCTGATTCTTTAGAGATGATAGTTACAAATAAGTTTCCATTAACATCTTAGACGTAACCCTCCCTCCTTTACCAAGCGATAAGGACAACCTGATGGACAATGTGTTAAGTTCCTCTGGCTTCAAAATGTGTGACTCCTGGAGCGAGGCTATACTGGTCCGGTGGGTCCGGTCCTGGGGAAACACATTCCCCCAAAATGCTCTCATTGTAATAACTTAAAGACCAGGGTGAGATGGGACAGGAAACTCCATTTAAAGATGATCCTCCTGGAGAAGTCCCTTCAGCCTTCTCAAAAGCATCCTCTATGGAGTTTCACAAAGCTCCTAGCAAAGTCTTCCAAAAACCTTTCCCACTTGGGACTCACAAAAGGAGACTTTCTCCAGCAAAATTTCTGCCTTTGGTGCTGAGCTCCTTTTGAGAGAGCATGGCTGACACGTCATGCATGTCCAGCACCATCCCCTCACGGACCTCTGCCCAGCCACAATGTGCTGAATTGGAGCCAAGACAAAGAGTCCTGTCCATGGCACTAATGTTCCTGGCTCGGCCCTCAGCACTCAGAAATGCTGGCACCAACGCAACCTGTTGCTTCAGCAATCAGATCAAACACGGCACTGATCCAGCCATGAAGACAGACTGCAGACATACAATGGCATTGCACTCTGTGGCACCAGCACAATTCCTCCAGCAGCAAGACATCATGGATGGTCTCTTTGGTATCACAATCTCCAATCCTCCATACTGACCAATCTCTGAACTACAGATCTGGCTGACCTCCTCTGTCCCCTGCTCTTTCCTCCACCCATAGTGACAATGAAACAGATGGACACAACAGTCACTTCTTCTCCCAGCATCCCTCTCCTAAACTTGGGAGCAAACAACTCCAACTCTTTTTCACACTGATTCCATGTAACCTAGGATGGGCAACCTTGGCTCTACCTACTGTTACCTTACCCAATGCAGTGGCCACTATGGGAGCTCTGGGCGAACTACTAGCACTAATACACCATCCATATGCTCCAGTGTAACTAGTGATCAGATCACCCTGACCCACACCAAATAACACAATCTCTAACGTGCCAGGCAATGACATACAGGAAAAGGAGGAAACTTGTGCCCTATACAACAAGGACACTTGCCCCGAACACAATCCTTCCTCCTCACCAAATGAAACAGCTCACCATCACCTGCACCTCAAGCAGTTCCAGGAACTGTTCAAGAGAGTGGCCACTAGACGAGAAATTTTTCCAGGAGTAACACGAGAAGCAGCAAAAGCAGTTACAGATTTTCCAGCCCTCCGCCTCAATAAAAATCACCTTCCTTATAGATGAAGCTATCGTGGAGCCCATAAAAACCATCTAGAAAACTCCTGCTTCAGCACTGTCCACCAAGAAAGGGGACAACAGGAAATATTTTGTACTGGCCAAAGGAATGGACTTTTTATTTTCACACCCTCAACCAAATTCACTTGTTGTAGATGCTGTGAATCACTGCAGGAAACAGCTACAATTCCACTCCAGATGACAAGGAGCACAAATGTTTAGATCTTTTTGGCTGCAAAATATATTCATCCTCTACTCTTCAATTTCGAGTTGCCATTTTATCTGTACTTCTCACTAACTACAACTCCTCTTTGAAGTCCCTAGGGTTGGAATAAGTAGGAATAAGATCCTCCGGAAAAGGGCTTTTTTGTCCGGAGGATCGGGGCCAGTGTAGACGCTCTTTTCCAGCTTTTCTAAAAGCCGGAAAAAAGCGGCGGACATTTTTATTTAAATGCCGTGGGGGATATTTAAATCCCCCGCGGATTTCCCTATTACGACCTGTGAAATTAACATGCCCCTTCCGGAAAAGGGGCCAGTGTAGACGTAGCCTTATGGGTTTATGAAGGGGATGGTTTGATGAGATAACATGATCTTGGTAACTAATTGACCATTCATTATCATTGGGAATAGGTCAATGGAGGGATGATAGGAGTTACTATAGAGAACTTTCTGGGTGTCTGGCTGATGAGTCTTGCCCACATGCTCAGGGTGTAGCTGATCGCCATATTTGGGGTCGGGAAGGAATTTTCCTCCAGGGTAGATTGGCAGAGGCCCTGGAGGTTTTTCGCCTTCCTCTGTAGAATGGGGCACAGATCACAGCTAGAGGATTCTCTGCATCTTGGGTCCTTCAAAGTATTTGAAGGCTTCAATATCTGAGATATAGGTGAGAGGATTATTCTAGGAGGGGTGGGTGCGATTCTGTGGCCTGCACTGTGCAGAGGGTCAGACTAGATGATCATAATGGTCCCTTCTGACCTTAAAGTCTATGAGTCTATTTGGCCACTGTTTATGTCCATTTTTCCAAGCATGGGCTGCCATAACAATGGACCAGTGGGTGCTAGAGATCATAAGCTCTAACCATCCATTTTCCATCAGACCCATTCATCCTTCCATCTTCCCCAAACCTCTTCAGGGACTCCTTTCATGAGCTAGGAGGGTGGTGAAGCACTGGAATGTGTTACCTAGGAAGGTGGTGGAATCTCCATCCCTAGAGGTTTTTAAGTCTCAGCTTGACAAAGCCCTGGCTGGGATGAGTTAGTTGGGGTTGGTCCTGCCTTGGGCAGGGGTCTGGACTTGATGATCTCCTGAGATCTCTTCCAGCCCTAGGATTCTACGAGCGCCTTCTCCAAAAGACATACACCACCTCCTCCAACTAGGTGCTGTGGAGCCATATTAAGGGAAGGGCTTTTATTCCATCTATTTCCCTAACCCAAAGTTTGAGGCGGGGATGAAGACCTATCTTATATTTTCAAAAATTCAACATTTGTATGCAACCAGAGATTCAATTATACCAGCACTAGACAGAGGTGATTGGTTTTCAGCCCTTGACATCAAAGATGCACATTGCCATTAATTCTGCTCACAGTGTTTCCTGAGATTCAGGAAGATCCAAACATTACCAGTACAGGGTTCCACCCTTTGGCTTATCCAATGCCCCTTGAGTCTTCCCAAAGTCACTCACAGTAATAGCAGCATATTTGCAACACAAAGGAATAATAATTTCCCCCTACTTAGACAATTGCCTGCTGAAGGGAACTGGATGGAATAAAACAGCAGCGTTGGCTCAAACAACCATAGATCTCTTTGATCTATGCTGTGTCTCCAGATCAACAAACAGAAATCTATTCTGGAACCAAAGTGACATTTGGAGTTTGTTGGAGTTCTTCTTGACTCCATATAGGCCAATGCAGTACTACCATCCCATCAATTCATCATGCTGATAACACTCATTCCCAGGGCTCAACTCATTCCCAGGGCTCGCCTGTGGCGAGTAGATTACAACCCGGAAGAGCTGGTGCAGAGCGATCTGCACATGCACAGAACAATCTGTGCATGCTCAGAACCGCGCGGAAGCACACGGCTAGCGAGCCCTGCTCATTTCCACAGTCTCCCATTCCCCTCAACATAGTGAAGACTAATTTTCAAATCCCAGGACACAGAGAGGAACTAGTAGGGGAAGTAGAGGTGGGTGGCAGCTTGGGCAGAAGTGATCATGAAACGGTCGATTTAAGGATCCTGACTAATGGAAGAAAGGAGAGCAGCAAAATACCCACTCTGGACTTCAGAAAACAGATTGACTCCCTGAGAGAACTGATGGGCGGGATCTCCTGGGATTCTTAAAGGAAGGGTACAGGAGCCCAAGAGAGCTGGCAGTATTTTAAAGAAGCCTTATTGAAGGCATAGGAACAAAGAATCCTGATGCGCAGCAAGAAAAGCAAATATGGTAGGTGACCAGATTGGCTTAGTAGGGAAATCCTTGGTGAGCGTAAACACAAGAAGGAAGCTTACAAGAAGTGGAAAATTGGGCAGACGACTAGGGAGAAGTATAAATATGCTGCTTGGGGAGTAATCAGGAAAGTGACAGCACAATTGGAATTGCAGCTACCAAGGGATATGAAGGGTAATTGTCATGGTCCGGATAATTGTCACCACCATGGCACCTCCCACTGGTTGTTCTGGGAATTAGCTTGACAACTCACTGGACGCCTGTCTCTAGCTGGTGTCTCCCCATGTTCTCACTGCCCTCTCTAGTCCAGATGCGTGTCATTCATGGACCTCAGCATCCTCTTCAGGACACTGCTCTCTGGCAGTGCCACTCCAGTGTCTGAGCCCCCCTTCCGGGGCTTGGTGTTTATCCTGCTTGCACGGCAGGGTCCTCCCCTCCCCAGGGTACCCTGTTCTCCTCCTAGGGAACACCCAATTCCCCTGTACCCACCTTGCCTCAGTGACCCACTGCCAGTCTTCATCTAGCCCCTGCCTCGAGGCACACTGCAGCCTGTAATGGCCACTCATCACTGGCAAAGTGGTGTGGACCTGCTGTTTTTGCTTAACCTGGCTGCTTCAGGCCCTGCGGACTGGAATCTTGCTTGGCCAAAGCTTCCCCAGCCCTTCCTTCCTTCCTTCCTTCCCCAGCCCTACTCTACCTCCTGGAAGCTTCCTGCTTCCCTGACCATCAGATCTCTACTGCTCTCTTTTCAGAACAATAGTCAGTTCTCCCTCCAGGAGTCCTTCTTTATATAACCTGCAGCTGGGCCCTCATTAGCAAGAACTGCCTCAGCTGGAATTTCATTCTCAGCCCTCACTCAAGGCTGGGGTTTTGCCCTTAAAGAGCCAGTGCAGGGCAAATGCCCTGTCACAGTAACAAGGCAGGTTTCTACAAGCGTGTTAGCAATTAGACAGTCATCAGAGAGGGTGTGGTGTCCTTACTGGATGAGAGAGGTAACCTAATGACAGATGATAGGGGAAAAACTGAAGTACTTAATGCTTTCTTTGCCTCTGTCTTCAAAGACAAGGTCAGCTCCAAGACTACTGCACTAGGCAACACAGTATGGGAAGGAGCTGAGCAGCCCTCAGTGGAGAAAGAACAGGTTAAGAAATATTTAGAAAAGTTAGACATACACAATTCCATGGGTCTGGATTTAATTCATTTGGGTATGTCTACACTACAGCACTAATTCGATCTAAGTTCGAATTACTTAATTCGAAATATGCTAATTCGAACTAGTGCATCTAGAACTAAAAACTAGTTCGAATTAGCATTTTGCTAATTCGAACTAGCGCGTCCACACTGATTGGACGCAGGGGGGCATTTAAGGGCAGCTGAAACAGGTTCTGGCAGAGCATCAGGTCAGTAGTTGCTTTGTGTGGCTGCTGTCTGAGGCTATCTGAGGCTCGAGCTTAAAGGGACCCCCCCCCCCGGACAGCCGGTTCTCAGCTTTTCCTGCTTCCTTGCCAACCTCGCCGAGGGACAGCAAAGCGTTGGTCTCTGTGCCTGTCTGTGTCGGTGCTTCCCTTCGGGGGGGCCGCCGCAGGTGGCAACATGGAGCCAGAGCTCGCCCTGCACCTTCTGGTGCACTTTCTGGACTTGCAGCTGCAAGCCTGCCAGCAATGGCTCGAGGCTGCCTGGCACCTCCTGCTGCACGTCAGCCCCCTGCCTCTCCACCTGGCCGCCCTGGGGGCCGTGGAGGAGCCGCAGCGGCGCCCCGGCACCGGCATGCCCCACCGCGTCTGGCGTCTGGACACCATCAGTGACTGGTGGGACCGCATCGTCCTGGAGCGCTGGAAGGACCGACAGTGGACCCAGAACTTCAGGATGAGGGGGGACACCTTCCTGGAGCTCTGCGAGTGGCTCGCCCCTGCCCTGCGCAGAAGGGACACTCGCATGAGGCCCGCCATCCCCCTCCAGGAGCGGGTGGCCATCGCCCTCTGGAAGCTCTCCACGCCGGACAGCTAGCGATCCGTCGGGAACCAGTTCGGCGTGGGGAGATCCACCGTCGGAGCAGTGCTCATGCAGGTATGGCACTCGTCGGCCACCGAGCCGGGAGGGAGGGGGGCTGCGAGGAGGGGATGGGCCGCCCCAGGAAAAAAGGGGGGGGGCGGGAGGAGGCGAAAGCGCTCCGCACTGGAGGGGTCGGTCTGTCCTGGCCGTACTACACGCTGCCAGGGGGGTTGCTACCGGGAATGGGGCGTGGGACACTGCCAGGGCACGAACGCTCCCAGCCACCCGGACGCCCCACTGATTGGTGCTTTGCTGTGTCTCTCTCCACAGGTGGTCAAGGCCATCAACCGGGTGCTGCTCCGCAGGGTGGTCCGCCTCGCCGAACCGGACGCCATCATCCGGGGATTCAGCGCCCTCGGCTTCCCCAACTGCGGAGGGGTCATCGATGGGATGCACATCCCCATCCGTGCCCCGGAACACCAGGCGTCCCGGTACGTCAACCGCAAGGGGTACTTCTCCGTGATCCTGCAGGCCGTGTGTGACCACTGGGGACAGTTCACGGACATTAATGTGGGCTGGTCCGGCAAAGCACACGACGCCCGGGTGTACCGCAACTCCTCCGTGTGCCAGCGGCTGCAGGACGGGACCTTCTTCCCCGACCGCCACATCAGGGTCGGGGACATGCCCATGTGCCTGGTGGGGGATGCCGCCTACCCACTGCAGCCCTGGCTCATGAAGCCCTACACAGGGCACCTCAATCCCTCCCACCAGGCCTTCAATGCCAGGCTGACCAGGGCCCGCATCATGGTGGAGGGGGCCTTCGGGCGACTGAAAGCCCGCTTTCAATGCCTCCTCACCCGTCTGGACCTGGCCGAGCACAACATCCCACCCGTGGTGGCAGCATGTTGTGTGCTCCACAATTTGTGTGAGCGGAAGGGGGAGGCTTTCCTGCCAGCCTGGATGGCTGAGGCTGACCGCATGGCTGGACACTACGGTCAGCCCCGCACCGCCGCCATCCGGGAAGCCCAGCGGGGGGCCGTCCGGATCTGGGAAGCCCTGCAGGAGAGCTTCCTGGTGGAGGAGGAGGACTGACCTCTCCCTGCATGCCCCACTGGGGCCTTCTTCAACCCTACCCTCCTTCCCCTTTCCCCTCCCTACCTACTGTCAAATAAAGACACCTGTTTTTCAAACAAAAACGTATGTTTATTTCACATAACTGGGGTGGGGGAAGGGAGGAATGAGGGTTGGAGGGGCGAGGGGGAAACCTGGGACGAGGGAGCTGGAAGGGGAGGGAAGGCAGGAAGGGAAAGGAAAGCTCAGGGGTGGGAGTCCGGCTGCCTCTCCCGTCTCGCCACACTGTGGGTCTGGGGGCGTCAGTGGGAAATGGTTGTGGAGGGGGGGCAGGAGGAACAGGGGGTGTGGAGGAAGTGGGAGCAGGGGGAGCAGGAGGAGCAGGGGGAGTAGGGGGAGCAGCAGGAGGAGGAATTGGGAAGCGGTTGAGCAGGCTCTGGAGGTGGCCTCGCAGGGCACGGCCCTGCTCCTCCAGGGCCTCCAGACTCCTCCGGCGCAGCCTCAGGTCCTCCTGGACCCAGTGGTCCTGGGTGTGGAGCTGGTGGTCCATGAACCGGAGGTGCCGCCTTTGGTACTCCTCCTCGTTCCTGGCTGTCCTGCTTGCCCGGGCGTAGGCAGCTGCTGCAGGCGGTGTGGTGCGCCCTGCAGTCCCAGGTGCTGCGGCTGTGGTGCAACAAGAACAGCGGTCAATTACCCCAAGGGCCCAGGTGTGCGAAACCCAGCTCCCCTCTGCAAGGCCAGGGCCCCTGCAGGATCCTCAGCTGCTGCTCCGTGGTGGGCAAGGCCTAGGCGCACGGTCCCGGGGCTCCCTCTCGCCCCAGCCCCCCGTACACATAAGGGGAACACGATGGTACTCACATGTGGACGCCTCCCCGGCCTCGGACGACACAGGCGAGCGGCTCTGTGGGGTGCCTCTGGGGTCCCGTGTCCCGGGCAGGCTGGCGGCAGGCTCCTGGCTCTCAGAGCCCTCCTCCTCCTCCTCCGTCTCCTGGAGCGGTCCCTCTGCCCCGGGGTCTATCATGTCCCAGGAGGCAGGGACGGCATGAGCCCCCAGGATGCGGTCCAGGGCGTGGAAGTGGGGGCAGGCCTCCAGGTTGGCCCTTGGCTGGCAGGCCCGGGAATAGGACTGCCGCAGATCTTTAATCTTGCTGCGCACCTGCTCCTGGCTGTGCTGGTGGCCTCCGGCAGTCAGGCTGGCAGCCATGTGGCCATAGACGGCCGCGTTCCTGTGGCTAGTGCGGAGATCGTGGACATTGGAGGCTTCCCCCCAAACCTGGATGAGGTCCACGATCTCCGCACTTGACCAAGCGGGCGCCCACCTTTTGCGCCCCCAGGCAGGCTCCTGGGAGCCGCCAGGCTGGTCCTGGGGAGCAGTGGAGGGCTGGGTGTCCTCGGGTGGCTGGCTCATAGTGTGGCAGGTGCAGGGTGTGCTGGCACGGGTGCTGGCAGCCTTGCAACTGGCACAAACTGTGTAGCCAGCCCGTGGCCCTTTAAGGGCTCCGGGGCCGGGAGGGGGGCAATAGAGTTTCCCTGGTGTTGGCCAGAGTGGCCATCAGGGAAATCTGGGAAGCCTTAGCCTCCCTCTAGTTTGAATTAAGGGTCTACAAATGTCATTGCAGAGCCTTTGGCCATTATCTTTGAAAACTTGTGGCAATCGGGAGAGGTCCTGGATTACTGGAAAAAGGCAAATGTTGTGTACATCTTTAAAAAAGGGAAGAAGGACTATCCATGGAACTACAGACCAGTCAGCCTTACCTTAGTCCCTGGAAAAACCATGGAGGGGATCATAAAGGAATCCATTTTGAAGCACTTGAAAGAGGGGAAAGGGATCAGGAATAGTCAAAATGGATTCACCAAGGGCAAGTCATACCTGACCAATCTGATAAGCTTTTATGATGAGATAACTGGCTCTGTGGACATGGGAAAGTCAGTGGATAAGATATACCTTGACTTTAGCAAAGCTTTTGAAATGGTCTCTCACAATATTCTTGGCAGCAAGTTAAGGAGGTATGGATTGGATAAATGGACTGTAAGGTGGATAAAAAGCTGGCTAGATTGTGGGGCCCAAAGGGTAGTGATCAAAGGCTAGATGTCTGGTCGGCAGTCGGTTTAAAGTAGAGTACCCCAAAGATCAGCTCTAGGGCTGGTTTTGTGCAACATCTTTATTCATGACCTGGATGAGGGGATAGATTGTACCCTCAGCAAGTTTGCAGATGCACTAAGCTGGGGGAAAGGTAGATACATTGGAGAGCAGGGATAGGGGCCAGAGCGACCTGGACAGATTGGAGGATTGGGCCAAAAGAAATCTGATGAGGTTCAACAAGGACAAGTGCAGAGTCCTGCACTTAGGATGGAAGAATCCCAAGCACTGTTACAGGCTGGGGACCTACTGGCTAAGTAGCAGTTTGGCAGAAAAGGACCTGGGGATTATCATGGATGAGAAGCTGGATATGGGACAACAGTGTGCCCTTGTAGCCAAGAATGTGAATGGAATATTGGGGTGCATTAGGAAGAGCATTTCCAGCAGATTTAGAGAAGTGATTAATCCCTTTTATTCAGCTCTCGTAAGGCCACACTGGGAGTATTGCATCCAATTCTGGATCCCCCACTAGAGAAAGGATGGGGACACATTAGAGAGAGTCCACTTGGAGGACAACCAAAATAATTAGGGGGTTGGAGCACATGACTTATGGGGAGTGGCTTAGGGATTTGGGCTTGTTTAGTCTGCAGAAGAGAAGAGTGAGGGGGGATTTGATAGCAGTCTTCAACTTCCTGAAGGAAGGTTCCAAACAGGATGCAGAGAGGCTGTTCTTAGTAGTGATGGATGGCAGAACAAGGAGCAATGGTCTCAAGTTACAATGGGGGAGGTCTAGGTTGGCTATTAGGAAAACTATTTCACTAAGAGGGTGGTGAAGTACTAGAATGGATTACCTAGGGAAGTGATCTATTTGGAAAACCATGGGAGGGTGGGCAGGCGAAGCCCACCCACCTTCTAAAAGCCCCTCCCCAGTCTTATGGGAGGGACACTGGACCCATGTCCAATTAATTTCGGGGGACAAATAATGAAAAAAGGATCAGGGAGTGCAGGCTAAAGGTTTAAAACTAGGGAGCTGGATGGGGACACCGAGCAAAGAACCCCAGACAGCGCCCACTGCTCCTCAAAGCTCTCGAAGGAGCCAGTGGACACCGCCCAGAGGAACTCTGCCCGGATTCGTGAACCCAGGGAGGAACGGAAATAGGCCCCACAGTCACAGAGAACCCCCTCGTCTAGATTCCTCCTCCTGGTATTGTAGATGGTAGTCTTTGCCAGGGCCAGGAGGAGGTTAAGGAGGAGGTCTCGCGACTTTGTGGGGACACGGATAGGGTGTGCGTATAGGAAAAGGTGAGGGGAGAAGTGCAGCCAGAACCTCAGTAAGAGGTTCTGGAGGAGCCGGAATAGGGGCTGCAACCTGGCGCATTCCAGATATGCGTGCGCCAGGTTTTCCCTCATGCCGCAAAAGGGGCAGGCTTCTGGGATGGGGTGAACCGCGCCAAGTACACGTCCGTACTCACGGCTCCATGAAGGAGCCACCAACTGATGTCCCCGATGGGCCGCGGAATTAGATCGGAATAGACACTGGCCCATCGGGGTCTCCCACCCTCTATAGGTCTTAAGTGGTCCCGCCATTTAGAGTCGGGGCAGGACACGAGGGTGGGGAAATGCAGGGTGTGGAGCACGAGCGTGTACAGCTGTTCTCTGGGTGCGGTTCAGAAACAGACCGGCTGCAATTTTTGCAGCCGGCTGGGGGTCCAAGGATGAGGAGGCCGGGGGGGGGGGGGGGGGGGGCCCGCAGAACAGGGGCCCGATAATAAGGGACGGAGGCTTTGCAGGAAGGGAGGGGCGGGGCATACCCTCTCGCAGGGCTCTCTGTAGGAAATCGAGAGCGGGCCGCGGCAAAGCCGCCTTCACCTCCTGGAGTAGGCGCAGGGAGGTTCGGGGGGTGGAGAGCCCCATGTGCCGGGCGAGCGTCCGGGGATTCACCCAGTCCCCCCTGTCATAGTCCAGGAGGTCTCCGAACATGGTGGTTTCTGCCAGGATCAGCCTCCGGCGCACCGAGGGAGACTCCGCCACCTGCACACACAAGGCTGGATTGTGGAGCAGGGGCTCCACGAGGAGCTCTGCTCCCTCGGAGGCCACAACGGACCTGGTCGCCGAGAACAGCTTCCAGGTCTGGAGGAGGTCCTGGTAGAATTCCGGCAGCTCTGAGAGGTCTCGCGGAAGACCCCTCGGGTGAATAAAAAAGAGCTCCTGGTCATATCGGAGCGCTTGGAGGCGGCGGAGGAAGGCGCGCGCCAAAGTGCCCCTTGCCGGACTACCTGCACTAAAGAGGAGTCTCTGCAGGGCCTGGAGGTGGACCAGGTCAGGGCACATGCAGACCAAGCCCTGACCCCCCTCCTGCAGGGGGAGGGACAGGACCCCTGCAGAGACCCAGTGCAGTCCTGGCCAAAAGAACTCCAAAGCTGCCCTCTGGAGCTTGGCCAGGACCTCCGGGGCCGGGCGCAGGGTGTTGAGCCGGTGCCAGAGCATGGACAGGACCAGCTGATTGAGCACCAGCGCTCTCCCGCGAAGGGAGAGACACCGGAGCAGTCCTGTCCATCTCCGCAGCCACTCACCCACCCTGGCCTCCAAACCTTGCCAGTTTTCCGGCGGAGAAGGATGTGTGGTGGATAAATAGACGCCCAGATAGAGCAGCGGACCCACGCTCCACCTGATGGCCTGAAGCGCGGGTGGGAGGGAGCCGGCCCGCCACCTGTCCCCGACCACCAGGCCAGAGCTCTTGACCCAGTTGACCCGGGCGGAGGAGGCTGCCGAGTAGACGGCTTGGCAAGCCTCCACCCGCGCCAGGTCGCCCGGGTCCTGAACCACGAGGAGCATGTCATCGGCGTACACCGACAGGACCAGCCGCAGCTCCGGCTCCCGAAGCACCAACCCCGTCAACCTCCTACGGAGGAGACAGAGGAAGGGCTTGATCACCAGAGCGTACAGCTGGCCCGACAGCGGACACCCCTGACGTACCTCCCACCCGAAGCTGACCGGCGTACGAGGGCGTACAGCACCCGGAGAAAACCCACAAACCGGGGCCCGAAGCCGAAGGCCTGCAGGGTGCCCAGGAGATACCCGTGGTCCATCCTGTTGAACGCCTTCTCCTGGTCCAGGGACAGGAGGGCGAACGACAAGCTATCCCTACACCCGAGCTCTAAGAGATCCCAGACCAAATACAAGTTGTCAAATATACTACGGCCCGGGACAGTGTAGGTCTGGTCAGGATGGATCACGTCCGCCAGCACGGACCGCAGTCGCAGCAAGATGGCTTTTGCTACGACCTTGTAGTCCGTGCTGAGGAGCGAGACGGGATGCCAGTTCCGTAGGTCGCAGAGGTCCCCCTTCTTCGGCAGCAGGGCGAGCACCGCTCGCCTGCACGACAGAGGGAGGACCCCGCTCTCCAAGGACTTGGCCCAGACGGTGACGAGGTCTGGGCCGAGGACGTCCCAGAACACGCGGTAGAACTCCACGGTCAGCCCGTCCATGCCTGGGGTTTTATCGTTGGGCATGAGACGGAGGGCTTCCAAGAACTCGGCCAGAATGAGAGGCAGCTCCAGCCGGTCTCAGTTGCCCGCGCTGACCGTCGGGAGCTCGGTCCAGAGCGCCCTGCAGGCATTGGCTTTGGTCGGATTCAGGGAGAACAAACTGGCGTAGAAGGCCCTGGCCCTTCCACGCATCTCCGCCGTCTCTGTGAGGGGGACACCAAGAGGCAGGTGACATGCTTTTTAGCCCCCCTCCTTTTCTCCAGGGCATAAAAGAAGCGGGAGCCGTGATCCATCTCCCGAAGGAGGTGGATGCGAGATCGAACAAAAGTGCCCCGGGCCCTGTGATCTTCCAGGGCGCGGAGCTCCTCCCGCTTCTCCCGGTACGCCTCGCGGAGGAGCGGATCCTCGGGGGTGGACGCCAGGCACCTCTCAAGCTTCAAGACCTCCCGTTCCAACTGCTCTATCGCCGCATCCCTCCGCCGGCTGGCGCCCCGGGAGTAGTCACGGCAGAAGAGCCTGGCACGCACCTTCCCCACATCCCACCATCGCCGCGCCGAGGGAAAGGCGGGCTGCTGCCCCCGCCAGGCCTGCCAGAACTCCCGGAAGGACGCCTCGAAGCCCACGTCCTCCAGCAAGCTATTGTTAAAATGCCAGTAGGCCAGCCCCTGCCTCTCCGGAGTTAGAGAGGCTTTCACGGCCACCAGATGGTGGTCCATGAACGGGGCCAGCCGGACGCTGGAGGAGTGGGCCCGTGCCAGGTGGAATCAAGAGAGGTAGATGTGATCCAACCGGGAGTGGCTCGACCGCTCTTTCCCCACCCGGACGTAAGTAAAGGTGGTACTGTTGTCCGGGTGGTGGTTCCGCCAGACGTCCACCAGGGAGTGATGTTCCACGATCTCCCTGAGGACGTCTACCGCGGCCTGGCAGTTCGCGAGTCCTACACGGTCCCGGTCATCGAGGGTGGTGTTGAAGTCCCCGCCCAGGACCAGGCACTCGCGAGGATCCAGAGTGCCGAGGAAAGTGGCCGCCTGCCGATAAAAGGTGACCTGGTCCGGGCCCGTGTTCGGGGCGTAGACGTTGACCAGGTTCAACATCCGCCCCTCTACACGGGCCCAGACGTGCAGCAGGCAGCCCGGGACAACCTCGGCGGTCTCCAGCACCTCAGGCCGTAGGGCAGGGGAGAACAGGGTGGCCACCCCGGCCGAGCGAACGCCGAGGTGACTAAGGTGCACCCCGTCCCCCCACTCCAGCCGCCAGCCAGCCTCAATGGCCGGAGTCGTGTGGGTCTCCTGCAGGAAAACCACCGAGTACCCCCCCTCCCGAAGGAAGGAGAGCACCCAGCTCCTGCGGAGACCTGCCCTATAGCCCCGGGCATTCAACGTCGCAATGGTGATACAATTCATAATGAGGGCTGGGGTGGATCCTCGTGGGCAGGCGAATTGGCGGCCTCACGCAGGCCCCGCAGCAGACCGCTCTCCAACCCGAAGGTCAGGAGAGCGTCCCGAAACCTGCGGGTCCGGCGGTAGGCCACGTCGTCCTGCCTATTTGTCCCTCTTCCCTCCTGCAACAAGGCCCTAGTGGCCTGGAGGATGAGGTGGAAGTCCCCCCAGCGCTGGGGTGAGCTGCACCTTTCCTTTAGCCCCGCGGTTGTCTGCGAGGAATTGGCGCAGCTCACTCCCCAGCGCTGAGGGGGAGCCAGGGTTTTCCTCCGTCCAGGCCCCTGGATGAGACTCACGGGCCACGGAGATGGGCAAGCAGGGATCCGATCCCCGATGCGGCGCTGTTACCGCTGGCGCCGCGCTGCCCGCCCCCGACCCCGGCAGGGAAGGAGGCGGCGGAGGGAACAAGGCAGCCCCTAACGGATTAGGGACCAGGGACACAAATACCACCCCCTGGGGGCTGCTCACAGTGAGCGGGAATGAGACGGCCCCCATGGGGGTGGCAATAATGGTGGTTTGGGAGGACGGTAAGGGCGGGACAGGTGGCATGGTAGGCGTGGAAGGGGGGGCGGGTCCATGGCCGGATGGTGAAGCGGGGGTGGGAAGAGAGGGGGCGGTAATAGTAGGAGAGGGGTCGGGGTTAGGGGAGGATTTGTTGCTGGAGACGGATTCATAAAGGGTAGGGTCTAGGCCAAGGGCACGTGCAGGGGTGAGGGAAGGAACGGAACAGGGAAGGGAACCAAAGGCAGGGGCGGGACCTAGGGAAGTGGTGGAATCTCCATCCATAGACGTTTTTACATCCCGGCTTGACAAAGCCCTGGATGGAATTATTTAGTTGTAATTGGTCCTGCTTTGGGCAGGGGGGCTGGACTCAATGACCTCTTGATGTCTCTTCCAGGCCTAGAATTCTATGAGTTTATGACACATGGCAGCTGTGATTTATGTAGTAATGTATGCAAGAGTACATATGCATTGTCTGTAAAACTGGCTCACCACAGAGTATAACCTCCACCAAGCAAAACCTGGCTACATCCCTATCCTGGTGGACACAACCATAGAACATTCTCACAGGTATTACCTTTCAGCAAGATCCTCTGTCATCAGTTATCACTGTTGCATAAAGCCACCGCCCAAGCTATTACCTGATTTTCACACAAATTTTCTGGAAATGCATTAAACTGTAAGGTCCTGCCAACACATGACTTCGGGAGTGTATATACCACAGGGTTGGGTTTTTTTTAAAAAAAAAAAAGTGGCCTTTTATCAGAAGAAACTTCCCCTGCATCTAGACTGCCGCTGCGTTCTTTCGAAATTAAATCAAAAGAACGCAGCAGTTTTTTTGACCACGGAAAACCTCATTTTATGAGGAATAATGCCTTTTTTCGAAAGCACTCTTTTGAAAAAAGGCATTATTGAACACAAACAGGGCTTTTTCAAAAGAGAGCATCCAGACTGATTGGGTGCTCTCTTTTGAAAAAGTTGCTCGCTTTTTCGAAAGAAGTGGTTGCAGTCTAGACGCTTTCTTTCGGAAGAAGCTTGTAGTCTAGATGTACCCTTAGAGAACGACAAAACCTTCTGCATTGCTGTGTACACAGTTTAAGGGAGGCAGTTGTCTTCTAAGTCACTTTATTACTGATTATTAAGATGCAAATTGCTCTCAGATGCTGTGCTGTGGGAGGTATCTCTTGAGCTTTGAAATTTTGAACTTGTTTCTTTGTAACTTTCAGCTACCTTGCCTTTAAATTCTGCACTTTGTTGTAAGACTGTTGAGCTTTGCAACTTTGTAACTCTCAGCCACTTTGCTTTATTAGTTCAGAAACCTACTGTAGGCTTGGCGATTGTTGAGCCTTGCAACTTTGTAATGTTTGTAACTCTCAGCCACTTTGCTTGTAACTTGCTCTAAGCAGCTGCCCTCTGATAAGAGTGTTTGTGTGAATGGCGAGTGTTTGGGATGAGGGAAACAGCAAGGCTAAACACCAGGAGCCAGGTGGTGAATAATTAAAAACACAAGGCTGCCCTAAGCAAACAAAGGACCCAGACTGAGGGAGGTCTGGGCATGCTCCTCGAAGGACCCCTGCGTGCGTGACAGGAGCTGTCTAGTCCCAATAAATGGAGAGAGCACATGGCAGAAGCCCACTTTCTGACCAGCTCCCCACCCAGGATCCATGGCTAGAGGCAAACCTCCTGAGTCAATATGCCTTGGCTTGCTCTGCAACCCTTTGCCTGTGTAAATGTGTGAGTGTCTGAGGCATGCAGGTATGTGTGTGTGTGTGTGTGTGTGTGTGAATGAACTAATGAATGTGTGTGTTTGGGTGGGTGAGAGAGAGAGAGCTCAACCCCCTTCAGTTTAACCCTATAGTGGATTGTTAATTCCTCATTTAATAAATCCATATGAGGGTAACTCTGGGATGGTCTCCAATGAAATTTGAGAGAACAATCACCATGAGTGCACTCCTCATAGGTTGGGGTGCTCAGCTAGACTGTCCCACCATACAGGGCAAATGAATCCCACCTGGACATTAACCTGCTAGAACTTCTAGTGGTGCTACCACTTCCTCCCCCTCATACAGAACAAATCCATCTCTATTCTCTCTGACAACACAGCATGCATGTTTTATATCAACTGGCAAGAAGGAGCTTTCATGCATATCACTCCTCAAGTATGGAAGCCATCAACCTGTGGAACAGGAGTATCAGCAACAAAATAACCAGCACTGCATCCTACCTACCTGGTTGTCAAAACACTATAGTGAACTCCCTTAGCTACTACTTCTTAGAACAACACTAGTGGGATATTTAACAAATGGGGATACCCATAAATCAAGCTATTTGCATCACAGATGAACTAAACTTGCCCACATTTCTGCTCCAGAGCATGTCTTTCACCCAGATTGTTGTGGGATGCCTTCCTCATCCCAGGGAAATCGCAATGCTTCTATCAGCCACAAAATGCAGACAGACAATGCAGACATCATTCTCGTCTCAACATAGCACAGACAGACTTGGTGCTTTTTCATCCCATGCTTTGTAGTATGTGATCCTCACTCCATCTCAAAGTATGGCTCATCTGTGGTTCAACATGGAGAAATAACTTGCCTGCTCAGAGAGAGTAAAATATGTATTACTAAATAGCCATTGACCGACTACTAGAAATACTTACCTGCAGAAGTGGAAAAGATTCTCTCTATGGTGCTAGCAAAAACTGCTGTGCAGGATACCCTTACTTACCATATTAGATTACATTTTGGAACTTAAGGAATAGGTCCTATCCATAAATTCACTCAAAGTTCACCTTGCAGCTATTATGGTCTTCCACAACCAAACAGGATGTAGGTCAACCACTCAACCAAAATATACTTCCTCATGGGTATACACAACATACTCAGAAGTCCATCAACCCACACCACCACGTGTCCTCAACCATGTTCTCAAAAGTCTTACACGACCACCCTTTGAACTATTAACCACATGCTCCCTTTTACATATGTTGGTGAAAGCTGTATTCTTGGTAGCAATCATGTCAGCCAGATAAACTGGTGAAATAGGAACACTGATATTGGAAATTATTTACATAGTGACTACATCTAGACTGCATCCCTTTTTTGTAAAAGGGATGCAAATTAGACATATCGCAATTGCTAATGAAGCGGGGATTTAAATCTCCCTCGCTTCATTAGCATAAAAATGGCTGCTGCTTTTTTTTCGGCACGGAGCTTTGCCAGAAAAAAGCGCCAGTCTAGACGCGGATCTTTCGGAAAATAAAGCCTTTTCTGAAAGATCCCTTATTCCTCTTAAAATAAGGGATAAGGGATCTTTCGGAAAAGGCTTTATTTTCCGAAAGATCCGCGTCTAGACTGGCGCTTTTTTCCGGCAAAGCTCCATACCGAAAAAAGCAGCAGCCATTTTTATGCTAATGAAGCAAGGGAGATTTAAATCCCCACTTCATTAGCAATTGCAATACATCTAATTTGCATCCCTTTTACGAATAAGGGATGCAATCTAGACATAGCCATAGTGTTCATTAAAAACAAGATCATGCTACAACCACATCTGAACTTTTTGCCTAAAGTAGTCACTGTTTTCCACATTAACCAACCACACACTTACCTGCATTCTCTCCCAAACCACATAGGGACCCACATGAAGCTAGCCTACATATTCTTGAAGTCAGAGAAGCTGTGGCCTTCCCCTTATATAGGACCTAGCCATTTCACAAATCACAAAAGCTGCTAATTTCCATAGCTGAACACTCCAAAGGCTCTGCAATCTTCACACAATGACTGTCAAAGTGGATCTCTACATATATATGTACTTGCTACACAATTCACTACAAAACAACCCCTCTTAGGGAGTCAAAGCCCAATCTATTTATGCCATGGCTACCTCAATGGAATCCCAAATAAAAGACATCTGTAGGGTTCTGTGACGGGGCGGCCCGGCCCCGCACTGGCCAAGGGGGAAGCCAGCTGGCCTGCTGAGCTATGCAGGCCCTGCCCCCACAGCAGTGCTGGGCATGCTCCAACTGCGGGCCAGGTATAAAGTCCAGGGAGACAGCTCAGTTGTGGCTGGCCTCCGGGGAGGGAGGAGCACCTGCCCACCTCTGGAGCCACAGCTGGACCAGACGCCGGAGCTGCCAAACCAGCTGCCGGAGCAAGAGCCGCCCTTGCTGCTGCCATTCCCAGGCTGAGCGCAACCACAATGCCAACCCCAAGAGGCAACCCTGCCACAGTGGAAAACCCCGGCACCGCCACCCCAGATGTGGAACCTAGCACTGGCACAGCTGCTGCCAGCACCGCTTCTGCAGGTAGGGACTCTGCCAGACCAGGGGCTGAGGTAGGAAGCAACCCAGGGCAGAGGACAGGGAACCCCCCGGTGGGCTTGGTGTGTTTTGGGGAGAACTCCATGCTGAGCCAGTCGTGGGAAGCATCCACCACTAATAAGGCCCTGGGTTGGGGTCCAGTGGCGAGGGAGGGACCAGACCCTCCTACCCCATCCTCCTAGAGCCTGGACTAGGCCTCAGAGCCTGCCGTTTACCATAGACTAGGCCTCAGGGCCTGTAGTTTACTATAGAGTAGGCCTCAGGGCCTGCAGTTTGCTGGGGACTAGGCCGCTAGGCCTGTGGGGGCAAAGGCCCGACCCTAGGGCCAAATGGTGCGGGGTGGGACACCCCGCGATGGGCTCTCAGAGCACACTTTTGGGAAACATTATGCCATCACAGGCGGAACTAATTCCAGCACCATGGTCAGCCTTGCTGTGCTCTCCTTCACTGTCAAAATATAACCCCGAAGCCCTACCCTCCTTATTGAGACACTGCTTCAGAGTCACAAGGGCTGCATCTAGACTGGCATGATTTTGCGGAAATACTTTTAACGGAAAAGTTTTTCTGTTAAAAGTATTTCCGCAAAAGCGCATCTAGATTGGCACGGATGCTTTTGTGCAAAAAGTGCAGGCTTATTGGGTGGAGCAGGTCCCTCCCCCATGGCGCTGCTGGGCATGCTTGCACTGCAGCCCGAGTATAAAGGCCAGAGAAGCTGGTCAGTTGGGGCTGGCCAGTGGCCACCAGGGGGGAAGGAGCTCCTACCCTAACCCAGGAGCAGCAGCCTTCAGAGCAGCAGGCTGAGGAGCAGCCGTAGCCAGCAAGAGCCGTAGCCAGAAGGAGCTGTAGCTAGCGAGAGCTGCAGCTGGAGGAGCAGCCTGAGCCAGAGGGAGCAGCAGCCTGAGGAGTGGCAGCCTGATGCCAAACCACACCATATGGAGCCAGACAGAGGTAGGAAGTAGCCCAAGGGAAGAGGTCCAGAAGGCACACAGTGAGCTTAGCGAGTTTTGGAGGAATTCCCCACTGAGGGTATGTCTACACTACAGCGCTAGTTCGAACTAACTTAGTTCGAATTAGTTAATTCGAACTAAGCTAATTCGAACTAACGCATCTAGAACTGAAAACTAGTTCGAATTAGCATTTTGCTAATTCGAACTAGCGCGTCCACGCTGATTGGACGCAGGGGGGCATTTAAGGGCAGCTGAAACCGGTTCTGGCAGGGCAACAGGTCAGTAGTTGCTTTGTGTGGCTGCTGTCTGAGGCTATCTGAGGCTCGTGCTTAAAGGGACCCCCCCCGACAGCCGGTTCTCAGCTTTTCCTGCTTGCTTGCCAACCTCGCCGAGGGACAGCAAAGCATTGGTCTCTGTGCCCGTCTGTGTCGGTGCTTCCCTTCGGGGGGGGGGGGGGGGGCGCCGCAGGTGGCAACATGGAACCACAGCTCTCCCTGCACCTTCTGGTGCACTTTCTGGACTTGCTGCTGCAAGCCTGCCACCAATGGCTCGAGGCTGCCTGGCACCACCTGGGGAACGTCAGCCCCCTGCCTCTCCGCCTGGCCACCCTGGGGGCCGTGGAGGAGCCGCGGCAGCGCCCCGGCACCGGCGTGCCCCACCGCCTCTGGCGTCTGGACACCAGCAGCGACTGGTGGGACCGCATCGTCCTGGAGCGCTGGGATGACCGACAGTGGACCCAGAACTTTAGGATGAGGAGGGACACCTTCCTGGAGCTCTGCGAGTGGCTCGCCCATGCCCTGCAAAGAAGGGACACTCGCATAAGGCGCGCCATCCCCCTCCAGAAGCGGGTGGCCATCGCCCTCTGGAAGCTCTCCACGCCGGACAGCTACCGATCCGTCGGGAACCAGTTCGGCGTGGGGAGATCCACCGTCAGAGCGGTGCTCATGCAGGTACGGCACTCGTGGGCCACCGAGCCGGTGGGGAGGGAGGCTGCGAGGAGGGGATGGTCCGCCCCAGGGACAAAGGGGGGGCGAGAGGAGGAGAAAGCGGTCCACAGCGGAGGGGTCGGTCTGTCCCGGCCGTACTACACGCCACCAGGGGGGTTGCTTCCGGGAGTGGGGCAAGGGGCACTGCCAGGACACGCACGCTCCCAGCCACCCGGGCGCCCCACTGATTGGCGCTTTGCTGTGTCTCTCTCCACAGGTGGTCAAGGCCAACAACCGGGTGCTGCTCCGCAGGGTGGTCCGCCTCGCCGACCCGGACGCCGTCATCCGGGGATTCGGCGCCCTCGGCTTCCCCAACTGCGGGGGGGCCATGGACGGGACGCACATCCCCATCCGTGGCCCGGAACACCAGGCGTCCCGGTACGTCAACCGCAAGGGGTACTTCTCTGTGATCCTGCAGGCCGTGTGTGACCACCGGGGACAGTTCACGGACATTAATGTGGGCTGGTCCGGCAAAGCACATGACGCACGGATGTACCGCAACTCCTCCGTGTGCCAGCGGCTGCAGGACGGGACCTTCTTCCCCGACCGCCACATCAGGGTCGGGGACGTGGACATGCCCGTGTGCCTGGTGGGGGATGCCGCCTACCCACTGCAGCCCTGGCTCATGAAGCCCTACACGGGGCACCTCAATCCTTCCCGCCAGGCCTTCAATGCCAGGCTGACCAGGGCCCACATCGTGGTGGAGGGGGCCTTCGGACGACTGAAAGCCTGCTTTCGATGCCTCCTCACCCGTCTGGACCTGGCTGAGCACAACATCCCTCCGGTGGTGGCGGTATGTTGTGTGCTCCACAATTTGTGTGAGTGGAAGGGGGAGGCTTTCCTGCCAGCCTGGATGGCTGAGACTGACCGCATGGCTGGACACTACGGTCAGCCCCGCACCGCCGCCATCCGGGAAGCCAAGCGGAGGGCTGTCCGGATCCGGGAAGCCCTGCGCGAGAGCTTCCTGGTGGAGGAGGAGGAGGACTGACCTCTCCCTGCATGCTCCACTGGGGCCTTCTTCCACCCTACCCCCCTTCCCCTTTCCCCTCCCTACCTACTGTCAAATAAAGACACCTGTTTTTCAAACAAAAACGTCTGTTTATTTCACAGAACTAGGGTGGGGGGAGGGAGGAATGAAGGTGGGAGAAGGGAGGGGGAAACCTGGGATGAGGGAGCTGGAAGGGGAGGGGAGGGAAGGGAGGAAGGGAAAGGAAAGCTCAGGGGTGGGAGTCCGGCTGCCTCTCCCGTCTCGTGACACTGCGGGTCCGGGGGCGTCGGTGGGGAATGGTTGTGGGGGGGGCAGGAGGGACGGGGGTGTGGAGGAAGCAGGAGCGGAAGCAGGAGCGGGAGCAAGAGGAGGAGCAAGAGGGGGAGCAAGAGGGGGAACAGTGGGAGGAGGAAATGGAAAGCGGTCCAGCAGGCTCTGGAGGTGGCCTCGCAGAGCATGGCCCTGCTCCTCCAGGGCCTCCAGACTCCTCCGGCGCAGCCTCAGGTCCTCCTGGACCCAGTGGTCCTGGAGACGGAGCTGTCGATCCAGGAACCGGAGGTGCCGCCTCTGGTAGTCCTCCTGGTTCCTGGCTCTCCTGTTTGCCCAGGCGCGGGCGGCTGCTGCAGGCGTAGTGGTGCGCCCTGCAGACCCCGGTGCTGCAGCTGTGGTGCAAGAAGACCAGCGGTCAATTACCCCAGGGGCCCAGGTGTGTGAAACCCAGCTCCCCTGTGCAAGGCTAGGACCCCTGCAGGATCCCCAGCTGCTGCTCCGTGGTGGGCAAGGCCCAGGCGCACGGTCCCGGGGCTCCCTCTCGCCCCAGCCCCCCGTACACATAAGGGGAACACGATGGTACTCACATGTGGACGCCTCCCCGGCCTCGGACGACACAGGCGAGCGGCTCTGTGGGGTGCCTCTGGGGTCCCGTGTCCCGGGCAGGCTGGCGGCAGGCTCCTGGCTCTCAGAGCCCTCCTCCTCCTCCTCTGTGTCCAGGAGCGGTCCCTCTGCCCCGGGGTCAATCACGTCCCGGGGGGCAGGGACGGCATGAGCCCTCAGGATGCGGTCCAGGGCGTGGAAGTGGGGGCAGGCCTCCGCGTCGGCCCCTGGCAGGCAGGCCCAGGAGTAGGACTGCCGCAAGTCCTTTATTTTGCAGCGCACCTGCTCCCGGCTGCGCTGGTGGCCCCTGGTGGCCAGGCTGGCTGCCATGAGGCCGTAGATGGCCGCGTTCCGGTGGCTAGTGCGGAGATCGTGGACATTGGAGGCTTCCCCCCAAACCTCGATCTCCGCACTTGACCAGGCGGGCACCCACCTTTTGCGCCCCCTGGCAGGCTCCTGGGAGCCACCAGGCTGGTCCTGGGGAGCAGTGGAGGGCTGGGAGCCCTCAGATGGCTGGCTCATTGTGTGGCAGGTGCAGGCTGTGCAGGCACGGGTGCTTGCAGCCTTGCAACTGGCACAAAGTGAGTAGCCAGCCCGTGGCCCTTTAAGGGCTCCGGGGCCGGGAGGGGGGCAATAGAGTTTCCCTGGTGTTGGCCAGAGTGGCCACCAGGGAAACCTGGGAAGCCTTAGCCTCCTACTAGTTCGAATTAAGGGTCTACACAGCCCTTAATTCGAACTAGCTAGTTCGAACTAGGCTTAATCCTCATAAAATGAGGTTTAACTAGTTCGAACTAAGCGCTCCGTTAGTTCGAATTAAGTTCGAACTAACGGAGCGCTAGTGTAGCGCCTAGGAAAGTTAGTTCGAACTAACGTCCGTTAGTTCGAACTAACTTTGCAGTATAGACATACCCTGAGATAGTGGTTGGGAATGCACTCACCACCAACAGGGCCCCGATCTGGGACCTGGTGGAGAGAGTGGTCCTGGGCCCTCTTTCCCCCACCTCTGTGAATCCCAAGGAGGGGGAGCACGATCTGTTATATGGACTAGGCTGCTGGGCCTGATCTTGAATGGCTAGGCCGCTGGGCTGGAGCTTGATTGACTAGGTCACCGGGCTGGACTGACCAGAGGCTGGGGCCAGGTGGCAGATTAAGCCACTGGGAACTACTGGTGACCTCTCAGACGTTCACGGGGTGTGACCCCCTCAGAAGAGGTATGGGGCGGGAGGCCCCATCACAGTGCTTCACTACGCACCCTCCTCCCCTTCACTTCAGAGGCAACTTATTCAACCCTGAAGTAGATCAGGAACCACCTATTTTTTTTCCTGAATTACTAGAACTTCTGTTAAGTTATCTGGGAGTAATTTAGAAAACAAAAAGCTAAAATGTAATTCCATAAGCCTCACTGCATTATAAATGCCATCAAGATAGGCTGAAAATTACTGATTCTGCTTCAATTGGAATTTGTACAAATAATGTTATCTAAAGAAGAAACGTATGATGGCAAATTTAGCAGCACAGAATGAAAGGTATGAAAGTTGAAGTTAGAGGAAAAGTACCTAAAACAATGACACGTTCAGCTGAATGTCTGACTATCTAGATACCTTATGAGCAAACTACTATCCTGTGATTTTTCTATGACAGATTACAATAAGTACCCATAAAATGTTATCACTCAATTTTAACTGCACAGTGATGAAGAGTGAATATGATGAAGAGTGTGTCAGTCTTTTATGGTACAAAATGCTGCACGTGCAGAAGCAGATAGCTGTTTTATGAATCAAAGAGGGGCTGCAGAAGTATATTTATTATTTTAGCCTAGCTATTTATAAGCTGATTCAGAGCATGTGATATCTCCACAGTATGTTGTTTACATTAGCAGAAGTATGAGCATCTTTGCTGGCAGCGAAATCGGATAGTGAATTATCTGTGTATCCAAACTATCCCTGGTTAATTCAAAATATCTGCTTTTATTGAGTACTACATTTGCTTAAAGCATGAGCAGAATAGTTACTGAATGGTAACAAACAGTATTTCATACAGTATTCATTGCATGTGTGTTTGACAGCACATCATAAAGAGTTTGTGATGGGGCTAACTTAACACAGACAATATGATGTAATGTGCGGTATTACTATACTGTATTGAAAGGCTATCAGAATGAGAATATGTTGTATAACGTCTTCCTCAGCAAACTAAAAGAGGATGGGAGGGATTGTGGTTAAAATCTAAGCCTGGGAGACAGGAAATCTGGGATTTATTCCTGGCTCTGTCATAGATTTCCTGTATGCCTTTGGGAAAGTTTCTTTGGGGTAAATTTTAGTCAGGTTTTGGATGAGGGGGATAATTTGTGCTCACATTTTGGCACCTACACTTCATTGTAGACGAAAATATCAGCACTTCTGCACATACCTACCTGTTCTGCACAAAGTGCAAACATTGTGGCTACGTCTACACTGCTGGATTTTTTTTTAAGGTACGCAAATTGCAAACTGCAATTTGCACACTTTTTTCCAATTCTTTTTTCGGAAGAGGCTTTTCCAACATTTGGCCTGTCTACCCAGGGCCAAATGTTGGAAAAACCTCCTTTTTTGGAAGAGTTCTTATTCCTCAAAAAATGAGGAATACAGGGCTTCCAAAAGAGCAAGTCTGCTCTTCTGAAAAAAATTCAGAAGAGCAGACGTGTTCCCTGAACACCTCTGCTATCCTGGAAAAAACTCCGTAGTGTAGACATAGCCTGAGAGTGTAGCTTTTGAGACCATAAGCAAAGGTAGTAAGAACAAGTTTCACCAGGTATGGCTTTTGGGTTTATGAGGAATTCAAGTAAAATATTTTGAGCAATGGAAAAATGCAGGTTAAAAACAATTTTAATTTGACGTTAATTGTTGTTGTAAAACAATTCACTGAACTTCTGATGTTAAAAAATGCTAGTCCCTTTAATACAAGAACTAACTTTTCAGTTTCAAAATAACTGTTCAATTTGTTATTTTTAGATGATGGGGGCTGGAATATTATTCCAGAATGAATCAACTCTCTTGGTTTCAGCTCAGCCCTTGTAATTTGTAACAAATATTTTGCATGATTTTTTTCAGGAATGATATTTTATTAAATCACTTCTGTAAGTCTAAAGAAACCATTGACTACTAGGGAGATTTGTAACAGTAGGGTGGACAGTGTGCCTCATATAGAGTCACCAGTTAAGGACATTAATAGAAAAAGGACATTGTGTCTATGAATGAATCTTATGAACAACAATTCTACAAATGTACACCAGACACGTACAACTATGGATTCCCAAAGTCTTCAAAACAATTGCGTTCAGAGAGGGCATGTAACTCAAATGATATGTACAGTCACACCACTGAGTATCTTCTAGGTTTGGAGTGGAAATAGATCCAGAACAAGGTAGGAGAGAGAAGCATGGTGGTAAGTTGATGTGTCCCAGGCAAATTTCAATGTGGGTATTTACATTCCATCTATCTAAGTACCCCCTGCAACTCTCATTGAATATAGTGGGATGAACAGTCATGTAGTTTTACACTGGATCAGTAGACACTTGCTGCAGTTTTATCCTGAGTAAAGTGATTTCTATATACCATCAGTACAGGCTAAAGACATTCATGCTATGACTATCAGATTAATTTCACAACAATAAGCCCTGACATGGAGCAGCAGGCACATGTGATGGTGGATGACCCGGCCACACAACTCTTTTTTCCACTGTTGCCTGACCCTAAAAAGGTACTCAGTGTTTGTCTCCAGCAAATCTGCAGTTTCCTTCAACAGTGAAACATGAAGAAATTCCTCATAATCAAAGCTGACTTATGGAAAAATGAAATGCACAAGGAAATGACAGCCTAGCTGAAGACTAACCACTTGTCTGCCCCAAAGGCTGTTCAATAGCAAACAGCTAACCTAAGACAGGATGCTGACCCCATGTGTCTTTACTGAAGAGATCTGACCTGAAGTGTGACATCTAGATTTGGAAGTTGACAAGGTCAAACCACCTGGAATAGGGTGCACACTGGAATAAAACAAACCTTTTTTTAGTCTTCTGAATACTTTTAAACTCCCCTGACTATTATCAAAAGACCACAGCCTCATTTTGATAAGCATCTGTGTTGTATTTGAAAGGTATTGTGTTTACATCCTTAATTGGATTTGGTACTATTGACTTTTTCCATCAATTATAAATTCTTCCCATTTTTAAGTAACTAAAAGAAGCAATGAGAGTTGATAAAAAACCCTTAATGTGAAAAAATGAAGTTGGACAGTTAATTATTAGATTAAGATGTGAGGCCAGCGACTTGGGTATATTACAAATGCTTTGTGCCACATTTCAGCTGCAATAGCAAAGAAAATGACCCAAAGAGAATGATTCCAGTCATATGCCATTCACCTTCCCTGCTGCTAGTATTGCACAGAAGACAAATCAGAGTTAGCAAAAAGGGGACTTACTCAGGGTGCAATGCCACAGCGCGCTGATCTTGAGCAAGGTGTGTGTCTCCATACCCAGAACAAGGCACTATTGTCAGACAAACCACATTTGTAAATCTGCACCCACATGACATTTTTTCATTGCATGTTTTGTGGGGGAATGATCCCATTGATCATTCCACGAGGAGTAATGGTAGTTTGGACTAGGAAGCCTAGTCTGAACTACCTAGTCCGTGCCGCGTGTAGCCACACGGCCCGGGGTCCGAACGAGCCGGGATTTAAAAATGGCGGCGCCCGGCTTATGCAAATGAAGCCTGGGAAATTCAAATCCCGGGCTTCATTTGCAAGTGCGGTATGCCTACATTAACCTCCTAGTTCGAACTAGGAGGGTAGTGTAGACATACCCTCTCATAGGACCAACTTTTGTTACTTAAACAGTTGATCCCATAAAACAATGGTCACCAACCAGTAGATTGGGATCTACCAGTAGATCTACCAGAGATAGGGTCCAGAGTGACTTAGACAAATTGGAGGATTGGGCCACAAGAAATCTGATGAGGTTCAACAAGGACAAGTGCAGAATCCTGCACTTGGGACGGAAGAATCCCAAGCATAGTTACAAGCTGGGGACCAACCAGTTAAGTAGTAGTTCTGCAGAAAAGGACCTGGGGGTTACAGTGGCTGAGAAGCTGGATATGAGTCAGTGTGCCCTTCAAGAAGGCTAATGGCATATTAGGTTGCATTAAGAGAAGCATTGCCAGAAGATCCAGAGCTGTCGTTATTCTCTTTTATTCGGCTTTGGTGAGGCCACATCTGGAGTATTGTGTCCACTGGAGAGGTTCCAGGGGAGGGCAACCAAAATGATTAGGGGGCTGAAGCATATGACCTATGAGGAGAGGCTGAGGGAGTTGGGTCTGTTTAGTCTGTAGAAGTGAAGAGTGAGGGGGGATTTGATAGCAGCCTTCAACTTCCTGAAGGGAGGTTCCAAAGAGGATGGAGACAGGCTGTTCACAGTAGTGATAGATGGCAGAACAAGGAGCAATGGTCTCAAGTTGTGGTGGGAGAGGTCCAGGTTGAATATTAGGAAAAACTATTTCACTGGGAGGGTAGTGAAGCACTGTAATGGGTTACCTAGGGAAGTAGTGGAGTCTCCATCCCTAGAGGTGTTTAAGTCTTGGCTTGACAAAGCCCTGGCCGGGTTGATTTAGTTGGGATTGGTCCTGCCTAGAGCTGGGGGCTGGACTTGATGACCTTCTGAGGTCTCTTCCAGCTCTATGGTTCTATGATTTTATGATCTTGGAGCCTCTGGCAGGTGATCCTGATTGGTTTGGCCAGGAAGTTCTCAAGTGCTGGCAATTCAGTTGCCTATCCACCTACTGTCAAGCTGCTCCTGCCTTCTGCCTTTGAGCTGCCCATTGGAAGCCTCCTGCTTGCTGTGCAGGCTGTGGGAGGGATAAGGGGGATGCTGATGTCAGGATGCCCCTCCTCCCTCCACTCCCGTACCCTATCTCCACACAGAGAGAAGGGGATGGAGAGAGCTAGGTAATGCAAATCTCTGTCACACTCACACACTGTCTAACCTAGCCCCCTAGTTCGAACTAGGGAGTCTAATGTAGGCATTCAAAGTTGTAAATGAAGCCCAGGATTTAAATATCCTGGGCTTTATTTGTATCTTCCCATCTGGGCACCATTTTTAAATCCCCCTAGTCTGTATCTTCCCATCTGGGCACCATTTTTAAATCCCCCTAGTCTGAACTAACTGCCCGCGGCTACACGCGGCAGTCAAACATTAACTGGAACTATGTCCTTAGTTCGAGTCAACTGTTACACCTTGTCCTTCCCTCTCATCTCCTGACCCAAGAGGTGGTTGTTATTACAGCTGGTCCCTGACTTATGAACGAGTTATGGACCAAACACTTGGTTGTAATTTGAAGTGTTCATAAGTCGGACCTCATTCATTTACATGCGACGGCGCTGTTCATAGGCGCGGATTGCGTTCATAACTCGAGGACTCCCTTTACGAATGCTTAATGGGAGGTTTGGTTGTAAGTATGAATGGTCGTAAATTGACCGTTCGTAACTTGGGGACTGGCTGTACTTTCACTGCTTGCAGAGTGTGTTATTTTTGGCTTTTGATTGCTCTGTGCATTTCATAACTTTCATTTCTCTCTTATGCTTAAATTTAATTCTTTGAGTAATGAGTTCTAAAATGTCTAACCTGTCATGTCTGGAGTAATTATCCCTGCGGTAATTATACTCCTGGAAGGGGCTGGCATGTCCCTGAGAGAGGCAGAGCAAGGGGTCTCCACATGCTGTCCTGCTTGCAGACACCACTCCTGCAGCTCCCATTGATCAATAACAGAGAACTGTGTCTAGTAGAAGCTGTGGGGTTGGGGCATGTAGATGGGGGACAGCACATGGAGCCACTGCTGTACATGCCAGCTGCTGTCAGGAGTGGTAAAAGGCCAGGGCAGGAATAAGCCCGCTTTAATACCAATACTCCATCCCTGAGACAGCTGTCTGGCCACTCCCAGGGTTGGCGGGAGGGGCACCTTTGGAGGGTCCCTGATCCTCATTTTCTTAGGAAGAACAGCTTTTGTGCAAAGGGGAAAGGGGGGGTTGTACAAAAAGGCACTGTCTAAACAGTGCCTAAACAGTAGCTGTCCAGCGTGGAGAGCTTCCAGAGGGAAATGACCACACACTTCTGGAGAGTGAGGGCGGGCCTCATGCAAGTGTCCCATCGCCGCAGAGCAGGGGCGAGCCACTCGCAGAGCTCCAGGAAGGTGTCTCTCTTCATCCTGCAGTTCTGGGTCCACTGTCTGTCTCCCCAGCACTCCAGGACGATGCGGTCCCATCAGTCGCTGCTGGTGTCCAGACGCCAGATGCGGCGGGGCTCACTGGCATCCGGGCGGTGCTGCAGTACTTCTACAGCCCTGAGGGAGGCCAGGTGGAGAGGCAGGGGGCTGACGTGCATCAGGTGGTGCCAGGCAGCCTCCAGCCATTGCTGGCAGGCTTGCAGCAGCAAGTCCAAGAAATGCATCAGAATGCCCAGAGCGAGCTCTAGCTCCATGTTGCCAACTGCGGCGGCGTCCCCAATGGGAACCACCGACACAGGCAGGTGCAGAGGAAAATGCTTTGCTGTCCCTCTGCGAGGTAGGCAAGTAAGCGGAAAAGCTGAGAACTGGCTGTCCAGGGTGGTCCCTTTAAGTACAAGCCTCAGACAGCAGCCACACAAAGTAACTACTGACCTGATGCCCTGCTGGAACTGGTTTCAGCTGCCCTTAAATGCGACCCAGAGTCCAATCAGTGTAGACATGCTAGTTCGAATTAGCAAAACGCTAATTCGAACTGGTTTTAAAGTCTAGATGCGCTAATTCGAATTAGCTTAGTTCGAATTAACTAATTCGGAACTAAATTAGTTCAAATTAGTGCTGTAGTGTAGCCATACCCTTAGTTATGCTTGATTATGCCACACAATTCTCCTTTAAAGAATGCCTCTGGTAGCTACGGTGGTAGCCAAATTTGTAAAAATATTCACCCAAGTTTGCTTCCCCATAGTGTTTCTCTCAGATCAGGGGACAAATTTCACTGCCCAATTCTTCAAGGAAGTCTGTGCTCCGCTAGGAATTTGAAAGCTCCAGACCTCCACCTACCCCACAGACAGATGGATCAGTGGCACAGTTTAACTGGACCATGTTTTGGAAGTTCCCCCCTGAGAAACTCTGCCACTGGTATCAGCTTGTACACCCCCTGCTGCTCACCATCTATGAGGTGCTATAGATCTCCACAGGATTCTCCCTGTTCAGACTCTTACATGTCTGGCAGCCTCATAACAAGATGGATCTCATGCAGGAAACCTGGGAACATACCCAGTTACACACTGAAGGGTTGCACCAGTCTGTGTTCAAACTTCAGGAACAGTTCAACTAAACAGGGGCCCTTGTCCAGGACAGCCATTAAGTTGCACGACGCTATAGTTGGGACACAAAAGTGCAAGTCTTTGAACCGGGGAACTGAATCCTGGCTCTACTTTCCTCTGAAGAATCAAAGCTACTGGCCTGTTGGCAAGGGCCCTATGTGGTCACCTGTCGGTAGGTCCTGTTAATAACGAAATCCATCAGCCAGACCAGAAAAGGAAACATGAGATTTATCAACTGAATCTATTAAAAACCTGGCAGTAGTGAGATGAAATGCTGGTTGCACCTTACCCCCACCCCCTCCCACCCCCCGCCCTGTGAACCAGAACTGGGGCCACAAGCATCTAACAAAGTTGAACCCAAGACCCTTCTGTTGGGAGAGACCCTCTTCCTGAACAGCGAAGATATTTACTTGAGGATTTCCCACAAACATTCACCAACATCCCCAGGCAGATCACCCAAGTCTATCGTGCCATCACCATC
Source organism: Pelodiscus sinensis (assembly GCF_052426305.1). Taxonomy (NCBI): domain Eukaryota; kingdom Metazoa; phylum Chordata; order Testudines; family Trionychidae; genus Pelodiscus; species Pelodiscus sinensis. The sequence goes on along the minus strand of NC_143061.1, from coordinate 45,019,314 downwards.
CATCCAGGAGAAGTAATGCGAGAAGTCACTTGACATTTCCCCACCATATGTGGAAAGACGTGGAACAAAAGATACAGGACATGCTAGAGCTTGGGGTAATTGAAAGATCTGTGAGTGAGTGTCGAAGCCCAATTATCTTTGTTCACAAGCCAGATTGGACTTGGCATGTCTGCATTAATTTCAGTAAGGTCAATGCAATTTCTCATTTTGATGTATACCCAATATCACAAGTGGATAAACTACTTGACCAACGGGGAGAGGCACAATGTATTGCCTCCCTGGATTTAACCAAGGATTATTGGTAAATCCCCCTGACACCGGAGGCCAAAGAGAAGACAACCTTCACTCCTCCCGGGGTTCTGTTCACCAGGATGCCCTTTGTCCTTCATGGAACCCCTGTGACATTCCAGAGGTTGATGGTCCAGCTCCTCTGGCCACACCTTGAATATGCTGCTGCTTACCTGAATGATGATGTAATTTACAGCCATCAATGGGACAATCACCACAACAAAATGGTGGCTGTTCTGAGAACCCTTCAGGACATGGGTCTTACTGTGAACCCCCAAAAATGTCGACTGTGCTGGCATGAGACAACTTATCCTAGGGTTACAGCCTGGGATGAGGACAACTACACTACCTTGTGGGGAAAGTCCAGGTGATCCATGACTATGCAGCCCCCACTACAAAGAAACAGGTTCAGCAATTTCTGGCTTGTGGGCTACTACAGACTCTTCATCCCTGACTTTCTGACAATCTCTGCTCCACTGACTGGGCTGCTCAGGAAAGATCAACCCACACAGGTGCAGTGAACCCTAGACGGTAATCTGGCCTTCCAGGAATTGAAGTGCCACTTGTGTCAAGACCCCATACAGTATAACTGACTCACCTGCAGTAGGACATGGAACTGTCGTCTCCCAGACTATCGAAGGTGAGGAGCACTCTGTATTATACCTCAGCCAAAAATTGTTCGCGTGCAAGTATTGCACGGTGGAGGGTAAGGAAGCTCTATCCATTAAGTAGGTGGTGGAAGCTCTATGATATGTTACCTCCTTGGATGCCCCTATGTCATGGTGACCAACCACATCCTCCTGAAATGTTTGCATCAGATGAAAGATGACAATGCCTGGCTCATGTGCTGGTACTAAGCTCTGCAGTTCTTCGCCTTCACCATTCTGCTCCTCCATGCTGGTAGGGACAACAGCAAAGTGGAAGCCTTGTCATGGAAGGGGAGAGAGGACAGAGCCAGCCCTAGGGATTGAGAGCTGTACTAAAGTGCATATGTGTGTGTATCGAGGAGGCATAGCCCTCCTCAGCCTCAGATGCCAGGGATACACCCCAAACTGCAAGATAGGTGGAGCCAGAAGGCCCCCGTCCCAACCACCAGAAGCAGAGGAATGGAACAGGAAGAGGAAGCATAAACAGCTGGCCTTGAGGTGGAGCAGCTGGAGGCAATAGACACGTCTGTGCCAAGACTTCAGGCAAGCACCAGAGAACTACTGGGATCAACATGACCTTGCAGAGAGCATTAATGCTAGGGAGTTGTCGCTGATGCCCTTGGTGGTGCATCCAGAGGAAGACTACATAAAAGGGGGAGTAGTGGAAGCAACCCAAGGGAGTCAGGTGGTAGACTGCTAGCTAGTGCACCTGAATTCGGGTCAGCATGTTGTGGGTGAATCTCAATACACACTTACCCAGTGGCAGAGTATCCCATCGGTGATATGGCCCTGGCTTGGGATGTGGTGGAGACTTGTGCTACATTACACAGCCCCTTACCTGAGCTGGTAGACAGTGTTCGTATTCATCCCTGTCCTGCTGAGAGGCCTGGAAACCCAGACTGGTATTGAACTGGCTTTGTCTGACAGAGAGCAGAGCCCGGATTGCTAACCACCTCACCCTTCTTGAAGATCAGGGTATCTTGATTATTATTGGAATTGATTCAGTCTGGTGGAAAGACTAGAACCCAGGGTGCAAACCACCCTGTCTTGCAAGGGGCTCGAGAAACTGACTCTTAGTGACCTTTGTCCTGTTTGGCGCTGGGATTAGTATCTGAATTATTGATTGCCAGGTCCTGCCTGGAGACCAAGGAGACTGACTCTTGTGGCTGCTCCTGATGGAAGGGCTGGGCCTTGGGGGACTGATTCCTCCACCCTGCTGGGAAGAGGAGGGGCAAACCCCACCTCCTGTATATATTACTAACTCCCCTTTTGTAGGCCAGATTCAGGAATACTTCAGTGAGGAGATGTGGACTCCTCAGACACAGATGCCAAGAGGTTACACTGAGGAAATAGCTGTTTTTGTATTTCAAAAAGTGTGAATGATCATTTATCATGTATCTGTTCTGGAAAGGAAAGATGTCAGTTTTCCCAGCCTTTCTAATTACTCAGCTTTGACATCCCTAGATGATTCCATCAGCTTCAGGGTTTGTTTATAATGCAGTAGCTGTTATATTAGTTCAGTTCATTTTATTCATTCATTTGAATTTTGTGTTCCAAGGATATTTCACCAAACATTCACTGTAAAGCCTTCAACTATGACCACCCACATCCTGAAATTCTCTCACACATAATCTGAAATCCTTCCTTTTGTTGTGACAGTAAATAAGTAATAAATTCAAAATCGTTTGCAAAACCAGACCACATACATTTTTGCTAGCCAAGTGTATTAAATGTACAGTATGCCTTGTGGTATTCTGAAAGTTTGTGGGGAGAGGTTTGTATATGGACCTTTTGTTGACAACTTTAGTTCAATCCACGTAGAGGAAATCCAGCTGCCACAACTCAGGATGTCCTGTTGCTATGAAGGATGTTGGCCACTGCTTGGCCATTCTCTCATTGAAAATATAGCCATTTATGAGAGACGTTTTTGTCATTTTACCACTACTAAAGAAGAGCAATATCTAAACTTTATTTTTGTGACAGGCATTCATTTAATAATCTAAGAATTATTGAAGGAGACTAGGGGAATACAGGGTTGATGGTCTCAGTAAGAGAGCACCCTGCCCTGATTTTGACATTGTGTAGGGGTAGAACACAGCAAAAACAATTAGCTCTGTAAGTATCAAAGGGATGTCTTCAGGTAATCCCAGAAGCCAGCTGCTGTTCCCAGGGATCTTTGTGGGCTAGGTGCCTTCCAATCAAGATCTTAGCCCAGTCTTCTGAGTTCCTGGTAGAAGAATTCCTGTAGAGTGGATAGGCTGGAGTTCTTCCCTCACCAACCTGGTCAGGCTGACAGAAAGCAGCTGTGCTTCTGACTAAGCTACTCAGTCAGAACAGGTGGACCTCATTACCCTGCTAGCCCATCAGGGAATATAAGCTGCTGGTCTCCTGTCAGAGGGGAGAAACTGAAGGTCCTTTGGGGGAGAGGAGCCTGATGAACAGCTGGCTTGTGAAGGCAGTATGGCCATAGCTTGGAGTCTAAGGTTTGCTTAATACCTGCCTTTTGCTTGTACTAAAAAGCTGGTTGCTACAGAAAGGACGAATACAGTTCAGTAATTAATCTTGACATGATTTATTAAATGACTCAAAACGAAGTCAAATAATACAACCTCTAAGAAGAGAAGATTCTCTTTCATGAGAAAATAGTGTGGGGATGGTCTCTTCAGTGCTGCTGTCCCAGGCCTTTTCTAGATTGTCAATAGTGAGCTGAGTTGATCTGTAGATACAGAGGCAGATCTTTACTAATCTTCCTGCAGGAGGGAGTGATACTGACCAGAGGTGTTTTACTAACAACGTTCTTGAAAATAACAAGCCAGTTAGTCAGCTTTAGCCTTATCTTGCCTGCAGACATCATAGGGTGATGTGACCTGTCACATGTGAACACAGATGTGATGTAGCAGGGCTGCAGATAGCAATACCCTCCCTGGCCATGCCTCCCAAGTTAGTCATGTCTTCAGAACAGAAAGCCTGGGAAATTGTTCATGTGCATCACAGGGAAGAATATTTGGGTTGGGGATAAAGAAGGATGGGAAAGTAGACAGTGTGTCCTCTCCTGCCCTTACCCCACTCTGCAGAGTGAAAAACTAGGATGTGCTATAACAAAATTGTCTATGTCCTTCTATGACCAATTCAATGTTCTCCCCTTGTCCCATCCTCTCCCCTACTATGTCACCCTGCTATCTCTCACCCACAGACCCACCCAGTCCCCCATAGCCTGTATTTCTCATTTATGCTTCCTCCTCTACTGATTGAGACAGATCTGAGGCAGGGCCAGAAGTCTCCTGGTAGCTTGATGTACTGTTGTCTGAAGATCATACACACCATATGTGCCGCTCTGCCTGCAATACCATACAGAGATACATAGCCCCACACACACACAAAGTGTTCTTATATAAACGATTTCCATCCACACCTCTTTAAAGCAGAATAATCATGGGTGGTGGGTATGCGAGGTGGGGAAAGGCACTGCCTTCCCATACTGCAAGCCTGGGCCTGCCCGTACTCCACCCCCAGAACACCTACTGGGGCCAGGGTGTTGTTGCCCCCAAGCGCCCACCTTCCCCATGCTCTAGAGCTGGGGAGGGTGGGGTCGCACACTGCCCCACTTCCCCATGACAGGGGAATGGGGCTTGAGCAGAAGGGGAGGGGCTGGAGGCAGGTTGGGGGCTTGCCTCCCCCAACCCTGCCTTCACCAGCACCCATGAGGATAATCCTAGCCAAAAGTTAAATAACTTAGAGCAAGATTTTCTGGAGTAACAGGAAACATATTAAAGTTACTGTATTTGAAAAAAAATGGTAGAAGTTCTGAATAGAAGATATTTTATTTTGTATGCAAAGTTATAATAGAAATTTCAATTAAAAAAAAGTTTTGACTAGCTTCTAGAGCTGGTCAGAAATAGCCAAATTACTCCCAAAAAACTTTCAAAATTTTAATAAGTTTTAATTAAAATAAAGCAACATGTAAAAAAGCGACACACACAGCAGTGTGTGAAGATCCATAAGCAAGCTGGAGACGTACAGACATAAAATACAACTGGGGAAAGGATCCCAGGGGCAACAGGAGAAGGGTCTGTGTGACTGAGAGGTGTCTCCCTAATTCATTAAACCTACCTAATTAATGCCTGATCCTGGATCTGGCTTTTGAGCAACTTTTATATACTTCTGTATGCAAATGATGTGTTTTTGAATACTGTTTTCTGTTTTAAGCCATCCAAAATTAAAATGATAATAGCAGTAATTACACTCAGCTCTATGCAACAGATTGCATCACTGAATAATGTTTTCCCCCAACCTTTAGTTTAAAATATTAATGTTTTCCCCTCTCTTCAAAGCCTTACTTTGTGTTAAAGGTCATTTGAGGAGAGACAGGAGGTTGGCACACTGGCCACATTATTTCTTCCTGTTCTATAGTAAGGAACATTCTGATGATATCGGGAACTGAAAATTCCCCTTTTCTGTAGATTTGTCAACTTGATAGGCTTACAGTAGATGAAAGGAGAGCAAATGATGTACTCACTAGTCTAACAAAGAAATGTTCCCCATGAATCACACCACAGGGGAAAGTGTCTGCAATGCATTTGTACTTTTCAGAATGCAGACACAGAGCATTTCAATGCTTTAATTGTTTTCATAATAAAGACACAAAATATTAGAAATATTTTTGGAGGATGTAGATTTTCATGTATCTCTGCTACTGTAGTTTTTATGAGACAAAGCCGGACAGTGCCATCTAGTGTTCCTTTGGTGATAAACTGGAACTGTGTGCAAAGGATTTCGTTTTAAAATTGTAGCAATGGATGTTCCAGATTATTTGGGTAGCAAAAGTGCTGACCAGATTTAAATTTTCTGGTATATAGTCCCATCAGTTACTACAATCACAGCTATTTACTACAAGACCACATACAATCAAGAATTTATATTCTCATTTGAGAAACAGGAAGAAAATACCAGATTTTCTTTTTTGGAAGAGTAACTGAATGTGAACTAAGCATTGTTGAATTATAATCCAACCAACAGTTCAGCAGGCATAAACTGAACAAGACAGCTGTATCTGCAGCAAAGAGTGCAATATGTATGATTAAGTCTTCTGACAGAAATCAGTATTTAGAGGTATAGTGTAGTGAAAAATATTCAGACAATTTACTAGAAAGTTGCCTGGCTTTCTGATCATTGCTAATCTCTACACTTTCAGTTGCAAGTGATCCTTCCTTACTCATAGAAAAGAAGTGTACAACTATTTATTTTATTTTACAACTTTTTAGCACCCAATCCTGCAAACACTGAGGGTACATCTACGCTGCACGCTTATTTGAAAATAAGCTATTCTGGAATAGTTATTCCGAAATACCTTATTTCGCAATAGCACATCTACACTGCAGGGAAGCCTCAAAATTAGTCTGAGGCAGGCTTCCCTAATGTGGATGTGCTATCTCGATTTAGAGTCCCAAGAGGCACCAGGGAGGAATAACTTAGAATGGCCCTGGTGAAGGGCTATTTTGAAATAGCAGCAGTGAAGCGTCTACACACACCTCATTTCGAAATAGCTATTTCAGAATAGGCGTTATTCCTCATAGAATGAGGTTTACGGATTTTGGAATAAACCATCCATTATTTCAAAATTATTTTGAAATAACGGAATGGCTGTGTAGATGCTTGCATTGTTATTTCAAAATAACACTAGTTATCTCAAAATAACCCTTACAGTGCTCACTATCTATAGTTCAGATGGCTGCAGAATTGAAGAGCTTGAATCCCATGAAATTAAAGCTATCTAGGAATGCAATAGAAAAGAGGCAATGAGTTGTATGGATTGTTTGCTTTTCAATACGAATCTAGGGAAGCTGCATTTTTCTTTTGTGAGAAAAATAGGTTACGGCTAAAAGCATAAAACAGAGATTGAAGATCTGCTGAAAAATACCAACACTAAGTTATGGGGGGGCAGGGAAGGGGGAAGTGAAGAACTGTTTTTGATAAGATAGTCACTTTGGACTAAATTCTTATTGGTGATGTCCCCTTTGTGCTGCTGCGGTGCTCCGAAGAGGATGGAATCTGGCTTTTCCCTCTTACAGCAGACTACAGTTAAAGTCTTTGTAGGATCAGGTTCTGAGTTTATAGATGGTACTATCATGCTGTTACTGCAAATTGAGAGAATTTGGGGCTCTGTGTAATGGCTGTCATGAGAACACATAGCTTCAATTATAGAAAAAAATGTGTAAACCAGAAAGCATATGAAACATTACAACTATATATAGGCAGAGTTCAGCATTTCCAGCTTTGAAATTTAACTTTAGGTCTACAGCATATGAAATATCTCAGGTTCGGCCCATCTCCAGAATTATGCTTGCATTAGGCATGCCTTCTGTCCCCTAAAAATAAATATATCCTACACTTGGACTCCACATCTTGTATATTCATCTCTAGCAAGTATATGAGGCAGACTCAGGCTTGCAATTTTTATAGTCTGTGAGTGATATTTCTTCTGGAGTAATGGCAGGGGCTTTGCTTGTTTAGATTTTGTATTATACTATTTTTTATAATAAACTCACTGCCACATCTCAACTGATGTAGCTGTGATATTTATTGTATTGAAATAGGTAGGAGCAGAAAGCATTTACACTAGTTCAAATTTTAAAAAGGTATGTTAATGATCATATTGTGTACAGTATAGCAGTATGTTTAATAATTAGAAAAAAATCAGATATACTGGATAAGACAATAGATGAGCTAATAGATCAACTAAACATCTGTAAACATATATAAAAAATCAGATTCCCACTGGTATAAATTGAAGTAATTTTCTTTCTGATATGGCTCTCCTGGAATCAACTACTGACATCTCATCTCTGTAGTGTGTGAAATTCTGCTTTCAAATGTCATCTAAAGATAATGGAAAGACTTCTATCCAACTTTAATGGACTTTGGTTCAGATCACTAGGTATGCCCATGCAACCTACCTGAGATCAAGAATTAAATGGGTGTAATTGTGAGCAGAAAATTCTGTTCAATAATTATTTGATTAATCAAATGATCATATGCTTATTGTATTTTTATTTCTAATTGTTTAACTAGATGAGCTAGTGTGAACATAGCCAGGGACTGTTATTGTTAGATGAAAACCGAAACACGTAGCTGACTATTCATTTAATTTGGGGAGTAAAGGCGACCTTTAGTTCTTCTTGAAGTAGTGTCACTATGGGTGCTCCACTGTCGGTGTACTTCCCCCACCCCTTATCTCTAATAGAAGATTTTTAGTAGACGTGTCAGTTGAGCATGTGCTTGCCCTCACTTGTGGTCTGCTTGGACTCTAACTAGCACTGCGCAGGCAAAACCCCCTCACTTCCTTCTTCACTGCCTTTGGCCTCACACAGAGCCAGCAGTCATCCCTTCCTTATCTGCAGCGTTAGCATAAATAGTAGCTGTTTTTGTTTCTTTTGTTCTCCCTAATAGTATTTCCTTTTTACTCCATTGGGATTAAAAAAATAATAAAGCCAAAGAAAGAGAAAGAACTTTAGTTTATGTCTCCTGTCCTGTCTGGGGGGCATTCCCCTGCCTCACATTTAGAAGACAAACGGTTGTTTTTTTTCTGATTTAAAAAAAAAAGAAAAGAAGAAGAGGACTAAAGACCACCTTTTTCCTATATTCCTCGTTACTAGAGACTGATAGCCCGACTTCCACCCTGACCAGGGGCGTGCTCCACTCTCCCCACTACGAGAGGTGCCTCTCCTGTGAGGGTACCAGCAGCTGAGAAGCATGATACTCAGAAGTGCGCCCCGCCCCCGCTGTGAGCATTGCCCTGTGCCAGGGCTACACACTACCTGAGAAGCCAGGGACTGAGGCTGGCTCTGAGGGTCAGAGTAGGGCAGGGTCCGAGTAAATGTATGGAGACACACAATTACCACACCCTTTCTGGAAAAGTGCTACAGAAGAAACATTTGGTACCAGCTGAGACAAAACTCCCATCTAAGGAATGCCCTGAAACTTCCCAGTTATGGGTACTGATAACATGCCATGGACATGCCTCTGTAGTACCAAGTGAGCCCATAGGACCATATGAGTTCTAGTATCCTGGAGACCTGATGTGTGAGGAAGAATCACAAACTCCATTACTTGGTACCAGGGCACTGGTACTGAGCACATCCAGGCACTCAGAACTGCTCTTGGCACCAGAGCATGTACCGCCATTACCCCAGCCAGTGTTTCCCTTACCCAGTGACAAGTCTGACAGTGGTCAGGAGGAAGTAATTTCTCTGGCCTCTCACTGCCACAATACAAAGGTTTTCCCCAATTCCATCAAGTCAACCCATAATTGTGGTACAACCCCATCATCCATGCTTTTCCTCACACTCTGCCTTATTGCAATCCTTGGGCAATACACACACACACACACACACGTATGTCACAGCCATGCAGTGTGTCTCAGAGCAAGTCCACCAGATGGTGTCCTATAGCTTGGCTGTCCAGAGCCCTGAGCCAGGGCAGGAGGAATCTTTTTCAGAACAGGAAGAAGGACTTGTAGGGCTCCAGCAAACTTTCTTATCTCTACCAGATGAGGCTGTACTGTCCCCCACATTTCTAGGTGGTGATTTTAAGAACCTTGTGGATCTTGCTAAGAGAATGGCTGATGAGCTGTGGTAGATACACAAGTTGGGGGATATTCTGCACATGTCCTTCTCATCTAGAATTGCCATCTCAATTAATGAGTTGATGCTAGATCTTACCAAAGTCATCCAACAGATGACTCCATCATGCCAACCAACAAGAGAACCAACTTCCCCCAATAAATAAACCACCACTAGCAAAAAAAAAACAAAAAAAACCAACCAAACAAAAAAAAACCACCCAAGGTCCCTCCCAAAGTGGCAGACTTCCAGTTTCAACATCTGCAATCCAACTGAGGGTTTCTGGAACATTTATTGGTGACACAAAAGTAGCAGTTTCAGGCCACCCTTAGAGAGGACTGGTGCTAGAGACAGCACTGTGAGCGTGTCTAGACTACAGGGTTGTTGTTGTTGTTTTTTTAAGTGGCCTTTTTTTGAAAAAACTTCCCTGCATCTAGATTGCCACTGTGTTCTTTTGAAATTAAATCGAAAGAACATGGTGGTTTTTTCAACCACGGTAAACCTCATTTTATGAGGAAGAATGCCTTTTTTTGAAAGTGCTCTTTCTAAAAAAAGCATTCTTGAATGCAAACAGGGTATTTTCAAAAGAGAGCATCCAGACTGCCTGCGTGCTCTCTTTCAAAAAAGTGGATCGCTTTTTTGAAAGAAGTGGTTGTAGTCTAGACGCTTTCTTTCAAAAGAGGTTTGTAGTTTAGACGTAGCCTGTATGTAACTGATACAGGATCCCACCTGGTCTTCTTGACAGTGTTACTGAGGCAGGCTTCTTGACTATCCCTTTTTGGATTGCCCAAGAGGTGCAGAAGAATTGCAGTTTGAAGGGCCCTCACTCTTTGCAGAGAATACAAATTATTCTCTCCACATCGTGAAGGATTCCTGGACCACATTATGCTTCCTATACAAGATCCTTTTGAAAATTCAACAAGATGAAGGGAGTTATTTTGATTGCTCTCTTGGTCAAGACAAGTCTAACTCCCTTATATGAGACAGATGGCAATATGCCCATTCCTCACCTGATCTCCCAAAAAAGAGCTGATCCTTCACCCCAACCTGTGAATCCTTCACCCCAACCTGTAGCTTCAGCCTGCAATCTTAACTGAGTTTTCAGGGCTTTGACTAGATCTTCCTTTGGGTCCATGGCAAGTTGCTCTCTCTTACTTCTGTCCATAAAAATAGCATTTCTAATTGTACCTCGGTTAAGTACATAGGAGAAACAGCAGTCCTGATGGCACACCCATCATTCATAGCCTCTTTTAAAAACAAAGTAAGGCCATATCTCAAGTTTCTCCTGACTTCCTCTGCATTTTTCATATGAATTAACAGATCTCTTTTCCTGAGTTTTTCCCAAAACTATTTTGTGACAACAGGAAGATAATTCTGCATATGCTACATGTTAAAACACTAGCATTCTACTTGGAGAGGACTAAGGACTTTAAGAAATCCCTTAAACTCTTCCTTTCATCCACAGAAAGATCCCAAAGCTTTGTGATATAAGTTCAAAGACTATCCAAATGAGTCTCTGGTTACATTATTCACGGTTATCAAGGGCACAACCTGTTTCCATCCAGCATCTATATTTACTCCACATGGTTAATTTCTACCTTGGTCATATTCCCTATAGATACTCCTTTCTGTAATGCAGGATACTCCTTTCTGTTCTCTAGGAACACACACACAGAACATTATGTGATCGCTGAAGATTCGTCCCCCAATGCCATCTTTGATTTACAGTATTTGGAGTGGAATCTGTTACTACATAGAAGTCCCAGCCTCCAGTGGTGAGTACTGCTTGGAAGTCACCTACAGTGGGAGCACAGAGAGGGACACTACTCAGAGAGGAGGAAGATACCTTGTGCAGTAATAATGGTTCTTTAAGATGAGTGTCTCTATGGGCACTCCACAACCCAACCTCCTCCCTTCTCTTTTGGAGTTCTCTATTGGGCTCTGTGGTGAAGGAAGTGAGTGGGTTTTTCCTGTACGGTGCTAGGTAGCCCCACAGCAAACCTCAAGGGAGGGAGAGCACATGTGTGGGTTCCATGGGCACTTCTACCAAAAATCTCTGATTAGTGGTGCAGGGGCACACATACAGCTGTAGTGGAGCACCCAGAGGGACACATATCTTGAAGAACTATCTCTTATCTCTGCATAAAGTGAGTAACTTCCTCTTTTGAGAAGTACTTAGAGGAAGAAATATGGAAGCAAGATACACAGTCACTCTTTAAAACAAAACCCACAAAGTTGATAGAGAATTTAAATTGATACAATATCTTCTACTTCTATGTGATAAAAATATCTGTATGTGCTGTTTCTTTCTTTTAAGGATGGAGGGAAGATAGGGTAGAGTTATTTGTTGTTTGCACTGGAGAGCACAGCTGGTTTAACTTCACTGGCAGCACCCAGAATCCTTATTTCAGAATGACATTTTAAATTTGGATTTTATTAAATTGTGGATCATACCAAGATTTAAAAAAACATTTTAATGTTTTTTAAAAAGGAGATATTCAAAACTGGTAAAACTACTATCCTTTAGCTTCATTCTGGAGGTTATTTAAGCATACTTTAACAGTCATAACAGACATGACTATTAGAGCATTGGCCTCAAAAAAGACTCTAGTCAGCAAGGAAAAAAACTAACTGATTAAATTACAAAATGCAAAAATGTATCTGAACCAAACAGGGCAGAAAGAGAAAGGGGAAAAAAAAGGAACAGAATTCCAAACCAATGGAAGCTACAAGGGAATGTGAAGAGCAATTAATCAGACATTTGAAAAATGAATGGAAGATATTAGAGGCAAGAAGTTTGTAAAAGAATCACTGTTTGATGGAACATCCCAGGATAAAGGGAGTGACTGAGACTGTTCTTGTTAACCTTGGAGGATAGGACATGAAACAGTGGGTTTAAATTACAGTAAGTGAAGTCCAGGTTAGACATTTGGAAAAACTTTGGAATTATCAGGGTGATTAAGCACTGAATAAGGAGCAGTGTACCAAGGAGCATGTTGGAGATACCTGCTCTTTTCAAATGAAAAAGAAGAGATACTGTCAAGAGACACAGGTGGGTTTTGAAGAAGTTGGTAAATTAAGCAGCAGCAAGTCACCAGGAGCTGAGGGTATTCCTCTGCATTCTGAAGAAATTGAAGAACTAAGTTATTGAGCTTGCTAATGAGATTACACAATCCCTTAATAAAATAATCAAATCAGAGAACTAGGGTATGTCTACATTACAGTGTTATTTCAAAATAATGCGTCTACACACAAAATGCATTTCGAAATAGCGTTTTGCTATTTCAAAATAGAGTATCCACATTGTTAGGATGCAGAATCGCATTTAAGGATGGCCGGAACCAGTTCTGGCAGGGCATCAGATCAGGAATTACCTTGTACGGCTGCTGCCTGAGGCTGTTTGAGACCTGTGCTTAAAGGGACTCCCTCGGACAGCCGGTTCTAAGGTTTCCCTGCTTGCTTGCCTACCTCATTGAGGAACAGCAAAGCATTTTTTTCTCTGTATGCACTGGTTGCCCTCACTCAGGACACCACAGCACTCTGCAGCATGGAGCCGGAGCCACCCTGGGCACTCTGGTGCTTCTCCTGGACATGTTGCTGCGAGCCTGGCAGCATGTTCTGCAGGCAATAACAGTCTCCCTGGTGTGCCCCACTGGGGGCTTGTGCCTCCTTCCTCCCTCACATCCTTCCACTTATCCCTCCCTAACCCCCCTTCCTGGTGTACAATAAAATACACGTGTTCATTACAACAAAGCCTCTTTATTGGACAAAACTGGGGTGGGGTGGAATGAAACTGAGGTGAGACTGGGGAAAGAAGGTGGGAGAGGGGAGGAGGGAGGTAAGGAGAGGGGAGGGGGAAACCTCAGAGGAGGAAGCTGGCAGGGGGAGGCAAGGGGAGGAAGGGGAAGGAGAAGCTCAGGGATCAGGTTTGGGTGTGGGGGCCTCGGCATCCCTGGGGGTGTGGGAAGGGTGGGAAGGAAGAAGCAGGAGGGGGAGAAGGAGTGGGAGCAGAAGCGGTAGCTGAGGAGGCAGCAGGGGCTGGAGCAGCAAGAGGCAGCAAGCTCTGACCCAGGGTTGATGACCACTGGGGGGCATGGACTGTCCTGCCCCCCAGTATGCGGTTCACAGCATCAAAATAGGGGCAGTAGTCTGGGTCTGCTCCTGGTTGGGAGCTGCCCGCTGTGGCCCTGGCATACGCCTGCCGCAGCTCCTTTATTTTCATGCGAACCTGCTCCTGGGTTCTCATGTGGCCTTTGGTGGCCAGGCTGGCAGCCCATCCACCTGTTAATGGCCGTGTTCCTCCATCTAGTGCGGAGATAATGGATGATGGGGGCATCCCCCCCAAACCTGAATAAGGTCCATGATCGCCACTCTGGACCAGGAAGGCGCCCGCCTTCTCCGGGCCCTGGCAGGCTCGTGGGATCTGGCAGACTGTTCCTGGGGAGCGGTGGAGGGCTGGCTGCCAGTGGCTTTCTAGCTCATGTTTTGGGGCCACTGGGTCGGGTACAGCGACTGCTGGCTCTGGGCTGGCAGGCTTGGAGCTGGCATAGGCACTGTGGCCAAAGTCAACCCCTTTAAGGGCTCCAGGGAGGGGAGAGGAAGAGGAGTGTTCTTGGTTGAGGCTGGAGTGGCCATCAGGGCGCCGTGGGAAGGCTGGAGGCCCCCGATTTCGAAATAAGCGTCTACACAATGCTTATTTTGAAATAGCAGTTTCAAAATTGATGCTATTCCTCATGGAAAGAGGTTTAAGAATTTCTAAATAAGCTCTCCACTATTTCCATTTAATTTCGAAATGGTGGTTTGGCTGTGTAGATGCTGGTAAAGTTATTTCGAAATAATGGCTGTTATTTCAAAATAACTTTGCTGTGTAGACATACCCCTACAGAGTAGCAAATCTTGCACTTTACAAAAAGAGGTGATTCTGGGAATTCCTGATCAGTAAGTTATAGTCTAGTGTTGGGCGAGCTGGTTGAAACAATTATAAAAATCTATATGAAGCAGCACCGCTTCTTTTAAATAAAAACATAACTCTTCAGTCTACCAGAATATTTGAAAGTGTCAACAAAACATATAATTGATTTGGGTTTTCACAAAGACCTTTGGCAGAATCCTTCACAAAAGGATCATAATATGAGAGGTTAAAGTAAGAAAATGGGCTATGAGAGAAGACAAAGAGTTCAGTCAAGTAGCTAATATTTTAATCTGAGACTGATCTTCAGCTTATTTTGAATGATACTGAGTCATAGAGTCATAGGACTGGAATGACCTTGAGAGGTTATCTAGTCCAGTTCCATGTATTCCTAGCAAGAGTATTATCTTGCCCATGCCTGACAAGTCTTTGTCTAAACTCCTTTTACAAATCTTCAGTGGTGAGATTCCACAGCCTCCTTAGGCAACTTATTCCAGTGCTTAATCACCCTGACAATCATGAAGTTTTTCCAAATGTCCAACTTGGACTTCGCTTACTGCGATTTAAACCCACTGTTTTATGACCTATCCTCCAAGGTTAACAAGAACAATTTTTCTCCCTCTTTGAGTACGTCTAGACTGCAGAGCTTTTCCAGGATACTGGAGGTATCCCGGTAAAGCTTTGCCACATCCAAGGAATGCATCTGGTTTTCCAAAAAAAACAAAAAAAAAAAAATCGGAAAACCAGAAGCGTTTTTTTGGCATCCCTGTAAACCTCGTTCTCCGAGGAAGAAGGGATGTTCCAAAAGAGGGTTTTTTCTGACATTCAGCCCAGTGTAGATGGAAAAGCCTCTTTCGGAAGAAAAGCAAAAAAAGATACGCAAATTGCAATTCGCAATTTGCATATCTTTTTCTGACTTTTCTTTGTAGTCTAGATACGGCCTTCTTTATAACAATCTTTCATGTAGTTGGAAAGTGGTGTCCTTCCAGAGTGCTATCCTGTTGACTCATTTAGCTTGTGATTCACTATGAACCCCAGAGCCCTTTCCACAGTACTCCTTCCTACATTGGTATATATGGTTGTGACTATTTTCTTCCACTATTTGATCTGAGGAAGTGGGTCTGGCCCACGAAAGCTCATCATCTAATAAACCGTCTTGTTAGTCTTTAAAGTGCTACATAGTCCTGTATTTTGTTTCAGCTTGATCAGACTAACACGGCTACATTTCTATCACCTTCCTACATTGTAATTTCCCATTTTGTATGCATGCAACTGATTGGTCCTTCCTATGTGAATTACTTTGCAATTGTCCTTATGGAATTTCAACTTAATTGTTCTTAAGTATTCTCATGTAAGAAACTCATAAAGAACACATAATATTTATTTGAAGACTACAGACCCAATTCAAAATCCACTGAAGAAAAGAGAAACTTCCAGTCATTTCAGTGGGCTTTGGAGCAGCCCTAACAAAATAACAAGCAAACAATATGAACTTGAGTGGGATTTGTTTATCTAGTACAAACATTTTACCTAATTTCGGTTGCTAGAGTCAGTGTTTATATATAAATTTATAATTAAAATAAGATCATGGAAGTTTTGTGAGAGACATAGGCAAATTTGGGGTCATTAATGTCAATAGTTAATACATTTACATTAACATCCATTATAACGGATGGCTGGGACATTATCAACCTAATATTCAATGAAGGTGCCAACAGCTCTTAGGGTATGTCTACACTACAGCGCTATTTCGAATTAACTTAATTCAAATTAAGCTAATTCGAAATAACACATCCATACACAAAAACTAGTTCGAAATAGCGTTTTGCTGCTATTCACTTCATGGATTGAGAACTGGTTAAAAGACAGGAAACAAAGGGTAGGAATAGATGGTAAATTTTCAGAACGGAGAGGGGTAACTAGTGGTGTCCCTCAAGGGTCAGTCCTGGGACCAATCCTGTTCAATTTATTCGTAAATGATCTGGAGAAAGGGGTAAACAGTGAGGTGGTAAAGTTTGCGGATGATACCAAACTGTTTAGGATAGTCAAGACAGAAGCAGACTGTGAGGGACTCCAAAAAGATCTCACCAAACTGAGTGATTGGGCAACAAAATGGAAAATGAAATTTAATGTGGATAAGTGTAAAGTAATTTACATTGGGAAAAATAACCCCAACTATAGGTACAGTATGATGGGGGCTAATTTGGCTACGACAAATCAGGAAAGAGATCTTGGAGTTATCGTGGCTAGTTCTCTGAAAACTTTTACCCAGTGTGCAGCAGCGGTCAAAAAGGCAAATAGGATGCTAGGAATTATTAAGAAAGGGATAGAAAATAAGACCCAGAATATCTTACTGCCCCTTTATAAAACTATAGTACACCCACATCTTGAATACTGTGTACAGATGTGGTCTCCTCACCTCAAAAAAGATATTTTGGCCTTGCAAAGGATTCAGAAAAGGGCAAATAAAATGATTAGGGGTTTAGAATGGGTCCCATATGAAGAGAGTTTAAAACGACTGGGACTTTTCAGTTTAGAAAAGAGGAGGCTGAGGGGGGATATGATAGAGGTATATAAAATCATGAGTGGTGTGGAGAGGGTGAATAAAGAAAAGTTATTTATTAGTTCCCATAATAGAAGAACTAGAGGACACCAAATGAAATTAATGGGTAGCAGGTTTAAAACTAATAAGCAAAAGTTCTTTTTCAAGCAGCGTGTAGTCAACCTGTGGAACTCCTTGCCAGAGGAGGCTGTGAAGGCTAGCACTATAACAGAGTTTAAAGAGAAGCTAGATAATTTCATGGAGGTTAGGTCCATAAAAGGCTATTAGCCAGGGGATAGAAATGGTGTCCCTGACCTCTGTTTGTCAGAGGCTGGAGAGGGATGGCAGAAGACAAATCGCTTGATCATTGTCTTCAGTCCACCCTCTCTGGGGCACCTGGTGTTGGACTGTCGGCAGACCTACTGGGCTAGATGGACCTTTGGTCTGACCCAGTACGGCCGTTCTTATGTTATGAAATAGCACATCCACACTGAGTGGACCCTGAACCGAAGTTAAGGTTGGCTGGAACCAGTGCCAGCAGGGCATCAGGTTAGGACTTAGTGTGTGGGGCTGCTGCCTGAGGCTAACTGAGCTCCGTGCTTAAAGGGACCCTACCCCCACCCCGCACAGACAGTTCTCAGGGTTCCCCGCTTGCTTGTGTAACTCAATGAGGGACAGCAAAGCAGTCCTATCTTGGAGTGCCCTGAGTGCCCAAACTCGGGACACCACAGCATTTGGCCACATGGAGCCAGAGCTTCCCCTGGGCACACCGGTGCGTTTCGTGGAGTCATTGTCATCAGCCCGGCTGCACTTGCTGCAGGCTGCCATCCGGGGGGGTCCATTGGGGGGCTGTCAGGATCCAGGAAACCCTGAGGGAAAGCGTCCACCGGGGCTGGGGGAGAGGAAACTAAGTTTTCCTGGTTGTGCCCAGAGTGGCCATCGGGGCTCCCTGGGAAGGGCTGGAGCCCCCCTATTTCGAATTAAGTGTCTACGCAGAACTTAATTTGAAATAACTATTTCAAATTTAGTGTTATTCCTCGTAGAATGAGGTTTACCAGATTTGAATTAAGGGCATGTATAGACGCTATTAAAGTTAATTCAAACTAACAGCTGTTATTTTGAATTAACTTTGCAGTGTAGACACACCCTGAGTGTAGATTCTTGCGTTAGTACCCTTCCTACCTATTGCTATCCTTTGATCCTTATCTGCTTTCTTTTAACTATCCAATCTTTGTGTGTTTATAAATTGCCATTTCTACCTACTCATTTTTCTTTTGATATTTTGTTTTCCCTCTGCTCCTTGTTTCCCCTCCCCTTCCTTTTTTTCCTTCCCTCCTCTTTCTTTTCCCCAATTTATTTTGGATCTGCACATCCTAAACTCAAAACTCCGGTCATCTGAAGAAGTGGACTGTGCCCACGAAAGCTCATGATACCATCTACATGTTTTGTTAGTCTATAAAGTGCTACCAGACCATTTGTTGTTTTTCAAGTGTATCCGGTACAGACTAACTGGGCTACCCCCTGAAGCTTTAATTCTCAATGATTTTTTAAAACCATCATGCCCTCTTGTGGCCTAGAAATATAGCACAACTACACAGTATATTATTTTAATTTAAATTAAACAAACAAAAAACCAAACATGTTTTTATTCGAAATGGCAAACATTATTTTTTCATAATGGCTGTGTTTACACTGGCACCCTTTTCCGGAAAAGGGATGCTAATAAGACACTTCGGAATTGCAAATGCCGCGGGGGATTTAAATATCCCCCGCGGCATTTGCATGAACATGGCTGCCGCTTTTTTCCGGCTCGGGGTTTTGCCGGAGAAAAGCGCCAGTCTAGACGGGATCTTGCAGAAAATAAGCCCTTTTCCAGAAGATCCCTTATTCCTACTTGAAAGGGATAAGGAATCTTGAAAGTAGGAATAAGGGATCTTCCGGAAAAGGGCTTATTTTCCGAAAGATCCCGTCTAGACTGGCGCTTTTCTCCGGCAAAGCCCCGAGCCGGAAAAAAGCGGCAGCCATGTTCATGCAAATGCCACGGGGGATATTTAAATCCCCCGTGGCATTTGCAATTCCGAAGTGTCTCATTAGCATCCCTTTTCCGGAAAAGGGTGCCAATGTAGACACAGCCAATATGTTTTGCTTTTCTGTCAGATTTGCAATGTAAATTACAAACAAGTCATATAGTTTAGGTACAAGTAAAATACTAAGGCATAATTTCTCTTCTATATTTACTAATAATTAAAATTAAAGAGTGACACATAAGGAAAACCATTGTGCATTTTGTGTATTTCACCCTTCTTCAGCACTAACAGTGTAAAATAAGTCTCTCTCATCTGTTCCCTATTAGGTTACTGACACCATTCACCTGCTTATGCAGAAAAGAGTGATGTGCTTGAAATCAGGCTCATTTAATTTCTCCGGACATCTCCATCACTGCTGTAGTCTACAATGGGCAAATAAACTCTAGTCTGGGGCACGAATGAGGCAATAGTGAAGTAGTTGTTTGTTCCACCAGTGGGACAGTCACAGTTCAGTTTGGCCATATAAACAGACAATTCTTCATTTGCCTCGATCCCTGTTTCAGGTAATATCTGAGCAGGTTCTGGGCGCATATAGCACTCCTGCCCTCCTGTATCCCAGCGATCAAGTGCCAAAATTCAGAAGCTGGACCATGGAGCAAGATGCAAAATGACCACTGTGACCCTCCAAAACAGGAGATTATGATAGGATTTGCCTTTAAAAAAATAATCTTCATTGGAAGTTGCCTGTGGAAGTCCATCATCTGCTAATGTGTGACAACTACGTAAAATGTTTCAAAGGACAATGCTAAAAAAGGGATAGGCAGACATAAGCAGTGGATTTGGGGCAAATCAGCAATCATTTGTCCTTTAGCTGAAGTGGCAGATCTGTAATAATGTATTTATTAATATTATGCACTTTCAAATACTGCTCCAGTTAGTTCAGCAAGTAATACAAAATTCAGCAGTTAAACCTGTACCATAGATGGAGCCCAGAACTGAGATGGAGGAAGAAGGTGATTAAATGTGCTATTTTACCACTGAATTATATTATTTCATTCAAGACATTTTTCACAAGATTATTAACCTTTGTAAATGTCATCTCCATCACACAGGAGTATGCTCTCTTCGTAGTAAGCAGTAACTTCTCATCAGTCTAATGTATGTAGATCTCCTGGAAACAATCTCTAGTCCAATGTGTCTTTTGGAAAAATGTGCCACATAACTGCCAGATTCTCTCTTATCAGAAACAAGAAAAACAAATTGATTTTCAAAGGTAATGCCATCAAACATGGACATGCAGCACACTTACATTGGACCCAGTCTGTTTCTTAAAGAACAGCTGGAAATACGGCTATCAAGCCTTACATTTTGCATTTTCCAGTGTCTGTGCCAGAAAAGTGATAGAAATGTAGCCGTGTTAGTCTGGTGTAGCTGAAACAAAATACAGGACTATGTAGTGCTACATAGTCCTGTATTTTGTGCCAGAATACAATTTTTCCTTTCTTGAAGTTGTTTCTCTTGGTGATTTTAGTATTTGCAAAAGATGTCAAATTAGAGCCTTGTAGATTGACTCTTGTAGGTCTCCATTTACCTATCTACCAAGTAGGGACACCAAAGAGAGCAGCAAGGCAGATTTCCCTACACACACCTACTTCCTTCATCAGACTCGAACCACCCTGGAAAGACAATTCAGTTTCCATGGACATTTAATCCATTTCCTCTCCTGAGACTGCCAACAAAAAGGCCAATTAACACAAACTGTGGAGGTAATTGCATGTTATTGACACAAGAAAATGCAAATTTTGACCACCAACATGTTTCACATGGCACACCAAGCAGGCAACACCTGGTTATAACTTTCTATCAGCAACTGTCCTAGGCAGAATTCAGAACATCAACAGATAAAACAGTTGTCCCACTTCCAACTGGTAGACTACTCAGTATCCCATCCTGGTGAAATACATTAAGGCTACGTCTACACTGGCATGATTTTCCGAAAATGCTTTTAACTGAAAACTTTTCCGTTAAAAGCATTTTCGGAAAAGCACGTCTAGATTGGCAGGATGCTTTTCTGCAAAAGCACTTTTTGCAGAAAAGCGTCCGTGGCCGATCTAGACGCGGTTTTCCGCAAAAAAGCCCCGATCATCATTTTCGCGATCGGGGCTTTTTTGCGGAAAACAGTACTGTGCTGTCTACACTGGCCCTTTTGCGCAAAAGTCTTTCGGAAAAAGACTTTTGCCCAAAAGGGAACAGCATAGTATTTCCGGAAAAGCACTGACGATCTTACATGAGATTGTCAGTGCTTTTCCGGAAATTCAAGCAGCCAGTGTAGACAGCTGGCAAGTTTTTCCGCAAAAGCAGATGATTTTGCGGAAAAACTTGCCAGTCTAGACACAGCCCAAGTGTGTAACTTGTGACAGACCCAGACCAGCTGGCTGCCACACACTAATGGAGGAAAGGTGTACTGACATCTGGGTGAACAATTTATGCTTGCCTGAGTAAACAAGGGCAAGCCTAGTGCAGCATAATCAGGCAGGCACCTGACGTCAGTTAAGAAATTGCCAGAAGCAACAGACCAGTCAGGGCACCTTCAGCTCATTAAGGCTGCTGGGGCTTCTTTACAAGGCCTGCCTGCAGGGTGAGCAGTAGCCCAAGATCTGAGAGTAAGAAGGTGTGTGAGCTAAGGACTGTGAGTAAGGTAGAGTGCTGTAGAGGAACAAGACTGACTTGCTCAAATGCAAGAGGAAAGGTACTGGGA
Source organism: Pelodiscus sinensis (assembly GCF_052426305.1). Classification (NCBI taxonomy): domain Eukaryota; kingdom Metazoa; phylum Chordata; order Testudines; family Trionychidae; genus Pelodiscus; species Pelodiscus sinensis. The sequence continues at coordinate 44,997,525 of NC_143061.1, read as the reverse complement.
GGGATCATTTGGGGAAGTGGCCCAGGGAAGAATCTGCCAGACTGGGTATAATAGAAACCCTGTCTGTTGCTGCTGCCCAAGGGGCTCTGGGCTGGAATGCAGAGTAGTGGGTGAGCCCGAGTTCCCCCCATCTCAGAGCAGAACTACAGAGGGGTTTTCACCCCAAACTGTGGGCTAAACGGTGATGGGAAGGGTTCAGTAGGCTGTGACCCTTGCCTCTAGCCCCAAGGCTAAACTCCTTTCTCCACAGGTCTAGAGGGGCAACTACAGGTGCTATGGGCGTGGGGAATTAGGCCACATAGCAGCTCAATGCCCCAATCTTGAGGAACCAATGCAACATAATGTTGGGGACTTGGATGATCCATGTACCCTACTCAACTTGGTGGGGATCGCGGTTACCCCATATAAGTATACAAGGCCAGTGAAGATAGATGGGATAGAAATGATGGCACGTGTGGATTCCAGGAGCACCATCACTCTGATTTGGGGGGCTCAGCGCAGCCCAGTCAGCTAAAGCAAGCTAATTGCATGAGGATCACCTGTATCCATGGGACTGTTGGCTACTACTCCCGTGGAGCAGTACCTATGAAAGTTCAGGGAAACATCACCAGGGTACATGCATGTGTGGTTCCTCCACCTTCCATATCCAATGCTTCTTGGGAGGAATTTTCCTGGATTTAGTAGTTTGCTTCTCCCAGAAGGGCAAGAATGAAAGGAGCCTTTTGTACTGAGGAAGGCTCACATTGAAACATGTTCTCACCTCTCCCAAACATATGCTGAACTATCCTGGGGTATGTTTACACTACAACATTAATTCAAACTAACTTCGTTCAAATTAGTTAATTCAAACTAAGCTAATTCGAACTAACGGATCCAGACTAAAAAACTAGTTCGAATTAGCGTTTTGCTAATTCGAACTAGCATGTCCACATTAAGTGGACCCTGAACCAGGCTTAAGGATGGCCGGAAGCAGGGCATCAGAGGAGGACTTAGAGCGTGGAGATGCTGTCTCAGGCTAGCCGAGGGCTGTGCTTAAAGGGTCCCGACCCCCACCCCGGACAGACAGTTCTCAGGGGTGCCCCGCTTGCAAAGCAGTCCTGGCTTGGATTGCCCGGACTACCCACACTGGGCACATCACACCACTCAGCCATCAGCCCGACTGCACTTGCCGCAGGCTGCCATCTGGGGAGAGGGGGCAATTGGGGGGCTGCAGGAGAGCTTCCACCCCCAGAAGCCCACAGAGCCAGCCCAGTCCTCCCCATCAGGGGCTCGTGCCCCATTCCTCCCTCACCTCCTTCCACTTACCCTTCCCTAGCCCCTCTTCTTGATGTACAAAATAAAGGACAATTGTGTTCAAAAATGGAATCTGTCTATATTGAACAAAACTGGGGGATACTAGGAAAAGGAGGTGGGAGAGGGGAAGAGAGAGGCTGGGAGAGGGGAGGGCAACTAAAATGATCAGGGGTTGGGAACAGGTCCCATATGAAGAGAGGCTAAAGAGACTGGGACTTTTCAGCTTAGAAAAGAGGAGACGGAGGGGGGACAGGATAGAGGTCTCTAAAAGCAGGAGTTGGGTGGAGAGGGTGCATACAGAAAAGTTCTTCATTAGTTCCCATAAAGAAGGACTAGAGGACACCAAAGGAAAGGAATGGGTAGCAGGCTTCAAACTAGTAACAGAAAGTTGTTCTTCACAAAGCAAAGAGTCAACCTGTGGAACTCCTTGCTGCAGGAGGCTGTGAAGGCTACAACTAGAACAGAGTTTAAAGGGAAGTGAGATCAAGTCATGGAGGTTGGGTCCATGGAGTGGTATTAGCCAGGGGATAGGAGTGGTGTCCCTGCCCAAGGTTAGTGGAAGGCTGGAGAGGGATGGCATGAGAGAAATGGCTTGGTCACTGTCTTCGGTCCATCCCCTCCAGGATCCCTAGGGTTGGCCACTGTCGGCAGACAGGCTACTGGGCTAGATGGACCTTTGGTCTGACCCAGGACGGTCATTGTAAGCTCAGGGCTCAGGGTCGGGGGTCTCAGTGGACCCCCTTGATTCTCTTGCACACCTGCTCCTGGGTGGCCAGGCTGGCAGCTCTCCTGCCCTAGCCAGCCACTTTCCTGTGCCTAGTGCGGAGATTGTGGACAAGGTCCACGATGTCTGCACTGGACCAGGCGGGTGCCCACCTCTTGTGGTCCCGGGCAAGCTCCCGGGAGCCGCCAGCCTGGTCCCGGGAAGAGTGGGAGGTCTGGGGGGCATCGGGTGGGTGGCTCGATCTGTGCCAGGTGCAGGGTCTGCTGGCTGGGTGCTGGCAGGCTTGCACCTGGCACGGGCACCGTAGCCAGCCCGTGCCCCTTTAAGGGGTCCGGGGCTGGGAGGGGGGCAGTAGAGTTTCCCTGGTGTTGGCCAGAGTGGCCACCAGGGAAACCTGGGGAGGGCTAGCCTCCCACTAGTTCAAATTAAGGGGCTACACACCCCTTAATTCGTACTAGCTAGTTCGAACTAAGCTTAATCCTCATAAAATGAGGTTTTCCTAGTTCGAACTAAGCGCTCCGCTAGTTCGATTTAAATTCGAACTAGCGGAGCGCTAGTGTAGCGCCTATTAATGTTAATTCGAACTAACATCCATTAGTTTGAATTAACTTTGTAGTGTAGACATACCCGCAGTTATTAGACAGCTTCTAAAAGAGGCTAGTAGCTCCAAGGTTGCTGGGGACCACTCACAGTGCCAGATGGAGGTTGCTAAGTTAAAACAACAGTTAGGGATGGCTAAAGGAGTGGTAGCAGCAATCCAACCTAAATACCATCAGGTGGATTGGCTGGGAGACTGTGAGGCGGAGTCTTGTTTTCCTTCTGCTCCCCCTCCACAGTATCTAGGAGGGGAGGACTGTAAGGAGTTAGCAATTATGGCTCCTATTACCACAACTAGGGTGCAGTATCCTGGACAACCAGGCCCTGTTATAAAACAGGAACAGCGAGTGTTAACTCCAGAACAAGCTCGTGCTCTGGGAAGGACTATAGGGCCATGTAACAGGGAAAAGGTAGTAGACTGGATTGCCAGAGTGTGTGCTACCCTGAATCTGAGCCCAGAGGACGTTGTTGTTTTGTTAAAAGAATGCATGCCAGTTGAGGACTATTTGGCATTGCCTTATAGGTTGGTAATCCTAATATAGACCCTAAAGAATTGTATACATCTGTATACAAGATTTATTCCCTCAGGAGGATCTCATGGGAAAAGCTTATTCAGACACCCAAAAGACAGGAGAAAAACCTGATTCCTATATTATAAGGAAAAAGACCTTATTTTGGTTATCTAACCCTGGGTATGTCTACACTACCCCGCTAGTTCGAACTAGCGGGGTAATGTAGGCATACCGCACTTGCAAATGAAGTCCGGGATTTGAATTTCCCGGGCTTCATTTGCATAAACTGGGCGCTGCCATTTTTAAATCCCTGCTCATTCGAACCCCGTGCCGCGCGGCTACACGCGGCATGAACTAGGTAGTTTGGACTAGGCTTCCTAGTCCGAACTACCGTTACTCCTCACTCCACGAGGAGTAATGGTAGTACGGACTAGGAAGCCTAGTCCAAACTACCTAGTTCGTGCCGCGTGTAGCCACGCGGTACGGGGTTCGAACGAGCAGGGATTTAAAAATGGCGGCGCCCAGTTTATGCAAATGAAGCCCGGGAAATTCAAATCCTGGGCTTCATTTGCAAGTGCAGTATGCCTACATTACCCTCCTAGTTCGAACTAGGAGGGTACTGTAGACATACCCCCACAGAGTGGTCAGGGGGGTGGCGTCTGGTGTGACACTCCTCAGTTTCGGCGGATGTGTTATCAAGGTCTACTCCCTAGTTTAAAACTGGCATTGGGGGCATATGATCATACCAAAGCCCCACTGTCTCTCTCAGAAGATCAGATAGGAGAAATTTATAACTTGCAGCAGTTAGCAGGAGCAGAAGTTAAAAAGGTATCTGCCCTGCAAGGAGGGGTTCCATCTGAAAAGCAAGAGAAAAGAAATTTTGAGAAACCATCTCATGTGTTGTGGGGAAAAAGAGATGAAATTTTTGTAACCAGGAAAGTTTTGGCACAGAGGCTTTCAAAATATTGACCTTGGGATAAGGTAAAAGCCCTAAATACTGATTCCATCTTTAATGAGCTAATATACTGGGAAGGGAAGACCAAAGCAGATGCGAAGGCAAATAACGAGATGTCATCTTGTGCGGCTGTTACGGGATGTACTGCACCATCTTGCTGTATGGAAACGCCATCTTGGAATGTACAAGGAGGCAGCCATCTGGAAGAGCATGGGAACCCTGACCGTGGGAACCAGGAAGTTCAACATTGAAGGTGCCAAGCTTCCCAGCCCCATGGAATGGAACGGATTATTCCAATTACATTTGATCTCTATGGAAGACCAACAGTAGATATCATCTACAAAGGGAAGTTTGGGTGTTTTTAAAAACGAGCATTGGTGGATACAGGGGCTTCCACCAGTCTCATATGCACCAAGCAACTACCTAACCTGAAGAATATACCAGTGGATTACATCCGGACATTACAATCATATAATGGCAAGACTTCTTTGGTACCATTCATCACTGGAGTTGTTTGTCAACTAGGACCATTACAAATTACCAACGCTATTGGAATACAAGAACTGGACTGCATGGGAATCATGGGCATAGATTTAATACAAAAATTTGGACTAGTTGTGGACTTACCCAATCATTGTATGTACAGAACTAGTGAAAGCAATGATGTGGGAACAACAATATATCCTACCCATTGATTAGGAGCAATAAAAGCTTGCCACAGTTTGTCAATGCCCACTTGGGAGCCATCTATACAGGCTAATGTTGAACAACATCAAGAGGTATTTGCGCCACACAAATTAAGTTGCGGGAAAGTGAAAACATCAGTCGAGGTATCTGGACCAGACCCTAGGCCAGTGCATCAATACAAATTTCCTAAAGAAGAAAATGAAGGAATAAAAGACACCATTCAGGCCTTGCTGGCCCAAGGGATTATAGTGAAATGTGAAAGCCCTTGCAACTCTCCCATTTGGCCAGTGCGGAAAGCCGATGGGAAATCGTGGAGACTGACTGTTGACTTTAGAAAACTGAATAAGGTAACACCAAGATTGACTCCCGTAGTGGAAAAATACCCCGAAATAATAGCGCAAATTGCAAGTGGAGCAAGGTGGTTTTCGGTCATTGATATTTCTAATGCTTTCTTTTCCATCCCAATGACTCCAGAATCATGGTACAAATTCGCCTTTACTTATCAAGATCAGCAGTATGCATTTACAAGGGTGCCTCAAGGTTTTCACAACGCACCCACTATTTGCCATAAGGTCGTGTCGGGTTTATGGAAGAACAGTAAATTTGCAGAGCACGTTGTGAGTTATGTAGATTACATTTTAATTACGACTGCCAATCGTGAGAAACATCTGGAAGTACTAGCAGAGGTGTTCAAACTCTTAAAGGAAGCAGGATTCTTGATCAATCCGTCCAAGGCACAGTTGGTCCAACAAAAGGTTACGTACCTGGGGATGGAGCTAGGAGAAAAAGGAAGGAAGCCAGACCATGAGAGGGTCAAAATGATAGCCAGTCTTCCCGCACCAACGGACGTCCATTCATTGCGAATGTTTTTAGGGCTCCTTGGATTCAGTAGAGACTTTATTGAAAACTTTGGAGCCAAAGCAAAGCCCCTATATGCATTGCTTAAACGGAATCAACCATGGCAATTGACCTCAGTTCACCAAGAGGCATTCAAACAGTTGAAACAGGCTTTGATGGAAGCCCCAGCTCTGGCTTATCCTGATCCATCTAAAGAGTTCTACATGCAGTTGTCCACCAATAAAGATGGAATTGGAGCGGTCCTTATGTAGAAGGAACTTCCATTAGATCTGTGGCCTATGGTTCCAGAATGTTGTCAGAGACTGAGCAACGGTTTTCCACCTGTGAGAAGGAGGTGCTCGCCTTGGTTTGGTCCCTAAACCACTGGGAATACCTTATAGGGATGGCCCCTATTGTTTTGAGGACATGTCATTCCCCGGTGAGGTACATTATTTCTGGGCGTGCAAATAACGGTCGAGTGAGCCACCCTCGCCTTGCCCAATGGACCTTGACATTAATGAATCATCCAATTGTGGTTGAACATACTAACATGCCAAGTGTCGTCCCTGCAATATTGTGCCAACCAGTAAAGAGTTCAGAACAAGAAGAACATGAATGCCCTATCCCAGATATTCGGCCTCCAGAAGTGATGTCCCCTTTTTCTCTAACAGAAGGTTATGATCTTGTCCGGAAAATTACCCCAGAACATATATGGGTGGTGGACGGGAGTTGTCATCGGAGAGATGGAAAGTTAGTAACTGGAGCTGCAGCCCTACATGTCCAATCCAGAAAAGACATTTTGAAGCCCATCAGAACCATGTCTGCTCAGGCGGCAGAAATTGTAGCCGTGATATTGGCTTTAGAAAACAAAAATCCTGGCATGGATATTACAGTATGTACTGATTCAGAGTGGGTTCTAAGAGCGCTAGTAGATTGGATGACCATCTGGAAAGAGAGAGGGATGTGTACACTAACAGCAAGCCAGTAGCCTATGCATCGCTGCTTAACTATATATGGAACTTAGCCAAGATGCATACAGGGAAGACTTACCTATTTAAAGTGAAAGCACACCGTAAAAACCAGGCAGAAATATCTAAACTTAACAATGAGGTGGATCAGTTAGCAAAGACTGCAGCTTCATTGCCTATAGATCAAGCCTGGGAAATGACAGCAAAGGAAGTGGTTCATGAAATCAAACCACCTAAAGACTATCAAGATGCAGGTATCACTGTGGATTTGGTGTAAATGCAAATAATGGATAGAGACGTAACTGCTCTAGCAAAAGAAGGAAAATATAGGGATCGTCAAATTTTTGTCCATCCTGGTGGGGTAATAATGACTAAAAGGGAAGAGACAGATGATATTCCAACAGTAGTGTTACCAACCGTCCTTAGGCAAGAACTAATTGCTCTCTCCCATAATTAAGGACATTTTGGGTGTGAAAAGACCATGGACCGATTATCCACAGTGGCTTGGTGGCCTAATATGCAATCCGACACAGAGCACTTTATTCAGAACTGTTTAACCTGTTCGAAAAACAATCCAAAAATGGACCGCCACTGTAAGCCAATCCGTCATCAACTGATCCATGGACCCTGGTATCAGTTACAAATTGATTTTATTGGTCCTCTGCCTAAAACAGCAAAGGGAAATTCATACTGCTTGGTAATAGTAGATCCATTTACTAAGTGGATCGAGGCAATACCCACACGGAATTGCACGGCAAAAACCACCGCCAGGTTGCTATTAAATGAGGTATTTGCCAGATTTGGGTTGCCCCATGAAATAGATAGTGACCAGGGCACTCATTTCACCAGTGACGTTGTAAAACAACTATGCATAGCCTTAGGGATCAAACAACGATTCCACATAGCCAGACACCCTCAATCATCAGGGTTGGTCGAGAGATCAAACCGGACGCTAAAAACGGCACTAAGGAAGGTGATTGACTCGTCAGGGAAGAGATGGGACGAAAACATCCCACTGATACTAATGGCCATCTGCTCTACCATAAGTGCAAATGGTTATTCACCTCATGAGGTATTATTAGGAAGATCTATGAGGACACCAGAACTATGGTGAATACAAGGAGGGGTGCCACCAGATGAGTTTCAGCCCAGAATGATGACCGACAACTATATCCAGAGAATCCTTACAGCCATATCATCCATACAATATGACGTAGCATTGAACTTAAAGAAAAATATGAAGAAAATGGACCAGCGATTAGGAAATCAACTTTGTACGCAAGAATGGGAGATAGGAGACCAAGTATTGTATAGGTATATTAGTGAAAAGCAACATCCTCTCAGCCCCAGATGGTTAGGCCCATGTTTCATTATTGGTAAAGCAGGACCTACTGTATACCAAATTGAGATAGTGGCAGGAAAGCGGAAATTAAAGAAATGGTTCCACAGTTCCCAGTTAAAGAAGTGGAAACCTAGACATCGACAGGATCCTCCTAATGACCCTGTGAAGAATGTCCCTGGAGTCAGTTAGCTAATGCTTGTTCTTTTTCTTTCCTTACAGAACAATATGGACACTGTTATACTTTTGATTATATATTATATCCAAACGTCATGGGGTCTACTGTTTCTAGAGAACGACTACTGGAGATGTACAGCTATCGATAAGGCATTGAGTGAGTGGAACATCCCAAAGACTTCTTTCATAATCACTAGGAGACAGAGGAAAATACATCTAGAACAGTTCAAATCACAGGACTTAATCTTGTATGCATTTATGGCAGAAGGAAAATGTTACTTCAAGGTTGTGGATGAAAGATCCGGCTACCCAGAGTTAACCTTTGCAGCTACCAAACAATCTAAAAAGGTCATCATAAGAACTCTCAATTGGTTTGATATGGGCCTCAACCCTCATGGAAGATGTGACTGGGGAATAGACATAGAGCAAGTAGGATGTACTGAAAAACGACCAATAAGGTGCCTTGTCAACTATATACCACTCATCAGCAAATGGGACCAAACCAAATGTGTGTTTATGGACATATTAAGTCCCACAGTTGTCAAGCCAGGATCTATGAATATTTCTGTTCAAATAGTCCATATGGCAGCAGGCACGGAAAAAGTGCCAGTAGTCATATATAGTCCTCATGGTCAGAAGACAACTCGCCAAATTCACTGCGGAATGCATGGACAAACAGCCCAATCTAGCACTCACCATGAGTTGATATATTGTAGGTGGGAAAACAGGAAGAATATGGTCGGCTATGGATGCCATGGTGACGTAGAAGTGAAAACAGAAACCTCAGGCACCTGGACTGTTAGAGGACCGTATGAAGTGGTATACCAACTAAAAATCATGGTAGCTCATGCACCTACCCTGTCTAATATAGGCCCATATGTAATCAAGGAAGACGTTGCTAAAGTAATGATGATAGCACCAAAATATTCTGTGAAAATAATAACTATGCCCATGCATATTTCCACCAGCAAGATTAACCCAGATTGTCAATCCTACGTTATCCCTATGTTGAATGGATGGAATAGATGGTTGAGAATCATGGAGCCTGAAATTATAACAAAACGGCCCAAAAGGGATTTGATAGCAAAGTTAATAGGAGGAGCAGGAGCGGATATAGGAGCGTTAAATGCTATAGGTCAAATTCGTATGGCCCAACAACTGGCTGCGCTTGCGAACAATTTTGTAGACTTAACACATCCCATACAAGACGCTTTGTTAGCTGTGGATAAGCTGCAGCTGGATGTTACCAAACTGTTGCCATTATGGGTTGCCATCCAAGAAGCAGATAATTTACAGCTCTTACAGATCATGGAAAATATACAGAGTAACGTGTCACTTGCTCTAGCTTGCATCCAAGCTCAAGCAATACTAATAGATATCGCTAAAGACATTCTGCGTGATAGCGCCAGTGGGAAAGTACCTGTTGAAATCTCAAAATTGCTTCAGCCTTATTTGAATGAGTTTGAAAGAAGTAATCCAGAGTGGTGGTCAGTATTCCACACCAAGTATTATTTAAAAGAAGAAAAACTTCAAATGTCCATCCTTATGATGGGGGAGGCGCTTAAAGAATACATATACCCTATTGTACCTATTGGAATGTTTGTAAATCATTCTTTGCTGCTTCCATTGCCAGATAGAATGTGGGCACATGTAAAGGAGGAGGATTCTACTGTGAGAACTGTAAACCTCCAGGCATGTGTGGAGCAGGTCGGACTTGGATATACGTGCACTACCGGATTATGTGAGTATGATCACATCTGTTTTAATCCCGATTTTGGGAAGTGTCACTACGACTTGCATCCCTCTAGTAATGACAACAACAATTCTGTCATGGTTCAGATAGCAGACGGGTATGTATGTATTCGGAGTTTGTGCCCCCATTTTACAGTAAATACCTATTATAAGGTAGTGAATCCAGGTACCTCTAACTTATGCTTATGCAAGGTATTTCACATACAAGGATGTGACGTAAAGGTGATCTTGTCCGAACCATCAGAGGAGCAATATACTATTAGTTTGAAGATGATAAGAACTATTGAGCCTGTATCAATTGGTCCTAACTTAAATGCTATGAAATCTTTGTTCCACCACCCTTAGCTTATTGGTATAGTAAAAGAAATAAATGATTTAGGGAATAGAACTGGGATAATTATACACCACGCTGTCGATAAAATAAGTGAAGTCAGAAAGAATGTAAAGACAAAAACAAGTGTGAATGTAAATGCAGATAACGAAGTACCTGTACGCCATTGGTGGGATGTATTTTCATCTTTTAGTGAAATGTCACCTCTTATTAGTTACTCCATGATTGTCAGTTTTGTGTTACATTTTTGTGTTTTAGTATATGTTATTGTACTGACTATGGTTGTATGTAAGATGACTAATCATAAGGTTAGGAATACTTTTGTATTAGAAAGAGGGACAGCTTGATATTGTCAATGATGATACAATATGTAGATAGTGTTACCAAAAGGGACACTCATTTTGTATTTAGTTATATAATGTAAGTTTGTAACTGTAAACCCTCTTAGTCCTAGCTAATAAACCTTGGGAGGGTGACTTTTGGACAAGACCAGGCAGAACACCCTAGATAGAAGAATGCCAGAAAAGAGGTGACTGAGACAGATGGGGTACACATAATAGGAAAAGCCCGAAGGCTGGGTCTGTTCTTCATAATCAAAAAGGGCCTCCTATATTGGGTCGTACATCTATAAAAGCAAGAGGTACATACACCAGCTCTTCGAATCCTGAAAACATCAGAGGGCAATTTTAATGCTCACTCACAGTCACCTTTCAGGAGGATATCTGGGGGTGGAGAAAACCCAGGCAAAAATCCTGAGCCAATTTTTTTGGCCGAGAGTTCACAAAGATGTCCAGCGGTAGTGCATCTCCTGCCCCAAATGTCAGTTACACAGCCCTCATCCCCATCTATGAGCCCCATTGGTTCCCCTGCTGATCATCAACGTTCCATTTGAACAGATGGACCTGGTTGGGCCATTTGAGAAAATGGCCCGAGGCCACCAATATTTACTGGTGGTAGTGAAACACAGCATCTAAAATGATTGCCAAGGAATTAGTGGCAATCATCACCCAAGTAGGGCTACCTAAAGAAATCCTCATGGAGCAGGGGACCCTGTTTATGACCACAGTAATGAAGGACCTGGGTACCCTACTTCGTGTTCAGACCTTATGGACCTCTGTTTACCACCCACAAACCAATGGTCTGGATGAAAGATTCAATTGGCTGTTAAAGGCCATGATCAGAGAGATGGCAAGCAAAGACAGGAAGGATTGGGACATGCTACTACCTTATCTCATGTTCGCCATTCGTGAGGTTCCTCAGGCATCCACCAGAGTCTTCCCCTTTGAACTATTGTATGTATGCAACCTCATACATAGGGGCATCTTGGAGATAGTGAAAGAGATCTGGAAAGAGGAATTACATGATGAAAGGAATATAGTAGAACACGTATAGCAAACGAGGGACTAGATAGCCCAGATTACCCCCATCATGAGAAAACATATGGAGGAGGCCCAAGAGGCCCAATGAGCATACTACAAGTGACATACTACAAGGCAAAGGTTCAGCTGTTCCAACCAGGAAATCGAATCATGGTACTGATGCCCATAGCTGAAAGTAAGCTGTTGTCCCAGTGGCAGGGACACTACAAGATTATTGAACCCATAGGAGAGGTAAATTATAAAGTACAGCAACTTGGATGCTGAAAGCAGGAACACATATAACACTTCAACCTTCTAAAGCCCTGGCAAGAGAGAGAGGCTTGTATGGCTGTCCAAAGGGACTCAGTCCCAAAGAACAAACCCCTAGAACAAGTAAAGGTATCTCCTGATTTAACACCAGGCCAGAAGAAGGTTTCTGAGATGATCCTCTGGAATCAGGACGTGTTCTTGACAAAACCAGGGTGAACAATGGAGATGTTTCACCACATAATTACCAGCCCTGGGGCTAGAGTGACAATGAGGCCCTACCACATGCCAACTGCAAAAAGGGAAGAGAAAAAAGCAGAGGTGGTAAAGATGCTGGAGATAGGGATCGTGAAGGCATCCCACAGCCAGTGGTCCAGCCAGATAGAGCAGGTGCCACTAGGTTCTGTAATGACTTTCGGCAGCTAACCAAGATACCCCAGTTTGATGTGTATCCCATTCCGCCCCTCCCCCCCAATAGATGAACTAATGGACCATCTGGGTAATGCCAGATATTTAATGACCCTAGACCTTATGAAGAGCTACTGGCAGATTCCCCTAGCCAAAGATGCTAAGGAAAAAATGGTGTTCTCTACATCAGAGGGCGTATTTCAATATATGGTCCTCACTGTTGGTCTCCGGCTACTTTTCAGCAGCTAATGGATAAGCTACTGCATCCCCATGCCTACTTAGATGATGTGATCATCCATACCCCAGACTGGTAAATCCACCTAAAACAGGTAAAGGGGATCCTGGATACTTTTAGATTAGCCAGTCTTACAGCAAACCTTGCTAAGTGTGCTATGAAGTTCACAGAGGCCAAGTATCTTGGATATGTGGTGCGGACAGGGCTGGTAAAACCTCAATTTAATACATTGGGGGCCATTCAACAGTGGCCTCGTCCAAACTGCAGGAAGCAGACTTGAGCATTCCTAAGGGTCATGGGGTACTGCCAATGGTTCATTCTCCATTTTGCCACACAAGCAAGTCCCCTCAAAGACTTGGTGAAGGCTTGTGCTCTGGACCTGGTTAAGTGGTCCATCATAGCAGAAAGGGTGTTGCTATGGCCTGCTCTCTGAAGAAACTCTGTATACATAGGACATAGGAACAGCCATACTGGATCAGACCAAAGGTCTGTCTACCCCAGTATCCAGTCTGCCAACTGTGGCCAATGCCAGGTGCCCCAGAGGAAGTAAACACAACAGGTAATCATCACGTGATCCCTCGCCTGTCATCCATTTCTAGACAAACAGAAACTAGGGACACCATTCCTACTCATCCTGGCTTATAGCCATTGATGGAGCGAACCTCCATGAATTTATCTAGTTCTTTTTTTAACCCTTGTAAAGTCCTAGTCTTCACAATATCCTCTGGCAAGGTGTTCCACAGGTTGACTGTGCACTGCATGAAGAAAAACTTCCTTTTGTTTGTTTTAAACTTGCTACCTATTAATTTCATTTGGTGACCCTTAGTTCTTATATTATGGGAACAAGTAAATAACTTTTCCTAATTTACTTTTTCCACACCAGTCATAATGTTATAGTCCTCTATCATATTCCCCCTTAGTCTCCTCTTTTCTAAGCTAAAAAGTCCAAGTCTTTTAAATCTCTCTTCATATGGGACCTGTTTCAAACCTCTAATCATTTTTGTTGTCCTTTTTTGAACCTTTTCCAATGCCAGATTTCACCAACAAGTTCATTCTGAAGACTGATGCATCTGAGGTTGGGTTAGGGGCGGTTCTGTCTCAAATGGTTGGGGAGGAGCATCCCACACTTTACCTTAGCAGAAACCTCCTCCTGAAGGAATGTAAATATGTGGTCGAGAAAGAATGCCTTGCTGTAAAATGGGCCATGGAAGCACAATGGTGCTATCTGCTTGGGTGCAGATTTGTCCTTGAGACGGACCATGTCCCCACCAATGAAAGCAGCAGAACAAGAAAAAGAACATGAGAGTGACTTAGTGGTTGTGTCTCACCAACCTTTCCTGTCCTGCGTGCAACACAGGGTAAGGAGCTAACATGGCAATGCTGATGGCCTGTTGCGTATACACTGCCTAACATCCCAAGATGCTCTACCTCTAGGTGTTGAGCAGTGAGGGAAGAAGTGTGAGACACCCAGACCAGCTGGCTGCCGCACACTAATGGAGGGAGGTATGCTGGCCTCTGGGTGAATAGTTTTCTTTTCTCTGAGTAAACAGGGCAGAGCCTAGTGCAGCATAATCAGGCAGGCACCTGAGGCCAATTAAGAGCCTGCCAGAAGCAGAAGGCTAATCAGGGCACTTCTGCAGGCCTCTCTCCAGGGAGGCAGTAACCTAAGATCTGAGAAAGAGAAGGTGAAGTATGTGTTTAAGCTAAGGATGGCGAGTAAGGCAGAGTGCTGTGGAGGAAGCGGACCGACTTGCTCAGATGCCAGAAGAAAGGTACTGGAAGGGACTGTTTGAGGAAGTGACCCAGGAAAGAATCTGCCAGATTGGGAGTAACAGAAACTCTGCCTGTTGCCACTGCCTAAGGGGCCCTGGAGTAGTGGGTGTGCCGGGGTTCCCCCCAACCCTCCCCATGTCCCTATAGAATCTGCTCCTGAGAAGTCAGAGTAGAACTATGGAGGGTTTTTACCCCAAACTATGGACTAGCCTGAGATGAGATGTGCTCAGTAGGCTGTGATCCTTGCCTTTAGTAAAGGGTATGGGGCTGCATGGAGGGTCACAGTGAGCCTCTGAGGCAAACACTGTCTGCCAGAAGCGTGGGACCCGTGAGCACTGTCAGAGCTTTGCCATAAACTATAAACCAACATGGGCTGCTACACCCACTCTCTCAAAATCACTGCCTTCCTCTGCCTCGGACCTAAACAAAAATCTAATCATTTGTAAAACAACAACAACAACAACAGACAAAACCCAACCAACCAGTCACAAGGTATGGTAGCTAGCTATACCCCCATCTGTACTATTTGGTATTCTCTTTATTCAACTGACCAAAAAGGCTAATCCTGGCAGCAGCTGTTACTACTCGACTACAGAATGAATTTGAATGTAACCTCTCATGGATCTAGCCTAATAAATTCTGTTGTTGTTTCAAGCACTTCTGTGAATTAAAATGAACGTTGGGTTACCATCCAAATGCATGAGCATGTCTGAAGTGGTTTTTAGGCATGTAGCCAAATAATTTCCCAATTCCCTTGTAGGGTATAGCTCTCGCTCCAGAGATCTTCCTAACAAAAGTTGAAAGACAATCCCCTTCTCCATTTCCTCAAAATAGTTTTAATTTTCTTAGCGTTACATTAAAACAACAGTTAGACCATGTTCTCTGCTGTTGGACTCGCCTAGCCCCAGTGATTTCTCTTAATTCATACCAGTGTAATCGTATATACCCTTTTAGGTCTGTCTTGCAATGGGGGGAAAAAAAGAAGAAGAAGCTGGGATAGACAAGGGTTAACTAAATCTCAAACATATTGTATCCAAATATTGAACAATATTGTAAACCAGCTTGAATGAAATAAGAATATCCTGATACAACCACAACCCATTATTACAGCCAATATGTATTTTAAGATGTTGCTTCACTTCAGGCTAATTATAATCTATCAGGAGGCAGAATTTAGGCAGAATTAACAAAGCATTTGAACATAGGCTAATTTTAAGCCAATTGGAAGTTAATGGGAATTAAGCACATATTTAATTTTAATCATACGCTTGGATATGTTGCTGGATTAATACCTTTATGTGATTGGAAGAAAGAGAAAGAGGAGTATTTAGGAAGGCTGGCACTAACATTTGGAGAATTCTGTTTGTCTATTTCCATATTTACTTTGGCTGACTAAACAGCAGAGAGCAGGAGTGTGAACCTATGGACCTAGGGAAAGGTTGTGCAGTGCTATAAGAGGTACAGATGGAAAGCACTATGTAAAAGTAGTTACAAATATAATAGCTTAGCAAGCAGGGAGTACTTTTTAGTTCAGGTGGCAAAGGCCTTTGACTTTGGAGCAGAAAATATTTCTATTACGATTAACACCAGACTTACCTGGTATTGCTGGGGTCTGGCTAGGAGATGGGGGGAAGGATTGCGCAGACTTCCCACTGGCATGCCCCAGGCCAACCCAAATTCATAGACTCATAGACTCATATATGGCTGCGTCTAGACTGGCAAGTTTTTCCACAAAAGCAAGTGCTTTTGCGGAAAAACTTGCCAGCTGTCTACACTGGCCGCTTGAATTTCTGCAAGAACACTGACTATCTCATATAAGATTGTCAGTGTTCTTGTGGAAATACTATGCTGCTCCCATTTGGGCAAAAGCCCTCTTACGCAAATGCTTTTGCGCAAGAGGGCCAGTGTGGATAACGCGGTATTGTTTTGCACAAAAAAGCCCCAATTGCGAAAATGGCGATTGGGGCTTTCTTACGCAAAACCACGTCTAGATTGGCACGGACGCTTTTCCGCAAAAAGTGCTTTTGCAGAAAAGTGTCCGTGCCAATCTAGATGCTCTTTTCCGCAAATGCTTTTAATGGAAAAACTTTTCCGTTAAAAGCATTTGCGGAAAATCATGCCAGTCTAGACTTAGCCATAGACTTTAAGGTCAGAAGGGACCATTATGATCATCTAGTCTGATCCTCTGCACAATGCAGGCCTCAGAATCTCACACACCCACTGCTAGAATAATCCTCTCACCTATATCTCAGATATTGAAGTCCTCAAACAATGGTTTAAAGACCCCAAGATGCAGAGAATCCTCCCACAAGTGACCTGGTCCTCATGCTACAGAGGAAGGCAAAAAACCTCCAGGGCCTCTGCCAATCTACCCTGGAGGAAAATTCCTTCCCGACCCCAAATATGGCAATCAGCTGAACCCTGAGCATGTGTTCACCAGCCAGACACCCAGGAAAAAGTTCTCTATAGTAACTCCTATCTTCCCACCATTGGCCTATTTACCACTGATAGTGAAAGGTCAATTAATTGCCAAGATCATGTTACCTCATCAAACCATCCCCTTCATAAATCCATCTAGCTTAATCTTGAAACCAGATAGGTCTTTTGCTCCCACTACTTCTCTTGGAAGGCTGTTCCAGAACTTCACTCCTCTGATGGTTAGAAACCTTCGCCTAATTTCGAGTCTAAACTTCCTAATAGCCAGCTTATATCCATTTGTTCTTGTGTCCACATTGGTATTGAGCTTAAATAATTCCTCTCCCTCCCTGGCATTTATCCCTCTAATATATTTAAAGAGAGCAATCATATCTCCCCTCAGCCTTCTTTTGGTTAAGGTAGATAAGCCAAGCTCCCAGAGGGTATGTCTACACTACCCCGCTAGTTCGAACTAGTGGGGGTAATGTAGTCATCCGCAATTGCAAATGAAACCCGGGATTTGAATTTCCCGGGCTTCATTTGCATGAAGCCGGCCGGCACCATTTTTAAATGCCGGCTAGTTCGAACCCCGGGCCACGCAGCTACACGCGGCACGGAGTAGCTAGTTCGGATTAGGCTTCCTAATCCAAACTAGCTGTACTCCTCATTCCATGAGAGTGCACAACGAGAGGCCGAGGCCGAGGCCAAGCGTATACAACAGGAGGTGAAACTGGCAGAGATCGCAGCAGGGACGAGGCGAGCAGAACTAGAGGCCCAAGTTGCGCTGGAGAAAGCCAGGCAGCCGGACACCTCAGGTACCCCACCCAACAATCCCACCACTGCCACCATGTCATGGCTCCTTCCCCACTCTGGCATGATAAATGCAGAAGTGGGGGCCAGCAAGTGTACCCCAAAGCCTTATCTACCAGGCTTTGGTCTAAAACTTCCCCCAAGATCTTAAAAACCTAGATCTTGGGAATAAAACTTCCGCTGCTACCACCCAAATGTTGATAAAGAAATCAGGGGAAAGATCATTTGGGAAATCTTACCCCTAAAATAAAAATCAAGGCACACAATTAACCACTGCCAGGTTAATAAAAAGAAAAGAAAGAACTTTTATTATTACAACAAGATTCCTGTTGCAAACATAACGACTAGATAGGGAGGTAACAAAATATACTCATGGAGAAACTCCATGGGCCTAGAACTTAATTACAAAGAAAAGCCAAAACATCTTTTAAACAGTGCCATATCTCAGATCCCATACCCGATCCATAAAACAATAAAACCTAACGAAACTACCTAAACTTTACCCTACTTACAGAAAATGAAGAATGGTGTCTTGGAGAGAGAGGGACATGCTTGTCCCTCTCTGTAGCTGCAGAGAACTCTCTCAGAGAGACAAAAGGGAAGAAGAAAAAAAGAAACCCAAATTCCTTTGTCCCAGTTTGAAAAATCCCACCTACATTCCTATTGGTCACTCCACCTGGCTAGGTGTAGTTAACCCCTTAATCCCCAGGCTGCTGGCTAACCCTCATAATCATGACAAACCCCAAGGGGACTTCTGTGATCTAACCTGTCCCATTTCCATTGAAGGATATTTGGCACTTTGCTTAAAAATAAGTGGGGCATGTACAGTCCCACCCACTCCTTCTGTGGTAACAAAGAGTCCTACAGAGTCCAGCAGTCTCACATTAAGTCTTCAGTCTGAGACCAGACCCATAAAAGGATCTTCAGGCCCCTTCTCCAGGGGATTTGTGAGGGAACTCAAGCCCTCCCTTTACTCTAGTTTTCAGTCCAGGAACCTAGTAGCAAGCAGCTAGGATCTGTCTAGTCAAACTCTTTACTTCCTTCCCCTGGACTACCACTTACTTTAGTCTGTCTTGGGGTCTTCCCATAGGCCTTCCCCAGTCTTATATCTCCGTTAATCTGAGAGAAAAACAGACTAATAACAGAGAACAAAGCAAACATAAAAGCTCCCACCCCCAGAAGATTCTGGAATCTACGAGCACTCAGAAATAGCCTGGCTCCAGCCAGGTATTCTCTAGAGCTGTGGTCACTAACCCATCAATCGCGACTGACTGGTCGATTGGCGGGGTTCGACCAGTCGATCGCGAGGCATTTGGGCTCCCCATGTTCCATACCCCCCCAAGAATCCCTCACTGACACTACCTCCAGCGACAATGGAGGTAGCATGGGCTTCCTGCAGGGTGGAGGGAAGTCCTGCAGTTGTGCGCCACTTCCGGGCTTTCAGGAAGTGCGCCGGATGCTCCCCTCTCCCCCAAACAGCCAGCGCATTTCCAGAAGCCAGGTCAGTGTGTAGGAGTCCCGGGAGGAAGCGTGGGCTGGGCACTTCCTTCTTGCATATGGGGAAAGGGGAAGGAAGTCCCGGGACCATGCCAGGTCCAACTGGTCAGGTAGCATTGTCACTGGAGGTAGCATCAGTGGGGGCCTTTTGTGGGTGGGGAGATATGGAGGTCCCCGAATGCCTCGCGGTCAACGGGCTGGTGACCACAGCTCTAGATGTTTACTGAGACCTAGCTAGAGTTTCTTTCTTGTAGAACCACATCAAACCGTCCTTCCTTGTTTTAACCAGCTAACATTGCACAGAATTTTGAGGCTTCTCTCTCACAGGTGTAGCAGAGCAGAGCTGATTGAGCTCACACTATTTTAATCAAAAGGAGTATTTTTCAAATTTTTGTTCTGTGAAAAGTTCTAATATTGGGGCTTTTTTGTCTAGATGAAAAAGAATTTTAAAATGCTGTTGATCAGCGCTGCAAGGTATGATTTGTAGAACATGGATTATTTTGAAGAAAATAATTGATATTTTAATTGCCTTCTTTTTGTTATTTTTTTCCATCTTAGTTTATCCTTCCCTTCCCAGCTAGTGCAGGTTCTGGATGCACTAACACATAAGGGATTCCAGCCTTTTATTTGCAAAAACTATGTTTTATATGCTTATTATGGATATGTTTATATAGAAATAAACAACTTCCAAAATTGCTGGGACAAGCATGTGGAGAAACCCAGCAGTGATCAGGTAACTGACCACCCATAGCAGACAGAAGTAAACTGCTGCCTAGAGCTGGTCCTAAATTTTCTGACAAAATCTTTTTTCTGTTAGAAAACAGCAATTTGTCAAAATGAAAGCCCTCCGTGGAATGGGTCTATTCTGACCAATTTTGCTCTGATAACAAAATAAATAAAGTTAGCTCTTCAATATGGGTGGACTGTCTCAGGACGGCATGTTTTGAGTTTTTTTCGTTTCAAAATAACTGTCCCTTAGAATCAATGCATGTCTGTGCTATGCCTGTATTGTTTGTCTATTGCATTTCAGTCACTGCTTTCACCTGGAATTCACATTGTCCCCTCCCCCGGAAATTCCCCAAATTGGTCTAATTCAGTTTCCCTCCCGCCAAAACCCGCATTCCCAGGGCAGTGGCACCTCCAGGCTACCCGGCTCTGCCCTCCCCTTGTCTGACCTTAGCGACCCGCACTCACTGAACATTCCCGAGACAATTTCCCCTCCCCCATCTCCTGGGGCCCGCTGGGGGGAGTGTCCCAGAGACTACACGTCCCAGCGTGCCTAGCGCGGTCAGCCAAAAGCCGCTCTGCGGAGGCGAGGCGGACGGAGTGTGCGTCCAACATGGCGGCCCTCGGAGCGCCCAGGTGCCTGTGGCGCTGCGCTGCGGCTCCCCTCGGGCTGCCGCGCGCAGGCCGGGCCCTGGCTGGGAGCCGCGGTCACGGCCAGGACGCGGGCTCGGAGGCGGGTAGGTTGCCGGGCGCGCCGCGAGCCCCTGGCCTGAGGCGGACGGAGCGAGCTGGGGGGTGTCGGCGCAGCCCCGCCTTCTGCGCTGCCCGCCGGACCCCTCCTCGGCCCGCGGCGGCTTGGGAGCTCGGACCTCGGGCAACAGCCGCGTTCCCGCCCCTGCGCACTCCGCCCGAGCTCGCCAGCGCCTTGCGTCCTCCAGCCTCTCGAGGCTTGGAGCCGTCGGCTTGGAACAGAGTACTGGTCTAAACGCAGACTCGGTGTCTCATGCCTGAGCGCCACGAGCCACCAGCATGTTTGGGGGATTTGCTCTCCAGACAGGTACCCAGAATTTTGAAAGTATTGAAGGAATTTGTCACGTGCAAACGGCTTGGTATGTTTTACTCTTGACTGGCACGTGCTTAAACGACGTAACTCCGGAACGTAGAATGTTGACCATTTTAGTCTAACCAAAAAAAACAATTAATTTTATAAATTCTCTTTCAGACAAAAAGGAGTCTCACGCCACAAAGCCTTGTTTTACAGATGAAGCAGTCCAGAGTTTACTCTACAAGATGACAGGGTTGGATTTACAGAAGATTTTTAGACCCCTTAAACAGGAGCTTAAACCACCCACGTACAAATTAATGACAGAAAGTGAGCTAGCGGAGGTGTGATTCCATTCTTTATCTATGGGAAATGTTACCAAGAAAGCACCATTTAAATTTTTTTTTAAATCTGTTTAGTGTCCCTAAAATTCTGTAATAATTCAAGTATAATCTGACTGTGTGTATCGGACTCCTCTTTTCTTTGATCTTACCCATTATGTCCTTACCAATTTGTCTTCATTTAATAGGCTGCAGCAGGTTGATGAATTCATAATCATTAAAGCCCATGGAAAAGTTGACATTCAGCACAACTGCAGGGATGAAATTCGCTTTTTTTTTTAAAGGAAAATGAAACCTATAGTAAACGAACAAAAAATGGCAGAGCAAGTTGGGCACAGTTGTACAGTAATACAATAAATGTTTTAACTCTTTTAACTGACTAAATGTTGTTGTAGTGATGCCTTTTTAAGTATCTCTGAAGTTATTTTACCCCTAAAGTATCTTTATTTTTTTCTCTTTGGTTTTGATTGATTGTATATAGAAGAGAGTAAATTTAATATAGTACTGTGCCCCCCCCCCCCAAATGACAACCTTTTAGTTAAACTTCATTTCTTTTCTGTGCTACTCTGTGTTGTGTTTATACTTGTTTCATGTTCAAACTAAAGTCTGGAAGTCTTTTCTCTTCTTTGTTCCCTGGCTGAACCTTTGGGCAGTTGAATTTTGTGACTACCATAATCTTTGGTCTTTCCTAAGCAAGTGGTGATATCATAATGCACCCTGTTTAAAAGTGTATGTAGGTACTTACCTGAAGTAAACCAAATGATTTCTTCCTCTTTGGACCTATTATCTACATTTCTCAATTTCCAGTCTTCCTTCAGGAGAAGCACTCGAGTATGATAAAACAGAGTTTTTAAGTTAGGACAAGTGGTATATCATTTATGCAAGAATTGCCTGGATAGTACTTTAGCCCTCAAGTGTTTCTCTTACTAATACATGTCAGTGTAGTAAAAATTGAGGGAACTTTATTTTTTTAAATGTTCTTCCCAGTGCTGAATGACTTTCTAACAGTGTGATATTTCTTTATACGGTTAATGGATTTTCCTTTTTTTAGGCCACAATAAAAGCCATTCAGGAAGCTAAAGAACTATTAAAAATGTCCCCTGTTCTGAGTGAGCGAGAGCCAATTGATGATGTGTTAGCAGAAGACAGGATCCTAGAAGGAACTGAAACTGCCAAATATGTGTTTACTGATATAACTTACAGTACACCACACCGTGTGAGTAACTTACTAATATATTTGTGCTGCAAAAAAGCTTGACTGCTACATTATTTTTACTTGTAAGTTCAAAGGAATAATCTTGGGCTTCACTAAAATGTGTTGCCACAGTTCAACCTCAATAAGTACAGTATACAATTGAGGAAATATGTATTGCCAGTAGAATTCAAAATTATATTCTGATGCTGTAATGCAGGAATTTCTCTGAAAAAGGGGGAAGGGGAATGAGATCTAATATATGAATGTTCACATGTGCACCAGAGGCTTGCAATTATCCAGCAAACGATCAGTGAATTTCTTTTGTAGCTAGATTTTTTTCCATCTCTAGAACATGACTAAAATCATATTTATAAAAGTCATCAGAAATATGAAAGACATTGGATAAGTTTACAGTTAAGTGAATAGGAAAGCTGTTTTCTAGCAATTCTGCTTGTCATAAGCTGCTGTGCAGTATATTTTCCCAGACAGATTTCCTCCACCTAAGCTCTGAATACTAAGGGAATGATTAGGAGTAAAGGAGCGATAAAACACTGAAATTTTTTTTCTCCCTTTAATTTTAGGAACGTTTCATTGTAGTTAGAGAACCAACTGGTGTGTTACGTAAAGCCACCTGGGAAGAACGGGACAGGATGATACAAGTGTACTTCCCAAGAGAGGGACGCAAACTTGTTCCACCACCAATATTCAAGGATGAAAATCTTTTGGTAAAATTTGACTTTGGTTTGTGGAGATTCATCACTAGTGCTATTCTTCTAATATAGGAAGATACTGAAATTGAAAGTTTAAAACTTTCAGAAAGCTGGGTTTTTTTTAAAATATCACTTTAGAGATAGTTGTTTAGAAAGCCTGTAGTGTGCATGCAGTTAGTCATGTATAAAGATATTTATCAGCAAACTTCACTTTAATAAATGTACAGGTCTGATAATCAAGTACAAACTACTAATCACATCTGATTTGTCTGGACAGGATTTATCTGATATGTTACTCGGCCATCCTTCATTACTGTGTTTATTGATAAGACTGCATGGTTGACCTGAAGCTGAAAATGTAACATGGCTTCTGGCAAACAAATTGTTTTCTTTATTTGTATATATTCTGTTTCACTATTACAGTAAGGAATCTAAGGGCAATTATTGTGCTCAGGTGACTTGTTGTTCTTGGTCTGGTACTTGTTGAAACTTCCTGAGAGGTATCATTACCTAAAATAGAAATGTACTGTCTAACTTTTTTTAATTTTAGATTAATGATATAGTATTCATTCCTGAATTACAACTGTCATTTTAGACTGTGTTTCGTGAGGATCGTCATGAAGATATACTTAACCTATGCATTGCACAGTTTGAGCCAGATTCAGCTAACTATATCAGAGTAAGTGCATTGTATTATTTTAATAGGAAGTTGTATGAGAGTAAGAGTTCTTTGTAGGCCACAGCTATTGAAAAATCATATTACCTTTTAATAGCTGTGTAGATATAAAAAAGAAACTGGAAAATTAGTGAAAATGTATATCTGGCTCTTGTAGTATGTACTTTGCTATGAGACTAGCATGTTAGGAAAACAAATCAGTCTGATTATATCTATTTCTGATCCTACATTTTCACTTAGTAAATTATATGCAATTGTCGCTTGTAACAATATTTCGTTTCAAAACAAATTCAACTTTACTGAATCCATAAACTGTATAATATGTACAAAATTGATCCATGTTAGTGACACTTACCAACTTGATATCTGGTGAGTGTGATAAGTTAAAAATGGCTTCAGATATTACCCATAGTATAGGCTCCTTGTTGTTAGTTTTTTTTCTCTTGTGGCAGTGTGAAAGACCCCCAGATTACATACAGTGCTGTTGCACAGAGTAATCAGACTAAAAATCTCAACTTGTTATAAGATTGCACCTCCCTAAACCTTGACTCTCTAGACAGGCAACAGAGAGAACCCTGGTGACCAGAAGTCCAACAGTAGGAAGACTAGAAGCTGGGAGCCTGGTGGAGTTGCACGGCAGCCTGGCAGGGGAACTGGGACCATGGCCATTCAAATTGAGGAGCTGGGGGCAGCCTGGCATGGGGGTGGAGAGGATAGCCAGGCAAAGGCTGGAAGTGGAGCCAGAAGCGGAGCAGGAAGCTGGCTACAGGGGACCTCCCCTGGTCTGGCAAATTCCCTCATTCTGGACCAGTCAGGTGCCTACGGTGTTGGACCAGGGAGAGACAACCTGTAGTAATAAGAGTAGCTACAAAAATTTTCTGGAAAAATTTGTAAGTTCTCTTAGCCATGGGAATCAGTGAACAAGAGAAAGATAAGCTTTGAAATAACAGTATAAGATTTAAAACACTGACAACAATCTCTCCTGCATACATTTACATGTGTGTAGTTTTTATTTATATGGGTAGTCCCATTGACTCCAGTAAGACTACTCATGAGTAAATTTATCTGTTTACAGAATGTAACTGGAGCAGACGCAAACAGTTCTTAAGATTGAGTTAAATGAAATAGTACTGCTTTTAGTACTAACTCCTCTAAATTATTTACAGGCTCTAAGATTTATAAAGATTGGTTCCTAACTTTAAGCACCCATATTTCAAGCATGCAAGTGGCCTGATTTTTAAAAACTGTTAAGAGCCCTATAATTTCTACTTGGAATAAAGAAGAGCTTAATTTCATACCCTTTGTTTTAACTTTCAAACTGAATTCTTAATTCTGTGCATATGATAGTTGAAAAACTTAGTTTGTTGAAAATGTACAAAAAATAGTTTCACGTTTAGTTTCTATTCCCTTTTTACTCTTTTCTAATAACCTTTCCTATACTCTGCCATAAGATTACTCATTTTGGGCTTCGTTGTCACCCTTACACTGAATAGCATTTTCTGTAAGAAGTAGTCCCTTGAAATGAATGTTAAACCAACCATTCCCATTACCAAATAGTGAGGTTTCCTGCTGTCAGAACTTGAAAGTGAAAAAATATTAATAGGAATTATTTGTTTTCATTGTTTGAACTGGAATATAATGTGAAAATAAATCTATTTTTAAAAAGGCAAAAATTTTAAACTGTTTCTTTTCTGTAAACTATTAGCACACTCACACCTGTGCAGCTGGTTCATTGTGTGGATAAGTTGCCAACCACACACCACTCGCTTCCTCAAACTTTAGTGTGTAGTGAAGGCAGATTGAAGGCTGCAGACTAATAACTTCTGAAAATAGTAAGTTGTTAGCTATGACTATTTGCTTTTAATTAACTTCCTGGGGATTGGCATTTCCCAATGTGGTGTGCTGTGGCCTAAAACTAAGATTTTTGCATATAATAACCTATGTTTGAGATTTTTGACTCAATCTCCGTGCAGTCAGTACTATTTTAGATCTTTGCTGGTCATGTAAAGATAGATCTGTCACTCTCTTCTGGTCGTTTAGCAGGATAGTAAACTAAGATCACAAAGTAGAAGGGAATATTCTTCCACAAGGATTTGTGATTTAACATTAACAGCTCTCATTCTGAATAGGTTCATCATCGGACATATGATGACATTGATAAACATGCCAAATATCATCTTCTACGTTCAACAAGACACTTTGGAGGAATGGTTTGGTATCTAGTAAATAGGAAGAAGACCGATGGCTTATTAATAGATATGATTCAGAGAAATTTGTAAGTACTGTTTGTTGGACACTAGCTTTGCTGTGTTTTTCTAGCATTGAATACAGTTAATCTAATTTCATTTCAAATAGTTATGAAAATTACGAGTGCAAAATTTTTCCTGTAAAAACTGGGTTTTGAGTTCTAAAATAGAAGGCATGGGGTGAATTTTGCCAATATGGATCTATACATTGTATTTAAATCATAATTGAAAATTATAACCTTTGGCATATTTTAACAGTGGAGTGTTCAAACTCACTCTTAAATGTATATCTTATTTTAAGTGGAAGTTTATGGAGGACTTTGAGGACTAGGTGAAAACGAAATACCATTAATCCTTGTATACCCGGGGTGGGCAATTTTTAATGGGAGGTCCACTCCAAGATTTAGTAAGTTGTCAAAGGCCACATTTCTGTGTAGGGAGTGTGAGGGGTGGGATGTAGAAGTGAGCTTGGCATAGAGGACGGGTTCAGCAGGAGGGAGTGTGGGCGTCAGTTTGGGTGAAGGAGGGGGTTATGATCTGGGGCAGGAGCCTGGGGGGCAGGGTCCAAGAGAGGTTATGGGGGCGAGTTGTGACCTGGAGGAGGTGGGGAGAGGGGATATAAAAGATTTGTGTGATGGACTAGGGCAGATGGTTGGGATGAGAGAGGGGCTGGGGTGCCAGAGGGAAGTCTGGCTGGGAGATGCTTACCTAGATGGCTTCCATCCAGCAGCTTTGCACAAACCTGACAGACAGCCTGCCTGTGTGTAGGAGGGAGCAAGAGGTGCTGCTCCATGTGGCTCTGCTCCAGCACAGGGAGTGAGGAGGCTTCATTTGCTGCCCCTGCTGTCAAGATAATTTCTCAGCTCCTATTGGCTGGAAACTAACCAATGGGAGCTTGGGGTTTGCTAGGGGATAGGGACAGTGAAGATTTCTTCTCCCAGCCTAGCTTGCAGAGTAATTAGCAGCCTGCTTTTTAAAGCAGCTGCTTCGTTGTAAGGGTGTTGGTGAGGTGGCACTCAGCTGGATTCTGCCCTCCTCTTGCCTACCACCCTGTTGTATACATACTCAAACTGGAGAAACTACTGAATTTTGGTGCAATTGTTGTTTTCTGCTTTGGAGTTTCTGGGGCATCAATGAAGTTCTTTGCTTGTGTTAACCTCTCATTCTAGCCCCTTTCTTGAACACCAGAAATAAACAAATTATTTCAAAGCAGAGCAGTTTCAGCTATGATAAACTATTGTATGTGTTAAGTAGCTAATACATACACTTCTAATGTACAAATCATTTCAAGAGCTCCCAAACAATCTTGATAGAAATTTGGTGCAAGATCAATAGGCTTGAAATTAAATATGTAGGATATTTACAGGGAATCTATTTGAAAAATTCCATTTACTGAAAATGTGTTTTCCGCTGCTTTTTTGTGAGGTGATAAGAGAATTAATCCAAATGTAGAGATAATCGTTAAGTTTCATTTTGGGAAATGAGTCATTGTCACTTTCTTGTCTCTTAGTAGGGAAAATAGATCATAGCTCTTGAAATTGGTTGGATTATTAGCAATCTTACACTCTTGGATAAAATATTCCCCTTTTTGGCAGAATAAAGATATTGTGTATTAATGCTTACCTGAAGCCCTTGTGTATTTTGAAATGTATGCTTGGAAGGATTAATAGCACAGGCTTAAAGATTTAATATGGATTCACTTCTCTGTACTCTGATTCTGCATATAGGAGCATCAAAATGAGAGCTTTGATAGAAGTACAATATACCATTTCACTTACACTTTGGAGATGTTTAGATCTTAGTTATGGGCTGATGTTCCTACTTACTTTCATATACTTGTACTTAAAAATGCTCCTGTATTTCCAAAAAAAATCCACTAACTGAGAAATGGAGTCTTTACTTACTTTTAGAATGGACGATGCAACATGCTTAGTCAGCCTCTATCATATACTCCATCCCGACTGTCAGTCAGCAAAAGCAGCAAAAGACCAGGTACTTCATGGAGTCGATTTAATCAAGGTATAATACTTTCCTGCTTTGGATGTTATAATGCAAAGGTGTAGTTCACCTTGACACTGACTTTTGTTATAGCTAACCAGAAACCCTGTCTTTGTTCGTTCAGGAACCCTCTTTAGCAGGCATGTATAAATCACTACTTCTGACTTCACTGGAAGTGGTAGGCTGAGCTGCCACAAAAAAGTCATTCTTTAAATTGAAAACTGTACATTAAATTCTGTATGCTGTGTCACCATTTTAACTTTTGTCTTTAACAGGTGTTCATGAAAACAGAATCAAATAGGATTGGATATATAGAACTGGCTCTTCAAGCTTATCAGGAAGCATTGGCTAGCTCAGCAGCTTTGTGAAAGACTGGATTAAATAAGTTTTAAATGTCAGATGTTTTGTTATGTTAACACATGGGAAGTACAAACTGTTGCTAATGCTGTATAGAACTCTAAAATAAAACAACCAACTGAGGTATGTGGTTTTGACTCTTCAGAAAATAGTGTACGGAAAGTACCAAGGAATCACGTTTCCTAATCATAGGCCCTGGCATTTGTGGGGGACCAATACAGCAGTACACAGATAATCCAGGAAGCTTTTGGAGAATGTTGGGGACAGCTTCCTAGTATAAGTGCTGAAGGAACCAACAGCATATTATGGTGCATTAGGAAGAGCATTGCCAGCAGATCTAGGGAAGTGATTATTCCCCCTTTAGTCAGCACTGGTGAGGCCACATCTGGATTACATTGTCTAATTCTACCCCCCCCACCATTAAACAAAAGATATGGATACATTAGAGAAAGTCCAGCAGAGGGCAACAAAAGCGATTAGGGGGCTGAGGCACATAATTTATGGGGGATTTGGGCTTATATGATCTACAGAAGAGCAAGGAGGGACTTGATAGGCTCCAGCTACCTGAAAAGAGAGCTCGAATGAGTAGTGTTTAAGTTACAGTAGGGGAGGTGGAGGCTGGATATTAGGAAAAAATATTTCACTATAAGGGTGGTAGACTAGAATGGATTACCTAGACAAAGGTGAAGCCTCCATTCCTAGAGGCTTTTAAATCCTGTCTTGAGGGGAAAAAAAAGCTATGGGTGGAATGATTTAATTGAGATTGTTCCTGCTTTTAGTAGGGGGTTGGACTACTGTAAGGTCTCTTCTAATCCTATTCTATGAAGCTGTAGGATAATGCTAAGTGAAGGAGGGGAATATAGGTAATTATGGGAGAGGACTATTATGCAGTACATTGATATAATAGGAAAGGGACACTTCTGCATGCAACTTAATGTTTAGCTAGGGGCCAGGTGTTCCATTTAATTTCTTTCAAGATAAGATGAAGACCAGTACAGCAGTTTTAATTCTTTGCAAATGGTAGTTTCCCCCTTGGCTATGTGAATTAACATCAATTAGTTGTCTTGCCCTTATGGCTAAGCCTTAATGCATTGATTGACAATTTATTCAATTAAACCATCATAGGAAGATGCTGGAGCTAGTTACTGTTGTAGGAGCATTAGGGCTGCTGTGGGATAAGGCGCCTATGTAACCCTAAAGAGGTCCAGAATTTTTAGTATGTACTGTAATTAACAGATGAATGAATTGCACCACAAGGAAATGGCAGACAACACTGAGTACAAAGGCAGTTACTTTACCACTTAGTTGTGCACAATATTCACTATAAATGTTTAAGGATTGTCCCTTGGAAAGGGAATAAGCAAGAATGCAAATAGAACTGGTTTAAAACACTTTATTGTGTATTTCTCTTGATAAATGTGACAACACCGCCTGTGGTGAGCTGCCTAGTTGCTATGCTAAATGAACTTCAAGAATGGGCAATCTGAAAACTCATTTTTGTGCAACTGATGGGTCCTGTACACTTGTTGGCCAGGTTCAATATAAAAAAGCTAGGCTTGTTTCCAACCTGTATAGTCCATAGTAATACAATTCCTTAGTGTAGCAATTATGCATTAAAGGATTTGGTCACTTAAAATCAAGTTCAGTCATCCAAGATCTCTTCGTCCAGATTAATATCTGTAGTATCAATGTCCTCCAGATCCAAGTTATCCAAATCGTCATCTAAGTCCAGTAGTGCCTGAGAGAAGGAAGATATCTTGGATTAAATGCCAAGGGAAAGTCATGTTACCATTACATGTGTTAACTCTGCATAAATATGTAACTGCTGGAAATTTTAGCAGTTACATTTACAGGGTGTAGGGGTGGTACAAGGCACAAGCCAGTGCACTGGGAAGCTGGCTTTTAAGCCTGCTCCATGTGTGTACTGGCTCCCACCTACAGCTTCCTGCCCATCCAGCTGCCTCTGATAGAGGCAACAGCACAGGGTGCAGGTAGCTCTGCAGGAGGGGATACACCTAGCTTTAGCTACCCCCTCAGGTGTACCTTCTCCTGCCTGCCCCCCTCCTATCAGAGGCAGCAGCTGGGGAGTGACTGACTCCCCATAGGCATTTGTGTATTCATTATGATTGATAAGCCTGAACTTCATTCATCCCTAGTTACTATAGTTATGCATGCTGTGAATCCTTTAGAGCAGAGCTACTCACATGGGCTGCAGCCTGGTTTGGGTTTACATGGGGCTCAACATGTGGCCCATGAGTAGGATCCTTTGAACATGGTCGCCAGTGGGAAGGCATCTCCCAGATTGGGTGAGCATT
The DNA here is from genome assembly GCF_052426305.1 of Pelodiscus sinensis. NCBI lineage: Eukaryota > Metazoa > Chordata > Testudines > Trionychidae > Pelodiscus > Pelodiscus sinensis. Next base: position 44,966,984 of record NC_143061.1, on the reverse strand, counting down.
GGAAGACAGAAGCGGATGGGCATCAGCATTTCTAGTCCCTATGGAGGAGGTGCCAGGAGTGTTGTGAGAAGTGCTTTGTATTCATGCCCAGTGTGAAAAAATCTATTGGCATGTACATGCAGCCACACTTAAGCTGAGGCCCTCAGCATGTGCTGTATTACAGTGGCCCCTGGGGCTTCCAAAGTTGAGTAGCCCTGCTTTAGAGGGTTATGTTTGCAAATAAACTGATGCAGCTCTTTGGACCTAGCCACAAATACTGATGCTATTTTAAAAGCTTCAATTTGAACTACTTTGGAGTAGATATCTTCAGTTAAGCATACTCTACTACTAGACATGCAGGTGTTCCATTGAGAAGTAGTCTCTCTGGTCAAGTAAACACGTAAAGGCTGTCTGCTAGACTAGAGGGGACTGAGTGACTGAAGAAACTACACATCCCTTTCCTAGTTGAGTATTTTGCAAACTTCACTACTTACTAGTGTTATATCTGAGATTTCTAACTTATGTATCACTTTTCCGGTAGAGGAGACGATAAAATATCAAACTGTTGAACTGTAGTTTCAGATTCTTTCCTCATCTCAGAGCTATTCTTTTGCAACTGAAATATACCTTTTCATCTTTTGTTGGAAGAGGTTCAGAATTTCCTGTGACTGGAGGCACTACTACTGGTTTAGGAGATGAAGCCAGTTCTTCCTCTTCAGATTCCTTATGATATGAAAAGAGGAGACAGAGTAATGCTATTTCTCTTATGCAACAACAGCATGGAAGCTTCAGATTAAGAACTTCAGTTCACTTTGAAAACAAATTGAACAAAAATTCTGAAGTGAGGTTTTTAGGATCTGCCATAAAAAATGAAACTGGGCCTTTTTTTCCTCTAGGACTATAATAGTGTTTATTACAACTACAAAACAAGCTGAAATTGATGCAAAATCTAATGTTTGTGTAAATACCTGTTTTTGGTGGACAGAGAAGATTCATGTTTTGAATAGAATGCAATGTAGGTTGCTGCTGAACTGAAACAATGCCACCTCTGAATTTAAGAAAACATTTCTAATTCCCAAATAACTTAATTTGAATTAACAATTTAATGTTAAACCATTTTAGAGTATCAAATCTGTAAACTGTTGTCTGCTAGTAGTTTGAAATCAGTATGTTTAGATATGCACGCAGTTCAGTTTGGTGAATACCTGTTTATTGTATGAATCTTCTAGACTAATTCATAGCCCTACTTCAGACAACTTGACATACATTCTGAGGTACGCATTTCATTTTCCTAAGAAAATTTATACTTTGAATACTAAAACATGGTGAAAGTCAGCCTGTGTAAAATGCAGGATGTGCTCAGTTCAGTTTAAACTGAACACAAAGGTTTAAGAGAACATGCCTGCAGGAGCAGGTTCAATTTCCTGCTTGCTACAGAATGTTTGGAATGGGGAACATCTATGTAATCATGCAGCAGTTCCCAACCTTTTCCAGCTGGGGCCCCATTCTGACAATTTAGGAAGATCTGGTGACCCAGGGCAATTCAAAGAGTGTGACTGGCTCCTTAAGAGCCACCTGGCATCCCTTTTGAAATGTAATGGTGACCCATAGGTTGGGAAACCCTGATGTAATGGAAGTCAGAACACAAAGCAGGAGTAAGTCAGCATTTTCTTTCCCACTAAGTTCAGGGACAGGTTTGCATGGGGTTTTTTTTTTTTAAAGCCTTCTAAGGTACTACTCGCTTTAAAGTAAGCCCTTTCAATTATAAGAGAAATGGAAATGAATTTCCTTGTCTGCTAACTTGTGCTATTTTAGTTTTTTACTTTGATGAAAAGACAACATTTATCACATCTTTAGACCACTGAAGTTTTAGAGTGCTGGGGGGAAAAACCAGTTAAAGCGAATTGTATTAAATAGCACCACAAAGGAAAACCTACCTGTGAGTCTGATTAAGCCTGCTAAATGTATTAGATATTTGTACTCACAGCAACAAGAGTTTATTCACAAGCAGCAATCATACAAGATATGGGTAAGAGTCCTTGTGGTATCTTTCAGAAATCAAAGAACCCTATTTTAATTCACAATACCAAAACTGACAAAATTACACACTCAAGTCTGTTTTTTAGCACCCCAAGTGAGATGATTTCTCCACTCCATGTGTCACTAACAGCTCTAGAGCTAGATACTACTTGTAAAAGTGTGTGTGGTGGAAGTACAGCAGTGACTTAAAGCAATAATTTGTCCATTGAACAGTGGGTATAGTGTCCCCACATCAGCTGTGATTGCACAATACCAGATCCTCCTCATCCTGGAACTTTATTGTTTAGTTGTAGTACTGACCTGGGATACTATTACTCCTGAAGGTTCAAAGCCTTTTGCTTCTTCCAGTAAATTCCTTTCTTCATTTGGCTACCAAAATAGAGAGAAAAATACTCTGAAGTAAAAGGTTTTTCAGTAAACAGTAAAATCACAATTCCAAGTATGAAAGTATTATCTGTTAAACACAAAACACTTTACTTACAGTGACAAGCGGGTATTCCTTGGCTGGTCGCAAATCAGCATGAGTTTCCTTTACGTAATCTTCAACAACAAAAGCTTCTTTTAATCCAGGGAAAAGGTTTTCATACTCTGTTGGATCAGCCAGAGACTCAGCAGCTTTCTGATTCACTTTAGAGAGATTCTCTCGCCACAGTTTTACAACCCTGGCAATGGAGCAGAATATATGCTGTAAACAGTGAGTTTTTAAACAGGAAAATGATCTACTTTAAATACATTAAAAACTTACCTTGAAACTTGGCTTGGTAAATATGTACGTGCTAAGAAGGCAGCTTCTGGCAAACGTCCTGTTTTAATCAAGAGTTCCAAACAACGGTCAACCCTGGAAGGTTACATTTTGAAGTCGTCAATACATTAATACTCTCATGTGTTAAAACAAACACAGATACTACATTTGAGTCAGATGATCATGAAGTTCCTGAAGTAATGAAAATCAGTGCTTTCTGCTCACACTAGATATACCAACTACGTTTTATTGTAAGATGTAGCCTCAGTCTTTCTGAAAATGATGGTTAGGCACACCACAGTCAACAAAATGCAGCATGGTAACAAATGCTAAATTTCCTTTTGAGTGTGTGTTGTAAAGCAGTTATACCAGGGATTAATTTGGCATTAATCTAATTTATTGGTGTTTTCATTATCTCAAATATTGTTAAGAAAAATTAGGTAAACTTTATAGTCAAAGTAACAGTTAATGGAACAGCCACAAATTTCAAGTGTCCTCAACTTTACTAAAACAAAATAGCCTCAAAGTTTTAGCAATGAAATGTCAAAAAGCTTTTTCTTCCAAGTTATTTCAAAATATCAAGCTTGTCTTACATTAAAAACTGAGCACTTTTAAAATTTGTTTAAAATAAAGCAATTGAAAGCTCAAGAGCACAAAGTTTTCTAGACCCACTAACAACTTGCTATTCTTTCATTGATATGATCCGCTACAGGCACATTACATTGCAGCAGCAATTCCCAATTTGGAACTCTGGGTCATATGGTGCTAGCTCTCTTTTCTCCTATGGGATAGCTAAACAACAGGAAAATATTCTGTTTCCGCATCAGCCATTGCTTGTAGTCAGGTCTGTGACAGGAGGGGAAAGGTGGCAAGCAAAAGGGGCGGTTGCCCAGCAGCTGCTGCAATTTGGCAGTGGCCAGAGCCCTTGCCCTGTTTGAATTGCCACTGGAGCACTGTGTCAAGTGGCTCTGAAGGGGGAGGGCCACACACCATGGTCCATGCAGCGATGAAGGTTGGCTGCCCTGGCCCTGCCCTTTCTAGCTATCCCCTTTCAGGGACCGCTGGGGCTATTGGCCTGCTGGTTATAGTATACCTGTGGCATCTATGTGAGGTATGGGTGCACCTCAGTTTGAGTATTAATACAGTGAGGACAAACAAGTCAAGCCTTTGTTTTCTACTTACTTTCCCTGCAAAAAGTAGCTCATAAAAGCTACATTGTTCTTGCCATCTTTTTCTGCTCCCTCTGCTAGTTTGTTCACCATGTTAGCATTTCCTGAAGCAGTGGCCAATAGCAATAAACCTCCATAGTCCTGTGCATGGTGCAGACACTCCTGGGCTAAGCCAAACTGGCATTTGCTGATGGCAAGTTCAGCGAGCTGCTTCCACTTCTGTTCTGACTGCAAGAGATTTTCCATGTTTAAGCGTTTTAAATTAAAGAACAGCACTTTTTAAAATAAAGAAAGACATCTCTGAAAACTTCACATTCGCAGAAGTATAAATTCAGTCAAGTTCAGCCCTGTTATCCCAACTTCACTCGAATGTAAGGCTAAGATTGTGTCATGGTTATTTTTAATACAAGTCCTAGGCAATAAATAAAAATTCACAGAAGCCTGCTCACTGTCCATGACTTGTACTAAGCATCCTTCTCAGTGCCTCTCTGCCCATGAAGTCTAGAGGCTACAGGTCCCCCTACAGCGCTATGGAGCTGGAACCTCAGAGCTGTAGAGTTCCTCACTTCACCCGTGACAAATAAGAGCGCTGGGGGCCCAGCTAGCTAACTGTTCCAGCCCCGCAGTTGAAGCAGAAAGTGTCATGGAGGTCTTGAAGTCACAGACTGTGTTAACTCCATGATATAATCATAGCCTTACTTACATACATACAGGGAGTTTGAGTTAATATCCCCTCACAAAATGCCAATGTAACAGCTATAAATTAACAAGGGTGTGACATCACACAGACTGTATTTTATACACTCTGTAAAGTTCTTGTAATTTTCATATGGCAAACTAGTAGGATTTCATTGAGTAAGAGGAGGAAAGCAAGATGAAGGCAGCACATTAGAGTGTTGCCAGACATGATGTTTAGCAATTTGTTTTAAAGGTACAACATGCAATAAGCCTTTTTTTTAGCAATAAAGTAACAGAGTGACTGACAAGGCACATGAGAGAATATCTTTTCCTAGATCAACTTCTGTTGGTAGAAGGGGCAAACTTTTAAACTTACACAAAGCTCCTCTTCAGGCCTTAAAGCTAAGTAAAAGCTTTAAAGCGCTAAAGCTTAATCATAATTGGTGTGGACTGCTAAGCATGAGGGGTTCATACACAGTGTACGAGACCATTTGAAGTAGGCAATTACCAAGACTATCCTCGAAGTTAGTTATGGTGTATCATCTATGTTCATCACTAGAAATGGAGTTTGGATCTTGGTGTTTGTCTAGGCAAAGGCTTCAGCCCCTGAAACTGGTAGGTCTTAGGAATCAATGCCCATCCATGAGAAGTCCCTTTTTCCTGTACCAATTCTTGGATTTGTTTCCCTTCCTTCTAGTTTCCAGTGAGAGCACACAAGGTTGGAGGGCAAGATGATGACCTGAGCCAGTATATCCTTCACAGAGAATTCAGATATGTTCGGTTCTGCTGTCCCTCTGGAAACCTCCTTCCCACTCAGAGCTCAATTCCCTATGGAGCTCTGGTCACTGGAGGCAGTGCAAGTAAGAGAGCAGGTTTCAAGGATCTGTTCTCCATCCTCAGATACTGATCTCCTTCCCTAAGATGAGGCCTAGTCCTCTGTTATTCGTGCCAAGACATGCAAGTTTTGCAACATGACTTTTAGTTAAAGAGAATTTTATGTTTACCTCTGCCTCCACTGCAAGCTGGTATGCAATGTTTAATTCTCCTAGCTGAAGAGCAAGCTCAAAGCGATGTTCAGGATCTGTGGATACTGCAAGAGCTTGTTGTTTGAAGCCCTAAAACAGATTTTTCAAAAGTCAAATTGTAGTCTACCAAGTTCATCAGCAATCCTTGAAATTTCATCCTGATCAAATATCTCCCTTTATACAACAGTCAGTTTGGCTTGGATAAAAAACAAAAAGACTGCTTTATTCTTAAATATTAATGTAGATAGATTAACGACAATTTTTTAAATAGTTAGTTTTTTCATGCAAAAATGTGAGAATTCCCTTTCAAGTAAACTGAAAAAGTTAAACTGGAATTACAGTTTATATTTGGAGAAACAATTCTCTTGCCTGTTTTTCAAGAAAATGTGCAACTCTGGTCCTCTGTTCCTTTGGAATTGTGGGAAGAACCTTATCAGCCATACCAAAGTCTCTCCTCATTACTGCTGTCTGGTACTCGAGCACTGAGACCAACAAGGAGTAACTAACGATGTTTAGCTCTTTATCACCCAGATAAAGCCTGTTGTCCTTGGGGATATATCCTAAAAGGTACATTGTCCTATAACAAAAACAATGAATTTTAATCTATTGTAGACATCCAACAGAAGATTTGATAAATCATATGAAAGCAACACCATCAGCTAAAGCTCATTTCAGTTTTATTAATATACATATTTTAAAATAATTTTTAGTATTCTGTGCAATATTACAGTAACAATGGTCCTCGAGATACATTAAACTAGCGTGGCTAGAAAAAATGGTGCATGCTAAGAAGTCCAACCACTTAGTGACAAGTTTTGCAATGTTTCATAGTATGTTTTAAAACAAGCAAAATAAATTGGCAGAGGTCTATAAACTATGTACTCACCTATCCAAATGAGCAATAGTGACAATTTCTCCTCCAACATAGTAGTTCAGTCTGTTCACAGAACTGGTGTAAATAAAACAGTCACCTACCCACAACCCCGTTTTCACAATCTCCTGAATCTCACCAAGAACCTAAGGAAAAAAAAAAGCATGTAAACCTTAGGACTCTTGACAGCCATGAAAAACTACTCCAGTTTTAACACTCCATCCTTTGGAAGGCACAACAGAGAAAATTAAGATTGAATTCTAGATACAAACTAGGGATGTAAATGAGTAGAGTCGAGTACTCGCTCCCCTCCACCCATTGCTGCCTTTGTATGAGGCAGTGGGTGGTGGGAGGGGCTGCCTCCCCTCACCCTGTTCTGCTGCCTAACAGCAGCCCCTGCCTGCAGCAGCTGCAGGCTCACCACAGGCAGGGGCTGCTGCTGGAGCAGGCTCTATCCACAGCCAGCACTAGCACTGCCATGGACAGAGGCTGCTTCATGGCAGCTTCCCCCTTCTCCCCCCCCCCCCCCCCCCCCCCCCCAGCAGCCTGTTCATGGGGAACTCGGATCCCCTGTGGACAGGGGCTGCTAGTCTGCAAGGGGAAATGGTTTTTAAACTGGCTCCCCTCACTGACTGGCTCCTGCCTGGCACCCCGCACTGTTGCCTTTGATAGATGCAGTAGCTGCTGGCCCTGCCCCCACGGTCTACTGAATAGTTGACAAATCACTAAGCACTCATGCGGTTACTGACTAGTCAATTAATTGATAGCTAACATCCCTAGCTAGGACCACCACATTCAGTACACAGCTTTCTCTCATCAGATCTTAAAGCAAGGTAAGGGGTTATTTGTGGCAGGAAAATGGGATGTGCCTGGAATAGGTTTTATGAGAAACAGTTCTAACAGGAAAAAAAAGATTCACCAAATCAAGTACAGCCCTCAAAACTGACATAACAGCCAATGTTGGAAGAGACTGAACCAAGATGAGCCAGAAGAATAGGATGAACTTTGAATAGGATTGCTTCTCAATAAGCCTTACAGAAACAAAGAGATAAAATAGAAAAATTCAACATAGTGCTCTCTTTGGCGCACTCAGGCAATGCTGGGTAAATCTACTAGTTTATAATAAAAGCCAAGAATTACAATTCCAAGTTTCAGCCAGCAGCATTTTTTCACTGTTAGAAATTCTATTTTAAGATATTGAGAGCTAACAGATGGGAAGGCAAGTTTATAATAAAGTTATAGTAATAATTATTCTGCATGATACACTAACCTTTTATGGCTGTTACTGTATGCATTCAAGATTTGATCCAAAACCTACTGAAGACAGTGGAAAGATTCCCATTGACTCCACTGGGCACTAGCCAAACCGCATTCCCCATTTTTAACAGCAGTTACCTCAAAGGCATCTTCAATGCCATCTTCAGTCACTCCCTCATGAGTTTCCTGTGCTGCTGCAACTTTCTCAGACAGGTACTTCAGAATGAAGAATGATTCCTCTGTGGCAATACAGACAAGCTCACCAGAGTCAGACCAGAAAATCTAAATAAAAATTAAAAATATAGCATTTAGGTTTTAGAGTGCTGTGATAAAAAATAAAGGATACATATCAAAATATTTTTTCATTTGCACGTCCAATGCAGGAGACATTGTGTGTGGAAGAATCTCTTTCTACTACAGAAAGTATAAAGATATTTTTATCTTTAACACCTTCCTTCATGAGAGCGACCAATTCAGAAAAGTCTTTCTAAATGCCCTCCCCCATGATAGATTTTATATAAAGTATATTCAGAGTGGCATCTGACAAAAAACTCACATGTTTGGGCTGAATTTCAATTCTGCGTATCAATTCAGTGTTATCCCAGTCATAAAATGCCAAGCCATTGACAGATCTGACACCCAATAAGAAACCTCCATAGATACCTTAAAAAATAACAAATATGGAAGAAATTATTATTTCATTAGCAAACATTCTTTCCAGAAAAAATGTTAAGATTTGTAATTGGGCAGATTATAAATACAAATAAAACCTACCCTCTGCCCCAAAATCAGGTTTAAAGGACTTTTTCTCTTTGAAGTTCTTAAATATCTTCACAACACTGTTGCTCTCCCTGATTGCATACCTAGAGAAAAATGCACATTACAAAACAATTGTCCAGACAAAATAGCAAAATGTTACGCTGTGCAGCTATAATGAACTGCTATAACTCTTAGGGTATGTCTATGTCTATGTCTACTACTAATATTTAAATCCCGGGCTTCATTTGCAAGTTTGAATGGCTACATTAGCCACCCTAGTCCAAACTAGGGTGGCTAGTGTAGACATACCCTTAGACACCTAAAATTACTATATTTAACATTTCTGTAAAATTAGAAGTGCCTGTTACCCAAGTTTGGTAAGTCTGGAAACTAGCAGAAATACATTTATTTAATACAATGCAAAATAAAAATTACACTTACTCTGAAGAATCATGAGCCCACACAAACTCCTGTGCAGAACCAAAACTCTTGTTCCTCAAAGCCATAGCTGTGTAAATGATGTATTCACCATCCCCACATACTACTACAAACCTAAAGATTGTGAAAAAAAACATTGGTGTGAAAATTATGCGTACAGGCCAACAGGCATTACTAGAAGTCAGTCAGTCATCTGGAAGGTATATTTATCTTAGATAGCATATTTCTAAATTTAAAAATTGCAGGTATCTATTACCGTCCATTAGGGTTGTGCTGAATGGTCTGAGGATAGATTTCACAGCTTCCCATATCCTTTACAGCCAGTGGCAATCTTTCTCCATCTTTAATTTCAGCATCTCCCATGGCTTTTAAGTTTGCCTGTTGCACTTCTGAGTGTTTAGCCCAAATAATTTTTCCATTAGCATCCATAGACATGGCAGGTTCCTCACGGCCAAGCTAGTAAGATAAGCATATAAAACAAGCATTATTGGCCCATTAAATTGCTCACATTTCTTTTCATTCACTTTAGATATTTATGGCTCTTTTAGAATATGCCAATAAATTGAAGCACACTTTTTCCACCATTTTTATGGCATATTTTCCCATTTCATATTAAGTTACCTTAACAATGATGCTTCCCTCATCATAGCCCAAAGCCACATTATTGGATCCTCTCAGACTGGCCACACACCACACTCTCTCCATGCCATAGTTAAGTGTACTTTCCAAGCGATACGTGCTTGAATGCCAAATGCGGACAGTTCCTGGAGAAAAGGATACATGTAATTTCAGTCTTCTCTCAGTAGTAGGGCTACTGAACAGTATTGTATTTAACAGGAAGAATCCAAGACCACATATAAAACTAACACCAATCATTTAAAAACTTTAGTGAAGTAGAACCTTAATCTTTCAATCCTAGCACAGTCTCTGATGCTTGGGGGGAATATTTAGTGTCTCCCACATTGTGACAGAGGCTGAAAGAGGGAAATCAGCAGAGACAAATCTCTTGGTAGGCACTTTAGGGATCACAGAAAGGAAAAATGAGAAGCTCCTAGCTGTCAGGCAGCTGTCACATACTTGCACAGAGATAGTGGGATGGAGTTGAACTGAGGGGGACTCACTGCTTGCAGATGCCCTGGGCTTCTCAGCATCAATACTCCTGCAGTTCCTACCTTCCTCTCATTTATTGCCTTCCACAATAAGGAGTAGTCATGGATAGGAATGTGGAGGAAGACTAGAATTACTTTAATTCTAAGTTGCCAAAACTATCTGAAGCTTGCATCTCAAGCAAAGGGAAAAATAGGGAGGGGCTGTAGACTAATCTGAGTGAGCAAACATCTCAAACAAGAGAAAGATTACATGGATGGATCAAAGAAAGCCTACAAAAGGGTGTCTAACCTATTGTAACGGTGAGTTGGGGTTCCCCCGATCCTGCAGCCCAGTAGCACCAAGAACAGACTCTGCCAGCCAGTAAAATAGAGAGGGTTTATTGCTTCTCTGGGATACAGCACAGCATAGATATGATGCGGTTTTAGGAGTCATGGCTAGGATGCCTCAGACCCCTTGGATTAGGGGGTCCACTGTCACCCCTAGACCCTCAGCTAAGGCTGTTTCCTTCATGTTTCCCAGTCAGCAACTGCATCCCCCAAACCAGGTGTTCGTCTCCGCCTCCCTCCCTTTGTCTCTCCCCGGGGGGAGAACCTTGTTATCTGGTCAAGCTTTGCCTAGGTGTTTGGACTAATACACATGTGGGTGAATCAGGGGGAATCATACATCACAGTGCAGGGGGACACTGGGTTACAGAGCAGACAGCACCCCCACTACGTCACACCTATCCGTATATACTAGATGTCAGAAAACTCAAAGTTACCATCTTCTGAGCCTGTGATTATGATTGGTAGCTCAGGGTGGAAGCTGACACAGGATACATTCTGAGCGTGTCCCTCCAGTGTTTGCACACAGGTTTTATTCTGGAAAAAGGTAAAAATACAAGACGACAAAACATTAAACACTGCAATTTTCTCAAGAGCCATCATCTTCAAAGAGATTTAAAATAAGAATTATGTAAGCATGTTTCTAGTTTTCTCTCTAACCTTTACTTCCTCTTCAGTTTGGTTCAATGAACAGTAGCCTTTTTTTAAGTCAAAATTAATTTGTTCCCATTAGCGTGTCTGCTTCTCGGTTTCCTAAGCTAACTCAGCTCCTATTTAGAAAACACACTGACAGCAAGGTGGCTCAATATACGAATGCATGACTGATGTTAGTGCCTGTACTTTTTGCTTCAAATTATGAAAGCCAAATATAGATCTGCATTTAGTTCAAGGAAAAACAAGCCTACATTTGTCCCTTAAGAAGTCTCTAAGGGGTCATGTTAGTCTGTAATTTTAAAAACAATGTCTTCTGGCAAAAATATAGTATAAGATCCACTTCATCGGATGAAAAACAACAAATGGTCTGGTAGCACTTTACAGACTAACAAAACATATAGATGGTATCATGAGTTTTCATGGGCACAGCCCACTTCTTCAGATGAAGAATACCATCTACACAATACCATCTACATGTTTTGTTAGTCTGTAAAGTGCTACCAGACCATTTGTTGTTTTTTACGTTTATCCTGTACAGACTAACTCAGCTACCTCCTGAAGCTTTCATCAGATGAGCTGGAGTAGAAATAACAGAATCCAAGATATATATAATAGCAAAAGTAGTACCTGTCAATTGTAGGACCCGTGTTAATGAAGCTAAGTGGGCTGGATGTGTCCCATTCATAGCTTTTGATATGATAATATGGATGGTAAAGACAGGAAAAATTGGCTTTGTAGTGTGTTAGCCAGTTAATATCTTCATTCAGACAAACAGGATAATAGTGTCAAATTTGTAGATGAATTCCATCTCTCAGTAATTGGTTGGATAAATTCCTTTGAAGAATGGCTATTTTTAAATCCATGATTGAGTGACCAGATAGGTTTGTGTGTTGCCATTTCTGGTGTCTGATTTGTGTCCATTCATCCATTGTCAGAGGGACTCTCCAGTTTGACCAATATACATGGCAGAGGGGTACTGCTGGCACTTGATTGTATATATCACATTAGAACACAGGTGGGGAACCTTAGGCCCGGGGCTGGATGTGGCCGACTTGCCTGAATCCAGCTCCCAAGGCTTGCGACTTCCGCCCAGCATTGAGGAGCCCACACCCTGCCCCCTCTTGCAGAGCTGGAGCACACAAAATCAACTAGCTTGGATCCCTTAGGCTCTGATGTGCAAGGGGAATGTGGGGAGTGTCTTTCTCCTCAGTCCAGGCCCACATCAGTGAGAGATGTTGCTGATTTTGGTTTTTTCCCTTCTCACTTGTGTACCCTCCTACCCCCTCCCACCCATGATTTTTCTGTGGGTCAGCAGCCTCTGACCCAATAAAGGCTCCTTACCCCTGCATTAGAGGATGTGCAGTTGTATGATGTTGTAACTTACATGATTAGGTCCTGTGATGGTGTCACTTGTAGAGCTATGAGGACAGAGCTGGCAACAGGATTTGTTGCAGGGGTAGGTTCCTCAGTGAGTGTATCTGAGGTATGGTGTCTGGCTGCTGGAAGAATATGCTTCAGTTTATGTGTCTTGGATTCTGTTATTTCCACTCAAACTCATCTGATTAAGTGGGTCTTACCCACAAAAAAATCTCAATAATATATATTTTTGTTAGTCTCTAAGTGCCACAGGGCTACTCATTGGTAAGTATTTATTCACACAACTGAATGTGCTTGACGGGTCTAAAGCAAAAAAGCCATTCACACGTGGTGGCAAGATTTTATATATGTATTCCTGTAGTGAGCATTTCAACAGCACTGGCTACAGCTCTCACTTTCAACCTCTTGTGTATTCTACAGCAGTGTGCTTCCACAGCTGGAAGAAAAAAACACTGGACAGTTTTCAGAGGGAATGTGCCCTCACTTCCCGATGCTCCTGCAATGGCTCCTAGCACAAGTAGCTATATGAACAGCTTATGAGCTTCAAGTTCCCGCAGCAGTCCACCAGCCCATCCTTTTCTTCTCTATTTGTACAGCAATTCAGCTCAGACTAGAGACTTTAGACCAGTGTTTCTTAAACTATGTTCTGCCGAATGCTAGTGTTCCATGAACAACTCGCAGGTGTGCTGCAACCTCTTCGTTGTTTTTGTTACTTCTTTGTTTTCTTTTTTTTTTTTTAAAGAAAATATTCATAGGCGTTCCGCATAAAAAAATATTATTGTTTAGTGTTCCATGGTCTCAAAAAGTTTAAGAAACACTGCTTTAGACTACAGGCTTTAGAATTCAGTTCCCCCATCAATGTCCAAAAAACAAATACCTAGCAAATGAGCAAAGGGGAAATCACAGACGGCCAGGACAAGGAACATTAGAATAGAAAGCAACAAAGAGGAAGAAGAAAAATGAAATGACTGGAGAGAACAAGTGGATACAAAAGGGCACAATTATGTCTGGACATACAGTAAGGGGATACAGAGAGCATATGGGTGCTCAGTCCATTGCAAAGAGGTTGGTCTCAAAATAAAAAAGGGACCCACTACGCTATAGGAAAAGAATTAAAGCTATTCAAGACAATGTTAAATCTGAATGTTACAAGTTAAGATTATTTCTATATCTCACCTCCAGTAATTGTTACACAATTTTTAATCTACTAGTTTTAGTTCAGTTTTTCTGTAAAATCCAATATAAAACTCTCTCTATTTTCTATTCAAAGACATGAAAAAAATCCATATTTTCTTTCTTCATTCCTTTCTCTCTTTTTCAATGCCTTTGTGCTCCTGGTAGAGCCCAGCCAATTTAATCAACTGAAGTGCTCATAAAGATGTGAACACGTACCTGATAATCCCAAATTTTGACAAGGCGGTCATCTGCTCCTGAAATGAGGTAAGGCTTGTCTCCTCCACTATAATAATCAATGCAGTTCACTCCTTTTTCATGGCCTTCCAAAGTGAAGTTGGGTGAAGAAGAACCAAGCTGCCACACCTTTCAAAGAAAAAAAGATCAATCATACCTAAGTACTCATTTTACTGTCATGGGCTAGCACCTCCAGATAAAAACGAACTAGTCAAAGCTTGCTAAAATTCTGGAGACAGGAAAAATACAGCTAACAGGTCTATACTACTACATCCTCATTTCATAAACGTAGTTAAAAAAAAAAAATCTCATCACACTTTGGGCCAATATTTCAAAGTAACAAAATATCTTTAACCTCAATGGCCTTTCTTATACGTTAAACTCCTGCATGTGCGTAGATTCAAAACCTGCACATGTATCTGTACACACCAAACATCACCTTATACACACTAAGTGTACTATTGTTTCAGAAATCTGCATTTTGAGTCAGAATTATATACATATCCCTTAGTTGTGAGTGTGCAGGCATGAGGGAAGAACTTTGTCTCCTCACTGCCATGCTAAATCCCATTTCATTTACTCATTAATTATAACTGTTGAAGGAGTCTTGAAGCATAGGTGGCCTTTTCTGCAGTCTTAACACATAATAAAGGTTTCAAGGGAACATGGGGAAATCTCAGGTCCCAGATGACTCCATGAACCCAATAATGGCTCCACTGTGCATGAGACTTTTCAGGATCTACTGCAGGGAAAGGAAGTACACATTCTACTATCTTGCATTTATCTAAACTGGACTCTGAAAGTGGATGATTTATGATGGTGAAGTAAAACCTCCATCCCCTGCAATTTGCAAAAATCCAGACGTTTCTGCCAATGATTCATATTTCAAAAGATATACAATAACTAATCTTAAGATTTCATAGCTATATCAAGTCTTTAGCCAGGCTCTGGTGGTTATTCAATCACCCAGAAGTTTATATATGTCTTTGTATGTCGTATATGTGTAAGATGTGAGTCTGTAACATATAATCACATATCACAAGCCTGAAACATAATGAGCAAGCTTTTGCTCAGTGAAATTGCAAGTAGGAAACAGGCCTGGTTAACAAGCAATATCATATGCTTGACCCTGTTTAAAGAATGCCAAAAAGTGCCAGGCACAGACTGTAAAACACAACACCTCGGTACCAAGTGCCTCCCCCCACAAATAATATACATACTGTCCTGAACCTGGGTTAGCATCTAATTTGACAGTATGATGGATAATAACTTGTGTGATGTAAGGGGTGATAACTTAGCACCAGAGGGTGGCAATATATGCCATGAGTGATGTGTAACTTGTTTGTACCTGTGTATAAAAGCATACTCTAAAGAACTGTCTTTGTCTAGCCGAGGGGGCAATTCTGGATCCATAGTACTGACTGAGCTATTCCACTGTCACCGAGTACGTATGCGTAATGGCTCAGCGACAAGTCTGTTTGCAGACAATTATTATTGTCTCTCTCTTGGCAATAAACCTGGCCTAGTGCCTTCAATTCTTATCTGATTTTGTGGTCTTAGCAGGCTCTCGGAGTCTGTAGCGTTAACTAATTGTACGTGGTTAACACAGTAGACTTGAGAGAGCATGCGTGCGCAGCCAAAAATCTTTCATCATTGATGGAGCAGACCACCTGTCAAGAACCCATCAGGAATGCTTGACTGACAACAGTCTACAGTCCATTACTGCACATATCCTTGACATTTTTCCATTGTCTGTATTGCCATATTCTATAGTAATTATTTAATGAAGTTTTTAAAAGGAATAATTATTGTACCTTAATCGTCCTATCCAAAGAGGCACTGGCAAATTGGTTATTATCCTTTGGGTTTATCACAATCTGCATAACATAATGAGTGTGTCCTTCAAACACCTGAGAACAAGACCATTTTTTATCCCAGTCCCAGAGCTTAATAAGCATGTCATCTGGAAAAAAACAAATCCAAATTAGTTTTAAATATTCATATACCTATATTTTTTAAAACAAGATCCTAAATAACCCAATTTTCAAGGCTCCATCATTCCTGCATAAACGGAAGTGTTATTAATATCAACATTATTTATGGACTTTACTCTGGAGACGGTTTACCCTAACAGGCAGGGGGTGACTATGAGGAATGCAAAGGTTTGTTTCTACCCCACTCATAAGCCAAAAAATAAATACCCAGGCTTCAGTTTAATGCAGATGACTACCTCTGTTGCCAGAGGTAAGAAAGTAATAATTAGTCTAGATTGCTTACATAGTTAAACATTTGGCTACCATTTCAGGGCCATTCAGTGTTCTCTATAAGAGGACACTGGTACGGGGGAACTGGACTGCTCCATTATTATTTCTTTTCTACTTTTTTTTTTTAATGAAAGTCTGAAAGATTTAATTAAAAAGATAGCAACAATGGTAAAAATGTTTAAACACCTGCAGACATATCCTTGATTCTGCATAAAGCCTCTATTCCATCTAGAGCAGAGGTGGGAAAACTACAGCCCTTTTAGGCTGAGGCTACAGAAAAATGTCCCGTGATCCAGCATAGTTCTCAGGTAGTGTGACTGCCTCCCCTGAAGGGGCATGGCAGAGTCTTGCCTGCCAGCAGCAGCCAGCAACTTTGAACGACATGGGCCCACCACAGCATACAGGCAGGCCACCTGCTTGAGTGCCCTGCTACAGCGCCAGCCATAAATGGTCTGCTTGCATGCATCTCCTAGCCAGAGCCTGCACCTTGCACCCCCCTCCTGTACACCAACTCCTACCCCACATCACAACTCCCTCCTGCACCCTCTCCATAGCAACATGCAGCCTGTGATCACTTGCCAAAATTCTTCAAGTGGCCCCTCTGCAAAAATTATTATCCACCCCTGATCTAGAGGGTAGTCCAGTTATTCTTCTCAGAGTTCTTGCAACATAGCCAGTTCAGCTATACCATTTCATTGCTCTTCAGAGGACATGCCTCAGTTTGTTCTCTTGAACCCTGGTTCTACAATTATACAGTATTTCTTCTTTTTGCTTCTAAGCATCTGAAAACTAGCTCTTCCTTTTAACTTCCTGAAGAAAAGCTAAAAGTCCAATGTCTACCTTTTTCACCTTCATAGAAGATGAGTGTCAGTCTCAGTCAGAACACTGATTCATCTCAGACACTAAGGACTGTACATCAATATTAAGGACCAAGATAACAGTTTGATTTGCTTACTAGGGAATCTAAATTGAATGTGGTGCACACAGCATGAAGCCAACAACTGTCTGATGGAAGGGCATTATGTTTAAAGTGTGAAACAGGACAATCCCAATATCACAATCTTATTATAAAAGCCCTAGAATGCTTGTAGTTTTAGCCAGCAAAATTGAAATTAATCTCGATATATGTCAAATCCGCCAAAACAGCATGTAAGTAAACTTTTTGTTTGGCAAACATTAAGCAATTAGATCTTCAGGTCTTCTTTGAAAACCACTTAATTTATTATATCTCAAAGCCTAAGTAAGGTTGGGATTCCATTAAAAACATGAAAGTAACTGGCAAAGAAATAATTTGAGATGACAAATGAGGAGTAAGGGAGCAAGTGTAGACATACCCCATCTCGAGATAGGGATGCAAATGTAGTGTACTGAAATTGCTAATGAAGTGCGGGATTTAAATATCCCGTGCTTAATTAGCATAATCGCATCCAGCCACCATTCTGAAATCGCATTATTGCGAAATAACACTTCTACATGGGGCGTTTTATTTCGCAGTAATGAGATTTCAAAATGGTGGCCGGACGCAATTATGCTAATTAAGCTCAGGATATTTAAATCCCACGCTTCATTAGCAATTTCGGTACACTACATTTGCATCCCTACCTCAAGATAGGGAGCAAGTGTAAACATACCCTAGGCTACTTGCTCAAGAACTCTTATTTCAGTAGCAACAATACAGGGCACACTGTTTTCCATACATTAGGAAACTATCTGAACAGAATTGTGGGGGAAAAATCTCTTACCACTGCTAGTTAGAATGAAAGGCTGTGTAGGATGCACAGCAATGCAGCGAATATAATCTGAGTGTGCTTCGAACATGTGAACTCTTTCCAAGGTGTTGTAATTGAAAACTCTAATTTGCATGTCATCCTATAGATGGAAAAAAAAAAGACACTTAGTGAGCTTTTTGGTAAAAGTATTTCACATTAAATAAAGGTTAATATTCCACCTTCAAAGATTCTTCATCCATAAAACTGCATTAGAAGTCTGAAGAAAGAAAACAGTGCAAACCAACACAATTATTCAGACATGGTTTTGGTTCAGAAATCCATATTACATTATCCTATTTTAGGCCATTTATAAACACCGAAAAATTAATTTATGATCAAAGTTTCTCAAATATGGTCTTAGCCCAAATGGATGCTTACTTTACTTGAAGATTATGTGAACACACAAAAGTGTTTTTCATGCATTAAAGGCTTTTGTTCTGTTCCCACTACAGTCAAGGGGGAAACATAAATTAACATCAATGTTGTAAGATCATGCTATAAGAGACAGATGCTGCAGCACACTCAAATAACTTGGTTTTCTTTTTAGAACATAACAGCCATACTGGGTCAGACCAAAGGTCCATCTAGCCCAGTATCTTGTCTGCTGACAGTGGCCAATGCCAGAGGGAGTGAACTGAACAGGGAATAATCAAGTGATCCCTCTCCTGTCACCCATTTCCAGCTTCTGACAAACAGAGGCCAGGGACACCACCCCTACACATCCTGGCTAATAGCCATTACTGGACTTAAATTCATGGAGGTTATCTAGGTCATTCTGAACCCTGTTAAAGTCCTGGTCTATACAACATCCTCTGGCAAGAAGTTCGACAGATTGACTGTGCACTGAGTGAAGAAAAACTTCCTTTTGTTTGCTTTAAACCTGCTACCTATTAGTGACCCCTAATTCTTGTGCTATGGGAACAAGTAAATAACTTTTCCTTATTCACACTCTCCATACCTGTCATGATTTTACAGAACTCGATCATATCCCTCCTTAGTCTCCTCTTTCCTAAAATAAAAAGTCCCAGTCTTTTTAATCTCTCTTCATATGGCACCCATTCCAAACCCCTGATCATTTTTGTTGCCCTCTTCTGAACCTTTTCCTGTGCCAATATATCTTTTTTGAGATGAGGCGACCACATCTGTCCACAGTATTTAAGATGTGGGAGTACTATGGATTTATACAGAGGCAATAAGATATTCTCTGTGTTATTCTCTATCCCTTTTTTAATGATTCCTATCATTGCTTGCTTTTTTGACTGCCGCTGCACACTGAGTGGATGTTTTCAGAACACAATTCACAATGACTCCAAGATCGCTCTCAAGTGGTTATACCTAAATTAGTCCCCTATAATTTTGTATGTATAGTCGGGATTATTTTTTCCAGTGTGCATTACTTTGCATTCATCAACATTAAAATTCATTTGCCATTTTGTTGCCCAATCACCTAGTTTTGTGAGATCCTTTTGAAATTCTGTGTGGTCTGCTTTAGGGATGTTTCATTTAGATGAATAAACTAATCGAATAGTCAATGAAGACTTCCATTGACTATTAGATTAGTCTAGAAGGGCTCCTCCGCCTTTGAACTTCAAAAGTGGAAGCCTCGCAGAGAGGCAAATGCAAACTGGCTTAATGTTCTAAAAGGGCTCATCTAGACTACAGGGAACGGTCGAAAGAAGATATGCAAATTCCTGCAGAATTTGCATATCTTCTTCCAATCACACTTTCGAAAGTGGAGTGTAAACCTCCTTTTTTGAGGAAAAGCGGCTTTTCAATGAAGGGAGCGGTTCGCCAAAAAAGCCGCATCTTAATTACTTTCATTTTCAAAAGCTCTGCTTTGGAAAATTCCTGCAGAATTTCATATCCTCTTTCAACCGTTCCGCATAGTCTAGGTACGCCCAAAGTGAACAAAAATTTCCTTTAAAGAGTCTGCACTGAAAATGAGGACAAGCAAAGACTACTTACAAACTTTCAAAATCATATTACCTTGCATAATTCAAGCTCTTTAGCCTAATTACAGGAACATCAGTAAGCTCCTATGCATATTACTTTTAAAGAAGTTGTAAAGCAGTGCCAGGAGTGATTCAAGTTGGTAATATACATTGGACCTAAATATAAAGTTGACCACCACTTGATTTTTTCCGTTTTTAAAATGAGTAAGTTTGAGCTTTAATATGCCCTCCTATTCAGTGAATTTAGGTGAATATTTTGGGAAACAACTGTAAGCTGTTATCTTATTCTAGTGTATATGTTAATATCAAACCATACTTCTTGATGGTGCATAAGAGTGCAACAAAGTAAGTTGGGGAAAAAGAGAAGGAATGTATATGAAACAAAGAAAGGCAACTTACCGCTCCTGTCACAACCCAGTTCTTTCTTGCCACAAATTTGGCAGCTCTGACTGGCAGGTCACATACTTCAAAGGTCTTCACTAGAGTCTAAAATTAGAAATATTGGAGTATATTACTAAGAAAATGTCAGTTACAAAATCTGTTCAGATTATTTTAAAACAGCCCACTTTTGAACAGTTCCAACTTTAAGAATTGTCAAGGAGTTGCTCGAGAAAGGGATCCGAATTCCCTTTTAAGGCAGGTGAGTATAAATATAAAGTCAGCTATGGAGAATTATTTACACTATGGTGCAGTTTTGCAGAGTCTTAAAATGTTTAAAATCTCCTGGAATAAACTAAAATGAAAAATAATTTGGAAAAAAAAATCACACTACATACTTAAACCCTGGCATATATGCAATCTCCATAGTCCTCTACATCTTTCTGTAGACTGTTTCTTAATGTTTGTAATATCACCTGAACAACATATGTTGGGGCCTCACATAGATTGCAAGCAAATGAGCCTCAAATTCAGGGAGATTAAACAGAAAAAAATAAGCTTAAATTCAAGTTAAAGATCACATCCCTATCACTTTTAGTATTCAAGGTATTAGAGAGAGAGAGCACGTGCGCGCTCTATGCTGGGTTAACATCCTGATTCGTCTTCTTTATAACATGACACTTATTTGTCCGAGGCTACAATTTGAAAATGCACAGCCATTAGGTACAGTAAAACCTGTGTTATCCGGCATGCTTAGGGATTAGGGCGTTCCGGTTATCTGAGGGTCCCACCAACCCAGGAAAAACCAATGGACAATAATAGTAAAACTCAAGTTTTTAATACTGGTAGCTTTGAAATGTAAGGCAGTTGGTCTCATTTCTATTTTGAGTTAAAGATGATTAGTACATCTTAAATAAAAAAATTGTTAAGCCAATCAAGGGAAACGAGGCCAGGCCTGTGTACCTGAAGATATGACAGTATTGTGGCTGTGGGCAATGCCGGTTAACAAAGTGTTCTGGTTAACAGAGTGCCGGATAACAGAAGTTTCACTGTATATTGTTCTTTAATAGCACCAACCTGTATATGGCATGAAACCCATGAATTTCTTTAAGACAGGATGACTGAGAAAATTATAATTTTTGTTTTGCTTTTTTAAATAAGAATTACTATTTATTATTTTTATCTAAAGCTCTTTCAAATACATCTGCTGCAGAAGAATGAACATCTTACATTACCATCATCAGGGAACACATAAATAAATTACCATATTTCCATACTGTTTTTAATTAAAAACAAAGTATAGTACAAGAAGTTTACCTGTGTTTCATGATTCCAAACACAGACACTACCATTGTACAGGCTCGCTAACATCCATGGTTCAGTGGGGTGCAAGTCCACACTCTTTACTCGGTCAGACCGAGCTGTTAGTTTTCGCTTAATATCAAGTCGGAGAGGCTAGATATCAGAAAAATTCAAAATGCTACATTATTCTTCAAGGAAATAAAATGGCATAAATAATTTTAATGTATTTGCAGCGTAAATAAGAAAAAACCCTGAAGATTAGATCTAACACATGGGTTCCCAAACTGGGGGGCGTGAGGCGACCCAGCCGCCCCCTTCCCCCCAATCAAGTTTTGCTGCCCTGCTCAGTTCCCTTTTTTTTTTTTTGGCTAGACAAGTTTTTTTGGGGGACAGGGGAACGTGAGGGTTTTTCAAAAATCAGAAAGGGGGGCGTGATGCTGAAAAGTTTGGGAACCACTGATCTAAAATAAAGCCAGATGCTCTGTTTTGCAGGCACATACATCACATACTCCTTATCCCATCTACCCATTTACTCTCTTCTTGTAAGACAATTTCTGGAATATAAACAAACACTGCTTTCTGAGTGGCATCATTCCCACTGAGTTCTCTGGAGCAGGATGTGGTCCCAATAGAGGGTAAAGTATCACTCTTGTCCACATTTTCTTTAGTCCACATGAACATATTGCTTGTGAAGAGGTCCAGAACTGCACAAAATGTATCTACAGAATAAGCTCAAAGAAAGGAAGGGCAGTGCATGCTTCTGCACAGTATCCTGCCTGGTACACCGATAAACGTACATCGCATGGATATGGAATAACAAAGCTACCTCAAATGTAAAAGAGAATTGGCCAATTTTAAGATCCTCTCTCTCCTCTGCACTTGTACTGTGAACATAATGTAGGAGCCAGTTACCAAAAACTGAGATGTGTAATGGAGACACATTATTAGAAATTTTGGAGTCCATTATAAATTGGAGTATCACAAGTCTTGATGTCTCACAAGGCTCGATGTCTGGCTGGCAGTTATTCCAGTGTTTAACCACTCTGACAGTTAGGATGTTTTTCCTAATGTCCAACCTAAAACTCCCTTGCTGCAATTTAAGCCCACTGCTTCTTGTCCTATCATCAGAGGCCAAGGAGAACAATTTTTCTCCCTTCTCATTGTAACACCCTTTCAGATACCAGAAAACCACTATCATATCCCCAATTCTTTCACTCTTTCCTCATAGGTCATGTTTTCTAGATCTTCAATCATTTTTGTTGCTCCTCTCTGGACCTTCTCCAATTTCTCCACATCTTTCTTGAAATGTGGTACCCAGAACTGGACACAATACTCCAACTGAGACCTAACCAGCGCAGAGTAGAGTGGAAAAATGACTTCTCATGTCTTGCTCACAGCATTGTTTATTATTATTGTTATTATTTGCAACAGCGTCACACTGTGACTCATATTTAGCTTGTGGTCCACTATGACCCCTAGACTCCTTTTTGCAGTACTCCTTCCTAGACAGTCGCTTCCCATTCTGTATGTATGAAACTGATTGTTCCTTCCTAAGGAATTTCATCCTATTTACCTCAGACCATTTCTCTAGTTTGTCCAGATCATTTTGAATTTTGATCCTATACTCCGAAGCACTGGCAACCTCTCTCAGCTTGGTGGTATCTGCAATCTTAGTAATTGTACTCTCTATACCATCATCTAAATTAGAGATGGGGAAATGTTTTTGGGTTAGGGGCCACTGATCATCAGAAAAAACAGTTGGGGGCCACAAGTGAGAAGCAAAAAACCAAACCCTCAATGGCACGGTCCCCCAAGTGAGAAAGACAAAGACACTCCACACATTCTGCTCACACACCAAAGCCTTGGGAGGCCCAGCCTAGGCATGTGAAGGACTAGTCGACTAGTCAACGATACGATAAGCATTTGCTTATCAGATAGTTGACACACTAGTCACTTCCCCTCCCCCTTGCTCCCTCGATCAGAAAGAGGCAGGTGGAGGGAAGAAAAAGTAGTGTTTCAAAGCAGCAGTGACACGTGAAGCCTGAGACTCCCCCGCTGGACCCGTGCTCCCTGCAGCTCTTTCATCTTTGAAGTGGTGAAGGCACTCTTATTGACTAACCAAACAGTCGATGCAAATTGCATTGACTATTCAATTAGCCGATTAATCTAAAGATAACATCCTTAATCCAGCCTTGTAGATTTTGTGCTTCAGCTCCATGGTTGGATAGCGGTGGGGCTAGAGTGCCAGTTCAGGCTCCCTAATGTTGGTGAGGGGGCATGAGCCTCTGACAGCCAGATCCAGGCAAGCCAGGGGCCACATCCAATCCCCAGACCTGAGGTTCTCCACCCGATGTAAATTGTTGATGAAGATATCGACAAAAGAGACCCCTGCAGAACCCCACTTGTTATGCCTTTCCAGCATGATTACTAATAACTACTCTCTGAGAAAGGTTATCCAGTCAATTATGCAACCACCTTATAGTAGCCCCATCTAGGTTGTATTTCCCTAGTTTATTGAAAAGAAGGTCATGCAAGACTTTGCCAAATGCCTTACTAAAGCCTAGATATGCTACAACCACCGCTTCTCCCTTATCCACAAGGCTTGATATTCTATCAAATAAAGCTATCAGATTGGTTTGACATGCTTTGCTCTTTACAAATCCATGCTGGCTGTTATCACCTTATCTTCCAGATGTTTGCAGATGAATTCCTTAATTACCGTCTCCATTATCTTCCCTGGCACAGAAGTTAAACTGACTGGTCTGTAGTTTCCTGGGTAGTTCTTATTTCCCTATTTATAGATGGGCACTATCCCAAGCACTGCTAAAGGCAGTTCTACAGACAAGGACCTGGGGATTACAGTTGATGAGAAGCTGAATATGAGTCAACAGTGTGTCCTTGTAGCCAAGAAGGCTAATGGCATATTAGGCTGCATTAGTAGGAGCATTGCCAGCAGATCTAGAGAAGTGATTATTCCCCTTTAAGTACTAATCATGGCACATCTGGAGTATTGTGTCCAATTCTGGGCTCCCCATTACAGAAAGGATGTGGACACATTGGAGAGAATCCAGTGGAGGACAACCAAAATGATTAGGAGGCTGAGGCATATGACTTATGAGGAGAGGCTGAGGGATCTGGGCTTATTTAGTCTACAAAAGAAAAGAGTGAGGGGGGATTTGACAGCAGCCTTCAACTACCTGAAGGGTAGTTCCAAAGACAATGGAGAGAGGCTATTCTCAGAAGTGACGGATGACAGAACAAGGAGCAATGGTCTCAAGTTGCAGTGTGGAAGGTCTAGGTTGGATATTAGGAAAAACTATTTCATTAGGTGGGTGGAGCAGCACTGGAATGGGATACTTAGGAAGGTGCTGGAATCTCCATCCCTAGAGGTTTTTAAGTCCCAGCTTAACAAAGCTCTGGCTGGGAGGATTTAGTTGGGATTCATCCTGCTTTTAAAAGGGGGTTGGACTCAACCTCCTAAGATCTCTTCTAACCCTATGATTCTAAGGCCTTTAAAAAAAACCTGATAAAATACAGAAGTCAATGTTCATACAGTCATGGAACCACAGATTATACTGGAAGAAACCTCGAGAGGTCAAGTCTAGGCCATGCCTGACAAACGTTTGTCTATTGTGCTCTTAAGAATCTTCAGTTACAGGTTTTCCACAATCTGGCAATTTATGCCTATGCTTAACCACCCTGAGAGTTCAGAAGTTTTTCCTAATGTCCCTTACTGCAATTTAAGATTTCTTTTAAAGGAGCACCACAAAGTACACCTCCCATTATACCCTGATTCTGCGTGTCCATCTATGAATCAATTTGTTCAAGAATTCCTCCTAAATAGTAAAAGCTAGGATCACCACAATTTGTTTGCAGCTTCCTTTCATCAGAACTTAAAGCAAGGACAGGGTTTTATTGTGCCAAGACAATGGGATGTGCATGGAATGCGACTGTTTGTGAAACACAAAGTGAGGAGGTGTGATAGCGAGAGTTATACTTACTAGTGACCAGAAGGGGATAAGTAAGCACCCCAGCTCCGGGGAGCAGCTGTTGGCTGGCAGCACAGCTCAATTATCCCTGGGGAGCAGCCACCAGATGCCTCTACCCCCTCCCCTGGGCCTGCTCACATCTCCCAACTCCCTGCTCTGATTCCTGCACCCCTTACACCTCAACTCCCCTACTCTGAAGGACCTGAGGAATGACAGGTAAGTCTTCTAGTAGAACTATAAAATAAATAATAATTCCTCAGTTGAAACATGCTAATTTAGTATGTAGAAGAGTACAAACAAGTCATCATCTGTATGAAATTTTAAGTTGTACTAGGGCTGTCAATTAATTGCAGTTTTGACCACTCAGTTAAGAACAGCATCCAAAATGAAATTAAGTATTTTTGGAGGTCTTCAATGACATTGACTTCAGTTACAACATAAAATGCAGAGTACAGTGCTCATCTTATAATTCAATTAATATATTTGCACTAATAGTATTTTTCAATTCACTACATAAAAATCACTTTAGTAGTCTCTATATTGTGAAAGCACAACTTATAATTTTTTTTGTTACAAAACTGCACTCAAAAATAAACAGTGTAAAACTTTAGCACCTACAAATACATTCAGTTCCATTGCTTATTCAGCCAACTCTTAAGACATACACATTTGTTTATATTTAATGGAGATAATGCTACCCACTTCTTAATTACTAGCCAATTAGCCTGTCATCAGATGGGATTTTCAGGTCTCTCCTCCGCTTTGGTCTTCTCCCCTGAGCCTCCAGTCTCTGTCTCTCTTGGTCTCTCTCCCCTCCTCCTACTGCCTCCCCCTCTCTCTCTCAGCTCTCCTCCGCCTCCTGCCTCTGTCTCTTTCTTTCTCTTCTCCCCTCCTGCCTCTCACTCTCCCTTTTCTCTTCTCCTGCCTCTCTCCCTGCTCCCCTTCCCCTCCCGCCGTGGTGTTTGGCTGAGTGCTGCCCACTCAGCTGGGACACCATGGGGGGGGGCGGGGAGGAGGTCAGGCAGTGATGTACACGGCCAGGGGGCGGGGCCGTGTACATCACCACCCCACCCCCCCCTTTTCCCCTCCCACCGTGGCACTCAACTGAGTGCTGCATGCTCAGCCAGGCTGCTGTGGGGGAGCCAGCGGTGCAAGCGGCCATTTGGGCTTTCCCACGGTGGCTCGACTGAGCACGCAGCACTCAGCCGAGCGCCACAGCTGGAGGGGAAGGGGGTCGGTTCGGTGACGTACACGGCTCCGCCCCCTGGCCGTGTATGTCACCACCCACCTCCTTCCCCTCCCACCGTGGCACTCGGCTGAGTGCTGCGCCACGGAGCTGGGCAGCGGCAGGGGAGCAAGCGATGCTGCATGGGGAGCACGGACCCCAAACGGCCGCTTGCCGCTGCTTGATCCCCCGCCGCGGGCCAGCTGAGTGGCACAGCACTCAGTCGAACATCACAGCAGGAGAGGAATGGGGGCAGGGAGGTGATGTACATGGCTGGGGCGGGGCCATGTACGTCATCGTTACAGACTTACAGACACTGGGCTACTAATATATATATATATATATATATATGACAAGGGAAGAACAGGTATCAAAAGTAGAAAGTAAACATGTGGTCTCACTTTCAGGTGACATGTTAACAGGTAAAATTATCCCTGGAAGTGTAAATGAACAAGTTTGAGTGATTTGCTGAACATGAAGGAGGACAGGCCAGATTCAGCCCACCCAGCCATTAATCCAGCCCATAGCTCACCCTGCCCCACCACTCCCCACATGCTAATCAGACCTGGAGGGCGGGAAAGCACGTGACATTTCCTCCCCCACCAGGGCGTGCAGCGCCAGAGGAAACACCAGCTGTTCAAAACAGCTGATGGTTTCTTTTAGGTGCTGTGCACCCCAGCAGGTTGGGGACAGTAGACATTGTTCAATCCCACAACCCATTAAGGAGCATACACAGCCTTCCTCCCCTCACCCGCAGGCAGTGCCTAAAGTACCTCTTCCACCCAAGGCCCATTTCTTCCATCTAAGGCCCCGCCCCCTGGACCTGGCCTGCAGCCACTACCAACAATGGTGAAGTGGTACCCCTACAAAAATTACTGCCCACCACTGGAGTAGCTCTACATTAGTTTATTTTTGAATGCAGCTTTTTTGTACATTATTCTAATTTCATGATAAATTCAACTTTCATGATCAAGAGATTGCACTACAACACTTAATGGGGAACTGAATAAATATTTTTTTAACAGAGCAAAATCATGTAATAAAAATAAAGTGAGCACTTTTCTATTCTATTTTGTAACAGAAGTCATATTTGCAAACGTGCAGAAAGTAGCAAACATGCCAACTAAACAAATGGCCTTACCCGTCACTAACACCCAACGTTTAATCGCTTGACAGCGCTAATTGTACTGGCTCCCTTAGGCCTTTCACGCAACCTGCTGCAAAACCAGCCCAATAGCGAGATGGGCTGATGCACCTCCTGGGACATCGCTGAGCAACCCCGGGGCGCGCGTTCTGAAGCCCGGCCCGCGGCCTCGGGGACAGCGCCGGCCTGCAGGAGCGGGAGCGCCCCGGCCCCCGACAGCCCCCCGGCGAGGGATCAGCTCTAGACACCCCGCGGGCAGCTCCCCTCGCCCCCCGCCGCGGACTCACCATGGCTCCTCCGCCCCCAACCCGGCAGCAGCTGAGACGTCGCTCTCCGACTCCAACTCAGTTGAACTACGTGGAGCTTCCGGCCCTACAGGTCTCGCGAGATAAAGGATAAAAGCGAGAACGCCGTACACAAGCGCTTCCGCATCTGAAACATCGCGAGGATGAGACTTCCTGTCCCCACGGTTCAGGACCAACGGAGACCAAAGTAGGCCACGGCACCAGCTTCCCTCGGAGGTGCTGTCATCAAGCCTTAGGAGCGGGGCCTGCCTGATTGAATTGCAGTCCATATGTGCCGTAATGCATCCTGGGACACGTAGTCATTGCACAGCGAAGTGAGACCAGCGGCCGTGGGCAGGTGCGCCGCGGCGCATGCTGGGAATTGTAGTTTCTATGCGGGGGTCTCCAAAGCGTCCCTTCTTCATCCCAGTTACAGAAGCGGGGGCATCGAGCCGCCGGCAGGGGACTGTTCACTTCGTGGCCGTGACCCCCGCCCAAGCGCAGAGCCTCGCACTGATGCTCCCCGCAGTTCTGTGGACATTAGCCTAGGGCAAGATGAGGGGCAAAGGGCTATTGGGTCAGACCAAAGGTCCATCTAGCCAAGCATCCGGTCTGCCAGCAGTGGCCAATAATGCCAGGTGCTCCAGAATATAATAGAGAGGCAGCCGTGTTAATCTGAGCTTGCAAAAACAAAAGAAAGGACTATGCAGCACTTTAAAGACTAACAAGATGATTTAATAGGTGATGAGCTTTTGTGGGCCAGACCCACTTCCTCAGATCATATTCTGGAAGAGAATTGGCATGACCATATATACTAAAGGAATACAATGAAAAAAGCAAACACATTATTAAACTGACATCAGATTTAGTACAGAAGGTGGGGTGAGGAAGAGGGAGGGAGGGAATAGCTATTATGAATCAATGTTAACTCTGGAGACACAGATCCACAGTTTAAGAACTGCAAAACTAAGCATCTCTGATGGTATCTTCTGGACTGAGCACTGAGTCTTATTGGGTACATTGAAAGATTAACCTAAATAATCTATACAGAACCTTCTGGAATCCCATAAGATTGGGTCCATAATCCATGAACTATTGGAATTCATTTACAAAACTTTTCTTAAACACTAGGGCTGTGTCTACACTGGCGCGATCTTGTGCAAAAGCGGCCGCTCTTGCGCAAAAACTTGCTGCCTGTTTACACTGGCCGCGTATTCTTGCGCAAGTAAACTGACGGTCTAATGTATGAAATCAGGGCTTCTTGCCCCAGAACTCTGATGTTCCCACTCAGGAATAAGCCCTTTTGCGCAACTGTTCTTGCGCAAGAGGCCAGTGTAGATAGGCAACATGAATTTCTTGCGCAAGAAAGCCCTATGGTTAAAATGGCCATCAGAGCTTTCTTGCACAAGAGAGCGTCTACACTGGCATGGATGCTCTTGCGCAAAAGCGCATCTCTTGCGCAAAAGCACATACCAGTGTAGATGCTCTCTTCTGGAAGAGTTTTTGCAGAAGAACTCTTCCGCAAAAGAGTTTTTGTGCAAGATCACGCCAGTGTAGACGTAGCCTACATTAATATATTGTTTCATTGTATAAAATTAGAATTTATAATCCCTATTCCATGTTGATATATCTTTGAGCTATAATGTAAATGAAACTATCTTTAGATACATTTTTCCTCAAAAAAAAATTATCAAAAAATCTGATTAAATAAAAATATCTGATTTCTTCTTTTTTTTAATTTGTTGATTTTTATCTACCCTTCTTCTTAGTCACTTGTCACTTTGGTTGTCTTGGTAACTTTCCACTGCTCCAAACCCCCAGCCTCCCGGTTTCCCAACTCTCATACCCTTCTTACTCTAACCATTTTGATCAGTTGTCAAGTTGTAACAATGACTCATCATTGTTCTTGGTATTGCAGAGATTTGACAACCCCATCAGCTCATAGAGGGTACACAGAAGGATATTGCCAATACAGCAGTTTTCATAGTAGTATAATGTCAAATAGAATTAATAAGTTATGCATATGTTTCTTGAATACATCAGAAACTAGAAGGACAATAAAAACCCAGGCCAATTCACAATTCAGGAGAGCTGATATATAGTATTGTAAACCTTGAAATGCTTATAAGTCATGAGAGCAGGAGAAACTGAAGAAAGAGAGCTAACCAAAAACATCAGTGTTGGAGAAAGAAGTGGAAGAGTGTTCTAAGGAGCATATGAGCATACACGAGATTTGTTTTTATCTTTGGGGAACTTAAGATCTTGCACAGAGAGGGAAGAAGATTTAAATAGTGAGTCGGAAGCAGCTGGTGGTTGTTGGATTGCCCATCCTCCTACTCTCCCCTAACCTCGGAGTTTTCACCACACTCAACTTATGTAGTCATATTTCCCATAATTGGAGATATGGTAGGAGTCACCACAACTGGAGTGCAATAGCCTCACAAAGGGAAAACTACCTTATAGCCATAATATCTCCCCTGCCAGATGAGTGAGTGTAGGATTCCATGGAATACAATATGATGGGGACTAATCTGGCTACAACTACTCAAGAGAGAGATCTTGGAATCATTAATAGTCAAAACTGCAAATAGAATGTTAGGAATCATAAAACCAGGGATAGAGAATGAGACAGAGAACATCTTATTGCCTCCATATAAAATCATGGTACACTCATATCTTGAATACTGCATACAGATGTGGTCGCCTCAGCTCAAAAAATATATTGGAAAAGGTTCAGAAAAGGGCAACGCAAATGATTAGAGGCTTGGAACATGTCCCATTTGAAAAGAGATTAAAAAGACTTGGACTTTTCATCTTAGAAAAAAGGAGACTAAGGGTACATCTACACTGTAACACTATTTCGAAATAACCAGCTCTGTTACTAAATAACTTAGTCCGCATCTACACAGCAGGCAGTTATTTCGAAATAATGTCAAAATACTGTTAAGCTGGAGGACTTCTTACTCTGATTTCTGCAACCCTCATTGTACGAGGAGTAAGGGAAGTCGGAGAAAGAGTGCACTATTTCCAAATAAATGCTGTGAGGACTTTCCCTATTTCAAAATAAGCTATTTTGAAATAAGATACGCAATTGATGTAACTCAACAACATGCATAGCTTATTTCAAGTTTAGCCATGCAGTGTTGATACACTCCAAGAGGGGATATGATAGAAGTCTATAAAATCATGACTGCTGTGGAAAAAGTGAATAAGGAAAAGGTACTTATTCCCACAATATAAGAACTAGGGGGTCACCAAATGAAATTAATAGGCAGCAGGTTTAAAACAAACAAAAGGAACTTTTTCTTCACTCAGCACACAGTCAACTTGTGGAATTCCTTGCCAGAGGATGTGGTGAAGGCCAGGACTTTAACAGGGTTCAAAAAAGAGCTTAATAGATTCATGGAGGTTAGGTCCATCAATCGCTATTAGCCAGGATGGGTAGGAATGATGTCCCTAGTCTCTGTTTGCCTGGAAATGGGTAACAGGAGAAGGCTCATGTGCAGATTATCTGTTGTGTTCTCTCCCTCTGGGGTATCTGGCATTGGCCACTACTGGCAGACAGGAAACTGGGCTAGATGGACCTTTGGCCCTTCTTATGTTCTTATATTTTTGTGTTCTTAATACTTCTGGGGGAATGTTGAATAAAAAACTAAACATTCTGCACCCAATATTTTAAAGTTCTGCATATTTTATTTGTTCAAATGATACAATATAATCATGTCAGATTCAATTATTTTGGTAATTATTTCAAAATACCTATGAGCAAGTATGTCTAGCAATATAGAGAACAAAAAAATCCAGGAAATATTCGTCAAATTACTTACTAGGAATATTAATACAGAACTTTGAGTAATAATTAATTTAAATTACAAAATAGACATGTATTTTCTGCACTCCTCAGAAGCCAGTGCAAAGACTTGGGGGAACAGGAGGAACAGAGAAACTGAGAGAGATGGAAGTAGTGGAAAGGAGTCTGAGTGTGAACTTGGAGGGCAGTTGGATGTAGGAGGGAGAAGTATGGTACTTTGGGGGATAGGAAGAGATTATTAGGGAGTTAGGGAGCCTCCCCCCATGCAGACCCCTACCCTTCCCCATTTATACAGGCACCTGTTGCTGTGTGTCCCTGCATCACCATCCCTCCCCATATTTCCCTGCACTCTGACTACAATTCAGCTCCTGGCTTTATGTTGTCACTAACTCCTGTGCCCTTCCTGCAAAAAGTCCAGTGGTTCCTTTCCTGCTCTTATCCTGAGACATTCCTAGAAGTTTCTCTCCCTGTGGCCCCTAGATGGGGGAAATAGGGATTCTCTGACTACGTCTATACGGCAGCTTTCTTCTGCAAAAGCTTATGCAAATGAAGCGCAGATTAGAATATCGCTGTGCTTCATTTGCATAATTAATTAGCAGCCATTTTTGTGCAAGAGGCTTTTGTGCAAAAAGGAGCAGTGTAGATGGCTCCTTTTTGTGCAAAACCCCCCTCTTGCGCAAGAGCCGTTTTTCCTCATTTGTTCAGGAAATGAGAAAAGAAAGTGTCAGTATAGATGTAGGCTGTGTCTACACTGCACCCCTTTTCCGGAAAAGGGATGCAGATTAGACACATCGTTATTGCAAATGAAGCGGGGATTTAAATATCCCCCGCTTCATTTGTATAAACATGGCTGCCGCTTTTTTCCATCTCGGAGCTTTGCTGGGAAAAAGCGCCAGTCTAGACGGGGATCTTTCGGAAAATAAAGCCTTTTCCGAAAGATCCCTTATTCCTGATTTTAAGAGGAATAAGGGATCTTTCGGAAAAGGCTTTATTTTCTGAAAGATCCCCGTCTAGACTGGCGCTTTTTTTCGGCAAAGCCCCGAGCCGGAAAAAAGCAGCAGCCATGTTTATACAAATGAAGCGGGGGATATTTAAATCCCCGCTTCATTTGCAATAACGATGTGTCTAATCTGCATCCCTTTTCCGGAAAAGGGGTGCAGTGTAGACACAGCCGTAGTGTCTATGTGCTGTCCCTAACTTCAGTGACTCCGCAGCTCCCATTGGCTGGGAACTGTGTCCAATTGGAGCTGCAGAGATAGTGCTTGTACGCAGAGACTGCACATAGATCTACCACCACTACCCAAAGTAGGGTTGACCACTTCCAGGAGTGACATGGGGCTAGGGAAGGCACAGAGCCTGTCCTAGCCTTGCACTGCCACCAACTGGGATTTGGATCTGCTTGAGGTAAACATCACCCAGATTCCACAACTTGACACCCACACACATACTCCCTATCCCCATGCACCAGCCCTGAGGCCCCTCATTCACCCAAACTCACTCCCAGTGCCCATGCGCCTCACCCCCTCCTACAACCTAATCCTTTGCCTCAGACTAAGCCCAGAGCTCCCTCACATACTCCAAACCCTTTGGCTCCAGCCCAGAGCCTGCACTCCCTCCCATACCTCAACCCACTGCCCCCATTCCAGTGAAAGTGAGTGGGGGAGAGTGAGCAAGCGATGGAAGAAGGGGCATGGACTAAGCAGAGGCCAGGGCTTTAGAGAAGGAGCAGGGTATGGTCTTGCCTCAGGGAAAGGGCAGGCAAGGGTGCTTGAGTTTGTGTGATTATGTACCATTGGCAACCCTAGCTGGTAACTCTCTTTTTTGGCATGACAGCAGGTTCTGGTGGACAAAAGGTATAATTGCAGTGCCTTCCTAGAAGAACGGTTTTGTGAGGGAAAGGAGTGGGGAATTCTGCACATGTGAAGTGCAGCAGAACAAAATTCCCCCAGAAATAGTGGAATGGAGAGAGGTAGAACTTTTTAGCAAAGATGATAAAAGAACTGTGAATGTGTAGTAGGGGAAGCCAATGTGGTCACTAGTCTTCTGCCAGAGAGGCTTCATGGTCTGAAAACAAAAAGTGAAGAAAATGAATATTAGCAATGATCCAGGAGGAGGACTGGCAAGGCAGATTATGCCTAAAAAGAGCAGGACAACAAAGTTAATAAGAAATAATATGTATAACTTTGGTTATGATGTGTTACAGGACATTGGCCTCATTAAAAATGCACAGAAATACATTAACCGGGCAGTATTACATTGCCGTTTAAATGAAGCACAACAAATTAACTGCATGGTATGGACTGGTCTAGGTTTTCTGGTCAGTTTACTTTTTCTTAAATACTTGATGGCACACCTGATCTTCTTTACACATCAAATCCTACAACATTAAAACAATTAATAAGTATGTAGTGTTGTGAACTATGTTTCCTATATTCAGTTGCTCCCCTCAAAAAAGCCACCGAAAGACCAGCTGAGCCACAACATTAAAAAAGGGGGTTGTTTCGTGCTGGTTCCATTTACTAGATTTTGACATTTGTACTAAATTTTAAAAAGTAATTTATGATTGTATGCATTGAAATGTACTGAAATTTATTTAAAGTGGTGGGATTTTACACACTTAGGCTATGTCTACACTGGCGGGTTCTTGTGCACGGGTGTGGGGGCGCCTCTGCCCCTCTTGCTGGGTCAGGGCAGGCTGCACCAGGAGGTGCCGAGGGTGGGGGACCTCAGGAGGGGACATAGGCAAGGCAGGGGGAGAAGCGGGGGGAGAGTTGGAGGTGGCAGAGGGGGGCCTGGCAGCATTGGGCTGCTGCACAGGGCCCATTTGGTCTGCAATCGTGCCCAGGATACTACACACACGGTCGCAGTGCTCCAGGTACTGGCCCCACATCCGTTCCCCCCACTCTGCAGCTGCGCGGATCTTCTGAGGAAGAGCACGCTCCATGCGCTCAACCGCGCAGATGTGGTGGCGGAGCAGGTGGTGGCGGTCCCGGGAGCGCTGCGATGGGCCCTGGATCCTTGGCGCAGGCGGGATGGGGCTGGAAGGTCCCTCACTGGCAGGGGGTCCCACCGCAGGAGAAGCAGAGGAGAGCAACATAGTCAGTGAGCCCTGCCCCATGGTGTTCCGGCGCCCTTTGCCCTTCTCCCAGCACGTCACAATGCCCAGGACAGATGTGGCTGGCAAGGGGGAATTCCCCTGGGGCAGCGGGGGAGGGGGACTCCAAGGTGGCCCAGGAGCCCCCAGGGGGGCCGCATGTGCTTGGGGGGCCTGTTGTGCCTTCCCTAGGGGAAGCTACAGTGTCCCAGAGATGGCCATGGATATGTGCTGTGTGCAGCACCCTTTAGGCTGTGTGGGGTCAGGCCTGCAACCTTGGGGCTGGCCTACTCCTGGCCAGACCCCCTTCTCCCCCAGACTGGTCGAGCAGAATCCCTGGGGTCCCAGGCATGTGCTGGGGCTAGCTGCCACTTCTCTGTGCCACTTGGTCTGGCTGCATGTAGGGTTGCCAGATGGTTTCAACAAAAATACCAGACACACTTGACATTACATGACAGTCTATATTACATCTTAGTTAGAAAATACATTTATATTTTCTCATTTATGTCCTCTCAATTTGTTTCCCGAACAGAAAGATCAAAGACTGAACTGTCCGGTTCAAAACTGGACACCTGCAACCCTAGCTGCACGAGGTTGCACATACTGCATGCCTCTGCACAGCATGTGGCTAGGCTGTGCCATGTGCCGCTACCTCTCTCCCACCCTGTGACTCTCTTCATGCCCCTCCCCCCCATCTCCAGCATACTTGTGAATGGTAGCCACTGCACTCACCAGACAATCCCTCGCCAGCTTCTAAGGATGCCTGGGACACGTCCTAACTGCTACTGGGCCGGGATGGTGGGGTCTGGCTGCTGTCCTCTGCCACCTCCTCCTCCTCCTCATTCGTGGACCGGTCTCCCTCCTCCGGTTCCCTGGGTCGGACCACTGGGGTGGCCACTACTGTGTCCACCTGAGCCATTAGGGGACTGGCCCCTTTGTCCCCCAAGATGTGTTGCAGGCGGTGCGGCCAGCACCTGGGCCATCTGGGAGAAGATGTGGGCATTCCTCCTCCTGGACTTGGGGTCCCAGAGGGCCTTGTCCTTTCCCCGGAGATCCAGGAGGGCAGCCACCTCAGCGGTGCTTCAGCATGGAGCCCGCTGCTTGGTGCCCCTGTGGGCATGCTGAGTGCTCTGGGGTGGCTCCTCGGTGGGGTCTGAGGGACCTGGCTGAGGCTGGGCAGCTGCCTCTGCTCCCCCTGGCTGCTACCCAGGCCGCACATGGCAAATGGCTGTGCTGCATGCCTGTGCCTTTAAGTGGGGAGCCAACTAGGGGGAACCAACGAGTGGTGATTGCCTGTACGGAGTGTCGGAGAGGCCATCTATGTTTTTTACTGGAGGCCAATTCTTTGCCAAACGTCCACACTGCCCTCTTGTGCAAGAGCGCTTACACCAAGGAGCTGTCTCTTACCACGCCATACTGTACATTTACTTGCGCAAGAGCGGGTGGGTAGTGTAGACGCTCTGCGGATTCTTGCACAAGAACGGCCGTTCTTGCACAAGAAGCCGCGAGTGTAGACATAGCCTTAGTAATTATAACATCCTATTGTTGCTTAGATGTATTGATGTGAAAGGAAGTTACAAAAAGAGGGTATGGAAACAACAGGGCTGTGTCTACACTGGCATGAATTTCCGGAACTGCTTAAAACAGAATACTATTCCGTTTTCAGTTTTTCCGGAAAAGGAGCGTCTACATTGGCAGGCTGCTTTTCCGGAAAAGCCCTTTTTCCGGAAAAGCGTCTGTGGCCAATGTAGACGCGCTTTTCCGGAAAAGAGCTCCGATCGCCATTTTCGCGATTGGGGCTTTTTTCCGGAAAAGACTACTGGGCTGTCTACACTGGCCCTTTTCTGGAACAGTGTTCCGGAATAAGGACTTATGCCCGAGCGGGAGCAGAATAGTTTTTCCAGAATAGCGGCTGATTTTGTACAGTAGAGCATCGTTGCTTTTCCGGAAATTCAAGGGCCAGTGTAGACAGCTCGCAGCTTATTCCGGAAAAGCGGCTGATTTTCCGGAATAAGTGGCCCAGTGTAGACACAGCCCAGTAGTGTTTCAGCAGCTGATGGTTTCCATGTTCCTTATCCCTACCCCCAAGCTGTTGCCTCCTAGGACTGCAAGTCCATTAGGGCCTTCAGGGGGCCTCAGCTTGAATCGTGATATGAATAATTAGAACTTGTCAGTGAAATTGATATTGTAACAGGATAATAAGATCCTACCTGTTAGCTAGTTGAGACATTGTATTTTGATGTATATTATGTATACACATATACGTTATTGGCCTTCCAATTATAGCAGGTTAAGGCAGTCTAGGATGCCTATCACATGCACCTACAGTGTAAACAAATAGCTCCTTGCCAATTTATATAACTACATAGAATTAATTTGCTCAAGAAATGACAATGTAAAAAGGAGGAAACAATAAAAAAAGCAGTGCACTTTAATCAAGTAAGGATTAGTTACTTAGAAGTCTGTATGATAGCCAACACTCCAGTTCCAGTGTGGAGTTATTGATATTGTACATATTATCTACCTAGGCCCAGATCTGGTAACAAATATACAATATGCTGCTGCCTATTTCAAAAGGTTCCTGAAAGCCCAATGTTTCCCTGCCCGGACTTGTCTTTCCAAGATTCCAGTATAATGTATACTCATTTATTTTTCTAAACTTCACTGACTGTCTTATTTGCTCTACAGGGCTATAATGGTCTCTCAGGCTCACTGGGTTTTTCTTTGGCTCCAAGTTTACCACGTCAGCTGTTCAGGGTTTTTTTATTGTTGTTATTGTTTTTTGAGTAGAAATAAGCTAATGGCCATGTAGACTATTTTCTAGGTTCCTGCGAAATCTTGCAATTATTTTGCAAATACCCCCACCAAAACCTGAAATTGTAAACTATGCAGGATCCCAGCAAATGATTTCTATCACACGCAATTTGACTCATTCAATCCAAAGTTTCCAACTTGGGTTTTCTTCTTATCCTTTGGGAAATATACTTGTTTACCAGCATCCCAACTTACTAGCATCTGCAAGTATCAAATGACTAAATCCAATGAGATAACTAACAATTTTAGAAGATATTGTATAAATGAAAATTAATGATCGATTTGGCAACTACAGTCCATGTTTGGAGGAGAAGGGCAAAACAAAGAAAACCAACTTATTGTGTTTAGATAGTAGTGGCCCAGCTGACCAAAAGTGTAAAGTGCTTTGTGTTGTCAACTTTCTTTGGTTGTATTAATGTATACTGGATATACAAGGAAGTATAAGTCTTTTACATGCTGCAGTTAAGAATTAGTGATGTGTATCAGTGAAGTGCTGCATAGAGATTACATGGCCTAACATTTTGTATTATAAATCCATATTTTAAGTTGCTTATAATTTTGTAAAACCATAACCATATGGATTGACATTTTTAGGTTGCTGCTTCAATCTTTTTTGCCTGTCAGCACGTCAAGTAAGTAGCCCCCTGACCCACTACCCACTACCCCACCCCGGGCCTTTGGCTGCCATTCCAGAGAGAGGGAGAAAAGGCCTCTGGCGGCCAGGGTTCTGGGGGGAAAGAAAAGGCCCCTGGTAGCTGAGGGGGAATGGAGGGGAGAGAAGGCTCCTGGCAACCAGGGACCTGGGGAAGAGAGAAGGCCCTCTGTGGCAGCTGAGGGGATATCTGGGAGTGGGGAGAGAAAAGGCCCATGCTAGATAGGACCCCCTTCCCTAAGCCTCTCCTCAGCCCTTACTCTCACTGCACCCTCACTCCCAGGCTCCTACACTACCCCCTCCCCATACAGCCCCAAGACTCTGCCCTAACTCCTGCACCTCCACACAATGCCAGCTCTCTGCCCTGAAGGACCCAGGCTACACTGGCTAAGTCTGCGAGTAAATGATATTTTCATCCTTTGAACACATGACTTAAATTCCCTCAGATGCCACCATCACTCAACTACCAAACTCTCTTTAACACTCCCACACCAGCATCAGCTTCCTAGCTTCAACAACAGAAGCTTGCAGCCAACTCTGTACAAGAAACCAACAGACCACCACACCTACCAGAGTTAGCTTAGGTCTGTAGTGTAGACCAGCCCTTAATAAAGACACTGGATTTATGGGTTTATTACAAAAAATCTGTAACCCACTAACCTACCTTTTTAGTTTATGATTACATGGGCTTTAACAGGCCACTTTACCTTGAACAGTCCCTTAGAACATGTGCTAATTACACATGCTAAACTATCTGTTTTCATCTTCCCTGTTTATCTCAAAATCTTATCTCAAAACCAGTAGGAGTTGGTTCAATAAGGGATTACCTCACCCATCTTGTCTTTGTGCTTGTGTAAAGCCTTATAAACTTCAACTTTTGTAAGGATAGGAAAAATGCATTTCTTGTCCCTGCCCAAGTGCCAAAATTAGAGTGGCAAAAATTTCTAGTTTAGACCTGGCCTGAGTCGTAGCTGAAGCTTATTGGGAACAGTTGTTGGTTGGTTGCTGGTTAACTGGGGAAAGGACAAACATTTTGATTGATCAAGACTCTCCACAGTCTTTGTTCACACTAGACTTGACTGCAAATTAAAGTTTTATAAATAATCTGATTATAGTGCAAACAAGTCTTTATGTTCCTAATGGGGTCACATTTTTTCTAATTTAAGTGTCAGTACATGAATTGACACATATCTCAGAAAGTTATGTTAAATACCTGTGTAACTACCAAATCCCAAAACACCCTGTTATTGTTCCTTGGATAATTTATACTGAATATGGGATAGAAAATGTAGCTTGTTGTATAGTAAGTTCAGTAAAAGTG
Organism: Pelodiscus sinensis; assembly: GCF_052426305.1. NCBI lineage: Eukaryota > Metazoa > Chordata > Testudines > Trionychidae > Pelodiscus > Pelodiscus sinensis. Next base: position 44,927,153 of record NC_143061.1, on the reverse strand, counting down.
TGTATTAAAGAAACCAAATGGTGGAACATTTAACTCAACAGAATAATAAATTGGTTGTATGCAACTTGCCCAATACTCACCTCCTGATAGCCAGTTACCACATGTGAAGGTGTTTCCAGAGGTGCTTTTCTTTCTACTTAAATCACATATTTTTTTTTCTGTTTTTGACCACTGGTGTTCAGACACCTCCGTGCTTCCTGAACTGCATTTTAAGATTCTCAGAACAATTCTCTTGAATTAAGGATATTTTCTATTTTCATCTTAATTATTTGTATTATAATAGAATCTAGAAGCTTTAACAGTAAGTAAGGCCCGATTGTACTAGGAACTATACAAACACATAGGCTGTGTCTAGACTGGCAAGTTTTTCTGCAAAATCATCTGATTTTGCGGAAAAACTTGCCAGCTGTCTACACTGGCTGCTTGAATTTCCGGAAAAGCACTGACGATCTCATGTAAGATCGTCAGTGATTTTCCGGAAATACTATGCTGCTCCCGTTTGGGCAAAAGTCTTTTTCCGAAAGACTTTTGCCCAAAAGGGCCAGTGTAAACTGCACAGTAGTGTTTTCTGCAAAAAAGCCCCGATCGCGAAAATGGTGATCGGGGCTTTTTTGCGGAAAACCGCATCTAGATTGGCCATGGACACTTTTCCGCAAAAAGTGCTTTAGCAGAAAAGCATCCTGCCAATCTAGACGTGCTTTTCCGAAAATGCTTTTAACAGAAAACTTTTCCGTTAAAAGCATTTTCAGAAATTCATGCCAGTGTAGACGTAGCCATAGGGTCTGTCTAGACTACATGGCTCCGTCGACAGAGCCATGTAGATGAGTTTACTAGACATAGGAAAATAAAGCGGCGATTTAAAATAATCGCTGCTCCATTTACATCAAAATGGCTGCTTTTTGGCAGCACAGCGGGGCAGTCTGGACGCGAAGCCTTTGTCGACCGCTCTGGTAAACCTCATTTCACACCAAACAGCTGATCGGCACAGCGTGGCAGCCATTTTTATGTAAATGAAGTGGTGATTATTTAAATTGCTGCTTAATTTTCCTATATCTAGTAAACTCATCTACATGGCTCCGTCGATGGAGCCATATAATCTAGACATACCCATAGAGACAGTCCTTGACCCAAACAATTTGAAGTCTACCCAGAGAGGTACCAAGAAGTAAAATGATTTTCCCAAGATAGGGTTGCCAGGTGTCCGGTATTCACCCGGACAGTCTGGTATTTTCGGCTCCTGTCTGATAAAAAAAAATTCAAAGAATATCGGACACCTAAAATGTCCGGTATTTTCTGATTTTTTTTCCTCGGCCAGGAGGTGAAAATGCTGGGCACCTGGCAACCCTACAAACACTCAGCACCTGGCCTCTCTCCTCCACCCCCTCCCCCCCCGAGCCCCTCCCTGGCCCCCAACATCCCCAGCCCCCCGACCCCAGCCCCCATGTTTACCTGGTTCCCCAAGGCTGTCCTTCCCCTGGGTCTTAGTACTCAACCTCTCTCCTGTTCCTATCCCTGTACTTAAAGGGGACATACTGTTTTAATGCTGTTTTTGCTCAACAACTTTGGTCTCCCCCCCCCTTTTTTTTCCCTTCAGCAGAATTTTTTCCGGTGTTTTTGTGTGTGTGTCGGTGGGTGGGTGTTCGGTATTTTTGTTTCAACCATCTGGCAACCCTACATACAGCAGGTCACTGATAGAGAGGGAATAAAACCCACAGGCTCAGCACACTTTCAAATGCCCTATTCACTGGGTGTATTAGAGCATCATAGCATATTTGGCCAAAACACTTTTCCAGCTGACGGCTGTCAGACAAGTTATCAGGGAGACAGGATGGGTGATGTAATATTTTGCGTGGCACCAAATTCTGTTGATGAAAGAGAAGTTTTTGAGCTTACCCAGAACTCTTCTTCATATCACCTAAGTTATCCTGAGACCAATGTGGCTATGAATATGGAATACATGCAGATTATCTGTAGGCCTGCTGATGGTGGTAAAAAAGGGGCTGTTGAGCCCGGGCCCAGTGATTCAAAGGATCCCAGGGCTCCCAGTAGCAGCTGCTGCAGCAGCAGCCACTGCAGCCCTGGACGTTTAAATCACTGTGGGAGTGCTGTGTGGTGTGCGCTGTGTGGCTCTGAGAGCAAGGAAGGAGGGGAAGAGCTGGAGCCATGCTCCAAGTGGCACTGCGGGCTGGCTGCTAAGGCCCCGCCCCGTCTGCCCTTTTCAGGGAGTGCAGAGCCACCTGCCTACCTTGCCTAGTCCATTGGCTCGCTTGGTTATCAGACATATCAGACCAGATCAAGGGCACCTTTTTGGGCATGTAGGGGGGGCAGCAGCCGTGCACTCTGGGATGCGGCTAGCTTTTTATCCCATTCCCTGGATGCTAAAGGAGTGAGGGGAAAGTGCCTGCATTCCATGCATGCCTTTCACACCTGGTTGGTGAAGAGAGCTCACCAGTCAGGTGTGAGAGGTATGCACGAAATGCAAGCACTTTCCTTTCACACCCTTAGCTTCTGGGGAATGGGATGAAAAGCAAAACTGCATCCTGGAGTGCACTGTTGCTGCCCCCTCTAGGCACCCAAAATGGCGCCCTCTGACCAGATTCTTTCCTTTTTATTCTATGAACCTATTCAGTTAGTCAACGGAAACAAATAGTAATCAGTTTTTCATAATGTGTACTTACCTACATAACAAGTAAGGGCCTTTGATAATGTGATTACTTCCCCATTCATGCATTTTAGTCTGTTCTTCTACTGAAGCACACGCTCAAGTTTGGTCCTTTCAGATAAATGTTTCACATTACACAGAGTCCATTTCAGAGACTTTTCTAAAAGGTAACATTTAATGTGTAGAAACAATCTACAAGCAAAACAAATAAGTTTTGTATATTTCTCACAAGCCACTATTATGTTAGCCCTTTGGTATTTCTCACGCAACCTTCCACAATTGTTGCTATTACAAGATAATGGAAATGTAAACAATGTACCCATACATATACCACATATGCTTCCTTCTGACTTTCTGATGGTTTTATGTGCATGCCTTGCCTCAACCCTTCTTGCAAGATGTGTATTTCTAAGTATATATGTCCATTGAGCTTCCAAAAGCTAGAACAGGGTATCAGGTTTGCAGTCTCCTACCTATACCTCTCCATCTATTCAGCAGAAAGATACATGCTCACAACTAGTCTCCTCCTCTTGTTCCCAGTAGGTTAGGCAGTATCAATCCATTTGGATTTGGATAGCATACAGACCTTGAGTCCTTGCTCTGGATAACTTATTTGTGTGTGGTTCAGCTAGGCTGTGTCTAGACTACATGCCTCTGTCGGCAGAGGCATGTAGATTAGACACATAGGCAAAGGCAAATGAAGCCGCGATTTAAATGATCGCGGCTTCATTGACATTTACATGGCTGCCGCACTGAGGACAAACAGCTGATCAGCTGTTTGTCGGCTCGCGCACTAGTCTGGACACTCCCCTGCCGACATCAAAGCCCTTTGTCGGCAGCCCCGTTATTCTTCGTGGAATGAGGTTTACCGGGGCTGCCGACAAAGGGCTTTGATGTCAACAGGGGGAATGTCCAGACTAGCGTGTGAGCCGACAAACAGCTGGTCAGGTGTTTGTCGGCTCAGCGCGGCAGCCATGTAAATGTAAATGAAGCCGCGATCATTTAAATCGCGGCTTCATTTGCCTTTGCCAAAACAACAAATCTACATGGCTCTGTCGACGGAGCCATGTAGTCTAGACGTACCACTACTGATTTAATCCAGGCTATTTCCAATGTTTCCTATTTATAGTTTCCTTCTAAACAAATAAAAACCACCACAAAACATTTACTTTGTAAATGTTTCTATGACAGTTTGCTGCAACTTAAGGCTGAGGCAGAGAAAAAGTATTTGTTTCATGATAGCATGTGCTGCTTTTATTAAAATTGTAGTCAGGAGGGCCCTAACTCAGAAAATTAAATGTATGGTATTGCTTCAGAGCCAGTTTTCTATACACAAGTTTGGCCACCAGGAGGTGCCTAAATTCTGTCCATCATAAATTCTTTTTCTACTCTCTGGGGCTGTCTAGTTTCTCCTGTAATCTGTAATGTGTAAATTAGTTTCTTCAATATGTTCATTGAAGACAAATAATTTAGAAAGTGTTTGCATTTGCTTTGTCTTTTGTAATAGTGAAGACTTTTCATTTTCTTTTCTCTCAAATAATTTAAATACAATATGCACCGGCTCTTAACTTCTCTTTGTTAGTTTGTCACATTTTCTTTGCAGCTACATTTATATGTTAATTTTCCTGGCAAAAATAAAGAGTAAGAATGAGTTTACGGCACTCAGTGTGTGCAATATGTTAGCAAGGAACAAATGTGGAGGAGGGCAGACCCATATGACTACCATATGACTACTACCAGCTGTTACTATCATATGTTACTAGTCCAGCTTTAACTATATAGTAAAAATGTGATACTACTCCCCTACCATGAGTGCAGTTGTACTAGCATAAGATGCAGATACAGGTATAGCTTTTTTCTATTATCTCTCTTTCTCTCTACACTCCACAGTTGATCAGTATAAGGGTATGTCTACACTACAGCGCTAATTCAAACTACCTTAGTTCGAATTAGTTCGAACTAAGCTAATTCCAATTAGTGAAACTAGACTTAAAAACTAGTTCGCATTAGCGTTTTGCTAATTTGAACTAGCATGTCCACACAGAGTGGACCCTGAACAGAGGTTAAGGATGGCCGGAAGCAGTGCCGGCAGGGCATCAGATGAGGACTTAGAGTGTGGAGCTGCTGTCTCAGGCTAGCCGAGGGCTGTGCTTAAAGGGACCCGACCCCCACCCCGGACAGACAGTTCTCAGGGTGTCCCGCTTGCAAAGCAGTCCTGGCTTGGAGTGCCCTGAGTGCCCACACGTGGAACATCACAGCACTCGGCCATCACCCCGGCTGCACTTGCCACAGGCTGCCATCCAGGGGGAGGGGACAATTGGGGGGCTGCAGGAGAGCTTCCACCCCAAGAAGCCCGCAGAGCCAGCCCAGTCCTCCCCATCAGGGGCGCGTACCCCATTCCTCCTTCACCTCCTTCCACTTACCCTACCCTAGCCCCCCTTCCTGATGTATAAAATAAAGAAAACGTGTGTTCAAAAATAGAATCTTTCTTTATTGAACAAAACTGGGAGAGACTGGGAAAAAGAGGTGGGAGAGGGGAAGAGAGAGGCTGGGAGAGGGGAGGGCAACTAAAATGATCAGGGGTTGGGAACAGGTCCCATATGAAGAGAGGCTAAAGAGACTGGGAATTTTCAGCTTAGAGAAGAGCAGATGGAGGGGGGATATGATAGAGGTCTATAAAAGCAAGAGTGGTGTGGAGAGGGTGCATAAAGAAAAGTTCTCCATTAGTTCCTATTATAGAAGGACTAGAGGACACCAAAGGAAAGGAATGGGTAGCAGGCTTCAAACTAGTAAGAGAAAGTTGTTCTTCACAAAGCAAAGAGTCAACCTGTGGAACTCCTTGCTGCAGGAGGCTATGAAGGCTAGAACTAGAACAGAGTTTAAAGAGAAGTTAGATCAAGTCATGGAGATTGGGTCCATGGAGTGGTATTAGCCAGGGGGTAGAAATGGTGTCGCTGCCCAAAGTTTGTGGAAGGCTGGAGATGGATGGCATGAGACAAATGGCTTGGTCACTGTCTTTGGTCCATCCCCTCCAGGGTACCTAGGGTTGGCTGCTGTTGGCAGACAGGCTACTGAACTAGATGGACCTTTGGTCTGACCCAGTACGGCCATTCTAAGCTCAGGGCTCAGGGTCGGGGGTCTCAGTGGACCACCCTGATTTTCATGCAAACCTGCTCCTGGGTGGCCAGGCTGGCAGCTCTCCTGCCCTAGACGGCCACTTTCCTGTGCCTAGTGCGGAGTTCGTGGACAAGGTCCATGATGTCTGCACTAGACCAGGTGGGTGCCCGCCTCTTGCGGTCCTGGCCAGGCTCCCGAGAGCCGCCAGCCTGGTCCCGGGAAGAGGCGGAGGATTGGGGGGCATCGGGTGGCTGGTTCATGGTGTGTCAGGTGCAGGGTCTGCTGGCTGGGTGCTGGCAGGCTTGCACCTGGCACGGGCACTGTAGCCAGCCCGTGCCCCTTTAAGGGGTCCGGGGCCGGGAGGAGGGCAGTAGAGTTTCCCTGGTGGTGCCCAGAGTGGCCACCAGGGAAAGCTGGGGAGGGCTAGCCTCCCACTAGTTCGAATTAAGAGGCTACACACCCCTTAATTCGAACTAGTAAGTTCGAACTAGGCTTAGTCCTCGTGCAATGAGGTTTACCTAGTTTGAACTAAGTGCTCCACTAGTTCGAATTAAGTTTGAACTAGCGGAGCGCTAGTGTAGCGCCTATGAAAGTTAATTCGAACTAACGTCCGTTAGTTCGAATTAACTTTGTAGTGTAGACATACCCTAAGATCTAAAAAGATCTGCACACACTGTAATTGTTAGTATTTGATTTTGCAACATAAGTTTGCTCCTTTTATAAAAAATAATCTAAGACAGTTAGTCTTTATCACTTTTCTGGAAGTGTAGCTGCATGTTAAATTATGCAAGATAAATGTTTGCACCTCCTGGACAGATGAAGTGCAACTCCAGCTCTGGCCAGTCTTGGCCAGCTGTGGGGGATGGTCTTATTGAGGTATGCAGAACCTGAGAGAGCCCAGCCAGAGCAGGGGCAGGTGTTGGCTTGGCTGATCATGCCACTTCTGAGATGCCTAAGTGATTCCTTGCCTCAGGACTGGGACCAGCCCCAGCCGTGCTGATGGCTCAGCCCAGCAGACACAGTCACCTCTTGGAAGGGCTGATGACTGTAGTCAGAGTTGGAGGGAAGCAGGAGGGCATGAGACTGTGGGTCTCACGGTGAGGAGCAGGGATTTCTGGACAGTGGAGGGATATGTAGGGAGGCACTGTGTGGTGAGGAAGGTCGGTGTGGGACATTGTAGTTGTGGTAGCAAGGGCAGTGGGCAAGATCAGTGTGTGTTGGGGAGCTGGGGTTCTGTGTGGCATACTGGGCAGGCAGTGCTGGTGTGCATAGTGCTGTACATTTGGAAGGTGCTGGGGATAGGTTAAGGGTGCGGGCTGTGTGGAACAACATGGTACTGATCCTGAGGGGAAGGGGCACATCAGTGGCAGGCCAGTGTGTACCCGTTGACTACTGATATGTAAACAATGCCCTGAGACTGTGCTGGATATAAGTGGACTGCCCCTGCCATGCCATGCCATGCCCCATACCTCCTGGCTTTCAGGAACTGGCCTTTCCGCACCATGCTCCATCGCTCACAAATATGTTTGGTGCTGGGCCCACAAAAGGTTAATCTGGCCCTGCATGCAGGAGGTATCTAGGTCAGGCAGACCTGCATGGCCCCCACATGCCTGCACTGTCTCTGTTCGTGTAAAGGGTGCACTACTGTATGGCAGGGTGCAGCGTAGGATGGGCCAGAAAAGAGGTGTCAAGACACATTGAGAAAGATTTAGAGTCCCTGTATACCATGTTCATCCACATTTACACGCAGGTTTGGGGGGGGCATGGAATACTTGTCCCCCTTTCCTGCCCACTCTAAAATAATTCTACATCCTGTTGCCACAAGCAGACAATAGATAGCCCCAGTGAAAGGCATATTTAAGGCTGCCCTAGCCTGGATTGGGAGCAGAACTGGCTCAAGAATGAATTTGGGCTTACCATTCTAACTAGGTAGCATTTTACATTCCTTTGCTCAGCTGTGCAGATGACCACACAACAGACAAGGCATTGGAAAAATCAGGTCTTGTGTCCCTTTTTTAATGGCTTGGGTTCACTAAAAGGGAAGTAGTTGAATTATGATCATACATAGCCTAGTTCTGGAAGACTGTTACTCTGCTTTAGTGACTTTTGATATGCTAACATTTTAACTAAGTGTTCAGGTTTTCAGTTCATGTCATCAAGGAAAGTAATTTGCTATAATACTGCTCAGGGCACCCATTACTGACAAACAGCAATCTGTGTTTTCAGAGAACTAAGGCCATTATTTTAGAAAGGGAGTCATTCAACTCTGCCTTACTCCTCTAACCAGTAAAACTCATCTTCCATCCAGACACATGTATGGAATATGTTATTGGCATTCTTCTCAAAAGTGTTTAGAGAATTAGAATCTAATTAGATTAGCCTCTTGTTTTTTATTTCCCAAAATATCAAAATGTAAATCTACATGCCACTTTCTAGAGGTAACTAGAAAACTTGCCTTAGGATTTTATATTCAGTGATGTCTTGTAGATGGATAAATGAGGAGTCCTGACCCCTTCTCCCCCAGTTCATGAAATGAGGTAGTAGTATTTGTTATATGGTAGAAAAAGATCAACAAAAATGAATGCTACTGCACATGTAGTCTACACTCTGTCAGTAGAAGTGTATGTGGCTTATTGTGCTAATATTGTCAACATTAATGTAATAACATTTTCTTAAAAGCTCTCTGAAATCCAAATGTCTTTTAACTGGAAATGAATGTTCAGCCTGAGCTAGATTTTCAAGGAGCAATACTACATAATAAATTGTATGGCTATTAATTATTAATTCAAGCCAGTTATTTGTTCTAGTTACAAAAATATCCAAACCGAGCTGCTTTCATTCAAAACAAGATCCCTCCTGATCTTGCAATAATTACTCACAGAATTAATACAAATGAAAGTCAAAAGGGCTACTTAATGAGCAAGGATTGCAAGATCAGACCCCAAGTCTACAATGCATTTGTACTCACAATTCTAACAAAAGCTGTTGTTAAACCCAAAGAAAGAGAAAAGATAAAGTTACACATTTTGAAAGTGTGCTTTTAGCTCAGTTGTCATGCCAACAGACTATAACAAAGGCTTCCCCTACTTTCAGGACTAATGCACAATAGTCCTTCTCTGACCAAAACAGAACACGGCTATAGGAGGAAAAAGTATTTTTGAAGGAATATATTGAAGAGGCATATTTAAATTATTCAGAAAGGCATTAAGATCACTCTATTGGAAACCACAGTGAGGAATCACTGCACTGGAGAAAATCTTCAATTGCATTTTATTGGCTAGTATTTTTTTCTGTGCGCCCCTCCAGGGAGGATATATACTTAAAGTAATTTAAGCACATCCTACTCAATTCCCTTTAGCAAGCAGTATGGAACTTGGGAAAAGAGGAGGAAAACCAGCAGGGAAATAATTGAAGACATATAAAGATTTATATGTTGAAGCTTCCCAAGATGTAATAGGAAGAGGATAAACAATGAACTATTATCATTTTAGAAGTTCATCAATAACCTTCAGACCTCCAAAAAGAGAATTTTAAAAAATTCTTACAGTGAGTGAAAAAGGAAACAGGCAGAAAATACAATTGAGAATTACAGGGAAGGCCCAGAGAATGTCTGTGCTTTATTGCGGTGACAAGCAGCAACACTGATCATTGAATTGTTAAAGTTGGTTGGAGAACACACGTCACACAGTAATAGTATGAATTAGAAGGAAAATATTTCAAGTAACTTTCAGACCTCATGTTTTCTGAAGTCTCACAGGGGTACCATCTGTGACAGAGTTTGTCTAGATCCATGTTTCTCAAAGTGGTCCAGGGACCCATTCAGAGAAAGCTGCTAACTGTCCGTTCCCATTTATTTATTTACCGGCTCTGCAGCCATGGAGCCTCACAGCTCTCATTGGCTGCAGTTTGCTGTTTGCAGCCAAGGAGAGCCACAGGAAGTGGTGTGACCTGTGCCTCTGCTACCTGTGGCTCCCATTCGCTGAAAATGGTCAACTGGAGCTAATGGCAACCATGAGACTCCATGGCTATGGACTGTTCAGGTAAACAAAGTGGTACAGGCCCACTAGCTGGTTTCTCAAAGCCACTAGTGCAGAAAATCTTCCTAACTGTCAGGGTGGTTTAACACTGGAATAAGTTGCCCCGGGGGTGTTTTGAATTTCCATCTCTGGAGATAGTTAAGAGCAGGTTAGAAAGACACCTGTCGGGGATGATCTAGATCAGTGGTCCCCAACCTTTTTAGGTTGTCGGGCGCCAGGGGGCGGGGCCCCACCTACCGCGCACCCGGGGGCGGGCCCCCCCATAGCTGCGTGCCCGGGGGCAGGGCCCCCTCTAAAGGCCGCGCGCCCGGGGCTGGCGCTCCCTGCCCCCCCTCCCTCCCGCCGAGTGCCGCGCGCCCGGGGCCGGCGCTCCTCCCCCCCCGCCGAGCGCCCAGCGCCCGGGGCCGGCGCTCCCCCCGCCGCCGAGTGCCGCGCGCCCGGCGCTCCCCCCGACAAGCGCGCTCCCCCCGCAAGCGCCCGTGCGCCATGTGCCCGGGGCCAGGCCAGCCCCGAGCACCTGGTGGGCGCATTGAAATGCCCTCACGGGCGCCATGGCGCCCGCGGGCACCGTGTTGGGGACCACGGATCTAGATGGTGCTTGGTCCTGCTGTGAGGGCAGGAGACTGGACTCGATGACTTCTCAAGGTCCCTTCCTGCTCTAGTGTTCTATGATTCTATGAACACTTTTAGAAACAATGGTCTAGATTTTCAGTAAGGCTTTAATAAACAACTTTATGACTGACTGTTACCTGAACTGAAAAACAGCAGGGATCCAAAGAGTAATAATATGGAAACAGCTAAGGAAGAGATACTGGATTCCCAAGGATACCTAAGGCTTTCTTGTCTCTTACAATAGGTGTATTAATAATTGGCAAAAATACTTAGCTTAAGATTTGCTGTTACAAAAATAGACACTCTAATGGGCCCATGGTAACTCAAGAAAGTTCCACAAAAAACAAGACAACCCTCACAAGCAGTTTGTCTAACTGTTAAGTGCAACAGAGTGCTGACAAATTCAGTGTCATACATGGTAGCTAGTTATAAGATAATACAAACCATCTCCTCTCCGGCTGCCTTTGCATTGAACAGCATGAAGGCACTGGAAAGCCATGCTGTGAAAGTTCTCCTACATACACCATATGGAGAAGTCACTTGCAGCAGATGGAACTCCAAGGGTCAGCATTCTGCACAGAACTTGCCAGTATTACTGATGTAATTTCATCCACTAAAACAACAAGACCCGTGGCACCTTAGAGATTTATTAGGGCATAAGCTTTTGTGGGTAAAATCCACTTCATCAGATGAATTGGAGTGCAAGTTACAGAAGCAGGGTATATATAAGGAAGTTAATTAAGTTAATCAAATCAGGGTGGAAAAGGATCAGTCACAGCATTTGCTCTGGAGATATGAATATTCAGAGGGGAAAGTGCCTTTGTAATGTGTTAACTATTTGAGATCCTTACTGAAACCTAAACTGATAGTGTTGAATTTGAAAATTAATTCCAGTTCAGATTTATGCATTATTCATCAATAGCCTCAGCAGTGTCATGAGAACTCACCCTCAGGTAATGATACTGTGAATGTGCTCAGATTTCAATACAATTGAAAATGTCACTCTTCTTTCCTTTGTTTTACTGGTATGTCAGTGTGCATGTGTCAGAGAGGCCTTACCTGGAGCACCCTCGTCCAGCAGGCAGAGGCAAAACCAACACCCCTCCACAATTTTCCCTGTCAAAGACTCCACTTCAGGCTCTTTTACTTCAATAATAGCATTCCTTGGAGCTAGTTTATTACTAAAACACCTGCAAATAATTTTATAACACAGGACACAAGCCAATGCACTTATAATCGTTTCATAGAGAGCGCTTAAAATCCCATGACATGACACCCAGCAGACCACACTCACTGGCATCTTCCAGAACTCTTGTCCCTGTAGTAGAAAGGGAACATCCTGCTTTTCCGAACTCTTCACTACAGGGACTCTCACTGCCTCTCTGCCAGAAGCTCATTCTCACGAAGGCTATGTCTGTGCTGGAATGCTATTTTGGCATACCGGAGTATCTCGCAATATCTATCTCACCTCTTAACAGCAAGGCCCTGTAAACCTCATTCCATGAGGATAAGAGATGTTTCAGAATAGCGTGTTGTTTCAAAATATGGCGCTGTGCAGACAGTGCCAAAGTACGAAATAAGCTATTTCGAAATAAGATTGAAATAAGACACACAATTTGCGTAGCTCAAATTGCATGCCTTATTTTGACCTACAGTGCAGTGTAGACATAGCACAAGACAGCATCACTCATTTCTCCTGGCCCTCTCCCCAGTCTCCAGCATTCAGCTCTCTGGGGCAGAGACAGCACTAGGTAAGTTCCTCCATTGCTCCGTAGCCTTCAGCCCTTAGCCCTCCAGCTTAGGAGGCAGCAGGCAACACAGTCCTCCAGAACTAGTTTAGGCTGTCAGCTTTAAAATTAAAATAAACCCTCCTACTGTGCTCCCTGACAGTTAGGAATATTTTCCTAATGTCCAACCTAAACCTCCCTTGCTGCAGTTTAAGCCTATTGCTTCTTGCTCTATCCTCTGAAGCCAAGATGAACAAGTTTTCTCCCTCCTCCTTATGACACCCTTTTAGATACCTGAAAATTGCTCTCATGTCCCCCCTCAATCTTCTCTTTTCTAAACTAAACAAACCCAATTCTTTCAGCCGTCCTTCATAGGTCACGTTTTCTAGACCTTTAATCATTCTTGTTGCTCTTCTCTGGACCCTCTCCAATTTCTCCACATCTTTCTTGAAATGCAGTGCCCAGAACTGAACACAATGCTCCAACTGAGGCCTAACCAGCACAGAGTAGAGCGGAAGAATGACTTGTCATGTCTTGCTCACAACATACCTGTTAATGCATCCCAGAATCATGTTTGCTTTTTTTGCAACAGCATCACACTGCTGACTCATATTCAGCTTGTGGTCCACTATAACCCCTAGATCCCTTTCTGCCATGCTCCTTCCTAGACAGTCGCTTCCCATTCATGCACTAGGCCACTCATCCTTTATAATAACCGTCCAGGTGCTGCCCCTCCCTCTTAGCTGACCAGCTGGCACAGAGGCATTGGACAGGATCAGTCACCCTGCACAATGTGATAACACAGGAGGGAATTTTTTTAAAGCAACTTGTGGGGAAAAGGCAGAAAACCTTAGGTTTTGTGAGGTTGGATTAGGGCAGCGGTTTTCAAACTTGGGTCGTGACCCAGTACTGGGTTGCAGAATGTAAGAGACTAGATCACCTTGCTCAGCCTCCCAGGAACCCTGGTGGCTCTGGTCAGCACTGCGGACAGGCCATTAAAAGTCCCATCAGCAGTGCTGCTGGCTAAGGCTGGGTTGTGACCCGCCCTTTGGAAAGCACTGGTCTAGTCCCAGTATGTTCTGACACCGCACTGCACCCTGGAAGTGACCAGAAGCAGTTCCAGCTCCTCGGCAAGGGGGCCACAAGGTTCTGCACACTGCTCCTGCCCCGTCACCAACTCTGCACTTGCATTGGGCAGGAACTTGCCAGTGGGTGCTGGAGAGCAGTGCCTGTGGGTGAGAGCTGCAAGGAGCTGCCTGTGCGCCTCCACCTATGAGTCAGACCTGCTGCTGGCCACTTCTGGGGAGCAGCATGGTCCGTGATGCCAGGAGAAGCAGGAAGCCTGCATTAGCTCTCCTGATATGCTATGGACTGGGAGCTGCTAGAGATAAACCCACACCCCAGCCCCCAGTCCTGAACCCCCCAAGCCCAGAGCTCTCCTCCTGCACCCCAAACCTGAATCCCAGCCCAGAGCTCTAACTTCTCCCACACCTCAATACCCATACCCTAGCCCAGAGACCCTTCCAAACCTTGAGCACCTCATTCCCAGCCCCATCCAGCAACCCCCACAACATCAGCTTTTGCATCTTCTCATCTCCCACACCTCAACCCCCCCATCCCAGGTCCATTTGGTCATGGGCATCAACAATTTTCTTCAATTGGATCACCAGAAAAAAAAATTGAAAATCATTTGATTATGGAATAGGTGCAAGAGGCCTGTGCCTGCAACCTCAACTTCTGGAGTCACCGTGAAGACATCAGAATTTAAGTTTCCATTTTAAAAAATGTTGCCAGTCCTCACAGTTTCAAAGAAAATCTTGAAGACCTGACTTGTGCATGTCAGTGATGCAATGAGGACTGCCTGAGTGTGCACACAGCCTGACTCACTAGCTCCAGGAGCTGTGGACTGCCCGTTTACTGCTTAGAGTGTCAATGTTGATATCTGCCAATTGGGACCCTTCTCCCATCAGCCTCACCACTGCAGCAGAGAGCTGCTTGTGGCAGGGGTGAACTGTTATTATTGCTTCTTGGTTGTGCTTGCAGAGGCAGCAAGTTATATAGGTCCATGGTGCCTGTGCGCCACAGATATTCAGGAATGTGGGAGAAGCTTCCCCAATGTTTGAGCTTATATTTTCAGAGCTGCCCTATCCATGGGATGGAGGAGGGCAACAGCCCTGAGCCCCACACTTCAGGAGGACATAGGGTCCAGGGTGGCCTGGGGGATTAGTGAGGTGCCTTTCACCAGCAGCAGTTAGCAAGCGGGCTCCAGCCTATCCTGCTTCTCTCTGCTCTGGCTCTACCCCTGCTCTGCTCCACCAATTTGTACTTCACTCTGGTTCCACAGCCTGCCTGGGATATTAGCTGGCAGTTTCTTCATCAAGGTGTAAACACAACAGTATACCTGGGCAGTTCATTAATTCCTTTTATGGAGAAAGAGACCAAAAGAGCCATCCATACCTTGGGAAAAGGGGTGAGGATGATCGATGCAGGGGGGTGGTTCTAACTACACTTTTCTTCATACTCCCATCTGTGGCCCCACAAAGTCATAGGATATCCTTCTTAACCTCCTCCTGGTCCTGGCCAAGAGAGCCATCCATCATATCAGAGAAAGAAAGACGGATGGATGGGTGCTCTATTACTGGAGAGCTTGTTTCCAATCACTTGTACAATCAGCTCCTTGGGCAGAGTTCCTCTTGGCAGTGTTCACTAACTTCCTGGTAACCTTTGAGCACAGTTGGATGTTTTCTGCATGGTGTTCCTCTCCAGCTCCTTGGTTTCCAGCTTTTGACCCTATGCCTGCTCCTGCTTTTTTCCATTCATTGTCCCTAATTACATATTGTTGCCTGGGATCAATGGTTTCTCTTAATGATTTGAGGAGAGGTACTTTAGCTTTGGATGGTCTAAGACCCCCCCCCGTCACCAGTGTGCCAGGTTAGGTTACAGAGATCCCCTTGAGTCTGGGTCTAGCAGCTTCTCTCCACCCTTATCTTTAGAAGTTCTTTTGTTTCTTGGTGTTTTCATGTATCCTCTCTGGGTGCAGAGCAGTTTTTGTGAAGCCATCTGAAGCTGTTTGCTTCTGATTCCTTATGTAAAATTTCCCCAGGGTAGGAAGTCTTTGTTCAACCCCTCTCCCAACCTGTGGGAAAAGTGCAAAATTCAAGATGGTTGCCAACTCCAGGTGGCATGGTCACATGTCTTTCTAGGATAAGCTACAATCTAGGCTTACAGGAAAAACAAGATCATTTACTTGAGCACTGGACCATTAAGTTCCTTGAATACTGCTAATGACCTTCATTAGTGCATCTAGATAGATGAATGACTTATATTTCATAATTCAAGAATGATACATGTACCTAAATAGAATATACACATTCAGGGGATGACAAGCTCTTCAAGAATAGGCTACACGTCCCAATTTGCATAAAGCATATTTGAGTTATGCCTATTCATATTCAAAAATATATTTTCATAAAAATATTGAGGTACAACATCACAACCAGTACTTCAAATATTATAGCTCTGACCTCAGGATTGTTAGGTCAGATGTTTGCTGTATGTTTTAGAAACCTTCTGCTATATGCTTCAAAATACCACTGGTGTCAGGAGCTCTGCAGGCAATTCATAGGCACTATTATTATGCAATGCAATGCAAGTAAAGGCTTTTAAGTCATTGGGTTCTCAGGTGGCTTAAGTCCAGTGAGCTGACTTATTGGAATTACTGCTGCTTAGGGAAGATTGGGGGGTCCCAGCAATGCCTGTGCTTGGGGAAAGACTTTAAAAGCTTTACATTGTCCTCATAAGACCCGCTGAGTAATTCCCTACAAGGATGATTTAGCAGCATGCAGCTAGATTGGCTCCATTAGAGGCAGATGCCAAGAACCCAAGTCTCCCTACAGAATTTCCACAACTAGCATTCTAGAACCCGCCCTCCTGCATCTGCATCTGCTGGGGGGGGGAGGGGTGGTAACCAAATATCAGCTTTGATAGCTCTTGCCTGAGTCATGAGAGGACAGCCCAAGAGTCTTTTTGTAGCCACACAGACTTTAGAAAGGGATGCCTGGAGGCCAGGTCTCACTTGGCTGTTAGCAATTGGTCTAATGATTTTTTTGCTAAATCAGTATTGTTATATTGGTACATCCTCTAGTATGAATACAGTCATACTGGTATGAAGGGGCCTTTTGGTATTTCCCTGCCTGCAGAAAGTACGGTTATTTCAGTATAACGGTATGCATGCAATGGTGCTTGTATAGTATTGTTAAATGGTACCTCCTTCTAGGGAAGACAGGCCTTAGCACCTGACTCAGGCTTCAGGGTCTGCTTTGTTTCTGACTTGCACCTTGTGTAATCCCGCACCCTGTGCAGTGAGTGGTCCGACCCTCCTCTCAGTTTGCACTCCTGAAATGTCAGTGAAGTTATTCCTGGCTGACACCAGTGCAAGTGAGAGAAGTATCACGCCATCCAGTCTGATCTGGTAGAGCTTGAGCTGATTTTGCACAGGTGTGACTGGCTACAAGCACTCAAGGCAGGGTGACTCAGGCTTCGGTACAAGGCCCTGCTCCTTTTCTCCAACACCTTCCTTTGCTTGGGTGTAACTGTAAACTGCTGTAGAGTGTAGCTCTTGGTGGGCTGACGCTGAGGCAGACACCTACAGCCTATCATAAAGGGTTTTTTGCTAATGAGGCCATAGTTTTATGTCCCTTTAGCTCTTCAACATGCACTCTCATTTGTTGCCCTCTTTCCCTTACTTAGTGGTGATTGAATCACACGTTATAATTAGTGCAAATGTGAAACTCTGAGACTAATTGACAAAATCTTTGCAGCTCTCAAAAAGCTTGTCTGCTTATTATTGTTATTTTTAAATCTCATTTTCACAAAGTGATTCCACCTAAGCTTCACCATCTGCATAACAAGTGCAATCAGCAAGCCAAAATTAAAGCATCTGCAACCCCTGTCCTTGGAATCAGTCACAAAGCAAAACTGAAAAGATCCTGTTTTAGGAGGGAAAAATCTGCATTAAAAATCTAAAGGCATTATGGCCTTCTGTTAATCTCCCTCCACCAAAGCTAACTGCATGCTCACCAGTTAGAAAGACCACAGACAAATGGGCTGCATCTAGACTGGCAAGTTTTTCCACAAAAGCAGCTGCTTTTGCGGAAAAACTTGCCAGCTGTCTACATTGGCTGCTTGAATTTACTGACGATCTCATGTAAAATTGTCCGGGTTCTTGCGGAAATGCTATGCTGCTCCCGTTCGAACAAAAGCCCTCTTGCGCAAATGCTTTTGCGCAAGAGGGCCAGTGTAGACAACGCGGTATTGTTTTACGCAAAAAAGCCCCGATCGTGAAAATGGTGATCGAGGCTTTCTTGCGCAAAACCGCGTCTAGATTGGCACGGACGCTTTTCCGCAAAAAGTGTTTTTGCGGAAAAGCGTCCGTGCCAATCTAGACGCTCTTTTCCGCAAATGCTTTTAACTTTTCCGTTAAAAACATTTGCGGAAAATCATGCCAGTCTAGATGTAGCCATGCTGTAATTAAATGACTTTGTCGGTCTTACTTTATTTGTCTTCATCAAGCCTTACAGTAAATGCTTGTTTAATGGCTCTAGGGCCCTTTTCCTGTGTGGTGCAGGGGGGTTTATGACATTACAGTTAGGCAGAAATGTGCCATAAGCAGGAAAGTCAAAGAGGGTGGTTGCTCTGCAGTATGGTCATAGAAGCCTCATTGTACAAATACCACATGGCTGGGTCACCCTGGGTCTTGGGGGAGGAATCCCAGGAAACAGACCTTTTGCAGTCTATACTGCAAAACAATCCAACCAAACCCAAAACTCACAGCACATCTCAGAGCTTAGGCCCACAGAGCTAGTGCTATGGGGATAAAAATAGCAATGTAGATGTTTCCCTTAGGGCTGGCACTGGGGTCTTACACTTGGAAATGGGGAAGGGAAGTGGCAGAGCCCAAGATCCGATGGGAGCATCTACACTGCTATTTTAGCCCCATAGCCTGAGCTCCATGAGCCAGAGTCAGTTGATCTGGACACAGGACTTGCTGCCTCTGTTATTATTACTATTTTTTTACAGCATAGATGTACCCTAAAGGTGGGATTCTTTAAAGCCCTCAGCATTGACCAAACTCTGCTTTTATTCAAGTCAATAGTAAAATGCCCCATAGCAAAGTGAAGTGAAGGCTGAGCACTGATGAAAATGCCCCCCAAGTGGTGTTATTTCCAAGGACAGGGAATGCTGCTGAGGCACAGATCTGTGCACTAACTCCAAGGCAATGTATTTACCACAATGTTTGCAGCCCACCTCATCAGTTTCCTAGCCAGGAGGTTGCTTGAAGCCAGGGCCATCCCTAGGGAGTGAGGGTGCGGAGCCCAGGGTAACCCCCATCATGACACAGGCACCTGGCCCACCCCTTCCTGCCCCTGCTCACCCTTGTGCACCAATGGGAAACAGAGTGACCGGATTCAGGCCCCTGGGCTCTGCTATCATGAACTCACATGTCTCTCGGGGGAGCAGATTGGGCAGGGGCCAGGTTATGGTATGGTATAGTATCGTTATGGATCTTGCGGAAAAAGGGGGTTTTGCACAAAAATAAAACGTCCACACTGCTTTTTTTGCACAAAAACCTAGCGCAAAAACGGAGCGGCAGAAAATATGCAAATGAGATTGCAACTCATGCAAATGAGTCCCTCATTGGCATATTTTTTGCTAAGAAAACTTGTAGTGTAGACGTAGTCAAAAAGACACAAGGTGCAAGACTGAGAGCACAGGATACTGCTCTCACATAGGCTAGGTGCAACATGCATAGCTATTATGCAGGCATCCACATACAGCGCTGTCAGTTTGCTTCAGTCTTAACTATAGAGACCAGCTCTTGGGCTGAGAGATTAGTCTCTGTTCTTTCTACTGGGATGATCAAACAGCCAATTATAATGGTTGGTTTAGGGTTGTTGGCACTTGCCTATTAGGATTGGTCTAAGAAAACACCAACACATTCCAAAAAAGACCATCAGCTGGTAAGAATTTTCTTTAGCTATGAACATGGGCAGAATTCAAGTTAGTGAACTAGATGTGAAAGGCTTTGTATCCTATTGCAAATCTGTTGAACCATCCTGTTGCCTGAAACTATGGACTTAGTGATCCAGAACTAAATTAAAAAAAAGCAGTACAATGAATGTCAGATTTGCACTCACTCATCCAAACATGTTATGTTATTACAATACCACAGAGAGATGTTCTGTTGTTGAGATAATTGTGACTGTTTATTTCCTGCATTGCTTTTAAAGGACTTCCTGTCCTCCTTCTGGAAAAATTATAAGGATTTTAGAAATGAAAAAAATAATGACAAGATTGAGAATTATTTATTTAATGCCAAGTTGAAAGGCAAGAGACCTTAAAATGTGCAGAAGTATTTCCATATTAGTGTTAAAGGACGTGTTTGTCTGAGATAATAGTGCACAGCAATGTTCTCAGATGACACTGTAAAGTAGTCATTACATAGCTTTAAAAATAGCACAGTGAGAAACCAGTTGGACCTTCTGGTCAGCTTACTTTTTCTTCTTAAATATTTGATGGCACAGCTGGTCTTCACATGTCAGCTCCTACAGCATTAAAACAATTAGTAAGTACATGTTGTTGTGAACTATGTTTCCCAGCTACAGCACCACCCTTTGAAAAAAAAAATCAGCTGGCATGCACTGCAGGTTGCCGTACAGTAAACTTCCAATAATCCGGCACCTTTAGGACCCAGGGAGTGCCAGATTATCAAATATGCCAGACTATCAGAAGGGGGGGCTATGAGGGGTCTGGAGTGGGGTGGGAGGGGATGCCACCACAGACCCCTCATAGCCCCCCCTTACGATAGTCAGGCTCTGCCCCAGGAGTCCCTGATTCAGCCGCTGCTGGTCAGTTTCAGCAGCAGCTGAATCGGGGATGCCTGCAATAGATCAGCTGGGGTGCTGCCGGGTTGGTCCCGCAGCGCCGAGGGGTGGCACTACGGCACCAACCCAGCAGCACTCCAGCTGCTCTTGGGGACACCTGGGACAGAGCAGCTGGGGTACTGCCCAGTTGGTCCCGTTAGCGCTGACCCTCGGGGCTGTGGGACCAACCCGGCAGCACCCCAGCTGCTCTTGGGGACGCCTGGGGCAGAGCAGCTGGAGTGCTGCTGGGTTGGTCCCGCAGCGCCGTCCCTTGGCGCTGCAGGACCAACCTGGCAGCACTCCAGCTGCTCTGCCCCAGGCGTCCCCAAGAGTAGCTGGGGTGCTTCCGGGTTGGTCCCGCAGCCCCGAGGGGCAGCGCTACCAGACCAACCCGGCAGCACCCCAGCTGCTCTGCTCCCGGCTTCCCCGATTCAGCTGCTGGTCAGTTTCAGCAGCAGCTGAATGGGGGAAGCCTGTCCGGCTGCCCCAGCACTTCCGGGTTCCTGATGGTGCCGGACCATCAGGAGTCCCGGAGCATTGGATGCCGGACTAATGGAGTTTTACTGTAATTAGATTTTGACACTTGAATTGGGTTTTTAAAAGTATAAAAATAAAAAATGCATTGAAATTGCTCTGTAATAGTGTGGCTTTGCATATTGTATTATTAAAACAACATACTATAATTTATTAGAAGCACTGAAGCAAGAAGAGGGTGGAGGGAAGTTTCAGAAAGGACGGGCACAATTGCAATAGTGTTTCAACAGAAGCATGCACCAGCTTACTAGGTCCTCCTATTTCCAGAGATTTCAGTTTGAATCCTGGTGCCAATAATTAGAACTTTCATTAGTGCAATTACTGGCAAATTTTGAATTTATATTGTAATAGGGTAATAAAAGTCTGTCTGTCTGCTGAGTGACTTTGGTTTCTGCTTAGATGGAAGAAAACAGTAGGGTTTTTTAATTCATCTGATTGATCTTCTGACGGCACAAGCTTGAGGTAGAGCTTGATGGCCATCATGACCATCCTCACTGTGTGTGTTATCTAACGTAACTGAATTAACTAAACAAAGAAAAGACTTCAAGGCAGATTCTCAGCTGGTGCAATTTTTCTTTGTTTCACTTAAGTCAATGGAGTGGTGCCAATTTCCAGCAGCTAAGGGTCTGGCTCTTCATGTGATAGAGGAGCCCTGCTATGAAGTAAATATTAATACATATTGTCCACCAATAGATAACTCAGAGCTCTGTATCATAGCCAACAATCCAGTTCCAAGGTGGAGAAATTCATATTCTGATAGTCAGGAATTATTTTGCCTATCACTACAGAGCCCATTCTCATAAAGTTAATATTAAAATACTCCTTACAAGTGTGTGATTTTGCCTCTTTCTAAGTCCCTAGCATCCAGCATTACCATGAACAATTTCCTGATTGTTCTTCCTGGAACTCCGGTGTTCCTGTTTGCTCTCATTTATTTTTCCAAACTTCATTGAGTGCCTTATTTCCTTTACTGGCCCATATGGCATCTCTCAGGCTCACTGAATTTCTTTTTGTGTCCCAGTTTACTCACTCAGTTGTCTTTTTTTCTTTTTGAGGGTTTGGGGAGCAGTAGCACAAGATAATTATAATATAGATTGTTTGCTAAGTGTCCCTGAGTATTCTGGGATTGTTTTTCTGATCTGCATCACTGCATAGTTCTTACTAGAGCTCATTTTTAGGAATGATGAAAGAAGTTTTTCTTGTAGGTAGGGATGTCAACGTGTAGTCGAGGACATAATTAATTGATAAGCCTGGGCTCATTGTTTAATCCTATCAAGTACAAGCACTCCCCCTCCTTACTTCTTCAGTATCAGAGGCAGCAAGGGGGGGCAGGTGGGAGCTGGTGCCCACAGAGGCACCAGTTCTCACCGAGCCACTTGTCCTCCCCAGCCCCCACTGCCTCTGATAGAGAGATAGCAGTTGGAGGGTGAGGGGGCTCCCTGGGAGTGATGGTAGTAGTGCACTAGCTGCCCACCCCACCCCCAAGGACTACTGAATAATTGTGTAACCACTAAGATTTTATGCAGTTACATGATTATTAAATTAATTGATATCTAACATCCCTACTTTTAGAGCTTTTTAGTAAATACTGTGGTTTATTTTTTAGTATTTACTCAGATGAAGGAATTAGATGTGCTATGTAACTGTAAGAATTTAGGGCTGCAGCGAACCAAAAATCACTGTAGGTTTGTGTCTTTACACAATGCATAATCAACCTGTGGAACTCTTTGCAAGAGGATGTTGAAAAGAACAGGAATTTAACAAGATTCAAAAAAGAACTAGATAAACTAATGGAGGTTAGGTGCATCAATGGCTATTAACCAGGATGGGTAGGAATGGTGTCCCTAGCTTTTGTTTGTCAGAGAATGGAAATGGATGACAGGAGAGAGATCATGTGATGATTCCCTGTTCTGTTCACGCCCTCTGGGGCATCTGGCATTGGCCATAGTTGGAAGACAGGGTACTGGGCTAGATGGACCTTTGGTCTGACCCAATATGGCCATTTTTATGTTGTTATATCTTTGTTAGGCAGCAGGGGGAGACAAATTTAACAGCAGGGAGTTTGGTAGAGAAGGGATTTTAGAGTTTATATATCAGAATCATGTGAATGAAATGAATAAGAAAAATCCTTGAAACTACAGTAACTATACTATTCTGTAGTCTCTGGGTCATGCAATATCCATGAAAGTCAGCTCTTACCAGATGCAGTCTATCTCCTTCAATCCAGTGCGTCCAACCTCTGTGTTTTTTCTCACCCTTCTGAACACATACTAATTTATCACCATCCCAACTCACAAGCGTCTGCAAGGATCAAAGGATTAAATCCAATAAGTAAACCAGGGATTTTGGAAAACATTGAAACACACCAAAACTAACTGCAATGTGTGATCAGAAACACCCACCTGCTTGCGTGAAGACACTAGTAGCCCAAATACCCCTTTGTCTAAAGTGGTATGTTGTCACTGGCTATATTGTTGGGCTCAACGAATAGTGATCAATAGTTCAATGACTAATTGGAATCCTGTATCAAGGAGACTGCCCTAGGGGTCAGTCCTGGAGCCTGCTTTGTTCAACGTCTTCATTAATAACCCAGATGATGAGTTGGTTTGCACCTTCAGCAAGTTCGTAGGTGACACGAAACTAGGGAGAGAGGTAGATATGCTGGAGTGCAGCAATAGGGTCCAGAGTGATCTAAACAACCTGAAGGATTGGGCCAAAAGAAATCTCATGAGGTTCAGCAAGGACAAGTGCAGTGACCTGCACTTAGGATGGAAGAATCCCAAACACTGTTACAGGCTGGGGACGGAATGGCTAAGTAGCAGTTCTGCAGAAAAGTACCTGGGGATTACAGTGGATGAGAAGCTGGATATGAGTCAATAGTGTATCCTTGTAGCCAAGAAGGCTAATGGCATATTAGGGTGCATTAGGAAGAGCACTGCCAGGAGATCAAGGGAAGTGATTATTCTCCTTTATTTGGCACTAGTGAGGCCATATCTGCAGTATGCATCCAGTTTTGGGCCTCCCATTACAGAAAGAATGTGGACAAATTAGAGACAGTCCAACGGGGGGCAACAAAAATTATTAGGAGGCTGGAGTGCATGACTTAGGAGCAAAGGCTGAGGGTTTTGGGTTTATTTAGTCTACAGAAGAGAAGAGTGAGGGGGGATTTGATAGCAGCCTCCAACTTCCTGAAGGGAGGTTCCAAAGAGGATGGAGAAAGGCTGTTCTCAGTAGTGACAGATGGCAGAACAAGGAGCAACGGTCTTAAGTTACAGTGGGGGAGGTCTAGGTTGGATATTAGGAAAAACTATTTTACTGGAAGGGTGGAGAAGCACTGGAATGAATTACCTAGGGAGATGGTGGAATCTCCATCCTTAGAAGTTTTTAAGGCCAGGCTTGACAAAGCCCTTGCTGGGATGATTTATTTGGAATTGGTCTGCTTTGAACAGGGAGCTGGACTAGATGACCTCCTAAGATTTCTTCTAACCTCAAATTTCTATGACTTGTTTCTTCAGATACTATGGTACAGACTGTGTATGCAAAGGAAGGGTAATGAGCTAAATGAGTTTCTGATGCTATTTATAGAATAGCACTGCATATGAAAACTGTATTTTTTCTTTTCGTGCTATATGAGAGCATTCATAAAAAATATTATAAAGTGCAATAACTGGAGTGCTATGGCTCCTAGTGAATAGTGCAGCATTACCACCTACTTTGCCTTTATATTAAATCAGTCAGAAAAAAAGTATTAAATGACACTTATAGTTGTTTTATGTCATCATTGAGGTGCTGTAACCAAGAGCTTTGAAGCTAGAACATTCATACTCATAAAGAGGGGAAGAAGCTTTGACAATATAAATAATTCATTAAAGGGCAAGAATAGAGGAGTGTCTTGGCTGCTGGTACCACTTCCTAGCATGCTGACAAAGATTATCTGATTGATGGGGGTAAACAAGGAAACACTCTACTGTCTTGTCTTATATTCAGAGTGTTAGCTCTTTGGGGCAAGATCAGTCTTGTTTTGTACAGCGCCTAGCACAATGGAATCCCAGTGTATGCCTGGAGCTCCTAGGTGCTGTGATACAAATAAATAAGTTCTAGGTAGAATGGGCACCAGAGTCAGAGGTGAGCCTCTCACAATGCAAAAGGAATACAAACAAGCCACAACTGGAGAAGTGTTGTGGCTGTGGGAGCACATAGTTGGAGATGGGGGAGAAACTGAATCCAGAGGGAAGGTTCTGAAAACTTAAGAGGGAAATTTAAATTAGAACTGGAGACTCACATGAAACAGGGATGTAAGATCCCATTTAATTGATTAACCATTAAAATGTAGTGTTTAACTGGTTAACTGATTAAAGGAGGGACAAGCAGGGGTGGGGGCCAGGCTGATATTGGTTTAGATAAAAGGTGTGTGCAGTGAATGAATACAACAAATGGTTCAGGCCCTGATCCCTTAACAGGACTTTTCACAGAACTCCCCACTGAGTTCCAAGCCAGTTCCACATGTGGAGAGCTTGAAGGAACAGAGTAAAAAAGAACTGACAATTTTAAAGTAATGTGAAGGGGGAGGGAAGCCTTAGTAGTTTCAAAGTGCAGATTTAAAGTATAATTTCAGCAGCTAAGATTACTTTTAAATATAGAACATTACAAAGAGGTTTATCATAGAAAGACAGGACAGATTCATTCCTTGCCAGAAAAAAATGTAATTAGTTGTTGCTCTCACAAAACTGGGAAATCTTCCCGATTTACCTATAAAATAAATATTTGCTTTGTGAAACAAAATTGTCTTGAAATAGAAATTACTTACACTTTATAGACAAACATTGTCTAATGTCTGTAAATTATTCTCCACCATTTTTAGGCAGGAAATGTACAGGACTGCTTGCCCTATTTTTAACTGCTGGATACATGGAAATCAAATACTAGATGTTTACCTGCACAACTCGGTTGTCAAGCCCTTTGGTCCGTTCTTCAAACTCTACTCCCACAGTGTAATTCAGTTCATAGTTTCTGAAAGTACTGAGTGTTTTTGTCTTAAAATTGTCTCCATCTTGAATAATTTCCTTTGTTTGTTTCAAGTGTCCTGCAATCTTACGAGTGGCAAAATCAATGCCTATCAACAAATAAAATATAAGTATATAAAATTCCAACTTCTGGTACAAAGATACAAACACGATACTTTTATATATATACACCAAAACTATGAAAACTGTGAAAAGCATTTGCACATTTAATCCTCTCATTTACAAGTAAAATAATGTTGAGTAGCTCTCTTTACCCTGGTCTACACTAGGGAGTTATTTTGAAATAAACCCCCTTATTCTGAAATAATAAGCAGAGCGTCCACACTACTAAGCCCGTTATTTTGAAATAACAGGCTGGTTATTTCAAAATCTGTACTCCCGCTTTCCTAAGGGAATAACATTTATTTCAAAATAGCATCAGTGTGAATGTGCCCACTGCTTCTGTTTCAAAATAACTACTCCCCAGAATAATTCAAAGTAATTACTCCCCAGTGCTTCCTAGGGCTCTAAGTCGAGGTAGCATATCCACAGTAATAGAGTTTGCCTAAGACTAATTTTGAGGCTTCTCTGTAGTGTGGACATGCTATTTCGATTTTGTTATTTCGGGAGTTATTAAATCAATTTTAGTTATTTCAGAATAGTTTCCTAATGTAACCATGCCATTCTAGAATTTTTCATTAGAAACTCTCTGATATTTCTCATTAGAATTTTTTTTTAAATGACAAAAAATTTGAGGAAAGTATGTGTTTTTCAACATATTTTTGATAAACATTTTTGGAAGGTATTTTTCCACCTTCATATACAGTACTTCTTTCATTTTTCCTTGTCAAAATGAGGAGTGAAGGGGAGGCATGAACTAGAAGAAAAATGGAAACTCCCCAAGATTTTCAGTTTTCATGGTTGCTTTTATAACAGGTCTATTCGTATTTATAGAAGGATGTCACAATGTGTACCGCAGATGTGTATGTCAAAGTAAATATCTGATCCAGTGAATTTTGGCATGTAGTTTTTACTTCACCATAACCACAGATTTCTTTTTGGAGGGGAATGTGTATAGTCTGTGGAATGGGATTGCATTTATAGTAACAATGGAACTATACAGGTGTGATTTAACACCCATCTGTCAAAGCCATTTTCCCCATCTTTGTAAAGTAGTCGAAACCAGAATCATATTAATTAGCAAACACTTTACAAAAATGATGCTTATATATAATACTTTATATATAATACAAAGATGGAAAGTTAAAAACAAAAAGGCAAATAGTCAAAGAGAATGCCTTCTTAATATTCATTCAGCATTTTGTGCTTGATCCCCTTTAACTTTCTGTATTCTGTTCATGATGAAAACTAACCTAATACAAACAACTACTTGTAACTGAATGCATTGAAAGTTATGTCAAATATATTATCATCATGACACAGGCTACTCTAGACAGTACACCTAATGCCAAATGCATTGCCGGGACAATAAATATTTGACCATTTGGCAGTGAGTCTTTTACTGTGCTATATGCAAATAGAATAATCTAACATATTTCTCCCAGAAACTGAAAAATAGTGTGGCTTGTTAACCATCCTTGAGTTTTTTCACAAACAGATTAATCATTTTCGTCACTTTGTACAAATGGAACCCATTTTCTTTTGGTGGATTCATTATGCTACTGCTAAGGCAATAATCGAATTGGGTGAAAGGACTGGCTGGAAAACAAAACAAAAAATGTTACTTCAACATAGGGAATAATGTTCAAATTCAAGAACTTTTACTCGGGGGAGCTTAAGTATATTTTATCTTTTGCTGTGGATTTAAGGTATCTCTGGGTCTGATTTATAGTTCTCTCAGAGGAAAGAAGTCTAATTTTACAAAGGAATGCTATTTCTGACTAATATATTAGTTTTATGCTACTGAAGAAAATGAGGGGAGGTTTTATTAAAGCTACTCTTCATAATAGCATTTTGAACAATACAAGCAATAAAAATGAAATATGGTTCTATTAGATTAAATTGAAATACTTTGCAACATGCTTATGAAAAAAATTAGGATTCTGACTTAAAGGGCAAAATGATTTTTTAATTAAGGTATAGGAATGCATATGTAGCAATTATAAGGATGAATGAACCTCAAAAATTCAGCTTCATTGTGCTTTGGGCCTGCACTCCTTAATTCTTAGAATATTAACCAAATGTAAACTCAAGAGAAACCGAGCTGAAGAATCTCTTTTTACCATTCCCATGTCATTTTTTTTCATTAATAACAAGTGAGTGAGGGCCAAATTCTCAGTACCACACAGAGAAATAGGCATCTGGATACTACAGTGTTGCAAATTCGGTGAGGTGCTTTTCACTAGCACTGAAGGACAGTAACTAAAACATGGCCTAAATCTAGCTAGTCTGATTCAAAGCCAATTGGTGTAAAAATATGGCCTTCACTCCCTAACCTCACACCACATTTCTTACGGGGAGGCTAGCTTTAAACTCCATCAGTAGATTCAGTAGGCACCTTTCCAGTGGAGACAGTGCAGGAGATGCAATGAAATCTGTCTCCCAGGCAAAAAGTCCCTGTTCTCACCTGGTTTGGGTCTGCCCATTCACACTACCACACCAACCCCTGCTGAGCCACCCAGCAGATCAGGAATTCTGTGTGGCTTAAACTCCTGCCAATCCTTTTTCAAGCAGACTTCTCACTGCTGGGTCCTATAGCCCTATTTCCTCCCAAAGGGCCCAACTGACAGAATCACTACACCAATGTTAGCAGATGACACCCAACAGAAAGTCTAGGAGAGGAAAAGGAAGGAGGGTGTTGTGTGACATTACAACCAGATAAAAAGTAAGACTACCTGTTCTGTTGGAAGGGAGTCTCACGCTTATTTATGTGAAGTATCCTGAAATTGCTATTCTGTGTCTCTTGGGTGAGCCCATTATTTCGAAATATAATGGGCTTTCTATTCCAATGTCCCTGTAACCCTCATCCCACAAGGAGTAAGGGACATTTTGGAATAGCAATTTATTTTGAAATGAGTGCTGTGTAGAAAGCACCAAATTTCAAAATAAGCTATTTTGAAATTGACTTGAAAGTAGCTACAGAATTTGCATAACTCACATTGCATAGCTTATTTTGAGCTATGGGTGCAGTGTAGATGAACCCTTAGAGCCCTGCAAATCTGTGGATATTTGCTTTATATTTGTGGGTATCCACATCCGCAGATGTCAATGCAGATAGCTGCAACTCATTTCTGCAGATAAAAATTTATATCCGCACAGGGCTCTACTCTTGCTCCTCAAATATAAACTAGCCTATAAGGAAGAAGGATGCTTAAACAATGAAGATAATTTAGTCACCAAGAATGGCAACAATATTAGAATTTTCTCTTTACTGCCTTTCCCAACAGCACATTTATGTTGTTTAGAGATCACTTGTGAGTTAAGAGGAAAGAATTTCCCCATCCCTCATGCAGCCTTGCCAGTACTAAGCACTCAAAGGTCATGAGTCAGTCCACATGCACCAAATAATAATATTGGTTTAAAGTCATGCTATGAAAATAATAATCAATGTTGGGCACTTTTTATTTGCTTCCTGGTTTCTGAGCCACTAGGGTGCACTCATTTCACATTTTCAGGCTGTCCTCTGCAACCATGAGGCCTAGGCTCATACCACTGAGAAGAAGAAGAGAGCAACCAAACAAACAAAAGAACGTTGAGATTCTCAGATTCAGAAGCTGATGCTTTAAGAAAAATATTAAATATCATGTGAGACTTGTAATGAAAGATGAGAGCTGGCAATGCTGCCCTTGTCTCTTTGAACAGTCTGAAAAATAAACAGTAGGGTTCTATTATGTGAATTTAACTCTATTAGAAAGCTATCCAAATCACCAAATTTAGCTTCAGCTTACAACTTCTTATAATCATTCAGAAAATTGATCATGAATTTAAAAATTCAGAATTTTAGGGAAATTATTACATTTACCTAGATTGCTTCAGTAGTTGCAGAAAATATTTTCTTTCTAATAAATCTATTTTTACATAGCTATGCAATATTGTTTTTATTTTGCCACATGTTTAGAAGGCATCAGCATTTATTTCAGAAGCTGAACTAACTAGTTTTTTGGCTCTGTAATACTTTGGCTCAGTATCAACCATCAGATAACTAATGCATAAGAAAGGAATAAGTCTGCAAGTACAAGCTGCCTTACTGTGACAGTGCTGTCTGATGGCACCAGACCTATAGTGATAGCAATTGCAGTGGCAAGTTAGTGAGAAAGGAAATCTGGAGAAGTAATTGACAAAAGTCAGCCCCCCCACTCAGAAGTCAATGAGATCACCTGTTTGAATAAGGGATACTTGGATATTATCAGAACTGGGCCCAAAGATTGGGTAATTTGTTACTACTAAAAACCCAAACTAAAATAGTTTTTTGTTTCTGCCACTTTTAAAATTGATATTCCAACTTATAAAATGAAAAAAAAAATCCTCTTAGTTTTAATTACCCCATTCTGCCATTATTTTTCACAAGTGACAGATCTAATTTGTAAGACAAGCTCTGTGAGTTCTCTGTGCTGAGGAATGTCAAAGAGGCAGAGCAGCCTGTGCCCCCTCCTCTTGCAGGCTGCAGTAGCAATCTGCCTGCTGCTGTGTTTCTAGCAGGGCTGAATGGGAGCAATGATGTGCTCTTTGTTTGTTCCCCAAACTGAGCTGCTATCTCAGCTGTCAGATACTTCCCAGAACTCTGAAAGGAGAGGGGAGGAGTGCATGCCTGGAGGGCATCAGAGATCACAAAACACTAAGCAGAAATCACAGATCAAAGCACAGTCATCAGGACAGGCATTGTGGGATACTGGCACAAGCCAGTTCTCTCCAGAAAACAAACAGCAGAGTCCACACTGGCTCTTTGTGGACAATGAAGGAAGGGGACAAGACAAAAGTCTCTTGCAGAGGTGGAAGTTTTTTCTCACCAAAACTGGGTGCCCCTGCCCCACAAAAGTCACATTGTACTGTGAATGCTCTCGCTGTTTTGTCAATAAAAGGCCATTTATGGCAACAACACATGCCAGTGTAGACTAGGCCTTCATCTACCTAACAATCCTGTGGAATTACCGGAAGAGGTTCTCCAATTCTTTTTATTATATTTCTGATCCTTTTGCAAAGCTAGCTTTCACTCTTTGAGGGAAAAAGGGTCTTCTTTTGGAATGCAGTACTATTATTGCAGCAAAGAAAACTAGAAAATCACACGTTCAATGGAACCCAGAATACACAGAAATAGTGCTCTAAAAAGGTTTGTCTCTTCTGGAACTTGGTACCCGAGCAGCTAACTAAGGTCTGCTCCTGCTGAAACAAATAGAAGCTTTGTCTTAACTTCAATGAGGGCAGCAGTCCACTTAGAGTGAGACTCCTTAGGTATCCATAAAGTCCTATTGGGTTAAGATAATTTTATCTACATGTAAACAAACACATCAGAAAAGATATTTGTATTGAACCGATCTAATATAAAATGGTCTCGAACCAGCAGAAGACAATTATCCCTTGTAAAACCTCTACTTTGTCATTTTAATCACTGAAGACACTAATGTGAGGAAAAGAGAATGAAATTGGCATTACCAAAACTTGCTCTCTTCTCACATTTACGGGTCTTTTTATTGTGCTGCTTGCACTAAATTAACTCTCTTTCAATCTTCTTTTCAATATCTAAGTAACTGTCCTATGTGGTAATAACTTTAATTTTCTTGCGATGAAAGAATATGTTCCCATAAAGATTGCTACAAACTTCTGCCCACTACAGATTCGTTACTATACAACTTTTTCCTATAACTTCTAATTCAGTTACAATTTTATTAAATGCTAAGGACTAATTGTGTTTGCTTCACTGCCATGGAGTGTCCTGTTACTTGCTCAGGAAATCATTCAAGTTTGTCTAGACATATTATAGCAAGTCTATGATTTTTTTAAATATAACTGCCAGAAACTCTTATCCCTGAAAGGAGTAAGACTATTCAGCTATTAACTTATTTTAAAAAATAGGCACAATTGACAAATAAAAGTTCTTGTCTCAATATTGCATTTTTTTCATTTACCTAAGGCAACCATGTAACCTTCGAAGTTTTCATTGGATTCCATTTCCCATGTTCCATTGTAATCGGCAGGCATACTGGCTAAGAGCTCAAACCCAAGGACAGATCAAATGCTGAGCCTAGAAGCAAGATCTGCAAAGAGAATGTGTTATAACTCTATCCTTTTTATATCTTCCTTAGAGAAAGTTTATGGTTTTCCAGATAATAAAGTCTGAAAGTCAGAGATATACCCTGACAGGATTTTGCTTCATTAACAAAGTTCAGGAGGACGGCAGACAGGCCAGGTATAGGTTTCTGAAGCAGGAACTAACAGAGAAAGATATTTTACAGTGACTTTTGTAAAGAACAGCAATCTCCTAGAGAGACACCTTTGAAACATGTGCACCACAATGTCAAACAGTGCAACCCAATATGAGTTTTTTTTTCAGTTCACTTCTCCTACATAAAATGAGTCCCTCTAAAGGTCTTGGCCTTGCTTAGGTCATGTGAAGTTGGTGGAAATTTTGGATGTAGAATGAATACAAATTGGGCCATTAAAGGGTAAATTTTTAAAGGAATTTTTAAAGGAAAACATATTTTTAGGTTTTATTTCTCAGCTTCATATTCCAATGTATTATAATGGAGTTCAAAGTGATCCCTGTTTTCTTCCCAAAATATCCCTTTTTAGAGATGTCAAATGTTGACAAATATGTTTCAGGCATAAATTCACTTGAATACATTTCATTTAACTGATTGTAAATGTCACATGGAGCCTCTCAAGCTGTCCTGGGAGTAGCACTGTTTAGCTCATTTTTAAGTCTGTTTCTTTTTCATTAAGGAAGAACTGGAAGTCCTGGCATAGTCCAGGAACTATGTTGTGGTTGGAATAACAGAGACTTGGTAGGGTAATTCACATGACTGGAGCACAATCATTGCTTTGAGCTGTTCAGGAAGGACAGGTGGGATAGAAAAGGTGGAGGGGTTGCACAGTATGTAATGGTACGTCTGCACTGAATGCTTATTTTGAAATAAGCTATTTTTGAAGAGAAACTCTGAAATACAGTAAAACTCCGATAGTCTGGCATCCAACTGTTCGGCACTCCCAATACTCCAGCATCAAAATGCCAAGATCTCCTAACCAGCTGATTAAAAAGCCTGCGGCTCAGCACACCTGGCTGTAACCAGATGGAGCACAAGGTTGGGGGAGGGGAGGAGTGGGATCATGTTACAGTATGGAGAAGAGCGTTTTGCTTCAGCGAAGGGGAAACGGGAGGGAAGGGAGAGGGTAGGAGTATCAGGTTACAGCTCAGAGATGCGAAGAGGAAAGGGGAGGGGAGGAGGAGGAGGATCAGGTTACAGCATGGAGGAGAAAGACTCGAAGAGGAAAGGGAAGGGGAGAAGGAGGGAGATTGTGTCCTGGCCAACTGTTAAACCGTGCAGCTGTACCGGGCCTCCTGATTCTCCAGCAAATCTGATAATCCAGCACCACTTAAATCCAAAAGGTGCCAGATTATCGGAAGTCTAGTGTAGCTTATTTTGAAATAGCATGTCTACTCTATAAATGCCCTTTGAAATAACACTGAGTTATTTTGAAATAGAGCATCCACACTGATTGGAGCCTGTATCACATTTTAAAACCCCTGGAAAGACTTCAGGCAGGGCATCAGGACAGCAGTCACTTCCTGGAGCTGCTTCTTGAGGCTATCTGAGGCTTGTGCTTAAGAGACTCGCCATACAGCAGTGGTCTCCAATCTTTATGAAGGGGATGGTTTGATGGGATAACATGATATTGGCAACTAATTGACCTTTCACTGTCAGTGGTAAATAGGCCAATGGTGGGAAGATAGGAGTTACTATAGAGAACTTTTTCCTGGATGTCTGGCTGGTGAGTCTTGCCCACATGCTCAGGGTTTAGCTGATCGCCATATTTGGGGTCGGGAAGGAATTTTCCTCCAGGGCAGATTGGCAGAGGCCCTGGAGGTTTTTCGCCTTCCTCTGTAGCATGGGGCATGGATCACTTTGCTGGAGGAATTTCTGCATCTTGGGATCCTTAAACCATTTGAGGACTTCAATATCTGAGATATAGGTGAGAGGATTATTCTAGGAGGGGGTGGGTGAGATTCTGTGGCCTGCATTGTGCAGGAGGTCAGACTAGATGATCATAATGGTCCCTTCTGACCTTAAAATCTATGGCTGTGTCTACACTGGCTACTTATTCTGGAAAATCAGCCGCTTTTCCAGAATAACTTGCCAGCTGTCTACACTGGCCCCTTGAATTTCCGGAAAAGCACTGACGATCTACTGTAAAATTGTCAGTGTTTTTCCAGAAAAACTATGCTGCTCCCATTCGGGCAAAAGTCCTTTTCCGGAAAAACTGTTCCAGAA
This sequence comes from Pelodiscus sinensis, assembly GCF_052426305.1. NCBI lineage: Eukaryota > Metazoa > Chordata > Testudines > Trionychidae > Pelodiscus > Pelodiscus sinensis. The sequence continues at coordinate 44,893,095 of NC_143061.1, read as the reverse complement.
AAGGGCCAGTGTAGACAGCACAGTAGTCTTTTCCGCAAAAAAGCCCCGATCGCGAAAATGATGATCGGGGCTTTTTTGCGGAAAAGCGCGTCTACATTGGCCACGGACGCTTTTCCGGAAAAAGTGCTTTTCCAGAAAAGCATCCTGCCAATGTAGACGCTCTTTTTCCAGAAATACTTATAACGGAAAACTGTTCCATTTTAAGCATTTCCGGAAAAGGGTGCCAGTGTAGACGTAGCCTATGAGTCTATAACCACAAGATCACTTTTTCAATTTAAGTGCACTGTAAGATCTACCTCAAACTCAAATCCCCTTGCCCAGCTTCCTTCTCCCTCTTCTCTGAGGCCCCGCCCCTGCTCCGAGGTCTCACCCTGCTCACTCCATCCCCAAATCTCATTCACTTTCATCATAGGTAGGGAGTTGGGGTGCAGGCTCTGGTCTTGGGCCAAGGGGTTCAGAGTGTGGGAGGGGACACACTGAAGGTAGGGAGGGTTCTGGAGTGGACTAGGGAAGTGTTTCTCCACCAGTGGTATGAGTACCCTCAGGGGGTATGTCTAAACTGCCACCCTAGTTCGAACTAGAGTGACTACTGTACTCATTCGAACTCGCAAATGAAGCCTGGGATTTAAATATCCCAGGCTTCATTTGCATGTTCCCAGGCACCGCCATTTTTAAATGCCCCATAGTTTGAACTACCTGCCCGTGGCTACACGCAGCACAGACTAGGTAGTTCGAATTAAAGCTCCTAATTCGAACTACCGTTATTCCTCCTGCAGTGTAGATACCCAGGGGTACTTGAGAGAAGTCTGGGGGGGGGTACGTCAACGCAACTGAAATTTGGAGAAAACTGAATTTTTGTTTTAAGTTTTACATAGTTTTTATTTTTGTACTTTTTACACTCAAAAATGTCATCACTCGCCTGGCTATGATTAAGTTGTTTAAACAAATGTGATGCAATGGTAGAAAAAAATGTGTGTGTCTGAAAACTGTAGGTACTGGGGGTACTTATATTTTTTTTTGAAAAAGGGGCACTTTATAAAAAAATGTTGAGAAACACTGGACTAGGGGATAGGGCATTTGCCTGAGGAGCGCAGGATTGGGGTCTTGAGTCCCTCCCGCCCCACTCTAGGACTGGCTGGACAGCTAACAAAGGGTGCCCCAGGATTGGAGCTGGCTTCTGCATTAGAAAAACAGGATAAGGGATCTGCTGAAGGTGGGGTAGGCTCTCGAGTGACCCAGGGGATAGGGCATTTGGCTGGGGAGGGTAGAGCTCTAGGTTCAAGTCCCACCCTGGGGGGCAGCAAGACAGCTGCCCTAGGGATGGAGCAGCAGTGTTAAGGCAGATCTACTCCTGCCCTGGCCCTGCACCACTCCTGAACACAGCTGGCATGTACAGCAGTGGCTACGTGTGCTGCCCCTCAGCTTTTACTGCAGGTCTTCTTGTGGTCACCTTTGTCTGTTGGCTACGCAGGGTCTGGAGGCTGGCACAGGAGGTGTGGCATTCATAGCTGCTCCAGCTGTGAAGAAAAGTGAGAAGGGCAGTCATCCCAGGAGACAGGGTGCCTGAAGCCTAGTCCTCATCTCTGAGCTGACACTGAAAGGTCTTGGGTCAGATGAAGGTGATGTGCTTTGAGCAAGCCCATCTGTGGCCTAGACAGCAGGCCCTTTGTTTCAGGGACACAGACATCCTGGGGGAGGGCTCACTGCCCCCCAATCCCAAATCCTGGGGACAAGCAGGCATGGGAAGGTGCCAGCCAGGCCAGGAGCCTGTGGGTGGGAGGAGGGCAGCCTGCGGGTGGGAGGAGGGCAACAGGGTGGCTCTATTTCCCTCCGTGCCATGCACCGTCTGGGTCTGGCAGTGGCGATGTCCCACTGGGAGAGAACTTGTACCCCTATGGGGAGGACATTGGGGAGGTGTGTCTGAGCATCAGATACTGCTTGCTGGGGAGGGTGCTGCTAGAGTTCCCTCCACTTACTCCCCCTTGCCCTCCCATCAGACTCCCATGTCAGGGACCTGTGTTCTCCATCTCACCATGCTTTTCTAGGAGTGGATGCTACCCTGGGAGTGTGAGCATGCCCGTGTACCATGTATGACTAAGCTAATTCGAACTATCGCGTTTAGAACTAAAAACTAGTTCGAATTACCGTTTTGCTAATTCGAACTAGCAAGTCCACATTGAGTGGACTCTGAACAGGGCTTAACGATGGCTGGAAGCAGTGCCGGCAGGGCATCAGAGGAGGACTTAGAGCGTGGAGATGCTGTCTCAGGCTAGCCAAGGGCTGCGCTTAAAGGGTCCCGACCCCCACCCCGGACAGACAGTTCTAAGGGGTGCCCCGCTTGCAAAGCAGTCCTGGCTTGGATTGCCCGGAGTACCCACACTGGGCACATCACACCACTCGGCCATCAGCCCGGCTGCACTTGCCGCAGGCTGCCATCTGGAGAGAGGGGGCAATTGGGGGGCTGCAGGAGAGCTTCCACCCACAGAAGCCCGCAGAGCCAGCCCAGTCCTCCCCAGCGGGGGCTCGTACCCCATTCCTCCCTCACCTCCTTCCACTTACCCTTCCCTAGCCCCCCTTCTTATTGATGTACAAAATAAAGATAATGTTTCTTCCAACATTGACTCTGTCTTTATTGAACAAAACTGGGGCAGACTGGGAAAAGGAGGTGGGAGAGGGGAAGAGAGAGGCTGGGAGAGGGGAGGGCAACTAACATGATCAGGGGTTGGGAACAGGTTCCAAAAGAAGAGAGGCTACAGAGACTGGGACTGTTCAGCTTAGAAAAGAGGAGATGGAGTGGGGACAGGATAGAGGTCTCTAAAAGCAGGGGTTGGGTGGAGAGGGTGCACACAGAAAAGTTCTTCATGAGTTCCCATAAAGAAGGACTAGAGGACACCAAAGGAAAGGAATGGGTAGCAGGCTTCAACTAGTAAGAGAAAGTTGTTCTTGCCAAAGCAAATAGTTAACCTGTGGAACTCCTTGCTGCAGGAGGCTGTGAAGGCTACAACTAGAAGAGAGTTTAAAGGGAAGTGAGATCAAGTCATAGAGGTTGGGTCCATGAAGTGGTATTAGCCAGGGGGTAGGAGTGGTGTCCCTGCCCAAAGTTTGTGGAAGGCTGGAGAGGGATGGCACGAGACAAATGGCTTGGTCACTGTCTTCGGTCCATCCCCTCCAGGGTCCCTAGGGTTGGCCGCTGTCGGCAGACAGGCTACTGGGCTAGATGGACCTTTGGTCTGACCCAGGACGGCCATTGTAAGCTCAGGGCTCAGGGTCGGGGGTCTCAGTGAACCCCCTTGATTTTCATGCACACCTGCTCCTGGGTGGCCAGGCTGGCAGCTCTCCTGCCCTAGCTGGCCACTTTCCTGTGCCTAGTGCGGAGATCGTGGACGAGGTCCACGATGTCCGCACTAGCCCAGGAAGGTGCCCACCTCTTGCGGTCCAGGGCAAGCTCCCAGGAGCCGCCAGCCTGGTCCCGGGAAGAGGGGGTGGGCTGGGGGACATCGGGTGGGTGGCTCTGTGCCGTGCCAGGTGCAGGGTCTGCTGGCTGGGTGCTGGCAGGCTTGCACCTGGCACGGGCACCGTAGCCAGCCCGTGCCCCTTTAAGGGGTCCGTGGCCGGGAGGGGGGCATAGAGTTTCCCTGGTGTTGGCCAGAGTGGCCACCAGGGAAACCTGGGGAGGGCTAGCCTCCCACTAGTTCGAATTAAGGGGCTACACACCCCTTAATTTGAACTAGTAAGTTCAAACTAGGCTTAATCCTCGTAAAATGAGGTTTTCCTAGTTCGAACTAAGCGCTCCGCTAGTTCGATTCAAATTCGAACTAGCGGAGCGCTAGTGTAACGGCTATGAATGTTAGTTCGAACTAACGTCCATTAGTTCGAACTAACATTGTAGTGTAGACATACCATAAAAGAGTATCATAAGGAGGTGGAAGAAAAATTGTTCTGCTTGATCTCTGAGATTAGGATGAGAAGCAATGGGCTTAAATTGCAGCAAGGGAGGTTAGGTTGGACATTAGGAAAAACTTCCTGTCTGTCAGGGTATGTCTACACTACAAAGTTAGTTCGAACTAACGGACGTTAGTTCGTACTAACTTTAATAGGCGCTACACTAGCGCTCCGCTAGTTCGAATTTAATTCGAACTAGCGGAGCGCTTAGTTCGAACTAGGTAAACTTCATTTTACGAGGATTAAGCCTAGTTCGAACTAGCTAGTTCGAATTAAGGGCAGTGTAGACCCTTAATTCGAACTAGTGGGAGGCTAGCCCTCCCCAGGTTTCCATGGTGGCCACTCTGGCCAACACCAGGGAAACTCTATGCCCCCCTCCCGGCCCTGGACCCCTTAAAAGGGCTCGGGCTGGCTATGGTGCCCGTGCCAGGTGCAAGCCTGCCAGCACCCAGCCAGCAGACCCTGCACCTGGCAGGGCTCGAGCCAGCCACCCGATGCCCCCCAGCCCTCCCCCTCTTCCCGGGACCAGGTTGGCGGCTCCCGGGAGCTTGCCCGGGACCACAAGAGGCGGGCACCCGCCTGGGCTAGTGTGGACATCGTGGACCTTGTCCACGATCTCCGCACTAGGCACAGGAAAGTGGCCATCTAGGGCAGGAGAGCTGCCAGCCTGGCCACCCAGGAGCAGGTGTGCATGAAAATCAAGGGGGTCCAGTGAGACCCCCGACCCTGAGCCCTGAGCTTACAATGGCCGTCCTGGGTCAAACCAAAGGTCCATCTAGCCCAGTAGCCTGTCTGCCGACAGTGGCCAACCCTAGGGACCCTGGAGGGGATGGACCGAAGACAGTGACCAAGCCATTTGTCTCGTGCCATCCCTCTCCAGCCTTCCACAAACCTTGGGCAGGGACACCACTCCTACCCCCTGGCTAATACCACTTCATGGACCCAACCTCCATGACTTGATCTCACTTCCCTTTAAACTCTCTTCTAGTTGTAGCCTTCACAGCCTCCTGCAGCAAGGAGTTCCACAGGTTGACTCTTTGCTTTGTGAAGAACAACTTTCTCTTACTAGTTTGAAGCCTGCTACCCATTCCTTTCCTTTGGTGTCCTCTAGTCCTTCTTTATGGGAACTAATGAAGAACTTTTCTGTATGCACCCTCTCCACCCAACTCCTGCTTTTAGAGTCCTCTATCCTGTCCCCCCTCTGTCTCCTCTTTTCTAAGCTGAGAAGTCCCAGTTTCTTTAGCCTCTCTTCTTTTGGGACCTGTTCCCAACCCCTGATCATTGTAGTTGCCCTCCCCTCTCCCAGCCTCTCTCTTCCCCTCTCCCACCTCCTTTTCCCAGTCTCCCCCAGTTTTGTTCAATAAAGACAGATTCCATTTTTGAACACAATTGTCCTTTATTGTGTACATCAAGAAAAGGGGCTAGGGAATGGTAAGTGGAAGGAGGTGAGGGAGGAATGGGGTACGAGCCCCCGATGGGGAGGACTGGGCTGGCTCTGCGGGCTTCTGTGGGTGGAAGCTCTCCTGCAGCCCCCCAATTGCCCCCTCTCCCCAGATGGCAGCCTGCGGCAAGTGCAGCCGGGCTGATGGCCGAGTGGTGTGATGTGTCCAGTGTGGGCACTCCGGGCACTCCAAGCCAGGACTGCTTTGCAAGCGGGGCACCCCTGAGAACTGTCTATCCGGGATGGGGGTCGGGACCCTTTAAGCACAGCCCTCGGCTAGCCTGAGACAGCATCTCCACGCTCTAAGTCCTCCTCTGATGCCCTGCCGGCACTGCTTCCGGCCATCCTTAAGCCCAGTTCAGGGTCCACTTAATGTGGACATGCTAGTTCAAATTAGCAAAACGCTAATTCGAACTAGTTTTACTTCTAGACGCGTTAGTTCGAATTAGCTTAGTTCGAATTAACTAATTCGAACTAAGTTAGTTCAAATTAGCGCTGTAGTGTAGACGTACCCCCAGGGAGGTTAAATACTAGAATAAAATGCCTAGTGAGATTGCAGAATCTCCATCACTGGAGATATTTAAAACCAGGTTAGACAGACACCTGTCAGGGATGAGCTAGGGCAACTCAACTTTGGAAGCCCCAGGGGCCACACTGATACTTACAGAACATGCTGAGGGCCTCAATTTAAGTGTGGTTGCATATGCAAGTAAATATATACAAATAGCTTCTCACACACTGACAGGCATGAATACAAAGATTAAGGCAATACTACACAACACACAGGCCCCATTTAAGTCAGTTCTGCTGATATTAATAAAATGCAATGTTTACCCAATTTCTACCCATGTGACAGCACTTTTCATGAGCAAGGACAGTCCAAGAACTTAACTACTGGAACACATATCTACAGAAGTTCATTACACTGACTACTTTCGGGTCCCACTCACCAGCCACATGTTGATCCCCACATAAACCCAAACTGCACCGTGGGGCACAAACAAACTGGCCGTGGGCAGCATACCATGTTATTAATAAATATTTTATAAACCTTTACCTTTTCTCTCTGCTGCCATGTCTCCTCCCCTTGCTCCATCAGCTCCCCTGGTGCCTGCTGCCCCCCAACTCCTCACCCTCCTTTGCTGTCCTGACTCCTGCCCTTCTCACTGCCCTCAGCCCTCCTGCAACTTGCCCCCCTCCACCAGCCCTTCTCTCCTCCCTGTGCCCACTCCTCCAGTAGCCCCACTCTGATCATGTGAGCTACCCCTCTTCTAACACCTAAATTATATGGAGATTGCATATCTCCTAGAACTGGAAGGGACCTTGAAAGGTCACTGAGTTGAGTCCAGTCCCCTACCTTCACAGCAGGACCAAGTACCATCCCCTGACAAATTTTTGCCCCAGATACCCTCTGCAAGGTTTATACTCACAATGCTGGGTTTAGCAAGCCAATGCTCAAACCACTGAGCTATCCCTCTCCCCTCTACACACCTCTATCTACATATACACTTGGCCTGCCTCTCTCCTCTGGTGCTGGTCCCTCCCCTGCAGGTATCTGCCCTTCTTCTTCACCCCAGAATCCTCTGGCACCTGCACCTTCCCTTAGCCCTGCACTCTGCTGGTGCCTCCCCCTTCCCTTACTGCCCCTGCTCCCGATACTCACCCCCTCACCACTCTCTGCCCCTTCCCTTCCTGCCCCTCTGTGCCCTCACACATGCCTTGCTCCATCCCCACCTTTCTCATGCCCACCCCTCTTTTCAAGCCTTCACCCAGCACCTCCCCCTCTAGCCCCCAATGCCCTTCCCATCTCCTCTCCTCTCCTCTCCTCTCCTCTCCTCTCCTCTCCTCTCCTCTCCCAGCATCACCCTGTCCCCCCTCCCACTGACACCTCCCCTCCTGCCCTTTCCCTCATTGTCTTCACTTGCCCGCCTGCCATTTGTCTCTCCTGCACCCCTGTCTCTTGGTGCCTTCCCCTCCCCCCACTCAAGATCCTTCTCCTTCCACCTCTCCCGCTTTGTCTCCTTTCCTCCTCCCAAGCCCCTTCCTTTCCCCCACCACCGCCACCTCCTCTCCCCTCCCCCGCTGCCACCACCCCCTTGCACTAGCCTGTTCCCTACCTTCTGCCTTCCCTGTTGCGGGGCCAGAGTCTGTGCTCAGGCCCCGGAGGCTGAACCCAGGACCAGGGAGGCCCCACAATGTGCTTCCCAGGAGTTTCAAAATCCTGGGCCATGACGTCATGTCATGCCTGCGTGTCCTCCCCGCCCACGTGTAACACCGCGCACGAGGAGTAACGGTAGTTTGGAATAGGAAGCCTAATCCAAACTACCTAGTTCGTGCCGCGTGTAGCCACGGGCACAGAGTCCGAATTAGCGGACATTTAAAAATGGTGGCGCCCGGCAATATTTCAAATTCAAATCCCGGGCTTCATTTGCAACTCCGGTTGCCTACATTAACCACCCTAGTTCGAACTACGGTGGTAGTGTAGACATACCCTAAGAGAGCAGTATGCGGGCTTGACATTCTAATATGAAACTGGAGAAAAGTCTTGAGAGTCTCTGGGGCTATGTCTAGACTGCCCGCTTTTTTTGGAAGAAGCTTTTGCAGAAGAGATCTTTAAAAAAAATTCTTCTTAAAGAGAGCATCCACACTGCCAAATCGCATTAAAAAAGTGCACTAAATGGACCTAATCTCTCATTTAAGCTGTGGTTACTATGGACGGCGCGGCCACCAGGGCAACTGTGCTTTTTCCTCTTTCCTCTTCTTTTGAAATAACTCCCTCTTCCCCGTCCACATGCCTTTTTCTGAAAGAGCTCTTTGGGAAAAAGTTGTCTTCTTCATGCACTGAGCTGTCCCTGTCCCCACCTCCTGGCTAGACCCCCTAACAGCACCATGCCCCCTCTCCCTGCCCAGACTCCCATGAGTACCCTGCCCTGGCCCCCACCAGCACCGGGCTCCTTCTCTCTGGCCAAATCACCATCCAGAACCCTGACTTGTGGCCAGACCCCCACCAGCACCCTACTCATGTCCCTTCCCTCCTGGCCAGACATCTACCCGCAGCTTGCTCCTGTACCTTTTTGCTCCTGTACCCTATTTTCTACCCCCATCCCTATCCCACCACTGGCAGCCCTGTCCCACACACTGGATCCCTTCTTTTTGGCCCCAACTCAGAGTGTAGACAGGCCCACAAATTTTGCTAACCCTGGAACCCCAGAAGAGTTAATCTGGCTTGAGGCCTTGAACCTCAGTCCTACCTATCCTTCCACCCCCCCATGGAGCTGGATTGCCAGGGGAGTGAGGTGTCTTAGTTTGGGCCACATCAGCGAGGCTGGGGGGGTTTGGAGGGGTTGTTTTTTTGCATCTCATTTGTGAGTTACCCAACTGATTTTTCTATGGGTCAGTGACCTCTGACCCAAAACAGGTTCCCTGCCCCCTCTCAAAAATAAAGACAATGATGAAACATTGTGTGTTTGACATAATATTTTATTTAAAAATGAAGCTTGGCCAACAAGCCCCCAACTGGGGACAAGTCCCCATCTGGCCACAGCATCAGAACATTCCTGCACGCCCCCGGACCTCAAACCTGGGCCCATCATACACCTGAACCCCTTGCCCTGAGCCCCTCATACCTCCATATCCCCAAACTCCTGCACCCCCACACCTCCACTCTTGTGCCACAATACTCCTGCACCATCCACACACTGCAAACCTGTGTCCTGAGCCCATCATACACCCAGCCCCCCTGCTCTGAGCCCCTCATATATGCCAACCTAAACTCCTGCACCCCCACATCCACAAACCTGCGGCTTGCTCAGCACCCCAACCCTCCACCTGACCTCAACAATCTCCAGCCTCGAGCCCTCTCACTGAGCCAGCCACCTCCTCCTGCACCCAAATTCCCTCCCAGAGCTTGCACCTCTCACCCTTTCTGACACCCAAATCCCTCCTTCCCACCCCATAGCCCGCACCACCTGGGGATAGTGGTATAGTGAGAATGGTGATGGGGGGCAGTTGCGTTTGGGCGCCACACTAAGGGGGTGCCAATTTAGTCCCCCTTCGCTCCCCCTGTCATCCCTCAACTTGTCTGCTCATCTTCCACCTGCTGGCGGCTGGAGCCTACTCCCCATCTTTCCATCCCCAGCCCAACCCTCCAGCTCTGCCGGTGGCTTAGTGCATGCGGAGGCCTAGCCCCAATTTGGAGGGGGTGGTGGAAGACACAGTACAAGCTGCCCCCCCTCCTCCTAGGGTACACTAGGCTCAGCCGTGTGCCAGGTTCAGGGCCCCTCTACAGCGGTGGTGGGGAGAAGGGGCCCAAATTTTGCCTTTGCCCCCAGGTGCATAATACCCTCGCTATGGTTCTGGCTGGGGACAGCAAAGGATGGAGAAGAGGGGAACAGAGAGGGTGTGGCCCCAAGGAAGGGGTGGGGTCTTGGGGAAGAGATGGGGTAGAGCTTGGCTTGCCCTGACATTTAAAAAAGTGATCTTGGGTATAGAAAGGTTGGAGACCATTGGTCTAGGGACACAATTCCTACCCATCCTAGCTAATAGCCATTGATGGACCTACCTTCCATGAATCTATCTAGCTCTTTTTTGAACCCTGTTAAAGTCCTGGCCTTCACCACATCCTCTGGCAAGAAGTTCCAGAGGTTGACTGTGTGCTGAGTGAAGAAAAATTTCCTTTTGTTTATTTTAAACCTGCTGCCTATTAATTTCATTTGGTGACCCCTAGTTCTTATATTGTGGGAATAAGTAAATAACTTTTCCTTATTCACTTTTTCCACACCAGTCATGATTTTATAGGCCTCTATCAAATCCCCCCTTAGTCTCCTCTTTTTTTAAGGTGAAAAGTTCAAGTCTTTTAAAGCTCTCTTCATATGGGAACTGTCCCAAACCCCTAATCATTTTTGTTGCCCTTTTCTGAAACGTTTCCAATGGCAAGTATGTAAGTATGGCCACGTAAGTATGGTATTATGCTAGGTTATTGCTCTTGTCCATTTATGCAGCTGTTGTCGCAAGTCTTTTATTGTGTGTAATCATAATATTCTTTACATTAAAATTACTCAGTTTCTGTTGTCAATGGTGTAAGTGTATTAGTTGCTGTGGTTCCCAAAAATCTGCCTCCTGAGCTGTCTAGCTCTTAATTTCTGTGGCCAGAGAGGACAAACCTAGAAATATTCTGGGCAGATTGGAGAGCCATCCCATGATAAATTCTCAACAAGACCTCTGGTCAACAGAGGATAAGGTGGACAAGGCTTTTTTCAGACAACCAACAGAAGTTTCCAGATCATAGGCGGTGGTTCTCATGGGGGACTTCAATTATGTTGACAACTGCTGGAAGAGCAACAGCTGGGCACAGACAATCCAGATATTTTTGGACAGTGTTGAGGACAACTTCCTGGTGCAAATGCTGAAGGAATCAACTGGGTGCAAACTCCTTTTAGCCTTCTGCTCAAACAGGAAAGAATTTTCAGGGAAAGTAGATGTGGATGCCAACCTTAGCAGCAGTGATCATGAGATGATTGAATTCAGGATCCTGACAAATGGAACAAAGGAGAGCAGCAGAATACGGACCTTGGACTTCAGAAAAGCAGACTTTAACTCCTTCAGGGAACTGATGGGCAGGATTCCCTGGGAGGCTAATATGAGGGGGAAAGGAGTCCAGGAGAGTTGCTTTATCTAAAGAAGCCTTATTGAGGGAGCAGGAACAAACCATCTCAATGCACAGTAAGAAAAGCAAATATGGGAGGTGACCAGGTTGGCTTAACAGAGAACTCTTCAGTGACCTTAAACACAAAAAGGAAGTTTACAAGAACTGGAAACCTGGACAGATGGCAAGGGAGGAGCATAAAGTCATTGTTTGAGCGTATGGGGGTGTTTCAGGAAGCCCAAAACCTAGTTGGAGTTGCAGCTAGCAGAGAATGTGAAGGATAACAAAAAGGGTTTCTGCAAGTGTGTTGGCAATAAGAGAATGGTCAGGGAGGGTGTGGAACCCTTACTGAATGAAAGAGGCAACCTAATGACATATGGTGTGGAAAAAACTGAAGTACTTCATGATTTTTTTTGGCCTCAGTCTTCACAGACACAGTCAGCTCCCGGACTGCTGCACTAGGCAGCACAGTATGGGGAGGAGGTGAGTAGTTCTCAGTGGTGAAAGAAAAAGTTAAGAACTATTTATAAAATCTGGACATTCACAAATCCATGCATGTGAGGATGCTAAGGAAGCTGGCTGATGTGATTGCAGAGCCATTGGCCGTTATCTTTCAAAACTTGTGGAGATGGGGAGAGATCTCAGATAATTGCAAAAAGGTAAACGTAGTCCCCAGTTTTAAAAAGGGGAACAAGAACAATCCAGGGAACTATAGACCAGTCAGCCTTATCTCAGTCCTCAGAAAAATCATGGACAGGATCCTCAAAGAATCCATTTTGAAGCACTTGGAAGAGGGGAAAGTGATCAGGAATAGTCAGCATGGATACACCAAGGGCAAGTCATGCCTGATCAATCTGATTAGCTTCTATGTTGAGGTAACTGGCTCTGTGGACATGGAGAATTCGGTGGATTTGATATACCTTGACTTTAGCAAAGCTTTTGATATGGTCTCCCACAATATTCTTGCCAGCAGGGTAAGGGAGTATGGATTGGATAAATGGACTGTAAGGTGGATAGAAAGCTGGCTAGATTGTCAATGGGTGGTGATCAATGGCTCAATGTTTGGTTGGCGGTCAGTTTCAAGTGAAGTGCCCCAAGGATCGGTTCTAGGGCCAGTTTTGTTCAACATCTTTATTAATGAACTGGATGAGGGGATGGATTGCACCCTCAGCAAGTTTGCAGATTACACTAAAATAGGGGGAGAGGTAGATATGTTGGAAGGCAGGGATAGGGTCCAAGGTGACCTAGAAAAATTAGAGGATTGGGCCAAAAGAAATCTGATGGGGTTCAACAAAGACAAGTGTAGAGTCCTGCACTTGGGATGGAAGAATCCCAAGCATTGTTGCAGGCTGGGGACCGACTGGCTAAGTAGCAGTTCAGTGGAAAAGGACCTGGGGATTACTGTAGATGAGAAGCTGGATATGAGTCAGCAGTGTGCCCTTGTAGCCAAGAAGGCTAATGGCATATTAGCAGGGGCAGCAGGATTGTATAATTTTTGGTGGTGCCCCATTAGCCACACCCCCTGACTCCTGTTAACCATGCCCCCTAACCTCCGTTAACCACACGTCTGGAGGTAACACGCTCGGGGCAAGATGGACACATGACCAGAAGTAAAAGGTGTCATGTCACCCCTCTCAAAGGACTTTTCCCACCATCCTCCTACCAGCAGGGATTAGTTTGGCCCCCACCAAACCCCCCTCATGAAACTATCCTGTAATGACATTAACTCAATGTGTGTGACATTAACTCAGGGGCAGAGAGGCTGGGGGAAGTGTTCCCTCTAAGATGCTCATGCCTGGGCATCTCCCCGCTCACCTGTAAATGCTGCGTATGCCAGCATCAGCCAGCAGCATGAACCGGCAAAGGGTAGCCGTACTGAAAGCTGTGCACGGCAGGGATGGGCCGGAGTTGGCGGGGACATTCTGGGGCCAGGGAGGGAGGAAGCATGGTGGGGGGCAGGGCCCACTCCAGGCAGGGCCAGGAGAGAGACGCAGCTCCAAATATTGGTGGAGCAGGGCCCCCGGCTTTGAATATTGCTGGAGCATGGGCACCACGAGCCCATATAACTCGCCGCCCATGCATATTAGGGTGCATAAGGAGGAGCATTTCCAGCAGATCTAAAGAAGTGATTATTCCCCTTTATTCTTAACTGGTGAGGCCACATCTAGAGTATTGCATCTAGTTTTGGGTGCCCCACTACAGGAGGGATATGGACACATTAGAGAGGGTCTTGTGGAGGGCAACCGAAATGATTATGGGGATGGAGCACATGACTTCCGAGGAGAGGCTGAAGGATTTGGACTTGTTTGGTCTAAATTCTAAAAACTTTTTTCAACTATAAGATTACCATATTGATTATGTAACCGAACCTCAAGAATAGAACTCAAGTCAGTATTTATATTGATCTTGTAATCAATACTCTCTCTTTTTTTTTAACTAAATTTTAATTGATAAGAATTGACTATAATGTGTATTTGGGATAAGGTCAGGAATATTTCTTGACCTCACTTATTACACATGGTCCCACTTCCCCTCACAGGCTCTTAAGTAGAACCTACATTTGCAGATTCCACTTTATAACCATGGGTATCCACATTCACAGATATCCATGGCTCATTTTTATGGATACAAAATTTGTATCAAATTTGCAGATATCCACTCTCAATGCCCATGTAATGTTTTCTTTTCTAATTTACCATGTTGAGAGGTGATCTTCATCTCCACAAAAGACGTTGAAAAATTACAGATGGTTCAGAGAACATGTACATAATAATACGAAGCCTTAAAGTGAGAGACTGAACAAGCTCAAATTATTTAGCACTAGAAGATTTACTCGGTGTTGCTCGGGTCCTTAACTCAATTAATTTTTGTTTTTCTTCATTTGAATCATTGCTCTGGGGTGGGTCTGGGCTTGAGGGGTTCAGTGGGCAGGATGCTCCAGGTAAAGAGGACTACCTGGTCCTCTCTCACTGCAGCAGCTTTGGGGCCAGGTGAGAAGCACCTCTCCATGGCTGCTGCAGCTCCAGCAGGCACAGCTGGAGGAGGAGTGCATGTCCCCTGGCTGGGGCAGGTCCAGGTTTGTCTGTCCTCCTGGCAAGCTTCGGGTTTGGGCAGTCCTGGATGGAGGGGGCTTGTCACCAGCTAACCCCTTTCACCTGCCTAGTGAGTCTGTCCCTTTTCTGTATGGTTTTATGAGAAACAATCCCATTCCAGGTACATCCCATTTTTCATGGTACATCCCAAAAGGAAGCTGTATAATGAATTTGGTAGTTCTAGTTCTTACCATTTACGAGGAGTTCTTGAACAAACAGACAGACAGATGGAAACACAGTTAGACACAAAAACAGACAAACTGTCTCAAAAATATAGTAGGTAATAAAGAGAAGGACAAGAGCAGATTCTTGACCATAGTTTAAGCACCGTAATGGTAAGAAGATTCCAGATACTAGGAGGCCTTCTAATCTCGCAGACAAAGGCCTGAGAACATCCAACAGCTAGAAGTTGAGGCTAGATAAATTCACATGGATATATATTAGACTCAGATTCTTAACTGGGAGTGTAGTTAATCACTGGACAGCGTATCAAAGGAATTGGTAAATTCATCATTGCTTGAAGTCTTTAAGTGGAGATTGGATGTATTTCTAAAAGATACATTCTAATTCATACACAACATATTGGATTTATGTAGCAGAGAAGAATAATTTCTTCCAATGCAGAAATCATTAGGTGAAATTCAATAGGATGTGTTATGCAGGAGGTCAACTCTTTTGGCCTTAAACTCTGAATCTCAGTTGATATTTTAAATACATTTAATGAAAGATATAGAATGTACTACATGGACAAGTTTTGTGTTGCAGGAGAAATTTTAATCTGAATTTCCTTATTTTTATGTACTCGTTTTCTCAGCTTCCACACTGTATTAATGAATATGTGCCATTTACTTACATAATACATATAAAAAGTAGTTTTAAAGAACAGTTTGCAAAGTCAAGCACTCAAAAGTTAGAAAATAACAGAATTCTGTACAATCTTACTTTATCCCCCTGGTCCAAATGCATTAGACTAGGGTACAATCTCTATTTCATAGAAATATGCAATTTCCTCCCCTGCCTGTGCTCCCATTCCCAATCTTTCCCCATGCCCCTGTAGACCTTCCTATTCCCAGGTTACCTGCCCAGCGAGTCTGACTTCACCCATCTGGGTTCCTCATCCAACCTGCCCTCCCCATCAGCATCCAGTCATTCTCCCCACATCCCCAGCTCCTCGTTTTCCTCCTTAGGCTCTTTATCAGGCTATGTCTACACTGCAGGCTTCTTTTGGAAGAAGCTTTTCCAGAAGAGATCTTCCAAAAAAACTTCTTCCGAAAGAGCACGTCCACACTGCCAAAGTGCATCGAAAAAGTGATCTGCTTTTTTGAAAGATAGCATCCAGACTGAATGGACACTATCTTGCATGTAAGCTGTGATTACTATGGATGGAGTAGCCACCAGTACACCTGTGCCTTTTCCTCTTTCCTTTTCTTCCAAAAGAACTTCCTCTTTCCCATCCCCACACACCATTTTGCAAAAGAGCTCTTTCAGGAAAAGGCTTCTTCCTCATAGGAAGAGGACTACCAATGTTGGAAAAACCCTTCTGAAAGTAGGAATAAGAGATCCTCTGGAAAAGGCTTTATTTTCCGGAGAATCACGTCTAGACTGGCGATTTTCTCCGGCTTATCTCCAAGCCGGAAAAAAGCGGCAGCCATGTTAATGCAAATACAGCGGGGGATATTTAAATCCCCCGTGGATTTGCCTATTCCAAAGTGCTACATTAGCATCCCTTTTCTGGAAAGGGATGCCAATGTAGACACAGCCTTCAAGTCACTGATTCAAGCATGAGTGTATTACAAAGAAAACGTTCCCAGATTTTTTTTTCAAATGACAAAACAATATACATTTCCCTCATCTTGGAAACTTTCCAGAAACCTTCAGCCTGAGGCAAACAGCTGGCATGGAGAATTTCAACCAAACTTACAACAGGGCCTTATAATGGGAAAGTGCTGGGCAGTCCTAGGCAGTGCTACCACCCCTGCTTCCAATATATTTTCCTCTCTGTAGAAAAAAAGTGTGTTCATGAATTAACTAAATGCTTTGCAATTCATTGTCTAATGACTAGCTCTTCAGGGTGGGCCAGCAGATTTTCTGTGCAATATTCTTTTCAAACCATTCTGGGGACATATTGTGATTTAGTGCAAGCATATAAGGAAGGGAAGACAACTGCTGGAAAGAAACTTCCACCTCCTTTGTGTCTCTGCACAAATGTCAAGGATAATCCTTGTCCATGTGGTTGGGAAGTATGGGGATTGCTCCACCTTTGCCCAGAGTTACACATCTCCCAACAGTGCCTTGGCCCACTGTCTCTATCTCAGCCCATGCTGTGCCAAAGGAATAGACTGAATCATCCAATACAATGGTGCAAAATGCCATTTGCCCTAGGTAGCTTTAGGGATGGATTCTTGGCAGCAGATCTTGAGGAATGATCCTTTGCTGAGCCCCTCCGGGCTGGCATAGTGGTTCATGGCTTCCTATTCAGGGCAGCGCTAAAGGGCACAACTCCATGTATTAATGTCCTTCCTGTTAAAGTAGCTTTTCTTATGATTATAACTTCAGCAAGAACAGTTTTGGACCTTTGTGCTTTGTCAACAAAAGAAAGACTTTGCACCTTTTCATTCAAAGCAGCTAGTGGGAGTGCTCAATAAAAACAGCTCCAGAACAATTAAAAAAAACCCAGTGATCTCTAGCTCTTGACGGTCTCCAAATGTAACATTGCCTTCTTTTACTGCAGCATAGGCATGTATACAAATAAAGCAGTGGCTCAAAATGTAGATGTCAGATCTCTGATGATAAATATTAAAACAGCACAACCAAAGTGCATTTTGTCTTCAAGAGAGGAGGTTGTTATGAGAATTATGGATAACTAAGAGAAATGGCACAGCAACTTTTGACCAATTACTTATTTATCTATCTATGTCTGTTTGCCTTGCCTTACAAATCGTAAACCATCAGGGCAGGAACTATTTTCTGCTCCATATAGCATCTAGCATAATGGGCCCTGATCTTGGTTGGAGTCCTGAGACATAGCAATGACAAACATAATATTAATATGTTATAAAAAGATGATTCAGGAAAATGTCTTTAAACTTTAGATCCATTTTCACTGATAGATGTGTACATCTGGAAAAACGCTTTTGAAGTCAATGGACTTACACAAGACTTATAAAGGTTTGATGCAGAGAGAATTTGGCCCTTTACCTTGATACAGGGCTGATGTGTCTCATCCTCAAATCAGTTTCTGTAGTCCATTTCTGGGGCCATGTCTACAGTAGGGGGTATGCAACTCTAGCTATGTTAATTGCATAGCTGGAGTTGACATATCTTAATTCAAATTTTGGCATCAACCCAACAATGAGATGTGTCTGGGAGAAATGCTCCTGTTGACTTCCCTTACTCCTCCCAAGGAGAAGGCATACTGACATCAATGGGAGTACTCTCAATATTCAATTTAGAGGGTCCTGATTAGACCTGCTTGATCGAATGACAGAAGATCAACTCATGGAGCATCAATCATTGGGTAAGTATAGACATGTCTGCACAGCCTACTGACTGGAGTCAGTTACAGCAGCCCTTTCCCTCAGGGCAGTGAAGCCTAATGGTCAGAGTCACTCCCAGTTAGTTATAGTGGGCCCTGCCTTCAAGGCAGCAAGGCCTAGTGGCCAGAGTCAGTAACCATGGCTCTGTTCACAGCACAGTGTGGCCCAAGGGTCACAGTCAGTAAATGTGATTCCTCCCCCCTCCCCCACCTTGGCCCTACCCTAGGGCCTTAATGGCAGAGGGGTGGCCCACCATTAGGTCATAACACACTAATTCAATTGGGTGTGAGGTACCACTCACTCGCCCTCTCTGGGTAACTTCCTAAACTGCATCCTGGGGCTGCCATTTGTGGGCTGCTGGGGTTGCTGGACTCATCCACAAGTTGACCCTCTGGTCTCTCTGGGCACCAGGCCTAAGTGCTTTCCAGCCAAGGTACCAGCGGTTCTTTAGTAGGAGCTTCCATCACAGGTACTTCCTGTCCCACCATCTGCCCTCACTGAGCTGGGTTGCTGCCTTTTGTATCTGCTCCCCAGTTGGATCATGACTAGCAGGGCCACGGGGGAGTGGCATCCTCATCCAAAGACTGGGATAAGCTCTCTCAGTAGCAGTGCGGAGATGATATGCTCTGTCACTCACCTTCAAATGGGGAATGGTGTATATTTAAGAAATACATAATGCTGTCTACAGAGATGATCTGAAATCAGAGCAAATTCCACAAAGGAGCGAGGCCAGCTTCATTGGCAGAGAATTCCTAGGCTCTGTGGTACTGGTTTTGAAGTAATTTACTACATCTGTGGAAAGCATTCTGGCATGATGACAGAGCAAGTAGAGCTAAGTCACATCAGTAAGTCTGTGTCTACATTGGCACCCTTTTCCGTAAAAGGGACGCTAATGAGACCAGTCAGAATTGCAAATGCCGTGGGGGATTTAAATATCCCCCGTGGAATTTGCATGAACATGGCTGCCGCTTTTTTCTGGCTTGGGGTAGGAATAAGGGATGCCAAAGTAGAAATAAGGGATCTTCCAGAAAAGGGTTTATTTTCCTCAAGATTCCGTCTAGACTGGCGCTTTTCTCCGGCAAAACCCCGAGCCGGAAAAAAGCGACAGCCATGTTCATGCAAATGCCGCGGGGGATATTTAACCGCATATGCAATTCTGAAGTGTCTCATTAGCATCCCTTTTATGGAAAAGGGTGCCAGTGTAAACACAGCCTAAGTGACTGATAATTCTTTAGATCTGCTTTGTGCCTTGCAGGGAAATATGAAGGGCTATTGTTGAAGCTAATTGACTTAGTACAATTTAAAGAAAACAAATGATTGGATAAGGAGATATTTTTCTTTTTCTCATAAAGACGTGAACTCTATCAGATTTTTACAATGATGTTTCTTTCTGTTTGTCAGATTGTTTATGGTCCTTGTGAGGGAGGAGATGGAAATAAATGGTATGACCTGTTATACAGAGTGCTGAAAATATGGGAGGAGATAATAGAGCAGGTAGGGAAGTACACAAGGGCATGGAAGCACCCATGGAAGCAGACAGGGCAGTGTTGCTCATTTGGAAGCTACCTGGGAGCAGATAAGACTCTGGATAGAGTCTTAAGAAGGTTTTACTGGCTGGGATTCTGACTGGAAGTCCAATGCTACTGTGCCTCCTGCCTGGAATGCCAGATGCATAGCCCTCGACCATATCTGAGGATGCTACATGTACCCTTATCGGTAATTGAAGTCCCTTTTGAAAGGATAGCCATGGATCTAGTGGGCCCAGTAGAAAGGTCAGCCCGGGGCCACCAACATATCCTTGTCATCTTTGATGATGCCACATGGTATGCCAAAGCCCGACATCCAAGACAATAGCAAAAGAACTGGTACAGGTTTTTGCTAAGATAGACATACTTACGGAGATCCTAACAGACCAAGGGACCCCTTCATGTCAAGATTCATGAAAGACCTATGTAACTTGCTTTTCATCTGAGCCTTGTGGACCTCAATTTTCCATCCTCAAATGAATGGCTTAGTTGAGAGGTTTAATCGCACCCTGATTTGGACAGCGATGGCCCAAAATGAAAAGACTGGGATAGCCTTCTACTGTACCTGATGTTTGCAAATATGAAATTCCCTCGGCATCTACTGGATTCTCCCCTTCGAGCTACTATATGGGTACTACCCATGTGCCATACTTAATATAGCCAAGGATTGGGACAAATGGCTCAACCCAGGGAAGAAGGTTATTGAGCATGCGGCACGGATGAGAGAGAATAACCTGAGTGACCTGCATAGTTCAGGAACATTTGGAGAAAGCTCAAGAGATCCAGCAGATGTACTATGACCATTGGACAGGATTTCAGCCAGGAGGCCAGGTAATGATATTGGCAACGACAACACAAAGCAAATTGCTAGCCAGCTGGCAGGGGCTCTGTGAGATAGTGGAAACCATTGAAGAGGTGCATCACAGAAGGTAAAGCAACCAGGCTGTGAAGGGCCAGAGCAAATCTATCACATCAACCTACCAGGCAACAAATGTGCCTGGTAACCCAGCAATCTCTGCCCCCAGCAAGTAGCCCTCAGGGGCAGGTCAAGATTATCTCCCAAATTAACCGTCTGATTTTTCCTTTTTAATAACTTAGCCTGCTTAGGGACCTATGAAGAGAACATTCTTGTGCTGTCCAGTGGAATCAGATCAGTCCCTTTCCTCTTTATACTCTACCTCCAAGACTCTGGCTTTTGTTGTCATTTAATAATATACAGGTTGGACCTCTTAAATCCTGGACTCTTTGGTCTGGCAACATCCGTGGTCTGGCAAGATCATGCCAATTTACAAAGCCAATTTACAAAGCTTGCAGAGCTCTGGTAGACAGGAGACAAAGATAAAGACAGTCTTAATTTTTAAAACAAATATGGAATATCTAATTTATTACTATTATACGCCACATTTTTCTACACAACCATATGTAGCAGTTACAGTGCATTTCAGCCATGGAGCTCAAAGTGCTTTATGAAGATGTACTAACAGATGCTGGAACACAGAGAGATAAAATGACTGGCCCAAGACCACAGGGCAGACTTGTATGTACAGCCTAACCCTTTCCGGTAGGCCATGCAGCCCTCTTGGGTCAAGCCTTACAGATCTTCATAAAAGTATAGGAAGAAATCCTGACTCCACTGTGGCCAAAAGAATTTGCAACGGACTTCTATGGGACCAGGAGTTTCCCGACTAAGCATTCTGTGTTGTCAGAATTCCGTACCTAAGTTGTGCATTAAGATGTCTAATCTATAACTTAATTGAATTTGCTCTGTGGCAAAGTTTTCTAACTGCCTTTGCCAGTTGTTATCTTCATCAGATAAAAGTTACATTATTCAGACATTGAACTGGAGGACTGATTGATGGATTTGGAATGCAAAGGTTGCTTAGAAGGCTATGTGGGTTTGATTTCCCTCTGATACTTCTATGAGAAGTAAAATTTAACTAAAAGAATATATATCCCACTTAGCCTGTTCATGCCTGACCACCATAAGTGCAATAATAGCATTTATTGCAGGCTCTCATCCATGACAAGACCATTTTAAAGAACTGAGTTTTGACAAATAAAAACAGAGATGGGTCTTATTGACCTCAGCACGGAATCACTTTGACAGGGCCCCCTCAGATAACCTCCTCAGATATCTTCCCCTTTTATGTCATTTATCAGTGTTATAATCTGATGAGGAAAATTCTCAATCTCCACGTAACTTTTTGTTTTAAAACCGTAGAAGCCAAAAAGTGGAAAGAGTCAGCCCACTTTCAGTAATGCTCACTGTTGTGCAGGCAATGAATAAACCCAATGTTTTCCCTTCTAGAAAAAGCCAACAAATGCTCTTACTGTGAGTTTTAGGCACACAGAATCAGAACCTCAGGGCTACTCTAAATTGGGGACAGCTGTTTAATATTCTTTCTCAACTCCTCCACAGCTAGATTCCTAGCTACAGCTTCTGTGCTGGGGCCTGTGAGATGGGTGGCATAGGGCAGTTTTGCCAGCTCTAAGGGTGTGTCTAGACTACAGAGTTTTTTCGACAAAAGTGGACTTTTGTCGACAAAACTATACCTGCGTCTACACTACCGCTGAGTTCTGTCGACATAATGTCGACAGAACTCAGCAGTTTTGTCGACGCTGGTAAACCTCATTTTACGAGGCATAATACCTTTTGTCGACAGAGTTCTGTCGACAGAAGGTGTTATTGCATGTAGGGTTGTGTCTAGACTACAGGGTTTTGTCGACAAAGCAGCTTGCTTTGTCGACAGAACTGAATGTGTCTAGACGCTCTTTGTCGACAGAAGTTTTGTCGACAGATACTGTCGACAAAACTTCTGTCGACAAAAGCCTGTCGTCTAGACGTACCCTAAGATACCTGCATGCTGACTTTTGTTTTTGCTAGTGGGTGCTTCATCCTGAGGCCTTGCCCTTGTTAAGCCTTTTCCACTGAGGCGGAACCCCCATTCTGTTGCTTCCCACCCTCCCACTCTGTTCCCTCCCTCAAACTCCTGCCCAGTGCTTATTACTCTGCACCCCTCCGCATGAGTGCCTAATTCTTGTCGCTTGCTTCTTTCTGTTCCCTTCTGCCTTAAGCACCAGCGACCCAGGAGGGCAAGGAGAGGAGCAAGTAGTGAGGGCAGAAAGAAGCACAGCAAGAGCCATGGAGGGGAAGAGGCTAAGTGGGGGCAGAGCCTCAGGGTGGAGGTGTTGAGTCCATAGGTACCTAGCACCTCTCATTTCTTTTCCATTGGTGCTTGAGCCCAAAGCACCCAGGGAATCAGTGCTTATATCTACGGAGTTCCCCTAGCCTGGAAGAATCCCTAAGTAGCTGATATAGCCCAGCTTTCTGACTGCTTTGTGCCAGATCTGTCCACAGAGCCAATTTGCAAATTTGCATTGAATATTAGCAAGCCTAAATCTGCTTGCTGCTAATTATCACACCACAATAATGAGCAATATTTTACTTATAAAAAACCAACACACTTGTCTTGGGTGATTGGTCAAGTAGAACCATGCAGGTCTGTAAACAAACAAGTGAGCCAAAAAAAAAAAAAGCCATAAAAATCCTAAATACAAGTTCCTGACAGGTTTCCTTTTCAAAACTTGGTCTTAATTAATGAACAAAATTCAAAACAATTCAATGCAACTTTGCTGTTACTAAGGGCTAACAATATACAGGACTAATAATGGGGGGAAAGTATACTATGCCAGGAGGGTTCTGAGAGACCCTTTGTTATGGTAAGAGCTACAATTTGTAAACACTCATAGGCTGTGTCTAGACTGGCCACTTTTTCTGGAAAAGCAGCTGCTTTTCCGGAAAAACTTGCCAGCTGTCTACACTAGCCGCTTGAATTTCCGCAAAAGCACTGACGATCTCATGTAAGATTGTCAGTGTTGTTGTGGAAATACTATGCTGCTCCCGATCGGGCAAAAGTCTTTTTCCAAAAAACTTTTGCGCAAAAGGGCCAGTGTAGACAACAGAGATTTGTTTTCCGCAAAAAAGCCCTGATCGCGAAAATGGTGATCGGGGCTTTTTTGCAGAAAAGCGCATCTAGATTGGCCACGGACGCTTTTCCGCAAAAAGTGCTTTTGCGGAAAAGCGTCCTGCCAATCTAGACGCGCTTTTACGAAAATGCTTTTAACGGAAAACTTTTCCGTTAAAAGCATTTCCGGAAAATCATGCCAGTCTAGACGTAGCCATATTGTATTTACTAGCCAATAGCCCATCATAAGACAGGATTTCCGGGTCTCTCCTCCACGTCCTATTCCTTTTCTATCTCGCTCTTCCCTCCTGAGCCTCCGGTCTCTCTCTCTTTCTCTCTCTCGCTCTCCTACTGCCCCCTCCCCCAGTTCTCCTCCACCTCCTGCCTCGCTCTCCATCTCTCTCTTTCTCTTCTCCCCCTCCTGCCTCTCACTCTCTCTCCACTCTCCTCTCTGTCTCCTTCGCTCTCCTCTGTCTCCATTGGGGATGCATGCTTGTCCAGGTCCCACCCCGCTGGACATGTACATCATCATCCCACCCCCCTCCTCTCCCGCTGTGGTGCTCAGCTGACTTCTGTGCTGCTCAGCCAGGCTGCCACGGGGGAGCAAGTGGCACACGTGGCCGTTTGGGCCCCACACTCCCCATGCAGCACGGGCCGCCCAGAGGGAACAGCCAGCATTTCAGCAACAGCGCCACCCAGAGGAAACAGCTAGCATTTTAGCAACAACTCCACCCAGAGGGAACAGCCAGCATTCCAGGCAACAGTGCCACCCAGAGGGATCAGCCAGCATTTTAGCAACAGCATCACCCAGAGGGAACAGCCAGCATTTCGGGCAACTGCACCGCCCAGAGGGAACAGCCAGCATTTCGGGCAACTGCACCGCCCAGAGGGAACAGTCAGCATTTCATGCAACAGCACTGCTCAGAGGGAACAGCCAGCATTTCAGTGTTACAGACTCACAGACATTGGGCTACTATATATATGATTGTATTTATTTAAAGATCTTTTTTTAAAAATGATTTCTCAGCATTATGATACACGTTGAACCTCTCAATTCCGTTATTTTAGTTATCTGGATGTCCTTTTGTTTATCTCTAATTTATCCCTAAATGTCTTCTAAGAGTCCAGTAAACAGTGTAAATGTTGGTAATGCTGCTGGACAAGATTGATCTTCTGTGGCCTGGCAAATTCCTTGGTTCAGTACCACTCAGGTGCCAAGATGCTGAACTAGAGAGGTTAAGTCTGTACCAAGATGCAGGTTTAGCAAAATGACCAGCATGATTTGGAGTGCTAGCAGCATTGGGTGTTTATTGTTATAATTAAGAAGCCATTAATAAACATTTAAAAGTTTAGCTTTGGGAGCCAGGATAGGAAAAATTTCAAATTCCTGATTAGCTGTCAGAAATGTTCAGGTCCTTTTCAGAGGCTTCATCTACATTGCACAGTTATTTTGGAATAAGGTATTCCTAGATAATTATTCCAAAACAGCTTATTTCAAAATAGCATGTTTACACTGCAGAGAAGCCTCAAAATTAGTCTGAGGCAGGCTTCCCTAATATAGACGTGCTATCTCGATATAGAGCCCCAGGAAGAATAACTTAGAATGGCCCTGGTGAGGGGCTATTTTGAAATAGTGACAGTAGAGAGTCTACACACGCCTTATTTCGAAATAACTATTTTGGAATAGGCGTTAATTCATCATAGAATGAGGTTTACAGAGGTCGCAATAAGCCATCCGTTATTTCAAAATTATTTTGAAATTGCTGTGTAGACGCTCACATGGTTATTTCAGAACAACTGTGTAGACACACCCAGAGAGACTCCAAAGAGAATGCAAGGCCCTCACTTCCAAACATATCAAGCACCATTGCCTGTCTTAGGAGTTATCAAGAAACTGATCTTTGGGGGGTCCCCCTTCTGCTGCAGCATGAAGTGTGGGTCACTTGCTGGGATTATCTGAATATATCTCCCTGAATTAGTTCCCTGTCATTGCAGGGGGGGTTGGACATTGGCGCACTAAGACCCCTACTTTTCTCTGCCTGTGACACAGAACACTCTTCTGCTCCTGTGGGCTGTAGTACTTTTAGTCCAATATAGGTTGTTGGGGTTAGTGTGCAGGTGTTGTTGGTGACCTATTAAACAGGAAATAGATTAGATAGTCCTTTCTTGCTGTAAGCTCTATAAATGTATTAAATCAAATTACAGATGAATGCACTAATTAAGGCCTCTTCTGGCCTTAGTCATATACAGGAACACCATATAGCGGGGGGGGGGGGGGGGGGAGGGGGAACCTCAGGCCCAGTGGCCCCCCCAGCTTGCCTGGATCTGGTCACCGAGGCTTAGCATTGGGGAGCCAGCACTGGTACTTCTGCCCTCCCGCTACCCAGCCGCAGGGCTAGAGCACACAAAACCTATTTGCTCTCGTGTGCAAGTGGAATGTGGGGAGTATCTTTCGCCTTCTCCATCAGGGGCTTCTCACATTGCTTCTCACTTGTGTGCGGCCCCTGACTGATATTTCTGTGGGTCAGTGGCCAAAAAAGATTCTCCACACCTGCTATATAAGCACAAAACGGTAATAGATCCCAGGGCAGGATTGGGTCCCGTTGGTATGATGCTTTTTGTGGTCTTGAGTGACACCTGAAAGCTGCTGAGCACTCCAACATCCCTTAGACTTCGATGGGAATTTCAGGTGTTCAGCACTGTCCTGAAGAGGAGCCATGGCTACAAACTGAAAGACGCATAGACAGCTGTTAAGAAAATGTAATAAGGGTCTTCAAGCTGCACTGCACCACTCACCTTTTGAGCTAGCTGGCATTGGCATGGAACTCTGGGGTTGATGTGTGCTGAGATCAGCTACCTTTGGGTACATCAAAGTCATTGCCCTGGATTTGAATTTAACTTGGGGAACTGGCTGGTCTGTTTGTTCTAGGATATTTGTAAAAAGTTGTCAGGGGCTCCCTCTTCTAAAAGGTGATATAACTAAAAATAAATACATGCATCCAAGGTTTGAGAGAATGAATATATTTTAGCAAATTTTACATGTAAGATGGCAAATGGTCTTTGACTGGAAAATAAGGTGGGAAAAGAAAAGGGAAATGAAATGAATTAGATGATCAAGTCCCAGAGTAAGCATCTCAAGTAAAAATTGAGAGCAGATGTCTGAGAGAAGGGATGTAGGCTACCTGCAAGTTATGCTGAAAATAACTGTTGGTGCCAGATTTCTCTAATTTATGTGTGCGTGATAGGCAGCAGATTAATCCATTGATTAACATAATTACCAAAATGATTAGGGGGCTGGACCAAAATGATTAGGGGGCTGGAGCATATGACCTATGAGGAGAGGCTGAGGGAGTTGGGACTGTTAGTCTGCAGAAGAGAAGAGTGGGGGGGATTTGATAGCAGCCTTCAACTTCCTTAAGGGAGGTTCCACAGAGGCTGGAGAAGGGCTTTTCACAGTAGTGACGGATGGCAGAACAAGGAGCGATGGTTTCAAGTTGCAGTGGGAGAGGTCCAGGTTGGATATTAGGAAAAACTATTTCACCAGGAGGGTGGTGAAACACCGGAATGGGTTACCTAGGGAAGTAGTGGAGTCTCCATCCCTAGAGTCTTGGCTTGACAAAGCCCTGGCTGGGTTGATTTAATTGGGATTGGTCCTGTCTTGGGTAGGGGGTCTGGACTTGATGGCCTTCTGCGCTCTCTTCCAGCTCTATGGTTCTATGATTCTATGAATGGAGAGTTAGCACTCCAGCTTCACATTAAAAGTTTCACAGAAACTGTGAGAAGTGTGTCAATGAGTTTCTTAATGCACTAAGTGTCTTCTGGATGAATCAGACATATACAAATCACTAAGGATAAATTTAATGTGCCTATAATTCATTGTGTAATCAGAATAACAGTGTACCAATAACTGAGCTGAAAAGGTTATGACTTAAGAGGACCAAAGAAGAATGGCAGAGCTTTAAATTTTTGAACTTCTTTTGCTAAAACTCATTTGGGCTCTGTTGAGGACAGCATATAGTAGAGCCCAGATTGGAGAGAGGGAAGATTTTACCACTTTTAGTTTGGATTTTAAAATGCAGCTTTCATTATTGTGAGGCCCTAAGTGCGATAGAGTTTGATTAGAATTTTGGTTGGTGTCAGGGTAAAACCAGAAAAGTAAATTATAATAAAGGAGCTATTTCCATAGTAGCATCCGAAGCTTTGCAAAGGAGAGAAGTATGGCATGCTACAGACTTCAGTCAGAGAAAGAGCAGGTCTCACACTGAAGTTTTATGTATTAAAAAATGGAAGTACTGGGCTGATTTTTTTCTTAATTCTGTGGCCTGATTTGTGTATTCTATCACTTAAGGCAGCAATGCTCAAACTGAGGCTCTCAAGCCATAAGTGGCTCTTCAGTGTGTTTCCTGCAATTTTTTGAAGCACATAATATTAAAGTATAGCGTGATTTAATTATTAACCAGGCTAAATTATTAACCAGTCAGAACGCTAGTACTATGTTATGGACCAGTTGTGGTTGATAAAATAATACTTGTTGGTCAGCCATTTTGCTGTGAGAATAATATAGATAGTAAATGAAAAAGTGAATTAACACTACTGTAGCTTTTTGCTGATTGCTAATTTGGCTCCATGCCTCTCAGTATCATTGAGCTAAAGTACTGATTATAATGGGATCACCAAGTCTATCACTTACTGTAATTGATTTAAAATTGTAGGCTTGATCCTGGAACTGTTGGGGGAAGAGATGGTAGAGTCAGTCTTGAGCTTAATTCCTCTGACTCTTCACCACTCTTATGGTGTGAGGGAAACAGAAGCAGCCAGATCTCTCTTACTGGGGATTCCTCCAGCACTGGGGAGTCCTCAGCCAGCACAGAGACAACTCCTGTGTCTTCTGCCATGGCTACCTCCAGTGAAGGGTGCCTCTTTGGATTAGGAATGGATGTACCGGAATGGTGGTCAGAGTGTGTTGTGCTCCATCTATCTCCACCTGAGGGTACAGCTAGATTAAGTGGGGTTTTTTGGAATACCGGCAGTATCCCGAGAAAACTTCACCGTGTCCAGAGAATGCATTTGCTCTTCCGCTTTTTTTTGAGGAAGAAGGGGGCTTTCGAAAGAGGGTTTTTTTTCCTGAAATTTGGCCCAGTCTAGATGGGCCAAATTTCGGAAAAGCCTCTTCCAACAAAAGTATCGGAAAAAGATACTCAAAATGCACTTTGCATTTTGCGTATCTTTTTCCAATAGATCCTCACAGTCTAGACGTACCCTGAGAGATGGACCAAGTTTTAGGGCCAAGGCTGGGATTAGCACAGAACCAGCTCCAGAGTCACGAAGGTCCAGCTAGTTCCCTTCTAGCTGCTTCTTTTCAACTTCACTCTTGGAAATTGGACATATAAGAATTTAGACCGGTGTCTGTTCAGAGTCCAGTATCTAATAAGACAGAAGTAATTAGTACCCCAAGCACAATATAGTTTCTTAAGCTGTTTCCTGCTCTCCCAAACAACATCAGTGTCATAAATGAACCCACAGTCAAAGGAAGGGATCATATCAGGTGCTGAAAAGGTTACTATCCAGTTGGTTAACTGGAGCAAAATATCTTTGCATTATTGGCATAGCTACAGCTCTACCTAGCATTGCCACAACCTTGACTACTATCATGAGTTGTAATGGCCATAGTGACAAAGTGCAAAATAGTAGGCTGGAAAGCATTGTGATTGGGTAATCATGTAATCTCTTTATGTCTCCAAATAGATTGCCAATTACCTTTGATTTCCTATCTTCTGTCAAGTATATATGCCCCCCGTTGGTTGTTTAAAGGTTACGTTACTGCGTGGCAGTGCGAGATGTCCCAAGTCCGAGACATTGTGGCATTCTAGCAACCTTTTGTTCCGTGACTATAACTGCACACTCATGTTAAAGTAGAACCAGTAACTGGACTCATGGGAAGTTCAGACTTAATTGATATAAAAAACCCACATCAAAGTGCTTTCTTTTGTCTGGCTCAATCCAGCAAAGCACCAAGGAGTCTGGCACGGATCCAGCAAAGCACTTCATCACATGCTAAACTTGGACATTGTTCACATGTGTTAAAGCACCTTGTTCTTTGGGGTTGGGCTGCACAGTAGGACCAACCCACTAGGCATTTCTGTTGTGTACATCTCCACAAACCCAAGTGTACAGGTGCCTGATTAGAAGACAAAATCCCACATTAAAGTTGATATATAAAGGAGCCTGGCCTTGGAGTTTCTTAGGTTCCACTGCAACTACAAGAAGTTTTACGCCCTTTTTGAAAAACAAAATCTTTTGCCAAGTGTTGCAAAGAGGTCAAATTATTGGTAAAGTCCCATGAGGGACCAGGTGATAACTCCACAGGGGTGAACCAGAAAAAGAGAAGAGGCACATGAGGGCCAATAGGAAAGAGAATAAAGCTTGTTGCTCTGTCCCAACTTGTTTTGTGAGCAAGTTGACTCATTTCAGAACTTTCCTGGGATTGTATATGAAACTATAATGTCCTCTGTAAAGGAAGTAAAGTGGGTGTAAAAATGCCAGGGAGGTTTCCTGTCACAAAGCAATGGTCTTCAGGAGACTTCTGCCTAAGCACCATATTTAAACAGAGATGTTTGTATTGGAGATGCTAAGAGGAAAGGCTGAGGCCTCCTTATAGTGCCTGGGGTAACTCTCCAATCTCTGAATCAGAAGCATGAGACCTATTTACATGTGGCCTTTATTTTAAAAAAATCTTAAAAGTTTCATGGAGACCAATTGTCTCGATTTGGGGTATATTCACAGTTGCCCTTAAACACAAGTCCCTTAAATCTTCTGTTAAGGGAATTTGGATAGACTATACATACAGGACACAGGCCAACTTATTATCAATGGTTTATTTGGATGTCAGCAGGATATCAGAGGAAAACTTGCTTGACTGGTAAACTTGCTTGTTGGACACAAAGACAATATCCAAGGTAATACAGACGGATATTGGACTTAGCTCATTGAAGGTGTTTGACTGTTGCTTTGATTAGCATAGCAGCATTTAACTCCGAGGTGGTCTGCTGCCCCCCAGAATAATTTTGATCCCTGAGCTCTGTCCCCAGGCTTCCGATACAATCAGGCTGTGTCTAGACTGGCAAGTTTTTCTGCAAAAGTGGCCGCTTTTGTGGAAAAACTTGCCAGCTGTCTACACTGGCCGTTTGAATTTGCACAAGAACACTGACGATCTAATGTAAGATTGTCAGTGTTCTTACGCAAATACTATGATGCTCCCATTCGGGAAAAAGCCCTCTGTGCAAATGTATTTGCGCAAGAGGGACAGTGTAGACAGCTAAAAAGTGTTTTGCGCAAAAAAGCCCCGATGGCGAAAATGGCGATTGGGGCGTTCTTGTGCAAAACCGCGTCTAGATTGGCACGGACGCTTTTCTGCAAAAAGTGCTTTTGCGCAAAAGCATCTGTGCCAATCTAGATGCTCTTTTCCGCAAATGCTTTTAACGAAAAAACTTTTCCGTTAAAAGCATTTGCAGAAAATCATGCCAGTCTAGACGCTGCCTCAGTGTTTGGGGAGAGTTGAGCCCCTTAGAAAGGGGTATTTAGTAGCCAGACAGCTGAGCAAACCACCACCTAAGCTAGAGAGGAGGGAAATGTTGAGGAGAGGGGCTCAGGCAGTTGAGGACATGGCTACACTACATTAAACACCTCAGCTAGTCCGTGCTAGCTGACTTGGGTTCCTGGGGCTGCAAGTCTGTTTAACTGCAGTGTAGACTTCTGGGCTTGAGCTAGAGTCCAGGCTCTAGGAACCTGTGAGTTGGGAGGATCCCAGGGAGCAGGATGCAGGCCAAGCTGGGAATTCTACCCTGCCATGAGCATTAATGACTAATTCACTAAGCATTTCTGAACATCTCACTAGGCCCCTATCTGCATCTTTAGGCACCTAAACACCTTTCAAAAGCTGTCTGATTAAATATGCAGTGCTACACTGAGCGTGTGATTTCATGCAGAGTCAATTTGCATATATGCAGCAGGCAGACACACTCTGTCCTGAGGTTAAAGCATTTTTCAGGTGATTGTGTACATATGGTCAACAATGTTGTAGTTGAGGGATGCTCCAGAAACCATGAGCTTGATGATGTTTCTTCTTCACAGCTCCTTCAGCAGAGATTTGAAAAGAGGAGCTCAGATTCATTAGCAACAAGAGGTGAGTTGGAAAAACTTGTGATTATTTTCCATTGGAAACTTTTTCTTATGGTGTGGAGCTGATAATTGACCCACTTAAGGCCTGTACCAGCATTGGAGTATGGAACTTTGGCACTCTAGTTCCTGTTTCATTCCATATTCCAAGTCTAATCTCTTTCTTTCCCGTTTAGGAGGTCCTGGCTTTTAGTTCTTGTTTATCTCAGTCTTCTTAATTCATGCTCTAATCCTGACACCAGGTAGTGTATATTTCCCCAGCTGAAACTGGTGTGAAATGTCACAGCTGGGAGTTTTATGAAAATCCAGCCTCTGGTTTGTACATGTTGAGTAATTTGTTGAAGTGATAGCAGGTCTCCTGCTTACTGGACCAATTTATTCAGATTAATCTGTTCTGTTACTATCTGTTTGTGGTGATATGAAAGTGGCTGGAAGTTAAATCTGGGAAAATGAAACTATATTTATTAGGATAAGGCTGTTATGATGGCTAATTTCTGTTAAGGTAGCTAACCCGTATATTGGTTATAAAGTATATTTTCAGCTCTTTAGTGTCTGTAACGGATGCTGATTTCAGAGGTACTGTGGAGAGAGCTGACTGTTTTCTTCACAACCATACAGTATTTGCATGGTATGAAATCCAATCTTAGATATTTTAGTTAAGCAGCCTCCCACTGTTTGTGAAATTTGTGACTGCCAATTGTCTTTACTACACTTTGCTCTGCCTCTAAAAATTATATTCTATTCTGCAACATTTTCTTCCCCATATAAATCTGGCAGTGTGAGACAGTCGAATGGAACAAAGGTTTCCCTATTCTTTCATTGCAAGACATGTCAACTTTTATTCATTCCTTTAGCACACCACAGGTGAAAGCAAGTCCTCGACAGACTGCAGCTGTGGCTAGTGATCAGCAATATGTAGTATGAAACAATTACAATGGACCATACTGATTTAGGATTATAAACATAAAAAAAGAGCCAGCTATGAGTCATGCTGAACCTGATGAAATATTAAGTAGCTAGCCTCATCTGCTGTATCATTAAGTAGTAACAAATGAGAGTGGTGACTGCAATGTAATTATACATGACTCTCCTCTTTCAGCATTGACCAGCAGTCATGTAGAATGAGGGTATGGGGAGCACAATTCTAAATACCTGTAGTTCTTGGATAAGCTTCATTAGTGTAATGCTCAACACTTACTCTGTTATACCCTCCTTATCTTTCCTCCCTGCATTTTCCTGATGGTTCCCAGAGCTCATTTATTTAGTTAAAAGAAGAAAACAAAGTAAGGGCTACATTTTCAAATGCAAGTATCAGAGGGTACATTTTCAAATGCATGTTAGTCTGGATCTGCAAAAGTGACAAGGAGTCCACTTCGTCAGATGCATCTTTGCCCACAAAAGTTTATGCTCCAATACATCTCTTAGGGTATGTCTACACTACCACCCTAGTTTCACGAGGAGTAACGGTAGTTCGGAATAGGAAGCCTAGTCCGAACTACCTAGTCCGTGCCGCACGGAGTCCACACTAGCGGACATTTAAAAATGGCGGCGCGCAGCTATATGCAAATGAAGCCCGGGAAATTCAAATCCCGGGCTTCATTTGCAACTCCGGTTGCCTACATTACCACCCTAGTTCGAACTAGAGGGGTAGTGTAGACATACTTAGTCTATAAGGGTATGTCTACACTACCCCCCTAGTTCGAACTAGGGGGGGGTAATGTAGTCATACAGAGTGGCAAATGAAGCCCGGGATTTGAATTTCCCGGGCTTCATTTGCATAAAGCCGGCCGACGTCATTTTTAAATGCCGGCTAGGTCGGACCCCGTGCCGTGTGGCTACACGCAGCACGGACTAGCTAGTTCGGATTAGGCTTCCTAATCTGAACTAGCTGTACACGAGGCGTACCCAATTACCCCCCCAATTCGAACTAGGGGGGTAGTGTAGACATAAGGTGCTACAAGACTTCCTGTTGCATTTTCAAATGCAGGCATTTTAAAACTGAGCCCACAAAACTAGTGAATATACCCATTGGAACTGCAGATTTGGTCAACAGAAAAGTAGTTTTGCGTGTATAGCTACCCCATTTGCAGAGCAAATGCTGCTTCTGGGGAGTGGTGGTGAATGTACCTATTGGTCCTCATGTTTTTACTTTCATGTGTACAGGCATTTGTAATTCTTCATGCTGGCCTTGTTAACCTGTGGCCTACATTAAAAAGGAATAATTGATTTTATGGCAATCTTTGCTTTTTTGTAATTAATTGCAACATTGTTTGAATCCTGACACAGTGCACACAATCTGCTTTCAACACTTGTAGTGACAACCTCTACCTGCTCTTTCTCTCCCCTTTGCAGATTCCTAAACTACACATGAGCATGAGGAGGAAGGCTGTAACTCTGAATATTGAATTTACAGAATTTAGAAAGCAAGTTTTCATCTTATTGTGCTAACCAGTAATACTAAGAACAACATTGCAAATAATCACCAAAAGATATTTCCTTTTAATATAAGCCACCGTGTTCAAATGCAATGCACAACTAATTAATAGATTCTGCAGCCTTTGCTCATGTCAAGTAGCACTTTACTCTTCAGCTAATCCTGACAAAATCACTGCAACATTTCAGTAGCTGCAATTACATTGGGAAACCTCACATTTCAGGCTTTTTCAATCCCAGGTCTCCAAGAAGCTGGCCAAGTCCTAGTTTTCCTGCATTTCCAGTCACTTATGTGCATGAGGTGATACCTGTGTGGCAGTTTATACCAGTGGTTCTCAATCTGAGGCCTGGGGCCATCTGGGGAGGCTGTGAGCAGGCTTCAAATGGTCCTCCAACTGGAACCAGCATTAGACTTGCTGCAGCCCATGGTCCCAAGCCCTGCACAGCTTGGCTGAAACCAAAACCAAGCTGCTTGGCTTCACTGGGCTGGTAGTGGCATGGAACCTGGGCAATTGCCCTGCTTCTTACCCCTACCACTGGCAAAGTGGTTTGGCATGGGGGGAAGGAGAGCATGGAGTTTTATAGCAGGTGGGCAGGGCTTAGAAAAGAAAGGTTGAAAATCCCTGGTTACTATCACTCTGCCATGACTGAAATTTCCCAAAGGCACTTCTAAGAGAAGATCATAAACTCTATGGCTGAGTCTAGACTGGCATGATTTTGCGGAAATACTTTTAATGGAAAAGTTTTTCCATTAAAAGTATTTCCGCAGAAGCGCATCTAGATTGGCACGGATGCTTTTGCGCAAAAAGTGCTTTTGCGCAAAAGCATCCGTGGCCAGTCTAGACGCGATTTTGCAGAAGAAAGCCTTGATCACCATTTTAGCCATCGGGGCTTTTTTGCGCAAATCAGTTCTTCCCGGTCTACACTGGCCCTCTTGCGCAAGTATTCTTGCACAAGAGGGCTTTTTCCCGAGCGGAAGTGTGAAAGTATTTGCACAAGAAGCACTGATTTTGTACAATACAAAGTCAGTGCTCTTGCGCAAATTCAAGCGGCCAGTGTAGATAGCAGGCAAGTTTTTGCTTTTGCGCAAAATCTTGCCAGTCTAGACGCACTCTATGGCTATGGTTACACTGCAGGCTTTTTGCACAAGAACGACTGTTCTTGCGCAAAAAACTTGCAGAACATCTACATGTTCTTGTGCAAGTAAATTTATAGTACAGGCAGTCCCCGACTTACGCGGATCCGACTTATGTCGGATCCGCACTTACAAACAGGGCTTTTCTCGCCCCGAAGCTCGCGGGTGGCGGGACCGCCCAGAACGCAGCAGTCCCGCCACCGTGTCCTCTGGGGCGAGAAAAGCTGCTCCAGGTCTCCCTGGTGTGCTGGGGGGGACTCCCCAGCACAGCAGGGAGACCCGAGCAAAGCCGCACAGGCGGCGGGGTCCCTCGCCTCTGCGGCTTTGCTCCTGTCTCCCTGCTGTGCTCCTGTCCCCCCCCCCCCCCAGCACAGCAGGGAGACAGGAGCAAAGCCGCAGAGGCGCGGGACTCTGCCGACTCTGTGGCTTTGCTCTGGGTGTCCCTGGTCTGCTGGGGGGGGGGGGGGGGGCGCAGCTAGTGTGCCCCCCCAGCAGCCCAGGCTTTTGTTTGGATGCCTGGGGTAGAGCAGCTGGGGTGCTGCTGGGTTGGTCCTGGGGGGAATACCCGGCAGCGCCCCAGCTGTTCTGTCCCAGGCTCCAGATTCAGCCGCTGTTGAAACTGATCAGTGGCTGATTCCAGGAAGCTGGGGGCAGAGCAACTCTGCCTCGGGCTTCCTGTAGTCAGCCCCTGGTCAGTTTCAGCAGCAGCAGCTGAATCTGGAGCCAGTTCCGAGTTACGTACAAATTCAACTTAAGAACAAACCTATAGTCCCTATCTTGTACGTAACCTGGGGACTGCCTGTACAGTGTCGGAAAACAGGGCTTCTTCCAGAAGAGTTATTTCTCTCCCCACAAGGAATAAGCCCTCTTGCACAAGAGCTCTTCCACAAGAGAGCAGTGTAGAGAGGCACCATGAATTTCTTGCGCTAGAAACCTCTATGGCTAAAATGGCCATCAGAGCTTTCTTGCGCGAAAGAGTGTCCACACTGCCCTGGATGCTCTTGTGCAAAAGCGCATGGCAGTGTGGACACACTCTTGTGGAAGACCTTTTGCACAAGAACTCTTCCACAAAACAGTTCTTTCGCAAGAAGCCTGCAGTGTAGACATAGCCTACCTGTATGGAGTGAGCAGGAAGCCAATCATCTTACATTATAGTGGCATGTGAGCATAAGAGCGGCCATACTGTGTCAGACCAATGGCCCATCTAGCCCAGTATTCTGTTGTCCAACAGTAGCCAAGGCCAGATGCTTCCGAGTGAATACACAGAACAGGCAATCACCTGTGACCCATCCCTAGTGTTTACTTGCAGCTTCTGGCATTGCCCATCCACACTAATAGCTATTGATGGACCTATCCTCCATTAATTTATCTAGTTCTTTTTTGAGCCCTGTTATAGTTTTAGCCTTCACAACATCCCCTGGCCAGGAGTTCCTCCATCTCTTCAGCCAGTGTTGTCCTCAAATACACAACACCAGTCATTTTTTATTTTATAGACCAAATGGGCTTTTATATCAACTTGGATACAAAAGAGAACATTCAAAAAAGGCAAAGGTTTTACCATTAACGCCATCACCCAGCATGTTGTCTAGCGAGCCATGAGGTTAGGCTGAGCTTGCAGTTCCAAAGAGTAGACGAGTTAGTAATAATTTTAAAAGCTTTGGACTACATTTCTAGGCTCTGTGATTCATTCTAACCCTACAGGATATGCCTTGGATATGTCAGAAGGAAATCTGTTTCTCTTCTGACAACATGCATGGGGCCTGACACTTCCTTCACGGTATCGCTTCCTCATTCCTAACTTATATAGAAGCATATATTTTTCTTCTTGGCTGCATTAGACTGGCAAGTTTTTCTGTAAAAGCAGCTGCTTTTGCGGAAAAACTTGCCAGCTGTCTACACTGGCCGCTTGATTTTGCACAAAAGCACTGATGTTCTACTGTCCGAAATCAGTGCTTCTCGTGCAAATGCTTTGACGTTCCTGTTCGGGCAAAAGCCCTTTTCCGGAAATGTTTTTGTGCAAGAGGGCCAGTGCAGACAGCTAAAAACTGTTTTGCGCAAAAAAGCCCCGATGGCGAAAATGGCGATCGGGACTTTCTTGTGCAAAACTGCGTCTAGATTTGCACGGACGCTTTTCCACAAAAAGTGCTTTTGCAGAAAAGCATCCGTGCCAATCTAGACGCTTTTTTCTGCAAATGCTTTTAATGAAAAAACTTTTCCGTTAAAAGCATTTGCGGAAAATCATGCCAGTGTAGACGTAGCCCTTCTGTGTGAGAGGTGTGCATCAATGCTCCAAAATACACATACACCCTTCATTAGAAGACTTTGTCTGATTAAGTCATTTCCTTTAGATATTTCAATACATCATACTTTGTAATTCTTGAAAGAAAGGTGCTCTTGAGTGTGTTGTACTGATATTTATAATCAATGCTAATTGTCTTCCCAAGTCCTGGTTGTGTAAAATTAGCAAAACCAGTTCTGCCAAATATTCAGGACAGAGCGCCACCCTCTGACAGACTACAAGACAGGGGTTGAGGGGAGTCTAGATTACAGCTCCTCAGTTGGTGAGGCCAGGTTTTGCTGATACTCAGTACCCATTCAAAAGAGGCAGCTGAGAGAAATGTATGGATTTAGAAGTACTTTAGCTCACAGCTTGTATTTAGCAGACTAAAATAGACAGGGACCGACATGGCTACAACTCCACCATATATATCATAGACAAGGCAGGGCAGATTTTAACATGAGCTAAAATGGATGAATTGAAGACTATGCTCCTCCTCTGATTTGGTTGCATTTATTATATCCATTTTGCATTCACTTTGGGCAGAAACAAATGACTATGATACATGCAGGATACGAGTAATCAAGCCATTTGTTTTGATTTGTGTCTTTTAGAAAACTAACTACTCTGCCAGCACTTTGTAAATAATAATTCCTACTTTATGAAATGACCAAAGGTGGGTTTTTTTTAATGTCACATCTAAGAAAATCTGAAACTGTGAAGAGTAAAGTTCATGTCTTCTATGGGAAGTGTTAAGTTCAAAGTGGGAAAATAAAACGTTACTCATGCACTTAATGTTTTCTAAAATTCATTCTGATGAATCACAGGCTAAAATATGTCACCAACAGTCCAAGTATTCCCAAGGTGGAATTTAGTTTTCGTTTTGTAGAGTATGTCTGAAAAGTTCATTTTGGGAAGGTCTGTACAGTATATCCCACTAGTGTGCTATAGTTAAGACACTTCATGCTGAAATTGACTTGTCAGTTGGCCAAAATTAGCTTCACTTGAGGTGAAGGTCAGGTGAAAATCTCTAGGCAACTTTATGTTAGAATCCGAGTTATCTTATCTGGATGCCTCTCCATATACAGAATGAACACGCATTGAATGGGCTTCAGACAGGAGCTGGTTGGGAAATTATTTCCCTCTTTTCCTGGGGACAAATCTCCATGGAAAGGAAAGGTTTTATTCCAAGTAGGAATAAAAGATCCTCCGGAAAAGGGTTTATTTTCCGGAGAATCATGTCTAGACTGGCGTTTTTCTCCGGCTTATCCCGAAGCTGGAAAAAAGCAGCAGCCATGTAAATGCAAATGCCGCGGGGGATATTTAAATCCCCCGCGGATTTGCAATTGCGATGTGTCTCATTAGCATCCCTTTTCCGAAAAAGGGTGCCAATGTAGACACAGCCAAAATGTTGTAATAGAAGAAAGACTGTAGTTTGTGAACTTCATAGGTAAATTCAACACCAGAATGGGTCTGAATAAGGACTGGGAATTGTTCATTAAAATAATTAATTTTCCACTATAGGTATTCTCACCTTATCCACATCCACCCTAATTGAATTAGCTCTGGTGTAAAATTCCCATCTCTGTATACCTATTGTTTCTTTTTCTGATGCATCTGATGAAGTGAGTTGCAACTCACAAAAGCTTATGCCATAATAAAATTGTTAGTCTTTAACAGTCTAACGTGGCTATTTTTCTGACACTTAGAAAATGTTTGAAGTTATCCCAGCATTACAACACATCAGATATTTCCTTCTCTTGGAAGAAGTTGCTGGTTTAGGAGCTAACACTTTCCTTTTAGCTATGGATTTTACATTGGCAAATTTGACAGCTCTGATCAAGGTAAATGTAACACAAAGAACAATGATGACTGATCTCTTTGCCTTTTATTTATAACCCAAATTCCAATTAATTAAAGTATCACTATTATTCTTCACAAGTAAAAATTAAGATTATATTGTAACAAAATGATTCACAAGACACTATCTGTAATTAAACTTTGCATGATTCTTTTTAATGCTCAGTTCCACCCAGACATTTAAAAAAATAGCTTTCCTCCAATAGAGCTTGGCAGTTTACAACCCTTGATTCACCAAATATCTAGTAATTTTCACCTCCAGCTCCCTGCAATCTTTTATGCAACATTCATAAACTCTTTTGTAGAAGGCCATAAGTGGATCAATTAACATCTAGCTAAGTAAATCCAATTGTTAGAGACATATTATTATTGTAATCAAACAGGCAGCTTTTCTGTGGGGTCATTAGGTACAAGGGCAATTTCATATGGTAGTTAATAACTAATGGCTTATCAAACAGGAGCCCTGGAACCTGGTTACGACTATAGTGAACAGGCAGACTCTCAAAATGTTTTGCCATGTATATAACTTCTAGAAACTTTTCAAAAATCTTTACCTTTCACTAGATTTTCTTTAAATCATCTCAAATACTTGTCTTTACAATCTCCATCTGCTATCTTTATTGCAGCCCCTGTTTCCCTGGGAAAGAGAAAATGCAATTTATTCATTTTCTATCTTGCAACGCCTTCTAAACAATGCACAGAGCTATGCGTTTATTCCTATTAAGATTTTAGCAACAAGGCATCAAAGTAGAGTTTTAGCTTCCTCTGTAAAGTAGCATGTTGGTTTGGATGTTATGCAGTCAAAATCTTTATCTATGACTTCTTAAACAATACCAGCCTCCCCTACGTTTCCTAAAGCTACTGCTTGGCTCATTTTAAGACCTTCATGGTAAACTCTTGCCCAGCAGTTTGCTACTCAAGAGTTTTCCATTTGATGCTGA
The DNA here is from genome assembly GCF_052426305.1 of Pelodiscus sinensis. Classification (NCBI taxonomy): domain Eukaryota; kingdom Metazoa; phylum Chordata; order Testudines; family Trionychidae; genus Pelodiscus; species Pelodiscus sinensis. Next base: position 44,853,127 of record NC_143061.1, on the reverse strand, counting down.
TTATGTCCCTGATCTTCCAGCCATCTAGCTCTTGTTAACTAATTCATCTGGCTTGCTGTGTTTTTGTACAATTACATTCCTTACAACAGTATTTTCCAATTTAATTTGGCCACGGAACCCTTTTCATATTAAAAGAATTTCAAGGAACACCCTAGTGTTGCCAAGGTAATTTTTCAAGGAGAACCGCCCCCCCCCCAAAAATGACTCTGTCTCTTTAAGAGGGGACAGGGGAGTGCCCATTCTCTCAAAACCCTTATTTTAACTTCGCAGAACTCTTTGGCTATATTTAGACTGCAGGCTTCTTTCAGAAGAAGCTTTTCTGGAAGAGATCTTCTTAAAAAACTTCCGAAACAGAGTGTCTGCACTGCAAAAACACTACACTGAATGGACGCTATCTTGCATTTAAGCTGTGCTTATTATGGACTGAGTGTCCACTAGGGCACCTGTTTTTTTCCTCTTTCCACTTCTTTAGAACGAACTCCCTCTTCCCTGTCCACACATGCCTTTTTCTGAAAGAACTCTTTCAGGAAAAGGCTTCTTCATCACAGAAAGAGGTTTACAAATGTCAGAGAAACCTCTCTGTTCTTTTGATTTTTTTTGTCCTGGGTCTCTCCAAGATCTTCTCCACAATAACTTTCAATTCCTTCAATTAGATGACCACCCATCTTCTCCCCAGCCATGTCTGATTTAAACAAACAAACAAAAAAAATCAAGCCTAACACACAGTTACAGTTACTGACAGGTGGGCTAATTTTTGGTCTGATCCAGCTAGTCCTTTATCTATGGGTTTGAACATACTCCACCACAAGTTCTTAGAGACGAAGTCCACCTTAAAACTGTTCCATGATTACTGCAATGTAAAGTGGGCATAGTGTAAATGAAAAATAGAAATAACAGTATTTTAAAAGCCTCAAACTCACTTATATTAAATTACTTTGGACTTAGGTCTCCCATAAAGAAAGGCACACACAGAGATGTATGATTTGCAATATCTTTAATTGGCATTTCTAAAAATTGTGTTTATTCAGAATGCTTTCTTTAAAAAAAATACTTTATGCAGACAGCACTACACAGTTTTACTTTCATGTGTACAGATGTTCACCAGGATCTACTCTCTAGAATTTAAGGATTTATTTATGCACCAATGGCACTTAGAGCTTTGGTAGCAAATCCATACATTTTCTTCTGTTCTTCAGCTCTGTACCAGCAATGGTCAGCCCAGGGTTACTGTACCTTCTTAAAGACTTGTTTACATTTGACACCACCTACTCTTATTTCCTGAAAAGAAAATACGATTCATTAGTACTTTTCCACAGTATAGCAACATGAGTGTGTCACTTTCTAAACCACTTGTCCATCTAATATTTGATTTAACCATATAAACAATTACTTAGATTCAAATTAAGGAACAACTGTTACAAAAATTTTATAACAGGATGATGATGCAATAATAACTGAAATTGGATAGATCTGTGGAAAGAAAAAAGCTAATAATTAGTATCAAGCCTAGGAATCCACTGTTGCAAAGGTTCTCACTTTTGCACCCACCAAAATGAACACTTATGTTGTAGGCATACAAGCAGCATATTTGCACATGGAAATTGAATAGTACTCTACATGTGCATAAGCACCATGCCCCCCCCCCCCCCACTGATGTGTGGGTAATCAGTTGCAGGTGCCAAAACCAAAAGCCAGCTGAAAATTTGACCCGGACTCTGATAGATTAACTGGAGAAAGTATTTTAAAGTATTAGTGGACACAATGTATAATGAAGAAAAGTACTATAAAAAAGAAGGAATCAAGAAGGGTACAATCCCTAATTTACATTTGGACAACTCCATGACTATAATTGTTAATGGCGAACAGATGGAGACAGAGAAAAACTATTTAGAAGTGATCTAGTGCATTTTTGTAGTGTTCCATACGTCAGAGAATTTTACCAACAAGTTGGCTTTTGGAGTGGAGCACACTTGGGCTATGTCTAGACTGCACCCTTCTTCCACAAAAGCTTATGCAAATCAAGCGTTGTGCTTCATTTGCATAATTAATTGGTGGGCTCCTTTTTGCGCAAAAGCCTCTTATGCAAAAACAGCTCCTAATTAATCATTCAAGAGTGGTGATATTCTACTCTGCACTTCATTTGCATAGCTTTTGCGGAAGAAGGGTGCAGTATAGACATAGCCTTGGTTTGGTATCCAGCTCTTTGCTTACTGACTGCCATGATGTGTTCCCTAATCTAAGACTTTAAAAAAAATCAGTTGCTAGCTACTGGGCCTGCAAAAATAAATAAACTTCACAGTGTGAATGGTAGCAGATAAACAGATTCAGTGATATCTCCCTGCTGTGGCAGGATGGAGGGAGTGGTAGCCATCAAGAAAGAACAGCTCTTAGAGAAGTATGGAACATCTTGTTTATCTTAAAGAATGTTCATTCTGGAGCCTAACAGGAACACAATGGGGGTCCGTCTACACTAGCCCCCTAGATCGATCTAGGGAGGCTAATGAGGGAATGAGGCTAAATCCCGGGCTTGATTTGCAATTCCGGTCACCCTCATTAGCCTCCCTAGATCAATCTAGGGGTTAGTGTACCCTAACACTTTTGTTGTTGATCAAAGCACCCAAAAAAGAGTAACCGTTTTATGAAAATCTGCATTAAATGTTGTGAGTAGCTCCTCATTCTGGAGTCACAAGTGGGCAGAGATTAGGAAACAGCCACCACCTACTTTTTCAAATCTGCTTGTTGATTTTCCTTGAGCAAACTTAGCAAGAAATTGAATTAACACCATAAACCAAAACAAAAGCAAATGAAACTTGTTCAAAGATAAATTAACAACTGCCCATGAGTTAGCAATGAATATTGCAGAAATACAAAAGAGAGGATGAAGAAAAGTGAGCAGAACATGCTCAAGGAAGAAAGGCATATAAAAGAAGATAAATCATATAAAACGATTAGAGGCACATGAAGGAAAATGAAGGCTGAATGTAACTTAGACAATTATTTAAATACAGCGAGGAAAAGAGATACCGATAAAAGCTCTTCAAGTACACATGATACATAAAGGAAAATAAGACCAATTTTGTTCACTTTGATATATCAATAATCTGGAAGAAGGAACATGCAGTAAGGTTATGAAAACCTACTGATTAAAAAAGAACCACAAACTGCTAGGGGCAGTCAACACGAAAGAAAAAAAGCTATTATATTCAAAAAGTCCTGGAAAAAGGACAGAGAAGTGCCTGTTTTCAGTAACTGTAGTGAAACAGAATTTGAGGAGAGAAATAAAACAGGAAAGAAGAATGTTATGCTACAAAATTCATGTCAGGAGAACTAGTGGGGTGCAAGCAGCTGGTAAGGCACTATTACACCTTCAAGGCAAAACAATGAATATGTGCAAAAAAATTAAATTAATATTTGGATCATTGTGCAAAGTTCAACAGGATCATAAAACAATTATTCAAGTATCTTAAAATATGTTTATGGTAATTTGCCTTGGCACCAAATGGCTCTCAGAAAGACCCAGGGTATGTCTACACTACAAAGTTAATTCGAACTAACGGATGTTAGTTCTAATTAACTTTGATAGGCGCTACACTAGCGCTCCGCTAGTTCGAACTTAAATCGAACTAGCGGAGTGCTTAGTTCGAACTACGTAAACCTCATTGTACGAGGAATAAGCCTAGTTTGAGTTTACTAGTTTGAATTAAGGGCTGTGTAGCCCCTTATTCGAACTAGTGGGAGGCTAGCCCTCCCCAGCTTTCCCTGGTGGCCACTCTGGGCACCACCAGGGAAACCCGTATGCCCCCCTCCCGGCCCCGGACTCCTTAAAGGGGCACGGGCTGGCTACGGTGCCCGTGCCAGGTGCAAGCCTGTCAGCACCCAGCCAGCAGACCCTGCACCTGGCACGGCTCGAGCCAGCCACCAGATGCCCCCCAGCCCTCCCCCTCTTCCCAGGACCAGGCTGGCGGCTCCCGGGAGCTTGCCCAGGACCGCAAGAGGCGGGCACCCGCCTGGTCCAGTGCAGACATCGTGGACCTCGTCCACGACCTCTGCACTAGGCACAGAAAAGCGGCCGTCTAGGGCAGGAGAGCTGCCAGCCTGGCCACCCAGGAGCAGGTTTATATGAAAATCAAGGGGGTCCACTGAGACCCCCGACCCTGATCCCTGAGCTTAGAATGGCCGTACTGGGTCAGACCAAAGGTCCATCTAGCCCAGTAGCCTGTCTGCCGACAGTGGCCAACCCTAGGGACCCTGGAAGGGATGGACCAAAGACAGTGACCAAGCCATTTGTCTTGTGCCATCCCTCTCCAGCCTTCCACAAACTTCGGGCAGGGACACCACTCCTACCCCCTGGCTAATACAACTCCATGGACCCAACCTCCATGAATTGATCTAACTTCTCTTTAAACTCTGTTCTAGTTCTAGCCTTCACAGCCTCCTGCAGCAAGGAGTTCCACAGGTTGAAATTTGCTTTGTGAAGAAGAACTTTCTGTTATTAGTTTGAAGCCTGCTACCCATTCCTTTCCTTTGGTGTCCTCTAGTCCTTCTATTATGGGAACTAATGAAGAACTTTTCTGTATGCACCCTCTCCACACCACTCGTGCTTTTATAGATCTCTATCATATCCCCCTCCGTCTCCTCTTCTCTAAGCTGAAAAGTCCCAGTCTCTTTAGCCTCTCTTCATATGGGACGTGTGCCAAACCCCTGATATTGTAGTTGCCCTCCCCTCTCCCACCCTCTCTCTTCCCCTCTCCCACCTCCTTTTCCCAGTCTCCCCCAGTTTTGTTCAATAAAGAGAGATTCTATTTTTGAACACAATTGTCCTTTATTTTGTACATCAGGAAGGGGGGCTAGGAAGGGGTAAGTGGAAGGAGGTGAGGGAGGAATGGGGTACAAACCCCTGATGGGGAGGACTGGGCTGGCTCTGTAGGCTTCTGGGGGTGAAACTGCTCCTGCAGCCCCCCAATTCCCCTCTCTCCTCAGATGGCAGCCTGTGGCAAGTGCAGCTGGTCTGATGGCCGAGTGCTGTGATGTGCCCAGTGTGGGTACTTCGGGCAATCTAAGCCAGGACTGCTTTGCAAGCGGGGGACCCTGAGAACTGTCTGTCCGGGTTGGGGGTCGGGTCCCTTTAAGCACAGCCCTTGGCTAGCCTGAGACAGCAGCTCCACGCTCTAAGTCCTACTCTGATGCCCTGCCGGCACTGCTTCCGGCCATCCTTAACCTCTGTTCAGGGTCCACTCAATGTGGACATGCTAGTTCGAATTAGCAAAACGCTAATTCGAACTAGTTTTTAGGTCTAGCTGTGCTAATTCGAATTAGCTTAGTTCGAATTAACTAATTCTAAAACATGTCTTCATTCCAACTGGAATGCACATTGTGGTCTTCTCTCCTTTGACCTTATGATTAAAAAAAATTCTTGTAAATGTCCCTATTTCTTGTACAGCTTTTGAATAGCCAAGATATTCAAATCTCTGTGGGTATGTCTATACTACAGCGCTAATTCGAACTCAGCTAATTCGAATTAGCGCAGCTAGACCTAAAAACTAGTTCGAATTAGCGTTTTGCTAATTCAAACTAGCATGTCCACATTGAGTGGACCCTGAACAGAGGTTAAGGATGGCCGGAAGCAGTGCCTCCTAGCCCAGTGTGCCAAGTGATGTAAAACTAGGGACAATGAGGGTACACTGTAATCTGTTAAAAAAATACAGGTGCAGGTGAAATCTCGACCCCATGGAAATCAGTGCAAGTTTTGCCAATGACTTCAATGGGGCCATGATACTGTCCTTGGAGGTCATACACAAAGGGGTTAGGCAGTGTGTGGAGAGAACAAAGAGACCACAGGGGACTGACCTAAGTGTGTTTCTTAGTCTCTTTCCCTCCTAACCTTCCTCAGAAACCCCTATGCACAGCAGTATTTAGTTGGCCCTGGCTGCTGTTACAGGAATCTGAGGGCATTGTGCTACTGAGCTGGAGACAGGAGTCTAAACAGAAGATTCCTAAGTACAGAGGGAATGGAATGGCAAGTGGGACTAGTGATCTGATTTGCTTCCTTCCGTGGGAAAAACACCTTTTACCACATTTGTGTAAAAGGTGAGTCTCTAGGAGGATGTTATGAACCTCTATCCAGAAAAAAGGGATAAACTATTATAAACTTGCATTAGTTTCTGTTAACTAGAAAATATTGAGACCACAGTCAGAAGGAACATGCCATTTAAAAAACTGCCCTCTTTGTTTTTCTAAGCCAAAATTCATTCTGGCCCACATTTAAAAAGAAAGAACAATTTTGTTTCTCCCTATATCATATGTTCTTGGATACAGAATTTCATCAGTTCCCATCCTGTTTACATCACTGAGGCTATGTCTAGACTGCAGGCTTCTTTTGGAAGAAGCTTTTCCAGAAGAGATCTTCTGAAAGAGAGCATCTACACAGCAAAAGTACATAAAAAAAGCAATCTGTTTTTTTGAAAGATAGCGTCCATTCAGTCTGGATGCTATCTCGCATTTCAGCTGTGATTACTACGGACAGAGCGGCCACAGGGCACCTGTGCTTTTTCCTCTTTCCTCTTCTTTCAAAAGAACTCCCTCTTCCTTGTCCACACACACCTTTTTCCAAAAGAGCGCTTTTGGAAAAAAGCTTCTTCCTCATAGAAAGAGGTTTACCAATGTTGGAAAACCCCCTCTGTTCGTTTGATTTTTTTCGAAAGAACACAATTGCAGTGTGGACGTAAGTGAAGTTTTTTCAGAAAAACAGCCATTTTTCCGAAAAAACTCTGCACTGTGGACATACCCTGAATGTATGAAAGATATTTCTGTTACCTGTCTTCCTCTGTACACAATTTAAATTGATATATCAGGGAACAGACAGTTAACACAAAGACTGCCTGAATTTAGAACATTGCTCTTTTCAGAAGGGCCATGAGAGAATAATGACACTACATGAAATTATGATGTTAGAAGCAAGTCAAAGGCAACACCAATGTTTAATTACTCCACAGTAAGCCAAGATAATTTGCAGCAAGCTGCGTGCCATTACTTTCATCCATTTGAATAAATAATAGAAAAAATTATGACATTTAAAACATGTTCCATAACCATACCAGATGCATTTCATCTCCTTCGATCCACTGGGTCCAACCACGGCCTTCTTTTTCTCCTTTTTGTATGCAAAGAAGTTTATCTCCATCCCAATTCACCTTAGTCTAGCGAAATACATACATGTTATTCATCATTACTGTGACATTCAGTTTCATCTATTACACTTAGATAGAGTCAGTTTCCTTAAAATGAAAGCTCCAATGCAATGGGATAGATATTTTAATCACTCTCTTTCATCATATATATAGTAGCCCAAAGTCTGTGACTAACGCTGAAACACTGGCTGTTGCCTCTAGGCAGCACTGTTGCCTCCCGCCGTGGTGCTCGGCTGACTTCTGCGCCACTCAGCCAGGCTGCTGCAGGGAAGTAAGTGATGCAACCGGCCGTTTGGTGTCCACGCTCCCCATGCAGCACGAGGGTGCTGCATAGGGAGCGCGGGGCCCAAATGGCTGCTTGCGCCGCTTGCTCCCCTGTGGCGGCCTGGCTGAGAGGAGCAGAAGTCAGTCGAGCACCACGGCGGGAAGCGTCACCCCGCATGTCAGCATCCCGCCCCCTTTGCCTCCCGCCGTGGTGCTCGGCTGACTTCTGCGCTGCTCACATACATACACATTTTTTTCTTCAGTTTCTTGCCTGAGCCACAGGAAATGAAGTTACTTGTCTCGAGCCATCAGAAAAGCAGAAGACTCTTAAAGTTGTTGTAAGAGTCCATGTGGTAGAGTCAGAGCTATGATTTTTTAGCACTCTACATGATTTCTTCACAAATGCTGATCCTCAAGTTGAGCAAAAAAGCAGCTTTAATGTGCATGTATGAACACCCTCCCTTTTTTTATGCACACATGTACTCTTTTCATTGGCGTTCGGACTAGTAGTATGTTTCCAAAAGGGCCTGCGATTTTCCTTTCCTTTTCCTATCAATAGGAGGCCTACCCAATCCTTCCCTCAGCTCCTACACATACCTGTGACCAGCTACCTCTGCTTTAAAATAATCAGCAGCTGTACCTAACAATAACTGTAAAAGCCTTTCCTGTACATCCACTGCTGTGCTGCCGTTCATATCCCAGGCTGTTCTATATCATCAGTGAAGACTTTCTGTGCAAGTAACTATTACAAATGGCATCTCTGCCTGTGAGACCCTTCTTTAGTTATGGGGAAGCTGAAACTATGGCAGAGTTCCTTGATTACAACTTTGGTTTTATTAAATACCTTTTTAGGCTCTGGCTCAGCAAACCTTTCTTATTCAGCAAAGCATTCAAACATGCCTTTAAATTGAAGAAGGGGCATAAGTCCCATTGGGGGTTTAAAGTTATGCACATGCATAAGTGCTGAGTGGGGCATAATCCTGAAAATCACTTATACACAACTACGTGAATAGTTCAGTGGGACTTCTCCCATGAACAAAACCCACATGTGCAAGGATTTGCAGAGTCAGACCCTAAGGTAGTACAGCTTATTTATCTTTAAAAAAAATGAAACTACGATTTTTTTCTTGTAGCATTGTACAATGGATTGAAGTGAAATACTGTTCTGTAGTATAAAAATAAAAAGGACCCGATTTTCTGCTCCATCAGTTTTAAACCAGTGTAGCAAAGTGGAGAACTGAATTCATGGACTGAAAAAGAGAAGAATTACTATGCAGTGCTAGAAAGCCTTGAAGCCTCTGTGAGCAGTCAAAATGGAGAAAAGGTTTAATTCCCAGACCTAATGGGAATTGACTGGTCTCCACCTTGCTTTTTTAAAAAAGATGTCAGCTTATATTAGTCATGCTTGGGAGCTGAACACTGAATATGGTTTAAGAACTACTCATCCCTTTTCTTTTTGGAGGATATGTATGTTACAAACAATTAATTCTTAAACAATAACCATGATAGCCACCCACAATCCATAAATTGGGTACAGCAGACAATCTCTACCCAGAGGAAGCTTTAGACTAAACAAGCATAGAAAATGAATCACAAGAAAGATTGCCAGAGTAGATAATCATAGGCAAGGCAGTGTTAGCGATTTCATATAGTGTCTGTTCACACCATATGGGGTCTCTGAAGACAAACTATTTAATTATCCTTGGTGAATGTCTCTCCACTTTTCATAATGCAGTCAGAAATGTTTTGGTCTTTCCCTCTAAAATTAATCCAGTAACATGTGACATTCATAAAGAGCCACCTACATTTTATTGTCAAGATACATTACTACATGAAGGACCACTGATTCTAGCATTCAGCACACCCATCTGACAGGAGATATGCATAACATTATTGTGAAATAAATCACAAAGGGCTAAAATTGGAACTTCTAAGATGTTCTTGCCATGCAGGAGATTCACAAGCTTAACACTCATTGCAATTTGTCTCTTTTTGCAATGTCTATTTTAAAATCAATTTACATTAAAGATTAAGTTGGCTTCTTTTACTCTTGGCCAGAACCCTTCCATTAAGAATTAATGATAGCTGCCGATACGCACTATGCTGCCATGGCAATCAGCAACATTGTTCTATCCACCCCCATACACACTAGTAAACAAAGTGCAGGAAGGCTACATGGGCTCATGAAATATACTAATGGAAATTACTAAAGCAAGAGGTCTAAGAAATGTTGGTGAATGTACAGTACATGCTCAAGGGACACTTGTTATGGAAAAAAGCATTACCGCCCCCGTTATTATTTTTAAATACCTTGACTTTTGCAGGCTTTCAGGAACCTTTGTACCACAGAAAAAATTAATCAAACAGCATTGGAGCTAATCAAAAGCAGTTTGTGACAAATAGGAAAAAGATTAAGTGAAAAATGGGAAAGACAATGGAGCTACATGGTGTAGACTGAAGGTAAGATCTGCACCTTATTATCTCTATGAATATAAAGACCATAAATATCCTAAAATAGGATATGATATGAATATTAAGGCATATGAATATTAAGACATTCAAAGAATGGAGTGGATAACTTCAAAAGAGAAACATGCATTTGCATTAGTGAGACAAGGTCAAATTTATTAAGGTCAATTTCTTACCGCCCGCCTTTGTAAAGTCAAAGGTCCATGTCCCCTCTATGGCGAAAATTCAGCCTAGTTCAAAATAGCACACCCGCAATAGGAGACTGCCATCAACTTTGAGAGCACTGCACTATCCCACAGTGCCTGCACCACTTGGCATTCTGGGTTATGCCCCCAGTGTGCATTGGGACCAAAACTGTGCAGAGGGTGTTTCTGGATTCATGTAATCAGTGTCCCATAATATGCTCATCTGCTGCCTCCTCGCCCCCCACCTTGCTTGGGATCAATGGGAAACAGTCCTTTTGCACCCTTTTTGGCCCTGGTTACCTACAAAGATGCCATAGCAGTGCGAGCAGGGATCCTGTTGTGCATTAAAGCATGTGATGATGATGTTTACCTTGGAGCGCCTACTAGTGGAGTATGTTGAGAGCATATGCATGGCTCCACAAAGAGGATGAATCTGTTCATGCAAGCCCTTGAGTTGAGTGAACTGGAAACGCCACTGGCATTAGATCCCCTGGAAACAGTGAAACACTGGTTCTGGTGCCATCAGATCAGCACAGACTGGTGGGACTGCATAGAGCTGTGGGTATGGGATGATCAGCAGTGCAAGGCCACTTTCACGGGGCTTTGTGAATTCTTTTCCCCTGCCCTGAAGTGCAGGAACTTCTGCATGAGACCCGATCTGATGCGTGGCAATTGCCCTGTGGGAGCTTGCAACTTCAAACAGCTACCAATCAGTTGGGAATCAATTTGGAGTGGGGAAATCTGCAGTGGGGGCTGTCATTATACAAGTAGCCAAGGCGATCAATACCATCCTGCTATGGAGAAAGATGGGACTCTGGGAAACATGGATACCATTGTGAATGGCTTTGCCGTGATGGGGTTCCCTAACTGTGGTGGAGCAACAGGCAGAACGCACAGCCTCATCTTGACACCTGATCACCTTGCCAAGGAGCCAGAGGTCAAGGATTTGAGCTATGCCCTCAACCAATGTGGACCTAGCACCCTAGGGACATAAGATGGATAAGGGGGGCCCTGAAGGTACAGCAGGTAGGGGGCTCCTCCAGTGGCTAATGTACCCACCTTGGGAGCCAAAGGTCAAGGGTTCAAGCCCCACCCTCAATTACCATGGACCTGGCACCCTTAGGACATATCACAGATAAGATGGGCCATGACAGTAGGGAGGCTGTGGGGCTCCTCCAGCACCACAGTGGAGATGGCACCCACCTTGGGAGCCAGTAGGAAAGAGCTCAAGCCCTGCCATGAGCCAAAGTGGACTTGGGACACAGGATGGATAAGGGGGGCCCAGAATGTAGGGAGGCTGGGGGCTCCTGCCCCAAGGGGTACCTCTCAATGGTGCTGCAGGCACTAGTGGATCACAAGGGCCATTTCACTGACATCAACATGGAATTGTCAGGAAAGGCACATGACATGTGTGTCCTTAGGAACGCCTGCCTCTGCAGAAAGCTGCCCACTTGAACTTTCTTCTCATGTCAGAAAATTAGAATTGGAGAGGTGTAGATGCCAAACAGTGATCCTTGGCAACCCAGCATACACCTTTATCTCATGGCTCATGAAGCTGTACATGGGCAGCATGGACCACAGTAAGGAGCAGTTCAGCTACAGGCTGTGTAAGTACAGAATGGTGGTGGAATGTGCTTTTTGAACATTTAAAGGGAAGCATTAGGAATCTACTGCCTAGGTGAGACCTCAGTGGACACAGCATTCCCTTTATGGTGGTAGCCTGCTGTGTGCTCCATAATGTTTGAGAGAGCAAGGGGGAAAGGTATTTGGAAGAGTGGTGGCTGAGGCAGAGAGTCTAGCCAGAGGTTTTGAGCAGCCAGATACCAGGGCAATAAGGAGAGCACAGTGCAGGGCAATGCAAATCAGAGATGTTTTAAAATAAAGCTTTATGAATGGCCAATTTTGAGAATCATGCATGTTGCAGGAACAGAAAAGGAGTCCATGGTGGGATCCTTGGCGGGGAGGGGGAAGAAATCAAATGCTAGAAGAACAGCCTTTTGCCTTGTGATGCCCAAGAGGTTGTGTGTGAAGTTGTCCTTGAGTTCCCCCATGTCCTATGACTCATAGGAGAGGAGGCTACTGAATTGGGTGAGGAGGGAAAATTGTTCTGCCAGAGGCTGCTGCTAACCTCCATTTTCCCATTCCCAATGAAGCAAGGCTTTAGCAGCTCTTAAAGACAATGGAATGGGCTTGGCAGGATGGACTCATTGTTTAGAAAATTGACCGTATGCAATATAAATTCAGTGTAAACTCCTAAGAAAGACCAGGCTTTGGATCTGACACCATGCTGGTTTCCACTGGCTGAGGATCTGGCCCATGGATCTTTCTAGAGATTTGAGTCAAGTACATTCACCTGTTGTGATTCCTCCCTCTGGGGCATTTGGTATTGGACACTGTCGGCAGACAGGATACCGGGCTGGATGAACTTTTGGTCTGACCCAGTATGGCTGTTCTTACGTTCTTATTCTCCCCACTGCAGAGAGGGTAGTGGTGAACGGAACTGATGTGATAGTGGTATTCCGCCAAGGACAGCCATCATGAAAGGTAAAGCCTGTTTAGCCTGTAATGCTGAACACAGCATAGAAAATCACTTCAGTGAAAGAAAACATTAAAAATAAAGGGCTCTGTCCTATCTCCACTGAAATCAAGTGAAGCATTTTCCACTGACTTCTAATGGAAGAGGTGAAGTCCCATTGAAAGCTAACCGTAAGCTACGAATATTAGGTACAACTGGACAAATATGGCAAAAAAAGTTTCCAAACATTTGTTCTAATAAGTGCTGTAAAGTCACTTGGATGGCATTCACAATACTTTATATTCATTCCTATGAACATTGTGCCAGTGTTTTTTGTTTTGTTTTTTATTCACTTACAAATTAGAAAAGTCTCAAACATACTTGTGAAAAATGTGTTTGTTCCCATGGTTATTGGTTATTTAGCTGATTCCTTTTTGTCTGTTTATAAATTCTTCAGTCATTCAATCATGGAGCAGAAACAATAGTTGGGTGACTAGGTAACTAACAGCAATTAATAGAAGTAAATAATATGTGAACAATAAGCTCTTAGGTTATGTCTACACTACCCCGCTAGTTCGAACTAGGAGGGTAATGTAGGCATACCGCACTTGCAAATGAAGCCCGGGATTTGAATTTCCCGGGCTTTATTTGCAGAAGCGGGGAGCCGCCATTTTTAAAACCCCGCTGGTTCGAACCCCGGTACAACGAGGTGTACCGGTAGTTCGGAATAGGAACCTAGTCCGAACTACCTAGTTCGAGCCCCGTGTAGCCGCGCTGCACGGGGTTCGAACCAGCGGGGTTTTAAAAATGGCGGCTCCCCGCTTATGCAAATGAAGCCCAGGAAATTCAAATCCCGGGCTTCATTTGCAAGTGCGGTATGCATACATTACCCTCCTAGTTTGAACTAGCCGGGTAGTGTAGACATACCCTTACAGAGCTGTTAAACTATCCTGAATAATGAAAAAAATCCATAAAAATGGACCCTCTATGTGGAGATAACTTATGGACACAAAGGCTATGTCTAAACTACATGCCTTTCTCAAAACAGGGACACTTCGAAATTGCAAATGAAGCTGGGATTTAAATTTCCTGTGCTTCATTTGCATAATGGCGGCCGTGGTTTTTTTCAAAACAGGGCTTTTCGAAAGAAAGAAAGAAAAAAGGCCATTTAGACAGGCATCGACCAAAAATAAAACCCTTTTTCGAAAGATCCTGTACTCAGAAAATGCTGTGATAATGAGTTGGGGTCCCCCTGATCATGCAGCCCCGTAGCAGAAAGAACAGACTCAGCCAGCCATTAGAATAGAGAGGGTTTATTGCTTTTCCTGATACAGCACAACCTAGACATGACCCGGCTACAGGAGTCTGGATCAGACTGCCTCAGACCCCTTGAGATGGGGGGCCTCGGCCCTTAGACTCCCAGCACCCATCCTTAGTCCATCTCCTTCATGATTTCATCCAGACACTCTGGAAAGTCTCAGGTTGTGGAACCATTTTTGAGTACAGGATATTTAAAAAAAGGGTTTTATTTTCAATCGATCCCCATCTAAATGGCCGTTTTTCTTTCGAACAGCCCCGTTTTGGGGAAAAACGCAGCCGCCATTATGCAAATGAAGTGTGGGAAATTTAAATCCCGGCTTCATTTGCAATTTCAAATAGTCTAATTTACATCCCTTTTTCAAGAACGGGATGTTGTTTAGACGCAGCCATGGAGTAAAGAATTCACTACATATCATTTGCACAAGTAACATAAATTGTCAACCACAAAATAGCAGCACACTAGACCTGTTTCTATTCTGATGTATACCAGTAATAACTCGATTTAAATCAGTGGGATTACATAGGAGTAAAATCAGTGTGAGATGAGAATCAGTTTATGTTCATCCAATACTCACATCAACAATAATAAACTTTATGCATCTTTGTCTAACTTGTAAGAGGTCTGATAACTCCTCACAGGTCTAGTTCTGCTAGGGAAAATAAAACATTCTTTCAAGCAGCATGGGGAGACTTTATTTTTTCAGCTTTCTAAGGTGATTAAAATTCTGCCTGAGCTCAGAAAAATGCAATGTTTTTATGTTCCTTTTTTCCAATCAAAGAGAGATATTCTTTTAGGTAATACAGCATGACCCACCAGAGGCATGAGGCAAGAGTTTGCATTAATCCAACAGCTTTATTACTCAGAATTCCTTATAGACTTTTTTGGCTTCTCTTTTGGCTTGCTCACCTGAGTGGCGTGAGCAAGCCAAACCTTATCTCATGCTCATTTCCTACAGAATTCAAAGAGAATATAATCTGTTCTCCTCATCTTTGTTCTAGAGGTAGCAGAAATTGCTACATCAAGAGAATTAATCTTAATCAGCAGCATTTTATCTTGAGGTTTTTCTCTTTAGTTCAAACTCTAATGGCAGATAATAAAAATGGGCAGCTGAGAAAATACTACTGAGAGCTAATGGAATTTTCCCTTTAACTCAAGTGGAATAGGGTTATGCTTTTACATGGACAGCAATTGCCACTAAAATGTCTATTCTTTACTAAGAAGTAAAACACAGTACGTAGTTTCTGTGTACAGTGATAAGTCGATGCCAGAGTTAGCTCTGAATATTTCCATTATTACAAGCTTGCCTAAGAGCCATGCCCCCTAACGATTGGGTAACTGTAAAAGTATTTTTCTATTTATGCTGTTGAGAAAACACTGTTTAATTATATGGCAAAAACAGTCCTGAATGAACTAGGCTTCTGTGGATGGAAAGCTGGCATGGAATCCATGCACGTCACAAAAATCACTGTGTCATTTGGTGCTAATTGTCCCTTCTTGGCAGTCTGACCAGATAGGCTGAGGAATGAATGGGCCTGGATACTGGGCTGCTCTTGGATTAGTCCTTCCATAGAAGCACGTTGGCAGGGCTACATAAGGGCTTGTGCACAGGATATGGCAATGTGCTCTACGGGGTGTGATTTCTAAAGTGTATGCCCATGTTGCTCATTAATTGGTCTAATAGATCCTGCTGCTTCACACTAACCGTTTCTTAGTGTGCTGTGTCATGGTACTGTTCTAAACAGCATCACGCAAAGTGTACCAAGCCTGAAAAACTAATCTGCAAACAATACATCAATGTCCTTAAGAAATAACTCCCCTGTAGAGCACATTCCCCACCCTTGAAGGAAGCTTGCACCGCTGCTGCCTGTTGCATAGTGCCATCTGGTGGACACCGCATACGTCTAACAGACAACCCAGATGCTTAAGGAAATAGGCTAGCCTGGAGAAAGATGTGGACACAGTTTGGGGTCTCTGACCAAAAAAAAAAAAATAGTCCAAGTTCATCTGATAAGATCTTAATGTCATAAATTCATAACAATTCATGTAAGCCTGAGATTCCCTGCTTTCCTGAAAATCCTACACTGCTTGTAGTAAATGGAATATTTCAGTCTCCATTTCTGCCAGTGTGGCAGCATCCTCATGAGTAGGACACAATATAGGAAAATAATATAAGAGAAATTAAAAAAATACACCCAAAAGATATAAATAGTTTTATTCCTGAATAAAAGCTGCATTTTAAACACTAAAAGATCACTATATTACTGGAGTGCATCACACAAATACTAAACTTGTTAAATCTTAGATTAAACATGTTGGGAGAAGGCTCTATTTCACTCCTATGATTCACACATTCAGGAGGAAGCTATGGAAGCACTCCGGTGGGGTTTACATTGCAAACTAAAACAGTTCTTCCCACTACTGACTAATTTATTTTTGGTATAATGATTATTTTAGAGATACAAGTTGGTGAGGTAATATATTTTATTAGATCAACTTCTGCTGGCGAGAGAGACAAGTTTTCAAACCACATAGAGCTCTTCAGGTCTGGAGTAGGAATCCCCAGCATTACTGCAATACTTAGAATATTCAGTGACTCTTGGCTGGCAGAAACAGAAAAATGTAATTTAGATTTTCAGATTCATAACTGCTTGTACTGCTGCTTCTACTTCAAATAGTAAACATACCCTCTAAACCTTCCTTACCACTTTTCATTCCCTTAAAAAAAAAAGATCCTCTTAAATTATTGTGAACATTAACCAGGGCACAGAACACCAGCAACAAAAGGGAGACAAATCTGCCAGGCAAGTGAAGGACAAGACCAAGATACACAAGACAAGACAAGACCAGAATTCCCTAGCAAGCAACATGTGCTCACCAGGAGATAACGCCTGTTCTGAACATTGCACAACACTTCTGATTGTTAAACTTTAGTTAAACTCCATTTTTGCAGGTCACAAAAAGGGAAGAACAGACAAAACAGCCTGTAAAAGTGCTTTGTGTTATTTCACTGTATCCATTAACAATCAGCTAGGATGCATAAAATTAAGTGGCATTGTGATCACAGCTGGGCACTGAGCTAGGGCTTCTTGCTTATATTTCTGACTCTGTTAATTACCTTCAATATGACCTTACACTAGTCACTTACACCATGGTGGGTCAAATGCAGCTTAGAGAAAGTGCGTGGGTGTACTACTCATTGGCATTTTAGGGGGGGAACAAGAAATGATGGATGCTAAATATAACTCATGAACTGAAGGGGCACAAAGAGCATAGCAGGCAAATTAACGGGCAGAGTATGATGAGCAGGATTCACCTCAGTTTAACGTACCCCACCTTCTGATAGTACTATGTCTATGCTCAGCCACATAGCTCCTTCTTCACACATAGGCCACAACCTCCAACAGCTGCTTGCATTTTAGGCTTCTATTCAATCCTGGGATTTTTAAAGTCACCTTAGTGACTATTATTCATCTGTACTAGTTCTGTTTTGCCCCCATTTCCTTTTGGTTTTTTTTTGCTAAACCTCTTCCATTTTCTACTTCCAAGTTACAAGCAGGTTGTAAATACTATTCATTTAGCAAATAGTTGTACATACTATTCATTTACTTGCAATGTTTTTAATTCTTGCTGTACAGTATGTGAGTGCTTTAGTGAGGAAGTCGGGGGTACTTCTACAAAATACATTGAAACTATCCACTGTGCCACATGGGTACCCTGGAGAAGTCTGAGAAAGCACAGGCTTTTAAAACACCTAGTCAGAAGGCAAATAAATCTTTCTTCTTCTACCTCTGAGGTTTGCTTTAGCATCTTTTGCTTTATATTATACATATTTTTGATAAGTTAAGCTGTATGGTATCAATTAAACTGCTTTTCTTCAGGGCTACGTCTACACTGGCCCCTTTTCCGAAAGGGACATGCTAATTTTAAACTTTGTAATAGGGAAATCCGCGGGGGATTTAAATATCCCCCGCGGGATTTAAATAAAGATGTCCACCGCTTTTTCCGGCTTGTAGAAAAGCTGGAAAAGAGCGTCTAGACTGGCCCGATCCTCCGGAATAAAGCCCTATTCCGGAGGATCTCTTATTCCTACTTTGAAGTATTTTGATAGTATTTGATATTTTGATAGTACTATTTTGATAGTATTTCAAATACTACACAGAAATTGTGAGCAGTGTGGGAATGAAGCCGTCCTAGATATAAAAATATTCTTTCTTTACATCTATAAGTTGTTTTATAAAAAATGCAAGTTACAGCAGATGAAAGATGAATTCAGGCAAGGAAAAAAATGGCAGGTCTCATCTAAACATATGATATGGTTCCTCTGAAAATAAAAGACAATGTAGAGGTTGGGTCAATGGAGTGGTATTAGCCATGGGGTAGAAATGGTGTCCATGCCCAAAGTTTGTGGAAGGCTGGAGAGGGATGGCATGAGAAAAATGGCTTGGTCACTGTCTTTGGTCCATCCCCTCCAGGGTACCTAGGGTTGGCTGCTGTCGGCAGACAGGCTACTGGACTAGATGGACCTTTGGTCTGACCCAGTACGGCCATTCTAAGCTTAGGGCTCAGGGTCGGGGGTCTCAGTGGACCACCCTGAATTTCATGCCAACCTGCTCCTGGGTGGCCAGGCTGGCAGCTCTCCTGCCCTAGACGGCCACTTTCCTGTGCCTAGTGCGGAGGTCGTGGACGAGGTCCACGATGTCTGCACTAGACCAGGCGGGTGCCCGCCTCTTGCAGTCCTGGCTGGCTCATGGCGTGCCAGGTGCAGGGTCTGCTGGCTGGGTGCTGGAAGGCTTGCACCTGGCAGGCTTGCACCTGGCACGGGCACCGTAGCCAGCCCGTGCCCCTTTAAGGGCTCCGGGGCTGGGAGGAGGGCATACGAGTTTCCCTGGTGGTGCCCAGAGTGGCCACCAGGGAAAGCTGGGGAGGGCTAGCCTCCCACTAGTTCGAATTAAGAGGCTACACACCCCTTAATTCAAACTAGTAAGTTTGAACTAGGCTTAGTCCTCGTAAAATGAGGTTTACCTAGTTCGAACTAAGCACTCCGCTAGTTCGAATTAAGTTCGAACTAGCGGAGTGCTAGTGTAGCGCCTATCAAAGTTAATTCGAACTAACATCCGTTTGTTCGAATTAACTTTGTAGTGTAGACATACCCATATAGATATCTGACACTCCTCTAATCATACAACAGGAATCATAGGATGAGATTTAATTGACGGCAAAGTGTGATACAACAATATCAAGTACAGGCAGACACTCAAATTGCTGCAAGCCCCTGGAAGTGCTCTGAAACAAAGCAAAAGAAGACGATGACATGAAGAACATGATCAGTTCCTTCATGTTTCTTAGTTGCCTCTAGTAAGACAATGTTGTATCCTAAGAGATGCTTTTATTACATGGTCAATCAGTTTCATGACAGACTTGTCAGAAGTCAAAGAAGAATTTAAGTGTGATGCAGGGAAATACATTTCTTCCACAAAATGCTCAGCCCAAGAATACAAAGTTTTCCAATATTAAAAAGATGGAAATAGGACACAATCTTATTGAAAGTCTCAGAGTAAAGGTTAAAAAAAAAAGAGTGATGTCATAATAAGGGTCTACTACAGACCATCTATCCAGGAAGAAGATGTGAATGAGGTTTTTTTTAAACAACTAACAAAATCATTCAAAGCACAGAACTTGGTAGTTATGGGGGACTTCAACTATCCAGACATCTGGGGTATGTCTAGACTACTGAGTTTTTTTTGAAAAAAGTGGCCTTTTTTCAAAAAAACTTCACCACCATCTAGACTGACATCGTGTTTTCTAAATTAAATCGAAAGAATGCAGCTTTTTTTAAAAAATTGGTAAACCTACTTTTACCAGAAATAATGCCTTTTTTCAAAAGAGTTCTTTCAAAAAAAAGGCATTCTTGAACGCAAACAGGGCTTTTTCAAAATAAAGCATCCAGATTGCCTGGGTGCTCTCTTTCTAAAAGCAGATCGCTTTTTCGAAACTCTTCTGGCTGTCTAAATGATCTCATTTGAAAGAAGCTTTTTTATAGTCTAAAAGTACCCCTGCTGAAAATAACACAGCAGGGCACAGATTATCCAACAAGTTCTTAGAATGTATAAGGGACAATATTTTATGTTAGAAGGTGGAGGACATTACTAGGAGGAAGTCTGTTCTAGATTTGATTCTAATAAATAGGAAGGAACTGGTTGAGAGTTTGAACATGGGATGGCAGCTTGAGTGAAAGTGATAAGAGTTCATGATTTTAAGGAAAGGTAGGAGGGAGAAAATAAAGCCAATGGATTTCAAGAAGGCAGGCTTTAGCAAACTCCGGGAATTGATAGAAAAATCCCATGGGAAGCAAATCTATGAAGAAAAACAATTAAAGACAGTTGGCAGTTTTTCAAAGAGATGGTATTAAGGGTGTAAGAGCGAACTATTCCACTGCACATGAAAGATAGGAAGTATGTAAAGAGAATATCTTGGCTTAACAAGAAGGCCTTGAATGATCTCCAATTCAAAAAGGAGCCCTTCAAAAAGTGGAAAGTAGGTCAAAATACAAAGAACGAATATAAACAAATAACAAGTATGAAGGGGCAAAATTAAAAAGGCCAAGGAACACAATGAACTCAAACTACCTAGAATCATAAAGGGTAACAAAAAACATTCTACAAATATATTAGAAGCAAAAGGAAGACCAAGGACAGGGTAGGCCCATTACTAAATGAAGAGGGAAAACCAATAAGGATATGACTACACTACAGAGAAGATCAAAGCTGCTGCTGTCAATCTTCCAGGGTTTGAATTAGCACATCTAGTGAAGACAGCTAATTCAAAATGAGAGGAGCACGCTGGTCGATGCCAGTAGTCCTGGTTCCATGAGGAGTAAGGGAAGTCAAAGGGAGAGTGTCCTCCCTTTGGCTTCCTGCAGTGTGGACAGCACCAAAGATCGAGTTAAGGTACTTTAAGTTCAGCTACATTATTAATGTAGCTGAAATTGCATATCTTAATTCGATGTTATCCCGTAGTCTACTAGAAAATGTGGAAATGGCAATGACTTCTTTGTTTCAGTTTTCAGCAAGTAGCACTGAAAATGGGGTAGGTTCAGAATCTAACACAGGAAAAGAACAATTTTAAATTACTGAAACAAATTAAATGTCTTTAAGTCACCAGGGCCTGATGAAATACATTTTAGAATACTCAAGGACCTGACTGAGGAGATATCTGAGCAATTAAAAAGTCATGAACTACAGGAGAGATTATTGAAGACTGGAAAAAGACAAATATCGTGCCAGTCAATAAAAAGGGAAATAAGGACAACCGAGTGAACTGGAGACCAATCAGTTTAACAAGAAAAGATAATGGTGCAAATAATTAAGGAACCCATTTTCAAACATCTAGAAGATAATATGGTTATATATAAGTGTAGTATATCTAGACTTTAGTAAGGTATTTGATGCAGTCTTATATGATCATCTAATTAATAAACTAGGGAAATACAACTTATCTGGAACGACTACAAGGTGGGTGCTTTACTGGATCAATAACCATTCTCAGATAGTAGTTACCAATGGTTCACAATCATGCTGGAAGGGCATAACAAATTAGGTTCTGCAAGTATCAGTTTGGGGACTAGTTCTGTTTAATATCTTCATTAATGATTTAAATAATGGTATAGAATGTACATTTACAAAATTTGCTGATGGCACCAAGTTGCGAGGGGCTGCAAGTGCTTTGGAGGATAGGGTCATAATTCAAAATGGTCTTGATAAACTGGAAAAGTGATCTGAAGAACAGGATGAAATTCAATAAGGACAAATGCAAAGTGCTCCACTTAGGAAGAAACAGTCACACACATACAAAATGGGAAAGGACTACCTAGGAAGGCGTACCAAGGAAAGGGATCTAGAGCTCATAGTGGAACACAAGCTAAATATGTGTCACGAGTGTAACAATGGGGATTACAGTGGATGAGAAGCTGGATATGAGTCAATAGTGTTCCCTTGTAGCCAAGAAGGCTAATGGCATATTAGGTTGCATTAAGAGGAGCATTGCCAGTCAATCCAGAGATGTGATTATTCCTCTTCAGTCAACTCTGGTGAGGCCACATCTGTAGTATTGTGTCCAGTTCTGGGCTCCCAATCACAGGAAGGATGTGGATGCACTGGAAAGGGTCCAGAGGAGGGCAAACAAAATGATTTGGGGGCTGGAGCATATGACCTACGAGGAGAGGCTGAGGGAGTTGGGTCTATTTAGTCTGCAGAAGAGAAGAGTGAGGGGGGATTTGATAGCAGCCTTCAACTTCCTGAAGGGAGGTTCCAAAGAGGCTGGAGAAAGGCTGTTCATAGTAGTGACGGATGGCAGAACAAGGAGCAATGGTTTCAAGTTGCAGTGGGAGAGGTCCAGGTTGGATATTAGGAAAAACTATTTCACTATGAGGGTGATGAAGCACTGGAATGGGTTACCTAGGGAAGTAGTGGAGTCTCCATCCCTAGAGGTGTTTAAGTCTCAGCTTGACAAAGTCCTGGCTGGGTTGATTTAATTGGGATTGGTCCTGCCTTTGGCAGGGGGCTGGATTTGATGACCTTCTGAGGTCTCTTCCAGCTCTATGATTAATGTTGCATAAAGAGTAAACATCATTGTGAGATGCATTAATGGGAATGTTGAAAGTAATACATAAGAAGTAATTCTTCTGCTTTACTTTGCACTGATTAGGTCTCAACTGATGTACTGTGTCTAGTTCTGGGTGCTACATGTCAGGAAAAATTGAGGATAAATTGGAGAAGGTCCAGAGAAGACTAACAAAAATGATGAAAGGTCCAGAAAACATGGTCTATGAGGGAAATTTGAAAGAATTGGGCTTGTTTAGTCTGGAAAAGAGAAGATTAAGAGGGGAGAGGATAACAATTTTCATGTATCTAAAATGTTGTTACAGGAAGGAGGGAGAAAATTATTCTCTTTAACCTTTGAGAATAGGACAAGAAGCAATGGGTTTAAATTGCAGCAAAGGAATGTTCCAGGAGCTTGTCAGTCTGTGAACAGAAGGACCACTAACATCCTATAGAAACATTGGTGTCATTTTCTGTATAGGTATGAATGTGTTGGTTTTTGACTTGACTATAGAAATAAAATGCACTTTGGAACAGTGGCGGAACATGGCTTAGAGACACAGTCTGTGCTGGAGGGGCTAAAAAGTTGCTACCTACTGAAAGTGAATCTACAGGATTTTTCAGACAGATTTCTTCCTGTGGTGTACGTGACAATCACACCTCTGCCATCCTGTCAAAGCAAGCAGTAAATATTCCCACAAGCAGAGAGGAGAATGGGCCATGATTACAGTATCTCACGGGTGGCAGTATCTGCATGCTGAATCTGTGCCTCAAAAGCCACACTGTCTGTCTGTACACAGTAGCTTGGAGGGTACTTTCTAGCAGGGACAGACACTCAAGCAAGCATGCTCTATATAAGATGGTGTCTGTGGTGTCAGCTTGGGCTAGCGTCCCGAGTGTTTACACAGGGGTCAGTCAGGATTGTACTCGCATGGACAGCTTGAGCTGCTGCTGCGGCTGCACTGCTATTTTTAGCACACTCGATAGAGGAGGGTGACTGTCCACATACATTGTGTATATACTTAACATAGCTGTTTATTTCTCCCTTTCCCCCACATTCACACTTGTATTCTCGCTACCATGATCTGTTCCCCCCTCCCCAATGTCCTGTCTTCTGATTCACTTTGCAGCACATAGGTTGGTTGGATATACTACAATTACACTCTCTCGCTGCAGCTGCTCCTCGTAGTTCTGGCATCTGGTAACAGAAATCTGCTGCTACAGGAGTCTAGATGATGTTTGTACAGCTAGGGTGTATGTCTGCCCAGCAACCGGGTGCCCACGGATGACCCATGCCAGCCAACTCAGGTGCTCAGCACTCCGGCTGAGTTGCTGTTTCATTCTGGGCTCAGAGGTGGAAGGGTTCCAGAGCTCAGGCTGCAGCTACTGCCAGAAATCTGCACAGCAATGAAACTGCCTCACAGCGCAAGCCAGAGGCAGCTGGCACAGGCCAGCCACAGGTTGTTCTTTGCTGTGTACACATACCCTCACGTGCCTGCCCAAATCTCTACTGAAAGACAAATTGGCCAGATTGTGGACTCCACAGCAGAGGGCTGTATATTCTAATACACACTAGCTTGCCCCACACTAACTGGCCCAGATAGACCTGTTGGTGTGCACTAAAAGATCCCCAGTGTACATTAATGTAGCACTGTTTGAAAAAATGCTCCAGGGATAGACTGATAAAGACATGAGTAGGACTGAGGGACATAAGGGCATATCTGAAAGCACAGAGCAAGGAGCCCAGAGGGGAGAGAACTGTCACAGGAGGATAGAATCAGAAAAGGAGGCAGGAACACAGGAAAGAATCTGAGGGTCAAGTTGAAAGGCTCTGAATTTAGAGGCAGATTATTCAACATATATCAATAAAATGGCACAATTCACAATGGCACACATACTTGCACAGAGTAGTACTTTTTTCCCTCTGTGTAGACCCATTGAAATTCCTGTGATTTGAATTACAGTATGGCTGCTTTTCAGGTAAACATGGTGGGTATGTCTACACAGCAAAGTTATTTTGAAATAACAGCCCTTATTTCGAAATAACTTTCCTAGCATCTACACAGCCAAACCGCTATTTCAAAATAAACTTGAAATAGCAGAGTACTTATTTCGAATTTGGTAAACCTCATTCTACATTCAACGCCAAATTTGAAATAGCTATTTTGAAATAAGTGCTGTGTAGACACTTAATTCGATATAGGGGGCCTCCAGCCTTCCCAGGGTAGCCTGGTGGCCACTCCAGCCTCAACCAAGAACACTCCTCTCCTTCCCCCTTCCCCAGAGCCCTTAAAGGGGTTGACTCTGGCCACAGTGCCTGTGCCAGCTCCAAGCCTGCCAGCCCAGAGCCAGTAATCACTGCCCCTGACCCAGTGGCCCCAAAACATGAGCCAGAAAGCCATTGGCAGACAGCCCTCCATCGCTCCCTGTAGGGATAACATATTAATGTATTGAAAATGATTCCTCCAAATGGAAGTGACTCCCCATAATTTGTTCCCCACAACTTAGTGTTTAGATTTATTATTAATTCTTCTTCTTATTATTATTATTTGTTAAGATTGTTAAATGTTTAGATTTATTATTATTATTGTCCCTTTAGAATATAATGTATTAGGTCATGTAATTTAGAACTGTTAAGAATATAATCCTATGTAGCCAGAAACAGTCCCCCCCCCCCCCCCCCCACTCCAGGGCATGCTCAAGCTTGTGCAAGGGGCTGCTTGAAATTGACATTGCAGAGATACATTGTAACAATGCATTGTCAAGCCACTAACTCTGCTATGGGAGCCAAGCCCTGTAATTGACTAAGGGCATTGTTACTTAATTGAGGCCTGTTCTCTTTAAAACATTGTAACTTTATTCAGCACTCAGAGAATGTTTTAAGCAATACCACCCAGAAACTTTCTGTAACTACAACTTTTATTATTATACAAAATACTGTATGAATGTATGATAGAGTGCTTGGATGATGAGTGAATGGTTCTGAGAGGTGCCAGGCTGAGAATACAGCAACAAAGGGCTGAAGAAGGCGTCAGGTGCCAGTGCAACCAAAAGGTGTCAAGTGGAGAAAACCAAGTACTGGAGGTCCACCCGATGAGATCACTGACGAGCACCTGGCAGCCACCCTGGAGACATCAGCATGATGCAGCAATTTCCATAGACTGGCATAGGAAGAAATTCCTATAAGAACTGGACTAAAAAACTATGGAGTCAGAGTCCAAGGTTCTGCTGCCAGCCCACCAGGAGCTTCAGATGCGCATCTGATCAGGACTTCGCTCCCCACTACCATCACTTGTGTACAGAATACCTGGCCAGTATTCTGTCACAAGCAACTTCCAGGCTGGTAACTATACACAGAACTTGAATGAATGGATGTATGAATGAATGGTGTTTTATATATAAGTGTATAAGGGTTAAGTAGTGTTAGGAATAAGTAGTTAAACAACGTTGTTTGCTTCTATCTTTTCTTTATTTTTTATTATTATCTTTACAATAAATGTGGCTTTTTGCCTTATCCCCCTCATAAGATCCTGCTTGCTTTTATTTGGTACAACATCCCCAGGAGCAGTCTGCCAGCTCCCAGGAGCCTGCCAGGGCCTGGAGAAGGTGGGCACCTTCCTGGTCCAGAGCAGCGATCATGGACCTTATTCAGTTTGGGGGGGGTGCCCCCAACGTCCATGATCTCCACACTAGACAGATGAACGCAGCCATCTACGGCAGGATAGCTGCCAGCCTGGCCACCAAAGGCCACATGCGAACCCAGGAGAAGGTTTGCATGAAAATCAAGTTGGTCCAGCGAGACCCCCAACCCTGAGCCCTGAGCTTCCCCTCCCAGCTTTCCCCCTCCCCTCTCCCGCACTCTCTCCTCCCCTCTCCCACCTCCTTTCCCCAGTCTCAGAGGTTCATTCCCCCCCCACCATTTTTGTTAAGTAAAGAGTTTGTGTTTATCAAAAAATGTGTATGTTATTTTACATCAGGAAGAGGGGTTGGAGGAGGGGTAAGTGGAAGGACGTGAGGGAGGAATGAGGCACAAGCCCCTACTGGGGCTGACCAGGGAGACTGTTAGTGCTCCTCAGGGTAGAAGCTCTCCCACAGGGCCTCCTGGATACTGACAGCCCTCCGATGAACCCCCCGGATGGCAGCCTGTGGAAAGTGCAGCCAGGCTTGTAGCAACACATCCAAGAGAAGCACCAGAGTGACCAGGGGCAGCTCCGGCTCCATGTTGCAGAGTGCTGTGGTGTCCCAAGTGATGGCAATCAGAGCATGCAGAGACAAGATGCTTTGCTGTCCCTCATCGAGGTAGACAAGCAAGCAGGGAAACCTGAGAACTGGCTGTTCAGAGGGGGTCCCTTTTAGCGCAGGCCTCAGATAGCCTCAGGCAGCAGCAACACAAAGTAAATCCTGACCTGATGCCCTGCCGGACCTGGTTCTGGCTGGCCTTAAATGCGATTCAGCATCCACTCAGTGTGGACATGCTATTTCCAAATGCATTTTGTGTGTAGAAATGTTATTTCAAAATAATACTGTGGTGTAGACATACCCGGTCTTAATTATGACTCCTGATATAAAATAGATTAGCAATGTTATTTTCTCTTATGAAATCCATTAATACTGTGTACTAGACCCTGCCTAGATATTTCTTAATTACCTTCATTCTTTATATAACATTATAATAGGGTCCAATTCTGACCTTACACCTTTGTGTAAAGCAAAAGTGACTTGAAAGAGGCAGATTGATTTCTCTTCCACAAGTCTGAACTAGTCCTATCAAGTCTACTTTATTAAACTACTGAACATCTTGGAATATGATTCAGTTTATTTATGATATTCAAATGATTACTTTAAACTATTGTAATATGTACATACTGAATAGTCACATCCCTTACAAATTTAATGTTCAGATAATTAATAAAGATAATGTTTTGTCTGTAATACAGATTCAATCAAATCCAACAAGTAAAACACAACAGCAGAAGGAAAATATGGTGAAAATATGCTTTAGTGTTGTGGACTTATGTGAATGCAGCCAGCCTACTTCTTTTCTCTATAAGATTGAGAAGTGACAAACTACAGTGTGCCTGGAGCTTGCTCCTGAAATACAATGAAGATACACTGTAGCTTCTGAGGAGACAGTCAGCTTTAATCAGTGCCCACCCTCTTCTTCATCACACACTCCCATGTGGCAATTTACTCTTCTTTGGTCTACAAAATGTGAAGTTTGAAGGACTTTGAAGTTCAATTGGCAAGGTCTTGGGATTTCGCTGATGTCCTGTGTTGCTGGCTTGCTTTTCAGAAGAGCAGCAGAAAACCTTAAGAAACCTGTGACCACTTGGGATTGAAATACTGAAGAGTCTCCAGTACAGAAACTTTTCATGCAAGACTGATATTTGTCTATTTTTTAATGAAAACAGAATTACTTAAAGTATGCCAAGATGCACCCAAACTAGATTTGTTTTTGTAACTGAAACTGTCACGATTTCTGTTAAGTAATGGGGATTGCTATAAATCACTTGTATTTAGGTACCAGAGAATGGAAGTATCACAGTTCAGAGCAACTGCATTTGTATTCCCTTTCTGTGGTTCACAAGGGCATGCATTCCAGGACTCTAGCTTGCAGTCATC
The DNA here is from genome assembly GCF_052426305.1 of Pelodiscus sinensis. Lineage (NCBI taxonomy): Eukaryota > Metazoa > Chordata > Testudines > Trionychidae > Pelodiscus > Pelodiscus sinensis. The sequence continues at coordinate 44,824,967 of NC_143061.1, read as the reverse complement.
AGTCCTGTTGGTCAGAGACTTGCATCTCTCCCTCTTCTGACCAGAGTTTTCTGGGTTTTCACAGTCGCCTGCCTTTACTGATTATTCCTAGCAAGGCAGATTGCCTAAAAAAGAGTGTCAGGACTTGCTTTCTCTCTGAATACTATAAAAAGTGTAATTGCCATCAGTCATATTACCACACAGCTCTAAGCAAGCACATCTATTCTTAATCGGGAAAGCATTGCAGAGAAAACCTATTAAAACAATAAAAGAACCTACATGCTTTCTACAAAGCTTACCAAAGACCACCCAACTCCAGCAAGGACACTGGTGTCCGTTCTCCCAACTTTTCCTCAAGAATTGAGGCCCTTTTCATACAGAAGGTCTTGTCTATTTGTTCAATCAATTTAAACTCTGGCTGTTGGTCTCTGGAGATTGTGGCATAGTGAGCCTTTCCAAGATGTGGTATCTCTCTGGTTGGGTTAGAACCTGACCGATTTTAGTTCTTGGAGAAGTGGTGGTAGCCCTCTCCATGAAGTAGAGCACACCACATATGAGCCATTCTTCTAAAACAATGGACCTTAAACTTAATTCAGTAAGTTCTCCCAATGATATTGCAGGAAATGGCCTTATCTGCCACAGGAAGAATTTTCCTCTTTGGGACACAAGAAGCCAGCAGAGATCACAGAACCATTGGAAGAGACCTCAGGAGGTCATCAAATCCAAGCCCCTGCTAAAAGCAGGACCTCTCTCCATCCTTTTTGGACACCCCCCCACCTCCTTCAGGTAGTTGAAGGTTGCTATCAAATCTCACTCTTCTCTTCTGTAGATTAAATAAGCCCAAATCCCTCAGCCTCTCTACGTAAGTCACGTGCTCCAGCCCTCTAATTGTTTTTGTTGCCCTCCACTGGAATCTCTCCAATGTATCCACATGCTTTCTGTAATGAGGGGCCAGAATTGGATGCAACGCTCCAGATGTGGCCTCACCAGTGCTGAATAAAGGGGAATAATCACTTCTCTAAATCTGCTGGAAATGCCCCTACTAATGCACCCCAATATGCAATTAGCTATCTTGACTACAAGGGCGCTCTGCTGACTCATACCTAACTTCTCATCCATTGTAATCCCCAGGTCCTTTTCTGCAGAACTGCTGCTTAGCTACTCTGTCCCCAGCCTGTAACAGTGTTTGGGATTCTTCCATCCCAAGTTCAGGACTCTGTACTTGTCCTTGTTGAACCTCAGATTTCTTTTGGCCCAATCATCTCCCCCAGCTTAGTGTCATCTGCAAACTTGATGCTGGTGCAATCTATCCCCTCATCTAGGTCATCAATAAAGGTGCTGAAGAAAACTGGTTTAAGAACTGAGCCTTGGGGCACTCCTCTTGATATCAAACATTAATCAGTCATTGAGGTGTTGATCACTAGCTGTTGAGCAAAACAATCTAGCCAACTTTCAATCCACATTACAGTCCATTTATCCAATCCATATTCCCTTAACTTGCTGCCAAGAATACCGGGAAGACCATATCAAAAACTTTGCTAAAATCCAGATACAGCTCATCCATCACCTTTCCCATATCTACCAAATCAATTACCTCATCATAGAAGGCAGTAGGTTGGTCAGGCATGACTTGCTGTTGGTGAATCCATGTTGACTGTTCCTGATCACTTTCCCCTCTTACAGGTGCTTAAGAATGGATTCCTTGAGGATCCCCCTTCTCCCCATGATTTTTCCAGGGACTGAGGTGAGACTGACCAGTCTGTAGTTCGCTGGATTGACCTTCTTCTCCTTTTAAAAGATGGGCACTACATTTGCCTTTTCCCAATCATCCAGGACTTCTCCTGATTGCCACGTGTTTTCAAAGATAATGGCCAATGGCTCTGCAATCACATCAGCCAACTCCCTCAGTAGCCTTGGACATGGGCAGCAGGTTTGTATAATTTTTGGTGTTGCCCCATTAGCCACACCCCCTGGCCCCCATTAGCCACACCCCCTAACCCCCATTAGCCAGGCCTCTGGAGGTAACACGCTTGGGGCAAGATGGACACATGGCCAGAAATAAAAGGTGTCATGTCACTGCTCTTGAAGGACTTTTCCCACCATTCTCCTACCAACAGAGATTAGTTTGGCCCCCACCAAACCCCCCTCATGCAACTATCCTGCAATTGCATTAACCCAATGTGTGCGACATTAACTCAGGGGCAGAGAGGCTGGGGGAAGTGTTCCCTCTAAGGCTATGTCTATACTCGTGGCTTCTTGCACAAGTACAGCCATTCTTGCACAAGACCCCACAGAGCATCCACACTGCTCTTCCTTGCGCAAGGAAATTTACAGTACGGCATGGTAAGAGAGGGTGTCTTGCTCAAAAGCTACGCTCTTTTCTAACAGGTGTAAGCTCTTGCACAAGAGGGCAGCGTGGACACTCTGCAGGGATTTCTTGTACAAGAGACCACGATGGCAAAAGCACAGTGCGCACATGGCAGTGTAGATGTGTTCTTGCATAAGAAGCTGACAGTGTAGACATAGCCTAAGAGTTTCCTCTCATGAGCAGAATCAATTTTGTGTTGTGCACCAGTACTGAGTTCATGTGGCTTGTTTGGATGTGCCACCGTGGCAGCCAAGTTATTAATAAATATCTTATAAACCTTTACCTTTTCTCTCTGCTGCCATGGCTCCATCAGCTCCCCTGGTGGCTTCTGCCCCCTAACTCCTCATCCTCCCCTGCTAGCCTGGCTCCTGCCCTTCTCTCTGCCCTCAGCCCTCCTGCAACCTGCCCCCCTCCACCAGCCCTTCTCTCCCCCATGCCCACTCCTCCAGTAGCCCTACTCTGATCATGTGAGCTACCTCTCCTCATCCCCTCTCCTAACACCTCCCTCTACACACCTGCCCTGCCTCTCTCCTCTGATGCTGGTCCCTCCCCTGTAGGTCTCTCCCTTCTGCTTCACTGCCAGAATCCCCTGGAACCTGCACCTTCCTTTACCCCTGCATCCTGACTTCACCCCTGCATCCTGACATTCAATGACTTCCTTTACCCCTGCATCCTGACATTCAATGACTTCTTTGTTTCGGTCTTCACCGAGAAGTCTGGAGGTGTGCCTAACGTAGTGAATACAAGCAGAGAGAGGGTAGGTTTAGAAGATAGGATTCACAAAGAACAAGTTAAAAGTCACTTAGGAAAGTTAGATGTCAGCAAGTCACCAGGTCCTGATGAAATGCATCCCAGGATACTCAAGGAGCTGATAGAGGAGGTATCTGAGCCTTTAGCTATGATCTTTGAAAAATCATGGCAGACAGGGGAGATTCCAGAAGACTGGAAAAGGGCAAATATTGTGCCCATCTATAAAAAGGGGAATAAGAACAACCCAGGAAACTATAGACCGGTCAGTTTAACGTCTGTCCCAGGGAAGATAATGGAGCAGGTAATTAAGGAAATCCTATGCAAACACTTGGAAGGTAATAAAGTGATAGGGAATAGCCAGCATGGGTTTGTGAAGAACAAGTCATGCCAAACTAATCTGATAGCTTTCTTTGATAAGATAACGAGCCTTGTGGATAAGGGAGAAGCGGTGGATGTCATATACCTAGACTTTAGTAAGGCATTTGATACGGTCTCGCATGATATTCTTATTGATAAACTAGGCAAATATAACTTAGATAGGGCCACGATAAGGTGGGTGCATAATTGGCTGGATAACCATAGTCAGAGAGTTGTTGTTAACGGTTCTAAATCCTGCTGGAAAGGGATAACAAGTGGAGTTCCTCAAGGGTCTGTTTTGGGACCCGTACTGTTCAATATCTTCATCAATGATGTAGATATTGGGATAGAGAGTACGCTTATTAAGTTTGCGGATGATACCAAACTGGGTGGGGTTGCGACTTCTTTGGAGGATAGGGACATAATTCAAAATGACCTTAGCAAGTTAGAGAAATGGTCAGAGGTAAACAGGATGAGGTTTAATAAAGAGAAATGCAAAGTGCTCCACTTAGGAAGGAACAATCAGTTCCATACATACAAGATGGGAAGCGACTGTCTAGGAAGGAGCATGGCGGAAAGGGATCTAGGGGTCATAGTGGACCACAAGTTGAATATGAGTCAACAGTGTGATGCTGTTGCAAAAAAAGCAAATATGATTCTAGGTTGTATCAACAGGTGTGTTGTAAGCAAAACTCGTGAAGTCATTCTGCCGCTCTACTCTGCACTAGTTAGGCCTCAGCTGGAGTACTGTGTCCAGTTCTGGGCGCCACATTTCAAGAAAGATGTGGAGAAATTGGAAAGGGTACAGAGAAGAGCGACAAGAATGATTAAAGGTCTAGAGAACATGACCTATGAAGCCAGGCTTCATGAACTGGGCTTGTTTAGTTTGGAAAAAAGAAGATTAAGGGGGGACATGATAGCGGTTTTCAAATATCTAAAAGGGTGTCACAAGGAAGAAGGAGAAAATTTGTTCCTCTTGGTTTCTGAGGACAGGACAAGGAGTAATGGGCTTAAAGTGCAGCAGGGGAGGTTTAGATTGGACATTAGGAAAAAATTCCTAACTGTCAGGGTGGTCAAATATTGGAATAAATTGCCAAGGGAGGTGGTGGAATCTCCCTCTCTGGAGATATTTAAGAACAGGTTAGATAGACATCTGTCAGGGATGGTGTAGGTGGAGCTTGGTCCTGCCTTGAGGGCGGGGGGCTGGACTCGATGACCTCTTGAGGTCCCTTCCAGTCCTATTATTCTATGATTCTATGATTCTATGATCCTCCTGGTGCCTCTCCCTTCTCGCACTACCCTGCCCCCCCATGTCTACCCCCTCACCACTCACTGCCCCCATTCCCCTTATGCCCCTGTGCCCTCACACATGACTTGCTCCTGCCTTTCTCATGCCCACCCCTTCTTTCAAACCTTCTCCCAACACCTCCCCCTCCCCCCTCTAGCTCCCAATGCCCTTACCCCCTCCTCTCCCAGCATCACCCTGTCCTCCTCCCACCTTGTCCTCCTCCCCTCCTGCCTTTTTCCTCATTGTCTCCCCTGCACCCTGTCCCTTGGTGCCTTCCTCTTTCAAGGGAAATTTAACAGATGTAATCCTGGATCCTAAAACCGCACAACTGAGAAGAAAGTGGAATTACCATCCAAAAATCACCATGTACAGCAGCAACTGGTCATAGAGGTGCATGTTCAGACTCAAGTGGAAGCCACACATACAGGATTGCCCTTATTCCTACATTATTAAACAAACTTGTTTTAATCGTGTTACTGCAGCATCAGTTCATACACATACACTGGGGTCCTCCTGGCACACACACACTGCAGCCCTAACTCTACCATATATCCCCCTACTTCCCCCCATGTCTATCCCCCTACTCTCCCCCCCAGCCTGTAGTTTGAATATAAAACCTAGTGGGGTGACAGCCCTGTGGCTATTACAACCCACCCTCTTGTACCAACCCCCACCCCCCATCTCAATGCGGATTGCAACAGGGACAGGAGGGGTGATAATTCCTTGGGGAAGGAAGAACACTGAGCAGGGGCATCTCAGGAATAATCCCCCCTGAGGAGCCAGCGGGGTTCAGATGGGGGGTAAAAGGAGGCAGCAATGGGGGGCAGGGGGACTAACCTCTCTGGGGGAGAAAGGATCAGGAACTGATAGTCGTCTGGAGATGAGAAGTGGCAGATAACCCTAAGCAGCTGGGAAATCACTAGGGTCATGGCAGGGTGAGAAGTCAGTCTGCTCCAGCACCACCATCACCGTGATTCCCTGCAGCAGGTATGCAGGTATGTGGCTGGGGCGGACCTGCCTACGAGCAGCTCACACACGGGGCTGCTCGATCCCCACCCCCAGGAGGTAAAGGAGCCTCCCCGCAGCATGGAGGCCAGCTGGCCCCACTCGTCACAGTCTCCTGAGCGGTGGGGGCTGGGGCACGCTCCATATTATGGAGCAGGGCCCCGGTTCTGAATATTGGTGGAGCACGGGGCACCACGAGCCCATATAACTCGCCACCTATGGCCTTGGATGCATTAGATCTGGATTTGTGTATCTTCAGCTTTTCTAAATAGTTCTTAATCTGTTTTTTCTCCACTAAGGGCAGCCCACTTCCTTCCCATATTGCTTTGTGTAGTGCAGCAGTCTGGGGAGCTGACCTCGTCTGTGAAGACAGAGGCAAAGAAAGCATTGAGTACTTCAGCTTTTCCCACATCATCTATCAATAGGTTATCTCCCCCATTCAGTGAGGTTCCCACACCTTCCCTGATCACCTTCTTATTGCTAACATGCCTGTGGAAACCTTTGTTACCCTTCACATCCCTTGCTAACTGCTTTCTGAAGTTCTGGGTCTGTATTTTGCTGCTCTCCTTTCTTCCTTTGATCAGGATCCTGAAATATGATCACTGCTGCCCTGGTTGCCAATAACATCTACTTCCCCTATTAATTCCTCCCTGTTTGTAAGATGTCCAAGTGACTGCTGTTCCTGTCTGTTTAGGAATTACTACTGCAGTCATGATGGAGGATGTCCAATAAGTGGTCCTAAAAATTATCATGGCACAGCATAACAGAGGTTGCATGCAAAAGAGATCCAGAGGGCAAGACCAGATTAAATCAGCAATAAACTCATTTTGGTTTTTCCGTGCAGGCCTCATACGAGGCCTGATTATGCTTGTATTATAATTTACTAACAGTACTAACAAGATGTCAAAAGATCCCAGCAAACATCTCATAGTAAGAGAGTGTCAGCCCTGAAGAACTTCCATTCCTTGCCTTGTCTGTTTAGACTGTGAGAAAAGGAGGTATTACCCCCAGACTATGGATGAGAAACTGAGACACAGGGCAATTCAATGACTTGCCCAAGGTGCTATATGGAGTCTGTTATCTCAAGTTGCAGTCCAGTGTTGTAACCTTTGAACCATCCTTCTTTCACAATACTCAATTCACAAACCCACCCAGCATACAGGGGGAGCATGCAAGATGCAGCATCTGTTTGGGAGGTGAAGCCTTACTCACCTTCCCAGCTCACGTCAGTGTGGAAGGAAGGAGGAATCAGGGTCCACTAGTAGATTTTGTGTGCTCCAGCCCCATGGAGGGATGGAACACCAGTGTGGGCTCCGCAATGCTGGGGGGGGAGGGGGAAGCTCTGAGCCTTGGGGGCCAGATGCGGTAGGCCATAACCAATGCATCAGATTTATTGCTACAGGCCAGTAAAAAACACAGTTCAGGGAAAGGATTCTGTATGGATGATACCATTTTCCATGAAGCTGTTTCATGCAGCATTGTTACATTCACCTTCTGCAGGTGTGCTCCCAAAGTTGCATTCCTAAAGCCATCTTTTTATCCCTTCCCTGTTTACTAGTAAAAGGTACTGTGTATGTCATCTGAAACTAGATTTAACTGATTAGCTTCCTACCTTATTTTTCTGGTATCATCATGTACACCTTATTTTTGTGAGGAACACACCCGTTTGAGGGAGTAAAGACACCTCCCAAACCTGTCTTGAGCAGTTAGTTTGTAAGGGTAATGCCCATTCTATTGCTATAATAAAATAATCATATGCCCATATCCTGACAGCTTTCCTATCTATATAAGCCATAGGATACTTCAGCTATACAAAGTATTATGTAATGTTTAGCATAAGTGAACAAGAGTATTATAAAGAGAATTTAGACTCCATTATTGCTATATTTAAGCTTAATAATATTTGTGATTAATGTTTAGTATATATATGGTGTGGATAATACATGTCATCAGTATAACATATGTAAGTATAACATGGTCAACAGTGGAGAGTTTCCCTACTCTACAGCACACTTAGCACATCCATTTCAGAAAACAAAACTAGAGCAAATCTTACGGAGATCTCCCTTGTAAGCTTTTACAAAATATTGTCTCTGGCAAGAGGTAGTTCGTGACCAGTTACACCAATTAGCAAAAAAGGCTCAAGAATATCAAGCTATTTAGCTGAGTCAAAGACTGGATGTTAGCAGGGAAGCCATTCTATAAAAAAGCTCGCCATCTCTATGACTGATTCTTCTCTGACTCAGGATGGAGAAGTTTACATTTGGTCCAGCAATGGCAGGAAAAGGAAGGTTTACGAAATCCGGTGAAAGGGAATAAAGGGCTAAGCCTTCAGTACTCTTTGCTTCAGTGAGGGAAATGTGCAAAAATTCAGAATCCAGAAACCAGAGGGAAGAAACATTTTTGTATAGAACTGCTCCCTGAAGCAATATGCTACTGGTAACAGTTTCTGATTTATATGATCATAAGGAACTGCTCCTTTAAGATACTGCTACCAGAAATAGCACAGTCCTACAGGTAGCAGTTACATACAGTGCTGTGAGAGGTCACAGGATGGGGGGTGGGTTCACACCCTTGCAGTCCACATTTTCAAAAAAAGCACTCCCTACAGAAAATCCTGCGTACAGGCTTACAATTGCACAGAAGGGTGGAAGATAGGAAAAAAAAAAAAAAGAGAGGACAAGAAAAGCACCAGTTCCTAAATATTAGGGGTCCCATCACTCTTGCTCATATCAAGTTGTAAATTACTTCACCAAAATTAACTGGGTTTCTTCAGCAGTAAACACTGCTCAGTGTAAGGGTGGTAGAATTTGGCACTAACTGACTTTTTGAATAACAAAGATAACTATAGAATTACTTTGTTCTGGAGACAATTTAAACCTTAGTGCCAGTTCTTTAATAAAAGAAATAGCTTCACATTTAACATTAACAGTCCTTTATTGTAAAGACAAGCTAAAAACAGTCTGCAGCCTTGTCTAAATGAAGCTGTCAAATACACAAATAAAAATTGTAAGAACAATCACATAAAAATGACTTGCCTTTACATCCCACTGAAAGAACTAGGATTATTACTAATTATTTCTAATCTTTTTGTCATGTAATAGTAACAGTTCTAATTCTTACCATGCATTTGCGATCATCCACCCCAGCTAAATCCTCTTCAAACTCTTTTCCTACATCAAATTCCATGATGTAGTTTCTAAATGTGCTTAGCGTTTTAATGATCATATGATCTCCATTCTGAATGATTTCTTTGTCAGGTTTTAGCAAGTTGGCAATTTTTCTCACAGCAATGTTTACATCTGAAAACAAAACAGAAAAAAAGATTTGCAGTAAAGCCACAAATCTACAACAATACAAATCTTTAGAGGATTGGGATGGCCCAAAACACAAGCAAATAGTTCACTGGCTGTTTTACAAAAGTTCATTACAAGTATGTTAATTTGCTTACTTGCAAAAAACCTTGTAATCTTTAAATTTGTTAATACAACAAACATACTTCTAAACAAACACAAGAAAGGAAACATTACAAATTCCTACTAATTCACTCTCATTATCCAACAATGCTACTTTTGGAGAAACAAGCATTGTGCATGTTTCCCTGCCAATCGCATACACACAAACTTTTACACAGAGTACATTTTGTTTGCACCTGGATACACTTGTTTTCTCTTCTTGAGTTTTTTGTAAATTTTGAGAAAATAACTTTGTCTTTTAAAATCCTGTAGTTGAATCTCTCCATAGATTACTGGCAGTAAGATAAAAAGAAAACAGACTGTGTAAAATCAAACAAAACTTTGCTTAAGACAAAGTAATCTTTTTTTTAAAAGAAAGTATTCTTAAGAATGCATTAAAATTTTGGCTGAGCCTGTGACAGTCCCAGAAGAAATCAAATCCAACTCAAGACTAAGGTAGGTGGCATATTATTATTTACTAAAAAAATATGAAAGGAATCTTACCCAGTGCTTTCAGATACTCCTCAAAATTGTCATTGCTAAGCATTTTCCAATAACCATTGAAATCTGCAGGCATTTCTGGTGAATGTGATAGCCAAAACCAATGCCTGAGAATAATGTGCTGATTCTACACCACACAGCTCAATGCCTGTCCTCTGTGGCAAGTCTGAACTCTGTTTTCTTTTATGTGTTCTTCAGACCTTGCAATTATACGAGCCCCTCTAATCCGATTACTGCTAACGGGTTACCATTAAATCCTTCCACAAAGCTGAACCTTTTAGATTTATAATGACAGCAGGATGGCTTCATTTAAATGGAATGGAACATGTACCTTCTATACAATGATAGAAATATAGCCGTGTTAGTCTGGTGTAGCTGAAACAAAATACAGGACTATGTAGCACTTTTTGATCTGAGGAAGTGGGTCTGGCTCACAAAAGCTCATCATCTAATAAACCATCTTGTTAGTCTTTAAAGTGCTACATTGTCCTGCATTTTGTTTCTTCTATACAATGGCTGTAAGGCCACTGATTATCTGGGTATCCATTTTAACTACATTACTACTCCTCTTTTATGATGCTTAGAAAATAAAATGGCTGGTTTAGAGCATGGGGATGGATGCTACAGCAGGTAGTTGGCTATAGTGGACATGTTGGGTGGCTTCTGCAGACAACTGAAATCCTGTTCTTTTGGAAAAGCGGCGAGGAGTCCTGTGGCACCTTATAGACTAACTGAAGTGTTGGAGCATAAGCTTTCGTGGGCAAAGACCCACTTCGTCAGATGCATGTAGTGGAAATTTCCAGAGGGCAGGTATAAATATGCAGGCCAGAATCAGGCTGGAGATGACGAGGTGGATCCAATCAAGGAGGATGAGGCCCACTTCTAGTAGCTGGTGGATCCACCTCGTCATCTCCAGCCTGTTTCTAGCCTGCATATTTATACCTGCCTCTGGAAATTTCCACTACGTGCATCTGACGAAGTGGGTCTTTGCCCACGAAAGCTTATGCTCCTACACTTCAGTTAGTCTATAAGGTGCCACAGGACTCCTTGCCGTTTTTGCAGATTCAGACTAACATGGCTACCCCTTTTGATACTTGTTTTTTTGTAGTATTTGAGAATATTTTCAGTGCTTTTATCTCTTCTGCTCAGAAGAGGATCACACAAGCTCTACCAGTGAAAGTAATTGTGTTTTGGTTTAAGAGTTCAGTTATAAGCCATGATTATATAGTTATCTTCCATGTGAGCAGTATTGCCAGCAAATATTGACTGGTTGGTTAATTGATGTCTCAGGAAAAGCCAGTAATTATTCAGCAGAGGTTATTATTAGGGAGTAATAGCCAATTCTAGTTACTTTATGTCTTCATCAGTGCTGCATGTCTTTATTAATCAGAGACTGCTATTAGTTAAGGGAATGCAAACAATGTTCAGACATTGGAGCAAGAAGCATTTCAGGAGACATTAAATATTGCTGAAATGAGCAAGTGATTATACAACAGTAATATATCATTGCTTGAAGGCAGTAGCCTGAGACTGTAGAATCTTCCTACACTTAGGGTGTGTCTAGACTACAGGGTTTTGTCAACAAAAGTGGACTTTTGTCGACAAAACTAAACCTGAGTCTACACTACCGCTGAGTTCTGTCGACATAACGTCGACAGAACTCAGCAGTTTTGTCGACACTGGTAAACCTCATTTTACAACGAATAACGCCTTTTGTCGACAGAGTTCTGTCGATAGAAGGCATTATTGCATCTAAACTGTCCTTTGCATCCACACTGTTACGTCAACAAAGCACCTTGCTTTGTTGACAGAACTGAATGTAGTCTAGACACTCTTTGTTGACAGGAGCTTTGTCGACAGTATCTGTCGACAAAACTTCTGTCGACAAAACCCTGTAGTCTAGACGTACCCTTTGTGATAGGTTCTGGCTGTCAATTTAAAAGCAAACAAAACATTTCACACAAGCAGTAACCTGCCAGTGATATCCGCTAATGCAAGAGTTTATAAAAGCATAGTTAGCTTTTAAAAGGAGCTTAAGAATCTGATGACCAAGGATACCATTTGTAATTGTGCAAGCTGAGATAGATAATTAAATCTCATGCTTCTGGACAGAAACTAAATCTCCACTCGTCCAGGAAGGAATGTTTTCCCTACATATACAACATTGTCTGATAATCTAAGTGGATTATAAGGAAAGGGTGGAATGTCACCAGGAAAGCATCATGTAAAAGTTGTTTCCTTACATTACAAACAGATTTGCTGTATCAATGTGACATGACTTGGTATTGCAAATACTATATTAGTATGTTCCTAATGCAATGGTGGGAAGAGCAATCAGGTTGACATCATTCATGATCCATCAGGCATTTGAAGTTCACTGATAACAAATGAATATACTCTTGGATCTTCAGAAATGATGTATGTGGAGTAACTTCAATTTAATAATTGTGCATAACATCTTGATGCAACAGGGTGACATTTATGCTCCAGCTACATGACTCAATCTTGCAACTCACACACAAAGGGCTGTAGTCATCTGATTTTGGGATGGGGAAACTAGCATCTGAAATCAGATGCAAACAACATGGCAAATGTCTCCTTTGATCCTTTCTCTTGACTCATGTTGCAAAAGGTATGCTGCAAAGAGTGGAACTAATAAACTAGGTGACATGTCCAGCCGGATTCCTGTGGTACGTACCAAACTTTACTGTAAGTATAACATATTAACTGTACTGAATCTTGTAGATCATGTCAACAGCCAAAGGTCATACATTTATAAGCTTGTCAATTCAGATTATGTAAATATGGAAATTAATCATATCACTGAAACACAGGCAAAGGCATGCAGCTCACGGTATGCCTACACTACCCCGCTAGTTCGAACTAGCGGGGGTAATGTAGTCATCCGCACTTGCAAATGAAGCCCGGGATTTGAATTTCCCAGGCTTCATTTGCATGAAGCCGGCCGGCGCCATTTTTAAATGCCGGCTAGTTCGGACTCCGTGCTGCGCGGCTACACGCGGCAGGGACTAGATAGTTCGGATTAGGCTTCCTAATCCACGAGGCGTACAGCTAGTTCAGATTAGAAGCCTAATCTGAACTAGCTAGTCCGTGCCGCGTGTAGCCGCGCGGCACGGAGTCCGAACTAGCCGGCATTTAAAAATGGCGCCGGCTGGCTTCATGCAAATGAAGCCCGGGAAATTCAAATCCCGGGCTTCATTTGCAAGTGCGGATGACTACATTACCCCCGCTAGTTTGAACTAGCGGGGTAGTGTAGACATACCCTCCGAGACTACTTTTGAGTGTAGCTTATACAGTTCCTCTCTCCCTTCCTTTGTGGAGTCTTCTACGTGAAAGCTGAATGTGACTGGATCTGAAAGATATTGGGCCAACACATGGAGGAATGCATTTGAATGGTTTGCCAGCTCCACTGTAACATTTAAGAAACAGCTACTCAGCAGGCATCTTAACTACTTTTACTGCATTATTCATCATACAAACAGTACAGTTCTAGTTGCACAATTATACTAAGCTATAAGAACATAAGAATGGCCATACTGGGTCAGAGCCCAGTATCCTGTCTGCTGAGAGTGGCCAATGCCAGGTGTCCTAGAGGGAATGAATAGAACAGGTAATTATCAAGTCATCCATCATCTGTTGTCCATTCCCAGCTTCTGGCAAATAGAGGCAAGAGACACCATCTCTGCCCATCCTAGCTAATAGCTACTGATGGACATTTCCTCCCTGAACATATCTAGGTTCTTTTTGAACCCTTGGCCTGTACAACATCTTTTGGCAAGGAGTTCCACAGGCTGACTGTGTTGTGCGGAAAAAATATTTCCTTTGGTTTGTTTTAAACCTGCTGCCTATTGATTTCATTCAGCGATCCCTAGTTCTTGTGGTATTAGGAGTAAATAATACTTCCATATTTTCTTTCTCTACAAAGCAGTCATGTTTTTGCCCCCTCACTGTTTACCCTTTTCTCCAGATCATTTATGAGCACGTTGAATAGGACTGAAGGACAGGCTCCTGGGGAACACCACTATTTCTCTCTCTCTATTTTGAACTGAGCATTTATTTCTACCCTCTTATACCATGACACCTTATTTTAAGAGCTTTTGGTGGAGGAACTTTTCAAAGACTTTCTAAAATCTAAGTACACTATATCTACCGAATCGTCCTTGTCCACGTTTATTGATCCACTCAAAGAATTCTAGTAGATTTGCAAGGCATAATTTAACTATACAAAAGCCATGTTGATCCCCCCCCCCCAAATTATGTTAATCTGTGTTTCTGACAATTTTGTTTTTCTCTTTATCAACTAGTTTGCCAGTGAGACCTGCTTATAAGCCTTTAATTGCTGGGATTATCTCTGCAGACCTTTTTAAAAATTGGTGTCACGTTATCCTCTAGTCCTTTTGTACAGAAATTAGTTTAAAGTATAGATTACAAACTACAGTTAATAGTTCTGCAATTTCACATCTGAGTTCCTTCAGAACTTGTGAGTGACTACCATCTGGGTCCTGGTGATTTATTATTTAGTTCCAAAACCTTCTCTAATGACACCTCAATCTGTTCCTCAGATTTGTCACCTAAAAAGAATGGCTCAGCTTTGGGAATCTCCCTCACATTCTCAGCCATGAAAACCAATGCAAAGAATTCATTAATTTCTCTGCAATAGCTTTATTGTTAATCCACCAGTGGCTTCCTGATTCTAATGTACTTAAAAAAACTTCTGTTACTTGTTGAGTCTTTGGCTAGAGCAGGGCTACTCAACAAGTGGCCCAAAGACCACATGTGGCCCACAGCCCCTTTGTTTGCAGCCCGTGGTACAGTTTGGGTTTATGTGGGGCTCAACACGCAGCTGGGAGCTGAAACAAAAAAGCAGTCAAGTATAATGGTGTTCTGTTGATATGCGTTTTAGTAGTTAAATTCCTGGACTGCATTGCTCATTAAAAGCGCTGTCATATGGATGGAAATCGGGTAACTATTGCATTTTATTGATATCAACAGAACTGACTTAAATGGGACCTGTGTTATGTGTAGTCTTGCCTTAATTTTTGTATTCATGCCTGTCACTGTGAAAGAAGCTACTTGCATATATTTTCATATATATTTGTATGTATATGCAACTACACTTAAGTTGCAGCCCTCAGCATGTACTTTGAGTATCATTGTGGCCCCCCCGGGCTTCCGAAGTTGAGTAGCCCTGGGGCTAGAGGTTCTTCAAATTCTTTTTTGGCCCTCCTAATCATATTTTTAGATTTAATTTGCCAGAGTTTATGCTTCTTTCTATTTTACTCACTAGGATTTAACTTCCGCCTTTTAAAGAATGCCTTTTTGTTTTTAATTGCCTCTTTTACTTTATTGTTTAGTCATGGTGGCACTTTTTTCATTCTGTTTTTTTTTAATTTGGGGGACAATTTTAGTTGAGCCTCTACTGCTCTGTCTTTCAAGTCTCCATGGAATAACCCAGTGGTCACCAACCAGTAGATTGGGATCTACCAGTAGATCTTGGAGCCTTTGACAGGTGATCCTGACTGGTTTGGCCGGGAAGCCATCAAGGGCTGGCACTTCAGTTGCCCTTCCACCCACTGTCATGCTATTCTGCCCTCTGCCTTGGAGCTGGCCCCTTGGGAGCCTTCTACTTGCTGTGCAGGGCATGGGATGGAGATGGGAAGGTGCTGATGTCAGAATGTGTCTCCTTCCCCCACTCTTGTACCCCATCTCCACACAGAAAGAAGGTGACGGAGGGAGCTTGGCAATGCACATTTCTGACATTCTGACCCACTGTGTGTGTCATTCTCACAAACACACACTGTTCTTCTCTCTCATCTCCCAACCCAACACATACGTGGGGGGTTATTTCTGTTGCTGCTCGCAAAGTGGGTTATTTTGGGTTTTTGACTTGTCTGTGCATTTCATAATTTTCATTTTTCCTTTATGCTTACATTTAATTCTAATTTGAGTTCTAAAATGCCTAACCTGTTGGAGTAATTATCCCTGTGGGAATTGCTGCTCCTGGATGTGGATGGCATGTTCCTGCAGCCCCTGAGAAAGGAAGAGAGGGGAACTCCTGTTGTCCTTGCCTGCAAACACCACTCGTGCAGCTCCTATTGATCAGTAATGGGGAAATATGCCCAGTAGAAGCTGTGGGCTCAGGGCCTGTAGATGAAGGGCAGCACATGGTACCATTGCTGCATATGCCAACTACTTTCAGGAGTGGTACAGGGCCAGGGCAGCAGTAAGCCTTACTTAACTCCACTGCTCCATCACACAGAAGCAGTCTCAGTTAAATGGTGCCCAGCCAGAGCCTGCTTCCTGAACCCGTCCCAGCACAGAACCTCCTCCTGCACTCAACCTCCTGCCCCAGACATAAGTCTCCCTGCACCCAAACTCCTTCCCAGAGCTTGCACCCTGAAACTCCTTCTGCACTCCAATCCTCTTTCCTGGATTAAGCCCGGAGCCCCTCCTACACTCGAAACTCCTTGTCCCAAGACCAAAGCCTGCACCCCAAACTCCTAATCCAGCCTGATGAAAGTGAGTGAAGATGGAGGAGGAATTGGGATGGAGTGAGGAGGGTGAGGCTTCGGAGAGGGGGTGGAGGAGGGGCAGGGCCTCAAAGAAGGCACAGGAAGGAAGCGGGACAAGGGTTTGCACTTAAACTCAAAGTGATTGTGTGGAAAAGGCTGGAGATCACAGGATTAACCCATCATTTTGGGTAAAAAATTATCCCTTTCAAATTACATCAGATTTACTTATGAGATGAGATGCCTATCAACATAGTATATAGCTACTGTATCAGTTATGTAATTGTGTCTGGCACTCCAAATGTTGCTGCCATTCAAAATATATATAACCACTTGACCACTGAAACACATTTAATAATCAACAATATCTGATTCTACCAGCAGTTGATATTACATTTGGGTGTTTTTAGTTGTTTCCCTTAAAAGTATTTTCTCAACTATGAGCTGTTCAGTAATTCTGAGGACATGGCTTGAATTAGGCTCTCTCATATCAGACACAGAGAAAATAGATTTTTGGAAAATATCCTCTTTTATTGCAAACTCCTAAGGATTACACGCAAAATAGAATGCAGCATGTGTGGTCTATGAAAGCCAATGCAATACACAATCTCATTGTTAAAAAGAATCCCATGACACTAGAAGAGCATGCACTGTGAACAATCATTGTATTGAATTTGTATGATTTTATACAGGACATCTACAAACTGCTGAGTTGGGAAAACTCAAAGATTACTTGAGGGAAAGCGGCAGATAAATTTCACCACTTCCCATAAATTATTAACAAAATGTTTCAAAACATTGGTTGGCATTACTAGGCTTCCAAAGTGCAGAGACATCTCTATGGGCTATTCCTGCAGGAAGGAAAAAAACAAGAACAGTAGAATCCAGTGTTTTAGATATTCTCACCTGAATGCAGAGAGAGACAGTGGAGAATCTCCAGTGCTGCTTGATGTTGACATAGGGGGTATGGCTGGGGCTCCCTTGTAGCTGGGCTGCCATATCAACAGCTTCAGATTTTTGACAGCCAGCTGCTCTAGATTATGCTGGACTAGCATATACTGGGCTCAGGAGGGAAGAAAAGAACCCTCTTTAAACTTCTCATTATGAGTTGAAATTAACGGGATACGCATAAGTGCTTTCCTGAATGATGGCTTTATTTCTGACTTACTAATATATATACACACAAAACTGAACTGTATGAAATCATACAGTGCATTCATTTGTGTGTCAGGTTTGTATAAGGTAAAAATGTGGCAATAACTATACATTTTTGCAGTTTATTGAAAATATTCCTTAGAAAGAAATATGATATAATTTTATTCTCACTGCCTGCAAATTGCCAAGACACTTTCAAACTGAAACAGTTTCTGGTATTAGAAGATTATAATTCAAGAAAGCCACTGATCTTATTTAGATCACCACAAGAATACTTCTACATTTATTAAACATTTTAATATTTGTGTTTAAAACAGAAGAAGTGTAAGAAGTCAGCTATTAGATTGTTCTTTAATTAATGCTTCATGGAGATCTTAAAACTAATAGCCCTTTGCACCTAACAGCTTAGGAAACTAGGAGTTCAGTACAAAGTCAGTAACATAAAAACTTTGCTGAATTATACTACAAACTTTCAGAAGCACGGCTGACTGCAGCTCCCTACTACATACTTCACTTTCTTCCATACACAAAGATTGCGAATTTTACAGGGATTTTCCAAAAGTAAATGCCGTTGTCTTCTTCCCAGTTGTTGGAATACAGACATCAGTCACTTAATGTGTTTATCACTGTGTTGTGTAGTATCTGAAGTTGAAGTTAAACCCTCTCACTCTCTTCTGTGTAAATATGATTGTGTTTAATATAGGAAATGACAGAATCTGGAATGAGATACTTCACACTTAGTCCTTTGCGTAAGGCATGTCGTACATGTGTAGCACTGATTTCATTCTGAATCCATTCTGTGACCAAGTGGATATTGTGCTGGAATCGAGTCAGAAGATTAGATTCACTGATGTACTGAACAGGGTCAGAGCCAGCACGGCTAATACAAACCAAACCAAACTTTTCTACTATTTCTTTAATATGCTCCTCCTTCCAGAGATTAGGTGTACTAAATGTCTTCAGAATGTCAGCTCCACAAAGCAGCTTTAACTCTGGGGAAACTGGAAAAGCAAAAACAAATGGAACTTTTAAAGATCCTTCCTAAAGATGAAAAAAAAAAAATTGATTGGATAAGGTTATTGTTTCATTTATTTCTGGTATTTTATCTAAATGACTTTTGAAATGTTACATGAAATACTCTGCTTGGAAAAAGAGCAAGGATTTAATATGAACCTTTTTTTAAAAAAATGAAAAGACCAAGAAATTCAGCATTAAGGTTGCCCCCCCTCCCCCCACACACACACTTTGGCTATGTCTACACGCAAACCAGAGGTGTCCCGGAAAAGCTTTGCTGTGTCCAAGGAACATATCCACTTTTTTGGAACAGTTTCCGAAAAAGCGGACGTGTTCTTTTGGCATCCTTGTATTCCTCTCGGTGAAAGGAATAAGGGATGTTCCAAAAGAGGAGTTTTTTCCGAAATTTGGCCCCATGTAGAAGCACCTCGTGCCTTCTGTTTGCCAAGGCTCTCCTAGCATCTGTGTGTGCCTTAGCCCTTCCTTCAGTGCTAGCCAGGGCCTTGAAGGTCCCCTTTGGGCAGTGTTTCTCAACCAGAATACCTTGGGGTACTCGAGAGAAGTCTGGGGTGTGTGTCAACATAACTGAAATTTGAAGAAAACTGAATTTTGTTTTAAATTTTACAGGGTTTTTTTTATTGTGTGCTTTTTATACCCAAAAATTACATCATCCATGTGGCTATGATTAAGTTGTTTAAACAAACGTGTTGCAACAGTAGAAAAAATTTTTGTGCGTTTGAAAACTGTAGGTACCGGGTGTACTTATACTTTTATTTTAAAAAGGGGTACTTTATAAAAAAAAGGTTGAGAAATACTGCCTTAGGGCACCCCCTCTTCCTGTGCCCAGGCTCTCTACAGGCCCAACATGTTTGGGGCCCTCCTATTACCTTCATAGGGGGTGCTTGCCCACTGTTTTACTTGCTTGGGTGGGGTGGGTCTCCACACCTCATCCCAGTAGGGGCACTCCATTTGCAAATGTCTCTCACGCAAATGTCTCTCAGCAGTTTCTATTTCAAGGTACTGGCCTCCTGCCCTTGGTGCCTGGTTTCCTATGAGGTCTGGATTCCCACCCCCAGAGCAGCCAGAATAGTCCCCTTTGCTGCTCAGCACGCTGGGCTGCCCAGGCCTTCCAATACATGGCCATTTGTATATCCTCCATCCACAGTTTCTCCAATCTCTCAGTGTGACCTAATGGGCAGAATTTATAAAATAGCTCCTTTGGTCTCGGGGCAGCATGGCCTAAAGACCAGATTCTGTAGAACAGCCGCCTTGTATAGGGAGGAGAGAGGCCACACATGCACACATTCTCCATCGTGTGTCATGGGGCTCGACTCACCACTATGGTGCCTCCTACCAGTAGCACTGGATAGTAGGGCGCTTCCCTTTGGCTGGTGTCTCCCCTGTCACTGCACTCTGTCCACTGTCGGACTCTGGACCTGAGTTGTTCTCAGATCATGGTGTCCTCCTCAGGACAGTGCCCTCCGGCAGGGCCCACTACAGTTGTCTCCTGTCCCCCTTCCAGGGGTTTATCAGCAGTCTGGTGTCTCTGCCACCATGGTGGCTGACTGTGGCCTCCAAGTCTAGTCCCTCACTTCAGGGGTAAACCAAAGTCCTTCCAGGACTCAAAATATTGGTGGCTAGACTCTGTGCGAGGGGAAAGGTGGGACCCAGGCCCACCCACTACTCTGGGTTCCAACCCAGGGGCCTGCTGGTGGCAGTCTTGTCCTGCCCTCCTGTACTCCCCTCCACTGCCTTCTATTCCTTGAGCCACTTCCCTTATGACCCTTTGTACCCTCCTGGCCCTAGTGGCCAGGCCAGCAGCCTGGCAGGTCTCAGGCAGGAGCCTCCCTTGCTAGCCCTGCTGAGCCTGCCCAGCACTGCTCTAGCAAAGGTGCCTCTCTGGGAACTGGTCCTGTATCTTCCCTGGTCAGGGCCTAACCCACTCTTTCTGCCAGATAGCTCCCTATATACATGGCTGCCCCAGCAAGCTACACCCCGATTAGTTCTTTAAAAGCTTCTCCCTGATTGGCCACGGTTCTGCGCAAGCTCTCTTCAGTTGCCCCAGCATAGAGAGACAGGGATAGAATTTAATTATCCAGAGCAGCATTCAGCTGCCTTAACCATGAGATCATCCTTTCGCTTCCAATAACCTTCTACCTCAATCTCTACATATCTTCCAACTTCCAAAATAAATGAAGCAGGGGTGTGACAGACAAGTCTCCTTCACTATACAATTTTGACTCATTCCCAGAGCAGATCCACCAAATGCACAAAATGAGGCCATTGTCCTGTATATAAATGTGACTATTAAAGATTATATCAAATTTAGGTTGCACCAGGAACATTAACTATGACATTTTGTAACTTCTAAATCATTGACTTTGTAACTTTAATAATGTTCTTTGAACTTGTTTTATTTTCTATGCAATTTTTAGTTGTTCTTAAAAAACATACTTTCAAGGAAAACTTTACACAGAGGTTTACTGCATCACTCTTACATAGAGCTAATATGCATTATTCTTAAGATGAAAAGAGCTATAAGTACTAATTAATACTTTTACATCGGCCCATAGAGCAAAAGAGGTTTCTCTTCAATGTTAAAGAAGCCGGGGTATATCTGTACAATCCCTCTGGAACACCTGATCCTCCAAGAAAGGTGCAGAACAAAAAGTGAGCACTGACAGCATAGAAGGGATCAGGGCAGGCAAACTAAGAGATAAGTTGATTCAGCACATTTCTAAGGAATCTTCATTGATGGCTTTTATGGAGCCCCAGATAGACCTTCAAGTAACTTACCCTGTGGAAATATGCCCAAGGGAATGGGGACAGTAATGCTGTCAGACCCTTTTTAGGATTTGGGGGTATCAATGTCTATGTGCTACGCGAGCTAAAAATATTCAGAACATTCTTGCCATTTGTGAGTTAAATTTCCAAAATAAAAAATTCTTGATCAGCGTTATCAGAGCCATGTAACCTGATAACTTGCAACCTCATAGCATTCACCTGGGTAAAATGGACCCAAAGCATTTAAAAGGTGATCTACAATATTACAAAGAAAAAAGAATAACAGCAAAACGATACACACGTATCATGCAGGTGTTGACAGAATCAGAGCTAGGAATCTGCCCACAGAGATAAAAGAGGGAGGGTCAATCAAGTTTAGCTCTATGCAACCAGTAGCTACCTCATGTTTAATGTGAAAGTAAGGGCTGCAGATATTGTAATACCCAGCATGAAATACAACATCTTTATTCTGGCAGTCAGGAAACTTACTCGATTTTATGTGATTTAAGTACCGCTATTAGACTTTGGGCACATGTATGTTATGTCTAGACTACATCCCTCTTTCGAAAACTAAAATGTCCTCTTATGTCTAGACCTATTGGGTCTCACAGCTGACTTTGATTCAAGATAAATGTAAAAAGCAACCAAATTCCTTTAATAAAACTCCTTTATGGAATAAATAGCTGAAACGACACGGACCCCTATCCAAAACAAAGTTGCATGCAAGTCTCCAGGAGGAAACAGATAAATGGAGCACAAAAGGTGAAGGTACAACTATGATATAACAACAGATTCACCGGCAAAGAACTGATTGAATTGCAGAGGTTTATCTGTGTGAAATAGAGAGATGAAGTGAGAAATCCCTCAGAAACATACAAGGGTGAACAGGAACAGCTAACAGGAGAGTTTGGAGAGGGAGTTCTCCAGGTAAAGGAGGAGTAAAGATGGGACCCTTGTGGTAAGTGGCTGTCTGGAGTGTGTGTTTGTGTGTGGGGGAGTTATTTGCAGTGTGCTGAGCTTGTGTTTGTCTGTTTGGTTTGTTTGTTTGGTTTGTTTGTTTGAAGGAGCTTCTAAAAGGTTTGAAATCTAGAAGCCTATGTTAATTGGCTGAGCCTCAGTCAGGGGGAGGGGCTACCAGCGCTATATAAGCCTGTGACTCAGCGACCAGGAACAGCTAACAGGGGAGTTTGGAGAGGGAGTTTAGAGGGGGAGGTTAGAGGGCACAAGTGACTTCTGACCTTCTTTAAAACATAACTCTTAGAATAATCTATATTCCAGAGGTTTAAAAAGAATCCCAGTTTATACTAAAACTTATTCATTAGAAAAATGGAGACAGAAGCCCAGCAGCAGAGTGGGGGATATCCTGTTTATTGCATCGAGTGTAAAATGTATGATTACCTGCCCTGTGGGCGGGTGGCATATGTGTGCACCCGTTGCAAGGAGCTCCTGACCCTCAGAGACCGAGTTCGGGCTTTGGAGGCCAGGGTGGCTGAACTGGAGGAGCTAGGGGAGGTAGAGAGCTATGTTGATGAGACTTTCCGGGACACTGTAGTAGTGTCCCACCTCCAGTCTGAGAGCCCCAGTGCTCTTAAGGAGGATGAGAGTCTCAAGGGAACAGAGCATTCAATGGGAGCAGAGGGAAACCATCCCGTAGTTGGGACCCCACTCCCAGAGGATGTTGCGGTATCCTCTAGCGCTGAGGATATCTCTGAGGGGGAGGGAATGCCAGTTAGGAAGAGGCAGGTGTTAGTAGTGGGTGATTCAATCGTTAGAAACATAGATAGTTGGGTTTGTGATGACCGGGAGAACCGTATGGTCACTTGCCTGGCTGGTATGAAGGTTGCGGATCTCTCGAGGCATCTAGACAGACTTATGTGTAGTGCTGGGGAGGAGCCGGTGGTCGTGGTACATGTAGGTACCAATGACGTAGGGAAGGGTAGGAGAGATATCCTGAAGGCCAAATTTAGGCTGCTAGGAAAGAGACTGAAATCCAGGACCTCTATGGTGGCATTCTCGGAAATGCTTCAAGTTCCATGCGCAGGGCCAGGTAGGCAGGCGGAGCTTAAGAGTCTCAATGCGTGGATGAGAAGATGGTGTAGGGAAGAGGGGTTTAGATTTATTAGGAACTGGGGACACTTTTGGGAGAGGGGGAGTCTATACAGGAAGGATGGGCTCCACCTAAACCAGGGTGGAACCAGACTGCTGGCACTAAACATTAAAACGGCCGTAGAGCAGTTTTAAAACTAAGAGATGGGGGAAAGCCGATCAGTGCGGAGATGCACATAAATCAGAAGGAGACTTCTCTTAGAGGAGAATCCATTGATAGAGATTCTCTAAGCTGTAGTCAGAAAGAGAGGAGGGGAGAGGGCAAACCATGGGCCAGAGCAGACAAACAACCGCATACAAAGGAATCCAATGCATCAGGGAAGGGCAGACAAATAAGCAGTGGTAAATTTTTAAAGTGCTTGTACACAAATGCTAGGAGTCTGACTAATAAGATGGGTGAACTAGAGTACCTCGTATTAAATGAGGAGACTGACATAATAGGCATCACTGAAACCTGGTGGAATGAGGAAAATCTGTGGGGGACAATCATACCGGGATATAAAATATATAGAAAGGATAGAGCAGGCCGGGTGGGTGGCGGAGTGGCACTGTATGTGAAAGATAATGTAGAATCAAACGAAATAAAAATATTAAGTGAATCAACATGTTCAATAGAATCGCTATGGATAGTAATTCCATGCTCCAATAATAAGAAATTAGCAATAGGGATATATTACCAACCACCTGACCAGGACAGCGATACTGACATTGAAATGCTGAGGGAGATTAGAGAGGCTACCAAAATAAAGAACTCTATAATAATGGGGGATTTTAATTACCCCTATATTGACTGGATACATGTCACCTCAGGAAGAGAAGTGGAGATCAAATTTCTCAATGGCTTAAATGACTGCTTCTTGGAGCAGCTGGTGCAGGAACCCACAAGGGGAGAGGCAATTATCGATTTAGTCCTGAGTGGAGGGCAGGATCGGGTCCAGGAGATAACCTTTACAGGACCGCTTGGGAATAGTGACCATAATATAATAACATTCAACATTCCTGTGGTGGGAAGAACACTTCAGTAGTCCAGCACCCTGGCATTTAATTTCAAAAAGGGGAATTACACAAAAATGAGGAGGTTAGTTAAACAGAAATTAAAAGGCACAGTGACTAGGGCCAAATCCCTGCAAGCTGCATGGAAACTTTTTAAAGACACCATAATAGAGGCCCAACTTAAATGTATACCCCAAATTAAAAAAACATAGCAAGAGACCTAAAAAAGAGTCACCGTGGCTTAACCACCATGTAAAAGAAGCAGTGAGGGACAAAAAGGTATCTTTTAAGAAGTGGAAGTCCAATCCTAGTGAGATAAATAGAAAAGAACATAAACACTGTCAAATCAAGTGTAAAAATGTAATAAGAAAAGCAAAAAAAGATTTTGAGGAACAGCTAGCCAAAAACTCAAAAAGAAATAACAAAATGTTTTTTAAGAACATTAGAAGCAGGAAGCCTGCTAAAAAAACCAGTGGGTCCCCTAGATGATCGAGCTATAAAAGGAGCAATCAAGGACGATAAAGCCATTGCGGAGAAACTAAATGATTTATTTGCTTTCAGTCTTCACGGCTGAGGACGTTGGGGAGATTCCTGAATCTGCACCGTCCTTTGTGGGTGATGAATCTGAGGAACTGTCCCGGATTGAAGTGTCATTAGAGGAGGTTTTGGAACAAATAGAAAAACTTAATGTTAACAAATCTCTGGGACCAGATGGCATTCATCCAAGGGTTCTAAAAGAACTCAAATGGGAAACTGCTGAGCTATTATCTGTGGTTTGTAACCTATCCTTTAAATCGGCTTCCATACCTAATGACTGGAAGGTAGCCAACGTGACGCCAATATTTAAAAAGGGCTGTAGAGGCAATCCTGACAATTACAGACCGGTAAGTCTAACTTCAGTACCGGGCAAATTAGTCGAAACAATAGTAAAGAATAAAATTGTGAAGCATGTAGAAGAACATAATTTGTTGGACAAAAGTCAACATGGTTTCTGTAAAGGGAAATCTTGTCTTACTAATCTGTTAGAGTTCTTTGAAGGGGTTAACAAACATGCGGACAAGGGGGATCCAGTAGATATAGTATACTTGGATTTTCAGAAAGCCTTTGACAAGGTCCCTCACCAAAGGTTCTTGTGTAAATTACATGGCCATGGGATAAAAGGGAAGGTCCTTTCTTGGATTGAGAACTGGTTAAAAGACAGAAAACAAAGGGTAGGAATAAATGGTAAATTTTCAGATTGGAGAGGGGTAAGTAGTGGTGTCCTCCAAGGGTCAGTCCTGGGACCAATCCTTTTCAACTTATTCATAAATGATCTGGAGAAAGGGGTAAGCAATGAGGTAGTAAAGTTTGCAGAGGATACAAAACTGTTTAGGATAGTCAAGACAGAAGCAGACTGTGAGGGACTCCAAGAAGATCTCACCAGACTGAATGATTGGGCAACAAAATGGCAAATGAAATTTAATGTGGATAAGTGTAAAGTAATGCACATCGGGAAAAATAACCCCAACTATCCATACAGTATGATGGGGGCTAATTTGGCTACGACAAATCAGGAAAGAGATCTTGGAGTTATCGTGGACAGTTCTCTGAAAACTTCCACACAGTGTGCAGCGGCGGTCAAAAAGGCAAATAGGATGCTAGGAATTATTAGGAAAGGGATAGAAAATAAGACCCAGAATATCATACTGCCCCTGTATAAAACTATGGTATGTCCACATCTTGATTACTGTGTACAGATGGTCTCCTCACTTCAAAAAAAAATATTTTGGCCTTGGAAAGGGTTCAGAAAAGGGCAACTAAAATGATTAGGGGTTTGGAACGGGTCCCATATGAGGAGAGGTTTAAGCGACTGGGACTTTTTAGTTTAGAAAAGAGGAGACTGAGGGGGGATATGATAGAGGTCTATAAAATCATAAGTGGTGTGGAGAAGGCAGAGAAAGAAAAGTTATTTATTAGTTCCTATAATAGAAGAACTAGAGGACACCAAATGAAATTAATGGGGAGCAGGTTTAAAACTAATAAAAGAAAGTTCTTCTTCACACAGCGTGTAGTCAACCTGTGGAACTCCTTGCCAGAGGAGGCTGTGAAGGCTAGGACTATAGTAGAGTTTAAAGAGAAGCTAGATAATTTCATGGAGGTTATGTCCATAAAAGGCTATTAGCTAGGGGATAAAATGGTGTCCTTGGCCTCTGTCTGTCAGAGGCTGGAGAGGGATGGCAGGAGACAAATCGCTTCATCACTGTCTTTGGTCCACCCTCTCTGGGGCACCTGGTGCTGGCCACTGTCGGTAGACAGGATACTGGGCTAGATGGACCTTTGGTCTGACCCAGTACGGCCGTTCTTATGTTCTTATGTTATGTTCTAAGGGACAGGAGCAGAAAGCCAAGGAGAAAGCAGAAAAAGCACGGGAATATTGTCCTGAGTAAAAACTTAGAGAGCTTTTTGGGCTGAATGCTGGTTGACAGAGGCTTGGAACTAAAAACAAGAAACTATTTCTTTTAGTTTGATTCTCATGTGTTCAAGGAAACAGATCCTTGTAACTCTCTGTAAATAAACAGGACTGAATCAAAGAAATATCCAACTCCATCATCAATGCCTGTACCTATCTGAAATAAGCTGAAAGTCTCTGAATTTTTTCTAACAGCATAATTCAAAAAGGAGTAACAGTACAATATGAGACAAAGCTTCCTGAAAGTCTCTAGTTAGTGTGCTGCTCATTAAAAAATAGCAACATTTGCTCTTTAAAATGTTGCAGATCACTTTTTTAAAAGGCCAAAATAAAATTAAAATTAAAATCCAGGAAGTAGACTCTGATCTGTTTCCCAGGCTGTACTGGATATACTACTACATCACAGAATGTTTTATCGCTTTAGCTGCTTTGTGCATAGCACTCTCTCTAAATGTACATGCACTGCCCTTTGACAGATTATTTTAAACAACCAAGCTTGCTACAAGTTCAAACTACAGACAACACACTATCCATCCTCACACACATACACAAGAAATAGAATATGAAATCCTTTGAAAGGGGAAAGAAATCTTGGACAATAGTCCAAATTTAACAAATAACTAGTTTTACAAAAAGGCTGCCAATATAACCATGACATTTTTCCTCCAAAGGCAATGCAGTGGGGGAGGGGGAAGTAATGTTCTTGGATTTTCAAGGACATCGGGCAAATAATGATCTGCACCTTCCACAACTGATAATAGATCTAAAGCCCAAATGCCCACAAAACCAGTGCTCCAATTTTTCATGAGTACAACAGCCTTTATTTCAGGTCATGTCTCTATAAATCCAAAAAAAAGTAACACTGGGAAAATTTTTTGCAAGTTTTTGATTGGTGTGTCTGAATCAATAATGGATAGAAATGAACTACAATAATCTGCAGTGTCATTCAGAGAAGGAGGACGGGGTTAGCCAGAGGAGAAACAATCATTAACACAAAAAAAGGAGCTGGATTATCCAGGAAGCTTTAATTAAGAAAGATTGCTGTTGGACTAAGCCATGTAAAAGCATTTGAAAGGTGACAACAAATTTATTCATGTAAAGCAACTTGGAGACTTGAAATGCAAAGAATTCAATTTAAAATGAAATGAAGATCAAGTGTCTCTCATAAGCAGGAAAAGAAGTATTGCAGGTGAAACTTAATTCAGTGACTATATAAGAAAAGTGAAACCCTGCCAGAAAATCATGCAAGGGATGGAGAGAAGTATTAAAATGACATTAGCCACCATAAGTAATTTTGAAGTCCATTCACAGCAAATTATTAGAAAACAATTCAGAGGATACCATGACTGTTATATACTATTTACTATACTGAAAAATGCTGTTATCATTTAATAAGGAAAGTACAGCAGAAGTTCAGTGAAAATAATTTGGAGATACCCAAAGAGTTAAATTTTCAGCAGCTATCTTTATTTTACATCATCAACACAACTTCAAGGAAAAAGATCGGGGGTGAGAGAAGCCTGAGGCATGCTATGAAGCCAGAGCGTTTCCCAGCCCATTATGGGTTACAGGCCTTGAGAATAATGCAGGTTCTAGTAAAGCCTTGTTTTTGAGTGTCTATGAAGTCCTTTGGCTGGGAGTCTAAGGGGGAAGAAAGATGACACAAGAAGCATAGATGGCCTTCCTCCTTTTCTCTGCTGCTAGAATGGGTTGCACTGAGCAGCTATACCATTATAGAATTAATAAAACAACATTCATTCAGTCTAAAATCCACATATCTGAATCTGTCCTCATTGGCCCCTTCTATTTACAATGTACATTACGTACAAACAGATGGCTTCAGTCAGGGACAAAATTACGATGACCAGGCTGTATAAAAAAACCAAACCAAACAAACCCCTAGGTGTTACTTTGCATACATTTGCAAAGAAATAAAATATGTTGGAAATTCGTATTTTATATGAAAATTACTCTTAATTTCATCAAGCTTCACAAACCTGCCATTACAGTCTGATAGTTAAACCTTTTTGCAAAGATGGTGAAAAGCCTAAATTCACCAGTTTCCATTTTCTCAGATGACTCTGAGAATTCTATAGTTACATTGGCTTGCCACTAAAAAGTCAGCATTTACTAACACCACTCTCTCAACTGCTGGTTATAGAGCAAATCTTGATAAATGCTGACCACAGTCCAGATTCTCTGTCATACGGCACAAAGGGAGCAGAAACTTCCTGCATCTTCCTAGAAAACAGAGAGATGATAAAGTCAACAGCCAGTGTTCCCTCTAATTTTGTATGTCCATGTGTGCAATGAATTTTATGTGCATCAATATGGAGGTGATGTGTCACACATCACCTCCATACTAGTGCACATAACAAAATTCATTCTGCACATGGACAATCTGGGGGGTGAGGCTAAGGGATTCAGAATGTGTGTGTGTGTGGGATGGGGACTCAGGATTGAAGGGATGAGGGCTCTTGTTGGGGGTGCAGGCTCTGGGGTGAGCTGAGGATGCAGAAGGTGGCTCCAGGCTGAGGCCAAGGAATTTGGAGTGTGGGAGTGGGGTCTGGCTAGGAATTAGAGTACAGGAGGTGGTTCATGGTTCAGGTGTGGGGGTCTAAGAGGGAGCTAGGGAGGTGGAGAAGGCTCAGGGATTGGGGTGAGGGGCACTTATCTAAGGCAGCTCCCATTTGGTGTGTGTGGGGGGGAAGGAACCGATGGTTCCACGTGGGCAGGGCTCACCATCAGTCACTGCTCTCCATAAGAACATAAGAACGGCCGTACTGGGTCAGACCAAAGGTCCATCTAGCCCAGTATCCTGTCTATCGACAGTGGCCAGCGCCAGGTGCCCCAGAGAGGGTGGACCGAAGACAATGATCAAGCGATTTGTCTCCTGCCATCCCTCTCCAGCCTCTGACAAACAGAGGCCAAGGACACCATTTTATCCCCTGGCTAATAGCCTTTTATGGACCTAACCTCCATGAATTTATCCAGCTTCTCTTTAAACTCTATTATACTCCTAGCCTTCACAGCCTCCTCTGGCAAGGAGGTCACAATTCCCAGCCAACAGAAGTTGTGGGGACAGAACTTCCCTACCCTCTCAGGGTATTTCTATACTACAAAGTTAATTCGAACTAACAGATGTTAGTTCGAATTAACTTTGATAGGCGCTACACATACAAACCGCTAGTTCAAACTTAATTCGAACTAGCAGAGAGCTTAATTCGAACTAGGTAAACCTCATTCTACGAGGACTAACGCCTAGTTCAAATTAAGTAGTTCGAATTAAGGGCTGTGTAGCCACTTAATTCGAACTAGTGGGAGGCTAGCCCTCCCCAGCTTGCCCTGATGGCCACTCTGGCCACCACCAGGGAAACTCTTCTGCCCCCCTCCCAGCCCCGGAGCCCTTAAAGGGCCACAGTCTGGCTATGGTGCCCGTGCCAGGTGCAAGCCTGCAAGCACCCAGCCAGCAGACCCTGCACCTGGCATGGCACGAACCAGCCACCCGCTGCCACCCAGCCCTCCGCCTCTTCCCAGGACCAGGCTGGCAGCTCCCTGGAGCCTGCCTGGGGCCACAAGAGGCGGGCGCCTGCCTGGGCTAGTGCGGAGATCGTGGACCTCATCCAGGTTTGGGGGGAAGCCTCCAATGTCCACGACCTCTGCACTAGGCACAGGAAAGTGGCCATCTAGGGCAGGAGAGCTGCCAGCCTGGCCACCCAGGAGCAGGTTTGCATGAAAATCAATGTGGTCCAGTGAGACCTCCGACCCTGAGACCTGAGCTTCGAATGGCCATACTGGGTTAGACCAAAGGTCCATCTAGCCCAGTAGCCTGTCTGCCAAAAGCAGCCAACACCAGCTACCCTGGAGGGGATGGACCGAAGACAATGACCAAGCCATTTGTCTCATGCCATCCATCTCCAGCCTTCCAAAACAGAGGCCAGAGACACCATTTCTATCCCCTGGCTAATACCACTCCATGGCCCCAGCCTCCATGAATTATCTAACTTCTCTTTAAACTCTGTTCTAGTTCTAGCATTCACAGCCTCCTGCAGCAAGGAGTTCCACAGGTTGACTTTTTGCTTTGTGAAGAAGAACTTTCTATTATTAGTTTGAAGCCTGCTACCCATTCATTTCATTTGGTGTCCTCTAGTCCTTCTATTATGGGAACTAATGAAGAACTTTTCTTGATGCACCCTCTCCACAGCACTCGTGCTTTTATAGACCTCTATCATATCCCCCCTCAGTCTCCTCTTTTCTAAGCTGAGAAGTCCCAGTCTCTTTAGCCTCTCTTCATATGGGACCTGTTCCAAACCCCTCATCATTTTAGTTGCCCTCCCCTCTCCCAGCCTCTCTCTTCCCCTCTCCCACCTCCTTTTCCCAGTCTCCTCGAGTTCTGTTCAATAAAGAGAGTTTCTATTTTTGAACACACGTGTCCTTTATTTTGTACATCCGGAAGGGGGGCTAGAGAGGGGTAAGAGGAAGGAGGTGAGGGAGGAATGGGGTACGAGCCCCCAATGGGGAGGACTGAGGTGGCTCTGTGGGCTCCTCGGGGTGGAAGCTCTCCTGTAGCCCCCTGATTGACTCCCTCCCCGGATGGCAGCCTGTGGCAAGTGCAGCCGGGCTGATGGCCGAGTGCTGTGATGTGCCGAGTGTGGGCATTCAGGGCACTCCAAGCCAGGACTTCTTTGCTGTCCCTCATCGAGTTAGACAAGCGAGTGGGGAACCCCTGAGAACTGTCTGTCCGGGGTGGGGGTTGGGTCCCTTTAAGCACAGCCCTCGTCTAGCCTGAGATAGCAGCTCCACGCTCTAAGTCCTAATCTAATGCCCTGCTGGCACTGCTTCCGGCCATTCTTAACCCCGGTTCAGGGTCCACTCAATGTGGACATGCTAGTTCGAATTAGCAAAACGCTAATTCGAACTAGTTTTTAGGTCTAGATGCACTAGTTCGAATTAGCTTAGTTTGAATTAACTAATTCGAATTAAGTTAGTTCGAATTAGTGCTGTAGTGTAGACATACCCCAAGTGATGTGGCTCCAGACATGAGAGGGGAAGGAATGGCAGCGTGGAGAGCTGCCTCCCCCGCCCACCAGGTTGCCCTAGAACACAGAGGCTTTAAGAGCTGCATCATGAGAAACTTTTAATGTAAGAGAAAAGAGGTTATCTCTGCCTAAAGATGTTGAAAGTACTATGGAGAGAAAAAGGAAACATCCTTAGAAATCTAGGAGTCTAGCAGTGTCTCAACTAACCACAGACCTGGGCAACTGTATGATGAAATAGAAAATCCCCAAGTAGAACATTTTGTTGGTTGGTTGGTTGGTAGGTAGGTAGGTAGGAAGAAAGAAAATTATTTCTATTATTTTTATGTTAATTAAATGTTTACATATTATTGGGGTACTACATATGATATACATAGTCCAATGTTAGTATTACAATTAGAAGTAATTTTATACTTTTCAGTAACATTTTTTAACCTTTTTTTCATTTTTGTCTTACTCCTTCCATGAAAGATCAGCATGGCAACCAACTCATACTGTCACCATTTCAGCTTCAAGAGAAAATATTTAGATTTTTAAAAGATTAATCAGGGATTAGAAACCCCAAAACTGAAAATACCAACCCAAAATGGAGTACAATTTTATTTCAATATGGCAGACACTATAGCTGCAGTCCTGCAGGCATTTGAACTTGTTTATTTTTGGCATAAAGCTCCAACCATCATAATAACCAAATACTATGTCCAACTTTCCCACCGTTGTTAGTGTAATCTGGTAGAGGTATCTTGTTTAAACTAATTAAACAAAGATCACTGTTTACCATAATAAACAAACCTGGGTCCAATGAAGAAAAGAAATCCTCAGTAGCTCTTTCTATGGGCCAACTGTTTCTTGTGAGTTCCTTCCTGAACTGGAGCGAGCTGAGCAAGTCATTATAATGGTGCCTGTGTTAAAATAAAGGCTTTGGTGTGAGGTAATCCTCTCAGAGGTACACAAAGTGATTACCTGGCACTTTTGGCTTCTAGAACACAATCTGCTTTTATGCACTTCAGACTTTAATGAGACATGTGAAGATTTCATCATATTTATTCTCTACCTCAAACGATTAGTATCAATGGTAGTTAACATTCTTGTACAATACACAAAAGCTCTACATACTGGTTACAGTCCCCAGTCCTTATATTCCCCATAGCTACCGTATCAGCCTTCCTGCTGTGTCTCCTAGTAATAGTTCTTACTGCTCCTACATGTCTCTGTCCCTCCTTGACACCAGTCTCCTTGCAACTTGATTATCCTCAGTATTGGGAGTCCCAAATCAACTAAAGATTGTTAGAATTAGGGTATGTCTACACTTGCAGCCTAATTTGAACTAGGGATGCAAATGTAGACATTTGGAATTGCAAATCAAGCCCGGGATTTAAATATCCTGTGCTTGATTTGCATCTTCCCAACCGGGCACCATTTTTGAAATTTACAAGCCCAAAGTAACTGCCAGCATCAACGCGCAGCAGTGAAAGGGGCGTTTGAAATAAAGCCCTAGTTCAAACTATCTGTTGTTCCTCCTGCAATGAGGTTTAACAGGTAGTTCGAAATACCCTGAGGGATGAAAAATCCCGTTTAATCTGTTAACCTGTTAACCATTACGTTTAACCAGCTAACTGCTTAAACAGGAGTGGGCTGGGCTGAAGCTGCCCCCCGCTTGTGGCATGGGGCACGTGGTTGGGCTGGAGTGGTCCCTATCTGTGGGCAGGGGATGCTCTGGTCAGGCCAGGCCCATCATGCTGCACTGTGGACGGGCAGGGAGCTGCCTCAGCTATGCTGGGCCCACCACGGTTCACTGAATGTGAGTGGGGAGCTGTTCCAGCCTGGCTGGGCTGGAGCACGACCCCAGCCTACAGCATGGTGCAGTGGGCCTAGCCGGGCTGCAGTAGCCCGCTGTCCATGTTGGGTTGGAGTCTGCTCCAGGTAACCAGTAACCATTACTACTAGATAGATATCCCATCAGGAAATCCTTAAGAGGTTTGACACACTGAGGGTGCACCATAACTCGAAATAAGATACGCAATTAGAGCTACATAAATTTCATAGCTTATTTCAATGCTATTTTGAAATAGCACCAAATGATGAAATAAGCTATCTACACAGTGCCAAATTTTGAAATAAAGCGCTATTAAAAAATGTCCCTTACTCCTCATTAGAATGAGGTTTACAGGGACGTCAGAACAATGAGCCTGAAATCATGGGCTTACTATGAAGATGCAGAATACTACTTTGGTATAGTCCAATATCCCGAAAGTGTAGCTGTACCCCGAGAGACTGCCTTTGTAGAGCTGCAAACTCCCCCTGAACTGCTCAATATACTTGACCTACAAGAATCTCCTTCCAACCATGGCTGTGTCCAGACTCACGGGTTTTTTCGGGAAAAGTAGCCTTTTTCCGAAAAAACTTCCCCTGCGTCCAGACTCAAGCCGCGTTCTTTCGAAATTAAATCGAAAGAACGCGGCTTTTCTTTCGATGGCTGTAAACCTCATTTCACGAGGAAGAACGCCTTCTTTCGAAAGTTCCTCTTTCGAAAGAAGGCGTTCTTCAATGTAAATAGGGCTTCTTCGAAAGAGAGCATCCAGACTCACTGGATGCTTTCTTTCGAAAAAGCAAGCCGCTTTTTTGAAAGTTCAACGTGCAGTCTAGACGCTCTCTTTCGAAAGAGGCTTTTTCGAAAGTATCTTTCGAAAGAGGCTCTTTTGAAAGAGGCTTGCAGTCTAGACATAGCCCATGTCTTAATCCCCATTACTGACAGGTTGCACTGAGAGCAAAGGTGAAAGTAAGCAGGTGCACCCCAGTGCACAAATCTGGCAAGAGCTGGCTGAGCTGTGGCAAAAAACAACAGGTTTTTTGATGAGCGCCATTTTGATTTTATAGATAGACTGTTGTATGGGACTCTTGATGCAAGCATTTTTTATATCAAAAGGAAGATGAAGACCTGGATAAATCAGTCTTCAGTGACTTTATGCTGTCTCTGTAAACCCCAATGCACGCACACTGTTCTGCATCCCCAACTTGCAATGCCCAATTCCCTGATGTCCAATACAATTTTTTCCTATTTATAATATATTGTGGCCACAAGTAGGTATTTCTGGGGAATACTTAGGCAGCAACTTTAAATGTATTTATTTTTTCTCTTTCAGGGAATGCTGTCTACATTATTGGTGGAGTTAAAATAATGACACTTTTGATCATTAATATCACTACAAATCTAATTGCTCTGTTCTAAATTAATCCTTAGTGTAAATATATTCCAGTCAGCCTTCAGTCACAACAGGGGTACAGCATTTAATACAACATGTTTACTAACAATATAGCTTTCTGGTCTGGCTGAAATATTTTACACAGCAACTGACTGTGGAATCTGATGCATTGCATCCCTCCTTCCCCCAGCTCACTGTGCACGAGGAACATATTGCACACCATGCACAGCCTAAAATTTAAAAAGAACAACTCTCATTTCTCCTCCACATTGTAGGTCCTGCTAATCTTGTTAGAATTTATTTCACAACCAGATTTTTTTTTTTTTAGCAATCCACCAAAATTGCCTTTACTATCACCCACAATGAGAAAAGCTCACAGAAATTCATTCAGAAGTAGGGTGGGGATACATAGGGCAATGCAAAGCCACAGAAGCCTTCCACTGGCACAGCAATTTGGGTGATATTTTGTCAAATCATACCCATAATGAGGAGGGAAAAATCCTTGAAACAATGGTTTTATTTTCACTGAGCCTCTCAATTCTCCCAACAAATTTCAAAGACAGATTCCCCAAAATGTAAGGGAAGATAATCTAGATTGCCTGCATCAAATCATCATATATAAATATTTATGCAAACAAATATTTTGCTTTGCTATCACACTTTTAATCATCAAGAAAAAAAATGAAACCAGAACAGTAAGTTATCATCAAATCCCCTAAAAAGACACAATATACCAACACAGTAAAGCGTGTAATTCAACTTGCCCATGAGAAGAGAGAGCTATGTACAATAATGCTTGATTTTGACTTTCTATTTCTGATTTCACAGTATCTTGCAGCTTGCTACTAAAATTCTAGAGACGCTTACAGTGAGGAAAGTAATCAGGATAAGAGTATATTGTATATACTGGTATACACCAGCCAATTTGTGCTAGCGGACGCGCCACCACTATTATGTCTTCAACAAAAATGGCAGTAGCAATGCAGATTGCTTAGCATGCTATTTTACCAAAACACTGCCTTCACATTTGAAGCACAATGCTTCAGGTATTCGTGCTTATTCAGCTAGAAAGCAGAGAGCTAAGTCACTGCTTTGAGACAAAATGTTACTCTTATTCTTGTTAAAAAGCTTGTCACTTTTTCCTTTCCATTACCCTCTTAAATTTTAACATTTAGGTAACAATTTATTAATAAAAAAATATGAGAAACTGTCACAAAGGTGGGTTATTAATGCTCTCTAATATTAGTGCATGCTGTGATAATTAAAGGGCTAAAACGAAACCAGTATGAACAGAATTTATAACATGAATACGTGAACTCTCCACCTGAACAGTTGGTACCCAAAACACTTCATAATTCTATTCAGGTACATTTTCTGTACAGATTGTGTACTTGGTTGCTCCCACAATACTATGATCATAGTCACTAACAAAATATGCACGTATATAGTTTACTCCTATAGAGCACCTCTTATCCTGAAGGATTTCAAAGTATTTTACAAACTAAATGCTTACAAGCAACATGTCTACTGACTTCAAAGGAAGCTGTGGGTACAGAAGGCTTGCAGGATCAAGGCCTGAATAAGTACACAACTCATTTCTCTTGGAACAATTGCAGCTGCTTCTTTGATGGAGAGTCACAGAGGGCACGTCTAAACTAGAAAATTATTTCAAAATAACTAAATTTGAAATAACTCCTGAAATAACAAAATTGAAATAGGGTGTCCCCCCTACAGAGGAGCCTTGAAAAATTAGTCCGAGGCAGGTTCCCTTATTGTGGATGAGCTACTTTGACTTAGAGCCCAGGAAGCACTGGGGAGTAATTACTTATAATTACTGCGGGGGAGTAATCCACACTACTAGTATTTCAAAATAACTATTTTGAAATAAGCCTTATTCCCTGAGGAAAGCAGGAATTATTATTTCAAAATAACCAGCCCCTAATTTTGAAATAATGGTCTTGGTAATGTGGATGCTCTGCTTATTATTTCAAAATGAGGGGGGTTATTTTTAAATAACTCCCTAGGATAGATCAGGGAAAGTTATCTAATAGTTATGCAACATGACTGCTTAGGAAAACAAGTGAAGAATAACACGCCCAATTGATACTAATTTCTGGACAATCCTGGAAGGTTTGTGTCTCAGCCTCTTAGCTATGTGCAGCAAGTCTAGAGGGAGGTTCTAATCAGAGGGAGAAAAAGCACATCCCATAGTGAGGACAGATGGCTGTGGATGAGAATGCTAAATCAATAACACAATTGTAACACACTTACGTTCCTTGGAGATCTCATGAAATACAGACTAAATCTGATCTGATCTGAGGAACTGTGTCGTTCAATTGATTTATTCACTAATGTCTGGCCTTGTCTACACTGCCACCATTTTGCGCAAAAATATGCAAATGAGGCAAAGCATGGACTATCACTGCGCCACATTTACATAATTAATGTGGAAAAAATGTGGAAGAATGGCTCTTGCAGAAGAGGGGGTTTTCGCGCAAAAATGAAGTCTCATTAATTATGCAAATGAGGCATGGCGATAGTCTATGCTTCTCCTCATTTGCATATTTTTTGCACAAACCGGGGGCAGTTAGACATAGCCTCTATGTTTTCAAATAGAAACAGAGCAAGTAATATCACCCACCATGATGTATTTAACAACTCGCTTCTGGGAGAACTAATACAAAGAAGGGCCTTGGCCAAGAGAGATTTTTCTCCATATCTGATCCCTAGTCTATTTAGACTTCCCATGCCTGGTTTTGCATGTTTAATATTACTTAATTTCTTAACTTAAACTGGAGAAATTAAGGACAATTTTCAAGAGTGACTGGTGATTTTGGGGTTGCCTACTTGAGTACTGGCACTCAACAGAAAAGCAGTCCCCTTTATTGGGTGTCAAGTCAGATATCAAAAAAGCAAGGACTCCAAAATTACTGTTTGCTTTTGAAAATTTAAGACTAAAGAGTCAGGATATGTAGATCATTCAGAATAAACATTCTGGTTACACTGGTCTACAATTTTTTAGAAGTCGTCTGCTTCAGAAATAAAATGTGCTATTTATTATGTATTTTGATGTGCTGAATTCAAATATGACAATTAAAACAACAGATTGGCTACTGTTTCCAAGATATTTAAGTTTTTACATTTTACGTCTGTGTATGTTGTGTAGATAGTAGAGTTTTAATCATAAATTGTAAACCTAGGTCTTTTCAAGTGTTTATGGTTGCTTTACATGATAATATTTCACCTGTCCTGTTTATGTAACACTTTAAAAATCAGCAAAAGGGTTATATAAATAAAATTTATTATGAAACAAAAGGCAAAAAACTATTATGTACATAGTTTAGTCCTATTCAGTGTCTACTCAGCGCTTCTTGGCTTGTCTCTTGTATTCATTAAGTGGAGCATCTCTTGTCACTGTCCAGCAATGGTCTGCAAGCATTGATGGGATCCATTTGCTCTGATAGCATTTCTCCATTGTTGCAATGTCCTGGTGAAATCGCTCGCCATGCTCGTCACTCACTGCTCTGCAGTTCGGTGGAAAAAAATCTAGATGAGCGTGCAAAAAATGTATCTTTAGTGACATGTTGCAACCAAGGCTTTTGTATGCCTTGAGGAGGTTTTCCGCCAACTGGAATTGATGGCAAAACATTGCCATTATGCAGCAAAACAGTTTTAAGACTCATCTTCGAAGAATCAATTAACAGTCTCCACTCATCTGGATCTTGAATGATGTTGAGGGCTGTCATCACACCATCAATGTTGTTGCAGGCTACAAGATCACCTTCCATGAAGAAGAATGGGACAAGATCCTTTTGATGGTCATGGAACATGGAAACCCTAACATCACCTGCCAGGAGATTCCACTGCTGTAGTCTGGAGCCCAACAGCTCTGCCTTACTCTTGGGTAGTTCCAAATCCCTGACAAGGTCATTCAGTTCACCTTGTGTTATGAGGTGTGGTTCAGAGGAGGAGGATGGGAGAAAATATGGGTCCTGTGACATTGATGGTTCAGGACCAGAAGTTTCATCCTCTTCCTCATCTGACTCAAGTGAGAATGGTTCTGGTGCATCAGGAACCAGCAGTCCTTCTCCGTGGTGTACTGGGTGTATAGCTGATGGAATGTTTGGATAATGCACAGTCCACTTTTTCTTCTTTGACACACCTTTCCCAACTGGAGGCACCATATGCAGAAGTAACAATTGCTGGTATGATCTGTTGGCTCTCTCCAAATCATTGGCACTGCAAAAGGCATAGATTTCCTTTTCCTGTTCAACCACTGGTGAAGATTTGTTGTACAAAGTGTTGCAGCATATGTGTGGGGCCCACCTCTTGTCCTGATCTCCAATTTTGCAGCCAAAATAAAGGTGATAGGCTTTCTTAACCATAGTGGTTATACTGCGCTTTTGTGATGCAAAAGTCACTTCACCACAAACATAGCAGAAGTTATCTGCACTGTTCACACAAGTACGAGGCATCTCTGCTCACTTTGGCTAAATAGAAATGTGTCCCTTTGCAAAATCAAACACTGACATATAAGAGAGTGTAACCGAGTCTCTCTTCGGGGGCCACCGGGCACGCCCCTCCCTGAGTCCGAGGGTCCCCGCCTTCGTGTGCCTGGCACCTCCCGATCCCGGTCTCTATCCTGTCGTCCCCCTGGACGCGGGCCCCCCCCCTGTCGGTCCTCCCGGGGCCGACAGCCTCACTGCCTCTGCCTCGGCTCCGGTGCTGGATCCTCTCCGGTCCGCTCCCCGGCCGTTCCTTCCCTGGTGGGGCTTGGCTCCGTCCGGCTCCTCTCCGCTCCGGGCGTCCCCGCTGCGCAGTCGGCTCCTGCTGCTGGGCTCCCCGCCGCTCCTGCTGCTGGGCTCCCCGCCGCTCCTGCTGCTGGGCTCCCCGCCGCTCCCGGTGGGGTCCTGCTCGGGTCCTGCGGAGGAGGCTGAGAGCAGAATCCTCCCTGCTCTCCCCAAGCCTCCCCTGCTGCTCCTTCCTCCCCCCTTTTGAATTCCCCGCTCGGCGTCTGGCCGGCCCCCGCCCTTCCGGGCGCCGGCCCTGCGCTCCTGGGTCCTAGCGCTGGCCGGGTTCCAGCCGCGCCGTCTTGCGCATGCGCGCCAGTCACGCCGGGTTCCCCTTGCCCCGCCGGCTCCGGCACGCGGGGCTGGGTTCCTGTCCCCCGCTGACCTTCCCCGTGGGGCGCGGGGCCGCGGTCCCCGTGGCTGGGAGTGCGGGGGTAAGTTCCCCCGTCACACCCCTCCCCCCTAGTCTCTCTTGTCTCTCTTTTCACCTCCTCTCTCTCAACACACCGGGACAAAAAGTCTACGTTTGAGTGCTCTCGCCCCGCCCGATGGACTATTATAAATGAATATTGCTGCAAAAACAGGTACCATCTCATTACCCGGGGGTTAACCTCTTTCATGTTGTGCATCCACGTTAAGGGTGCATGGTCCGTCACTAATCGGAACGTGTTGCCCCAGAGGTAATACCTCAGCATTTCTACCGCCCACCTAAGTGCTAGCGCTTCCTTTTCTATGGTGGAGTACTGTTGTTCTCGTGGCAGTAGTTTGCGGCTCAGGTACACAATGGGTCTATCCCCTTTTCCTTGGTCCTGAGCCAGGACCGCCCCCACCCCTAAATTGGACGCGTCCGTTTGCACGATGAAGGGTTTAGTGAAGTCGGGTTGTGTTAGTACTGGTGCGGAGGTAAGCCTCTGCTTCAGCTGTTGAAATGCCTCTTCGCACCGCTCCGTCCACTTCACTTTTTCCGGGTAACCCTTTCTCGTTAGGTCTGTTAGGGGGGTCGCGATGGTGGCGAACTGCGGGATGAATCGGCGGTAATATCCGGCCAGCCCCAAGAACTGCCGCACCTGCTTCTTCGTGGTCGGGGCCCGGTAGTTCTGGACCGCCGCTATCTTGTTCACTTGCGGCCTCAAGTGGCCCCTTCCTACCACGTACCCCAGGTATGCCACTTCTGCCTGGCCAAAGGTGCACTTGGCCGGGTTGGCTGTCAGTCGCGCTTCCTTTAACGCCTGTAGGACCGCTCGGACGTGTGTCAGGTGCTCTTCCCATGATGCGCTGAAAATGATGATATCATCAATATAGGCGGCGGCGTATGCCTGATGGTCTCGCAACACCTGGTCCATGACCCTCTGGAAGGTGGCCGCCGCTCCGTTTAATCCGAAGGGCATTGTGATAAAATGATACAGTCCCGATGGCGTGGCGAAGGCAGTCTTTGCCTGTGACGTGGGCGTGAGTGGGATCTGCCAATATCCCTTGGTCAGATCTAATGTCGACAGGTATTGTGCCCGCCCCAGTCTCTCCAGTAACTCTTCTACCCGCGGCATCGGGTAGGCATCCATTCGGGAGATGGCATTCACCTTTCGGAAATCGATGCAGAACCGCAGGGTCCCGTCCCGCTTGGGGACGAGCACGATGGGGCTTCGCCAGGCGCTCCGGGATTCTCGTATGACCCCCATCCGCAGCATCTTGCTTACCTCCTCCTGCACGGGGTCCCACATCTTCCGAGGTAGCGGGCGGAGGGGTTCTCGAATCTTTTGTCCGGGTGGCGTCTGGATATGGTGATACCCTGCCGTGGTCTTGCCTGGCTGAGTCGACAGCACGTCTGCAAATTCCCGCAGCAGGCTTCTCATCCCCTCCCTCTGGGGCTCCGTCAGCTCCGCTCCCAGGGGGGCCTCTTCCTCCACGTCCTTGATGTCGCCTCCCCAGGGTCCCAATTCCGGCTCCGCCTTCTGCAGACTGACCATGAGGCCTTCCCGTTCCCTCCATCTTTTTAACAGGTTTACATGGTAGATTTGCGCCCCTTTTCGCCGGTCCGGGAGTTTGATCTCGTAATCCACGGGACCTACTTGCCGGATGACCTCATAGGGGCCCTGCCATTTTGCTAATAGCTTTGATTCTGCCGACGGCAGCAGCAGCAGAACCCGCTCTCCCGGGGCAAAGGTCCGCACCTGTGCCCCTCGGTTGTAGTAGCGCGCTTGTCTCGCTTGGGCCTTGCGGAGGTTACCCTGGGCCAGTTCTCCTACGGCTCTCAATCTCTCTCGTAGTCCTAAAATGTACGGGACCATCCCTTGTACCTTGGGGGGCTGTTCTTCCCATTCCTCTTTGATAAGATCCAATATGCCCCGAGGCTGTCTCCCATAGAGTAACTCAAACGGGGAAAACCCGGTAGACGCTTGGGGTACTTCCCGCACGGCAAACAGTAGGGCCGGGAGGAACTGGTCCCAATCCCGGGGGTCTAGTTCTATAAACTTCCGTAGCATGGTTTTGAGGGTCCTATTAAAACGTTCCACCAACCCGTCCGTTTGGGGGTGGTATACGGATGTGCGGAGCTGCTTCACCCGGAGTAGGCGGCAAAGCTCCGCTAGGACTCGCCCTGTTAAGTTTGTCCCCTGGTCCGTTAATATTTCTTGGGGTAACCCGACCCGGGAGAATACCTTAACCAGCTCCTCGGCCAGGACCGGGGCCTTCGTGCTGCGGAGCGGGACCGCCTCCGGGTAGCGGGTGGCGTAGTCTATCAATACTAAAATGTATCGGTTGCCCTTTCTTGACCTCTCGAGGGGCCCCACTAGGTCCAATGCTATTCTCCTAAAAGGCACATCCACTACTGGCAAGGGTACCAGCGGAGCTCTCGCCACACTCTTCCCCGCCACTCGCTGGCACTCCGGGCAGGAGTCGCAGAAGTCTCTGGTTTCTTTGTGAACCCCCGGCCAATAAAACCGTTGCAGTATGCGCTGCAGTGTTTTTTCGCTCCCTAAATGTCCTGCCCAGGGGTTGGCGTGCGCTGCCTCCAGCACTCGCCACCGCCGCCGAGCTGGCACCAGCAGCTGCCATACCTCTCCTCTTTGCTCTGGGGGGCAGACTACCCGATACAGTCGGTCGTCTCTTACCTCGAAACGAGGTCCCCTCTTGCCGGTCCTGTCTGGTTCCGCCGTATTCCCCGCCTGCTCCCATGCATGCTTCAGGGATTCGTCCTCGCACTGCTCCCGTACGAACTCGTGGTCGTCCGCCGTCGCTCTTCCCCTATCATCGATGCTTGGCGTGTCTCCGGCCTGGGCCTCCCGCGGGGGCGTTGTTGCGTGGGGTCGTGACTCCGCCCTCTCCGCCTGGGTGGGATGGACCTTTCCCCACTCTTGGAGGAGTCGTGTTAGTCCTGGCCAGTCCCGCCCTAGCACTACGGGGTAAGCCAGGCCCGGGGCCACGGCCACCCGGCACCTCCGCTGTTGGCCCCCCTCTGTAATCAGGACCCATTGTGTCGGGTAGTGCTTCACGTCCCCGTGGATGCACTGCATCGCTATTGTCGGGCCCATTGTACCTCCTCGGGGCAGCAACGCTTCCCGGACCATCGTCTGGTTGCACCCTGTGTCCACGAGGGCCCATACCTCCTTCCCTGCCACGCCTACCTGTACGGTGATCTTGTCGTCGGCCCTGCTCCTAGCCCGTTGGTCGGCCATCAGGGCCCTCCCGTATGAGCAGTCCATGAACGGGCAGTCTCTGCGGAAGTGTCCCTCTTGCCCACACTCGAAACAGGCGCCGGGTGTCGGTGCCTCCGGGGGTCTCGGGGCAACTGCCGGCTTTTCCCGGGGCAGGTTCTCCTTTGGGGGTCCCGGTGGGGGTGTGGTGGAAGGCTCCCCCCACCTTTTCCACGGTATGGGTGGCGCGCCCCAGCCTCCGCGGGCCCTTGAGGGCCGTGCTCTCCCGCGCTCCCCACGACCCCCAGGGCCTTCAGGACCCCTTTCCACCCTCTCTTCTCCCCCTGCCGCTGCCATGTAATTCTCCAATATAGAAGTAGCCTCTCCCAGGGT
Source organism: Pelodiscus sinensis (assembly GCF_052426305.1). NCBI lineage: Eukaryota > Metazoa > Chordata > Testudines > Trionychidae > Pelodiscus > Pelodiscus sinensis. Next base: position 44,781,182 of record NC_143061.1, on the reverse strand, counting down.
AGTGGGCTGGTGGCGTCGGACCCACAGGCGACTATCTGGGGGCAGGATCTGCAGGAACTGGTCCAACACTACCATCTCCATGACTTGCATGGAGGATTTTCTCTCCGGCTCCAGCCACCTCATGGCCGCCTCTTTGAGCCTCTGTACCACCGCTCTCGGTCGCTCGCCTGGCCGATATTTCTCGGTCCTAAACCTCTGCCGGTGCGTCTCCGGCGTGATCCCTGCCTGGTCTAAGATGGCCTCCTTTACTTTATGATAGTGTAAAGCGTCTCGTGCTGCCAGACCCCTGTAGGCCCCTTGCGCAGCGCCCGTAAGGTATGGGGCCAGCAGGGTCGCCCAGTTCTCCTCGGGCCACCTGGCTGCCGTGGCCACTCTTTCAAACGTTATGAGAAACGCTTCGGGGTCGTCACTCGGGGTCATTTTCACTAGCCTCAAGGGTAGTGCCAGGGCTGCCCCTACGCCGGCTCCCTCCGTCGTGGCCCCTGTCGGGCCCCTTGACCCTGCCTGGAGCCAGCGCTCGACCTGCCCTTGCTGCTGCTCCATTAACTCCCTCACCAGCCTTTGTTGTTCTTTCTGTTGCTCAGCCATTTGTTGGAGGAGCTGAGTTTGTTGTTGCTGCTGCTGGCGCTGGTTATCAGCCAGCCACTCCAGCAGCTTCCCTGCATCCATCTCCGTAACCTCAGTTGCCCTCAATCTACCTCGTCCTTTGGGTCTATACATCCATACATACGGTGCACCCCTATCCGCTACGGTGCACCCCTGTCTCCCCCCCTTTTTTTTCTTTTTTATATATATATTTATATATATATATATTTTTTTTTTTTTTTTTTAACGCACCCCCACTATACTACTCCTACACCCCCTTTTCCCCTTGGGGCAGTGCCCACGTTCTCCACCAGTGTAACCGAGTCTCTCTTCGGGGGCCACCGGGCACGCCCCTCCCTGAGTCCGAGGGTCCCCGCCTTCGTGTGCCTGGCACCTCCCGATCCCGGTCTCTATCCTGTCGTCCCCCTGGACGCGGGCCCCCCCCCTGTCGGTCCTCCCGGGGCCGACAGCCTCACTGCCTCTGCCTCGGCTCCGGTGCTGGATCCTCTCCGGTCCGCTCCCCGGCCGTTCCTTCCCTGGTGGGGCTTGGCTCCGTCCGGCTCCTCTCCGCTCCGGGCGTCCCCGCTGCGCAGTCGGCTCCTGCTGCTGGGCTCCCCGCCGCTCCTGCTGCTGGGCTCCCCGCCGCTCCTGCTGCTGGGCTCCCCGCCGCTCCCGGTGGGGTCCTGCTCGGGTCCTGCGGAGGAGGCTGAGAGCAGAATCCTCCCTGCTCTCCCCAAGCCTCCCCTGCTGCTCCTTCCTCCCCCCTTTTGAATTCCCCGCTCGGCGTCTGGCCGGCCCCCGCCCTTCCGGGCGCCGGCCCTGCGCTCCTGGGTCCTAGCGCTGGCCGGGTTCCAGCCGCGCCGTCTTGCGCATGCGCGCCAGTCACGCCGGGTTCCCCTTGCCCCGCCGGCTCCGGCACGCGGGGCTGGGTTCCTGTCCCCCGCTGACCTTCCCCGTGGGGCGCGGGGCCGCGGTCCCCGTGGCTGGGAGTGCGGGGGTAAGTTCCCCCGTCACAGAGAGCATGACACTGTATGATTTCTAGAGCTGATATTGGGCAATTTGTTCAGCAGAGTGATGTAAGCTTCGTTATGATTGCATCATCCATGACTTCTAGGAATAACATGATGCAATTCATATCATGTATGATGCAATACCAGCTTCAGATTGCATCATTCATTGTTTTGCCTAAAAAGCAAGTACTGTCCAAACCCAGTCATAGATTTATTCATAGATCCAGTCAAAGATGTATTTTAGTCATTTCTGGTTTAAATTGAGATCCCTTCCCTTTATAACTCACTTATCCTTTGCCATTCGCAAGTCAAGGGTCGTATATACTGACCCAATAGCATATCTTGAAAACTAGAGCCAATCAACAATTTTAAGCATCATTTTCGTTCTCAGTGACCCAGAATTAGTAAAGTTTGACTACATTTATTTCAGAAGCATTTTGGCTGTAGAGCAATGTTATCAGACAATTCAAGCTCTGGCTTTGAAGGGTTGATATTAGTTTAATCTTTAGAGGATACACGCTTCATGCGAGAACAGCAGTATACTGTACATAAGTATTAGTAGTAGATGTTGAACCTATAACATTGATACCATTCCATTTTAAAAGAAATGATCAGGACCACAATCAAAAGGATGTAGTGCTTTCATAGCCTTAATTCTTATCCTAGTAAGTGGATAAAATCTTTAAATACTACAAAACCATAAATATGTAGGCATGTCATTACAGAAACATGTAGACTAAATGAATGGGAGTACTTTAATTGTCAGACAACTTCACTCAATGTGTCACCTGTGAACATATGCATACAAGATGCCTGAATGCACATATTTTGCCCATGAAAATTCAGACCATGGCTGAAAACTTGTTCCTAATCAGCTGTATGCACCAAAATCAATTGTTTAAAAATCCAGTTAAAAAAGTCATTTCAAAAGACATTTGTAGATTGTCAGCTTCTCTTGTTTTCCCCCTCCTATACTAGAATCCAGAGATATGCATTTTGTAGTATGCCATGCAGACCTTAGAACAGTCATCAAAGCCAATACAGAAGAATTGCTTATCTAGTAGCTGGGCTTCTCTGAAAGCATTATTCTGGTCAGATTCTCACAACTGATTCTTGACCTCCCTAATGCGAGAAAAGAGAAACTCCCCAAGTTCTTAAGTTCTAAAAGCCCCAAGGTCAGCAGTAAGACACTGAGACCTGTGGTCTTTGGCTACTGGTGGTCTCCCTCCTCTTTCTCTCCCTTCACACATGCACCCCTCCCCTTCTCTTGGAACTTTCCAATCAGTTCCTGGTTAAGTAGAAAATAACACCTCTCACTACCACCCTTCCGGAAGAAAATATCACTTAATCACAAAAAGAAAAAAAAGACTGAAAAGTTGATACCTCAAAACAAGCAATAAAAATAAGGATGAAGACAAACATCATCTCAAAAACAGTTTCCTTTCAAACTCTGAAGATAAGGGATAAGGATGGAAGGGTGTGTGAGAGAAACCCTGCCAAAAAGGTATCTTCAGAGAAGCAAAATTACTCAGTAATCTTCTCTTACTATACCACTTGGGGAGAATTTTCCCTCTCAGAGACTGAAGGAAGATTAACCCTGAAACCAAGAATAACTGCAATAGAAAGCAAGAACAAGGCCAAGAGCAAGACACGAAAAGACTATAAAAAAGAGGTAAGATACACGTCCACACTAACCCGCTCAAGGTCATTCTTGGCCGTATCATTAGTTTCCACGTGTAGAAGCAGGAAGGGGTAGCGATCTGAAGGTTTAATCAGCTTTGTAAGCCTCTCAGTGACATCCTGAATGCAAGCTCCCGGTAAGCAGCATACCTCTCGAGATTCCGGGTCCGGACGGCAGAGGGATGGCTCAGTCCCTCTTAGGAGGGAGTCCCCGACCACCACCACCCGTCATTTTCTTTTGGGGGTGGTGGCCGTGGAGCCCCCATCCCTAGGACTATGCATCCCATGCCTTCCAGTTGATGGTGTTCCCTTCTGGTTTCTTCCTTGTGAGGTTTCTTCCAAAGCTTTCAGCACTGCAGAGCCTGTGGAAAGAGCTTGAAAGAGATTACTTACCTCTATAGCATTGGGGGATTCCCGCGTTGGCCTTTTTCCCCTTCTAGAAGTTACATGCTGCCAGTTCTCTTCTTGGTCACGTACTGCCCTCTCTGGCTCCTCTGCCTGCCGTGCTTGAAGGATTAAACGCTGCCTTCTATCGAGGAAGTCTTCATTCTCTCTGATCGAACGTAGGGTCGACACTTAGGACTCCAGTCCTCTAATTTTTTCTTCCAAAATGTCGACCAGCTTGCACTTCATGTAGATGAAATCTGTTCTTTCTTCCGGGAGGAAGACAAACATGGGTAGAATTCTTTCTCGTGGCTGAACACACGCAAAAGTGCTTTGCAAGCTTATGAAGTGAGGACTACATAACTGCTTTTTGTATCAGATGGAAAGAATCCTAAGGCAGGCAGAGGAAACCACCCTATCTTGGATCAAATAAGCCTTGTCATTCTTGCGTTCAGGCAGCCACCCACATTATAACAGTGTAAAATGAAACTGGCATACCATTGTGACAGGTTCCTGTCAGTGATGGCAGTGTCCAGTGAACTGGTCTTAAAGGAAACAAAGCCATTCTGAGAACTTTAGAATGCTCCAAGTTCATCCCAGAGGCCACTGCAGTCTTGGCATAGAAAATACATTTAATAGCAAAAAAGAACTAGACCTGACTGAAAGTAGGTAGAGAGCAAAAAAGGTAGGTAAAGAGCAAAAAAGGATCCCAAAGCAGGATCAGTGCTGAGTCTATTGAAGAACTGGAGCAATACATGAAGACACATGGACTTTCGCATGGAGCTCCTTCAGTTACTCCAGTCAAGAAGGATTTCACTGAAAGGTTCCAATAATGGTAGCTAATATGTCCTGGATGGTGTGTGACCTCTAGTGTAAGGGGACTTGTGTAAAATCTCAATACTACTGTTCTAATAGCCTAAGAGCTTCAGTAGGGAACATTGAGTGAGAGTCCTGCTCAGATGTTATCTTGCAGAGAACAAAGTTTAAGCAAGTCAGAACATAAGAACAGCCATACTGGGTTAGACCAATGATCCATCCAGCCCAGTATCCTGTCTGATGACAGTGGCCAATACCAGATGCCCCAGAGGGAGGGAACACAAAAGGTAATCCTCATGTGATCCCTCCCCTATCACCCACCTCCAGAGAAACAGAGGCTAGGGATACCATTCCTATACATCCTGGCTAATAGCCATTGATAGATCTAACCTCCATGAATCTATCTGGCTCTTTAGTTCATGAGGTTTAATAGCTCATAGATCTAGCTCCTTATCAGAATGCAGATGATACAAAAACAACAGCTAAATTGCTTCTCATCTCTCTCTGGGCAAGAATGAATCACTTCCTTTTGTTTCTGCTTTGGCAGACAGCCTAAAACAGTGTTGTGCCGCTAGAGGTGAAATTCTTGGACCGGCGCAAGACGGACCAAAGCGAAAGCATTTGCCAAGAATGTTTTCATTAATCAAGAACGAAAGTCGGAGGTTCGAAGACGATCAGATACCGTCGTAGTTCCGACCATAAATGACCAGGGTTCCGAAGACCATTGTCAGGGGTTCCACGAGAAACTGTGGACTAAATAAATAAAATTTTTGAAATACCACGAACAATTCCAAATACCCCTTGAAATATTGCGGGAACATTATGCTTGTTCGCTATTTTGTGGATTTGTAGTCTTTGTGCAGTTTTGCAATTAACGTTTTTACTGAAACTGTGGTTGTTTTTGTGTATCTAAAATCTCACCTACGTAACAGTATTTTCATACGGCCATAAAAATAAAAAAAATGTGGAAGTGTATAAAAGAAGGCGTCAGTGAAGGAGAGGACAGTGAAAATGAATCAAAATGATCAGAGCCAAGTATGAATGAAACAGGAAGAGAAGTGACTGATATTAAAAAAAATTCGCCTTTCCAATGACCAGGGCTCACCAAGTGGCGGCGAGCCCTGCTCGCCAGCCACGCAGTTCAGCATGCTGTGCATGTACAGACTGCTTGTAGATTACACTAATTGTCGAGCCCTGCCAAGGACAGTTACTTGGCCATGGGCTTTACATGGACTGGAGACGAAAATTGCCCCGTTCCATTGTGCATTGTTTGCGGGAAAAAAAGATTAGATAATACCAAAAATAATTGAATTGCGCTCCCCACTGTCAACTTTTTCTGGCCAAACAAACATTTTTATAGGTAGGGGTTTCTTGGGATATGAAAAATTATTTTAGGAGTTCCTCCATGGGAAAAAGGTTAGGAATCACTGGCCTAAAACAGTGGCTCTCAGTCTCTCTTATGGTATCACTTTCAGGAGTTTGATTTGCTGTGTGTACCCCAAGTTTCGTCTTATTTAAAAACTATTAGCTTACAAACTCAGACATACAAATACAAAATTGTAATTTGGATTTGCAGACTATTATTGAAAAACTGTTTTTTTCTTATTTTTGTACTTACACTTCAGTATATAGAGCAGTATTAACAAGTCATTGTCTGTATGACATTTTAATTTGTACTGATTTTGCTAGTGATTTTTCTGTAGGCTGTTGTGTAACTAAGCAAATATCTAACTGAGTTGATGTAACTCCTGGAAGGCCTCTGAGTTTCCGCCGGGGTACATATACCCTGTTTAAAAACCACTAGTCTAATTAATACTTTGCCTTAATGAACATATAGAGGTCTCTGCCCTTTGTATTGCAGTGTAGCTCTTTTAAAATGCAGACATGAAAAATGCTGCCCCTTGAGATCGATTGTGGCCTGTGGCAATTCCATACACAAAAATAAACATGATTACCTCAGCACCTTTACCGTCTCGGTCCACTTCTCCTGTTCACTCTCCCATGGATCTACTCTAATCCAGTCTGATGTCTCCAGAGCACGTTGAGCCATTGCTATCCGGTGCCTTGCTGAAACCAAGCCTTTCTTACCATAGTTATCACTGACTGGCGAAATGATACCTTCAATCACCTGATACCTTCCTTGGGAAGACAAGAAAAAAATCTACATTTTAGGGATTTTTTTAAATGGTGATTAAAAGGAAACCAACATTTATGTAAAAACTAAAAAGTAATGTTCTTCTGTGATTACACTGTTCAAAGTTATATTATTGAAATGTTAATTCCACTACACAATATTAAAAGGAAAGCAGGTTGAGTATATAACTTCCTGCAAATAGAAATGCTTGTAATTTATAATGCAGATGATCAAGCTCACTGAAGAGAAGGTTAATGAATTTTTAGTTCAAGTAACTGTATCATTGCAGCTTTCAGACAGCCTAGAAGATGAATGTTTTAATCGACCAGAGTTTATTTCCAAGTATCTCATGCCTACCGTTTAACAAGATTATCATGCTTCCTCATCAAGCTAAAGGAAGGATTACACTAGGTAACACTGTAGCAGTTCTCTGATGTACTGTTTACTAGCATAAAACAGGAAAAATCAGTAGAATTCAAAAATTCCATTTTTATAGCATAAGATAGGTGATGAAAGTGTTTTAAAACAAGACTTAAAACACTGTGGCAAAACATCCTTGCCGAGTTTATCTGCCATGAAGCTTGCTTTCCATCTGGTTGATCATGTTACTTAAATAAAAAAAATGGCCATTTTTTCCAGCTACTGTAACCATTAACGCTACAAGCTCTCGTCAGACTCGGCAGCCCCAAATTCATGTCAGGAAATAAAAGTAGATTAAATCATCCCATGAAAGCTATAACATTTATCCAAATAGAAACAGCAGAAAAAGGCAGCAACAAACATAAGTTTCATGTCCTCAGAATGGATAAGAACAGAGTGCAGAGCAGAGATGTTTCAATAATATACTGATTGGGCTAAGATATTTTATAGATCTAACCTAGACATTTCTAATATCTGTACTGTGTATGGAGAAAAAGGAAGATAAAAACAGATCTCTTTATAACTGACTTATTACTGAACAAAGAAAATAATCACATCACCCTACTGAGGCCAACTTCTGTTCTACAAAGAGGTCTATCCTGAAAGCCTCATAATTTGTTTCTGATACTTGAACATGACACTGTAATCCAATAGTTTGCAATTTCATTTTACATATTAAGAGTAAGATTTTCAAGAGAGTCTAAGGGAGTTAGGCACACAAATCCCATTAAAATTCAACAGGATTGGCATGCATTTGCTTTGAAAAATCCATCTTAAAGCATCTTCTCTTTTAAGTTATCCTAATATAGGCAATGCAGTCTGTAGAGCTAGAAAATAATCCAAGGAACAGGCAAGTTACTGTCATTAAATCTACCTCAGGTAGGCCAGGTCTACACTAGACCCAGCAGCTTGTCTTAAGGTACCCAACTTACATTAAACCAAGCTTGGCGGTATTCCCACACTGAGAAGCCAATGGGAGCAAACACTCCGGTCAGCTTCCCTTACTCCTCACAAAAGAGGTGTACCGGATGCCTGTGGGGGTGCCCTCCGTGTTAAATTTAGCAAATCTTAATTAGACTCACTAAATCGAACTAAGGAAAATGTATCTTGGCAGCGGCAATCTTCCTTTTAATGAAGACAAGGCTTTAGAAAGTTCCAGGATTTTAATTTACAAATGGTGAAAATTCATCTAAAATATTGAATAATATATGACAGGTACATAAAATGTTTTAAATGTTGTCTAAACTTACAGTACTACCAGTGAGATTATTATTAACAACACTGATAAATAAATCAACTGCTTTGATAATACAATGCTATAATGGATCTCCAGTTAGGGAGGGAGTTTAGTACACTATGGACTTACATATTTTATTTACATTATATAAGGTACTTTGCTTATAATAAACTAAACAACAAATTTCATTTCATTAGTTTTCAAAATTTCTAAAAAAATAAGATAGAAGATATTTGTTCTTTTATAACTATGCCCCACAACAAATGTATTTAATAAAAGAACTAAAAGCTCAAGTTGGATTGCAGTACGTTATCCAAGTAAGAATAAGTTACCTGTAACTGCAATACCCTGAAAGAAGTACTGTGTGTCACAGCCTCCTCTCCCCTTGTTCTTTCTGAAAATTGGCTTATAAATATGAATATGAATAATTAAAAGACACTTTAGGCAAAATGCATCATGTGACATTTTTAAAGTTACAATCTGCTAAATGTGTATATTCTATTTCTGTGCATGTATCGTTGTATAAGAAGTTAGAAATATGAAGTGTGAATCTGTTTATTGTTCTAAATGTGCTAATGAGGGCCATTAGTGATACTCTGGAAACATAATGGCCCAGTGCTCAAGGCAACACTCTGTGAATGGTTTTGTTTTTTTCTGTAAGACCAAATTGTCGTTGGTCCTACAAAGACATGTGACTGTGCCACCTGGTGCTGGAATCCCTGTTGAATCTTGTATTCTTCCATGGGCATGGCAAGAATGAAACAAAGGATTCCTGCCTTGGGGAAAGTCTTTTAAGCAATGGGAAGCAGTCTTTTATCTTTAGCTGGCCTTTGAAACTGCCTTCCCACCCAAAAAAAGGTTATAGAAGAGGCTGTTAGACTCAAGCCAACTAAAGATAACTCTGGCTTTTGAACAAATACATGTGAGAAAAGGATTGGGGTGAGAATTATGATCTGTAACTATCTCTCTTAGCCCTGGTCTACAATAGGGAGTTATTTCAAAATAACTTCTCTTATTACAAAATAACAAGCAGAGCATCCACACTACCAAGCCCGTTATTTCAAAATAAGGGGCTGGTTTTTCGAAATAACTCCTGTTTTCCACAAGGAATAACAATTATTTCAAAATTGTTATTTTGAGATAGCAGTATTGTGGACACTCCACTGCCGCTATTTTAAAATAACTACTCCCCTGAGTCATTCAAAGTAATTACTCCCCAGTGTTTCCTGGGGCTCTAAGTCAAGGTAGGACATCCACATTAAGGGAACCAGCCTTGGACTAATTTCAAGGCTTCCCTGTAGTGTGGACATACTCTTTCAAAATAGTTATTTTGGGAGTTATTATTTCAAAAATAAGTTATTTCGAAATAATTTTCTAGTGTAGACATGCCCTTTGTGTATTAGGATTAGCTGGTGTGTTTTGTTTATTTTGGCTTAGAAACTTACTTTGACATTAAAAAACAATATAATCTAGCTGCACCATAAACATTAACAAAACCTGTAGATGGGGTCATGAGCTTTCTGGGACAATCCACTTCTTTGATCCATCTGTTTTCACTTGCAATCATCTAAATCCTACTTTTTTTATACTTAATAAAAACACTTTTGTTTATCATCAAACCCAGTGTAAATAATTGTTACCTGGGGGCAAGGAGACATAGCTGTGCACATCTCCCTTTCATTGATAAAGAAAGTGAACTTATGAGTTTCTCTGTGTAAAATATTTTATACAGAGTAAGATGGATTTCTCTGGGTTTTGGTCCACATTGAGACTGCGTATCTGGGTGTTGACAAGTCCCTATAGCTGATACCTCCCAGAACTGAGTTGGTTCAGTGTCTATGCTGCTCTGCTGGGAAGGCTGTTACCCCAACTCTGTGCCTTGCCTGGAGGAGACCAGAACTTCTGGCCCAGAAGGACTGGGTGTTGGGGCACCCCAGAGGGCAGGCAGGTTTAGTAGTATGATCAGCACAGGAGGTGATGGTCCCAAAGGGACCTCTGTGTTCAAATACATCACACCGTGTCTTGGTTAGATGCACCTTTCAAATAAGATAAGCAAAGAGCAATGTCAGAATCGTTTGCTCTAAAAAACCAAACCAAAAACAGAGTAGCATGTTTGAAATAAAGAAGAATCTCCATTATTAGCTGTAACAGAATTAGGTTTTATGTCCTCTGTAGTAACCTGAATGTTCACACACCTGTGGTATGAACTTCCATTGCATGATATACACACCTCTGGGTACTTTAAAAGGAGGAAAAAAGAAGGCCTGAGGAATTATAGGCCAGTCAGATTAATTTTAATCCAGGGTAAAATTGGAGTACTTTATACCTTGGGAAATAATAAGGTGAACAGGAATAGCTAACATGGATCTATGAAGAACAAATGATGCCAAACCAACTTAATTTAATTCTTTGACTGTTACTAGCTGTGATGTAGTGGGGGTACTTGCTGGGATGTGGTGACCCCTGCTGTCTGGAGCAAGACCCAGCAGGGAAAGCCTCACTAGGCAGAGGTAATGCCAAACTTGTTGAACCAGTGGCCAGACACCCCCCATGGAGAGGAACAAAGGAAGGTGGAATGCTGCCCTGGCTGGGGGGCAGGGCTGGAAGAGGGTTAGTTAGTTCCTGGCTGGAAGGCAGGGAATAAGGAGCTGGGGAGGGGGCTGGGACTCCCCTATCTCAAGGGGGGCACTGAGGCCTCTTAGCCCCAGTTCCTGTAACCAGATTACATCTGTGCTGCGCTGTGCTGGAGGAGCAATAAACCACCCTCAATTCCACTGGCTGGTGCAGTCTGTTTGTGCCATTTCGGGGTGCAGGAGACGGGGAACCCCCAACGCGCCGTCACACTAGCCTAATGGGATAAGGACAAGCAGTAGATGTAATATATCTTGACTTTAGTATGGCTTTTGACCCAGTCCCACATGACATTCCCAACAGCAAACTAAGGAAATGTGGTCTAGATGAAAGCACTATAAAGTGGATACAAGACTGTAATCAAAGAGAAATGATCAATGGCTTGCTGTCAAACTGGAAATGTGTATGTGGTTGGGTCCTGAAAGGATCAGTCTGAGGCCTGGTACTATTCATTGTTTTCATTAATTATTTGTACAATGGAGTGAAGGATATATTTATAAAATTTAAAGATAACCAGGGCTTGACAAACGGCGGCGAAAGTGCTTGCCAGCCCCACACTACGCATGCGCAAGACCCGCATTGCGCATGCACGTGCTGCAAATGAATGGGGCGCTCGGCTGAAATCTACTCGCCACGAGCGAGCAGATTCAATACTTTGTCGAGCCTGCAGATAACACTAAGCTGGGAGAGGATACAAGCATTTTGGAAGACAAGATTAGAATTCAAAACAACCTTAAATATGGAGAACTTTTCTAAATTCAACAAGATGAAATTCAATAAGAACACATGTAAAGGCACTTCACTTAAGAAGAATAATTAAATGTACAGCTACAAAATGGGGAATAACTTCTGGGCAGTAATGATGCTGAAAAAAATCTGGGGCTATGGTGGATCATAAAAGTATAATATTGTTCTGGGTTGTATTAAAGAGTGTTGTATATGAGATATGGGAGGCTACTGGAGAGACCCCAGCTGGAGTACTAGGCCCATTTCTAGACACCACACTTTAGGAAAGATGCAACAAAAAACAAAACAAAAAAAAGAAACAATTGAGAGGAGAGCAACAAAAATAATAAAAGGCTTAGAAAAGCTGACCCTAGGGAAGATTTAAAAAAAAAAAAACAGATATTCAATCTTGAAAAAAAAAGGGACATACCAGTCTTGAAATACGTTAAGGGCTATATTAAAAAAGGACAATGATCAAATGTTTACATCCATTGAAGACAGGAAGCAATAGGCTTAGTAAGGAGCAAGGGAGATTTAGTTTACATAGGAGGTAAAACTTTTTAATTGTAAAGGTAATTAAGCTCCAGAATAGGTCCCCATCGCAGGAGATTCTTAAAAACAGATTGGTTATGGTCTTGGTTTACATGGTCCATATGCAGTGAAGGGGACTGAACTTGATTTCTTCTTGAGCCCCGCATGTCTAAGACTTACAAGCTTTTATTCCAGCACATTTATTTTCTTTCTATTTAAACTCTTGTTTCTTTTCCAGGTTACTATTGATAGTTTCCAAACCTCCATCAGAAGACTGCAGTTCCACTTTAATACATTAATTCCAAATATTCTTCATACCCTGCCTATCACAATTCACCTTAAACTGAGCTTACAATAAGATACTTATCACACATCATAATTATCCTTAAAATAAGGAAAATTCTGTTTTTCTCCAGGTTTCTCTCCCTAAAACATGTACTCAAAGTTTGTTGTTGAAAAATCATTTTCTTTTTGATGCTATCTGTAGTCACCTGAAGCTTTTATAATTACTGCTTGTTCTGGTGTTTGTATTTAACACAGGCATTTACAAATATTATTTTCTTTAAACTAACAAAGTTTAGTTGACTACAAATTACAAAAACTCCTCAGGTGGGATTTTTTCCCTCATGAGCATGAGAATCCTACTTCTTCTAGTGCCAGTTTCTTCATCCTTTTTTTTAGTAATTTTTTTAAACAGAAATATCGAAAGACTTCAGATATTTCTTTTGTTTGGTGTTGTAGACTTCCCTTCTGATCTTTGATACAAAGCATTTCTCCTCTCTTTCTACCCTCTGATACAAATCATTCACTTGCTTTGTCTCCTTACCCACAGCAATTTTGCTCTAGTCTTTTAACGTTTCTGTTTTCACACAGAATAATGTCTAGCTGGCCTGTTCGGATTGCAATTTTCCTCAGGATTTTTAATAGAATGTTCTCTTTTGTTCTCAATAGTTTCTTTTAGCTGCTCTATCTGTTCCTCTATCCTTCCTGATATTATAATTTACAGTTTATCATTTCATAGCCTGTGGCCCACTTGCAGCATGTTTTAAAATGTCCTCCTTTCGTATCTGATTTTACAATCATATAATCTCCTAATTAGTGGTTGTTGTTGACTGGAAGTTGTACCCCTGAAGTCTAACCAATCTTTATCTTTACTATTACTTGGGCATTATATGACTCTATAATCTGTGGACATTAGAGGATGCCCAATTGCAAGAGAGTAAATACCTTTGTCTGCTCTCATGTGGTATAGCTGATGTGAATGAGGGTGAAAATGTATTTAAAATCGCTTTTAATTCCACCCAACTCTTTAATAATCTTACTGTTTTTTTCCCACTTTTTGTCTGCATTAGGTATTATTCTGTCTTTTAAATCTCTCTCCAGCTGTAGTCTGACTTGTCTAGTTTAGAAGATACTGTAAAATTGAGATCTCGTTATAATTTATTGAGTTGTAAATTCTTTCAGTGCATCAAAGATGGTCTCAGAAACTGTCATCCCCCTTTAAAACAATGTAACAACTCTCTGGTCTTCCTGCCTACAGATTCAAACTGTGACTCTCATGACTTAAAAGTACACTGTAAAAATGACTTTGTTTATTGTCTGGTGATATTGCTCAGTGTACAAATACAAAGAGAGTTTCCTTAAATGCAAGCCACAAAAACTCACATTGGGATATGAAAGCTGAACTGCACTGTTTACTTCCTTCATATGCTTTGTCACCAGTAAAACTGACCTGTAATAAAGATCCTGAAGGCAAATTTCTGCATTCTTATCGAGCAAGTATGAATATAAATAGCAAAATAGCTGCACTACCAAGGTTAGCACAGCCAAGCCATGGCTAACTTGTGACAACTACAGACCTACCTGGAACCTGTGGACATACTGTATGCACTTGACTGTATGTACTCAGCTGTGACACCACAGCCACTACCTGTGCTGCTATGGCAACACTATTTATTCTCATGCTAGTTTGATGAGAGGCAGTGCAAGGGGAATCACACCCCTAGCACAGAGTATACAGGTAGCCCTTAGATATGCTGGCTGTAAAAAAGTACTTAAAAACTAATGTTAGTCAATAAAATAAACATGTTATTCTGAATACATGGACCTAATAGCTCACTGAAAGGAAGAAAGGATGGCCTTCTGATTAAAGTGCTTGGTTGAAACCAAAGTCACATGAGTTTAATTCCTATCATTCATTTCCTATGTGACCATAAGCAACTCACTTAATTTCCCTCTGCCTGGGCGACAGGCAAAATAATCCTTGCTTTCTGTGTTGTGTGCTTAGAGTGCAACTTCTTTGAAAGCGCACCTAAAACCATGAGTCCAGATTTCAACCAGGGCCCTTATACACTATTATAATATAAAGAAATTGGTAAGAATGTGCTAATTTTATGCTGTCGCTTTTCAGAATGGAATTGTACCTTGAGATTACTACACCCTGCCTTCTGATGCTTCGCAAATAGAGAATTTCTAATTCAAAATATACTTATAGCAATTTCTCTTTCTTGCCCTGCTCAGAAGTCTCTTATATACGTGGGTAATCTCTAATTTAATCATCACTTTTTTGTCTCCACAAATTGGATTAGTCTCTTTGCATTAATGTTTTTGAAGATGGGTGCCTAAAGGTTTACATCCAAACCTTTTTGGCACCTAAGTAAATGGCTTGATTTTCAAAGGTAACTTGCATCTGCAGTACCTACTGATCCATATTTATGTTCTCTGGGAGCTATTTATAATTAATAAATAGTTAAAAGCATTAATTAATATATTTTAATTATACTAAATATAACCATCACAAACAAAATGTGTGTGTGTGTGTGTGTGTGTATGTTCTTTGTGATGGTTAGGTGTTCTATATATGTATAAAATTTAGGAAATGAATAATGGTAATTAATATTCATTTATTATAAGTAGCCAGAAGTTATTGTCAATTAATAAACATACTACAAATTACTTGTAAAATGGGCAAATTGTAATATAAATTCTTTAAAGTACCTATTTTATAAAATGGTAAGTCTTTTTCCTTTTGGTACTGTAATAAAAGTAATTTGAGATTGGGCTCACAATTCTTCTGTTTAGTTTACGGATGTCAAATCCCATTAATCATTTAGTATTCATTTGCAGCTTAGTTATTTCTTAAGTCAACAGCCAAGTCTTAAGGAGGCAGTATAAGGTCCTTAGGTGTCAGTGAAACTTTAGTCACATTTTACTGCTTACCTCACAGTTTCTAAGACTATGCCTACACCACCACGTTATTTCAAAATAAGTTGTTTTGAAATAACAACTCTCAAAATAACTACAGGCAGTCCCCGAGTTACATGGATCCGACTTACATCGGATCCCTACTTACAAACAGGGTGAGGCAACCCCGCACTAGCTGCTTCCCCCCAGCAGACCAGGGAGACGCGAAGCTAGCTCCCCCTCTCCCCAGCAGACCAGGGAGACGCGAAGCTAGCGCCCCTCCCGCCCCCAGCAGACCAGGGAGACGCGGAGCAGCTTTTCTCAGCAGACACCTCAGCTTGAGAATAAAGGACCGAGGGAAGTGAGGTGTGGGAGAATAAAACTGAGCTCTGGAGAAATGTTTGGCTAGAGTTTCCCCTACAATATGTACCAGTTCCAACTTACATACAAATTCAACTTAAGAACAAACCTACAGTCCCTATCTTGTACGTAACCCGGGGACTGCCTGTATTTCAAAATAGCCCGTTCACACTACAAATAAAAATAGCGCAGATCTATATCATTATAGCATGTCCATACTGATTGGAGCCTGAATCGCATTTAAAGTCCCCCAGAAGCACTTCGGGCAGGGCATCAGGACTACAGTCACTTCCTGTAGCTGCTTCTTGAGGATATTGGGATTGGTCCTGCCATGGGCAGGGGGCTGGACTTGATGACCTCCTGAGGTCTCTTCCAGCTCTATGATTCTATGATATCTGAGGCTCGTGATTAAAGGGGCTCCCCTTTATGGCCATGTCTCAGACTCTTCTCCATTGCCTACCTTCATGAGGAACAGCAAACTCTCACTGCATGCTCTGGGTTGTCCTTGCGGACACCACAGCACTTCCACCACAGAGCTGGACATGCTGCAAAGCAGCTACTGTCTCTTAGACCTCCTACTGCAACTCCTGGCACAGATTATTTAGGTTTCCCATGTGGTGCTACAGGAGCATGACGACCAGCCCAGAATGGGGACTTCCTCACTCAGGTCTGGGGGCTCCTCATGCACCACATTCCTTCCTACCTTCCCCTGCACACTGTGCACCACCGCTTCTGGCTGTGGGAAACCAGTACCAACTCCAGTACTGGATCATTTTTTGTGGAGTGGTGGGATGACCAGCACTGGCTCCAGAACTTCTGCATGCAGAAGGATACCTTCCGGGAGCTCTCTAAGAGGCTCACCTCTGTCCTCCAGCAACAGGACACTCGCATGCGACCCACCATCCCAATTCAGAAGTGTGTCACCATCATAATTTGGAGGCTCACCATGCCAGACAGCTACCACTTCATTGGAAACCAGTTTGGCACAGGGAAATCAACCATTGGGGCCATGCTCATGAAGGTATAACTCTCTTACTATTGTCCCAGGATGATAATGAAGCACTGGAATGCAGTTCCCTAGGGAAGGGGGTAATGGAATCTCTCCCCCTGGAGGTTTTTTAGTCCCGCCTTCACAAAGCCCTGCCATAGATGGGGTAGTTCGGGTTGCTCCAGGTGTGGTAAGGGCCTTGGGCTCAGGGACTTCCTGAGGGCTCTGGCAACCCTATGATTCTCTGTTGGTATCCTTCTACAGGTGGTGAAGGCCATCAGCACCATCCTACTACCAGGGCCAGCCCACAACATTTTGGCACTTGAGGCAGGGAGCTCAAATGACGCTCCTTGCTGCACCATCAGCAGACACAATTTTCTACACTCTGGGTCTAGTGGCGCCCCTCCTCCCCCAGTCTGGCACCTGAAGCGGCTGCCTCAGTTCGCCTCATGGTAAGGCTAGCCTTGCCTACTACACAGGGTCATCACCCTGGGTGATATGGACCCCATTGGGAGGGGGGGCCATTGACGGCATCCACATCCCCATCTGGTCCTCCAAACACCATACTTACAATTAGATCGTTAAGAAAGGTTAATTTTCAATGGTGCCTCATGGACCACCGGGGCCGGTTCACTGACATTAACAGCAGGTGGTCAGGGAAGGAACACAACGCCCATGTCTTTAGGAACTCCAGCCTATTCCAGAAGATTCACACTGGCACTTTTTTCTCCATCTGCACGACCAGGGTCAGGGACATGGACGTGACCATCTACATCATGGGCAACACAGCCTACCCTTTATTCCCCTAGCTTATGAAGCCCTACACAGGACACGTGGGCCCCACCAAGGAATGGTTCAATGCCAGGCTCAGCAGATGACACATTGTGGTGGAAAATGCCTTCACCCATCTCAAGGGGAGGTTCCGGTGTCTCCTCACCCACCTGGACCTCAGCAACTGGAACATCCGCCACATAGTGGCAGCCTGCAGTACCCTCCACAACCTCTGTGAGAACAAGGGGGAGATGTTTCTGCCAGGGTAGGGGTCAGAGGCTGAGCGGCTTGCAAGGGCATTTGATTACCTGTGAACCACTGCCATCAAGGGGCTGTGCTTATCAGGGAAGCCCTGAGGGAGAGTTTCAGCCAAGGCCAGCTATGACACACTCCCCCTGGCCTTCCCACAAGGGGCTCTGCATAACCCCTGTGGCCTTTCCTCCCACACCCTTCCCTTTGTGCCCCTGGCCAGGGGCTTCTGAGGTGGCTTCTGGTGTGCTTGCAGCCACAAGTTGCTCGGAGGGTGCAATGGAGTCTGCTATGACAGCAGGGAAAGCTGTGCAGGGTCCTGTGTGAGCAGGGCCTGTCTCATGCCACAAGCCCTTTCCCTTCTGCCTGCAGCTTTAAAGGCTGCAAGGGAAAGGAAACTATAGAGTTTTGAGGGGTGTGACAGTGGGCGTGGGTGGAAATGAATGCGCAGGATGGAAGCAGGATTTAAAAAATAATAGCCTCATGCAGGGCTCTACCACCTTTATCTTGATAAAAACTTGTCTATTTAGATTAGAGTAAATCAGTTAATCTTTTTACAGTACTTTGAAAATATAAGGTGCTATCTAAATACACTCTGGTATTAATTTATCATCATCTAGATTAGTCTCTGGGAACCAGATTCACTGCTGACAAAATTAATGAAATTCCTGTAATTTCAGGCGCTTATACCTCATATGCCTATAGAGAATTAGGCCCCACAGTGTAAACCTAATCAACTATATTTCCACATTAACTGCCAAAAACAGAACCTTCTCAATAATACAGGAGAGATGAAATTAGCAGTATGTCAGTATAGATGTGGAAATGCATATTCTATATAGCTATTACCAACAGTTCTATGTCCTATATCTAGCCTTCACCATGTGGAAAATATAGTTCTATTAAAATAGTTTCATTTGATTAATACATCTTCTAAATTAAGATTAAGAACATAAAGACTTTATACATTTGTTTTATGCTGTTTGGCACCCCTCTAAACTCCAGAGCTTGGAAGATGGCACTGCTGCAGGCTTAAACAGAATCATCACAGATTACACTACAACCTCACCTCTGTATTTCGCTGAAACACCTTATCATGCAGTAATTTTCTAAACTTACATTTTGTAATGGAAAATCAAAGTTAAACTCACAGCAGCAACTGCTGTGACATTAATTAAACCTGACACTGGACTGACACCTGAGAGCAAATTTTTTTCTTTCCTGCATAATGGCTGTTGATTTAAACACATTATAACGTCTAGGCAAAAAAACACAACAAAACCAAGCCTCTCTCAAGCAACATGTACTCTTTTCTCCTAGACACCAATGTAGGTTGATTCCATTAAATATCCAGAGTTGCTCAGTGTCAGTAAAGAGAAATTCCTTGTGTAATGGAATTCCAATTTAATACAAGAAAGGGCCTCTACATTTGTTAGTGGGCCACGGACATCTGGTGACTGATTCCAGATGCTATTTGCAAGTGCAGCAGGCAGGATACAGCTTGAATGCGTGAAGGAACAGATGTAGTGAGTGCTCCTCACGCCCTTCAGATTACATCATGTCACTTCATGACACAACAGAAGGAAGAGAGACAGAACAAAGTGATGCTAGGAAGCAGCATACTGCCTGAACCATGCCCAGACTACACACTCTAATGAGAGACAGATCTAAGAGTGGTTCTGTAGCGCATGTGTACATACCCAGCTTTCTGTGCTTTTCACCAACTCATCCAGTTTGGCAGCTCCTTGAGGTGGCCAATCTGCTGAGGTTTACAGAATCAAGACAAAACAAAAATTCCTGTAAACCTTCTGGGATCAGCCCAACAACATTTCTGGTTTTGGAGGGATGCCGGGTTGTCCTATTTATTTAAAATCCACCTGAAATGACTTGGTCCGTTCACATTAAGGCAGCATAGCGATGATCATGGCAGAGAGCATCAGAGTTGGGGTGGATTTGGGTGATTCTTGGGGGGAGGGAGTGCGCAGAGTCAATTTTTTTCTTCACTTGAAGGTGATTATTATTCATAGTGTGTATAATTATCACGTGTAAATCTTTGCAAGTACAGCCTATATTTACAATCTGTTTTTTTACACACAGAAATACATGCAGTTATGAATAATCATCTTTTTGGGGGACAGATGCTCAACATCTCATAGTGAAGAACATTCATGTCTATTTGGAAATAACAAAGATGCAATCTTGCATTTTAATTATAAAAGTAAAGCCAAACACATTAGCCAGTATTTTTAAAAATAGTTTTATTTCTTCATTAAAAAACCCAGCTACTAAGACACTTGCTTGGTTTTCATAACCCAAGAAGTTAATTGGATTATTTAATTTTTTTAACAGTTCTTTGTCTGTGTATGTCTATGCATACATTAAATCAGAAAATAAAAGACTTATGTTAAAGTAATGTTTATAGTTTGCCTTAAATCCCCAAAGAGCAGCAATGTTCCTTGGAGAACTTTCAGCATATTAATTTCAGTGAAATGAAAACAATATTTTTCAGCTTTCTATCTAAGCCAAATTGTTTATTTTATGTAGAGGCTATATTTAACTGAGTCAAACAGCATTAGATGTCCAATGTTTTAGCAGTACAGCCATTTGCAAAATCTCAGATATTAGTCATCCTATACTTTCTATAAATTTAAAAAGTATTATAAAATGATACATTTCAGATTTATTGTCATAAAAACAAAAAGAAAAAGATTGTTAAGTATAAAAAAAAGCAGTGGGAGGAAGAAAAAATTAACAGGCAACACATTTTTCACTTTTGTGTTAGACAATCCTCTGGGAGGAAATAAGAAGCAGTAATCTATGAAAAGAAAAGCACTGAGATAGCTATGTCATCTGCTCACTTAGAAAAGGAAGTAAACTACTGAGTCTCTGATGAAAGTGGTAGAAGACCCTACTGCAACCTTGGAAAGCTCTTCACAGGATGGGTGGGAATTTCTTCACTACCACAGATGGGTGTCAGAATAAATTCATTAACATATGAGAGACATGAAGATAACAGTGATGGGCACCATGTAATGATCTAGACAGACAAGAATCCTCCAAGCATTTCATGGCTTAAACCAATAGTCATGAATTGTTCAATCGCAATTGACTGCTCTATCTTGAGGAGTCTCCCAGTTAATCATGATCAGCACTGAGAAGGTTTCACACTTGCCCGGACAACATGCAACCAGCCTGTTCCTGGGAGTGACCAGCACAGCTCGGTGAGCCTATGTGTATGGAGGGAGGGAGGTGGAGAGGCAGGACTCTTGGCACACTGCTTCTGCCAGGAAGCACAGCAAGTAGCTCATTAGCTGGGGACAGGGAATTGTAGCCAATGGAAGCTGATCACAGAGCACCCCCCAGCCCTCGCTTTCATCCAGATGCAGAGACCAGTTTTGCTTGCTATCCTTCAGCAGAGACATGGCAGCCAGAGTAATGGCAGCCTGTGGACAACTGTAGGATCATTACAAATTGTATCCATGTACACCTGCTGCACAAGCGCAGACTATATTTTCTTGGGGCCCAATTCCCAACCCTTCTTCCCTTCCACCTTTAAAACTCACCATGATCAGTGTCTGGAGAGACCTGTGTTTGCCTCTAGGGCAATAAGAAAATTGGCCAGTTTTGTTCAGGGACCTCCATGTTAGTGCAATTTTTGCAACGTTTACCAGTCACTCTATTTTTAATGGTTACTTTTCCAGACTAGACCTTGAAAAGTCAGGCAAGCGTCCCCACAGACAAACTCTGTCAACTAAGAAAAATACCTTGGAGGACAAGAGAGGGTCTGGTCAAGGATGTGTTGCAGCATTCAACACTTCAAACAGAGAAAAGGGAGCAAAGGAGGGTTAGGGAGATGAAATGCAGAACAGAAGCCTCCGAGTGCATGCTAAAGCTCATGGAAGAACAAAATGAGATACTGAAGTGTCCTATGCAGAATGAACAGAACCAAAGGCCTCCCTATCTGCACTGCAGAACTCTTTTCACAGCAACAGTCCTTTTGTGCCCACACACTCATTTTCATCATCAGGTAATGTTTTCTTTCTAGCACATTCCATTCCCCATCAAAGCAACTATGACTTTGACAGATGGATACCATTGTAAGGTTTTCCAAGAACTCTTACCATCTCTGACCACCAAGCAACTACCCTATGTGTGTGAATATGACTGAAAGACATCAATAAAGACAAATGTGAGGCAGGTTTCCATGAGTTTATTTTATGTGACACAACCCACAGCAATTGCTCTGGCTCCTGTGGAAGCCTGTAATATCTCTTTGTTTCATGGGAATGCCTTGCTCAGGATCAGTAGTGGGATGAGGCAGAGAAGCAATCCCAACATGCAGAAATGTCAGCACCCTTCATTATCAAAGTGGTTCCTCAGAGACACGCAGATATTGATGGCCACTCCTATGGGTTCCCCTGACAGTACGGGTGTCTTGCTGTTCAAACTTCATGTCAAGGTGTTGTGTCTCATTTCTCCATCCATGGGCAAATGTTTCACTCTTACTCTCAGTTAAATTATATAAGCAACACCAGGCGGCCACCACCTTGGGGATATGATCCTCCAAAAGGTCCAGCCTGCCATAGAGATACCTCCATCTCAATCTGCCAAAGGCATACTCATGAACCATGCAGCAGAGGCTTAGCTTGTTGAACTTCTTACGGCTGTCCAGGTGCCCTTTGTAAAGCTTCATGAGCCAGAGCTGTAAGGGATAAGCCATATCACCTAGAATGAGTAACAATGGGCATTTCCACATACCTCACTGTAATTTTCTGGTCTAGAAAGTAAGTCCCTGCCTGCAGCTTTCTGTAAAGGCCAGTGTTCCTGAAGATGTGTGCATCATGCACCTTTCAGACCAACCTGTATTTATGTCTGTGAAAGGCCCGTGGTAACCCACAAGCACGGAGAAGTACCCCTTTTGATTGATGTACTCGGTGGCAAGGTGGGGTGGCACTATAATGGGAGTATGTCTGCCATCGATTATCCCACCATAATTTGGAAAGCCCATTTCTACAAAGCTAGCTACTGTGTCATCCACATTTCCCAGAGCCTAGCACTACAAAATGTGATTTATTGCCCTGAACAATTGCGTAAGTGCTGCCCTGATGGTAGACCTCCCCACTCCAAACTGATATGCAACTGAATGGTAGCAATGAGGAGTCTACAGTTCCACAAAGCAATGGCAA
Organism: Pelodiscus sinensis; assembly: GCF_052426305.1. Taxonomy (NCBI): domain Eukaryota; kingdom Metazoa; phylum Chordata; order Testudines; family Trionychidae; genus Pelodiscus; species Pelodiscus sinensis. Next base: position 44,758,291 of record NC_143061.1, on the reverse strand, counting down.
CATGATTTTCTACCAAAAGAACAGCTCCCATTCAGGTGTCCTTACAATGTAGTTGAGGGCCAGCTCAGCACACAGCTCCAGGAAGGTTGCTTTGCGCATCCAAAAATTCTGTACCCACTGTTCTTCATCCCACACCTGCATGACAATGCGATCCCACCGCTCTGTGATGGTTTCCAAAGCCCAAAAGTAACGCTCTATTGAGCACAGCTGCTCTCTGTGGCAGCCCAACGCAATGCCACTTCGCTGCTGCCCATCACACACGTTGTCTGCATCAGTATCTTCTTCCTTTGATATTAAGTAGAGATGTGACTAGGTAACCAGAAGGAGCAGTCCTTCCTTCTCCTTCCTACCACCCAACAGTGGCAGCCTCAGATACGAGGGGCCAGGAGCAGAAGTCATCCTCCCTGTGCATGCTGGGATCTCCCCCTAACTTCTGGGATTCCCCTCCCCATGCCTGTGAGCCCGCTTTATCGGTTAACCAGTTAACTAATTAACCGGGATTTTATATCCCTAATATTAAAGTGCATAAGTAGCTATGCTGCAATGTGTGATATCCTATGGATATTGAACACAACATGGGAGAGAAGTCCGGGATCCAGATCTCTCACAACAGATGTTGAAGTTCACAGCAAGAATGGTCATTCAAATGGCACGAAAATAAACTGGAAGCCCCGAGGGTTGGGAAGCAAAGAGGTGGCTGACATGACGTTTTTCACATTGCCTAAATGCCTAGCACTACGTTGCATGTTCCCACAATGCCTAGCGACCCACATTGCTTTACTCTTTCTGTAGCCTGAGGAAGCTAACAATGTGACCGTGATATGTTGACAGAGTGACAGTGTAAACACGATTTGGCAACTTTCTTTTTGGCAACTTATTAAAGTCAACAGTACTTTCATCGCCAAATCTTTCCATAGCCTAAGTAAGGACTCACAATGTCAACAGTCTACAACAGTATGAACACACAATAGTTTTCTTTACTTTTTCATCGTCAACCAAACTCTTGATGAAAAAATGCCGCCAGTGTAGATACAGTCGTAAAAACATTTCTCTTTTAAAACAGTCTCTGACACCTTGTCTCTTCTTGTGCTTCCTCTTGCAAATTTCCAGTCCCCATGAGCTTCTAGGAAGAGTCATTCAGAGACATTGGCCCTGCTAGCTGCAAGCCCACTGTTCAGCTGGGACAGAGCCATTCAACGTTGATGGCCCTTAATGACTCTGTCACTGCTTCCTAGACAGAGACTGTCCATTAGGTGTCAAGTTCAAGAATGAACACTTAACATTACCCTAAAGGTTCTGTTCAGACTGGAGGCTGAAATATAACAAGACACTCATTAACCCAAAATAGAACTCATGAAATGACACAGACATATTCCCCAATCTGTTATAGTTACTGTCTCTCACCCAACTCTAGGTAACAATAAAGTTGAGGGAGTAATGAGAATAGAAAGAGTGGGGAGTTGGAAGACTCCAAACTTCGCGTTGTGTGTGTGATGAGATGCATTTTTAGGACAGAATAAGAAATAGAAGGAACTAGAGGAGAATGGATATCCGGTATCATAGGCGGAGGAAGGCACTGCCTTCCCAAACTGCCAGCCTGGCTCCACCCACACTCACCCCCAGAATGCCTACAGCTGCCCCCAGTGCCCACCCTCCCTGTGCTCCATGCCAGGAGGCTGGAGCTACACACCACTCACCCTCCCTCAGCTCCAGGTCCAGGGGAGCCAAGAAGGCTAGGGCGATGTGCCCTCCTCCCTCCCCATGTTTCACAGCAGGGGAGACTGGGGATGCACTCCCTTCTAGAAAAGTGAAGGTCTAGTCGACTATCTGATAAGCAAATACTTATCGGATAGCCAGCTGACCCTGGGTGCTGGTGAAATGCTGTGAGGAACCCACGGTGAGCTTGGGAGTCCCCAGCTGACCCCGGACTCCACACGCGGCAGAACTGGATAGCTGACCCCCGGCTCAGCTGTGCAGTGCTCCCACACTGAAATGCCGAGGTGAAGGAGCCCTTCAAAATGCCAAGGGACTCACCAGCTAGTCCCAGGTTGTCAGCCGACGGTCAGGGCAGTGAGTGGTGTGTGTGTGTGTGCTATACACCCGAGACTTCAACTGCTGAGACCGGGGTCCCTTGTAGCGGGCAACCTGGAGGAGGTTGACGAGTGCCCCAATAAGTTTACAGGGAGAGCTTATTACACTTCAGATTTTAGCTGCTAGAATCTGTGATTCCTTCGCAGCGAGCAGCCTGGGGGAGGCTGAGAAGTGCCCCAACGGATCTGCCACCTGGGAGTGACACAAATCCAAATGCCCAAGCTCTCCCTATATCTGTCCCTTAAGACCGGCTGAAGTTCTTTTAAATTGTGCCTGGTTCTGTTACAGCAACTGAAGGAGTCAGGTTAAAGCTTAAACAGTTACAGGTTTATTGAGGAAGCTTATAAATCATATGGTTGCAATGGCTATTGTTCTATTTCTTAATTGCTAGCAAAATATAGATCTTAAAAATGGTTACAAAGAAGATAAAGATAGGAAAACAGAAATAATAGTACCAAGTAACAGCTTAATCTTTAAAGAGCTCTAAGTCTGTGTACACTTAAGACAGAGGACCACATCCAGGTACAATTTTTACCCCCTTCTGTGCCTCTCGACTCCAGCGAGTCAGGCCAGGGCCGGTCCCTCAATTCCTAGGAAAGATGAAAATACGAGGTGGGCGTCCCCATAGAACCTCGGGAGGTCAAACACCTAACCCAACCAGCAGGTAGAGGGTAGATTGACACTCAAAGTGAGTGCGCTGCTGTACCCATCTTTATACCCATGGGGTCACGTATTTCTCTTTCTTATCTGTGATGCCAAATAGCGCTGGTCTGCCTTTTGTGAGACAAGTTCTTACAAGGGAGTTGTGAACTTAATTTACACTTGTAAGAGAGAGTTGAGAGGATTAAATTGGAAGTACTGGGCATTCTTTTCTCAGTGGGGGATTCCTCTCCCAGGGACGGCTGTGTGTGTTTGTATCAACATGGGTGCCAGCCGGGCACTTCTTGCAGCCTCGAGCTCAGCTTATTGCCTTAATCGTTCTCTCCTCATATCTATGTTTTCAGCTTCTCAGGATCAGATGAGCCAGCATAGACTATGCTGATTTTATTGCTCCTTCTCTGTCCTGTATTCAGACATCTCAGAGGGCAAGCAAGATTGATGAGATGGGGGGGGGGCTGTCTGGCTACACGGGTTCTACAGAAATGGTGGCGTTTCAAATGGGTAGCATTTCAAAGGGGCAGTGCCGCACAGCTGATCCTGGGCTCTGTGCTGCGCTGCCGCTTTGAAATGCACAAGAACCCCTGTTGGGGACTCCTGTACATTTCAAAGCTGGCAGCCCAGAGTCAGTGGGACTTCCCGCTGGGACTCTTGTACATTTCAAATGCGGAATACGGAAATGCTTATCGACTAGTCGATGGAACATCCATCGACTACTCGATTAGTCAATTAACCGTTAATTAACATCCTTATTCCCTCCTCCTTTCCCTGTACTCTGGGGCCGGGGAGGCTGGTGACGCACGCCATCCTCCCTTCCTGTGCTCTGGGGCCAGGAAGCACGTGCGCATGCCTGCCTGCCCTCCTCCCCTCTCTGTGGTGGTGCGGGTCGCAAATGCATGGCATGCTGTCTTGCCTCCCTGTGATAGTGGTGGGGTGGGGAAGCAGCATGGCTCCCATGGGGGCAGGGCTTCAGTGGAAAGGGTTGGGGCTGATGGCTTGCCTCCCCCAGCTCTACGTTCACCGACCACCCATGTACAGGAGAGATAGCATGACATGTTGGGATGCAATCTAGATGAGTGAGGGGCTATGTCACTTCCTACCCTCTAACCCTGGGTGTCACAAAATGTTTTGCTATTGTAGCTCCCAACTAGAAATGTTTGCAATGGCTTACTTTTCCCCGAGCATGGAATCCACATATAGAAATTGAACCAAATTATTGCCTTTGACCCTTATGATCCAGAGTTCCAATTTGTCAAGAAAAGCCTTGATGATGCTTTGGTGAGAGAACAAATTTGCACCTTTCTCTTGCAGCTGAAGATTCAGTTTGTTCAAGATTCCAAAAATATCGACAAGATATGCAAGTTCTAAATTTGACTGTGTCAGCACATTTCGGAATTCCTCTTTCCCTTGAGCCTGAAGAAATAAATCCAACTCCTCTCTCAATTGAAAAACTCTGTTGAGTACGTTCCCTGCTGACAACCTCTGTACAGAAGTGTAGAACAGCAACACATTGAAGTCGGAACCCATGTCTAGGCAAAAATCTTTGAACAGCCTGGTGTTCAAAGCCAATGATTTGATGTGATTCACCACTTTCACTAACCCTTTGGTGTTCAGTTGATCAGGCAATGTTTTTTTACACCAAAGCTTCCCTATGAATGAAGCAATGAACTCTGGCTACCATTGGAGTGCGCTGTTTCACCAGCATTTGGAAGCCCGAGATGCACCATCAGTGGTGACACCCACAAGGTTTACCCAATCTAGACCATGTATTTCAAAGAAATTGTTAATTTCCATCACATCCTGAGCCTTTGTGGTGGTATCAAGAATCTTACAAAAAAGAAACTTGTCTTTGAATCTCCCTCAACCATGTATCATGCGAACACCAATAGCTGAGAGCAGAATGCGACATCGATCGATTCATCCAATTGTATGGCAAACAATGGAGACATCTTTATTTCATCCACAACTTGTTCACTGATGTTCTGTGATATCTCATTTATCCGTCTCGATACTGTATTGTTAGAGACAGATATATATATCATTCAGCTTCCTTGCTGCTTCCTCACCAAGAACAAACCGCACCATCTATTTTGCACAAGGGAGCACAAGTTACTCTACAATGGTATGAGACTTCTTGGCCTGTGCAACTTTATATGCAACAATGTAGGAAGCACACACTGCATTGCTTGTCTTATTGTAGAATGCACTTGTTGAGTCGAGGCGCTGTCGTTTCAGACCTGATAACCGCCGCTCAAAATAATCTTCATCCTTTTGCAACAAGTTGGGGTGACACTTTTCAAGATGGAGTTTCAGCTTAGCCAGCATCATTGAGTCATTCCCCAAGACTTTGAAACAAATAATACATTGTGGCAAATCCACGCCTTCTTTGACTAGTGAAGCCGAATTTGATGTAAAGTCTTCTGAATACTTGCGCTTGACATTTCTTCCTGTCGTTGCCATTATAAACAAACTAAATCACACCTGTAAAACAACACATGTAGCACAGGACGAACGACACAGCAACCGCTCAGCATGATGGTGGCAGCTACACTGATGCTCAGAGCCTCAGGCAGAAGTTACTGGCAACACAACGTGGTTGCGTCCTAGGTGACGCTATGGATGACGTGCCGCATGCTTGTGAACAGGGAGTAAAACAGCCTAACGGTGGCGCCTGCTCACGCAGTGTGACTTTGGACAATGTTCCTGTGGACCACTGAAAAAGTCACCATGGACCACCAGTTGAGAACCACACACTTAGATGGTCATCATCATAATAGTAAAATATGTGTACAGTAGGGATGTTAGAAATCATTTAATGTAATCATTGTGTAACTGCACCAATTCTTAGCAGCCCAAGCTCCCCATGAACAGAGGCTGCTCCGGCATCCCTGGAGGCAGCCTCTGGGTATCTGAGGCAGCAGCTTGGGGTGGCAGATGGCTCCCCTGTGTGCTCTTCATTTACAACTCGGAGAGGGCTGGGACTGAGCCAGCCTGCCAGTCCGAGTTTTAAATACAGAGCACATGAGGGAGCAAGTATTGTTCACAGCATCATAGAATCACAGGGCTGGAAGAGACCTCAGGGGGTCATCAAGTCCAACGCCCTGCCCAAAGCAGGACCAACTCTAACTAAATCATCCCAGCCAGGGCTTTTGAAGCTAGGACTTAAAAACCTCCAGGGAGGGAGCTTCCTAGATTTCCTTTGGTAACCGATTCCGATGCTTCGCCACCCTCCTAGTGAAATAGTTTTTGTTAATATCCAACCTAGGCCTCCCCCACTACAACTTGAGACCATTGCTCCTTGTTCTGTCATCTATTACCACTGAGAACAGCCTCTCTCCATCCTCTTTGGAACCCCCCCTTCAGGTAGTTAAATGCTGCTGTCAAGCCCCCCTCACTCTTCTCTTCTGTAAACCGAATAAGCCCAAATCCCTCAGCCTTTCCCTGTGAATCATGCGCGGTTGCAGTTAACCGGGACTGTTAACTGATAAGCAATAGCTTATAGATTAAACAATTATCCGGCTAGCTGCAAACATCCCTAGAGTACAAATCTATTTGCTTTATCATAAAGATGTACTGTACAATTTGCACTACTCAATTACCTCTGTTGACACTGATTAAATGAAAAAGTCAAAAAAGAATTTACATCCAAAATACCAGTCACCAAATATTAGCCCACTAATCACACTATTCATCACACTGACACAACAGCTTAATTCATTCAATTACAATTCTACAACACTATCACACATCAAAGAACTAAAAGTCACACTGCAATGCAAAACTTTCACTACAACCTTCCAAAGGTGCATTTCTAATAAAATATGGGCTAACTTGCGATTTAACAACCTGAGTGAGGGGCAGTTGCCCTTAGAGCAGACCATGGAACGAATTGTGATTCAGACAGTCATAATTCATTTCCAGACTCAGTCCTTCCTTCAGGGAAAGCAATACTGGCCTTTACTAGTATCAGACTATTTTTCAATTCTCACCACCTTAGCTGTGCTGCCTGGCATATTGGAGTAATTGGAGTCAGGATCCATTCCTATCCCTGCCCATCCACTCTTCGTCCACCTTTCCAGCAAGGACAGCAATAAACAGACCAAAAGAGGGAGGGGAAGCCAATTTCTGACCTCTTTAACCATTTAGTTCTCGTGCTCCTGGTAGACCACAGAGAGAAGCTTCAGAGGGGTAGTTGAGATTGTAACAGGAAAAAAATTAAAAAAACAACAAATAGTCTAGTAGCATCTTAAAGACTAACAAAACATGTAGATGGTATCATGCGCTTTTGTGGGCGCAGTCTCTGGTTATGCCCACAAAAGCTTATGATGCCATCTACATGTTTTGTTAGTCACAGAGAGAAGGGTAGTCATGTTAGTCTATATGTGCAAAAACAATGAGGAGTCCTATGACACCTTAGTGCAGGGGTGGGGCACCTAAGGCCTGGGGGCCGGATATGGTCCCCAGCTTGCCTGGATATGGCTCCCAAGGCGCGGGGCTCCCCTCCAGCATTGGGAAGTTCCCCCGCTGCCCACCTGCAGGGCTGAAGCACACAAAATCTACTAGAGCTCTGGTATGCACGGAAAACGTGGAGAGTGTCTTTCTCCTCCTCAGTCAGGGGCACATCAGAGAGGATTTCTTTGGAGTTTTTTTGCTTCTCACTTGTGTGCAGCCCCCAACTGATTTTTCTATGTGTCAGCGGCCCGACTCAAAAAAGGTTCCCCAACTCTGCCTCAGAGACTAAGGGTACGTCTACCCTGCAACATTATTTCAAAATAACTTAGTCCGTGACTACACAACAGGCAGTTATTTCAAAATAGTGTCAAAATACTGTCAAGCTGGAGGACTTCTTACTCTGACTCCTGTAACCCTCATTGTACGAGGAGCAAGGGAAGTCAGAGGAAGAGTTTCTCTTTTTCAACGTAAGTGCTGTGTAGACATTCCCAGTTTCGAAATAAGCTACTCAATTGACATAGCTCAATTTGCATAGCTCATTTCAAGTTAAGCCCTGCTGTGTAGACACATCCTAACAGATTTATTAGGGCATAAGCATTCGTGGGAAAAAACCCACCTCATCAGGGTTTTACCTACAAAGCTTATGTCCTAATACATCTGTTAGCAAGCTCAGCAATTCTCCCTCCAGAAGACCACTCACAATTTCCTCTCAAAGCATGTTACTAGCATGCAATTGCTGCTTCCTAATGATGCGCCCACGTTGGCAGCATTTTTGGATTCCCATGCTCGACCATCCAATTCCTACTGCTGCTATTCTCAAATCACTTTCCAGTGAAAGAGAGAAAGAGAGAGACACACACAAGTCTCCTATAGACAACCATCTAACCTCAAGATGATTCTTACCAACAACCACAGGACATACCACACTAATACCAACCCTGGTACTTTCCCTTGCAACAAACCCCGTTGCCAGCTTTGTCCACATATTCACTCTGCTGACACCATTATTGGGCCTAACCAAGGGTATGTCTACACTACCCTCCTAGTTCAAGCTAGGAGGGTAATGTAGGCATACCACACTTGCAAATGAAGCCCGGGATTTGAATTTTCCGGGCTTCATTTGCATAAGCGGGGCGCCGCCATTTTTAAAACCCCGCTGGTTCGAACCCCGTGCAGCGTGGCTACACGGGCCACGAACTAGGTAGTTCAAACTAGGCTTCCTAGTTCGAACTACCGTTACTCCTCATTCCACGAGGAGTAACAGTAGTTCGAACTAGGAAACCTAGTTCGAACTACCTAGTTTGTGCCCCGCGAAGCCGCGCTGCACGGGGTTCGAACCAGCGGGGTTTTAAAAATGGCAGCACCCCACTTATGCAAATGAAGCCCGGGAAATTCAAATCCCGGGCTTCATTTGCAAGTGCAGTATGCCTACATTACCCCGCTAGTTCGAACTAGCGGGGTAGTGTAGACATACCCCAAGTGAGTTATAAGATCAAGAATACATATTCCTGCTCATCCAGAAATATAATCTACGCTATCATGTGCCGAAAGCGTCCGTCTGCTATGTACATTGGACAAACGTCTCAGACACTTCGCCAAAGAATCAATGCCCACAAAACAGACATTAGACAGGATCACAAAGAAAAAACAGTTTCTTGCCATTTCAACCAGAAAGGACACTGTCTCAATGACCTAATCACATGCATCTTACTTCAGAAGACTTTCAAATCTGCACTTGAAAAGGATTCCTCTGAACTGGCATTGATGCTAAAATTCGACACTCTCCGGGGGGTGGGGGAAGGGGCTGAACAAAGACCCCAACTACCTTACCCATTACAAAGATAGCTTCCCCAATTATCACCTCTAATATCATTAACTCACAGACATCTACCCTTCCCCACCTCTAATATCATTAACTCACAGGCATTTACCTTCCTTCCCCCCCTCCCCCGCATCCTCCTTCTGTTCTGAAATGTGATTTGTCCTTTTCATATGTGTTCCTTTTTTTTTAATTGTATCCTTTGGTATATGGTTGTGACTATTTTCTTCCACTATTTGATCTGAGGAAGTGGGTCTGGCCCACTTTCAGTCTCCTTCTCTTCAGTCTCCTTCTCTTCTGGCACCCCTGTGCTACTTCAGATTCTTGCTTGCTCCCAATTCTCTAGGCCTCTAGCCACTCTCCTTTGCTACTCAGGCATCCTAGCTTATTTCTTTGGACATCATATCCCTCATGTAGACTATTTTGCTCAGGAAGGAAAGTTTTACCTCTGATTGAATATGGGTAATGAGTAATGACTCTCACTTTTTTCCCTTCCCAGTTTTCCCTACTAGTCAAAACTGCAAAGTGCATCAGTTCTTGATACTAAATTATTACATCCGCATAAACCCCCAAAATGTCAACATAACTGTTTCTTCTCAATTTCAAAGAAAGGTGCCCTTTCACCATAGAATCATAGAGATGGAAGAGACCTCAGGAGGTCATCAAGTCCAGCCCCCTGCCCAAAGCAGGACCAATCCCAACTAAATCAACCCAGCCAAGGCTTTGTCAAGCCAAGACTTAAACACCTCTAGGGATGGAAATTCCACCACCTCCCTAAGTAACCCATTTCATAAGAACATAAGAACATAAGAACGGCCGTACTGGGTCAGACCAAAGGTCTACCTAGCCCAGTATCCTGTCTACGGACAGTGGCCAGCACCAGGTGCCCCAGAGAGGGTGGACCGAATACAATAATCAAGCGATTTGTCTCCTGCCATCCCTCTCCAGCCTCTGACAAACAGAGGCCAAGGACACCATTTTATCCCCTGGCTAATAGCCTTTTATGGATCTAACCTCCATGAATTTATCCAGCTTCTCTTTAAACTCTATTATAGTCCTAGCCTTCACAGCCTCCTCTGGCAAGGAGTTCCACAGGTTGACAAAACGCTGTGTGAAGAAGAACTTTCTTTTATTAGTTTTAAACCTGCTACCCATTAATTTCATTTGGTGTCCTCTAGTTCTTCTATTATAGGAACTAATAAATAACTTTTCTTTCTCTGCCTTCTCCACACCACTCATGATTTTATAGACCTCTATCATATCCCCCCTCAGTCTCCTCTTTTCTAAACTGAAAAGTCCCAGTCGCTTTAACCTCTACTCATATGGGACTCATTCCAAACCCCTAGTCATTTTAGTTGCCCTTTTCTGAACCCTTTCCAAGGCCAAAATATCTTTTTTGAGGTGAGGAGACTACATCTGTACACAGTATTCAAGATGTGGGTGTACCATAGTTGTATACAGGGGCAGTAAGATATTCTGGGTCTTATTTTCTATCCTTTTCCTAATAATTCCTAGCATCCTATTTGCCTTTTTGACTGCCACTGCACTCTGTGTGGAAGTTTTCAGAGAACTGTCCACGATAACTCCAAGATCTCTTTCCTGATTTGTTGTAGCCAAATTAGCCCCCATCATACTGTACGTATAGTTAGGGTTATTTTTCCCGATGTGCATTACTTTACACTTATCCACATTAAATTTCATTTGCCATTTTGTTGCCCAATCACTCAGTTTGGTGATATCTTCTTGGAGTCCCTCACAGTCTGCTTCTGTCTTGACTATCCTAAACAGTTTTGTATCCTCTGCAAACTTTACTACCTCACTGCTTACCCCTTTCTCCAGATCATTTATGAATAAGTTGAAAAGGATTGGTCCCAGGACTGACGCTTGGGGTACACCACTAGTTACCCCTCTCCAATCTGAAAATTTACCATTTATTCCTACCCTTTGTTTCCTGTCTTTTAACCAGTTCTCAATCCAAGAAAGGACCTCCAGTGATCCACCACCCTCTTAGTGAAATAGTTTTTGCTAATATCCAACCTAGACCTCCCCCACTGTAACTTGAGACCATTGCTCCTTATTCAGCCATCCGTCAATACTGTGAACAGCCTTTCTCCGTCCTCTTTGGAACCTCTCTTCAGGAAGTTGAATGCTGCTATCAAATTTCCCCTTCACTCTTCTCTGCTGGAGACTAAACAACCCAAATCCCTCAGTCTCTCCTCACAGGTCATGAGCTCCAGCCCCCTAATCATTTTGGTCACCCTCCGCTGGACCCTCTCCAATGCGTCCACATCCTTTTTGTAGTGGGGGGCCCAGAACTGGACACAGTACTCCAGATGTGGCCTCACCAAAAGCCAAATAAAGGGGAATTATCACTTCTCTGGGTCTGCTGGCAATGCTCTGCCTAATACACCCTAATTTGACATTAGCCCTCTTGGCTACAAGGGCACACAGTTGACTCATATCCAGATTCTCATCCACTGTAGTCCCCAGGATCTTTTCTGCAGAACTGCTACTCAGCCATTCGGTTCCCAGCCTATAACAAAGCTTGGGATTCTTCCGTACCAAGTGCAGGACTCTATACTTGTCTTTGTTGAACCTCATCAGATTTCTTTTGGCCCAATCTTCTAATCTGTCCAGGTCACACTGGACCCTATCCCTGCCCACCAGTGTATCTACCTCTTCCCCTAGCTTAGTGTCATCTGCAAAGTTGCTGAGCATGCAATCTATCCCCTGATCCAGGTCTTTAATAAAGATGTTAAACAAAACCGATCCTACAACAGATCCTTGGGGCACTCCGCTAGAAACCAACCGCCAACCTGACAGAACCATTGATCATTACCCGTTGGGCCCAAAAGTCTAGCCAGCTTTCTATCCATCTTACAGTCCATTTATCCAATCCACATTCCCTTAACTTGCTGGCAAGAATATTGTGGGATACTGTATCAAAAGCTTTGCTCAAGTCAAGGTATATCACACCTACTAACTTCCCCATGTCCACAGAGCCAATTACCCCATCAGAGAAGCTAATCAGATTGGTCAGGCATGACGTGCCCTTCGTGAATCCACGTTGACTATTCCTGATCACTTTCCCCTCTTCCAAGTGCTTCAAAGTGGTTTCCTTGAGGATCCTCTGAATGATTTTTCCGGGGACTGAGGTAAGGCTGACTGGTCTATAGTTCCCTGGATTGTCCTTCTTCCCTTTTTTTAAAAGATGGGCACTACATTTGCCTTTTTCCAATCATCCGGGATCTCTCCCAATTGCCAAGAGTTTTCAAAGATAATGGCCAAAGGCTCCGCAATGACATTTATCAACTCCCTCAGTACCCTCGGATGCATTAAATCTGGACCCTTGGATTTGTGTATGTCTGGCTTTTCTAAATAGTTCCTAACTTGTTCCTTCCCCAAGGGCTGTCCACCTCCTTCCCATACTCCGTTGCCCGTGCATTTGTCTGGGAGCTGACCTTGTCTGTGAAGACAGAGGCAAAGAAAGCATTGAGTACTTAAACTTTTCCCACATCATCTGTCACTAGGGCCGTGTCCAGACTCAGGGGTTTTTTCGGGAAAAGTAGCCTTTTCCCGAAAAAACTTCCCCTGCGTCCAGACTCAAGCCGAAATTATTTCGAAAGAACGCAGCTTTTCTTTCGATGGCGGTAAACCTCAATTTACGAGGAAGAACGCCTTCTTTCGAAAGTTCCTCTTTCGAAAGAAGGCGTTCTTCAATGTAAAAAGGCCGTCTTCGAAAGAGAGCATCCAGACTCGCTGGGTGCTCTCTTTCGAAAAAGCGGATTTCTCTTTCGAAAGATCCACCTGCAGTCTAGACGCGATCTTTTGAAAGAGGCTCTTTCGAAAGATGCTTTCGAAAGAGCCTCTTTCGAAAGAAGCCTGCAGTCTAGACATAGCCTAGGTTACCTCCGCCTTCCAGTAAGAGCTCTATACCCTCTCTGATCACCCTCTTATTGCTAACATGCCTGTAGAAACCTTTGTTATCCTTCACATCCCTTGCTAGCTGCAATTCCAATTGCACTTTTGCCTTCCTGATAAGTCCTCTGCATTCTCGAGCAATATATTTATACTCCTCCCTAGTCATCTGTCCATGTTTCCACTTCTTGTAAGCTTCCTTTTTGTGTTTAAGCTCACCAAGGATGTCCCTGGTAAGCCAATCTGGTCGCCTACCATATTTGCATTTGTTGCTGTACATGGGGATGGTTTCCTCCTGTGCCTTCCCTTCTCCTTCATGTAAGCATCCCAGGGAATCCTGCCCATCAGTTCTCTGAGAGAGTCAAAGTCTGCTTTTCTGAAGTCCAGGGTGTGTATTTTGCTATTCTCCTTTCTTCATTTGGTCAGGATCCTGAAATCTACCATCTCATGATCACTGCTTACCATGTTGTCACCCACCTCTATGTCCCCTACTAGTTCCTTCCTGTTTGTGAGCAGCAGGCCAATCTTCGCATGGCCTCTGGTCGGTTCCTTCAGAACTTGTACCAAGAAGTTATCTACACCAGAGTCAATCTGCATCCAATTTCCACTGAAAATTAGTTTTGTCAACAGTTGAAAAATCTAACTGCAAGCGTGTGAACTCCTTGTTATAAAATCTCTATGGTGGGTAACTAGATATAAAAGGAGGAGGTAACACCACTACAATTTCTTTATTCAACATTCCATCAAATGTTTAAGAAAGACTCACACTTGATTAGCAAAAAATATAATCCTGAAAATGAGCAAGTATTAAAATGATTGCAAATCAGTTTTTAGTCCCCAAGATTGGAAAAGCCAATTTCATTCCAAATACCGTATTTTTTCCAATAGCACTACATAAATTCAATTCTACTGACCTGTTTGATGAAGGTGATCTCTAGCCAGCTCAAATAAACGCATATGCATGTTTGTGATGGGGTTAAAGGAGCCACAGGCAAGGAGAACAAGAGGTATCCGGCTCTTCATTGTGACATATACTGCATACTAGGATCTTCATCGGCATTTCAACCTAAAGGAAAAGTAACTATTAAAATAACCTTTGCCTCAGAGAAATGTTTCACAGCTGTTTCTCTTAATAATAAATAATGATTCATCATTTTCAGAACTGTTACATCATTGGGACATTAGTAAAATATCAAAATTAGCAAAGAGCACCATTGCAATATATGCTAAGTGAGTATTTAAACAAATCCAATACCTGTATTGAAATGAAATCCATGGACACATATCTAAAAAATGGTCTGGAACCACAGTAAAAAGAGTAATTCTACTAGAAATTACATGGTCTTCTGAACAAGGTCACTACTCTTTTGAATTATCATTAACTCCTTAATGGTCTTAATATTTTTCACAAAACACCACTTATCTAAGGAAATCCTGAGTCTATATTCATATTTCCAGAAGTATCTTAAGTAAAAAAGGTTGACTATTCTACAGTACCATCTGAAGAAGTGGGCTGTGCCCATGAAAGCTCGTGATACCATCTACATGTTTTGCTAGTCCATAAAGTGCTATCAGACTGTGTTGTTTTTTAGTTTATACTACACTAATCAAAATAGCGGGACAACCTGTCAACCTGTGGAACACTTTGCCAGAGGATGTTCTGAAGACCAAGACTAGAACAGGGTTCAAAAAAGAACCAGATAAATTAATGGATCATAGATCCATGGAGACTTAGGAAGACATCACTGCATTAATTATATATTTATATTCACAGCTTTTTTGGCCTTTACAAAGGTTGTAAGTGGAATTTATTTTTAATGAAAGCTTACTTATATTCCACAGAAATGGATGATTCCTTCCGTCTGGAAATGATTTCTTCATGCCCTGGAAAGCTCAATCTCTGATTTCACATATTTATACTTCAGACCCTAAAGTACATTTTTATTAGTAATAACTAGACAGCAGTACTAGAATAAAACTTATTTATTTTCATTTTGCCTTAAAAGCTCCTCACAAAAGAACTTTCATGTAAAGTTCTAAGCTCCATTGACATACATTTAAATGTACACAAATGTTACAAAGCACCTCACCCTACCACCCAACATGTAGACTCATAGAATACTAAAACTGGAAAGGACCTCGAGAGGTCATCGAGTCCAGCCCCCTGCCTCATGGCAGGACCCAAGTACCATCTCGACTATCTAACCTGCTCTTAAATACCTCCAGAGACGGAGATTCCACAATGTCCCTAGGCAATTTATTCCAGTGTTTAACCATCCTGACAGTTAGGAACTTTTTCCTAATGTCCAACTTAAACCTCCCTTGCTGCTGTTTAAGCCCATTGCTTCTTGTCCTAGCATCAGAGCCCTACCCTTTTAGATACTTGAAAATCACTATCATGGGCACTCTCAGTCTTCTCCCTTCCAAACTAAACATTACTGCACAAGGTGAGTAACTCTTTCTTCTCCTTCAAGTGGTCCCCATGGGTGCTTCACTCTGGATGACTACAGAGCAAGTGTCAGCTCACAGAGGTGGGTTTGAAGCTGAGTGGTAGTTATTGTGGACAACACAGCATGTCCCTCTGCCATGGAAGATGCTATAGAAGAGGAAAGTGCACAGTGTTGTGCAAGTGTGGTCGGATGACCAGGTGGCAGCGTTGCAAATGTCCTGGAGTGAAATGTTATGCAAGAAGGCGGTTGTGGCAGCTACTGCACTGGTGGAATGAGCCATGATGTTTCCAGGTAAGTTCTTGTCATGCAAAGTATAACACGTTTGAATGCAGGAGGTAATCCATTTCAAAATTCTCTGAGATGAGACTGCTTGTCCTCTAGATCTTTCAGCATAGGAGAAGAAGAGTCTAGGTAAGGCCCGCCAAGGCTTTGTGTGGTCAACGTAAAACGCCAGAGCTCGTCGGACATCAAGAGTGTGCCATGCAGCCTGTACTGGGTCGACGTGAGGTTTAGGAAAGAAGGCAGGTAAGTGTATGGGTTCATTCACGTGAAAGGAGAGTACTTTGGGAAGGAACTTTGGGTGGAGTCAGAGTATCACTGTCCTTTGTAAATACGGTGTATGGAGCATCGGCCATCAAGGCTGCAAGCTCACTCACCCTCCTACTAGAGGTAATAGCGACGAGGAAGGCTACCTTCATAGATAAATGAGACCAAAAGCAGGTGGCTAGAAGTTGAAATGGTGGTTTTGTCAAGCTTTTCAGGACATGGTTCAGGTCCCAGACAGGGACCGGTGGGCGGACAGAAGGAAACATATTCTGTAGGCCCTTAAAGAAGCGTTTGGCAAACAGGTTAGCGAGGAAAGAAACGCAATCCATAGGATGGTGAAAAGCCACTATGGAGGCAGCGTGGACCCTGATACTGCTGAGTGCTAAGCCCTATCGTTTTAGAGATAGTAAGTAGTCCAATAAAGTAGGTAAAGGAGCGAGTTCTGTATGGGGTGCATATGTTCGGCCATACCAGTGGGAGAATCAATTCCATTTGTACAAGTAAGTTCTTTCTGGTGGAATGTCTTCTACTGTTAATCAGTACATCTTTCACCTGCTCCGAGCAGGTAATCTCGGCATCCTGGAGCCATGAAGGAGCCAGGCGTGGAGGTGGAGCTTGAGAACATCTGGATGGAGAGTCTGACCGTGGTTCTGCAAGAGAAGGTCATGGAGAAGAGGGAAGGGATGAGGGTCCCTCACCGCCATCTTGAGGAGGTAAGGATACCATGTCTGTCTGGGCTACGCAGGTGCCACTAGTATGACCTGCGCCTGGTCCGTCCTGATCTTGTTGAGGACTCTGTGTAGGAGCGGGAAGGGGGGGGGGGGAAACGCGTAAAGGAGAGGGGTATCTCGTGATCCATAAAGGCATCCCAGAGGGAATGTTTCCCCAGGGCTCCTCTGGAACAGTAAAGGTGGCATTTTCTGTTGTTTTTCATGGTGAAGAGATCTATGTCTGGTTGGCCCCAGCAAAGGAAGAGTGGAGTGAGGGCCCATTTGTCGAGCTCCCATTCATTTTGGTCCTGGAATGTATGACTTAGGGAGTCTGCTGTGATGTTGAGTACACCCAGAAGGTAAACGGACAAAGGGGTGACCCTGTGTGTCAGGCACCAGTTCCAAATCTTGATAGCTTCTGAACAGAGGGAAAGGGATCGAGCTCCGCCTTGTCCGTTGATATAGTACATGCAGGTGGTATTGTCCGTCATGATGGTAATGGGCTTGTGTGCTATGTACTGACTAAAATGTTGGCATGCATATCTGACCGCCCGTAACTCGAGTAGGTTCCCTAAGTGGGCCCCCCCATGCCATGAGTGAGGCATCTGTTATAACTGTGAGAGTAGAAGGAGGATACTGGAAAGGTACACCTTGTAACATGGTTTGAGGAATTGTCCACCAAAGCAGGGAGTAGATGATCCGTGGTAGAATGACCAGGAGTTTGGAAAGTTGGTCTTGGAAGGTTTGTAAACTGTCGTGAACCAAGACTGAAGGGGTCTCATCTGGAGTCTGGCCAATTTGACGATGTAGGTCATGGATGCCACGTTCCTGAGGATCTTGAGGCAGTCGCAGACCGTGACAGTCAGAACCGATTTTGCTGTGTGTATGAGGTCGCGTATGGTAACGAACCTGTGCTCGGGAAGTGTAGCTCTCACTGTGACTGTGTCAACGAGGGCGCCTATGAACTCTAGCCTCTGCACTGGGAGTAGGGTGGATTTTGTGTAATTTATGTGAAACCCAAGGCTGAGTAACAGGGCTATTGTGGTATCTGAAATGGCCTTGGTCTCGTCAAAGGACGCGCCTTTTATGAGGCAATCATCTAAATATGGGAATATGATCGCTTGACACTGAAGTGAGGGCATTATGACTGCCAGGGTTTTGGAAAACACCCAGGGGGCAATAGAGAGGCCAAACGGGAGCACGAGGAATTGATAGTGCTGGGTGCCTACTGTAAACCATAGAAAATGTCTGTGAGCAGGATGAACCGTAATATGAAAGTAGGAACCCTAGAGGTCGAGAGCCGAAAGCCAATCTCCTTGATCGAGTGTGGGAATAATTGTTGCTAGAGTGACCATCTTGAAACGATGGTATTCAAGGTATTTGTTGAGGGATCTGAGATGGGTCGCCACCCTCCCGTCTTCTTCTGGGTAACGAAGTAAGTTGAGTAGAAGACCTGGCCCTGGAATTGTGGTGGTACTTGTTCTATTGCACCCAGTTGAAGAAGATGCAAAACTTCTTGTTGGAGAATGTTTCATGAGAGGGGTCCCTGAAGAGGGACGGGGTAGGAGAGTGCGTAGGAGGGAGGGAGGTAAAGGGGATAGTGTAACCGAATTGAATCAGTTCCAGAACCCATTCGTTGGAAGTGATGAGAGACCACTGGTGGAAAAAGGCCTGGATGGGGTGCTGGAATTGAAGAATATTGGATGGCAGTGGTAGTGGATTGTCTTCCTGGCTCTCGACCTGACCTCCAAACCTGCTGTTTGCTCGGTGGTGGATTAGTCGTAAGGTGTTGCTATTGTTGTTGTTGTGGTCTATGCCATTGAGTTCTTTGTTTCGGGCAGAAATCGTATTTGGGCTGTTGTCTGAAAGGCTCTTTCGGGCATTGGTAAGGCTGGTACCTAGTTCTTTTGAAAGGAGGAGTGTACATTCCCAGGGTCCTGAGAACAGTATGGGAGTCTTTCATGGAATGTAACACTTCGTCAGTCTTAGCTGCGAAAAGGTTGGTTCAGTCAAAAGGTTAAGGTTGGTTCGTACTTTTCATCCTTCTGGTGTAGGTCCCTAGGTACCCCAGATGCCTATAACCAGGAAATTCTGCGAAGGACAATTGTCAAAGCCATAATACGAGCTGCCGTGTCTGCTATGTCCATAGCGGACTGTAGGGCTGTGCGGAAGACAGTGTGGCCCTCCTGCATGAAATTTAGCAAGGTAGGCCTCGTGTTCCGGAAGGTGTTGGAGCAGGTCTTGGAGCTTGGAGTAATTGGCGTGGTCATAATCCGCAAGCATGGCAGTGTAGTTCGCAGCCCTGAGGAGTAATGTGGCTGATGAGTAGACCTTCCGACCCATAATATCCACTCTTTTATGGTCTGTGTCATGTGGAGTGGTTCTGAGGTTGGGTTGTTTACTTTTGTGTCATACCAAATCCACCACCAGAGTGTTAAGAGGTGGGTGGATAAAAAGGAAGTCCATGTTCTTAGGAGCAATAAAATATTTACGATCTGCTCTTTTATTTGTTGGGATGATGGATGCTGGGGTCTGCCAGATGTTGTCAGCCGGGTCCATAATAGCCTCATGCATCAGGATGATTAGAGGCTGTAACGTGAGGAGAAGGCAATATTGTTTCACCTATACCTCCTGGAGGTCTCTTTCTTTAGCTATAGCTACTCTTCTGAACAAGTCCTGGAATTTTTTTGTGTCGTCCCCGGATGGTGGGGCTTCAGTAGTGACCGCTTCATCTGGGGAAGAGGAGGAGTTGTGGAGAGGTGATCTGGTCTCTCCTTTGGAAAGAGAGTGGTGCGCTTCCAAGGGGGCTGGCAAATTCGGTTCAGTGGCCGATGCTGTGGCGGGAAGAGGTGGTCTGGAAACAGTCAAAGAGACTCAACGGTGGCTCTTCTTAGGACGCAGCTCCCACGGTTGCCATTGGATGGTATATGGCGGAGGTGGATAGGTTTATTGTTGTGCATACCAAGGGTGCAGAGGAGGAGGGTATGCATTTTGAACCGTCACCGGCTGCCAGGATGGAGGTCTATGTGCCGGGCTAGAGTGCTGAGAGAAGAACCTGCTCCTTGATTTGGTGCCGATGTCACTGATGGAACGAGCAGTGACAGAAGAGCGTCGGGACCTCACAGAGTGGATGGAGGAGCCCAGGGAGGGCAGTGCCGATGATGTGTGGCTCTGTACCGGGGACCGGTACCACTCACGCCTGTCAGTCGGTGCGGGACGGCGGGGTTTGGATGGTGATGGTGCGGACAGCGGTTGTGTCAACGGTGCTAAGGGTCGTTCTGGCACCGTAGTAGTCGGTGGTGGCACATCGGCACGGGCCTTCTTCGGCGCCGGGCTCGGTGCAGTTTTGGTGTGGTGCTTCGGTGCTGAGCAATCTTTCACTGGTGCTGTCGGCGCTGAGGACAGCTCCAGTGCCGTACTGGATTGTGCCATTGAGCCAAAGCAGAGGTCAGAGTGAGCTCTTTTGCGAGGTTCCGACGTCTTAAGAGTGCACCGTACCAGAGGTTCCCAGCCTATCCTTGGTGCTAACCTGTGCGGCTGATGGCGACGAGGGTAGCGATGTAGTCAGGGAAAGACCCGATTGGGAGGTCATAGGACCAGAGTGGACAGAGGGGTGGTTTTTCTCCATACCCTTGCTCAACTGCGGCGGTCTTGAGGCCGTAGGAGAGTCCTCTGAGGGAGGGCGGAGGGAGTTTTTAGATAAGAGTGTCTTTAGCCTGTTGACTTGGTCCCGGCGCGCCCTTGCTGTCAGTTTGGAGCAGTGAAGGCACTTTTGAGTTTTGTGTGTGCCTGCCCTAGGCACTTAATACATTTAGAGTGCCCGTCTGAAGCAGGCATGGCATCTCGACATGACTAGCACCTTTTAAAGCCCGGAGAGCTGTGCATAAGGGGTTGGGGAAAAAGCGGCAAACTGCGACTAGAAATTATTTTTTTTTAAACTTGGTATGGGAGAAGAATAGAGCTAAAAAACTTGGAAACTGAGGGTAAAAACCAGGTATTCAACTATTTTTTATACAGAATTGAAGAGAACAGTCCACTCCGTCTGCTGCCGAGGACGGCAGAGAAGGAACAGAGGGGCCGCGCCACGCACGCACCCAACAATTCCAACAACACTAGAGGGCGCTCGGCGCCTGCGCAGCACGGCAGAAACTGCTAGAAAAGTCTCTGGTCACTGGCGCGAAGATGCACCAGCACCCAAGAGTGGAGCACCCACGGGGACCACTCGAAGGAGAACATGGCTTTTTGCATCTGAAAGATCTGCAGCCATTGCTTGTTGAACCAAACCATTCTATGATGATGTAATCTCATCCAGAAGCAGCACTCCACTATCTGCCTCTTTCCATCCCCATCCCATCTCATCAAACCCCCAGCTCCTCCCCCAAACGTACCCCTTCTGTCCTTCCCACAGAACCTCCTGCATGTGGTAGACTGATGATCGGTGCTGGGAGGAAAGGGGAGAAGTTGATTGGCAGAGGCTGCTGGCAGGCAGGAGTCAGGGGCATGAGGGAAAAATTTTCAGCAGCTGTATGCTAAATTGCACTGACCACAATTTGTAGTATAGACATGGCCACAGGACTAGCCCTGATTCAGCAGTCAAGGTAGCAGACCAAGTACCAACCACTAAACACAGAATAAGACAGGCTAGGATTTGTACCGAGTTAGTGTTATCCTTTCTAGAAGCTGTCTGCCTACAGAGGTTTGCACTAAAATAGCTACACTGACTTCTAGATACAGTTCTTCTCAGGTATAGACAAGGCACAAATTCACACCTTTCTGCATGATATTAATTAGCTTAAAGGCTTAAAATTCAGCACAGTAATAGCAAGGATGAAGAGTGTTAACTGCGTTTTCATCTAAGCTCCTGAGAGAAATCAAATACAAAGGAAATGTTAACTAACTACTACTATAAAACAGGAGAGTTTGATCTCCCAGATTCAAGGCAGGCTGGGCAATTTACCTTTCCCCAATGGGGACAATGTCAGCTATACTGATGGAGCTAAAGAAATGAAAAATAAATGTGCTTGTTTTAGAAACTACTTAGAAGGCTCTACTCCTGAATGGAAATGGACCATAAGTTCTACAAAAGCTGTTCAAGCTGCAGTGCAGCAGACTAGATACCTCTTTCTCCTGAAAAAGCCCAAGTTCTGACTCAATGGCAAAAATCTTCCGGTACCAAGACCAAGAGAAAGAATTTAAAACAGCACAAATTTCTCGTGAGCAATGCAGACACATGCTCTTTTAAAATTTATTGAGTTCTGTTACTGATATGGCTGCAAATGTCTTTAAACGTTCAAAAACATATAAAACATGTAGTTTACTTACACGCATATTCAATAGAGTTCCTTTAACTAGTCACACAGAACGGAAATAAACTTGTCAATTAAATGACCGTCTCAACTGTTAAATGCTTACACTTTGTTCTAGGAGGGTGACATTTATTTCATGTGTTACATAAAAATAAGCGTTGTATAAACCATAACAAAACCAGTTCTGAATAGTACATTGTGTCACTTGTTTAATGGCAGAGATGCAGGATTAAAAAGCGGTTTAACCGTATGTCAACACACATCAATTTGCACCTGTAAATAGGTTTGCAAACACTACCAAGTGCAACATCTACACAGTTTTTAGTCAGTGAAATCTGACTGAATTTATTTACAGTGCTGAATTTATTCCTTAGCAACTGCTCTGATTCAATGGGTGTGCCATTAATGGTCCTCAGCAAAAGATACAATCTGCACCCTCTCTCCAACATATTATACCTTAGGCTTTCTTCCCCACAATGAAGACTTGACACTACCACAATTGATCTTCTGGCATTCAGCTTAGAGAGTTTAATAAAAACCTACTAAATCAAACTCAGAGGGTGCCCTCCCAATTGGCACCAGTACACCTGCTCCTGTGAGGAGTTAGGGAAGCTGACTAGAGCGTTTGCTCCTGTCATTCTCCCGCTGTTGAGAAGGAAAATAAATTTGAATTAAGGTATGTTGCATATCTTAATTTAACATTCTCCTGTAGAATTGTGAAGGTATTGAGAGGAATATTCTTTTGAGGGAAGTTGTGCACGAGTAATTCAACAATTTTAACTGCTGATACAGGTTTTTGTTTGTATTATAGACGTCTGAGATACTTACCAGCCAGTCACATATATGCGGCAGTCTAGGAAAGAGTTCTATGGGAAATAATCCAAATAGTTAGGGAGAATAATCTTGTGGTACCATCAGGAGATATGGATTCTATCACTAGTTATGTTACAGGCTACCTATAGGACCATAAACCTTACAATAATGTATGGGCTTATTTTTACAGGATCTGGGGCTGCAATACTCTCACTGACATTAATGGAAACATCAGTCATTCACTACTGAAATTCACATCCTTATCCATCTCTCTGTCTATAAACTGGGGATAATAATAGTTTGCTACCTCTCAAGGGTGATATTAGACTTAGGTGATACATGGCCTCAAACCTGTCCAAAATGTGTTTTGTAAAATAACAATTTTATTTCTTAAGTCCCACACTATATTCTTTCAAATTTAAAGAAATTAATACCTTTAATATGTGAGAATATAGTTCCTTAAGTGCTCATCCAAATATCCCTTTAAGGGAAGTTAGGCCTGGTCTAACTAAGGGTATGTCTACACTACCACCCTAGTTCGAACTCGGGTGGTTAATGTAGGCAACCGAAGTTGCAAATGAAGCCCGGGATTTGAATTTCATTTGCATCTTGCCGGGCGCCGCCATTTTTAAATGTCCGCTAGTTCGGACTCCGTGCCCGCAGCTACACGCGGCACGGACTAGGTAGTTCAGATTAGGCTTCCTATTCCGAACTACCGTTACTCCACTCCGAACTACCTAGCCATGCCGCGTGTAGCCGCGGGCACGGAGTCCGAACAAGCGGACATTTAAAAATGGCGGCGCCCGGCAAGATGCAAATGAAGCCCAGGAAATTCAAATCCCGGGCTTCATTTGCAACTTTGGTTGCCTACATTAACCATCCTAGTTCAAACAAGGGTGGTAGTGTAGACATACCCTAAGAGTTTAGGTCTAACTTAGCTGCATTAGGTTGATTCTCTAGACAAGGAGTCCACACCACCAATCCCATTCTGCCAATTTTAAGGGCTGATGACGTTGATTTTGGTACTTCTGCTTTTTATGAGATGTAAAAGTAAATTCAACCTTGCATGGTCAACTTTACAGCAATGCAGACACAGTGATCTGAGAGTCGACGTCCTGGGCCTCCAGGACATGTCCCACAGTGCCCCAAAGTGACTCCACTTTCAGCCTATATATGACATTGGCATTTTGTGTGGAAAGCATACAGCTTTGCCCAGTCTGAGCAACACAGTGTATGTTTCACAGCCGTACAAGAAGGATGCAGCTTGAATAGATCCTGAACTTGGTTGTCATGCTGAAATGATGGTCCATATTCGTTGTAAATGACCTATGGTAGATGCTGTGACGACAAACAACAGCGAACATTTGTGTGATAGTTAGAGGAACTGGTGAGTAAAGAATTCAAACAGGAAAAGCTGGAGACTGATTTGACAGTTTCTTTATTCAAAGCGATTGGAGTCATGGGTGAACCTGGTCCTGGATTTTGCAGTTTTCTCTTTAACCATGAAACACAGAAGTCAGTATTAACTGAATACTCCTCCATTTGCTGGAGTGCCTCATGAAAGCCATCAGGGCCCTGTGCTAGAAGAACGTCATCATTGTAGTCAAGTGCTGAGAGTGAGAGGTCACCGATCTTAATGCCTATGGACCTGCCAGAATGTTGCATTATGAAATCCACTGCCTGACAAAAGAGTTTAAGGGATAAGATACAGCCCCTGCCTAACACCAGATAATGATTTAAAAGGTGCTGACATCTGATTTCCCAAATGAACATAGACAGTGATTCCATTATGCAGTTCTCTAATTAAGTTCAGCAGAATGGTTAGGGACACCAAAGGCCTTCCATAGCATGATACAATTTATTGAATCAGATGCAGCCTTAAGATCAACATACAAGGGCTTCTAAAATTTGTGGTGTATCTCCAACAATAACATGACTGTTGAGGGTGACAAATATTTCTGAAAAAAGAAAAATCTCTAGCTGTTATGCATTTATCATTTTTTAAAATAAACAGTTGTCACTAGAAAAATGTTCTTCTTTTAAACTGTTACTGATAAAAGGTGAGAGGCAATGCAAACAAGAAAACCTGCAGTTATACATTTTGCCGATGTCAGCCAAACCATTTTATTTAACAAAAAACAGGAATATTAATGGTAGCATGGTAGCATTTTATATTGATTGTGCAATTACTGCATGGTAAGCCAGATTCGTTTGCTCTGCTGCTTGACAAAAATGGCAGACAATCATTTAAGACAAACGTTATACTCCCATGAAGTTCTTTTTCCAAATAACTGCTGGGCTTCAAAACCGACTCCATATGATTAAAGTGATTTGCTGCTACACTGCATAAAAACTGCAAGATGGCAGAGGACAAGCCCATTCACTGCTGCTTACTGCCCAGGTATTATATATAGGAGAGATGTGTGCCTCAGAGCACCACATCAAAGTCTAGGAACCTGAAATCCCATTAGTAAAAAAAATAAAATAAAATAAAATGACTTAGGAATGCTAGAAAAATACTTCTACTGTATTTGTGAAGAAAGAGCAATTAAAGCAACAAACCAGAGAAAGACACACGTCAGGTTTGAGATTTAAAAGGATTTTTTAAAGTGCTTTGTTCTCTATGATATTAAAGCTTTGATAATTTGGATATAAGGGCTCTATAGCATGAAAACACCTTCATATTTAACCATTTAAAAGACTAAGGATGCAAGCTTGAAAGTTACAATATTATTAAAGAGACCAGGCATGTTCACTAAAAATGTGCTTTTTAAGGTACTCCAATTTGTAAACTGAAAAAAAAATCATTTCACAGAAGGCTAAGACTAGTTACAATTCACATTTATCAGAAACATTTTTTACTACATTGCCTTGCAAAAAATCTTGAAAAATTTACTAGCCCAAGCACAATATCTACTTGCCCAATAAAACCATGACAGTGCTCATAAGAAAAACTGGCAATCGAAAGTAGTTATTCAGCATGAGCAAGTTAAATTTTACAAGGAAAAATTTTTTTTATATAAACCACACCAGAAATTAGCACACACTACCCATATTTTACCTCTAACTTTAAAAAAATGAAGCTTGATTTTAACAAAAAGAATTTTGCAGAAAGTGTCTTTAGACATTTTATTATTTAAAATTTTCCCACTAATTGGGAAGGGGCACTTTCTGCTGTGGTTCTAATCAGACAAAGTCAACACATTCTCCTGGTTCTTCATAACCTGTCTTCAAGAATCACAAATAGGAATAAGTGCAAGGCTCCGATCAGAGATTTTGTTAGCTTGCTGCTGCAGAATAAATAGGTGAAGTTCAGATGTTTTTACTAGAGTTGCCTGGTGTCTGGTTTTCAACTGGAACACCCAGTAGAAAAGGGCCCTGGTAACTCCGGTCAGCACTGCCAACTGGACCGTTAAAAGTCTAGTTGGAAACGGAGCAGGGCTAAGGTGAGTTCCCTACCTCTTGGGGTTTCCCACAGCTCTCAGAAGCAGCAGCACTTCATCCCTCTGGTTCCTATGCATAGAGACAGCAAGGGGACTCTGCACCCTGCTCCTGCCCCGAGTCCCAACTCTGCAGCTCCTACTGGCTGGAAATTGCAGCTAATTGGAGATGCAGAGGTGGTGCATGCGGAAACAGTAGTATACAAGATGGCCTTGCTGCACCTCTACATAGGAGCTGAAATGGGAGCGTGCTGCTGTGTCTGGGAGTTGCTTGAAATAATCACTGCCTGGAGCCTGCACCCTGACCCCCTCTCACACTTCACCCGTCTGCCCCAGCCCTGATGCCCTTCCAAACCCCTCAGGCCCAGTCCAGAGCACACTTCTGCATCCCAAATCCCTCATATCCCCAACCCAGAAACCGCACCTCCCAACAGTGTCTTCATTCCCGCCCCCCCGATGCCCTAACCCTCTGCTTGAGCCCTGACCCCCCTCCTACCATCTGAACCCCTCAGTTCCAGCCTTCTACATTCCAAACTAAGGCTGTTAAGTATCAGGTAATTAATCGAATAGTTGATGCCAAAATGCATGGACTATTCAATAAGTCGATAGGGAGTCTCTGCCTTTGAAGTGTAGCAACAGCTTCTAAGGCAAAAGTGCCAAAGCCTGGGGTCAGCTGGGGACTCCCCTAGGGTATGTCTACACTACAAAGTTAATTCGAACTAACAGATGTTAGTTCGAATTAACTTTGATAGCGGTTTCTATGTGTAGCGCCTAGTTCGAACTTAATTCGAACTAGCGGAGCGCTTAATCCGAACTAGGTAAACCTCATTCTACGAGGACTAACGCCTAGTTCGAATTAAGTAGTTCGAATTAAGGGCTGTGTGGACACTTGATTCGAACTAGTGGGAGGCTAGCCCTCCCCAGCTTTCCCTGGTAGCCACTATAGGCACCACCAGGGAAACTCTTCTGCCCCCCTCTCGGCCCCAGAGCCCTTAAAGGGGCACAGTCTGGCTACGGTGCCCGTACCAGGAGCAAGCCTGCCAGCACCCAGCCAGCAGACCCTGAACCTGGCACGGCACGAGCCAGCCACCCGCTGCCACCCAGCCCTCAGCCTCTTCCCGGGACCAGGCTGGCAGCTCCCAGGAGCCTGCCCGGGGCCGCAAGAGGCAGGCGCCCGCCTGGGCTAGTGCGGAGATCGTGGACCTCATCCACGATGTCCGCACTAGGCACAGGAAAGTGGCCATCTAGGGCAGGAGAGCTGCCAGCCTGGCCACCCCGGAGCAGGTTTGCATGAAAATCAGGGTGGTCCAGTGAGACCCCCAGCCTTGAGCCCTGAGCTAAGAACATAAGAATGGCCATACTGGGTCAGACCAAAGGTCCATCTAGCCCAGTAGCCTGTCTGCCGACTGCGGCCAACACTAGGTACCCTGGAGGGGATGGACCGAAGACAATGACCAAGCCATTTGTCTCATGCTATCCATCTCCAGCCTTCCACAAACAGAGGCCAGGGACACCATTTCTACCCCCTGGCTAATACCACTCCATGGACCCAACCTCCATGAATTTATCTAACTTCTCTTTAAACTCTGTTCTAGTTCTAGCCTTCACAGCCTCCTGCAGCAAGGAGTTCCACAGGTTGACTATTTGCTTTGTGAAGAACTTTCTGTTATTAGTTTGAAGCCTGCTACCCATTCATCTCATTTGGTGTCCTCTAGTCCTTCTATTATGGGAACTAATAAATAACTTTTCTTTTTGCACCCTCTCCACACCACTCATGCTTCTATAGACCTCTATCATATCCCCCCTCAGTCTCCTCTTTTCTAAGCTGAAAAGTCCCAGTTTCTTTAGCCTCTCTTTATATGGGACCTGTTCCAAACCCCTGATCATTTTAGTTGCCCTTTTCTGAACCTTTTCCGAACCTTTTCCAAGGCCAAAATATCTTTTCTGGGGTGAGGAAATCACATCTGTACACAGTACTGAAGATATGGCGTACCATAGTTTGATACCTCCCCTCCTCCTTCTTCCCCTGGCTTCCCCCTTCCAGCTCCCTCCTCCTAGGTTTCTTCCTCCCCCTCCCACCCTCTCTCTTCCCCTCTCTCACCTCTTTTTCCCAGTCTCCCCGAGTTTTGTTCAATAAAGAGAGTTTCTATTTTTGAACTTACGTGTCCTTTATTTTGTACATCAGGAAGGGGGGCTAGGGAGGGGTAAGTGAAAGGAGGTGAGGGAGGAATGTGGTACGAGCCCCCGATGGGGAGGACTGGGGTGGCTCTGCAGGCTCCTCGGGGTGGAAGCTCTCCTGCAGCCCCCCGATTGACCCCACCCCCCGGATGGCAGCCTGCGGCAAGTGCAGCCGGGCTGATGGCCAAGTGCTGTGATGTGCCGAGTGTGGGCATTCAGGGCACTCCAAGCCAGGACTGATTTGCTGTCCCTCATCGAGTTAGACAAGCGAACAGGGAACCCCTGAGAACTGTCTGTCCGGGGTGGGGGTCGGGTCCCTTTAACCACAGCCCTCGGCTAGCCTGGGGCAGCAGCTCCATGCTCTAAGTCCTAATCTGATGCCTTGCCGGCACTGCTTCCGGCCAGCCTTAACCTCGGTTCAGGGTCCACTCAATGTGGACATGCTAGTTCGAATTAGCAAAATGCTAATTCGAACTAGCTGTAGTGTAGACATACCCCTACTGACCCTTGGTTCTGTGTGGTGCTGCCACTTTGAAGTATCACCCTCTTCATGGAGGTTAGGTCTATAAAAGGCTATTAGCCAGGGGACAGAAATGGTGTCCCTGGCCTCTGTTTGTCAGAGGCTGGAGAAGGATGGCAGGAGACAAATCGCTTGATGATTGTCTTCAGTCCACCCTCTCTGGGGCACCTGGTGCTGGCCACTGTCAGCAGACAGGCTACTGGGCTAGATGGACCTTTGGTCTGACCCAGTACGGCCGTTCTTATGTTCTCCCCTTCTTTGCTGCCTATATCTGACAGAGGTAGCAAGGAGCAGGAGAGGGAGGGAGAGTGACCGGTAGACTATCCTGTTAGTTATCCAGTAAGCATTTGCATATCAGATAGTTGGTTAGTCCTTCACATCCCTATCCCAAACCCCTCATCATCCCCAGTCCCACCCAAGTCTGCACCCTTCAGCCAGAGCCCTATCCCCCCTCACACACACACTCCAGCCACCTTTCTCAGCCTGAAGCCCCCTCCCATACTCTGAACCAGTCAGTCCCAACCCACAGACCAGAGCCCCTCCTGTACTCCAAACTGTTCCCCCCCCCTCCCAGCTGGCGCTCTCATCCCCTCCTGGACCCCAACTGCCTGATCCAGCCTGGTGAAAATGAGCGAGTGAGGGTGGGGAAAGCAAGAGACACAGGGAGGGGAAAATGTAGTGAGCAAAGGAGTGGTCTCAGAGGAGGGGCAGAGCAGGGCAAAGATGTGTGGTTTTGTGAGATGGGGTTGAGTTTTATTTGGGGGCTCCCTCCATTTTTCTTGGCTTTAAGCATTCAACTGTCCTTTCTTGGTCCAAAAGCAGTAATTTTCTGAGCAAACAGCAGCTGATAGCAGGATATTCATGGGCATGGTTGCTTACAGATAAGCTGCAATATGTCTCACTACCATGAATTTAAAATGCCTGAGGTGCTAACAGAGGGAGTTAGCCACTTTGGAATTGCCTGCTCCTCCCCACAAGCTGGCGCCCCTTCAAAACACATCCTCGTACTTTGTTCTTCAGATTACTCCATTAGAAGCAGTATCAAAGGAAGATTCCCCAATACAGATGCATCCATGTGCCTTCTTTGCATTATTTCAATTAAGCTGCTGCATCATTATTTTCTTGTAATTTAAAAACATCAAATTAGCTAAAATAAAACAATAAGAAAATATTATGCCAATTTCTTGAATTAAGTTTGAAAATTTAAATCTTGGGGGAATGTTCATTGTAATTAAATTTCTGAAATAAACAATTAAAAATGTCATTTGTTCTACCCTTTTATAAAAAATGTTTAGTTTCTGAAATGCATGCCACTTTATGCCATTGCAAACAACTGACAAACTAACAAATTTTCATTGACTTTTCACAGCAATAAAGCATCTCATAACAGCCCATGTGGTTTGTAAAATCACGTATGTACTGTAACAAACTGCTAGCTAAGCCAGAGCTCTGCCACTATAGCCTGGCTGAAAAAGCCAATTACAGCCAGCTGAGGAAGCCCAGGCCTGAAGGCCTAATGGAAGCAGTTGAGGGTTTCATTAGCCAGAGGACTAGATAAGGAAGCCAGAGGGGATGTGAAAGGGGAGGAGCTAGGATGTGGCTGAGTGTGCACCCCAGCCAGAAGGAGAGGCTGGCTGAGTCTGCTGTGAACTGGTTATTAATGGTTCACAGTCATGCTGAAAGGGTATAACGGGTTTCCGCACGGGTCAGTTTGGGGTCCGGTTCTATTCAATATCTTCATCAATGATTCAGATAATGTCATATGCTTATTTAGTTTGCAGATACCACCAAGCTGGTAGGTATCAAGTACAAGTGCTTTAGAGGATAGGGTTAGAATTCAAAATAATCTGGACAAACTAGAGAAATGGTCTGAGGAAAATAGGATGAAGTTTAATAAGGAGAAATGCAAAGTACTTCACTTAGGAAGGAAAAATCTGTTTCACATATACAGTACCTTTCTGCAGTACTAGACAGTCATCTAAAGGCCATAGCGGACCCAAACTAAATATGAGGCAACAGTGTTTTTATTGCAGTAAAACCAAACATGATACCAGAATGCATCATGGAATTAACAACAGGAATGTTGAGAGCAAGACACAGAAGTAATTCCTCTGCTCTACTCTGTGCTGATTAGGCCTCAATTGGAGTATTGGGTCCAGTTCTGGGCACAACATTTCAGGAAAGATTTGGAGAAACTGGGGAAGGTCCAGAGAAGAACAACAAGAATGATTAAAGATCTAGAAAACAGGGCCTATGACAGAAGACTGAAAGAACTGGGGTTTAGTTTGGAAAAGATAGCAGCTTTTAAGTACCTAAAAGGGTGTCACGGAGAGGAGAGAGAAAAAAATATTTTCCTTAACCTCTGAAAATAGGACAAAAAGCAAAAGGATAAAGTTTCAGCAAGGAAGGTTTAGGTTGGACGTTGTTAAAAACTTCCTAACTGTCAGGGTGGTTAAGCACGGAAATAAATTGCTTAGGGAGGCTGTGGAATCTCTATCACTGGAGAAATTTAAGTACAGGTTAGACAAACATCTATCAGGGATGATCTAGATGGAG
This sequence comes from Pelodiscus sinensis, assembly GCF_052426305.1. Classification (NCBI taxonomy): domain Eukaryota; kingdom Metazoa; phylum Chordata; order Testudines; family Trionychidae; genus Pelodiscus; species Pelodiscus sinensis. The sequence goes on along the minus strand of NC_143061.1, from coordinate 44,726,835 downwards.
CTTGTTCCTGACATGAGGGCAGGGGACTGGACTTGACCTCTCGGGGATTCAGTTCGGTTTCAGTTCTTGTATTCTAGGATTCTATGCATTGCATGTAGGCAGACTGAGATGTTCATGAAGCCTCACAAAAATCAATTAAACCTAGCTTCAAGTCAGTTTGTGCACAACTTGCAACATGGAAGTCAGTGTGTGATTACTTATGCAACAATTCCCAATATTCCCACCCGTCTGAAGCACCCATTCCTGCTTTTATTCCTCCCATTTAGATCCTTGTCGTGCAGCATTAGAGTTTTGCCTGAACAAGGACTACGGAATAAAGCCCACAGAGAGTACTGAATTTGAAAATCTCTCTTCCCTCCTAAACATGACTTTGTTCAATGCACATGATTGAACAGTGTCTTGCAATTAGGAAAAAGTTACATACATGACTAAAAGCAAGACCAAGTGATCAGCCAATTTTAGTCAAGTAGCATCTCCCTTTTTAAAACACTAGAAACTTAAATTATAAAAGCTTCCACAAATCCACAAGACTGGTCAATTAAAAAATAAATCTGTTTTATTACCTAACTTTGCAATTCATTTAGAGATAGTAAAATAAATTTATTAGGGGTGAAATCAGGAGTGGTGGAAACTAGGACTGTAAGCAACTTGTCAACCAGTCTACTATACGATAAGCATAAGCTTATCAGATAGTCAGCTAGTGATGCAAATAGTTGCTTCCCCCACCTTGCTGCCTCTACTAGAGACAGCAAAGGGGGAGCAGAAGCCAGTGCCTGGGGGAGCCGGCTTAAAAGCCGGTTCTCACCCAGCACCATGTCCTAGGGAACAGGGGAGGAAGAGGCACAGCAGGAAACAGCACGAGCAGGGACTGAAGCAGTCTCCCCTCACGCCACTTTTGCTGCGATTCTGCTTTTGAAATGTACAAAGACATTTTGAAATGTACAGTGATGTTAGGTTGGTGGTCAGTTTCAAGCGAAGTGCCCCAAGATTCTGTTCTAGGGTCGGTTTTGTTCAACATCATTATCAATGTCCTAGATGAGCTGAGAGATTGCACCCTCAGCAAGTTTGAGGATTATACTAAACTAAGGGCAGAGGTAGAGATGTTTGGGGGCAGGGATAGGGTCCAGCGTGACCGGGACAGATTAGAGCAGCGGTTCTCAAACTTTTTGGGCTCCGGAGCCCTTTACATGTGTAAAAATGTATGCCGCGCCCCAGCGGTGTGTGTTAATTGCGTCAGCTCGAGGCAATTCTCAATTATGCTTTTGAAGGCTTTCCAGTTTGTCAACCTCGCGTCTCGCGGAGCCCTGGGGCTCTACAGAGCACAGTTTGAGAAACACTGGATTAGAGGATTGAGCCAAAAGGAATCTGATGAGGTTCAACAAGGACAAGTGCACAGTCCTGCACTTGGGATGGAAGAATCCCAAACACTGTTACAGGCTGGGGAGTGACTGGCTAGGTAGCAGTTCAGCAGAAAAGGACCTGGGAATTACAGTTGATGAGAAGCTGGATATGAGTTAACAGTGTGCCCTTGTAGCCAAGGCGGCAAATGGAACATTAGGGTGCATTAGGAGGAGCATTGCCAGCAGATCTACAGAAGTGATTATTTCCCTTTGACACTGGTGAAGCCACATCTGGAGTATCGCATCCAATTCTGGGCCCCCCACTTCAAAAAGGATGTGGATGCATTCGAAAGGGTCCAGCAAAGGGCAAAAACGATTAGGGGGCTGGAGCACATGACATACGAGGAGAGGCTGAGGGATTTGGGCTTATTTAGTCTGCAGAAGAGTGAGGGAGGATTTGATAGCAGCCTTCAACTTCCTGAAGGGAGGTTCCAAAGAGGATGGTGAGAAGCTGTTCTCAGTAGGGACAGATGGCAAAACAAGACACAATGGTCTCAAGTAACAGTGGGGGAGGTCACATATGCACAGTCTTACATATTTACTTCTTTCATCTATGGTCTATGGATTACATACCTAGCTAAGTATCAGAGAGGAAGTCGTGTTAGTCTGAATCTGCAAAAGCGGCAAGGAGTCCTGTGGCACCTTATAGATTAACCGAAGTGTTGGAGCATGAGCTTTCGTGGGAAAAGACCCACTTAGTTATATGCATCTGACAAAGTGGGTCTTTGCCCACGAAAGCTTATGCTCCAACACTTCAGTTAGTCTATAAGGTGTCACAGGACTCCATACCTAGCTAAGGAAGCACATCCCAAGTTTCAGAGAATTCCCAGTTGAAAATCGGAAATGAGCCCCAACTTGTAACACTGACAAGCATATCCAATGTGGGTCCTCTGGAGCGTAATGCTTGAGTCTCTAACACATGAGCTAAAAGCCAGCTGCCTCTCAACTAAGGCTGTACAGAAGCCTCATTATTCTCTCTAAGTGGTCTCAGTGCCACTAGATAGGACAGTGCACCACACCAGGGTGTATGTTACATAAGTGGGGCCTGAGCCCGGAGGGGGGGAAGGAGAGGGGAGGGCAATGCTCTGAGCCCCCTGTCTCTAACCCCCAGAAACTGCTGCTGCATATGCCCACCATTTTGGGGAGAGGTGCAGAGCCAGAGCAGAGCTGAGCCTGTCTTAGCCCCCCTCTTCCATTGCCCAAGAGCCATCTGAGGTAAGTGGTGCCCAGCCAGAGCCCACATCCTGAATCCTGACCTAGCCCTGAGTCCCTCCTGTCTCCCTACTCTCTGCTCCAGGATCAGCCCCAGAACTCCTTCTACATTCCAAGACCAGAGCCTGCATCCCAACCCTTTTGCCTCAGCTCTGTGAAAATGAGTGAGGATGGGGGAGGTTAGAATGAGCAGGGCAAAGGTATTTGGGTTTGAGGTTGATGATCCTGGATTTCAAAAAAATCCAGTGATCTTGTGCCTAAAAAGGTTGGAGACCACTGCTATAAAGATACTGACCCAACCCGTCTCAATGCTGCTTATCTTAAGAAATCTGAAGAACTCACAGCTCAGAGCAAAATAGCTGTGAGCCATCTTCAGTTTAAATGTAAAATTCCTGAATTTGCACTTCTAAAGTTACAGACATGAATTATAATTTATGCTAAATCCAAGTAGCATCAATATTATATGCTCCTATAGCTGGATTTTATAGATTAGGTCTGTAAAATCCCTGATTAATCTGTTAATCAATTCAATATTACACTTCACAAATTAACCACTTAAACAGGATCCCACGGGCGAGGGGCTGCTCCAATCTTGCCAGGCCCGCCATGGGCTGCTCCAGCTTGGCCAGGTCCGCTGCAGGCAGCATGCTGGACCCAGCCAAGCTGGAGCTCCCCCTTGCCCACAGTGCAGTGCAGCATGGCAAGTCCAGATGGGCTTGAGCAGCCTCCCAGCCACTGGGCCACACTTAATTCTTAAGTATCATCTGGTAAGGGTGAAGTTTACCAGTTAACCAATTAACCACTGACCTCCCTAGTCTAGAATAAAATCTTACAGTAAATGAACTAATTACACATACTGTAACACTACAAAGCTGAAGAGGTAAACAATAGCAATTCTGAGACCATCTGATCCTTCTTGTTGATGTTTTCAATTTCATTACATTTGACACGAAGTAAAATTAGGCAGCAGTTGTTGTCAAATATGGCAATAAAATCAAAGCAGAAAAACTGAGCAATCTGGGTTTTGGTCCTCTCTCCCCACCTCCACCCCATTTTCACTGGCATTCTCTTGTGGATGGCTACCACCCACTACTTTTAGACACAGCAGATAATGGAATGAAGTGGGTTCCTGTGCACTCTCCTTCCACTGCCCCCACCATGCCAGGTGAAGTGTGGGGGGGGGGGGGGGGGAGGAGAAGGAGTGCCAGGGCTTGCCCCTGCACTGCTGGCAGAGAAAAGACACAAGAAGTTGCATCCTAACTCTCCCTACAGGATGGGTCAAGCGCCCACCCTGCCCTGCTTCTCCTTCCCTGCCCCTTCCTGAGCACTCACCTGGGGCATGCTGCCTGCCTCCTCCCTGCAGGAGTCTGCTCCCTCTTTGCTCATCTGTGCTCCCTCTGCTCTAAATCTGTTTAGTGGATACAAGTAGTCTGGATTGCAGATTGGATGAGACCTTGAGCTTGGTGGACTGGATCGATGCGGATTCACATTTTTGTATCCACCCAAAGCTCTACTCATCAGCCATACATGTGCACACATCCTATTTTGTATACATCTCCCTTTCTTTCTCCTCTGGCTTAAGCACAAATCATGTGTAGATAGAGAAAGCTCAACTGAGACCATCCACACCAACAAAGCTATCTGCTGTGCCAGCCAACTCTGAAAATAAAACGCAAGCCCATGCAGCACAGAAAGAGAGTTAAAGGAGGCATCTCTTAGTTTTCACGTGGAAATGTGAAAAGCGTCATTAAAGGTAAATAGCCAGGTTTGTGACCAGAGTCCAGGGAGGCATCCGAGCTCCGCACAAGGCTCCCACATGGCCTGGGAGGCGAGAGACGTGTTGTGGTTTGGAGGGCAAACCCAGACACGCCTGGCTGGCACATCACCCCCACTCTCCCACCGAGATGACACCTGCTGGTTCGGGCCCGAACTGCCAAGGCCCCGAGGCAGCAGTGGCAGAAACCACGGAAACCTCAGCCCCAGGCGTGGCCAGGCCAGGGGAGGGCTGGATCGCAGCCCCCAGGGCCGCGCTGGCAAACCGGGCGCGCAGCGGGGCCGCCGGGGAGGGGCACCTGGGACTCCCAGCCCGGTTGTAGCGCCCGGGGGCGCGGAGGCCAGGGCAGGCTGGCGGCGCTCCCGGCGGGGGAGGAGGTACGTCCCATTGGCCGGAGCGGAGCCTGGGCGGGGAGCGGCCTGGGCCCGACCCGCCCGCGGAGGGGCCGAGCGCAGCTCGCTGGGCAGCGCAGAGATGGGCCCTAACGGCCGCGGCGGCCCGGGCCCAGGCGCGCACGAGAGCCCGTAGTGGGGGGAGGGGCTGCGTCGCTCCCCTTTCCTCCCTTACCCGCTGCGGGGCTCGGGCTCCTTCCTGCGACCAGGCACCGCGTCGGCCTCAGGCCCGGCCTGCGTGGGGCAGCGCCAAGAGCGAGGTGACTCGACTCCGCCCCCGGGAGCCCCGCCCCCTCCGCTTCCCAGGAGCCTGATCCCAGAGCGCCCTGGCCCGGTCTTTATAAAACTGCGTCCCCCAGCGATCCCAGCCCCCTCCCCCCATTTCCCCAGGGAGCCTGGTCCCTGTATACCCGCAGTCCTGGGGCCCTGCTCCCATATACCTCCTAGCCCAGTTACCGCCCCACCCCACTGATACAGGTGACTCCGGGTAGCACCGCAGAGGCGCACTGCTTTCCTAAGCCTCCACCAACACTGTAATTGCTCAATGAGGTGTCCCCCACATGCACCCTCCATGCCATTCTGGGTGGATGTACTTGCATCTCCTCTCCTCACAGGCACTAGTCACCACTGCCATACCCCACCCTCAGGGAACCACTCCTATACATCCACCCCACCCGGTGATTCCACTTGCCCCAAGGAGCCCGTCATCCTCATACCCAGGGGAGGGCAACTGTGTCAAACTGAAGAGCCAAACTACACCAAAATTCAGAACAAGTGGTCAACAAAGAGCCATATAAGAATGCCTATTTGCATGACTGAAAATCTACAACTTAACATTATTAATTGACATGATTCATAATAGCATAAATGAAGCATTGTACTCACAGACTTTATTTAATGGGACTACTGCAGCTTTTGCACATTTCTTTGAAGTTTACATCATAAGTGATCAAATTCAGCTTCATAAAGGCATTCAGGCTATCTTCTGTCAATCTTATGGCATAGGGCTGAGGATGTGGGACTGCAGGAGTCAGCGTTGGAGTGTATGAGGGTCTCAGGACAGGGAGTTCAGCTGTATGATGGGATCAAGGGCACAAGGTTGGGGTGTGGAGGAGGTGCAGGAAGCAGGGCAGGGCACTGCAGGTGGGAAATAGAATATGTGGGGGGCGGGGCTTGGGACAGGATTACCTTACCTGGCTGGGACTGGGCTGCAACCAGGCAGTGATGTCTAGATGAGCAGCTGGGCCAGGATTGCAGCAGCGGGGGAGCACTGGGACGGATCGCCACCAGCCCTTCCTGTGGCCAGTCGGGGAAGCAGCTGGGCAGCCACCAACCAGCTTGTCCTGGCCTCATCTCCAACCATGAGGAAAGTCTGAAGCTGGGGCCAGGGCACCAATAGGGGCAGCTACACTGGGGCCCAGCTCCAGCTCCGCTCCTGCGCAGCAGGGATGACCAAAAGCTGTATTTGGTGTCATACTGAGCCACCAGATCAGATCGAGGGAAGTGATTATTACCCTTCATTCTGCATTGGTGAGGCCACCTCTGAAGTACTGTGTCCAGTTTTGGGTCCCTCGTCACAGAAAGGGTTTGGAGAAATTGAAGAGTATCCAGCCGAGGGCAATGAAAATTACGAGAAGGCAGGGAAACATGATTTATGAGCAGAGGCTGAGGGAACTGGGCTTATTTAGTTTACAGAACAGAAGAGTGATGGGGGGATTTGATAGCAGCCTGCAAGTACCTGAAGTGGGGTTCCAAAGAGGATGGAGCCAGGCTATTCTCAGTGGTGACAGATGACAGAACAAGAAGCAATGGTCTCTAATTGCAGTGGGGGAGATGTAGGCTGGATATTAGGAAAAACTAGTTCACTAGAAGGCTAGTGAATCACTGGAATGGGTTGCCTAGCAAGGTGGTAGAATCTCCATCTTCAGACGTTTTTAAGGTGAGACTTGACAAAGCCCCAGCTGGATTGGTTTAGTTGGGGTTGGTCCTGTTTTGAGCAGGGCATTGAGATGACCTCCTGTGGTTTCTTTTCACTCTAATCTTCTATGACATTGTCTCTCTTGTGTCCTTAGTTGCAACCTGATGGGAGCTTAAATAAATTTAAATGGAAAATCTTAAAGTTATGGCCTTATTACTAAAACTGTATGGCTACATCTAGATTGCATCCCTTTTCCGTAAAAGGGATGCAAATTAGACGTATCGCAATTGCTAATGAAGCGGGGATTTAAATCTCCCCTGCTTCATTAGCATAAAAATGGCTGCCGCTTTTTTTCAGCACGGAGTTTTGCCGGAAAAAAGCGCCAGTCTAAACGCGGATCTTTCGGAAAATAAAGCCTTTTCTGAAAGATCCCTTATTCCTCTTAAAATAAGGGATAAGGGATCTTTCGGAAAAGGCTTTATTTTCCGAAAGATCCGCGTCTAGACTGGCGCTTTTTCGGGCAAAGCTCCGTGCCAAAAAAAAGCGGCAGCCATTTTTATGCTAATGAAGCGGGGGAGATTTAAATCCCCGCTTCATTAGCAATTGCGATATGTCTAATTTGCATCCCTTTGATGGAAAAGGGATGCAGTCTAGACGTAGCCTATGAATAACTGATTTTGGGGTTTGGTGAGGGAACTAAAATTTAAAACAATAGTCTGAAACAAATATTTTCTAGTAAATTTTAATAAAATGTAATTTTGAGTTCAACTAAATGTTTTGTTTGAACATGCTGTTTGGGTTTTTCCAACATTTCATTAATAAAATTGCAGTAAAAACTGAACCAAGAAGTTGCTTCCAATCAATGTTTTGTTTTTAAAATATTCAGACAAAGTGATCCAAATTTGAGCCAACTTTGTAAAATATATTGCTTGACCCAAATCTGCATTTTTCAGCCAAAAAGAGTTTTGTAGAAAAAAAAATCACAGAGATCTACTAATGAATCTTGGTGTCTCTGCACATAGTTAGACAAGGACTCTTGCATCCATGAAGGAGGTGGAGAAAGTAAAGAAGTGATTTTCACTTCATTCAACACAAGAGCAAGGGGTCACCTAATGAAATTAATAAGCAGCAAGCTTAAAAACAAACAAAAGAAAGTACTTCATACACCACACAGTCATCATGTGGAACTTGTTGCCAGCAGATGTCCTGAAGGCCAAAATTATAACTGGCTTTAATAAAAAACCCAGATACATTCATGGAGGATATCCAATGGCTATTAGTCAAGATGGTCAGGGATTCATCTAGGTGACTTTCACTGCCAGAACCTGGGAATGAATCACTCAGTAATTTCCCTGTTCATTCTGAAGCACCTGGCATTGACTACTGTTGAAAGATAGGATGCTTAGGCTTAAAATGCAGCATCTCAAACTCCCAGCCCACAAGCCATCAGTGACCATAGCAATTGCACAATCTCACTCAGTAGTCTGCAGGCCCCGGGGGCTGTCTGTTCCTCAGGCCCCACCTCTTCCTGCCATTGTCTTGCCCTCCTCTCCTCCCCCCACCCCCATAGCATTCTGTCCCCACAAGGATCCAGCTTCAGGGATCACCAGGGGGACCTGACTCAGTGCAGTAGTAGCAGTGGGTCTCTCACACTCCCCACCTATTTTCACTCTTCTGACCTGAGCATTTTACCCATCTGAATGAACTACCAGCACTTTAAGTTCCTTCAAAGATTACCTCTGAAAGGGGCAAAACTCTTCCCTGAACTCCTCTGCTACTTATAATAGGGCTATCCATTTGAAGAACCATAGGAAGACAACCACTTGCTATTAGTCCATTTAACCTTTTTTACTCTCTGCCTTTCCTTGGGGTAGACTGAATGGGGCATGGGTATGGAGAAAAAGGCAATCTCCTACCTCTCTTGGGATGCTCCAAAAGGTCAGAGAAACCAATGCCTTGAAATGTAGCAAGAGTCATTGGGGTGCATCAGAGTCCAGGTAGAAAGTTTAGCAGCAGCTCTAGCTGCTCCACAGATTCCCTCATCAGCAGCACTAGCATTTCCTGGATGTTGAGAATTTGTGCCCAGAGTTCCCCTGTCACAGTTGGACAGCTCTTTTTGTGTATATGAATGCGGAGAAAAGGGAATGGAGCACTGGTTCCTCTTACGTCTCTCTCTGCAGGAAGGGGTTGATTCACCTCCTTTCCTTCCTAATACACAGGATCAGGATCACTGCAGTATTTACATTTCATTCATACACAATTCATAAGAGTCCCTCCTGGGTTTTTTAGGTCATTGGCGTTAAATGCAGTTTTTGTTGATAATAAAAATCACCCATTTAAGACAATGATCTGATTCCTATGTCCTAAGGTGGGAGGTTCTGTTTGCACTGCCTAAGACTGCAAAGCCAAACTACTAAAAGAAATTACAGTTCTCATCTGTCCAGCAGGAGAGCTTGAGTGTATCTCACAAGAAGGCATTCCCACTGCACCTTCCTATGTTCTCAATGGGGTTTTGCATTTGGGTGTTGGCAGCAATACAAATCCAAGGCTAGAGAATGTGTAACTTTGGGAAGTTTTAAGATAAGCCTTTAATGGCAAGGAAGTCTCTTGCAGGTCCCTGCCTTCTGTGCAAAGAGTGCCAGAGTGGGGAACAGCCTTGTCAGGTACCACGGCTGGCCATAGCAAGGAAGCTGGGGGTCAAAGGCAGTGTTCCCACTAAGCAGCACAGCTTCACAGGTGGATTAATCAGCCCTGCCCAGCCAGAGGCTCAGGGCTCCTTGCATGGAGCTGACTGACTGGGTGGGGCTGATTAATCACCTGCGAAGCTGTGCTGCCTCACAGCTTAGAGTGAACACTGGTCAAAGGGGTGGTAAAGATGAGGTCTGTACTGGAAATGAGTATGGAAGGGTGTACAAGAGGAGCGACTGGAGACTATGTCCTTTTGCTCACTGATTTTCTTAGCACTCAAAAATGGGGATGCATGGCATGAGGTTACCGAAGAGACTGAAGCTGCTCATGACTGGGGCCTGATGAGAACATTTTGGTTCATTTGGGGCTCACTGTGGGAACTCATGGCCCTTTGCTTAGAGGTCTTTGAGAATGACTCCTGGTTGACTTTATAGGCACAATATCCTTAGATGTAGAAGGTTGCTATGAGGATTCCCACCATCTGGAGTTTTGGCATGGTGACATAGGTTGCGTCATAGAAATACCCTTGAGACTGTTACTCGATGGGCTGATCATACCACTGAGCCACCTACCTGCCTTCTGGGGCACTAAACCACCCTGTCCGGCTGAGCCAAAAAGTCTGATCTCCCCCAGAAAAGGCACAGAGCTAAGCAATATAGACACAGAGAACAGAACAGCTCAGCTCTGGGAAGGCTCAATCACAGGGACTTGACACAGCACCCAGGTGCACAGATCCAATGAGATCAAAACCCCCAGATAAATCCATCTTACTCTACATAAAAGTTTTTACAGAGCAAGTTCATAAGGTGTTTACCCTCTTTATCAATGAAAGAGAGAGATGCACAGCTGTTGCTCCCCTCCTCCGCCAGTAACAATTATTTACACTGAGTTTGATAATAAATAAAAGTGTTTTTATTAAGTATAAGAAGTAGGATTTAAGTGGTTGTAAGTGAAAACAGAGAGATCAAAGTAAGGTACTAAGCAAAACAAAACACACCAGCAATGCTTGATATTCTAAGGAACTTGGTACATGCAGTTTCCTACTCTAATGGTAGTTTTAATCATCTTTCTTACAATCTAGGTAGTGTCCTAGAAGGTCCAGGCTCCCCACATAAAGCTTCATAAGCCATAGGAGCAAGGAGTAGGCTGGGTCACCAATTATCACAATAGGCATTTCCACCTCTCTTATTCTGATTTTCTGGTCTGGGGGAAAAGTTCCAGCATGCATCTTTCGGAAGAGCCATTTTCAGGTATCTAAAAGGGTGTCATAAGGAGGAGGGAGAAAACTTGTTCATCTTGGCCTCTCAGGATAGAACAAGAAGCAATGGGCTTAAACTGCAGCAAGGGAGGTTTAGTTTGGACATTAGGAAAAAGTTCCTAACTGTCAGGGTAGTCAAACACTGGAATAAATTGCCCAGGGAGGATGTGGAATCTCCATCTCTGGAGATATTTAAGAATAGGTTAGATCAATGTCTATCAGGGATGGTCTAGACAGTATTTGGTCCTGCCATGGGGGCAGAGGACTGGACTTGATGACCTCTCGAGATCCCTTCCAGTCCTAGTATTCTATGATTCTATGTCATGCACCTTTCCCAACCATCCCACACTGATGGCAGTGAAATGGCTCTTGGGATCCACCAGCAGCTGAAGCACCTTGTAGTTTAGGTACTCCTTGGCAAGATGGGCAGGGGTCAAGATGAGGATGTGTGCTACAGTTAGGGGACCCCATTACAGCAAAGCTATCTACTCTGGTATCCACATTTCCCAGAGTCACAACCCTCCATAGCAGAATGACATTGATTGACTAGGCTACTTGTATAATGACAGCCCCCACAGTAGATTTCCCTACTCCACACTGACCGGTAGCCATCTGACATTGCAAGCTTTCACAGGGCTAGTGCCGCACATGTCTCCATGGTCAGAGCAGGTCTCATTCTGGTATTCTTGCACTTCAGCGCAGGAGAAAGCCATTTGCAAAGTTCCAAGAAAGCAGCCTTACACATTCTGAAGTTTTGCAGCCACTGCTGATCGTCCCATAGCTGCACCACAATGTGGTCCCACTAGTCTGTGCTTCTCTCACAGCACCAGAACTGGCATTCCACTTTGTCCACAGGATTGACTGGCAGCTGTGCTTACATTAGCACAAGGGCTTGCATGAACAGCGAGTCCACGTCATCCTGAGATTTGTCCTTGTCCTCTTCTTGGCAGAGTGACATGCGTACCCTCTCCATATACTGAACCATTAGGCGCATCAAAATACACATCAACATCACAATGGTTTGATGCATGCTCATGCTGCTATGGCATCTGTGCAGGAAATCAGAGCAAAAAAGACAAAAAGACTGTTTCCCGTTGATCTCAAGCAAGGGAAGAGGGACTAGACGAGTGCATTATGGGATGCTGACAACATGAACCCATAATCACCAGCTGCACAGTTTTGGTTCCAGCGTGCACTGGAACTATAACCTAGAATGCAAAGCAGCTCAGGCACTATGGGATAGCTACCAACAATGCATCACTCTCCAAGTCGACAGCAGTTTCCCTAATAGGGCGTGCTACTTGGGTGTACATTGAATTCTTCCCCACTGTGAGGACACAGACCTTCAATGTTGCAAATTTGGGTGACCTGACATTGATCGTAATAGATTTGACCTTATCTCATAGGCTGTGTCTAGACTGGCAAGTTTTTCCGCAAAAGCAGCTGCTTTTGCAGAAAAACTTGTCAGCTATCTACACTGGCCACTTGAATTTCCGCAAGAACACTGACTTCCTACTGTCTGAAATCAGTGCTTCTTACAGAAATACTATGCTGCTCCCGTTCGGGCAGAAGTGTAGACAGCTGAGATTTGTTTTGCGCAAAAAAGCCCCAATCGCAAAAATGGCGATCGGGGCTATTTTGCGCAAAAGCGCTTCTAGATTGGCACGGACGCTTTTCTGCAAATAGTGCTTTTGCGGAAAAGTGTCCGTGCCAATCTAGACGCTCTTTTCCGCAAATGCTTTTAACGGAAAACTTTTCTGTTAAAAGCATTTGCGGAAAATCATGCCAGTCTAGACGTAGCCATAGTATAGAAGTAGCCTCCGAGTAGGATTTGACCCAGTGTAAGTTTTGACACTGACTTCAGTGACGGCAGGAGCAGACCAGATGATACTATGTATGTCCTAAGTAATATGTAATTGGGAGCATTAAGATGTCTTTGCCAAGGAAGTGAAAGTAAGGTGTGGAATTTTAAGTAAAAGTTGTTGATTAATCATTCCCTGTGGATGGCATGATTGCCAGCTTTGTCTGAAACTTGGCATTACCTGAAGCCCTTAACATGCAACACTTTCATGAACTTCAGCTGCAGTGAAGCATCCATAAAGGCTATAGAATTAGGCTTTGTATTTGTGGGACCTGCCAAAACAGCAGCAGCACTCATTAGCACAATCTTTCAGTTCTTGGCATCTGGCCCTTCCCAATTTGTATCTCTGGTCTGAAAAAAAACCTTCAGGGAACAGATGGGGGTGAGGGGAAATGAGAGAAATGTTTATTAATCTCTGCCCTCCTTAGCAGTGTTAGTGACAGGGTTGTCAGCATGAACAATATGGCTATCAATACATATGATTTTATTGTTAGTGTAAGTGTTATGGTTACTGTTTGAAACATTACATAGAAATAATGCTATAGAGATAAGTGAACAAGATATTGTTAACTTTCTATTAATGAATATCATCCATTTGTCTGATTGCCCTTAGGATTAAAGAGAAACATTAACTGATCTATTGTTATTGATGCAACCATAAGTGGGGAAATCAGAGGACTAAAATGCTTCAACAAAACAAAGTAAAGAAAGCTACAGTGGCCAGTATATCTCTGATGTTGCAAAAGATTAATGAGCATAGGTATAAACAGGGCAAGCCACAAAGCTTTATCTGAAAGCTATGGGTGAAAAACACATCTTAAAAGAGCTTAAATAATAACCACAAAACTTTTTTAACTTGTCTGGGCAGAAGATATATCTGGAAGATAAAATACAAAAACTGAAAGGCACATAAATAAAAATTTCTCACTTTCTCTTAGTCTTCATGAAGGATTAAACCAGGTTTTTGTCAAAGAAGAGAATGGAGTGTTATTGTTTGCTTCATTTCTTTTTATTCTCTATTTTATTAAAGACCCCATCAAGCAATTTATAATACTTTTTCCTTTTCCAATCCTCCATTGTTTATAGTACCACCTCAAAAGGCTGGTAAAAATTATTTTCCATTCTATCTTATCCTTTGTATGTGTAATTTATTTCTTTATGTTCTAAATTGAGCTGAAATTAATATAACTGATTCTGTATACACATTGTACCATATATTTTGGTGTCATTTCAAACTATTTTTCTGGTTTGACATTATTGTTGATTGATATAATATCAGCTCTTGGAATTGTATTTGTTAATTTAATATAATGCTACTGCAAATGAAACATAAAGGTAATCACAAAACTTGCATGTTTTAAAACTGTCTTGTAAAAGGAAGTTTAGACTTGAAAGAAAATGAAATACTTAGAATCCAAAGGACTTTTATCCAGTCCCCATTTAATATAGTTCAGATTTTGTATCTAAAAAACTTTACTGTGTTTCGTTAAATTGGATTTTTATGACAGTACTGTAAAGATTTTTAATACATTCTTAGCCAGTGTGGAAAACTTGTTGATAGAGTGAAAGGATGCCGTGCTACCAAGGTCCTGTCTGCTCTGCATCACAATGGACTCACATTTTGCAGAAAGTCGACTTCAGAATTCCTTGATTCTGCAGCAACGTTGATCATGTTAAACAGAGTTTTTCATAATGTATTTCTGAGACTAAGACAGTCATCGTCAAAACTCGAGAAGTGTGCTGCTTACCAGGAGCTCACATTCAGAATGTAACTGAGAGTCTTCCGAAAGTGATTAAACTTCGGCTCGCTACCCCTTCCTGCTTCTCCATGTAGGAACTAACGAGATGGCCAAGAATGACCTGGAGTGGGTCACAGCAGATTATGTAGTGTTGGGAAGAAGGATCAAGGAATTTGAAGCGCAAGTGGTGTTCTCATCCATCCTTCTGATTGAAGGTAAAGGTCCAGGTAGGGATCGTCAAATTGAGGAAGTAAATGCATGGTTGCACAGGTGGTGTCGGAGAGAGGGCTTTGGTTTCTTCAACCATAGGACTCTGTTCCGGGCACAAGGATTGTTAGCAAGAGATGGGATCCACCTAACCAAGAGTGGAAAGAGCATTTTCACAGGCAGGCTTGCAAACCTAGCGAGGAGGGCTTTAAACTAGGTTCATTGGGGGACTGTGACCAAAGCCCTGAGGTAAGTGAGGAAGTCGGACACTGGGAAGAATCACAAGGAGGAATGAACAACAAAGGAGGACCCCTGATTCGGATGGAGAAGGCAGGGCAATCAACTGGTTATTTACGGTGTTTGTACACAAATGCGAGAAGCATGGGAAACAAACAGGAAGAATTAGAAACCCTGGCCCAATCGAAGAACTATGATTTGATTGGAATAACGGAGACTTGGTTGGATGACTTGCATGACTGGAGCACTGTCATGGAAAGGTATAAACGGTTCAGGAAGAACAGGCGGGGGAGTAAAGGAAGAGGAGCTGCATTGTATGTAAGAAAGCAGTATGATTGCTTGGAGCTCCAGTATTTAGAGGGAGAAAAGACTGTTCAGAGTCTATGGGTTAAGTTTAGAGGTGGAAGCAACAGAGCTGATGTTGTGGTTGGTGTCTGCTATAGACCACCGGATCAGGTGAATGAGGTAGACACAGGGACGGCTCTAGGCACCAGCAAACCAAGTACATGCTTGGGGCAGCACATTTCCAGGGGCGGCATTCCGGCCAGCCTTACCACCCAAAGCAATGGGCGGGGCAGTGGAGCCTGTGGCCTGCAGGTGGAGCGCGCGATCTTGCTGCCCCTTGCTGCCTGCCAGCCAGGGGAAGCTCACAGCGCAGATGATGGGGGCCTGACTGGAGCCAGCCCTGGTGCAGGATCCCAGCCCTTTCCAGGCACCGCGCAGTGGGAGTCACTATCATTGCCCGAAGCCAGCCCAAGAGTCCCACCGCTCACGCAAGCCCAGGCCTAACTGCCATTGACCACTCCATCTCCTTTCCCTCTCCCCACCAAACCCTCGTGTCCCCACCCCATAGCACGCACAGAAATGTTGGAGCACCCTGGGGGAGGGGTGAAAGTGGCACGGGTCCCCCTGGGGATGCGTGTGGACACAGCTGGGAAATGTAACGGGCAAAACCAGGGGTTCGCAGCACAGCTCCCGGAGCGAAGCAGCGACACCTCTTTCTATTGCCCCCCCCCCCCCAATCTCTTAGGGTATGTCTACACTACAGCGCTAATTCGAACTAACGCATCTAGAACTAAAAACTAGTTCGAATTAGCGTTTTGCTAATTTAAACTAGCATGTCCAAAGTAAGTGGACCCTGAACCGTGGTTAAGGCTGGCCGGAAGCAGTGCCGGCAGGGCATCAGATGAGGACTTAGAGCGTGGAGCTGCTGTCTCAGGCTAGCCGAGGGCTGTGCTTAAAGGGACCCGACCCCCATTCCGGACAGACAGTTCTCAGGAAGCATGGCCCCTGGTTGGTTTCTTCAGCACTTATACCAAGACGTTATCCCTATAATTCTCCAAAAACTTCCTGGATTGACTGTGTCCTGCTGTATTTGTCTCCCAACATATGTTGGGATGATAATAATCTCTCATGACAACCGGGGCCTGTGATCTGAAATCTTCTCTTAGAGGTCTGAAGAAAACCTCATCTACGTCATCCAACTGATCTGGTGGTCTAAAACACACACCAAGCACAAGATCACCTCCCTAGTTCCTGCCTCTAAACTTAACCACATACTCTCAGCAGGCTTTTTTCCCTCTACGTACTAGACCTCTGAGCAATCATACTAATCTCTTAAATACACTGCAACTCTTCCTCCAGAGATACTCCAGAGGGGAGGGGCTGGAGTGGAGACCAAATGGAGGAAGGACCGCGGCCCCGTTTCTCAGCTCCTACACCAACAAGCCGGCCCGGTGCGGCCCCCCTCCACCCCACGCCAGGTCTCACAGGTTTGGCAGAAAGACAAGCGCGCAGGAAGCAAAAGCTTCAGAAGGACGGCTCCTCCCTCCATCTTTCCCAGGTCGCCTCCATGCTGCGTCTATCCCAATCCCAGAGCAAACTGTGGCCTGGGGCGTGGAAGCGCCTGCCTCTGCCCGCTGGGCAGATCGCCTCCGGGCACCTCCCCAGCTCAGCCTCGTCTGGAGGCCGACCCTTGGGCCTCTCCTCTTCTCTGGGGTGCCCACTGGACCTGCGCCACTCCTGGACCATTAAGCCGTTCCCCGTGGCTCGTGACGGGGTGCCTGAGCCCCAGCGCTCCGTTCCAAAGTTGGGGGGCTCACAGCGGCCGGAAAGATTTCCGGCCACCAGGTCAACCCATTCGGTCCTATGGGTCCACAGGGCCAGCCGCTCCCCGCACTGCCCCCTCAGACCTGCTCCGCACCGCTGGCCCAGCTCCAGGCTGGCGCCCGCTCCCCCCCCGCGCCACGGGCCTGAGAGTCTCCTCCTGCCACTGGGGGAGGCGGTAGCTGCCTGCTTGCCCTCTGCAAGCCGCCTCGAGCCGGCCTTGAATTCCCACACTAAGGAAGCTGCCGCACGGCAGACCCGTTGGGAAGAAAAGAGCAAGGCCACGGAACCGAGCCTGGACGGAGGGCTTGTCCGGGATTCGCACCCGGGACCTCTTGCTCCCAAAGCAAGAATCATGCTGCTAGACCAACAAGCCACGCCCTTGCTGCCACCTGGCCGTGGAGCCTCACAAGCAAAGTCACCGTAAACTCATTGTGCCAGCCTTTCTCCGCAAAGAGAAAGATCGAAAGAAAACAAACAAACAAAGAAGAGGACCAGAGTTAAAATCCTGAAAGGATTCGGACGCGAGCAACGAATACAAAGTTCTCGGGGCAGGCTTGTAGCAGACGCGGACTAATGTGCTGGTTTGACTCACGTCTCTGGAAGACAGCCGCTCGTTGCACGGGTCATCCGTCCTTCCAAGCTTCCGTTCCTAGCAGAGATGCTCCAGAGGGGAGGGGCTGGAGTGGAGACCAAAGGGAGGAAGCACCGCGGCCCCGTTTCTCACCTCCACCACGTGGAGGGACTGCCACTGTTCTGACGGTCGAAAAGGAGGTTTGGAGGTATAGACCACACGCCTGACGTTCATAGCTTCCAATACGAATGACGATCCACGCGAACAAGCGGTGCAAAGAGAATCAGCGAAGCCTACGACTTGTCTCAGCCCATTGGCTTAGCCTATGTCCTGCCAAATGTGGCCCAAATTACTCCCGGCGGTTGCGACAGCGGTCCTAGTCCACTCCAACGACGTCACAAGAGGGCGGGCCCGGATCCCCCATCCAACCTCCCGGGGCGTGGCACGGTCCAGGCGGGAAGACCGGCTGCGTCGCTGGGGTAGCGAGAGAGAATGGAAGGCCTGAGCACCGGGAAGCGTGGGGGCGGGCAACGCAGAGCGAGCTAGGCGGAAGGCTGAATCACCAAGAGGGCAGCTCCAGGCTCCGAGAGGGAGGGAAGGGCCGCAGAGGAGAAGTCAGAGAGGGTCTAACGCCGGCATGCGGCCTGGGTCCGACCGAGTACCTTCCCCAGGCCTGCCCCGCGGAGGGATCCTGCAGCCGTGAGCAAGACAACGCGGCAAGAGGAGGATTAGCTCGCCCGAACGCTAAACGCGGCCGCAGAGGAATCAGGAGCAGGGCTTGTCCGGGAGTCGAACCCGGGACCTCTCGCACCCGAAGCGAGAATCATGCCCCTAGACCAACAAGCCGGCTCGGTGCAGCTCCCCCTCACCCAGCCCACGCCAGGTCTCACAGGTTTGGCAGAAAGACCAGCGCGCGGGAAGCACAAGCTTCAGAAGGACGGCTCCTCCCTCCATCTTTCCCAGGTCGCCTCCATGCTGGGTCTATCCCACTCCCAGAGCAAACTCCAAATTGACTGCCTAACGTGACTCTCGGGCCACAGGCTGCGGGAGGGTAAGGCAGGCTAAAGTCAGGAAAATAAACAAAGGAACGGCGCCAAAGGAGCTCTTTGGCCGGGCACTGTCCGGGACGGCTCCCAGGCGAAGGGAGAATCACGCCTCTACGAGAACGGGCTGCCTTTGGCCCCGCTGCTTGCCCTCGGGCCTCAGAACTTTTGGCCCAGGACCCAGCGAGCCGTCAGCCAAGGGAAGGGTCCCGGCTTCTCAGTGGCCATCCTACATCGCCACAATACCCTAAGTAACAGGCTGCGTCGGTGCCCTGGGCTACTGGGAGGTAGAATCCAGGGCCTGCCTCCTCGCCCGCCAGGGAGGGAAGGGACACTTGGAGCCTGCCGCAAGCAGGGGAGGACCGGCTAGAAGACAACTGAAAGAAAGCGGCAAGAGTTCTCCCTCCGGCCTGAGCTGGCTGCTCCGCCGGCAACGTGGGGCGGGATGCCCGCCCCCGACAGCCGCCCGGATCGGTGGCGTGCGTCCGGAGCCCCGGCTGCAGTTTTCAAGCTGAGCCGGCGGCTCCGCCGCCGCCTGGGGCGTGGAAGCGCCTGCCTCTGCCCGCTGGGCAGATCGCCTCCGGGCACCGCGCCAGCTCAGCCTCGTCTGGAGGCCGACCCTTGGGCCTCTCCTCTTCTCTGGGGTGCCCACTGGACCTGCGCCACTCCTGGACCATTAAGCCGTCCCCCGTGGCTCGTGACGGGGTGCCTGAGCCCCAGCGCTCCGTTCCAAAGTTGGGGGGCTCACGGCGGCCGGAAAGATTTCCGGCCACCAGGTCAACCCATTCGGTCCTATGGGTCCACAGGGCCAGCCGCTCCCCGCACTGCCGCCTCAGACCTGCTCCGCACCGCTGGCCCAGCTCCAGGCTGGCGCCCGCTCCGCCCCCGCGCCACGGGCCTGAGAGTCTCCTCCTGCCACTGGGGGAGGCGGTAGCTGCCTGCTTGCCCTCTGCAAGCCGCCTCGAGCCGGCCTTGAATTCCCACACTAAGGAAGCTGCCGCACGGCAGACCCGTTGGGAAGAAAAGAGCAAGGCCAAGGAACCGAGCCTGGACGGAGGGCTTGTCCGGGATTCGCACGCGGGACCTCTTGCTCCCAAAGCAAGAATCATGCTGCTAGACCAACAAGCCACGCCCTTGCTGCCACCTGGCCGTGGAGCCTCACAAGCAAAGTCACCGTAAACTCATTGTGCCGGCCTTTCTCCGCAAAGAGAAAGATCGAAAGAAAACAAACAAACAAAGAAGAGGACCAGAGTTAAAATCCTGAAAGGATTCGGACGCGAGCAACGAATACAAAGTTCTCGGGGCAGGCTTGTAGCAGACGCGGACTAATGTGCTGGTTTGACTCACGTCTCTGGAAGACAGCCGCTCGTTGCACGGGTCATCCGTCCTTCCAAGCTTCCGTTCCTAGCAGAGATGCTCCAGAGGGGAGGGGCTGGAGTGGAGACCAAAGGGAGGAAGCACCGCGGCCCCGTTTCTCACCTCCACCACGTGGAGGGACTGCCACTGTTCTGACGGTCGAAAAGGAGGTTTGGAGGTATAGACCACACGCCTGACGTTCATAGCTTCCAATACGAATGACGATCCACGCGTACAAGCGGTGCAAAGAGAATCAGCGAAGCCTACGACTTGTCTCAGCCCATTGGCTTAGCCTATGTCCTGCCAAATGTGGCCCAAATTACTCCCGGCGGTTGCGACAGCGGTCCTAGTCCACTCCAACGACGTCACAAGAGGGCGGGCCCGGATCCCCCATCCAACCTCCCGGGGCGTGGCACGGTCCAGGCGGGAAGACCGGCTGCGTCGCTGGGGTAGCGAGAGAGAATGGAAGGCCTGAGCACCGGGAAGCGTGGGGGCGGGCAACGCAGAGCGAGCTAGGCGGAAGGCTGAATCACCAAGAGGGCAGCTCCAGGCTCCGAGAGGGAGGGAAGGGCCGCAGAGGAGAAGTCAGAGAGGGTCTAACGCCGGCATGCGGCCTGGGTCCGACCGAGTACCTTCCCCAGGCCTGCCCCGCGGAGGGATCCTGCAGCCGTGAGCAAGACAACGCGGCAAGAGGAGGATTAGCTCGCCCGAACGCTAAACGCGGCCGCAGAGGAATCAGGAGCAGGGCTTGTCCGGGAGTCGAACCCGGGACCTCTCGCACCCGAAGCGAGAATCATGCCCCTAGACCAACAAGCCGGCTCGGTGCAGCTCCCCCTCACCCAGCCCACGCCAGGTCTCACAGGTTTGGCAGAAAGACCAGCGCGCGGGAAGCACAAGCTTCAGAAGGACGGCTCCTCCCTCCATCTTTCCCAGGTCGCCTCCATGCTGGGTCTATCCCACTCCCAGAGCAAACTCCAAATTGACTGCCTAACGTGACTCTCGGGCCACAGGCTGCGGGAGGGTAAGGCAGGCTAAAGTCAGGAAAATAAACAAAGGAACGGCGCCAAAGGAGCTCTTTGGCCGGGCACTGTCCGGGACGGCTCCCAGGCGAAGGGAGAATCACGCCTCTACGAGAACGGGCTGCCTTTGGCCCCGCTGCTTGCCCTCGGGCCTCAGAACTTTTGGCCCAGGACCCAGCGAGCCGTCAGCCAAGGGAAGGGTCCCGGCTTCTCAGTGGCCATCCTACATCGCCACAATACCCTAAGTAACAGGCTGCGTCGGTGCCCTGGGCTACTGGGAGGTAGAATCCAGGGCCTGCCTCCTCGCCCGCCAGGGAGGGAAGGGACACTTGGAGCCTGCCGCAAGCAGGGGAGGACCGGCTAGAAGACAACTGAAAGAAAGCGGCAAGAGTTCTCCCTCCGGCCTGAGCTGGCTGCTCCGCCGGCAACGTGGGGCGGGATGCCCGCCCCCGACAGCCGCCCGGATCGGTGGCGTGCGTCCGGAGCCCCGGCTGCAGTTTTCAAGCTGAGCCGGCGGCTCCGCCGCCGCCTGGGGCGTGGAAGCGCCTGCCTCTGCCCGCTGGGCAGATCGCCTCCGGGCACCGCGCCAGCTCAGCCTCGTCTGGAGGCCGACCCTTGGGCCTCTCCTCTTCTCTGGGGTGCCCACTGGACCTGCGCCACTCCTGGACCATTAAGCCGTCCCCCGTGGCTCGTGACGGGGTGCCTGAGCCCCAGCGCTCCGTTCCAAAGTTGGGGGGCTCACGGCGGCCGGAAAGATTTCCGGCCACCAGGTCAACCCATTCGGTCCTATGGGTCCACAGGGCCAGCCGCTCCCCGCACTGCCGCCTCAGACCTGCTCCGCACCGCTGGCCCAGCTCCAGGCTGGCGCCCGCTCCGCCCCCGCGCCACGGGCCTGAGAGTCTCCTCCTGCCACTGGGGGAGGCGGTAGCTGCCTGCTTGCCCTCTGCAAGCCGCCTCGAGCCGGCCTTGAATTCCCACACTAAGGAAGCTGCCGCACGGCAGACCCGTTGGGAAGAAAAGAGCAAGGCCAAGGAACCGAGCCTGGACGGAGGGCTTGTCCGGGATTCGCACCCGGGACCTCTTGCTCCCAAAGCAAGAATCATGCTGCTAGACCAACAAGCCACGCCCTTGCTGCCACCTGGCCGTGGAGCCTCACAAGCAAAGTCACCGTAAACTCATTGTGCCGGCCTTTCTCCGCAAAGAGAAAGATCGAAAGAAAACAAACAAACAAAGAAGAGGACCAGAGTTAAAATCCTGAAAGGATTCGGACGCGAGCAACGAATACAAAGTTCTCGGGGCAGGCTTGTAGCAGACGCGGACTAATGTGCTGGTTTGACTCACGTCTCTGGAAGACAGCCGCTCGTTGCACGGGTCATCCGTCCTTCCAAGCTTCCGTTCCTAGCAGAGATGCTCCAGAGGGGAGGGGCTGGAGTGGAGACCAAAGGGAGGAAGCACCGCGGCCCCGTTTCTCACCTCCACCACGTGGAGGGACTGCCACTGTTCTGACGGTCGAAAAGGAGGTTTGGAGGTATAGACCACACGCCTGACGTTCATAGCTTCCAATACGAATGACGATCCACGCGTACAAGCGGTGCAAAGAGAATCAGCGAAGCCTACGACTTGTCTCAGCCCATTGGCTTAGCCTATGTCCTGCCAAATGTGGCCCAAATTACTCCCGGCGGTTGCGACAGCGGTCCTAGTCCACTCCAACGACGTCACAAGAGGGCGGGCCCGGATCCCCCATCCAACCTCCCGGGGCGTGGCACGGTCCAGGCGGGAAGACCGGCTGCGTCGCTGGGGTAGCGAGAGAGAATGGAAGGCCTGAGCACCGGGAAGCGTGGGGGCGGGCAACGCAGAGCGAGCTAGGCGGAAGGCTGAATCACCAAGAGGGCAGCTCCAGGCTCCGAGAGGGAGGGAAGGGCCGCAGAGGAGAAGTCAGAGAGGGTCTAACGCCGGCATGCGGCCTGGGTCCGACCGAGTACCTTCCCCAGGCCTGCCCCGCGGAGGGATCCTGCAGCCGTGAGCAAGACAACGCGGCAAGAGGAGGATTAGCTCGCCCGAACGCTAAACGCGGCCGCAGAGGAATCAGGAGCAGGGCTTGTCCGGGAGTCGAACCCGGGACCTCTCGCACCCGAAGCGAGAATCATGCCCCTAGACCAACAAGCCGGCTCGGTGCAGCTCCCCCTCACCCAGCCCACGCCAGGTCTCACAGGTTTGGCAGAAAGACCAGCGCGCGGGAAGCACAAGCTTCAGAAGGACGGCTCCTCCCTCCATCTTTCCCAGGTCGCCTCCATGCTGGGTCTATCCCACTCCCAGAGCAAACTCCAAATTGACTGCCTAACGTGACTCTCGGGCCACAGGCTGCGGGAGGGTAAGGCAGGCTAAAGTCAGGAAAATAAACAAAGGAACGGCGCCAAAGGAGCTCTTTGGCCGGGCACTGTCCGGGACGGCTCCCAGGCGAAGGGAGAATCACGCCTCTACGAGAACGGGCTGCCTTTGGCCCCGCTGCTTGCCCTCGGGCCTCAGAACTTTTGGCCCAGGACCCAGCGAGCCGTCAGCCAAGGGAAGGGTCCCGGCTTCTCAGTGGCCATCCTACATCGCCACAATACCCTAAGTAACAGGCTGCGTCGGTGCCCTGGGCTACTGGGAGGTAGAATCCAGGGCCTGCCTCCTCGCCCGCCAGGGAGGGAAGGGACACTTGGAGCCTGCCGCAAGCAGGGGAGGACCGGCTAGAAGACAACTGAAAGAAAGCGGCAAGAGTTCTCCCTCCGGCCTGAGCTGGCTGCTCCGCCGGCAACGTGGGGCGGGATGCCCGCCCCCGACAGCCGCCCGGATCGGTGGCGTGCGTCCGGAGCCCCGGCTGCAGTTTTCAAGCTGAGCCGGCGGCTCCGCCGCCGCCTGGGGCGTGGAAGCGCCTGCCTCTGCCCGCTGGGCAGATCGCCTCCGGGCACCTCGCCAGCTCAGCCTCGTCTGGAGGCCGACCCTTGGGCCTCTCCTCTTCTCTGGGGTGCCCACTGGACCTGCGCCACTCCTGGACCATTAAGCCGTCCCCCGTGGCTCGTGACGGGGTGCCTGAGCCCCAGCGCTCCGTTCCAAAGTTGGGGGGCTCACGGCGGCCGGAAAGATTTCCGGCCACCAGGTCAACCCATTCGGTCCTATGGGTCCACAGGGCCAGCCGCTCCCCGCACTGCCGCCTCAGACCTGCTCCGCACCGCTGGCCCAGCTCCAGGCTGGCGCCCGCTCCGCCCCCGCGCCACGGGCCTGAGAGTCTCCTCCTGCCACTGGGGGAGGCGGTAGCTGCCTGCTTGCCCTCTGCAAGCCGCCTCGAGCCGGCCTTGAATTCCCACACTAAGGAAGCTGCCGCACGGCAGACCCGTTGGGAAGAAAAGAGCAAGGCCAAGGAACCGAGCCTGGACGGAGGGCTTGTCCGGGATTCGCACCCGGGACCTCTTGCTCCCAAAGCAAGAATCATGCTGCTAGACCAACAAGCCACGCCCTTGCTGCCACCTGGCCGTGGAGCCTCACAAGCAAAGTCACCGTAAACTCATTGTGCCGGCCTTTCTCCGCAAAGAGAAAGATCGAAAGAAAACAAACAAACAAAGAAGAGGACCAGAGTTAAAATCCTGAAAGGATTCGGACGCGAGCAACGAATACAAAGTTCTCGGGGCAGGCTTGTAGCAGACGCGGACTAATGTGCTGGTTTGACTCACGTCTCTGGAAGACAGCCGCTCGTTGCACGGGTCATCCGTCCTTCCAAGCTTCCGTTCCTAGCAGAGATGCTCCAGAGGGGAGGGGCTGGAGTGGAGACCAAAGGGAGGAAGCACCGCGGCCCCGTTTCTCACCTCCACCACGTGGAGGGACTGCCACTGTTCTGACGGTCGAAAAGGAGGTTTGGAGGTATAGACCACACGCCTGACGTTCATAGCTTCCAATACGAATGACGATCCACGCGTACAAGCGGTGCAAAGAGAATCAGCGAAGCCTACGACTTGTCTCAGCCCATTGGCTTAGCCTATGTCCTGCCAAATGTGGCCCAAATTACTCCCGGCGGTTGCGACAGCGGTCCTAGTCCACTCCAACGACGTCACAAGAGGGCGGGCCCGGATCCCCCATCCAACCTCCCGGGGCGTGGCACGGTCCAGGCGGGAAGACCGGCTGCGTCGCTGGGGTAGCGAGAGAGAATGGAAGGCCTGAGCACCGGGAAGCGTGGGGGCGGGCAACGCAGAGCGAGCTAGGCGGAAGGCTGAATCACCAAGAGGGCAGCTCCAGGCTCCGAGAGGGAGGGAAGGGCCGCAGAGGAGAAGTCAGAGAGGGTCTAACGCCGGCATGCGGCCTGGGTCCGACCGAGTACCTTCCCCAGGCCTGCCCCGCGGAGGGATCCTGCAGCCGTGAGCAAGACAACGCGGCAAGAGGAGGATTAGCTCGCCCGAACGCTAAACGCGGCCGCAGAGGAATCAGGAGCAGGGCTTGTCCGGGAGTCGAACCCGGGACCTCTCGCACCCGAAGCGAGAATCATGCCCCTAGACCAACAAGCCGGCTCGGTGCAGCTCCCCCTCACCCAGCCCACGCCAGGTCTCACAGGTTTGGCAGAAAGACCAGCGCGCGGGAAGCACAAGCTTCAGAAGGACGGCTCCTCCCTCCATCTTTCCCAGGTCGCCTCCATGCTGGGTCTATCCCACTCCCAGAGCAAACTCCAAATTGACTGCCTAACGTGACTCTCGGGCCACAGGCTGCGGGAGGGTAAGGCAGGCTAAAGTCAGGAAAATAAACAAAGGAACGGCGCCAAAGGAGCTCTTTGGCCGGGCACTGTCCGGGACGGCTCCCAGGCGAAGGGAGAATCACGCCTCTACGAGAACGGGCTGCCTTTGGCCCCGCTGCTTGCCCTCGGGCCTCAGAACTTTTGGCCCAGGACCCAGCGAGCCGTCAGCCAAGGGAAGGGTCCCGGCTTCTCAGTGGCCATCCTACATCGCCACAATACCCTAAGTAACAGGCTGCGTCGGTGCCCTGGGCTACTGGGAGGTAGAATCCAGGGCCTGCCTCCTCGCCCGCCAGGGAGGGAAGGGACACTTGGAGCCTGCCGCAAGCAGGGGAGGACCGGCTAGAAGACAACTGAAAGAAAGCGGCAAGAGTTCTCCCTCCGGCCTGAGCTGGCTGCTCCGCCGGCAACGTGGGGCGGGATGCCCGCCCCCGACAGCCGCCCGGATCGGTGGCGTGCGTCCGGAGCCCCGGCTGCAGTTTTCAAGCTGAGCCGGCGGCTCCGCCGCCGCCTGGGGCGTGGAAGCGCCTGCCTCTGCCCGCTGGGCAGATCGCCTCCGGGCACCGCGCCAGCTCAGCCTCGTCTGGAGGCCGACCCTTGGGCCTCTCCTCTTCTCTGGGGTGCCCACTGGACCTGCGCCACTCCTGGACCATTAAGCCGTCCCCCGTGGCTCGTGACGGGGTGCCTGAGCCCCAGCGCTCCGTTCCAAAGTTGGGGGGCTCACGGCGGCCGGAAAGATTTCCGGCCACCAGGTCAACCCATTCGGTCCTATGGGTCCACAGGGCCAGCCGCTCCCCGCACTGCCGCCTCAGACCTGCTCCGCACCGCTGGCCCAGCTCCAGGCTGGCGCCCGCTCCGCCCCCGCGCCACGGGCCTGAGAGTCTCCTCCTGCCACTGGGGGAGGCGGTAGCTGCCTGCTTGCCCTCTGCAAGCCGCCTCGAGCCGGCCTTGAATTCCCACACTAAGGAAGCTGCCGCACGGCAGACCCGTTGGGAAGAAAAGAGCAAGGCCAAGGAACCGAGCCTGGACGGAGGGCTTGTCCGGGATTCGCACCCGGGACCTCTTGCTCCCAAAGCAAGAATCATGCTGCTAGACCAACAAGCCACGCCCTTGCTGCCACCTGGCCGTGGAGCCTCACAAGCAAAGTCACCGTAAACTCATTGTGCCGGCCTTTCTCCGCAAAGAGAAAGATCGAAAGAAAACAAACAAACAAAGAAGAGGACCAGAGTTAAAATCCTGAAAGGATTCGGACGCGAGCAACGAATACAAAGTTCTCGGGGCAGGCTTGTAGCAGACGCGGACTAATGTGCTGGTTTGACTCACGTCTCTGGAAGACAGCCGCTCGTTGCACGGGTCATCCGTCCTTCCAAGCTTCCGTTCCTAGCAGAGATGCTCCAGAGGGGAGGGGCTGGAGTGGAGACCAAAGGGAGGAAGCACCGCGGCCCCGTTTCTCACCTCCACCACGTGGAGGGACTGCCACTGTTCTGACGGTCGAAAAGGAGGTTTGGAGGTATAGACCACACGCCTGACGTTCATAGCTTCCAATACGAATGACGATCCACGCGTACAAGCGGTGCAAAGAGAATCAGCGAAGCCTACGACTTGTCTCAGCCCATTGGCTTAGCCTATGTCCTGCCAAATGTGGCCCAAATTACTCCCGGCGGTTGCGACAGCGGTCCTAGTCCACTCCAACGACGTCACAAGAGGGCGGGCCCGGATCCCCCATCCAACCTCCCGGGGCGTGGCACGGTCCAGGCGGGAAGACCGGCTGCGTCGCTGGGGTAGCGAGAGAGAATGGAAGGCCTGAGCACCGGGAAGCGTGGGGGCGGGCAACGCAGAGCGAGCTAGGCGGAAGGCTGAATCACCAAGAGGGCAGCTCCAGGCTCCGAGAGGGAGGGAAGGGCCGCAGAGGAGAAGTCAGAGAGGGTCTAACGCCGGCATGCGGCCTGGGTCCGACCGAGTACCTTCCCCAGGCCTGCCCCGCGGAGGGATCCTGCAGCCGTGAGCAAGACAACGCGGCAAGAGGAGGATTAGCTCGCCCGAACGCTAAACGCGGCCGCAGAGGAATCAGGAGCAGGGCTTGTCCGGGAGTCGAACCCGGGACCTCTCGCACCCGAAGCGAGAATCATGCCCCTAGACCAACAAGCCGGCTCGGTGCAGCTCCCCCTCACCCAGCCCACGCCAGGTCTCACAGGTTTGGCAGAAAGACCAGCGCGCGGGAAGCACAAGCTTCAGAAGGACGGCTCCTCCCTCCATCTTTCCCAGGTCGCCTCCATGCTGGGTCTATCCCACTCCCAGAGCAAACTCCAAATTGACTGCCTAACGTGACTCTCGGGCCACAGGCTGCGGGAGGGTAAGGCAGGCTAAAGTCAGGAAAATAAACAAAGGAACGGCGCCAAAGGAGCTCTTTGGCCGGGCACTGTCCGGGACGGCTCCCAGGCGAAGGGAGAATCACGCCTCTACGAGAACGGGCTGCCTTTGGCCCCGCTGCTTGCCCTCGGGCCTCAGAACTTTTGGCCCAGGACCCAGCGAGCCGTCAGCCAAGGGAAGGGTCCCGGCTTCTCAGTGGCCATCCTACATCGCCACAATACCCTAAGTAACAGGCTGCGTCGGTGCCCTGGGCTACTGGGAGGTAGAATCCAGGGCCTGCCTCCTCGCCCGCCAGGGAGGGAAGGGACACTTGGAGCCTGCCGCAAGCAGGGGAGGACCGGCTAGAAGACAACTGAAAGAAAGCGGCAAGAGTTCTCCCTCCGGCCTGAGCTGGCTGCTCCGCCGGCAACGTGGGGCGGGATGCCCGCCCCCGACAGCCGCCCGGATCGGTGGCGTGCGTCCGGAGCCCCGGCTGCAGTTTTCAAGCTGAGCCGGCGGCTCCGCCGCCGCCTGGGGCGTGGAAGCGCCTGCCTCTGCCCGCTGGGCAGATCGCCTCCGGGCACCTCGCCAGCTCAGCCTCGTCTGGAGGCCGACCCTTGGGCCTCTCCTCTTCTCTGGGGTGCCCACTGGACCTGCGCCACTCCTGGACCATTAAGCCGTCCCCCGTGGCTCGTGACGGGGTGCCTGAGCCCCAGCGCTCCGTTCCAAAGTTGGGGGGCTCACGGCGGCCGGAAAGATTTCCGGCCACCAGGTCAACCCATTCGGTCCTATGGGTCCACAGGGCCAGCCGCTCCCCGCACTGCCGCCTCAGACCTGCTCCGCACCGCTGGCCCAGCTCCAGGCTGGCGCCCGCTCCGCCCCCGCGCCACGGGCCTGAGAGTCTCCTCCTGCCACTGGGGGAGGCGGTAGCTGCCTGCTTGCCCTCTGCAAGCCGCCTCGAGCCGGCCTTGAATTCCCACACTAAGGAAGCTGCCGCACGGCAGACCCGTTGGGAAGAAAAGAGCAAGGCCAAGGAACCGAGCCTGGACGGAGGGCTTGTCCGGGATTCGCACCCGGGACCTCTTGCTCCCAAAGCAAGAATCATGCTGCTAGACCAACAAGCCACGCCCTTGCTGCCACCTGGCCGTGGAGCCTCACAAGCAAAGTCACCGTAAACTCATTGTGCCGGCCTTTCTCCGCAAAGAGAAAGATCGAAAGAAAACAAACAAACAAAGAAGAGGACCAGAGTTAAAATCCTGAAAGGATTCGGACGCGAGCAACGAATACAAAGTTCTCGGGGCAGGCTTGTAGCAGACGCGGACTAATGTGCTGGTTTGACTCACGTCTCTGGAAGACAGCCGCTCGTTGCACGGGTCATCCGTCCTTCCAAGCTTCCGTTCCTAGCAGAGATGCTCCAGAGGGGAGGGGCTGGAGTGGAGACCAAAGGGAGGAAGCACCGCGGCCCCGTTTCTCACCTCCACCACGTGGAGGGACTGCCACTGTTCTGACGGTCGAAAAGGAGGTTTGGAGGTATAGACCACACGCCTGACGTTCATAGCTTCCAATACGAATGACGATCCACGCGTACAAGCGGTGCAAAGAGAATCAGCGAAGCCTACGACTTGTCTCAGCCCATTGGCTTAGCCTATGTCCTGCCAAATGTGGCCCAAATTACTCCCGGCGGTTGCGACAGCGGTCCTAGTCCACTCCAACGACGTCACAAGAGGGCGGGCCCGGATCCCCCATCCAACCTCCCGGGGCGTGGCACGGTCCAGGCGGGAAGACCGGCTGCGTCGCTGGGGTAGCGAGAGAGAATGGAAGGCCTGAGCACCGGGAAGCGTGGGGGCGGGCAACGCAGAGCGAGCTAGGCGGAAGGCTGAATCACCAAGAGGGCAGCTCCAGGCTCCGAGAGGGAGGGAAGGGCCGCAGAGGAGAAGTCAGAGAGGGTCTAACGCCGGCATGCGGCCTGGGTCCGACCGAGTACCTTCCCCAGGCCTGCCCCGCGGAGGGATCCTGCAGCCGTGAGCAAGACAACGCGGCAAGAGGAGGATTAGCTCGCCCGAACGCTAAACGCGGCCGCAGAGGAATCAGGAGCAGGGCTTGTCCGGGAGTCGAACCCGGGACCTCTCGCACCCGAAGCGAGAATCATGCCCCTAGACCAACAAGCCGGCTCGGTGCAGCTCCCCCTCACCCAGCCCACGCCAGGTCTCACAGGTTTGGCAGAAAGACCAGCGCGCGGGAAGCACAAGCTTCAGAAGGACGGCTCCTCCCTCCATCTTTCCCAGGTCGCCTCCATGCTGGGTCTATCCCACTCCCAGAGCAAACTCCAAATTGACTGCCTAACGTGACTCTCGGGCCACAGGCTGCGGGAGGGTAAGGCAGGCTAAAGTCAGGAAAATAAACAAAGGAACGGCGCCAAAGGAGCTCTTTGGCCGGGCACTGTCCGGGACGGCTCCCAGGCGAAGGGAGAATCACGCCTCTACGAGAACGGGCTGCCTTTGGCCCCGCTGCTTGCCCTCGGGCCTCAGAACTTTTGGCCCAGGACCCAGCGAGCCGTCAGCCAAGGGAAGGGTCCCGGCTTCTCAGTGGCCATCCTACATCGCCACAATACCCTAAGTAACAGGCTGCGTCGGTGCCCTGGGCTACTGGGAGGTAGAATCCAGGGCCTGCCTCCTCGCCCGCCAGGGAGGGAAGGGACACTTGGAGCCTGCCGCAAGCAGGGGAGGACCGGCTAGAAGACAACTGAAAGAAAGCGGCAAGAGTTCTCCCTCCGGCCTGAGCTGGCTGCTCCGCCGGCAACGTGGGGCGGGATGCCCGCCCCCGACAGCCGCCCGGATCGGTGGCGTGCGTCCGGAGCCCCGGCTGCAGTTTTCAAGCTGAGCCGGCGGCTCCGCCGCCGCCTGGGGCGTGGAAGCGCCTGCCTCTGCCCGCTGGGCAGATCGCCTCCGGGCACCTCGCCAGCTCAGCCTCGTCTGGAGGCCGACCCTTGGGCCTCTCCTCTTCTCTGGGGTGCCCACTGGACCTGCGCCACTCCTGGACCATTAAGCCGTCCCCCGTGGCTCGTGACGGGGTGCCTGAGCCCCAGCGCTCCGTTCCAAAGTTGGGGGGCTCACGGCGGCCGGAAAGATTTCCGGCCACCAGGTCAACCCATTCGGTCCTATGGGTCCACAGGGCCAGCCGCTCCCCGCACTGCCGCCTCAGACCTGCTCCGCACCGCTGGCCCAGCTCCAGGCTGGCGCCCGCTCCGCCCCCGCGCCACGGGCCTGAGAGTCTCCTCCTGCCACTGGGGGAGGCGGTAGCTGCCTGCTTGCCCTCTGCAAGCCGCCTCGAGCCGGCCTTGAATTCCCACACTAAGGAAGCTGCCGCACGGCAGACCCGTTGGGAAGAAAAGAGCAAGGCCAAGGAACCGAGCCTGGACGGAGGGCTTGTCCGGGATTCGCACCCGGGACCTCTTGCTCCCAAAGCAAGAATCATGCTGCTAGACCAACAAGCCACGCCCTTGCTGCCACCTGGCCGTGGAGCCTCACAAGCAAAGTCACCGTAAACTCATTGTGCCGGCCTTTCTCCGCAAAGAGAAAGATCGAAAGAAAACAAACAAACAAAGAAGAGGACCAGAGTTAAAATCCTGAAAGGATTCGGACGCGAGCAACGAATACAAAGTTCTCGGGGCAGGCTTGTAGCAGACGCGGACTAATGTGCTGGTTTGACTCACGTCTCTGGAAGACAGCCGCTCGTTGCACGGGTCATCCGTCCTTCCAAGCTTCCGTTCCTAGCAGAGATGCTCCAGAGGGGAGGGGCTGGAGTGGAGACCAAAGGGAGGAAGCACCGCGGCCCCGTTTCTCACCTCCACCACGTGGAGGGACTGCCACTGTTCTGACGGTCGAAAAGGAGGTTTGGAGGTATAGACCACACGCCTGACGTTCATAGCTTCCAATACGAATGACGATCCACGCGTACAAGCGGTGCAAAGAGAATCAGCGAAGCCTACGACTTGTCTCAGCCCATTGGCTTAGCCTATGTCCTGCCAAATGTGGCCCAAATTACTCCCGGCGGTTGCGACAGCGGTCCTAGTCCACTCCAACGACGTCACAAGAGGGCGGGCCCGGATCCCCCATCCAACCTCCCGGGGCGTGGCACGGTCCAGGCGGGAAGACCGGCTGCGTCGCTGGGGTAGCGAGAGAGAATGGAAGGCCTGAGCACCGGGAAGCGTGGGGGCGGGCAACGCAGAGCGAGCTAGGCGGAAGGCTGAATCACCAAGAGGGCAGCTCCAGGCTCCGAGAGGGAGGGAAGGGCCGCAGAGGAGAAGTCAGAGAGGGTCTAACGCCGGCATGCGGCCTGGGTCCGACCGAGTACCTTCCCCAGGCCTGCCCCGCGGAGGGATCCTGCAGCCGTGAGCAAGACAACGCGGCAAGAGGAGGATTAGCTCGCCCGAACGCTAAACGCGGCCGCAGAGGAATCAGGAGCAGGGCTTGTCCGGGAGTCGAACCCGGGACCTCTCGCACCCGAAGCGAGAATCATGCCCCTAGACCAACAAGCCGGCTCGGTGCAGCTCCCCCTCACCCAGCCCACGCCAGGTCTCACAGGTTTGGCAGAAAGACCAGCGCGCGGGAAGCACAAGCTTCAGAAGGACGGCTCCTCCCTCCATCTTTCCCAGGTCGCCTCCATGCTGGGTCTATCCCACTCCCAGAGCAAACTCCAAATTGACTGCCTAACGTGACTCTCGGGCCACAGGCTGCGGGAGGGTAAGGCAGGCTAAAGTCAGGAAAATAAACAAAGGAACGGCGCCAAAGGAGCTCTTTGGCCGGGCACTGTCCGGGACGGCTCCCAGGCGAAGGGAGAATCACGCCTCTACGAGAACGGGCTGCCTTTGGCCCCGCTGCTTGCCCTCGGGCCTCAGAACTTTTGGCCCAGGACCCAGCGAGCCGTCAGCCAAGGGAAGGGTCCCGGCTTCTCAGTGGCCATCCTACATCGCCACAATACCCTAAGTAACAGGCTGCGTCGGTGCCCTGGGCTACTGGGAGGTAGAATCCAGGGCCTGCCTCCTCGCCCGCCAGGGAGGGAAGGGACACTTGGAGCCTGCCGCAAGCAGGGGAGGACCGGCTAGAAGACAACTGAAAGAAAGCGGCAAGAGTTCTCCCTCCGGCCTGAGCTGGCTGCTCCGCCGGCAACGTGGGGCGGGATGCCCGCCCCCGACAGCCGCCCGGATCGGTGGCGTGCGTCCGGAGCCCCGGCTGCAGTTTTCAAGCTGAGCCGGCGGCTCCGCCGCCGCCTGGGGCGTGGAAGCGCCTGCCTCTGCCCGCTGGGCAGATCGCCTCCGGGCACCTCGCCAGCTCAGCCTCGTCTGGAGGCCGACCCTTGGGCCTCTCCTCTTCTCTGGGGTGCCCACTGGACCTGCGCCACTCCTGGACCATTAAGCCGTCCCCCGTGGCTCGTGACGGGGTGCCTGAGCCCCAGCGCTCCGTTCCAAAGTTGGGGGGCTCACGGCGGCCGGAAAGATTTCCGGCCACCAGGTCAACCCATTCGGTCCTATGGGTCCACAGGGCCAGCCGCTCCCCGCACTGCCGCCTCAGACCTGCTCCGCACCGCTGGCCCAGCTCCAGGCTGGCGCCCGCTCCGCCCCCGCGCCACGGGCCTGAGAGTCTCCTCCTGCCACTGGGGGAGGCGGTAGCTGCCTGCTTGCCCTCTGCAAGCCGCCTCGAGCCGGCCTTGAATTCCCACACTAAGGAAGCTGCCGCACGGCAGACCCGTTGGGAAGAAAAGAGCAAGGCCAAGGAACCGAGCCTGGACGGAGGGCTTGTCCGGGATTCGCACCCGGGACCTCTTGCTCCCAAAGCAAGAATCATGCTGCTAGACCAACAAGCCACGCCCTTGCTGCCACCTGGCCGTGGAGCCTCACAAGCAAAGTCACCGTAAACTCATTGTGCCGGCCTTTCTCCGCAAAGAGAAAGATCGAAAGAAAACAAACAAACAAAGAAGAGGACCAGAGTTAAAATCCTGAAAGGATTCGGACGCGAGCAACGAATACAAAGTTCTCGGGGCAGGCTTGTAGCAGACGCGGACTAATGTGCTGGTTTGACTCACGTCTCTGGAAGACAGCCGCTCGTTGCACGGGTCATCCGTCCTTCCAAGCTTCCGTTCCTAGCAGAGATGCTCCAGAGGGGAGGGGCTGGAGTGGAGACCAAAGGGAGGAAGCACCGCGGCCCCGTTTCTCACCTCCACCACGTGGAGGGACTGCCACTGTTCTGACGGTCGAAAAGGAGGTTTGGAGGTATAGACCACACGCCTGACGTTCATAGCTTCCAATACGAATGACGATCCACGCGTACAAGCGGTGCAAAGAGAATCAGCGAAGCCTACGACTTGTCTCAGCCCATTGGCTTAGCCTATGTCCTGCCAAATGTGGCCCAAATTACTCCCGGCGGTTGCGACAGCGGTCCTAGTCCACTCCAACGACGTCACAAGAGGGCGGGCCCGGATCCCCCATCCAACCTCCCGGGGCGTGGCACGGTCCAGGCGGGAAGACCGGCTGCGTCGCTGGGGTAGCGAGAGAGAATGGAAGGCCTGAGCACCGGGAAGCGTGGGGGCGGGCAACGCAGAGCGAGCTAGGCGGAAGGCTGAATCACCAAGAGGGCAGCTCCAGGCTCCGAGAGGGAGGGAAGGGCCGCAGAGGAGAAGTCAGAGAGGGTCTAACGCCGGCATGCGGCCTGGGTCCGACCGAGTACCTTCCCCAGGCCTGCCCCGCGGAGGGATCCTGCAGCCGTGAGCAAGACAACGCGGCAAGAGGAGGATTAGCTCGCCCGAACGCTAAACGCGGCCGCAGAGGAATCAGGAGCAGGGCTTGTCCGGGAGTCGAACCCGGGACCTCTCGCACCCGAAGCGAGAATCATGCCCCTAGACCAACAAGCCGGCTCGGTGCAGCTCCCCCTCACCCAGCCCACGCCAGGTCTCACAGGTTTGGCAGAAAGACCAGCGCGCGGGAAGCACAAGCTTCAGAAGGACGGCTCCTCCCTCCATCTTTCCCAGGTCGCCTCCATGCTGGGTCTATCCCACTCCCAGAGCAAACTCCAAATTGACTGCCTAACGTGACTCTCGGGCCACAGGCTGCGGGAGGGTAAGGCAGGCTAAAGTCAGGAAAATAAACAAAGGAACGGCGCCAAAGGAGCTCTTTGGCCGGGCACTGTCCGGGACGGCTCCCAGGCGAAGGGAGAATCACGCCTCTACGAGAACGGGCTGCCTTTGGCCCCGCTGCTTGCCCTCGGGCCTCAGAACTTTTGGCCCAGGACCCAGCGAGCCGTCAGCCAAGGGAAGGGTCCCGGCTTCTCAGTGGCCATCCTACATCGCCACAATACCCTAAGTAACAGGCTGCGTCGGTGCCCTGGGCTACTGGGAGGTAGAATCCAGGGCCTGCCTCCTCGCCCGCCAGGGAGGGAAGGGACACTTGGAGCCTGCCGCAAGCAGGGGAGGACCGGCTAGAAGACAACTGAAAGAAAGCGGCAAGAGTTCTCCCTCCGGCCTGAGCTGGCTGCTCCGCCGGCAACGTGGGGCGGGATGCCCGCCCCCGACAGCCGCCCGGATCGGTGGCGTGCGTCCGGAGCCCCGGCTGCAGTTTTCAAGCTGAGCCGGCGGCTCCGCCGCCGCCTGGGGCGTGGAAGCGCCTGCCTCTGCCCGCTGGGCAGATCGCCTCCGGGCACCTCGCCAGCTCAGCCTCGTCTGGAGGCCGACCCTTGGGCCTCTCCTCTTCTCTGGGGTGCCCACTGGACCTGCGCCACTCCTGGACCATTAAGCCGTCCCCCGTGGCTCGTGACGGGGTGCCTGAGCCCCAGCGCTCCGTTCCAAAGTTGGGGGGCTCACGGCGGCCGGAAAGATTTCCGGCCACCAGGTCAACCCATTCGGTCCTATGGGTCCACAGGGCCAGCCGCTCCCCGCACTGCCGCCTCAGACCTGCTCCGCACCGCTGGCCCAGCTCCAGGCTGGCGCCCGCTCCGCCCCCGCGCCACGGGCCTGAGAGTCTCCTCCTGCCACTGGGGGAGGCGGTAGCTGCCTGCTTGCCCTCTGCAAGCCGCCTCGAGCCGGCCTTGAATTCCCACACTAAGGAAGCTGCCGCACGGCAGACCCGTTGGGAAGAAAAGAGCAAGGCCAAGGAACCGAGCCTGGACGGAGGGCTTGTCCGGGATTCGCACCCGGGACCTCTTGCTCCCAAAGCAAGAATCATGCTGCTAGACCAACAAGCCACGCCCTTGCTGCCACCTGGCCGTGGAGCCTCACAAGCAAAGTCACCGTAAACTCATTGTGCCGGCCTTTCTCCGCAAAGAGAAAGATCGAAAGAAAACAAACAAACAAAGAAGAGGACCAGAGTTAAAATCCTGAAAGGATTTGGACGCGAGCAACGAATACAAAGTTCTCGGGGCAGGCTTGTAGCAGACGCGGACTAATGTGCTGGTTTGACTCACGTCTCTGGAAGACAGCCGCTCGTTGCACGGGTCATCCGTCCTTCCAAGCTTCCGTTCCTAGCAGAGATGCTCCAGAGGGGAGGGGCTGGAGTGGAGACCAAAGGGAGGAAGCACCGCGGCCCCGTTTCTCACCTCCACCACGTGGAGGGACTGCCACTGTTCTGACGGTCGAAAAGGAGGTTTGGAGGTATAGACCACACGCCTGACGTTCATAGCTTCCAATACGAATGACGATCCACGCGTACAAGCGGTGCAAAGAGAATCAGCGAAGCCTACGACTTGTCTCAGCCCATTGGCTTAGCCTATGTCCTGCCAAATGTGGCCCAAATTACTCCCGGCGGTTGCGACAGCGGTCCTAGTCCACTCCAACGACGTCACAAGAGGGCGGGCCCGGATCCCCCATCCAACCTCCCGGGGCGTGGCACGGTCCAGGCGGGAAGACCGGCTGTGTCGCTGGGGTACCGAGAGAGAATGGAAGGCCTGAGCACCGGGAAGCGTGGGGGCGGGCAACGCAGAGCGAGCTAGGCGGAAGGCTGAATCACCAAGAGGGCAGCTCCAGGCTCCGAGAGGGAGGGAAGGGCCGCAGAGGAGAAGTCAGAGAGGGTCTAACGCCGGCATGCGGCCTGGGTCCGACCGAGTACCTTCCCCAGGCCTGCCCCGCGGAGGGATCCTGCAGCCGTGAGCAAGACAACGCGGCAAGAGGAGGATTAGCTCGCCCGAACGCTAAACGCGGCCGCAGAGGAATCAGGAGCAGGGCTTGTCCGGGAGTCGAACCCGGGACCTCTCGCACCCGAAGCGAGAATCATGCCCCTAGACCAACAAGCCGGCTCGGTGCAGCTCCCCCTCACCCAGCCCACGCCAGGTCTCACAGGTTTGGCAGAAAGACCAGCGCGCGGGAAGCACAAGCTTCAGAAGGACGGCTCCTCCCTCCATCTTTCCCAGGTCGCCTCCATGCTGGGTCTATCCCACTCCCAGAGCAAACTCCAAATTGACTGCCTAACGTGACTCTCGGGCCACAGGCTGCGGGAGGGTAAGGCAGGCTAAAGTCAGGAAAATAAACAAAGGAACGGCGCCAAAGGAGCTCTTTGGCCGGGCACTGTCCGGGACGGCTCCCAGGCGAAGGGAGAATCACGCCTCTACGAGAACGGGCTGCCTTTGGCCCCGCTGCTTGCCCTCGGGCCTCAGAACTTTTGGCCCAGGACCCAGCGAGCCGTCAGCCAAGGGAAGGGTCCCGGCTTCTCAGTGGCCATCCTACATCGCCACAATACCCTAAGTAACAGGCTGCGTCGGTGCCCTGGGCTACTGGGAGGTAGAATCCAGGGCCTGCCTCCTCGCCCGCCAGGGAGGGAAGGGACACTTGGAGCCTGCCGCAAGCAGGGGAGGACCGGCTAGAAGACAACTGAAAGAAAGCGGCAAGAGTTCTCCCTCCGGCCTGAGCTGGCTGCTCCGCCGGCAACGTGGGGCGGGATGCCCGCCCCCGACAGCCGCCCGGATCGGTGGCGTGCGTCCGGAGCCCCGGCTGCAGTTTTGAAGCTGAGCCGGCGGCTCCGCCGCCGCCTGGGGCGTGGAAGCGCCTGCCTCTGCCCACTGGGCAGATCGCCTCCGGGCACCTCGCCAGCTCAGCCTCGTCTGGAGGCCGACCCTTGGGCCTCTCCTCTTCTCTGGGGTGCCCACTGGACCTGCGCCACTCCTGGACCATTAAGCCGTCCCCCGTGGCTCGTGACGGGGTGCCTGAGCCCCAGCGCTCCGTTCCAAAGTTGGGGGGCTCACGGAGGCCGGAAAGATTTCCGGCCACCAGGTCAACCCATTCGGTCCTATGGGTCCACAGGGCCAGCCGCTCCCCGCACTGCCGCCTCAGACCTGCTCCGCACCGCTGGCCCAGCTCCAGGCTGGCGCCCGCTCCGCCCCCGCGCCACGGGCCTGAGAGTCTCCTCCTGCCACTGGGGGAGGCGGTAGCTGCCTGCTTGCCCTCTGCAAGCCGCCTCGAGCCGGCCTTGAATTCCCACACTAAGGAAGCTGCCGCACGGCAGACCCGTTGGGAAGAAAAGAGCAAGGCCAAGTCACCGAGCCTGGACGGAGGGCTTATCCGGGATTCGCACCCGGGACCTCTTGCTCCAAAGCAAGAATCATGCTGCTAGACCAACAAGCCATGCCCTTGCTGCCACCTGGCCGTGGAGCCTCACAAGCAAAGTCACCGTAAACTCATTGTGCCGGCCTTTCTCCGCAAAGAGAAAGATCGAAAGAAAACAAACAAACAAAGAAGAGGACCAGAGTTAAAATCCTGAAAGGATTTGGATGCGAGCAACGAATACAAAGTTCTCGGGGCAGGCTTGTAGCAGACGCGGACTAATGTGCTGGTTTGACTCACGTCTCTGGAAGACAGCCGCTCGTTGCACGGGTCATCCGTCCTTCCAAGCTTCCGTTCCTAGCAGAGATGCTCCAGAGGGGAGGGGCTGGAGTGGAGACCAAAGGGAGGAAGCACCGCGGCCCCGTTTCTCACCTCCACCACGTGGAGGGACTGCCACTGTTCTGACGGTCGAAAAGGAGGTTTGGAGGTATAGACCACACGCCTGACGTTCATAGCTTCCAATACGAATGACGATCCACGCGTACAAGCGGTGCAAAGAGAATCAGCGAAGCCTACGACTTGTCTCAGCCCATTGGCTTAGCCTATGTCCTGCCAAATGTGGCCCAAATTACTCCCGGCGGTTGCGACAGCGGTCCTAGTCCACTCCAACGACGTCACAAGAGGGCGGGCCCGGATCCCCCATCCAACCTCCCGGGGCGTGGCACGGTCCAGGCGGGAAGACCGGCTGCGTCGCTGGGGTAGCGAGAGAGAATGGAAGGCCTGAGCACCGGGAAGCGTGGGGGCGGGCAACGCAGAGCGAGCTAGGCGGAAGGCTGAATCACCAAGAGGGCAGCTCCAGGCTCCGAGAGGGAGGGAAGGGCCGCAGAGGAGAAGTCAGAGAGGGTCTAACGCCGGCATGCGGCCTGGGTCCGACCGAGTACCTTCCCCAGGCCTGCCCCGCGGAGGGATCCTGCAGCCGTGAGCAAGACAACGCGGCAAGAGGAGGATTAGCTCGCCCGAACGCTAAACGCGGCCGCAGAGGAATCAGGAGCAGGGCTTGTCTGGGAGTCGAACCCGGGACCTCTCGCACCCGAAGCGAGAATCATGCCCCTAGACCAACAAGCCGGCTCGGTGCAGCTCCCCCTCACCCAGCCCACGCCAGGTCTCACAGGTTTGGCAGAAAGACCAGCGCGCGGGAAGCACAAGCTTCAGAAGGACGGCTCCTCCCTCCATCTTTCCCAGGTCGCCTCCATGCTGGGTCTATCCCACTCCCAGAGCAAACTCCAAATTGACTGCCTAACGTGACTCTCGGGCCACAGGCTGCGGGAGGGTAAGGCAGGCTAAAGTCAGGAAAATAAACAAAGGAACGGCGCCAAAGGAGCTCTTTGGCCGGGCACTGTCCGGGACGGCTCCCAGGCGAAGGGAGAATCACGCCTCTACGAGAACGGGCTGCCTTTGGCCCCGCTGCTTGCCCTCGGGCCTCAGAACTTTTGGCCCAAGACCCAGCGAGCCGTCAGCCAAGGGAAGGGTCCCGGCTTCTCAGTGGCCATCCTACATCGCCACAATACCCTAAGTAACAGGCTGCGTCGGTGCCCTGGGCTACTGGGAGGTAGAATCCAGGGCCTGCCTCCTCGCCCGCCAGGGAGGGAAGGGACACTTGGAGCCTGCCGCAAGCAGGGGAGGACCGGCTAGAAGACAACTGAAAGAAAGCGGCAAGAGTTCTCCCTCCGGCCTGAGCTGGCTGCTCCGCCGGCAACGTGGGGCGGGATGCCCGCCCCCGACAGCCGCCCGGATCGGTGGCGTGCGTCCGGAGCCCCGGCTGCAGTTTTCAAGCTGAGCCGGCGGCTCCGCCGCCGCCTGGGGCGTGGAAGCGCCTGCCTCTGCCCGCTGGGCAGATCGCCTCCGGGCACCTCGCCAGCTCAGCCTCGTCTGGAGGCCGACCCTTGGGCCTCTCCTCTTCACTGGGGTGCCCACTGGACCTGCGCCACTCCTGGACCATTAAGCCGTCCCCCGTGGCTCGTGACGGGGTGCCTGAGCCCCAGCGCTCCGTTCCAAAGTTGGGGGGCTCACGGCGGCCGGAAAGATTTCCGGCCACCAGGTCAACCCATTCGGTCCTATGGGTCCACAGGGCCAGCCGCTCCCCGCACTGCCGCCTCAGACCTGCTCCGCACCGCTGGCCCAGCTCCAGGCTGGCGCCCGCTCCGCCCCCGCGCCACGGGCCTGAGAGTCTCCTCCTGCCACTGGGGGAGGCGGTAGCTGCCTGCTTGCCCTCTGCAAGCCGCCTCGAGCTGGCCTTGAATTCCCACACTAAGGAAGCTGCCGCACGGCAGACCCGTTGGGAAGAAAAGAGCAAGGCCAAGGAACCGAGCCTGGACGGAGGGCTTGTCCGGGATTCGCACCCGGGACCTCTTGCTCCCAAAGCAAGAATCATGCTGCTAGACCAACAAGCCACGCCCTTGCTGCCACCTGGCCGTGGAGCCTCACAAGCAAAGTCACCGTAAACTCATTGTGCCGGCCTTTCTCCGCAAAGAGAAAGATCGAAAGAAAACAAACAAACAAAGAAGAGGACCAGAGTTAAAATCCTGAAAGGATTCGGACGCGAGCAACGAATACAAAGTTCTCGGGGCAGGCTTGTAGCAGACGCGGACTAATGTGCTGGTTTGACTCACGTCTCTGGAAGACAGCCGCTCGTTGCACGGGTCATCCGTCCTTCCAAGCTTCCGTTCCTAGCAGAGATGCTCCAGAGGGGAGGGGCTGGAGTGGAGACCAAAGGGAGGAAGCACCGCGGCCCCGTTTCTCACCTCCACCACGTGGAGGGACTGCCACTGTTCTGACGGTCGAAAAGGAGGTTTGGAGGTATAGACCACACGCCTGACATTCATAGCTTCCAATACGAATGACGATCCACGCGTACAAGCGGTGCAAAGAGAATCAGCGAAGCCTACGACTTGTCTCAGCCCATTGGCTTAGCCTATGTCCTGCCAAATGTGGCCCAAATTACTCCCGGCGGTTGCGACAGCGGTCCTAGTCCACTCCAACGACATCACAAGAGGGCGGGCCCGGATCCCCCATCCAACCTCCCGGGGCGTGGCACGGTCCAGGCGGGAAGACCGGCTGCGTCGCTGGGGTAGCGAGAGAGAATGGAAGGCCTGAGCACCGGGAAGCGTGGGGGCGGGCAACGCAGAGCGAGCTAGGCGGAAGGCTGAATCACCAAGAGGGCAGCTCCAGGCTCCGAGAGGGAGGGAAGGGCCGCAGAGGAGAAGTCAGAGAGGGTCTAACGCCGGCATGCGGCCTGGGTCCGACCGAGTACCTTCCCCAGGCCTGCCCCGCGGAGGGATCCTGCAGCCGTGAGCAAGACAACGCGGCAAGAGGAGGATTAGCTCGCCCGAACGCTAAACGCGGCCGCAGAGGAATCAGGAGCAGGGCTTGTCCGGGAGTCGAACCCGGGACCTCTCGCACCCGAAGCGAGAATCATGCCCCTAGACCAACAAGCCGGCTCGGTGCAGCTCCCCCTCACCCAGCCCACGCCAGGTCTCACAGGTTTGGCAGAAAGACCAGCGCGCGGGAAGCACAAGCTTCAGAAGGACGGCTCCTCCCTCCATCTTTCCCAGGTCGCCTCCATGCTGGGTCTATCCCACTCCCAGAGCAAACTCCAAATTGACTGCCTAACGTGACTCTCGGGCCACAGGCTGCGGGAGGGTAAGGCAGGCTAAAGTCAGGAAAATAAACAAAGGAACGGCGCCAAAGGAGCTCTTTGGCCGGGCACTGTCCGGGACGGCTCCCAGGCGAAGGGAG
Organism: Pelodiscus sinensis; assembly: GCF_052426305.1. Classification (NCBI taxonomy): domain Eukaryota; kingdom Metazoa; phylum Chordata; order Testudines; family Trionychidae; genus Pelodiscus; species Pelodiscus sinensis. Next base: position 44,684,633 of record NC_143061.1, on the reverse strand, counting down.
AATCACGCCTCTACGAGAACGGGCTGCCTTTGGCCCCGCTGCTTGCCCTCGGGCCTCAGAACTTTTGGCCCAAGACCCAGCGAGCCGTCAGCCAAGGGAAGGGTCCCGGCTTCTCAGTGGCCATCCTACATCGCCACAATACCCTAAGTAACAGGCTGCGTCGGTGCCCTGGGCTACTGGGAGGTAGAATCCAGGGCCTGCCTCCTCGCCCGCCAGGGAGGGAAGGGACACTTGGAGCCTGCCGCAAGCAGGGGAGGACCGGCTAGAAGACAACTGAAAGAAAGCGGCAAGAGTTCTCCCTCCGGCCTGAGCTGGCTGCTCCGCCGGCAACGTGGGGCGGGATGCCCGCCCCCGACAGCCGCCCGGATCGGTGGCGTGCGTCCGGAGCCCCGGCTGCAGTTTTCAAGCTGAGCCGGCGGCTCCGCCGCCGCCTGGGGCGTGGAAGCGCCTGCCTCTGCCCGCTGGGCAGATCGCCTCCGGGCACCTCCCCAGCTCAGCCTCGTCTGGAGGCCGACCCTTGGGCCTCTCCTCTTCTCTGGGGTGCCCACTGGACCTGCGCCACTCCTGGACCATTAAGCCGTCCCCCGTGGCTCGTGACGGGGTGCCTGAGCCCCAGCGCTCCGTTCCAAAGTTGGGGGGCTCACGGCGGCCGGAAAGATTTCCGGCCACCAGGTCAACCCATTCGGTCCTATGGGTCCACAGGGCCAGCCGCTCCCCGCACTGCCGCCTCAGACCTGCTCCGCACCGCTGGCCCAGCTCCAGGCTGGCGCCCGCTCCGCCCCCGCGCCACGGGCCTGAGAGTCTCCTCCTGCCACTGGGGGAGGCGGTAGCTGCCTGCTTGCCCTCTGCAAGCCGCCTCGAGCCGGCCTTGAATTCCCACACTAAGGAAGCTGCCGCACGGCAGACCCGTTGGGAAGAAAAGAGCAAGGCCAAGGAACCGAGCCTGGACGGAGGGCTTGTCCGGGATTCGCACCCGGGACCTCTTGCTCCCAAAGCAAGAATCATGCTGCTAGACCAACAAGCCACGCCCTTGCTGCCACCTGGCCGTGGAGCCTCACAAGCAAAGTCACCGTAAACTCATTGTGCCGGCCTTTCTCCGCAAAGAGAAAGATCGAAAGAAAACAAACAAACAAAGAAGAGGACCAGAGTTAAAATCCTGAAAGGATTCGGACGCGAGCAACGAATACAAAGTTCTCGGGGCAGGCTTGTAGCAGACGCGGACTAATGTGCTGGTTTGACTCACGTCTCTGGAAGACAGCCGCTCGTTGCACGGGTCATCCGTCCTTCCAAGCTTCCGTTCCTAGCAGAGATGCTCCAGAGGGGAGGGGCTGGAGTGGAGACCAAAGGGAGGAAGCACCGCGGCCCCGTTTCTCACCTCCACCACGTGGAGGGACTGCCACTGTTCTGACGGTCGAAAAGGAGGTTTGGAGGTATAGACCACACGCCTGACGTTCATAGCTTCCAATACGAATGACGATCCACGCGTACAAGCGGTGCAAAGAGAATCAGCGAAGCCTACGACTTGTCTCAGCCCATTGGCTTAGCCTATGTCCTGCCAAATGTGGCCCAAATTACTCCCGGCGGTTGCGACAGCGGTCCTAGTCCACTCCAACGACGTCACAAGAGGGCGGGCCCGGATCCCCCATCCAACCTCCCGGGGCGTGGCACGGTCCAGGCGGGAAGACCGGCTGCGTCGCTGGGGTAGCGAGAGAGAATGGAAGGCCTGAGCACCGGGAAGCGTGGGGGCGGGCAACGCAGAGCGAGCTAGGCGGAAGGCTGAATCACCAAGAGGGCAGCTCCAGGCTCCGAGAGGGAGGGAAGGGCCGCAGAGGAGAAGTCAGAGAGGGTCTAACGCCGGCATGCGGCCTGGGTCCGACCGAGTACCTTCCCCAGGCCTGCCCCGCGGAGGGATCCTGCAGCCGTGAGCAAGACAACGCGGCAAGAGGAGGATTAGCTCGCCCGAACGCTAAACGCGGCCGCAGAGGAATCAGGAGCAGGGCTTGTCCGGGAGTCGAACCCGGGACCTCTCGCACCCGAAGCGAGAATCATGCCCCTAGACCAACAAGCCGGCTCGGTGCAGCTCCCCCTCACCCAGCCCACGCCAGGTCTCACAGGTTTGGCAGAAAGACCAGCGCGCGGGAAGCACAAGCTTCAGAAGGACGGCTCCTCCCTCCATCTTTCCCAGGTCGCCTCCATGCTGGGTCTATCCCACTCCCAGAGCAAACTCCAAATTGACTGCCTAACGTGACTCTCGGGCCACAGGCTGCGGGAGGGTAAGGCAGGCTAAAGTCAGGAAAATAAACAAAGGAACGGCGCCAAAGGAGCTCTTTGGCCGGGCACTGTCCGGGACGGCTCCCAGGCGAAGGGAGAATCACGCCTCTACGAGAACGGGCTGCCTTTGGCCCCGCTGCTTGCCCTCGGGCCTCAGAACTTTTGGCCCAGGACCCAGCGAGCCGTCAGCCAAGGGAAGGGTCCCGGCTTCTCAGTGGCCATCCTACATCGCCACAATACCCTAAGTAACAGGCTGCGTCGGTGCCCTGGGCTACTGGGAGGTAGAATCCAGGGCCTGCCTCCTCGCCCGCCAGGGAGGGAAGGGACACTTGGAGCCTGCCGCAAGCAGGGGAGGACCGGCTAGAAGACAACTGAAAGAAAGCGGCAAGAGTTCTCCCTCCGGCCTGAGCTGGCTGCTCCGCCGGCAACGTGGGGCGGGATGCCCGCCCCCGACAGCCGCCCGGATCGGTGGCGTGCGTCCGGAGCCCCGGCTGCAGTTTTCAAGCTGAGCCGGCGGCTCCGCCGCCGCCTGGGGCGTGGAAGCGCCTGCCTCTGCCCGCTGGGCAGATCGCCTCCGGGCACCTCCCCAGCTCAGCCTCGTCTGGAGGCCGACCCTTGGGCCTCTCCTCTTCTCTGGGGTGCCCACTGGACCTGCGCCACTCCTGGACCATTAAGCCGTCCCCCGTGGCTCGTGTCGGGGTGCCTGAGCCCCAGCGCTCCGTTCCAAAGTTGGGGGGCTCACGGCGGCCGGAAAGATTTCCGGCCACCAGGTCAACCCATTCGGTCCTATGGGTCCACAGGGCCAGCCGCTCCCCGCACTGCCGCCTCAGACCTGCTCCGCACCGCTGGCCCAGCTCCAGGCTGGCGCCCGCTCCGCCCCCGCGCCACGGGCCTGAGAGTCTCCTCCTGCCACTGGGGGAGGCGGTAGCTGCCTGCTTGCCCTCTGCAAGCCGCCTCGAGCCGGCCTTGAATTCCCACACTAAGGAAGCTGCCGCACGGCAGACCCGTTGGGAAGAAAAGAGCAAGGCCAAGGAACCGAGCCTGGACGGAGGGCTTGTCCGGGATTCGCACCCGGGACCTCTTGCTCCCAAAGCAAGAATCATGCTGCTAGACCAACAAGCCACGCCCTTGCTGCCACCTGGCCGTGGAGCCTCACAAGCAAAGTCACCGTAAACTCATTGTGCCGGCCTTTCTCCGCAAAGAGAAAGATCGAAAGAAAACAAACAAACAAAGAAGAGGACCAGAGTTAAAATCCTGAAAGGATTCGGACGCGAGCAACGAATACAAAGTTCTCGGGGCAGGCTTGTAGCAGACGCGGACTAATGTGCTGGTTTGACTCACGTCTCTGGAAGACAGCCGCTCGTTGCACGGGTCATCCGTCCTTCCAAGCTTCCGTTCCTAGCAGAGATGCTCCAGAGGGGAGGGGCTGGAGTGGAGACCAAAGGGAGGAAGCACCGCGGCCCCGTTTCTCACCTCCACCACGTGGAGGGACTGCCACTGTTCTGACGGTCGAAAAGGAGGTTTGGAGGTATAGACCACACGCCTGACGTTCATAGCTTCCAATACGAATGACGATCCACGCGTACAAGCGGTGCAAAGAGAATCAGCGAAGCCTACGACTTGTCTCAGCCCATTGGCTTAGCCTATGTCCTGCCAAATGTGGCCCAAATTACTCCCGGCGGTTGCGACAGCGGTCCTAGTCCACTCCAACGACGTCACAAGAGGGCGGGCCCGGATCCCCCATCCAACCTCCCGGGGCGTGGCACGGTCCAGGCGGGAAGACCGGCTGCGTCGCTGGGGTAGCGAGAGAGAATGGAAGGCCTGAGCACCGGGAAGCGTGGGGGCGGGCAACGCAGAGCGAGCTAGGCGGAAGGCTGAATCACCAAGAGGGCAGCTCCAGGCTCCGAGAGGGAGGGAAGGGCCGCAGAGGAGAAGTCAGAGAGGGTCTAACGCCGGCATGCGGCCTGGGTCCGACCGAGTACCTTCCCCAGGCCTGCCCCGCGGAGGGATCCTGCAGCCGTGAGCAAGACAACGCGGCAAGAGGAGGATTAGCTCGCCCGAACGCTAAACACGGCCGCAGAGGAATCAGGAGCAGGGCTTGTCCGGGAGTCGAACCCGGGACCTCTCGCACCCGAAGCGAGAATCATGCCCCTAGACCAACAAGCCGGCTCGGTGCAGCTCCCCCTCACCCAGCCCACGCCAGGTCTCACAGGTTTGGCAGAAAGACAAGCGCGCGGGAAGCACAAGCTTCAGAAGGACGGCTCCTCCCTCCATCTTTCCCAGGTCGCCTCCATGCTGGGTCTATCCCACTCCCAGAGCAAACTCCAAATTGACTGCCTAACGTGACTCTCGGGCCACAGGCTGCGGGAGGGTAAGGCAGGCTAAAGTCAGGAAAATAAACAAAGGAACGGCGCCAAAGGAGCTCTTTGGCCGGGCACTGTCCGGGACGGCTCCCAGGCGAAGGGAGAATCACGCCTCTACGAGAGCGGGCTGCCTTTGGCCCCGCTGCTTGCCCTCGGGCCTCAGAACTTTTGGCCCAAGACCCAGCGAGCCGTCAGCCAAGGGAAGGGTCCCGGCTTCTCAGTGGCCATCCTACATCGCCACAATACCCTAAGTAACAGGCTGCGTCGGTGCCCTGGGCTACTGGGAGGTAGAATCCAGGGCCTGCCTCCTCGCCCGCCAGGGAGGGAAGGGACACTTGGAGCCTGCCGCAAGCAGGGGAGGACCGGCTAGAAGACAACTGAAAGAAAGCGGCAAGAGTTCTCCCTCCGGCCTGAGCTGGCTGCTCCGCCGGCAACGTGGGGCGGGATGCCCGCCCCCGACAGCCGCCCGGATCGGTGGCGTGCGTCCGGAGCCCCGGCTGCAGTTTTCAAGCTGAGCCGGCGGCTCCGCCGCCGCCTGGGGCGTGGAAGCGCCTGCCTCTGCCCGCTGGGCAGATCGCCTCCGGGCACCTCCCCAGCTCAGCCTCGTCTGGAGGCCGACCCTTGGGCCTCTCCTCTTCTCTGGGGTGCCCACTGGACCTGCGCCACTCCTGGACCATTAAGCCATCCCCCGTGGCTCGTGTCGGGGTGCCTGAGCCCCAGCGCTCCGTTCCAAAGTTGGGGGGCTCACGGCGGCCGGAAAGATTTCCGGCCACCAGGTCAACCCATTCGGTCCTATGGGTCCACAGGGCCAGCCGCTCCCCGCACTGCCGCCTCAGACCTGCTCCGCACCGCTGGCCCAGCTCCAGGCTGGCGCCCGCTCCGCCCCCGCGCCACGGGCCTGAGAGTCTCCTCCTGCCACTGGGGGAGGCGGTAGCTGCCTGCTTGCCCTCTGCAAGCCGCCTCGAGCCGGCCTTGAATTCCCACACTAAGGAAGCTGCCGCACGGCAGACCCGTTGGGAAGAAAAGAGCAAGGCCAAGGAACCGAGCCTGGACGGAGGGCTTGTCCGGGATTCGCACCCAGGACCTCTTGCTCCCAAAGCAAGAATCATGCTGCTAGACCAACAAGCCACGCCCTTGCTGCCACCTGGCCGTGGAGCCTCACAAGCAAAGTCACCGTAAACTCATTGTGCCGGCCTTTCTCCGCAAAGAGAAAGATCGAAAGAAAACAAACAAACAAAGAAGAGGACCAGAGTTAAAATCCTGAAAGGATTCGGACGCGAGCAACGAATACAAAGTTCTCGGGGCAGGCTTGTAGCAGACGCGGACTAATGTGCTGGTTTGACTCACGTCTCTGGAAGACAGCCGCTCGTTGCACGGGTCATCCGTCCTTCCAAGCTTCCGTTCCTAGCAGAGATGCTCCAGAGGGGAGGGGCTGGAGTGGAGACCAAAGGGAGGAAGCACCGCGGCCCCGTTTCTCACCTCCACCACGTGGAGGGACTGCCACTGTTCTGACGGTCGAAAAGGAGGTTTGGAGGTATAGACCACACGCCTGACGTTCATAGCTTCCAATACGAATGACGATCCACGCGTACAAGCGGTGCAAAGAGAATCAGCGAAGCCTACGACTTGTCTCAGCCCATTGGCTTAGCCTATGTCCTGCCAAATGTGGCCCAAATTACTCCCGGCGGTTGCGACAGCGGTCCTAGTCCACTCCAACGACGTCACAAGAGGGCGGGCCCGGATCCCCCATCCAACCTCCCGGGGCGTGGCACGGTCCAGGCGGGAAGACCGGCTGCGTCGCTGGGGTAGCGAGAGAGAATGGAAGGCCTGAGCACCGGGAAGCGTGGGGGCGGGCAACGCAGAGCGAGCTAGGCGGAAGGCTGAATCACCAAGAGGGCAGCTCCAGGCTCCGAGAGGGAGGGAAGGGCCGCAGAGGAGAAGTCAGAGAGGGTCTAACGCCGGCATGCGGCCTGGGTCCGACCGAGTACCTTCCCCAGGCCTGCCCCGCGGAGGGATCCTGCAGCCGTGAGCAAGACAACGCGGCAAGAGGAGGATTAGCTCGCCCGAACGCTAAACGCGGCCGCAGAGGAATCAGGAGCAGGGCTTGTCCGGGAGTCGAACCCGGGACCTCTCGCACCCGAAGCGAGAATCATGCCCCTAGACCAACAAGCCGGCTCGGTGCAGCTCCCCCTCACCCAGCCCACGCCAGGTCTCACAGGTTTGGCAGAAAGACAAGCGCGCGGGAAGCACAAGCTTCAGAAGGACGGCTCCTCCCTCCATCTTTCCCAGGTCGCCTCCATGCTGGGTCTATCCCACTCCCAGAGCAAACTCCAAATTGACTGCCTAACGTGACTCTCGGGCCACAGGCTGCGGGAGGGTAAGGCAGGCTAAAGTCAGGAAAATAAACAAAGGAACGGCGCCAAAGGAGCTCTTTGGCCGGGCACTGTCCGGGACGGCTCCCAGGCGAAGGGAGAATCACGCCTCTACGAGAACGGGCTGCCTTTGGCCCCGCTGCTTGCCCTCGGGCCTCAGAACTTTTGGCCCAGGACCCAGCGAGCCGTCAGCCAAGGGAAGGGTCCCGGCTTCTCAGTGGCCATCCTACATCGCCACAATACCCTAAGTAACAGGCTGCGTCGGTGCCCTGGGCTACTGGGAGGTAGAATCCAGGGCCTGCCTCCTCGCCCGCCAGGGAGGGAAGGGACACTTGGAGCCTGCCGCAAGCAGGGGAGGACCGGCTAGAAGACAACTGAAAGAAAGCGGCAAGAGTTCTCCCTCCGGCCTGAGCTGGCTGCTCCGCCGGCAACGTGGGGCGGGATGCCCGCCCCCGACAGCCGCCCGGATCGGTGGCGTGCGTCCGGAGCCCCGGCTGCAGTTTTCAAGCTGAGCCGGCGGCTCCGCCGCCGCCTGGGGCGTGGAAGCGCCTGCCTCTGCCCGCTGGGCAGATCGCCTCCGGGCACCTCCCCAGCTCAGCCTCGTCTGGAGGCCGACCCTTGGGCCTCTCCTCTTCTCTGGGGTGCCCACTGGACCTGCGCCACTCCTGGACCATTAAGCCGTCCCCCGTGGCTCGTGACGGGGTGCCTGAGCCCCAGCGCTCCGTTCCAAAGTTGGGGGGCTCACGGCGGCCGGAAAGATTTCCGGCCACCAGGTCAACCCATTCGGTCCTATGGGTCCACAGGGCCAGCCGCTCCCCGCACTGCCGCCTCAGACCTGCTCCGCACCGCTGGCCCAGCTCCAGGCTGGCGCCCGCTCCGCCCCCGCGCCACGGGCCTGAGAGTCTCCTCCTGCCACTGGGGGAGGCGGTAGCTGCCTGCTTGCCCTCTGCAAGCCGCCTCGAGCCGGCCTTGAATTCCCACACTAAGGAAGCTGCCGCACGGCAGACCCGTTGGGAAGAAAAGAGCAAGGCCAAGGAACCGAGCCTGGACGGAGGGCTTGTCCGGGATTCGCACCCGGGACCTCTTGCTCCCAAAGCAAGAATCATGCTGCTAGACCAACAAGCCACGCCCTTGCTGCCACCTGGCCGTGGAGCCTCACAAGCAAAGTCACCGTAAACTCATTGTGCCGGCCTTTCTCCGCAAAGAGAAAGATCGAAAGAAAACAAACAAACAAAGAAGAGGACCAGAGTTAAAATCCTGAAAGGATTCGGACGCGAGCAACGAATACAAAGTTCTCGGGGCAGGCTTGTAGCAGACGCGGACTAATGTGCTGGTTTGACTCACGTCTCTGGAAGACAGCCGCTCGTTGCACGGGTCATCCGTCCTTCCAAGCTTCCGTTCCTAGCAGAGATGCTCCAGAGGGGAGGGGCTGGAGTGGAGACCAAAGGGAGGAAGCACCGCGGCCCCGTTTCTCACCTCCACCACGTGGAGGGACTGCCACTGTTCTGACGGTCGAAAAGGAGGTTTGGAGGTATAGACCACACGCCTGACGTTCATAGCTTCCAATACGAATGACGATCCACGCGTACAAGCGGTGCAAAGAGAATCAACGAAGCCTACGACTTGTCTCAGCCCATTGGCTTAGCCTATGTCCTGCCAAATGTGGCCCAAATTACTCCCGGCGGTTGCGACAGCGGTCCTAGTCCACTCCAACGACGTCACAAGAGGGCGGGCCCGGATCCCCCATCCAACCTCCCGGGGCGTGGCACGGTCCAGGCGGGAAGACCGGCTGCGTCGCTGGGGTAGCGAGAGAGAATGGAAGGCCTGAGCACCGGGAAGCGTGGGGGCGGGCAACGCAGAGCGAGCTAGGCGGAAGGCTGAATCACCAAGAGGGCAGCTCCAGGCTCCGAGAGGGAGGGAAGGGCCGCAGAGGAGAAGTCAGAGAGGGTCTAACGCCGGCATGCGGCCTGGGTCCGACCGAGTACCTTCCCCAGGCCTGCCCCGCGGAGGGATCCTGCAGCCGTGAGCAAGACAACGCGGCAAGAGGAGGATTAGCTCGCCCGAACGCTAAACGCGGCCGCAGAGGAATCAGGAGCAGGGCTTGTCCGGGAGTCGAACCCGGGACCTCTCGCACCCGAAGCGAGAATCATGCCCCTAGACCAACAAGCCGGCTCGGTGCAGCTCCCCCTCACCCAGCCCACGCCAGGTCTCACAGGTTTGGCAGAAAGACAAGCGCGCGGGAAGCACAAGCTTCAGAAGGACGGCTCCTCCCTCCATCTTTCCCAGGTCGCCTCCATGCTGGGTCTATCCCACTCCCAGAGCAAACTCCAAATTGACTGCCTAACGTGACTCTCAGGCCACAGGCTGCGGGAGGGTAAGGCAGGCTAAAGTCAGGAAAATAAACAAAGGAACGGCGCCAAAGGAGCTCTTTGGCCGGGCACTGTCCGGGACGGCTCCCAGGCGAAGGGAGAATCACGCCTCTACGAGAACGGGCTGCCTTTGGCCCCGCTGCTTGCCCTCGGGCCTCAGAACTTTTGGCCCAAGACCCAGCGAGCCGTCAGCCAAGGGAAGGGTCCCGGCTTCTCAGTGGCCATCCTACATCGCCACAATACCCTAAGTAACAGGCTGCGTCGGTGCCCTGGGCTACTGGGAGGTAGAATCCAGGGCCTGCCTCCTCGCCCGCCAGGGAGGGAAGGGACACTTGGAGCCTGCCGCAAGCAGGGGAGGACCGGCTAGAAGACAACTGAAAGAAAGCGGCAAGAGTTCTCCCTCCGGCCTGAGCTGGCTGCTCCGCCGGCAACGTGGGGCGGGATGCCCGCCCCCGACAGCCGCCCGGATCGGTGGCGTGCGTCCGGAGCCCCGGCTGCAGTTTTCAAGCTGAGCCGGCGGCTCCGCCGCCGCCTGGGGCGTGGAAGCGCCTGCCTCTGCCCGCTGGGCAGATCGCCTCCGGGCACCTCCCCAGCTCAGCCTCGTCTGGAGGCCGACCCTTGGGCCTCTCCTCTTCTCTGGGGTGCCCACTGGACCTGCGCCACTCCTGGACCATTAAGCCGTCCCCCGTGGCTCGTGTCGGGGTGCCTGAGCCCCAGCGCTCCGTTCCAAAGTTGGGGGGCTCACGGCGGCCGGAAAGATTTCCGGCCACCAGGTCAACCCATTCGGTCCTATGGGTCCACAGGGCCAGCCGCTCCCCGCACTGCCGCCTCAGACCTGCTCCGCACCGCTGGCCCAGCTCCAGGCTGGCGCCCGCTCCGCCCCCGCGCCACGGGCCTGAGAGTCTCCTCCTGCCACTGGGGGAGGCGGTAGCTGCCTGCTTGCCCTCTGCAAGCCGCCTCGAGCCGGCCTTGAATTCCCACACTAAGGAAGCTGCCGCACGGCAGACCCGTTGGGAAGAAAAGAGCAAGGCCAAGGAACCGAGCCTGGACGGAGGGCTTGTCCGGGATTCGCACCCGGGACCTCTTGCTCCCAAAGCAAGAATCATGCTGCTAGACCAACAAGCCACGCCCTTGCTGCCACCTGGCCGTGGAGCCTCACAAGCAAAGTCACCGTAAACTCATTGTGCCGGCCTTTCTCCGCAAAGAGAAAGATCGAAAGAAAACAAACAAACAAAGAAGAGGACCAGAGTTAAAATCCTGAAAGGATTCGGACGCGAGCAACGAATACAAAGTTCTCGGGGCAGGCTTGTAGCAGACGCGGACTAATGTGCTGGTTTGACTCACGTCTCTGGAAGACAGCCGCTCGTTGCACGGGTCATCCGTCCTTCCAAGCTTCCGTTCCTAGCAGAGATGCTCCAGAGGGGAGGGGCTGGAGTGGAGACCAAAGGGAGGAAGCACCGCGGCCCCGTTTCTCACCTCCACCACGTGGAGGGACTGCCACTGTTCTGACGGTCGAAAAGGAGGTTTGGAGGTATAGACCACACGCCTGACGTTCATAGCTTCCAATACGAATGACGATCCACGCGTACAAGCGGTGCAAAGAGAATCAGCGAAGCCTACGACTTGTCTCAGCCCATTGGCTTAGCCTATGTCCTGCCAAATGTGGCCCAAATTACTCCCGGCGGTTGCGACAGCGGTCCTAGTCCACTCCAACGACGTCACAAGAGGGCGGGCCCGGATCCCCCATCCAACCTCCCGGGGCGTGGCACGGTCCAGGCGGGAAGACCGGCTGCGTCGCTGGGGTAGCGAGAGAGAATGGAAGGCCTGAGCACCGGGAAGCGTGGGGGCGGGCAACGCAGAGCGAGCTAGGCGGAAGGCTGAATCACCAAGAGGGCAGCTCCAGGCTCCGAGAGGGAGGGAAGGGCCGCAGAGGAGAAGTCAGAGAGGGTCTAACGCCGGCATGCGGCCTGGGTCCGACCGAGTACCTTCCCCAGGCCTGCCCCGCGGAGGGATCCTGCAGCCGTGAGCAAGACAACGCGGCAAGAGGAGGATTAGCTCGCCCGAACGCTAAACGCGGCCGCAGAGGAATCAGGAGCAGGGCTTGTCCGGGAGTCGAACCCGGGACCTCTCGCACCCGAAGCGAGAATCATGCCCCTAGACCAACAAGCCGGCTCGGTGCAGCTCCCCCTCACCCAGCCCACGCCAGGTCTCACAGGTTTGGCAGAAAGACAAGCGCGCGGGAAGCACAAGCTTCAGAAGGACGGCTCCTCCCTCCATCTTTCCCAGGTCGCCTCCATGCTGGGTCTATCCCACTCCCAGAGCAAACTCCAAATTGACTGCCTAACGTGACTCTCGGGCCACAGGCTGCGGGAGGGTAAGGCAGGCTAAAGTCAGGAAAATAAACAAAGGAACGGCGCCAAAGGAGCTCTTTGGCCGGGCACTGTCCGGGACGGCTCCCAGGCGAAGGGAGAATCACGCCTCTACGAGAACGGGCTGCCTTTGGCCCCGCTGCTTGCCCTCGGGCCTCAGAACTTTTGGCCCAGGACCCAGCGAGCCGTCAGCCAAGGGAAGGGTCCCGGCTTCTCAGTGGCCATCCTACATCGCCACAATACCCTAAGTAACAGGCTGCGTCGGTGCCCTGGGCTACTGGGAGGTAGAATCCAGGGCCTGCCTCCTCGCCCGCCAGGGAGGGAAGGGACACTTGGAGCCTGCCGCAAGCAGGGGAGGACCGGCTAGAAGACAACTGAAAGAAAGCGGCAAGAGTTCTCCCTCCGGCCTGAGCTGGCTGCTCCGCCGGCAACGTGGGGCGGGATGCCCGCCCCCGACAGCCGCCCGGATCGGTGGCGTGCGTCCGGAGCCCCGGCTGCAGTTTTCAAGCTGAGCCGGCGGCTCCGCCGCCGCCTGGGGCGTGGAAGCGCCTGCCTCTGCCCGCTGGGCAGATCGCCTCCGGGCACCTCCCCAGCTCAGCCTCGTCTGGAGGCCGACCCTTGGGCCTCTCCTCTTCTCTGGGGTGCCCACTGGACCTGCGCCACTCCTGGACCATTAAGCCGTCCCCCGTGGCTCGTGTCGGGGTGCCTGAGCCCCAGCGCTCCGTTCCAAAGTTGGGGGGCTCACGGCGGCCGGAAAGATTTCCGGCCACCAGGTCAACCCATTCGGTCCTATGGGTCCACAGGGCCAGCCGCTCCCCGCACTGCCGCCTCAGACCTGCTCCGCACCGCTGGCCCAGCTCCAGACTGGCGCCCGCTCCGCCCCCGCGCCACGGGCCTGAGAGTCTCCTCCTGCCACTGGGGGAGGCGGTAGCTGCCTGCTTGCCCTCTGCAAGCCGCCTCGAGCCGGCCTTGAATTCCCACACTAAGGAAGCTGCCGCACGGCAGACCCGTTGGGAAGAAAAGAGCAAGGCCAAGGAACCGAGCCTGGACGGAGGGCTTGTCCGGGATTCGCACCCGGGACCTCTTGCTCCCAAAGCAAGAATCATGCTGCTAGACCAACAAGCCACGCCCTTGCTGCCACCTGGCCGTGGAGCCTCACAAGCAAAGTCACCGTAAACTCATTGTGCCGGCCTTTCTCCGCAAAGAGAAAGATCGAAAGAAAACAAACAAACAAAGAAGAGGACCAGAGTTAAAATCCTGAAAGGATTCGGACGCGAGCAACGAATACAAAGTTCTCGGGGCAGGCTTGTAGCAGACGTGGACTAATGTGCTGGTTTGACTCACGTCTCTGGAAGACAGCCGCTCGTTGCACGGGTCATCCGTCCTTCCAAGCTTCCGTTCCTAGCAGAGATGCTCCAGAGGGGAGGGGCTGGAGTGGAGACCAAAGGGAGGAAGCACCGCGGCCCCGTTTCTCACCTCCACCACGTGGAGGGACTGCCACTGTTCTGACGGTCGAAAAGGAGGTTTGGAGGTATAGACCACACGCCTGACGTTCATAGCTTCCAATACGAATGACGATCCACGCGTACAAGCGGTGCAAAGAGAATCAGCGAAGCCTACGACTTGTCTCAGCCCATTGGCTTAGCCTATGTCCTGCCAAATGTGGCCCAAATTACTCCCGGCGGTTGCGACAGCGGTCCTAGTCCACTCCAACGACGTCACAAGAGGGCGGGCCCGGATCCCCCATCCAACCTCCCGGGGCGTGGCACGGTCCAGGCGGGAAGACCGGCTGCGTCGCTGGGGTAGCGAGAGAGAATGGAAGGCCTGAGCACCGGGAAGCGTGGGGGCCGGCAACGCAGAGCGAGCTAGGCGGAAGGCTGAATCACCAAGAGGGCAGCTCCAGGCTCCGAGAGGGAGGGAAGGGCCGCAGAGGAGAAGTCAGAGAGGGTCTAACGCCGGCATGCGGCCTGGGTCCGACCGAGTACCTTCCCCAGGCCTGCCCCGCGGAGGGATCCTGCAGCCATGAACAAGACAACGCGGCAAGAGGAGGATTAGCTCGCCCGAACGCTAAACGCGGCCGCAAAGGAATCAGGAGCAGGGCTTGTCCGGGAGTCGAACCCGGGACCTCTCGCACCCGAAGCAAGAATCATGCCCCTAGACCAACAAGCCGGCTCGGTCCAGCTCCCCCTCACCCAGCCCACGCCAGGTCTCACAGGTTTGGCAGAATGACAAGCGCGCGGGAAGCACAAGCTTCAGAAGGACGGCTCCTCCCTCCATCTTTCCCAGGTCGCCTCCATGCTGGGTCTATCCCACTCCCAGAGCAAACTCCAAATTGACTGCCTAACGTGACTCTCGGGCCACAGGCTGCGGGAGGGTAAGGCAGGCTAAAGTCAGGAAAATAAACAAAGGAACGGCGCCAAAGGAGCTCTTTGGCCGGGCACTGTCCAGGACGGCTCCCAGGCGAAGGGAGAATCACGCCTCTACGAGAACGGGCTGCCTTTGGCCCCGCTGCTTGCCCTCGGGCCTCAGAACTTTTGGCCCAAGACCCAGCGAGCCGTCAGCCAAGGGAAGGGTCCCGGCTTCTCAGTGGCCATCCTACATCCTGCCTTTGGCCCCGCTGCTTGCTCCCCACAGCGCCAGCTGCTCCCTGCAAGAGGAGGATTAGCTCGCCCAAACGCTAAATGCAGCAGCAGCAGCAGCCCCAGGGGAATCAGGAGCAGGGCTTGTCCGGGAGTCGAACCCAGGAGCTCTTGCACCGGAAGCGAGAATCGCACCCCTAGACCAACAAGCTGGCCCAGTGCAGCCGCCCAGTGCAGCCACCCACCCCGCGCCAGGTCTCACAGGTTTGGCAGAAAGACAAGCGTGCAGGAAGCACAAGCTTCAGAAGGGCAGCTCCTCCCTTCATCTTTCCTAGGTCGCCTCCATGCTGGGTCTATCCCACTCCCAGAGCAAACTCCAAATTGATTGCCTAACGTGACTCTCGGGCCACAGGCTGCGGGAGGGTAAAGCAGGCTAAAGTCAGAAAAATAAACAAAGGAACTGCGCCAAATGAGCTCTTTGTCCGTGCACTGTCCGGGACCGATGTACGGGATTGCTCCCAGACGAAGCGAGAATGACGCCTCTATGAGAATGGGCTGCCTTTGGCCTTGCTGCTTGCGGTTGGGACAGAAGGTGGAGGCCCTCGTAGACTTGGGCTGCAGCCAAACGATAGTACGGGAAGACCTGATCCGGGTACAGGGTCCCCGAAGACCGCCGGTACAGGTGCATTGTGTGCACGGCGATGTACCCCATTATGCAACGGCATGGGCCCAGATTGTGGACGGAACCCTCAGGAGCTGGGCTTATGTGGTAGTTGGTCCTAGGCTGGTCTACCCCGCTCTCCTGGAACGTGACTGGGAGGGTTTCCGACGTGCGATGGACAAATCGGGGCGTCAGAGGAGCTGAGAAGACACAGAAGGAATGCTGGGTGAGAATCCGGGGCCGCTGATCCCCCAGCTAGCCCCCCGGGGGGTGCTGGCCACGCAGGAAAGGGGCCATCAGCCGGACCCTTCACCCCCATTGGAACCCTGGGACGGCGACTTCCTCCGAGAGCAGAGGGATGACCCCACACTGCAATATGTCTGGGAGGCAGCCGAAAGAGAAGGGGCGGCCGAAGAGGATGATGGCAGTCGGAGAGGTGGTCCCTGGTTTGAGGTACGTCGTGACCGCTTGTACCGGGTCACAGAAGGGGCAGAGGAGTATGGGACTCTTAGGCAGCTAGTGATCCCCACCCGGTACCGGCATCCCCTCATGGGCTTAGCCCATGACAACCCCTGTTCGGGCCATCTGGACTATGAAAAGACGGTGCGCAGGATCCTCCAGCGTTTCTACTGGCCCGGGGTTTACAGGGCGGTTAAGGACTTTTGTCTGTCGTGCCCGGAGTGCCAACGGATGAACCCCAGAGGAGCCCCCAAGGCCCGCTTGGTGTCTATGCCCATTATAAGCATCCCATTCGAACGAGTGACTATGGACCTAATTGGCCCATTAGAAAAAACGACCTCCGGGTGTCAATACGTCCTCGTGGTCGTAGACTACGCCACCCGGTACCCCGAGGCCGTCCCCTTAAGAACAACAATGGCAAAAGTGTTAGCGGCAGAGCTAGTAAAGATCTTCGCCTGGGTGGGGGTGGCCAAAGGGATCCTCACTGATCAGGGGACGAACTTTATGTCGCGGCTCATGACCGAGCTATGCCGGCTGTTGCGTATAAAGATGATACGGACGTCAGTCTATCACCCCCAAACCAACGGGCTCGTAGAGCGATTTAATAGGATACTGAAGGGCATGCTACGGAAGTTCATAGAACAAGACCCCCGGGGCTGGGATCGCATGCTGCCCGCACTAATATTCGCTGTGCGCAAGGTTCCACAAGCCTCAACGGGGTTCTCCCCTTTCGAGCTCCTCTATGGGAGGCAATCCCGGGGGATATTGGACATTGTACGGGAGAACTGGGAGGAACAGGAAACACGAGTGAAAGGCTCGGTCCCCTATATTCTGGACCTAAGGCAAAAGTTAAAGACTCTAGAGGAATTCGCCCAGTTGTACCAATGGGAGGCACAGGCATGACAGGCGACCTATTACAATGTGGGGGCCTGTCTCCGAACATTTCAACCAGGGGACCGGGTCTTGCTCTTGTTGCCGTCCCAAGACTCTAAGCTACTAGCTAAGTGGCAGGGACCCTTCGAGGTGGTCAGAAAAGTGGGTGAGGTGGACTATGAGATACGCCTACCCGGGAGCCGTAGAGAAACGAAAGTTTACCATGTTAACCTCTTGAAGGCCTGGAGACAACAAGAAGCCCTGGTAGTGAACTCTGAGGACCCCGAAGTGGACCTGGGGCCAGGAGTTGCGGGAAACTCCGATCCGCCGGAGCCGGGGGTGAACCCTGCGTCGATGCCGAGGCAGAGAGAGGGATTGGAAGCCTTGCTCCACGAATTCGCAGGGGTTCTGACCGACAAACTGGGATGGACAACTCAAGCATACCACCACGTGGAGACTGAACCTGGGAAAATGGTGAGGGACCCCGTACGCCCCCTCCCTAGGAAGATGCGGGAGACGGTGAGGGAGGAGACCCAGAAAATGCTCCAATGGGGAATAGTGATAGAGATGTAGCCATGTTAGTCTGGGGAGTGATTGAGGAGTCGCAGAGCGCATGGCGGAGCCCTATCGTATTAATAGGTCCCAAAACCCGATGGCTCGACGCGCTTTTGTATCGACTTCCAAAAAGTCAACGCTTCGACGCCTACCCTATGCCTAGGGTGAACGAACTATTGGACCGACTCAGGCAAACACGCTACCTGTCGACCATCGACCTAAGCAAAGGGTATTGGCAAATCCCCCTCACCGCCACCTCAAGGGAGAAAACAGCCTTCTCGACGCCCTTCGGATTATACCAATTAGTTAGAATGCCGTTCAGATTGCATGGGGCAGCGGCCACGTTTCAACGCCTAATGGATAACATTCTGAAGGACCATCACCAGTACGCGGCCGTGTACATTGACGACATTATAGTGTACAGCGAGTCGTGGGAAGAACATCTGAGATGACTCCGGGCCGTCCTGAGAACACTGCAGGAGGCAGGGCTATTGGCCAACCCCCGTAAGTGCCACTTCAGAGAGCGAGAAGTGACGTATCTAGGCTACACGGTAAGAAAGGGCCGTGTAAAACCCCTAATCGATAAGGTGAGGGCCTTACGGGAATACCCGCCCCCCCCCAAAACAAAGAGGCAGGTACGGCAATATTTAGGCCTGGCCAGTTATTACCGGTGCTTTGTACCACACTTCGCATCCCTGGCCGCCCCT
Source organism: Pelodiscus sinensis (assembly GCF_052426305.1). NCBI lineage: Eukaryota > Metazoa > Chordata > Testudines > Trionychidae > Pelodiscus > Pelodiscus sinensis. Next base: position 44,667,055 of record NC_143061.1, on the reverse strand, counting down.
CTAAGGGTATGTCTACACTTCAGCGCTAATTCAAACTAACTTAGTTCGAATTAGTTAATTCGAACTAAGCTAATTCGAACTAACGCATCTAGAACTAAAAACTAGTTCGAATTAGCCCAGGGCAGACGAAGGAAGCCTGAGGGCTGGCGCGTTACGGCAGACGCCCCGCCAGCTGGACCGGATGCCGTAAGCATTCTGAGTCCTTAGGGCCCTAGGCTGGGGTCCATGAGAGGGGGCGGGCCTGGACCCCCCTCTCCCTGCTACGGGAAGCCCGGAGACCCCTGGTGTTAAAGGGGCCCCCTGGGCCAAGAAGATAGTTGACTGGGGAAGCCAGACGGTGAACCTCTGGGTGAGGGGAGCACGAGACTCAGGCGGAGAGTACGAGGTGCCAGTGGGCACCCCAATAGATTCCTTTACAGAGGTATAGACCACACACCTGATGTTCATAGCTTCCAATATGAAAGATGATCCATGCGCACATGCAATACAAAGTAAATCAGCTCTCACCGTTGAAAAGTAGACCCCCAGTGCTCCTTTCTAAAGTTGAGGGTTGAATGCGCCCGGAAAGATTTTTGGACCCCAGGTCACCCCATTCATCCCAATGGGTGCCCAGTGCCAGCCACTTCCGGAACTTCTGTGTTAGACCTGCCTAACATGATCTCGAGCCACTTGCAGGCTAAAGTATGGAAAATAAGCAAAGGAACGGCACTAAACAAGCTCTTTTTTATCCTAAGTAGCACTCTCCATTATGCATGCGTTCAACATCTTTGAAATAAGTGCATGTGTGGGGTTCTGTCCCAGAGCGGGAGGTCCCCTCCCTTTCTCTGGCACCTGCTTTTGTGTGTGGATGTGCCCATTGTTGGGCAGGCTTTCAGTTATCTGGCCATAGACATCCTAATTCCTGCGACTGCTGTGAATATCCCCACTCCACCGCTTCCTGAAGCTATTGTCTCTGTTTCGCTCCCTCCCCATTCTGGCAAATGGGAGCTGTGAGGATTATTATAAGGACTGTGTACTACTATGGCACTCTGACTGCAGAATTTGCATCCCACAAAATATTTTAAAATACTTTTTCATGAAAGATTTATTTTAAAACTCCCCAAGGCCACAGATTCCTCATCCTAGGATTGGTATCGCTTCCACCACTCAAAACCTCCTTTGAAAAAAAAAACCTTTTGAAAACCCAAGAAGGTGCACTTGGTAATTCCTACTTTTGATGAAGTTCCAAGCTCTTTGTAACCTTCCCTCAGGAGAGAAATTTTAAACTTGGCTGTTGCAATCAGCTGAAAAGGGAACTTTAATTTCAGAGCAACTGAAAAAAATGTTTAAAAAAACCACAGTGAATTGTTTCCCTGGGATTCAGCTTGGAAAGTTACTGTGTTAAAGGGTAACACATAGAGAAGTCCAACAAATCCAAAAATAAAGAAAATAACCTAACTGTGTCTAACTAAATGTTCCCTGTTCGTCTCACATATCTGTTGTCCTTCCCTAGGCGTGGATGTCACTGGATTCTCCATTGCAGGCTCCATGGACTATTTCATGTTCTATTCAGCTCTGCTCTGACCACACAATATGAACAGAAAGGGCTATAGCTTCCAAATCAAAAGCCCATTATCTGTTTCCATTTGCTATCCTTGCACCTTGCCAACTTATTTCCTGCTTCCCTAGCATGCTGGTGACTCTCTTGGACCCACTATCTATGGTTTTAATCCTTACTGGCAAGGCAGTTAGGGCTAGATTAAAAGACTTTGGCTAACTGAATGACTGGGATGTCCAGAAAATGTTTTACCCTCTCCTCCCATCCATTCACCACAACTTCTACTCTACTTTGCACTGCTTAGGCCTCAGCTGGAGTACTGTGTCCAGTTCTGGGCACCAGATTTCAATAAAAATGTGGTGTAATTGGAGAAGGTCCAGAGAAGAGCAACAAAAATTATTACAATTCTAGAAAACATGACCTTTGAAGAAAGACTGAAAAAGAACTGTGCTTGTTTAGTTTAGAAAATAGAAAACTAAGAAGGAACATGATAGCAGTTTTCAAGTGTCTGAAAGGGTGTTACAAGGAGCAGTGAGAAAAACTGTTCTTCTTGGCCTTTGATGATAGGACAAGAAACAATAGGCTTAAATTGCAGCAAAGGATGTTTAGGTTGGATGTTAAGAAAAACTTCCTAAATGTCAGGGTGGTTAAACACTGAAATAAATTGCTTAGGGAGGTTGTGGAATCTCCATCACTGGAGATATTTAAGTACAGGTTAGACAAAGATCTACCAGAGATGATCTAGATGGTGCTTGGTCCTGCCATGAGGGCAAGGGTCTGGACTTGATGACCTCTCAAGGATTCTTTCAGTTCTAGTATTTTATGATTTTATGAACTGTGCTGTGGGCAGAGGCAGTACATGAAGCTGCCTTCCCATCCCTCATGCCCCCAGCCAGGCTCATGCAGAGACGTGCCATCAGCTGGCTGCTTCTGGAAGTCTTTCAGGTTTGCCGCAGACAGAGGCTACTCTGTGGGAGGCAAAGCAGTTTCTGTCCATTGGGAGCTATGACCCTTTGTGGACAGGGGCTGCTGCTGGACCAGCCTCTGTCCCTGGCCAGCCCAGGCTGCTGTGGACAAAGGCTGCTTCATGACAGCCTTCCCTGCCCTCTCCTCCTCACTGTAGCCTCTGTCCATGGGGAGTTCAGACCCCTTGGACACAGGTGCTGCCACTGCACACTGCTGGCTCTGTATCAGAAGCAGCAGCATGGGGCAGCATGGGGCAGCAGGCAGCCAGTCTGCAAGGGGAGCTGGTTTTACAGAGAAAGCAGCGCAGAGTGGCAGGAGCTCCTTGGGTATGTCTACACTACAAAGTTAGTTCGAACTAACAGACGTTAGTTCGAACTAACTTTCCTAGGCGCTACACTAGCGTTCCATTAGTTCGAACTTAATTCTAACTAACGGAGCGCTTAGTTCGAACTAGTTAAACCTCATTTTATGAGGATTAAGCCTAGTTCGAACTAGCTAGTTCGAATTAAGGGCTGTGTAGACCCTTAATTCGAACTAGTAGGAGGCTAAGGCTTCCCAGGTTTCCCTGGTGGCCACTCTGGCCAACACCAGGGAAACTCTATTGCCCCCCTCCCGGCCCCGGAGCCCTTAAAGGGCCACGGGCTGGCTACACAGTTTGTGCCAGTTGCAAGGCTGCAAGCACCCAGCCAGCAGACCCTGCACCTGCCACACCATGAGCCAGCCACCCGAGGACTCCCAGCCCTCCACTGCTCCCCAGGACCAGCCTGGCGGCTCCCAGGAGCCTGCCTGGGGGCGCAAAAGGTGGGCGCCCGCTTGGTCAAGTGCGGAAATTGTGGACCTCATCGAGGTTTGGGGGGAAGCCTCCAATGTCCACGATCTCCGCACTAGCCACAGGAACGCGGCCGTCTACAGCCGCATGGCTGCCAGCCTGGCCGCCAGGGGCCACCAGCGCAGCCGGGAGCAGGTCCGCTGCAAAATTAAGGACCTGCGGCAGTCCTACTCCCGGGCCTGCCAGCCAGGGGCCGACCCAGAGGCCTGCCCCCACTTCCACGCCCTGGACCGCCTCCTGGGGGCTCATGCCGTCCCTTCCCCCCGGGACGTGATTGACCCCGGGGCAGAGGGCCCGCTCCTGGAGACGGAGGAGGAGGAGGAGGGCTCTGAGAGCCAGGAGCCTGCCGCCAGCCTGCCCAGGACCCGGGACCCCCGAGGCACCCCACAGAGCCGCTCGCCTGTGTCGTCTGAGGCCGGGGAGGCGTCCACCTGTGAGTACCATCGTGTTCCCCTTATGTGTACGGGGGGCTGGGGCGAAAGGGAGCCCCGGGACCGTGCGCCTGGGCCTTGCCCACCAAGGAGCAGCAGCTGGGGATCCTGCAGGGGCCCTGGCCTTGCAGAGGGGAGCTGGGTTTCACACACCTGTGCCTCTGGGGTAATTGACCGCTGGTCTTGTTGCACCACAGCCGCAGCACCTGGGCCTGCAGGGCGCACCACACCGCCTGCAGCAGCTGCCTGTGCCCGGGCAAACAGGAGAGCCAGGAACGAGGAGGAGTACCAAAGGCGGCACCTCTGGTTCATGGACCACCAGCTCCGCACCCAGGACCACTGGGTCCACGAGGACCTGAGGCTGCGCCGGAGGAGTCTGGAGGCCCTGGAGGAGCAGGGCCATGCCCTGCGACGCCACTTCCAGAGCCTGCTGGACCGCTTCCCATTTCCTCCGCCCCCTGCTCCTCCTGCTCCCCCTGCTCCTCCTGCTCCCGCTCCTGCTTCCACTCCTGCTTCCTCCACACCCCCTGTCCCTCCTGTCCCTCCTGCCCCCCCCCACAACCATTTCCCACCGACGCCCCCGGACCCGCAGTGTGGCGAGATGGGAGAGGCAGCCGGACTCCCACCCCTGAGCTTTCCTTTCCCTTCCTCCCTTCCCTCCCCTTCCAGCTCCCTCGTCCCAGGTTTCCCCCTCAACTCTCCCACCCTCCCCCTTCCCTCCCCCCACCCCAGTTATGTTAAATAAAAAGACGTTTTTGTTTCAAAAACAGGTGTCTTTATTTTACAGTAGGTAGGGAGGAGAAAGGGGAAGGGGGGTAGGGTGGAAGAAGGCCCCAGTGGGGCATGCAGGGAGAGGTCAGTCCTCCTCCTCCACCAGGAAACTCTCTCGCAGGGCTTCCCGTATCCGGACGGCCCCCTGCTGGGCTTCCCGGATGGCGGCGGTGCGGGGCTGACCGTAGTGGCCAGCCATGCGGTCAGCCTCAGCCATCCAGGCTGGCAGGAAAGCCTCCCCCTTTCTCTCACACAAATTGTGGAGCACACAACATGCTGCCACCACGGGAGGGATGTTGTGCTCGGCCAGGTCCAGACGGGTGAGGAGGTATCGAAAGCGGGCTTTCAGTCGCCCGAAGGCCCCCTCCACCACTATGCTGGCCCTGGTCAGCCTGGCATTGAAGGCCTGGCGGGAGGGATTGAGGTGCCCCGTGTAGGGCTTCATGAGCCAGGGCTGCAGTGGGTAGGCGGCATTCCCCAGGCACACGGGCATGTCCACGTCCCCGACCCTGATGTGGCGGTCGGGATAGAAGGTCCCAGCCTGCAGCCGCTGGCACACGGAGGAGTTGAGGTACACCCGGGCGTCATGTGCTTTGCCGGACCAGCCCACATTAATGTCCGTGAACTGGCCCCGGTGGTCACACACGGCCTGCAGGATCACGGAGAAGTACCCTTGCGGTTCACGTAACGGGACGCCTGGTGTTCCGGGGCACGGATGGGGATGTGCGTCCCATCGATGGCCCCCTCCCCCCCCGCAGTTGGGGAAGCCGAGGGTGCCGAAGCCCTGGATGACAGCGTCTGGGTCAGCGAGGCGGACCACCCTGCGGAGCAGCACCCGGTTGATGGCCTTGACCACCTGCAGAGAGAGACACAGCAAAGCGCCAATCAGTGGGGCGCCCGGGTGGCTGGGAGCGTTTGTGCCCTGGCAGTGCCCTGTGCCCCACTTCCAGTAGCAACCCCCCTGGCGGCGTGTAGTACGGCCGGGACAGCCCGACCCCTCCGGTGCGGGGCGCTTTCGCCTCCTCCCGCCCCCCCTTTGTCCCTGGGGCGGCCCATCCCCTTCTCGCAGCCCCCCTCCCCTCCGGCTCGGTGGCCGACGAGTGCCATACCTGCATGAGCACCGCTCCGACGGTGGATCTCCCCACGCCGAACTGGTTCCCGATGGATCGGTAGCTGTCCGGCGTGGAGAGCTTCCAGAGGGCAATGGCCACCTGCTTGTGGAGGGGGATGGTGGGCCTCATGCGAGTGTCCCTTCTGCGCACGGCAGGGGCGAACCACTCGCAGAGCTCCAGGAAGGTGTCCCTCCTCATCCTGAAGTTCTGGGTCCACTGTCGGTCCTCCCAGCACTCCAGGACGATGCGGTCCCACCAGTCGGTGCTGGTGTCCAGATGCCAGACGCGGCGGGGCACGCCAGTGCGCCTCCGCAGCTCCTCCACGGCCCCCAGGGCGGCCAGGTGGAGAGGCAGGGGGCTGACGTTCACCAGGTGGTGCCATGCAGCCTCGAGCCATTGCTGGCAGGCTTGCAGCAGCAAGTCCAGAAAGTGCACCAGAAGGTGCAGGGCGAGCTCTGGCTCCATGTTGCCACCTGCGGCGGCCCCCCCGAAGGGAAGCACCGATACAGACGGGCACAGAGACCAACGCTTTGCTGTCCCTTGGCGAGGTTGGCAAGCAAGCAGGAAAAGCTGCGAACCGGCTGTCCAGGGGGGTCCCTTTAAACTCCAGCCTCAGATAGCCTCAGACAGCAGCCACACAAAGCAACTACTGACCTGATGCCCTGCCAGAACCGGTTTCAGCCGCCCTTAAATGCCCCCCTGCGTCCAATCAGTGTGGACGCGCTAGTTCGAATTAGCGAAACGCTAATTCGAACTAGTTTTTAGTTCTAGATGCGTTAGTTCGAATTAGCTTAGTTTGAATTAACTAATTCGAACTAAGTTAGTTCGAATTAGCGTTGTAGTGTAGACGTACCCCTTGGGAGTAGAGCTGGATTGCATAGGTTGTCAGCCCTGTCACCGAGGTCTATAGAATAGTCATGTAACTGAAGAATTCATGTAGTTACACGACTATTCAATTACCCGATATTTAACATCCCTACTACATATAGTGCCCAGATTGCTGGCCATTTTGGAGAAAAAGCTGAAACTGCAACATAGTTTTTTCAGTCTGCCTTTTCATACACCCACTTCCCCTCCACTAACATCCATGGAAAGAGGAGGGAGACTTTTCTATTCAGGATTTACAGGCCAACATTTTTAGGATGGACCAAGGAAGCACTGTGGTCTCCCAGTAGTGGGCACTGCAGCATGACCTATTGGCATGTACATTTCTGCCAGTAAGTTCCATCTGTGCATGGAATCTGATACCCTTTCACTCAGAAAGTCATTAACCAGAGTATCCCACAAATTGCAATGCAGTAAGCATCTTATTCTATCACTTTGCCAACCACAGTGCTTTAATGTAAATCAGATGTCTGTCTTTTCAGCATCTTCCTCCTGGATCACTGACCCAAAACACAGCTGTAATTAAATACCTGATTGAGTCTGAAATTTCATTCCGATTTGTCCACTACATTTGATTAAGTGTGCAAAAATGTTGATGATAGGAAATATTTCAAGATCATCACTGCTAATGGCAATGAATACAGTACCTTTCTTTCTCTCATATTTTTATTTAATAAGAGAAGCCTACAAATTGAACTAAGTTGTTTATGCTATTCAGCTGGGTTTTTCCCCCTACTTGGTTAGAATGTCTTAAACTGTTTTCAACAATCTGATGAAGCATACATTGAACCTTAGAATCACTGTTTTTAACATCATTTAATACACAAGAACGTGCAAAAGCATTAAGTCTTTCATCCATCTTTATTGTTTTGCATTTAGGCCCAGATCCATGTTTATATGCCAGATGGCAACTGCAGCAGAGTTTCAAGTTATAGCTTCAATAGATGAGAAGATAAGAGCCTCTTGAGAAAGGGAAAGCCAGACTGCATATTCCCTGCAATTGCATCTGGTGACTTATTGCCACTCACTAATTGACTTGTCCATACATAGGCAATTCAAAATCTGACATTTGTGACTAACTTATCTGCAGACTGTCCCTCCTGCAGAGATCAACAGTGAAATACAATCTTGGAAAGAAGAATATTTTATATGAATAGAAAAGAGTAGAATGGGGCTTTTTCATGTCCTCATTGCTATGTCAAGAATTTTTGTTTAAGAAAAGTATAACATTTTGTGCAATTGTCATTGTTAGCTACCATTGCAAACCAGACTAGCTGAATATGGTACTCTGATATTATATTGTGATCCTCCAGGTATTAGAACAGAAAGATTGAAACCTGTGATATAACCTCATTTTTCTCTTTAGTAGACAGAATCCTCTTGAGATTCAGTTTTCCAATAGTGATCTTCCCTTCCCTCACAGTTTCAAAGTGCACTTTCACTTTGGCAATGGATGTTAAATGACAATACTTGAAGAAAAACAAAAGTCAATTACAGAGAGAATAAAATAACTCATGAGTGAGTAATTGTTGCTTTACTTTCACTACTTAAGAGCTATCAGCAACTTCAATAGCTCTGCAGCTCTGGCACAATTTTGTTGTTTGCCATTGTTAATGAAAAAATGAAATTTGAGCATTATGTAGTCAACACTGTAATTAGCCCTTTGAAAGATGAAGTATCCACTTGAAAAAAAAAGAGAAAAAAAAGCTTCACTCACACAATGAAATGGCTAACATTTTCTAGCTAATGCAGAACCTGCAATTTTCATGTAATTATCTCTTCAAAGTTTTAAATTCAAAGGGATTTCTCTTTTTTGTTTTCCCTGCAGATAAACTTCGAGTGCAGTGAGAGCTAAAACAGAATTATTAGAAAAGAGAAGGAAAAAATATTGCTGTGTTATAAATAAATATAGTCCACACTGAAGAGAAAGCAGTCTGCATAATTAAGGTCTAAACATACAATATTCGAGACATCCATGTATAATGAGATCACAGTCAAAATGAAAACATTACCTACAAGAGTAGGTGTGAAAATACAGCAGATCAGGGGTTGCAATGATGTATACATTAATAATGTAATTTCACATTCAGTGAACATTAAGTCCAGTAAATCATCAGGCCTAGACTGTATTTGGCTAAGCCCTGCTGTACACTTAAAACTTAGATCTACCTAGTAAGGGATATAAAAAATTCAGGCCCCTGAGAGAGAGAGAGAGAGAGAGAGCGAGAGAGAGAGAGAGACTTAGGCTGACCTAAGCTGTGGTATAAGCACTGTTAAGTCATTGGAACAATTGACCTGACTACCACTACCGAAGAGCTGGATTTACTTCAGTTGTGGTAGTTCTTCCATTGTCAAAGCAAAGCAAATGTTAACGCAACAAGCACTAGAGTGGTGTAGGTGCAGAGTGCTCAACTGTGCCCCTGTAGCATGGACATACAATATGTCACTTCTCCAAGAGGCAATAACTAGATTGATTGGAGAATCCTTCTATTGACCTAGCAGCTTTCAACTGAACTACAGTGCTCAGGATACGAAATCTTTCACAATCATGGGCAACAGAGCTAGGCTGACTTCAGTTTTAGGTGAAGACCAGGCTGTAGCCTTCTTTCTGAAAAAAAAATATGAAAGAGCAGAGATATTAATGAGGAAATGTAATAAGGGGTGGTCTGGAAGTTCGAGGTTAATTTCCCATTCATTAGGTTTTGGATTAGGTTCCACGTATCTAAATTGAATCAGATGTCTCTTGAACACTGGGAAATTGTTAATGTCCTGACTTTTTTACTGAAGGAGCCCAGGAAGATATCACAAATAACAGCCCAGAAAATCTCACTGAGAATCCTTCAACAAAGTATAGAATAGCACAATGCTAGGATATGCATAAGGGTCTAACTGGCAGGGCTTTGGAAATGAAATCTGTTTTTTTTTTAACCTGGTTGCAATTATTTGAAAAATGTAATGAATTCATATTCAAAATCTTGACATTCCCCCAGAATTTCCCAAACAGATTTACAAAATAACAGAGTCTCTGACAGTGGCTTCATTTTTAAAGCTGAGCCAGTATGTTACCCATGACAGGACCTTACGTCCCTTCTGAAGCTGAAATATATGTATAGGAATTACTCTGCCAATTGGTGAACTGCAGCAGTCACAGCTGGGTGATATACAGCTGCTGTTTAACAGAACGTAGCTACATGGTAGGTTGAATATGAGAACTGCAGAATGAAATCCCTCATCCAGTTGAAAGCACAGGGTATCTTTAGATAGGCCCATATTAGAAATTGGCAAAGACACTATCATTGTCGTTACCTTGGTTATTCAAGCGAGTTCCGTTCATGGACCTCCCTTAACTCCCTTTCAATCTAAGCTTTAAAACAGAAATCTGGTCAATTTTATATGAGCATTAAAAAGTGCATGCTCAGAGATGGAGTTTGCCCTGGTTTCCTTTGATGGACATTTATACAATCCAGTGACTGGCCGTTGCTTCCTTTTGCTCAAGCTTTGGCTGCACATCAGTGATGCAGTATACATGGGTACTGGAACAGAACTCGGCTCTTTCTGGATAAGGAGTGCTATCCACATGATTCTATAAGACACTGCGTGAAACACTGAAGTAGGATAAATAACCAAATGGTACGGAGGAAAGTCGTTCTGCAAATTAAAAACTGAATAAAGGACAAGAAACGAAGGGTATGTCTACACTACCCCGCTAGTTCGAACTAGCGGGGTAATGTATGCATACCGAACGTGCAAATGAAGCCCGGGATTTGAATTTCCCGGGCTTCATTTGCATAAGCCGGCCGGCGCCATTTTTAAATGCCAGCTTGTTCGAACCCCGTGCCGCGCGGCTACACGTGGCACGGGCTAGATAGTTCGAACTAGCAAGCCATTCCGAACTATCTGTACGCCTCGTGGAACGTGTAGCCGCGCGGCACGGGGTTCGAACAAGCTGGCATTTAAAAATGGCGCCGGCCGGCTTATGCAAATGAAGCCCGGGAAATTCAAATCCCGGGCTTCATTTGTACATTCGGTATGCATACATTACCCCGCTAGTTCGAACTAGCGGGGTAGTGTAGACATACCCAAAGTGTCTTACTGAATTTCTGGAGTGAGGCTAATATTAGGGCAAATCTGCCAACAGAGTGTTTGAAGCAGAAGTGTCCTATCCCATCAACATCTTCTGATTTCTCTATATTCCAGTCAAAGGGGGAGATGGGAATGCCCCCTGATTAGAGTTCAGTTAGTCTAGCTACATTTTGCAGATGAAGCAAATAGTGGTCCAAAAGAAATAAGGAAGGCAGAAAGGTTTCAGGCATGCAGTAAACCTAAGGTTGCCAACAAGAACAAAGGATAAGGTGGGTGAGGTCAATTCTTTTATTGGATCAACTTCTATTAGTGAAAGAGACAAGATTTCAAGCCTATACAGATAGAGCTCTAAGTCTGAGGAAGGTACTCAGTGTCACAGCTCAATACTGAACAGATAAGGAGTTAATAAGGCACAAAACAAGATTTAAGTAGCTAGAGACATAAAGGGTAACAAGAAAGTGTTTTATAAATACATTAGTAGCAAGAAGATCAAGGACAGGGCAGGCACATAACTCAATGATGGCGAGGGGGGAGGGGACATAAATAGAACATGTGAAAATGGTAGAAGCTAAATGTTTCAGTTTTCAACAGAAAGCTTAGTAGTGACTGGACATCTAAACATAGTGAATACCAGTGAAAATGCAGAGGGTCAGAGACAAAATAGGGAAACAACAAATTAAAAATTACGTAGACACATTAGAGGTATTCAAGTCACTAGAGCTTGATGAAATACTTCCTAGAAAACTCAAGGAGCTGACCGAGGATCAGTGTTCTCTTTAATTTTTCTCACTCCTGAGTGAAATGAATTTTCTTATGTGCATGAGTGTGGACAGAATGTGCAACATATCACCTTCATATTGCACAAAATAAAATTCACATGGCGAGACTGGGGCCAAGGGGTTCTGAGTGTGGGACGGGGTTCAGATGCAGGAATGTGAGGATGGTAGATGGGAGTGCAGTCTCTAGGGTGGTGCTGGGGTTGAGGGACTCAGGGTTGGGATAAAGGATTGGTTCCCAAGGGTTCCAGGCATGAGGTATTTGCGGTGCAGGAGGGGGACTTCAAATTTTGGGAGGGCTCTGGGCTGGGAGTTGGAGTGCAGGTGGGGGTAACAGTCTCTGGACCTGGGGAGAAGGGTTGGATGCAGGAGGGAGTACCAGGCTTTGGGCCTGGGCTGGAGGGAAGGGGTTCCTCTCTGCCAGCTGTGGCAGCTCCATGCTGAGGCCAATGCATCTACATGGCAGTTAAACAACTCCCTAGCATGAGTTAGCTGCAAGTGTCTAATTGCAGGGTAGATACACCCCAAGTGACCCTATAAGTTGCTTTTGTGTATCTTAGATTCTCCATCTATAAGTTAGGAATAATAGAGCACTATGAACCCAGTTATTCTCAACTATATCAGTCTTAAAGTGAGAGGACCCAAGTATCTTGTTTGTTGTACAGTGTTGACTAGCTATATTCTCTAAGTCTTCCAGCAAGATTTCTTGTCATTCTCCTCATGTTGTTCCTATGTATTCAGAGTATATGACTGTATGCAAGAAGTTTAAACTCTTTCACAGGGTGCCCTACCTCTAATCCAAGATAATTTTCCTGTGTCCATTCTGCCTATTTCCTGTGTCTATTCAAGCCATTATTATTAAGAGTAATATTACTTGTTCATCAAGAGATTCCTCAATAGTTTTTCCTAATCCAAACCATCTGATATGATCCTAATTTGTCATCTTTGTTGTCAGCAATCATCTGCTATTTACTTCCTTAAATTCCGGGGTGAACTATGTTTACAATAGGTGGTGTTAGAGAGTTGTCAGTTGTCTATGTTGATGGTCGAGGATTTTTTTTTAAGAGGGGTAGATAGTTGTGGTTCCTTTAAGCCAAGACAAAGATACTCAAATCTCATGCTTCAAGACATAAGTGATTGTTTTTAGAGGTCAAGAGAGAATTTCCTCTCATTACACAATGCACTATTTCACCGTTAACTCAGTTTTGTGTGGGAATTCTTCTTCCTACATCAGCATCAAATATTGGCCATAGCTGAAGGTAATAGTGGATGGTCCATTAGCTTAATTTAGTATGGAAAACAAACATTAACAATTTTGCAATGAATTTTAGTGCTCATAAAAGGTGTCGGATTGCCCAAATGGAAATGTGGTCTGAATGAACATATATAAAGATGGGTGCAAAACTGGTCAAGGCCATACTCAGATTAGTCAATCAAGAGTCTGTTTTGGGTCTGGGACAATTCCATATTTCATTATGGAGTTGGATATTAGAGTTCAAAGCATATTTATAAAATTTGCAGATAACACAAAGATCCATGGGATTGCTAGCATTTTGGAGAAAATAATTAGAATTCAAAATCTTGACAAATTGGAAAATTAACCTGAAATCAAAATGATGAAATTTACTGACCACAAATGCAAAATCCTACACTTAAAAATAAATGAACAGCTACAAAATAGGGAATGACTGTCGAGGCAATAATACAGCTGAAAAGGATCTGAAGGTTATAGCCGACCATAATGTGATTCAGTTGCTAAAAATGTGTTACAGCTGCTAAAAAGGCTAATATTCTAATATGGTCATGTTTAAAACATGGGATGTAGTTGTCCTGCTGTATTCATCATTGATGAGGTCTGCCATCAGATGTACCTTGTCCAATTCTGAATGCCACACTTTAGGAATGATGTTGAAAAATTAGAGAAATTCCAGAGCAGAGCAACAAAAATGATAAAAGGTTTAGAAAATCTGATCTGTCAGAAAAGATTTAAAAAACAAGAAATATTTAGTCTTGAAGAAAGATGACTAACCAGAAGACCTAGTAACACAATCCTCAAATATGCTAAAGTATGTTATAAAGAGAATGATGATCACTTGTTTCTGTATCTACTGAAATTAGTACAAGGAATAATTGTCTTAATTTGAACCAAGGGTAGATGTTAGGGAAAAACTTTTTGCTAGGAATAATTCAGTACTGGAATGGTCTTCCAAGGGAGGTCATGGAATCCTTGAAAGCTTTTAGGAATAAGTTGGACAGAGATCATCTAGGTATCCTTGGTCCTGCCTCAGCCCAAAGGGACCTCTTAAGGGCCCTTCTAGCCCTATTTTTCTAGGATTCTAAGAATCTTCTATTTAGCCACAGAACATAGTATGCCAGCTTGGTGAAAACTTGCCTCATTGTTCCACTAATCTACTTTAACTTTATACTGGAGAAACCACCTCTAGGGTAAAAGATTAGCATGGCTTCCTTGCCTAACTATAGTTTAAGGATAGTTTTGTGGTTTGGGGGCTTTTGAGAGGGCAGGTTGCTTTTGTTTTGTTTGTTTGTTTTTGGAGAAAGGAATGGATCTTTTTGTCCCTTTGTTAGTAAAGTTAACTGGGTGAAAAATCCATTAGATGTGGCTGTCATCCTACATTCCTTAATCCAACATGTGCTTTAATTGCATTAATTATAATTGATCTATAATAGTAAATAGTATTTATTTAGGGTGTTCTCCAAAGCCTACTGAAATCCTTCCATTGACTTCAGTGAGCTTCAGTTGGCATATAAAAAGGTAGCAAACATGCTGCTTTCTGATTAGACATATCAACATATACTTGTAAGTGACTTCTTTATTATATACCATTTTTGCTGAGTTTGCAGCACCTCCACAATCCTTAAATTTTGGTCAATAAAGTGGGACAAGTCTGCGTAAAACAACAGCAACTTTCCTGTACCTTTATGCTGCAGAGAGATTAATGTACAAATAGCATCAACTTTACTGCACAGTTTGCTTCAGTTTAAAGTTGCAAATAGTTTGTCCTGTTAATCTGTGATATATAGCCTCGGATAACTCAGTAGCTGATTTGAGGAGCATAATGTGAGGTGCAATTTTCCCAATAAAGGTTCAAGATGCATTATGATGAATCATCTACTTCAAATAATTGTTTCTGCATAAATGTTTACATGTGTTGGGACATTTTACAAACGGTGTCTGGCATGGATATAATTTTAAACAAACCTGGATTGAATAACAAATGTGGCCTTTGTAGCACTTGTGAGATCACATCTGTAATTCACTGTACATTCAGGCTGTTGCAAAGGTGAATTAGTTCCAGACAAAAATGCACCAATGCTCTATTGAATAGTTAATTATTAAACACATAATGGAATCTGTGGATAGCAAGGAATGCTGAAGAAGTGCAGTCTCTACAAATCATACCAGACGAGAATGCTATTGGAATAAAGAAAAACAGATAAAGCCATATTAAAATGGACTTTAGAAATAAGTTTCAGTTTATGATTAATGTCTCCATTTCATTTCTTTGCAAGAGTAAACATATAGCTAAGTTGGGTATTTATCACATGCACAAAACCTACAAAAATTATGGTAACATTATTTTTCTGGCTCTAAAGATAACCTGTTCAATTTTCAACATTCTGTTGTATGGGAAAACAGTTTTTTTGTGAGTCACAAAGTTGGTAAATGCAACAAGAAAAATAATCAGGCACCTGTTCAAAGACCTGATTGAACAGCAGAAAAAAGTGTACAAATTATTTGTCAATTCATGGGGGGAAATCACAAATAATGTATTTGATGAATACAAGCTATGTAGAGTTCTGAATATTGTTCAGCTGCATAAATCCATGATGGAACATTAAGAGAAACTTCATTTACTAATGTATTTGACAGCAGATAGGCAGAGCCTTATCAAATTATTTGTGAAAAGCATTCAGCCATTTCTACTGCTTATTTTATTCCAGTGACATCATTATTAATGTGTGGAAACATTACCTCAGCTCATAGTTCTGATTAAGATTATAAAGCTTGCAGAACTATCACAGTGGATTACCTTGTTAAGATAAAATAATTCATTATACCAAAGGGATTTTTTATTCGGCCTACATCCTTTTAAGGTATCCTTTAATAAAATACTATTCTCAGATATCCTCTCCATGAATCGTCACCTTGTAGTGGTGGAGAGACCTTGAGAGGTATCACCAATGCTGCCTCCACAAGATCTTGATCAAATGGGAAGACAGTGCGTATTAACATTAGTGTTCTGGAAGAGACAAAGACCACCAGTATTGAGACAAATGATCATCCATCAGCAACTTTGATGGACTGGTCACATTGTTCAGATGCCAGACCATCGCCTCCCAAAACAGGTTCTGTTTTCTGAGCTGAAAGAAGGACACCATAATGTGGGAAGACAACAGAAGCTTTATAAGGACTTCTTAAAGGATAACTTAAAGAAGTGCAACAGTGATGTTGACACTTGGAAGACACTCACTCAGGCACTCAAAATGGAGACAAGTCTTACACAATGTCTCCCTGCATTTGGAATTTGCCCGCCGACATGCTGAAGAAGAGAAGAGGCACAGGAGGAAAGGGAGACTGGCTTCTAGGCATGGTCAACAGTTTCCTGCTGTACCTGGAAACATCCTTCCTCATTGTAATAGAACTTCTGGTTCAAAGATCAGTGTCATCTGTCACCTGAAGGACCATAACTCCCATGGAAGATGATCATACATGCCAATGAGTGATTGCCCATCATCATCATTCTCAGATACACTATGTGATCTATATATGAAGGTAGAGTTAAATATTATACAGTAGAACTTCAGAGTTACAAACACCTTGGGATTTAAGATTGTTCCTAACTCTGAAATGTTCGAAACACTGAATCGAATGTTCTGGTTGTTCTTCCAGTATAGCTTTAAAACTTTGCCATGAAGACTAAAAATGCTGTTTCCCTTTAATGTTGTTAGTGGTTTATGTTTAACACAGTACCATAATATATTTGCTGTTTTCTGCAGGAGGCAGGTCTCTGCAGTTGCCAGATTATGTACTTCCAGTTCCAAAGGAAGTATATGGTTGACTGGTCAGTTTGTTACTATGTTGTTCATAACTCTGAGGTTCTACTCTACAACTGTAATTTTTATCATGATTTATAATGACTTTTAAAGTCTTACTGACATAACTGGATTTCAAAGTACTTTATGCTAGCATTTTCCTGTTGCATAATTAGTTTATTTGCATACCCAAGTGGAATGTCTGCAACATCTCGGCTGTGTCTACATTGGCATGATTTTGCTCAAAAGCAGCCGCTTTTGCGCAAAAAGCTTGCTGCCTGTCTACACTGGCGGGGAGTTCTTGTGACGTTCTAATGTGTGAAATCAGGGCTTCTTGCACAAGAACTATGATGCTTCTGCTCAGGAATAAGCCCTCTTGTGCAATTGTTCTTGCGCAAGAGGCCAGTGTAGACAGGGAACATGAATTTCTTGCGCAAGAAAGCCTGATGGTTAAAATGAACAAGAGAGCGTCTATACTGGCATGGATGCTCTTGTGCAAAAGCACATCTTTTGCGCAAAGGCACATGCCAGTGTAGATGCTCTCTTGCGCAAATACTCTAACGCAAAAACGCTTACGTTAAAGAGTATTTGCACAAAATCTTGCCAATGTAGATGTAGCCCTCCTGTTTGCAGGACTTAAGACTTCACTGGTCTATTTGTAGTATCCAAAACTAGTGAAGATATTAATCAGTTTTGTCTGTTAATAGCAGATATGTATTCCTGATAAATGTACGAGCTGACTCATCTTGCCTCCATTACAGAACTAGGATCTGCGTGGGGATGTCATATATTTCCTGTTAGACAAGACTTCAGTTGTAAATTGATTTGTCTACCTGAAAATAAAGGGACTTTGAGATGGAAGTTTAGAAGTTGAAGTTGGACGTTTTTACTTGGTGTAGAGGCTGTAAGCTAAAATTAGGTCCCAGCCTTGCAATCTACACAGTAGTGTGTCTATAGAAGAGTCCCAGTGATCAGCCCATGCACTGTAAATTGCAGGGTTGAGTCTCTACATTGCAATGTAATATCAACATAGAAATAAGCTCATGTACAAAAATATCTTTAGTTTGGCTACTGGGCATTCATCAGAAGGAAAGTTCAAAAACAATGATGCAACATTCGCCACAAATGGTTAAAAAGCTATTACAAGCTGCGGAGCCTTGTGATGGGGTGGACAAGCTCCAACTCCCCCGCTGGAGGCTTATCACCCTGTCACATTGCCCCTAAGAAAAGGGCCACAGAGAAGTTCTCCAGGCAAGCTAGAGTGGCAGTGGAGGACCCAGCCAATAAGGGGCCAGAAAGGCCAATAAAAGGTGCTTCAAAGCACAGCAGCTCGCAGTTGCCATACAGACCTCAAGGACAGGAGAAGAGAATGACTGGCTGGCTGTGGGAGCAGCAGGACCAGGGAGAGCTCCATGTGGAGAGCTATTATGCTGAGACTAATGAACTGAGATAAAGCCCTAAGGAAAAGGCCAGGAAGCTGTCTCCAGGAAGGGAAGCCCTGCAGACAACACTCTCATCTGGAGTGGGAAACAGACTCCTAAACTGAATACAGAGGGCCATGTTAAAGGTTTACTCCAGGCTGTGTGTCTCGGCTGGAGGGCTAAGTAACCTAAAAGGCTGACAAACTCGGGAGTGCAGGCACACACACTCAGTCAGATGGGGGCGCTTGTGGGAGGTGAGTGCCTCCCCATTACAAGCCTCATGTAATGCTAGCAATTTATCCTTTTACAGAACTAGAGTACAGAAGGAACACAAAATAGTGGTACAAGCTAGCTGTGGTTTTCCTCATGATCTCATACATGAGATGAGATGTGACAAAGTCACTCCCCTGAGTAGGTTGGAGTGATGTTCTGAAATGCAATGGTATCTTGTGATGCATCGTAATCATAAGGTAACTCTTTGGATTTAACTCATCTTGTTATAAAAAAATTGAAACATTTTGTTAGAAAATGAAAGAAACAAGGTAGATACATCTCAGTAGCAGTGTTAGTCTGTAACCTTAAAATCAACGAGCAGTCCTATATTTCTAAGGTGCTACAGGACTGCTCATTGTTTTTAAGGTAGATAAGGTAACACCTTGTATCAATTCAACTTCTCTTGGTAGAAAGGACAAGCTTTCAAGCTGCAGAGCTCTTCTTCATGTCTGGAGAAAGGAATCAGAGTGTCTAAGCTAATCACAGGGTGGGAGGGATTGCGAAGCATGCCACATATGGATTTCACACATGCCACAGGAGACCATGAAAACCAAAGTTAAAATTACCAATTTAATTCCATATAACAAACCATTATAGCCTAACCTCCAAAACCTTGATGGAATGGTGCATTGTATGGGGAGGATTTGGACTGCTCATTTTAGCTGCTTTTGTTTTCATGGTTTCTTATGAAATTTGAGAAATAGTTAGACAAACTGTGCAAAACCAACAGCGCACTACTAGGAAATATCCTTCTCACTATCCATAGACTGTACTGGAGATTCTGTAACTTCAAGCTGCCGGCACTTGTCGTCCAGCCAGAGATCCCTTGAGCTCATTTATCCTGTGGGTGCATTTTTTGAGTTAGCACCCTGTGATTTTTTTAAGGGTGTGAGGTCCAAGATTGACACTCTAGCCAGTCTAATTGCCTGCCATTATGATTCATGCTGTTGCAGTACTTTTATTGACCTTTCAGCATTGTTTTGGATTCCCACAAGGACGATATTTTTGTTAGCCACTGGACATTATCATTAATGATATGACATGTGTATGATGAGACCTATGTGGAATGTATAAACACATTAATGTGAAGACTAGACGTCCTTAGCTAATAGGTAAGATCATCAGTCCTGTGTTAACAGCCATGGAAGGGGCGTTCGGGAAGGCAACTGTTGTTTCCTAGGTAGATTCCCCCACATCATCTCTTGGAAAGAAGTCACAGCTTGTCTAAAGAAAGAGCTTGAGTCCTGCCCACAAACCTAGGAGATCCTGAGGGATTCAGGCATAGATGCTGGAACTAGGTATGCATTGCAACCCTTGGCTCGGTTCAATGACTCTTAGCACCTGAACTACAAAAAATTGTTCTAGAACTCCTGGAATCATGTGAGGCAAGAGACATCTGCAGAGAGATCATGGCTCAGATCCACAAAACTATTTTAGGTGCTTAAATATCTTTGAGGATCTGGGTGTGTGTATCTCCACATCAGCTCTAGACACAGGTAGCCCTCTATTCATCCAGCTCCCTGAGAATGCAACCACACTAGAGTTGTATTAACAGTGACACCCTGCTGGTCACCGCAGGCCTCAGCACCCCTGGGGAGAGTGGGTGCACGCACATGGGGATGTAGAAGATAATACACCTTAGGGCTCTACTGTTCACCTTTTACTGTTCACCCCTCTGGGACACTTGGCATTGGCCACTGTCAGAAGACAGAATATTGGGCTAGATGGACCAGTCTGACCCACTATGGCTGTTCTTACATACCATTTTCAAATCAGTTCTGTGAAACTGGGAAGGGGAGAGGCACTGTAGATGAGGGAGGATAACATCCACCCTCCCAAACAAACTTACTCTTTCCAGTCACTTCCCTTTCACACAGCATGGACCCTGTATGCACTACTAGGGCTCAGTTAGGTCCTGAGGGAAGAAAGGAATGGTAACAAGGATCCTATACAACTGTGAAAAATGTGTGTGTATGTGTATGCATAGCAGATAGTTGGAGACAAAGGTACTGAGAATGTAACACAATGTGCCATTATTCACTATTAACAAGTGTAAATATTCCACTGTAGGACCCTAATCACTCAGTAACATTGCTCTTGCTTACAATTCAGTTCTCTTTTCTTCTTCCCTGACCTCCCTCCGTATTTTTGCCTGGCCCATTTCTTACGCCTACCCATTTCTCTCAGGCTGCCTCTTATACTTAATTTTCTCATGGCGCAGTGAGCACCCATTCTTTTGCTAGTCCAAAGAACCTGCCCTAACACATACATCTGAATACTGTTTGCTAATCTGTGAAACAAAGCAGCATTTCTACTTGTAATTAAAGGAGAAAGCTGCTCCTGCTGACAAAGCCTGGTCATCTGATGCTTTATGAATAAGTATTTAGTCTGCCACACATTTGAGGCTAAGCCCTAAAAACTGGTGAGCTGTTCATCAGCCTGGGTAGGGAATCCCGCTCCACAACCAAGTCCTTTCTCAGGGATTTGTTTACTCAGGCCCTTACGCAGGGAGGGGGGAGGAAAAGAGGGGGAGAGGCAAAGGATGGGCTGGGCTGGGGAAAGCTGGGGTGGAGTGCTGCCCAAACCTCCCTCCCCCGTGCTCCAGCTGGCTGGAGGTAGGCTGGGGCTGATTTCCACCCCCAACCCAACCTCAGGAGCAGGGACAGGGGTGGAGCTGGGCTGCTGTGGCAGGAGCAGGACAGCCACCACCCCTCCCACAGCTTGGGCCAAGCTGCTGCAACTGCATCCCAGCCAGCCAGAGGTTGATTTTGCCCCAGCCCTCCCGGGAGGCTGGGGAGTTTATGGAATGTTATTTTTCACTTACGATATTACAGTAAGACCCCAGAAGGTAGTTTCTATAAAACTTTTGTTACTGAGTGTATACATTTCTAGTATGTTATAACAAAATAATTTTACCAATCACTTTTTCTACTCGAATTTTTCATTAATCTCCCTTATGCACATTCATTGCATAACTATTCTGAACTTCTTTAATATTTAAAAATATTGTGGTCCACATATTGAAGGTCACATAAAACAGCAGCTCAGTCGGAAATGCTAGTTATAAGTAATCCCCCCCAAGCTGTCCCTGGTTTAACTACCCTAGGAAAGGAAATGCTGGTAGATTCCTCTGTCTTATGTACTATTGGAGGTGCAGCAATGCCACATGCAGGGATGTAATAACCCCTACCAGTTGCAGCACCTTCCCATTGTCACAGCCATACTCTTGCAGTTGGTTCCACCAGAGCAGGCCTTTGTGTACACATGGAATCCTGCTGAGTTCCACTACTTCCAAAGGTCCTAGAGGTCTGCCTGTCTGGATCCAATTGATTTTACATGGTACATGGCAGTGTGGTGGAACATCACAATAGGATATTGTCATGTTGTACAATTGGCTTGTTCTTCTGCTGCTGATGCCTCAATAAAGGGGAAGAAAAAAATAGCTTGGCATTTCTTTTGTGTCTTTCACCCAGTCCAGAATTTTCTGCAAACAGCTCTTAGAAAACCTCAATAGTCTGGCACATAAACGTGTAACAAATAGATGATGATTTTTGTTAAAATATTTTGCTCCTCTCATTTTCTGATGGGATGTTTTTTCAATTCCTTCTTGCATTTAACATATCTCTACACTTGTCCTGATAACAATATGCATTAACAGCAGGGCATGACACCCATGCACAGCTCCTTTATAAACCTGAAAAAAAACCTTATTCCTGAAACTTGTGTGCCAGCTCTAGCGTGATTAGTCTTCTTGAATCTAATACTGCAAATCCCAGTGGAAACAATGACAGCTTTTTACCTAAACTATAAGTTCTGAAGCTCCAGGGTGGTGAATAAAGAACAGTTAAAAATAGAATCCAGAGTATTTGCGATGGGAACAGTGTCTAATTTGGTGTAGCATTACTTGTATATGAAACAGGATCAACATATTTGGATCTCTACTTTTCCTATTTATGTAGAGAAGATAAAAGAGAGAAAAAATGGCAAAATGGCCCAGACTTTTCAGAAAGGAAAGGGAGTCACAGGGCAAGACAGCAGTAACCAGGAAAAAAAGTGAACTTTGCTGTGTCTCCAGATTGAGAAGTGGTGAGTGAAATTGAATAGTGCCATATTTAGAACACCTCAATTTATTTGCAATTTGCAAGAAATGGCAGCATGAAGTGAAAAGGATTGAACAAGAGTGGCAAGAATTGCACAGTGTTTGTAGAATGATAATGGAGATCTAAAACAAGAGATAGACGTTTTAAAAAAATCAGAAGTATTGCTAGGGAGTATAATATATAACACAAATAATTCACCTCTAAAAGAAGACAAGTTAAAAGAATAGTTCAGTCATACAGATAAAAAAAAGTTATCATAGAAAAATGTCAGGTTAGAGGAGACAATGAAGAGTAACATTCCTGAGTTAGATGAATCCACACATATGAATCCAGTTGTGGGGTGAGCTGTGGAGGGCCAAGTCTTTCCTACAGAGGTGGAAGTGCTCTCATCATCTGTTAAAAAGAGTCAGGCTATGCTACTGAGTTTTCTTACACTATTCCCAAATTCTGTTTATTTTAAACTAGCATATTTACCCAGTATTATGTGCATATTCGTAAGGGGGGACTCAGGGTAGGGGGCTGGGGGTGTGGAGGGTGTAAGAGTCAGAGCTGGGAGGTGAGGAGGCGCTCTAGCCAGAGGATTGTATGCATGTGTGTTTGGGAATGGGAAGGGGAGGCAAGGGCACTCCTTGGCAGCCTCTTGGTCAGCAATTGGTGTATCTCTGTTTACAGCCATCCAGGGTCACAGCAGCCAGCATACCTGGGTCTTCTGTCAAGTATCTTACTGCTCTGTATGCTTCAGGCAAGCAAAAATGGATGTTACAGGGAGGTTCCTGTCTGGCTACATTCCACCCGCCGATACAACACACCACGTCCCAGGATACAAGATGGCGGTGATACCAGCACCTCTTGCCCATCTTGGGAGAATCTAAAAGTGCCTGATGGCCGGAAAAGAAGGTTCAGGATCTAGGAATTGGCTAGGGTTCTTTCCTAGTGCTGTATATCGAATGTGCACAGAAGAGATAGCTACATTGACTAAATATAGGACTATGTAGCACTTTAAAGACTAACAAGATGGTTTATTAGATGATGAGCTTTCGTGGGCCAGACCCACTTCCTCAGATCAAATAGTGGAAGAAAATAGTCACAACCATATATACCAAAGGATACAATTTTAAAAAATGAACACATATGAAAAGGACAAATCACATTTCAGAACAGAAGGAGGATGCGGGGGGGGGAGGGGAAGGAAGGTGAATGCCTGTGAGTTAATGATATTAGAGGTGGGGAAGGGTAGATGTCTGTGAGTTAATAGTATTAGAGGTGATAATTGGGGAAGCTATCTTTGTAATGGGTAAGATAGCTGGGGTCTTTGTTCAGCCCCCCCGCTGAGAGTGTCGAATTTTAGCATGAATGCCAGTTCAGAGGATTCCCTTTCAAGTGTAGATTTGAATGTCTTCTGAAGTAGGATGCAGGTGAGTAGGTCATTAAGACAGTGTCCTTTCTGGTTGAAATGGCAAGAAACTGTTTTTTCTTTGTGATCCTGTCTAATGTCTGTTTTGTGGGCATTGATTCTTTGGCAAAGGGTCTGAGACGTTTGTCCAATGTACATAGCAGACGGACACTTTCGGCACATGATAGCATAGATTATATTTCTGGAGGCGCAGGAATATGTATTCTTGATCTTATAACTCACTTGGTTAGGCCCAATAATGGTATCAGCAGAGTGAATATGTGGACAAAGCTGGCAACGGGGTTTGTTGCAAGGGAAAGTACCAGGGTTGGTATTAGTGTGGTATGTCCTGTGGTTGTTGGTAAGAATCATCGGGTACGTCTACACTACAGCGCTAATTCGAACTAACGCATCTAGAACTAAAAACTAGTTCGAATTAGCGTTTTGCTAATTCGAACTAGCATGTCCACATTAAGTGGACCCTGAACCGGGCTTAAGGATGGCCGGAAGCAGTGCCGGCAGGGCATCAGAGGAGGACTTAGAGCGTGGAGATGCTGCCTCAGGCTAGCCCAGGGTTGCGCTTAAAGGGACCCGACCCCCACCCCGGACAGACAGTTCTCAGAGGTGTCCCGCTTGCAAAGCAGTCCTGGCTTGGAGTGCCCGGAGTACCCACACTGGGCACATCACACCACTCGGCCATCAGCCCGGCTGCACTTGCCACAGGCTGCCATCTGGGGAGAGGGGACAATTGGGGGGCTGCAGGAGAGCTTCCACCCCCAGAAGTCCGCAGAGCCAGCCCAGTCCTCCCCATCGGGGGCTCGTGCCCCATTCCTCCCTCACCTCCTTCCACTTACCCTTCCCTAACCCCTCTTCTTGATGTACAAAATAAAGATAACGTGTGGACAAAACTAGAAACTCTCTTTATTTAACAAAACTCGGGGAAACTGGGAAAAGGAGGTGGGAGAGGGGAAGAGAGGGTGGGAGAGGGAAGGGGGAAACTGGGAGGAGGGAGCTGAAAGGGGGAAGCAAGGGAAAGGAGGGGGTGGGGAAACTGAAGGATCAGGGGTGGGGGCCTCGCCGGGCCAACCGCCTTCCAGTACGGCGAGGGAGGGGGCCTCAGCGTCCCTGGGGGGATGGGGTGGAGGGTGCAGAGGTTGAGGTGGGGGGTGTGGACATTGAGGAAGAGGTTGTGGGGGTTGAGGAGGAAGGGGTGGGAGGGGAGGCAGGAGTGGGAGGAGGGACAGCAGTTGGGGGGGCAGCAGGCGCAGGACCACACTACAGGCCTGGGCACCATGTTCTGCAGCTCGTGGCGGACCTGCAGGTCTTCCCGCATCCAGGTCTGTAGTGTGCGGTGCACGGCTCGCAGGGCCTCCAGGTGCTGGTCCCGGTACTCCTGCTCCGTGCTGGCAGTCCGGAGCAGGCCACAGGGGGCAGGAGCATGTCCCGGGTGGGGTGGTGCGCCCTGCACAAGCAGGTGGTGCAGCTGTAGAGAAAGAAGAGAAGTGGTCAGTTCTCCCTGGGGACGCAGAGGATGATGCCCAGCCCCCTCCACCACTCCGCAATGTGAGGGTGTCCATGTCCTGCACCGTCACAGCCGCTGTGCTTGTACAGAGGCCATGGTCAGGATGTCTGGCTCTCCCCGGGACTGGGAGCTGCCCCAAGACCGCACCCATGTCCCTGTGCCATGTATAGTGTGGCTGGGGCGGCAGGGGGGAGGGGGAGATGTCCCCTGCCTCCGTGTAGAGGGGACATGTGAAGGGAAAGCATCCTGCTGGGTCCCGCCCCAGGGTTGGGAGCATGTCAGGTCTCTTTGCACAAGCATGTGCCTATTGGGCAATGGCCCCTGGGTGTCACGCAGCTGGAGCCACCTGCCCAAGGGTGGCATGGCACGTGTTCGCACGTGCACAGGTGTCTGCGTGATCTGTGGAAGGCATGGCCCACGCGCACGGTCTCTGGTCTCCCTCCCACCTCCGCCCCCCCGAACTACTTAATTCAAACTACTTACCCGGTACGGTCTCCCTGGACGACCCTGCTGGAACAGCTGGCGGTGGCCCCTCCAGTGCGCCCAGGTCAGGGCCCTCTGGTCCCGGCTCACTGTCCCCTGGGCTGGCACGGACCGCCCTGCCCCCCAAGAGTTGGTGGAGGGCAGCGAAGTAGGGGCAGGTGTCATCCCCTGCAGCGGCGCCGCCCCTTGTGGCCCTGGCGTACCCCTGCCGCAGCTGCTTCAACTTAATTCGCACCTGCTCTTGGGTGCGCCTGTGTCCCTTGCTGGCCATGGCAGTCACTATGCGGCCGTAGACGGCCGCGTTCCTCCTCCTAGTGTGGAGATCTTGGACATTGGGGGCCTGCCCCCAAATCTCAATGAGGTCCATGACCTCCGCACTAGACCAGGAGGCCGCGCGCCGTCTACAGCTCCTGGCTGGCCCCTGGGTGCTTGGGGACTGGGCAGGGGACGGCTCACTGCCACTGGCTACCTGGCTCATGGTGGGGCCACTGGCTCAGGGGCAGAGACTGCTGGCAGGGCTGGCTGACTCCAGTGCCGTCTGGCCAGAGTCTACCCCTTTAAGGGCCCGGGGCTGGGGGAGAGGAGAAGAGTTTTCCTGGTTGTGCCCAGAGAGGCCACCAGGGGGAACCTGGGAAGGGCTAGCCTCCCACTAGTTCGAATTAAGAGTCTACACAGCCCTTAATTCGAACTAGCTAGTTCGAACTAGGCTTAATCCTTGTAAAATGAGGTTTACCTAGTTCGAACTAAGCGCTCCGTTAGTTCGAATTAAGTTCGAACTAACGGAGCGCTAGTGTAGCACCTATGAAAGTTAGTTCAAACTAACGTCCGTTAGTTCGAACTAACTTTGTAGTGTAGACATACCCTAGGAGACTATGGGTCTGTCTCCCAGGGTATGTCTACACTACCCTCCTAGTTCGAACTAGGAGGGTAATGTAGGCATACCGCACTTGCAAATGAAGCCTGGGATTTGAATTTCCCAGGCTTCATTTGCATAAGCGGGGAGCCACCATTTTTAAAACCCCGCTGGTTCGAACTAGCGGGGTAGTGTAGACATACCCCCAGAGTTTCTTGGAGTTTAGTGTCCTGTTCCAGTATAGGCTGTAATTTATTGATAATGTGTTGGACAGGTTTAAGTTGGGAGCTGTAGGTGATGTCAAGTGGTGTTCTATTGTTGGTTTTCTTGGGTCTGTCTTGTAGTAGATAGTTTCTAGGTATTCGTTTGGCTCTTTCAATTTGCTTTTTTATTTCTCCGGGTGGGTAGTAGAGGTTTATAAATGCATTGCACAATACATAGGGTTATGCAGAAAATGATTACAACAATTACAATGGTTAAAAGAGTGGTTATAATAGAGTGTAGGAAAGGAGTTAGGGAAAATCCCAGCTGTTGGGCTAACCAATTTAGCCATGAGATGTTTACATTCTTAGTTATAGCATGTCTTACCCCATAGCATCCGTTGCCATGTCCTGTGCCACCTCCCTCCAGAGTTATTTTGAGGATTGCGGTAGTCGCTGTCATCGAACCATACCGGTCCCCATTGGAAGATGTCACTCTTGTTCTTCCAGTCGTTTGGGCTGAGAGGGACAAACTTGATTCCCAGTCCAGTAGAGTAGTTGAGCAGGGTGTTCTGGTACAGCAGTAACAATTAAGATGAGGAGGAGAACCATGTCTTGCTTCAGCTTAGGTTTTTCCCATAGTTCAGTCTATAACTAACAACAATGATTGCAAGCACTACAACAGCAAGCGGTATATATACAAAAAGTTCATGGTGGTTTTCCAGATCCACACCAGCGTTGGGAGGGATACATGCCACTGGAGGACTGTTCAGGGCCATTGCCTCAGTTTCCTGTAATAAAACATAAGGTTCACCGGTCTTGGATACAATCCAAGCCTCAGTAATGGTTATTGGTGTCAGCCCAGCATCTGCAGTGGTCCAGACTCCTTTTTCCTTGTAGGAGTGCAATATGCAGGTTCCCAAACTGTGCAATATGCATAGGAGTGCAATATGGTCAGTTCCCAAACTGGGGTGTTTGATTACCACAGTGTTTCCAGGTGCATATTTAGAATCTTTGAGTGGTACAGTGTGGCTAGGAGAAATTCTCCCTGTAGGGAAGATTCCCTTACTGATCGGACTGCCCGTAGGGGTCTGCCGGTTGTTTAATTTCTGCACCACAGTATTCAATCTGTTTCCCCATTTGCCATCTGTGGGCCATAAGTGGGCTTTCAACAGTCCATTCCAGCGTTCGACCATGCCATTAGACTGAGTCTCCTGGGGTGTTGGGACAAGGGCCATTAAGCTGTTTAGTCCCATGATTGTAAACAACCCTGTGGCCCATTGGGTTGGGTAAGCAAAACCAATTCCTGAAACAATTTTCACTCCAGTTAAAACATACTTCCACCCTTGCTTACTGGTGGGTAGTGGACCAATATAATTTACTTGCCAGGTTGCCCATAGTACCTTTCCATCTCTTAGTCTGGCAAGCTGTTGTTCTTCTGTTATATGTTTCCTGAGTTCAGCACAGAGGGTGCAAGCTTGGACCAGATCTCTGGCCTGTTGGTGCGTGATAGGCCACCCCCTGGCATGTGCCTGCCACACCAGCACATTGCTTCCTGTGTGTCCCAAGGTTTCATGTAGCCAAATGTACAGGCGTTCCCAATCCACCTGGGCAGTGAAAATCTGTGCTGCTGCATCTGCTAAGTTATTCAGCTGTGCAGCCAGGATGTTGTTCTTCTGGTGAGCTGACACAAGACCTATGCTTAAAGCATGTTGGGTTGCATGCTGGTATATCCATTTTCAATATTCCAATCCCCAAAAAGGCTTTCCCCCTATTTCCCAGTTATTATTCTTCCAGTTAGTTATCCACTGGGTGGCTCCAGCCCATGCAGCATAGGAGTCAGTGTAAATGGTACTGGCACCTGCCTCACAAGCTAGTTTGATTGCTGCCGGCTCTGCAAGCTGAGCTGTTCCCTCTATGTTTGCAGTCAGGGGTGCAGCGGATGTGTCTGCTGAGACCGCCGCAGCCTTCCCTGTCCACTTTCTTTTGAAATAGCCAGGCAGCCTGTATTCGCATATAATGTTGGATTTGAAAGCAAGCCAAAAGTGTTATCAACTCAGCCTTGAAAGAGACAGTGAAGTTTCAAAGCTTGAATTTCTAAATAATAATTTGTTTCTAGAGAGTTAAATTTAACCTTAAGAATGAATGCCCAACACAAGCACTAGCCAATTTGTGCCTTGTCTGTTTGTAATTTTAAGCAAGAGGACATTATCCAAAACAAAATAAAACTAATTCATTTGAAACCTACAAAATAGAGTTATAATATATAGAGCTCATACTTTATGCAGTTAACCAATTAAGTTTCAGTAGAATCCCTAATTTTTCCTTTGCAGATTTAACAAAAGTGTCCATAGACAAATGTTTAAATGTGATTTTTTCTTTGCCTAGATGGTTTGCACAGTGCTTAAGAAAGAGGCTGCAAAGAAACGAGGTGTCATTTTTAAAGCAGGTTTCCCTTCACATATTACAACAATCGCTTAATTTCTTCCACACTCCCACGGAGTCCACTTTTTACCTTCACATTCCCTCAAATCACTTGCTTCATCCTTTCAAAGAAAATATTCCTCATTCCTAGTAACTTTCCAATGTCTGTTCTACTTTCCTTATTCCTTCAACTATGCCCATAGGGCTCCAAACTTCTTGTGCCTTCCCCTTTCACATGTTTTTTCCTCCTTATGATCCGTCCTGATTTCTGCTAAATGACTTTTCCCAATGACACAGGTTTGTTCAGTATCAATTTGATAAGGAGGGTGGGCCTTCCAATTAGCCCCCACACCTTCTGATTCCTTTCAATAGGTAAATCTGAATGTTTATTATTGCAGTCAGCTATTACTAATTTTAAACTTCTCAGTATAGGGTTTTCATAACATTAATGCTGCTGCAAAGTCTGTGGTGAAAATAGAGTGCTCATCTTTGGACAGTCATTTTCTTTTGGGCTACTCCCGGTGGCAACTCCTTTTTCTCCAATATGGGCTTAATGATTGGGAGAGGAGTGTGAAGTGTTATGGCTTGAGCTTGGGTTAGCTCCTCTGCTTCCCTTAGTGCTGTGTAGGCTGCCAAAAGCACCTTTTCATAAGGCATTTAATTTGACTGTGACCTCTGCCATAACTTCGAGCCAAATTGTATGGGACAGCAGGGTACAGTTTCTCCTTCTTGCCATAAGGCATAGGACATCCCTGTGTTTCCCACAGTGAGATACAAATAAAATGGGGCATTAGGGTGAATTGGACCCATAGACTGATAAGTGTGTATCTCGTTTATCAGCTGTCTCAGAGCCTCCTCATGGGTGGAGGCTCATTCCCAGTGAACATGCTTCCTGAGCAAATTATACGGGGAGTAGGTATGAATTAAGATTCCCCGCTTTTCCAGATCTTTAATTAGTTCAGAGTCCGGAGCCATAGCTTCGGCTGGAATGCTGTATTGTTTTATCTTGGTTACAGTGGAAGGCGGGAGAGCGGGGGCTTGAGCCAGCAAATTCTTAAAGCCAGCTCCAAAAGCTCATTTTTTTCCATTAATTACTTTCTCCTTCTCCTCTCTAGCCTCGGGACGAGGCTAGCCTGTATATGCTCCATGTCCTTATTTAGTGTTCGCACTCAAGTGTCTAGTTTCTGGCATTGTTTTCGCAGTTCCTCCTTCTCCCTCTGAACCCTTATCAGCTCTGTTTCTAAGTTCCAGTAGCTAGTGCAGGCTGCTTGCCACACACCCTTTAACAGCCAGATGCAAGCACCTTTCCTTAACATCTCTTTATCCCATTTAGGGTTGCCCCATCCCTCTTGGGCAAACTTTTTCTCTATACAGCTAAAATCCATGTTAAACGTGACTGGCTTCATGCTGCTGTATTTGAACCAGTAAACAATCCTGCCAACTATGCCAGCTGATGGTCAGGGCAGTGTGTGTGTGTGTGTTACACCTGAGTCTTAAACTGCTGGGACACAAGGCCCCGTCACAGTGGGCAGTCTAGGAAAGACTGACGGGTGCCCCGAGGAGTTTAACGTCTGTGTCTTAGTCTGCTAGGATCAGGATCCCTTTGTGGAGGGCAGCCGACAGGCTGACAGATACCCCAGAGTTTATAGGAAGAGCTTATAAATCATGTGTTTACAATGGCTATTGCTCTATTTCTTAACTGCTAGCAAATATAGATCTTAAAAATGGTTACAAAGAAAATAAAGATAGAAAATAGAAATACTTGGTACCAAGTGACAGCTTAATCTTTAAAGAGCTCTAAATCTATGTGTACACTTAAGACAAAGGACACATCCAGGTACAATTTTTACCCCGTTCTGTGCCTCTTGACTCCAGAGTATCAGGCCAGGGCCAGTCCTAGGAAAGATGAATACGAGGTGGGCATCCCCGTGAAACCTCAGGAGGTCAAACACATAACCCGACCAGCAGGTAGATAGTAGATTGACACTCAGAGTAAGTGTGCTGTTGGACCCATCTTTATACCCATAGGGGCCCGTATCCTCTTTCTTATCTAAGATGCCAAATTGAGTTGGTCCGTCTTTGTGATGCCAGTTCTTACAAGCAAGTTTCAACTTAATTTACACTTGTAAGAGAGATAACTACATTGTGGGTACTGGACATTCTTTACTGGGCAGGTGTTCGTATCAATATGGGTTTCAGTCAAGGGCACTCCTTGGCAGCCTCTTGGTCAGCAATTGGTGTATCTCTGTTTACAGCCATCCAGGGTCACAGCAGCCAGCATACCTGGGCCTTCTGTCAAGGATCTTACTGCTCTGTGTACCCTGTATGCTTCAGGCAAGCAAAAATGGATGTTACAGGGGGGTTCCTATTTGGCTACAGGCAAGACTTAAGGTATGTAGTCAGAGGTGTGACTGCAGCATGTGTGGACCTTTCCAAGCAAGCTTTAACCTAGCTAGCTTGAATAAGGAATGTAGGTCATACATCCAGGACAGGAGATACTGCCCTGGGCAGCAGTGACTCTAAAAGAGATTTGGGGGTTATAGTAGATAACCAGCTGAACTCTAGTTCCCAGTGTGATGTCATGGCCAGAGGTTATTTTACCTGTGTATCTGGGATTGGTGTGACTGCTGCTGGAACACTTATGCCCAAAAATTCAAGAAGGATGTTGATAAATTGGAGATGGTTTAGAGAACAGCCATGAGAGTGAGTAAAGGGTGAGAAAACAACACGTAGTGACAGACTCAAGGAACTAAATCTATTTAGCATAGCACAAAGAAGGTTAACAAGTGACTTGATGGCAGTCCATAAGTATCAACATGGCCTCTTTAGTCTGGCAGAGAAAGGTATAATATGATCCAATGTCTGGAATTTGAAGGTACACAAATTCAGACTGATGATAAGGTATACATTTTTAACAGTGAGTAATTAACCATCAAACAATTTACCAAGCATCGTGGATGATTCATTGCCACTAACAACTTTTAAAGCAAGGCTGGATGGTTTTCTAAAATACGCACTCTAGAAAATAAGTTGGGGATAGTTCTATGGCCCGTGTTATACAGGAGGCAGAAGAGGTGATCACAGTGGTCTCTTCTGGCCTTGGCATCTATGAACAATGATAACAGTGAAGCCACAGCAGCATGGATTGCAGGTGACCCCCTGAAAGGCCAGGTAGGTACTTGAGTGATTAGCCCACACTGTTATCTGTGTTGCTATGGCTGCACTGGTATTTTTTGAGCAACACATTGTGTAGTCACACTTTAGACTGCAGTGTACCCATACCCAGAGGGTATGTCTACACTACAATGTTAGTTCGAACTAACGGACGTTAGTTCGAACTAACATTCATAGCCGCTACACTAGCGCTCCGCTAGTTCGAATTTGAATCGAACTAGCAGAGCGCTTAGTTCGAACTAGGAAAACCTCATTTTACGAGGATTAAGCCTAGTTCAAACTTACTAGTTCGAATTAAGGGGTGTGTAGCCCCTTAATTCGAACTAGTGGGAGGCTAGCCCTCCCCAGCTTTCCCTGGTGGCCACTCTGGCCAACACCAGGGAAACTCTATGCCCCCCTCCCGGCCACGGACCCCTTAAAGGGGCACGGGCTGGCTACGGTGCCCGTGCCAGGTACAAGCCTGCCAGCACCCAGCCAGCAGACCCTGCACCTGGCATGGCACAAAGCCACCCACCCGATGTCCCCCAGCCCACCCCCTCTTCCCGGGACCAGGCTGGCAGCTCCCGGGAGCTTGCCCTGGACCTCATCCACGATCTCCGCACTAGGCACAGGAAAGTGGCCGTCTAGGGCAGGAGAACTGCCAGCCTGGACACCCAGGAGCAGGTGTGCATGAAAATCAAGGGGGTCCACTGAGACCCCGGACCCTGAGCCCTGAGCTTACAATGGCCGTCCTGGGTCAGACCAAAGGTCCATCTAGCCCAGTAGCCTGTCTGCCGACAGCGGACAACCCTAGGGACCCTGGAGGGGATGGACCGAAGACAGTGACCAAGCCATTTGTCTCGTGCCATCCCTCTCCAGCTTTCCACAAACTTTGGGCAGGGACACCACTCCTACCCCCTGGCTAAGACTACTCCATGGACCCAACCTCCATGACTTGATCTCACTTCCCTTTAAACTCTGTTCTAGTTGTAGCCTTCACAGCCTCCTGCAGCAATGAGTTCCACAGGTTAACTATTTTCTTTGTGAAGAACAACTTTCTCTTACTAGTTTGAAGCCTGCTACTCATTCCTTTCCTTTGGTGTCCTCTAGTCCTTCTTTATGGGAACTCATGAAGAACTTTTCTGAATGCACCCTCTCCACCCAACCCCTGCTTTTAAAGACCTCTATCCTGTCTCCGCTCCATCTCCTCTTTTCTAAGCTGAACAGTCCCAGTCTCTGTAGCCTCTCTTCATCAGGGACCTGTTCCCAACCCCTGATCATGTTAGTTGCTCTCCCCTCTCCCAGCCTTTCTCTTCCCCTCTCCCACCTCCTTTTCCCAGTCTCCCCCAGTTTTGTTCAATAAAGACAGAGTCAATGTTGGAAGAAACGTTATCTTTATTTTGTACATCAATAAGAAGGGGGGCTAGGGAAGGGTAAGTGGAAGGAGGTGAGGGAGGAATGGGGTACGAGCCCCCAATGGGGACGACTGGGCTGGCTCTGCGGGCTTCTGGGGGTGGAAGCTCTCCTGCAGCCCCCCGATTGCCCCCTCTCCCCAGATGGCAGCCTGCGGCAAGTGCAGCCGGGCTGATGGCCAAGTGGTGTGATGTGCCCAGTGTGGGTACTCCGGGCAATCCAAGCCAGGACTGATTTGCAAGCGGGGCACCCCTTAGAACTGTTTGTCCGGGGTGGGGGTCGGGACCCTTTAAGCGCAGCCCTCGGCTAGCCTGAGGCAGCATCTCCACGCTCTAAGTCCTCCTCTGATGCCCTGCCGGCACTGCTTCCGGCCATCCTTAAGCCCTGTTCAGGGTCCACTCAATGTGGACTTGCTAGTTCGAATTAGCAAAACGCTAATTCGAATTAGTTTTTAGTTCTAGACGCGTTAGTTCGAATTAGCTTAGTTCGAATTAGCGCTGTAGTGTAAACGTACCCTGAGTGACTTGCCATAAGAAGAAATTTGTAACAGAGTAAGGAACTGAATCTGAGTTGAGTCCCAGTCTAACACCCTAACTTCAGAGAAAGGATGGTCCATTAGGGTTCGTATGCTAACAGTTTGTAAACTTGTCAATGGGAAGATGTAATTCTAAAGC
Source organism: Pelodiscus sinensis (assembly GCF_052426305.1). Lineage (NCBI taxonomy): Eukaryota > Metazoa > Chordata > Testudines > Trionychidae > Pelodiscus > Pelodiscus sinensis. The sequence continues at coordinate 44,632,701 of NC_143061.1, read as the reverse complement.
CAAAGATATCACCAGGGGACACTTTTGTTTGAATGGTTACTTCAGAACATAAAAAGCAAAGGTACTAAGTGACAAAATTAACCCTAATGCCATTTAAATCAATGCCAAAACTATAGCCTCTAAACTCCGGAGATGTGGATTCTACCAATTAGTGATTTGTGATCAGATTCTGCACATCTTCCTAATACAAGCAGTTCTATGAATGTCAGAGAAAGCACAAGAAAGGATTTCTCTGACAGGGAAAGTACAAGTAACAATGAGTTTGAGATCATATACTGGTCTTAGTTTCTGATTAGTATGCAGGGTTGATCCTGCATCCCTTTTTCACTTGAGTAATCTTGTTACACATATCAGTAATTCCACTCAAAGCCATAGTCATGTCCACATATTCTGGGATTGCTCATGTGAGTAGGGTTGGAAGACATAGCTAATGCCACCTGAATAACATAACTTGTCAGTCTCTCTGCCTAACAGAAGTCTAGGTCTTGGTCCTTGAAGGTCTATCCACATGAATAATATCCAACATATTAGTGTAATTTTCATCCTTTCATCCTTACACCATCTTCTTGACACCCTCATGCATTATGTCACTTCTAGTATTGACATTGTAAGATCTTTGTGGGAGCTTTTATTGTTATCTGTGAAGAATTTAGCTGAAGATCATCCCTGAGCTGAGTGTTCTGAGCCTACTGAGATACCTGAGGTAATTACCTGGGAGTCCAAAGAGTCCAGCCAATCCACAAGCAAGGGTCTAACCAGGTGGCATAAAAGCAGGTATATAGACTCTCAGTGAAGGCAACTAGACCAGTCTGCCAGACATTGCTATGTTGTGGTTACTCCCAGCTACATGATAGTTTTGACAGACTGCCCTGCTTGTCCTGACATGAGCACTCTGTGCCAATACTGTTAGTTTTGGGGCACAATGATGCTTTAATCAGTTAATTTTGAAAGAGGGCACCTAAATGGCACTGAAAAACAACATCATGAGAGCAAAGAAGCAGCCATGATTTCTCAAAGTAAAGTTTTGGAAACAACTTTAAGTACATCTGCAAAGGGTAAATGTTGTAGGAAACACTGTTAGTATAGATCAAGAATAGCCCCAGCAAGAGAGGATTTAGCTACCTTGAATGTACCAGCATTCTTCTTTACCCAGGTTAGGAGAAGAACATTTTTGAATAGCAGTTATTTAGAGGTATGTACCCAACCCCAGGCAAAAAGATTTAGTCCTATAATTCCCTTTAACACTAATGACTTACACAATAAAGTCCCTGCTCATCTCACTTGAATACTCATCCTTTAGCTGTGCTCTCTGAAGCACTTAATACAATAAAAGAGTCTTAAAAGTAAACCAATTTATGTCACAGCTCATATATTACATTTGGAGGAAATAAAGTTTAAAACGTGTACCACTCTGCACCTATGCATACCGCCAACCAGACAGAATAATCTGGGAAACTTAATTCAGATCACATGGCTGCAAGCAGAGCTGAATCAGAAACCACACACATGAGAACGCTGTGAATAAATCTTTGTACAGTCTATAATGGACTATGTGTCTAACTGCTCGTTAAAGCTCAAAAATAAAATAAAATTCTAGTTACCACTGAAATGGTGACAGAAGTGCATCCCATGCAGAAAACGTTGAGTGATTATTTCCTCTTCAGATAATATCATTAGATTAGCATAGGAGGGAACTACACAGTTTGATCTTGGTATGTTTACAATAGAATTTCCTTTAATGATGCTTTAAATGAAACACCAGCAGCAATAATACAAAATCCACACAATCAGCATAAAAAAGTCTTGGCTCTAAAGAAAACAAAGGGCGGGGAAAAGCCAAGTTTCTTACACTGTACAATGGAACAATAATGATTATCTCTGGAGAGAAGCAAGAGCGATTCAGAAATAGTCTGAAAAATACAATTTCCCCTTGTAACAAGGTAGTCTACTCTAAGGGCCAGAGTACTGGCCCATCCAGCCCTGGTCAATAGCGCACCCTACTGGGAAGAGGACAGGCGATGCCTATAAAGGAGCTTGGCTCCTCTGGCTGGAGCAATGTGTACAGTGGAAGACTTTGGGCCCCTTCCACCCTGTGAGGGAAACACTTCTTTGTAAGTGAAGATGTCCCATGTTGAAAGGGACAGACCCATATCTGAGCCCTCCTGCCAGGGCTATCCTTAGGATTTTTGAGGCCTATGCAACATTATTAATCTGGTGCACTACTGTTTTCTGTGTGTGAAGGGGGCGCAGCTCCTGCACGAAACCTGCTTAGAGAAACCAGGTTGCTCCATATCTTCCTGTCTACTCACCTGTTCAATAGGCAGAGCCCCTCATATGAACAACCAGGGGCTAAATTAAATGTGTGTATGAAATTGGAGCAGATATAAAACAGTTTAAGTTTTTTAAAAATGAAAAATATGAAAAAAACTCAAATACACTTTATTTCTGTTGTCATTATTCACTCCCTGAATTGGACACAGCTCACATTCCTCCCTTGACCATAGATACTGGTGGATGGAACAGAGTCTTCCCCAGAAGTCGCAGTGGAGGAGATCATAGAATCCTAGGGTTGGAAGAGACCTCAGGAGGTCATCGAGTCCAACCTCCTGCCCAAAGCAGGACCAATCCCAACTAAATCAACCCAGCCAAGACTTTGAAATCTGGGACTTTAAAACCTCTAGTGATGGAGATTCCACCACCTCCCTAGGTAACCCATTTCAGTGCTTCACCACTCTCCTAGTGAAATAGTTTTTCCTAATATCCAACCTGGACCTTCCCCACTGCAACTTGAGACCATTGCTCCTTGTTCTGCCATCCGTCACTACTGAGAACAGCCTCTCTCCTTCCTCTTTGGAACCTCCCTTCAGGAAGCTGAAGGCTGCTGTCAAATCCTCCTTCACTCTTTTCTTCCGCAGACTGAATCAGCCTCTCCTCATAGGTCATGTGCTCCAGCCCCCTAATCATTTTAGTTGCCCTCCACTGGACTTTCTCCAATGCATCCACATCCTTTCTGTAATGTGGGACCCAGAATTGGACACAATACTCCACTGGTGCCGAATAAAGGGAAATAATCACTTCTCTATATCTGCTGGCATGCTTCTCCTAATGCACCCTGTGACGGGGAAGGTGTTCCCCACACTCGCAGCTATGGCCCCACGGAGGCTCGTGGCGGGGAAGCAGCTGAGCGCCCCAGAGAAGCCGGGGGGCCGGGGTGCACGGCCGGGGGCAGAGCCATGGCAGCAAGCATGCCGCCCGGGGCGGGCATTAGAACCCCTGGGGGACCACATGGCGGGGATGCCACGGGGAAGGGCAGCCCCAGCCCGCCGGGTCAAAACGGTGGTGGCAAGGGCGGAGAGGGGGCGAGCCAGGAGGGAGCAGGCACTGGCGGCATTCTCCCCTCCTCCACAGGCAGCCCCAGCGGAGCAGCAGCCGGAGGGCTCTGCACGGAGCGGCAGACCACTCGGGACCTGGCTGGGAACGGGAGGACCAGGCCCAATGGCCGGGGAGCTTTTGCAGGGAGGAAGGAGCCGCGGCCACCGTGCCTGGGGACCAGAGCGGGCCGAGTCTGAGTAAGGACATTCTGGCCACAGCGACCCGTCAGTGCAACCCGGGAGCAACCGCTGGGAAGGACTACAAGCCGGTGGCCCGGGAGCCTGCCGGAGGGTGAGAAGGACAGAGAAAGAGAGGCGAGGGGATGACCGTGAATCACCTCGCCACACACCCCAATATTCTCTTAGCTTTGTTGGCTACCAGGGCACACTGTTGACTCATATCCAGCTTCTCATCCACTGTAGTCCCCAGGTCTTTTTCTAGCAAACTGTTGCCTAGCCAGTTGTTCCCCAGCCCATAACAATGCTTGGGATTCTTCCGTCCTAAGTGCAGGACTCTGGACTTATCCTTGTTTAACCTCATAAGATTTCTTTTGGCCCAATCCTTCCCTAGCTTAGTGTCATCTGCAAACTTGCTGAGGGTTCAATACTCCCCCCATTCAGGTCATTAATAAAGATCTTGAACAAAACCGGTCATCGAACCAATCCTTGAGGCACTCCACTTGACACAGACTGCCAACCAGACATCGAGCCATTGATTAGTACCCACTGAGCCGGACAGTCTAGCCAGCTTTCTATTCACCTTACAGTCCATTTATCCAATCCATATTTCTTTAACTTGCTGGCAAGAATACTGTGGGAGACTGTATCAAAAACTTTGCTAAAGTCAAGATATCATCCCCTCCCCCCTTTCCCATTATCCACAGAGCCAGCTACCTCATCACAGAAAGCAATCAAGTTGGTCAGGTATGTCTTGCCCTTGGTGAATTCATGTTGACTATTTCTGATCACTTTCCCCTCTTGCAGGTGCCTCAAAATGGATTCCTTGAGGATCCCCTCCATGATTTTTCCAGGGACTAAGGTAAGGCCAACTGATCTGTAGTTCCCTGGATTGTCCTTCCCTTTTTTAAAGATGGGCACTAAATTTGTCTTTTTCTGATCATTCAGGACCTCCCCTGCTCACCACAAGTTTTCAAAGATAATGGCCAAAAGCTCTGCAATGGCATTTGCCAATTCCCTCAGCACCCTCAGATGAATTAAATCCAGACCCATGGAATTGTGTATGTCTAACTTTTCTAAATATTTCTTAACCTGTTCTTTCTCTACCGATGGCTGCCCACCTCCTTCCCATACTGCGTTGCCTAGTGCAGTAGTCTAGGAGCTGACCTTGTCTGTGAAAGACAGAGACAAAAAAAAAAAAAAAAAGCATTGAGTACTTCAGCTTTTCCCACATAATCTGTCAATATGTTACCTCCCTAATCCAGTAGGAGCCCCACACCTTTCCTGACCACCTTCTTATTGCTAACATGCCTGTAGAAACCTTTCTTGCTACCCTTCACATCTCTTGCTAGCTGCAATTCCAATTGTGCTTCTGTCTTCCTGATTACTCCCCCTGCATTCTCAAGCAATGTATTTATACACTTCCCTAGTCATCTGTCCAAGTACCCACTTCTTATATGCTTCCCTTTGTGTTTAAGCTCACCAAGGATTTCCCTGCTAAGCCAATCTGGTCACCTACCATATTTGCTTTTCTTACTGAGCATCGGGATTCTTTGTTCCTGTGCCTTCAATAAGGCTTCTTTAAAACACTGCCAGCTCTCCTGGACTCCTTTCCCTTTCATGTTAGCATCGCAGGAGAGCCTGCCCGTCAGTTCCCTGGGGGAGTCAAAGTCTGCTTTTCTAAAGTTCAAGGTCTGGAGAAAGGGCAAAGAGACATGGTTGGGGGGGAAGAAGATGAGGCAAGGGGACCTGGGACTGCCTCAGAGGTCTTGGGGAGGGGGAGGAGGCAGGGAGAACTGGGGCTCCCCCAGGGGTGCTGGTGTGGAGGATGAGGCAGGGGGCCTTGGTTGTCCCCCAGATATCCTGGTGGAGGGGATAGAACAGAGGGATCTGAATCACCAGTTGCTCTATGTGGCCTGGGCGGAGGTGACTCACCTGGAATAGGAGGCACTCATGGGTACTGATGATTGATTTAGCCCAGCGTAGCCTGGGAACTGCCTATCCCCCATGTTCCCTAGCCTCTGCAATTGAATAGTGGTGGAGCTGAGGCAGGCGCATGGGGCAAGGGGAAGCTTTACCTGCAGCACTCTACATCAGAGTTGCCCCAGGCCTGTCAGAGGCCTGAGAGTGCAGGGAGGAGGCAGGAGCCATGCCATGAGGAAGCCCAGATGTCCACAGCACTCGGTAACCAGAAATGGCTGGGCTGGCTGCAGAAACTTCCTCTCCCCCATCCCCACTCACCCCACCAAGAGGTATGTACCTTAGGGGGGAGGAGTGTGGCTAGCGTGGAGTTCCTGAGGGTCAGGCTGCCTGGGCTCCTCTCTGCCTCTGCCCCCATCTTCAATTAGTGGAACAAGTGGAAGGAGATGGTAGGTGGAATGCAGCCCTGCTGCCAGCTGAGAGCAACACCTTCCATGTACAGCACACACATCTTCATAGGGACACCTGAAAATCTGGTGCCTTATGCACCAACATATGTTGCATATGCCTAGGGATGATGGCCCTGCCTCCAACAGACGTCCCTACTTTTCTTCAAAATGGGGAAATTGCCCTGCATTTGCAGTCTCCCCCCTGTCATCAATACTTGTGGGTCCTACTTCTGGCTGGATCCTTGCTCGCCAGCTGCCCACCCACCAGCTATGAGTGTGTGTGCATGTGGGGGGAGGGTTTCCAATGGCTGACAATGGGGATGAGTGTGCAAGGATGGCCAGTCAAACCTGCAGCATGTGGGGACAGCTACTCCCCCTTTTGGTCTATCAGTGCAGTCCCTGCTGTGTGCCAGCTCTTGGCTAGCAGGCTCTCGCTCTCTCCCTCCCCGACGCCAGTTCTAGCCAGTGCTGCCCAGCTGATTAGTGCATGGAGATTGCGACAGGTTACACATCCCCTGCTGCCTACCCATTGGCCCTTCCCATGAGTCCCCTCTCACTGTCTTCTTCCTGCTGTGCATGTTCCCCCCAGCCTGACTGCTCCAGCATCCCACTCCTGTTGCTGTGCAGAAAACCAGCCCCAGGTCAGATCATTCAGCTCACCAACAGCCTGGCTGCAGCAGGCTACTTCCCTCCCTCACTGCCTCAGGCTGGGTTGGCACCCAGGGAAAGCTCAAGACCCTCTGTTCCAAGGTACTAGGCAGGAGGTGCCAATTCCCTGCACAGTACTGGCATGGGGGAGCTTTTCTGCTCCTCAGCTAAGCTTGGGAGTGGCAGGGAGGAAGCAATTTCCAGAAACTGAAGAAGGGGAATACTGCTGCCCAAAGTGCAGGTCAAACACTAGAGTCTGATTCTGTAGCTGTTTCAGCCGTGCATCACTGATAGACATGATTGATGTTCTGGTGAGTCTACAGTGCTGAACTTGTTCTCTATCACATACGATGTATACTATTGTGTACAGTGTGAGGACAACTTACATTTGCAGTTAGTTGCCCTGCACCTACTAACTGTAGCAAAAGTATCATTTTTTCTTTTAATTGTTCTTTGCCATTTCCACCTTCAACTCCAAGTCTAATGGTCACTCAGAGGATTTTTTCCACCCACGAAGTTATTTTCTTCACCCTTCACACTCGAACAGGCAAATGCAATATTCCACTTCCAACAAAGCACATGGCCATTCCACTTACAATTTCTTTTAATCAGTAACATAATAAGTTATTTACTTATTCCCACAATATAAGAACATGGAGTCACCAAATGAAATCAATAGTCATCAAGTTTAAAACAAACAAAAGGAAGTTTTCCTTCACTTAGCGCACAGTCAACTTGTGGAACTTCTTGCCAGAGGATGTTGTGAAGACTAGAACTTTAACAGGGTTAAAAAAAAGATCTAGATAGATTCATGAAGGTTATGTCCATCAATGGCTATTAGCCAGGATGGGTAGGAATGGTATCCCTAGCCTCTGTTGCTCTGGTAATGGATGACAGGAGAGGGATCACATGATGATTACCTGTTTTGTTCCCTCCCTCTGGGGCATCTGGTATTGGCCACTGTTGGCAGACAGGATACTGGGCTAGTTGGACCTTTAGTCTGACCCAGTATAGCCATTCTTATGTATCTGAATTCCCTCTGATCTGCCCCAATTTGAATAGCTATGTTGGGTGCTAAGCATTCAGGCTCCTGCTTTGGGGGCAGCTTTTAGCGTCCCAGGATTGTCTGACACATCTTGCTCAGCTTCCCTTTTTAGAGGATCTAGGAACCTACAGAGTTGGAGTAGGTGTCTTGTGTTGTTTTCTTCCTCACGTGTTCACACTAACATCACAGACAGGTGCAGCCTCCGGGCTGCTGCAATCTGAACCAAAGGCACCAGGATGGAAAAGCAGTAAGGGCTGCTTGTGATGAAGCAGTTCACCCATCATTTCCCCTAGTGCATCCAGTCATTTCAGCTTGGAAACATTCATCTGCTAGGTAAGAGACAGGCTGTTTCCTTGGACTGACCCTCTGCTATCTCTTATGATAAACAGGGACAAGGAACTTTGGCTGTGGAACAACTACTGCAAGAGAGCAGGTGGAGCCAGTCTTGCCACTGTTGAAGTGCGCTGACAGACTCTGATCTCTAACTCTATCTTTCCCCACCGGGCAGTATGATAGCCCTGTTTTCCACGAGAAGCATTCTTTGGCACAACAGACCCTAAATGAGAAGGCAGCTGCTTAGAGGGAGATCTCTATGGCCATAGTCTGACATATGCTTTTTAATTTTGACTATGGCACTAAATTATTAGAAAGGTTAGATATTTACAGTAAGTACATTGGGAAAAAAATAGCAAAACTGTCAATTATATTCATGTTCCCAATTTTAAGTACAGAGGGAATTGGTAGAACTAGAGATTCCCATTTTAGAATGAGAACCTCCTTCCTCAGCTACTCCAGGATCTTTTCCTTAGTCAGAGCACTGAACACTAATGTCTCTGCTCTCTTGTGGACTCTTGTTCAGGCCTTTCACAGAGCTTCTTTTTCCACACTGAAGTCTCTCGCCTCAACTGGGCACCAGGTGTCCATTAAGTTATCAGCTGAGGTTTCCCAGTCCAAGTCCTCTGGCTAGTTAGGTCCATCTATTACACCTGTGTCATCATTAATTGCCTGTTAACTCCTTTCAAGCCCCTAACATCACTACAATTACCCTGTGGTAGACCTCTTCATTGTAGGGAAATGCTAATTTCTGCTGTGCTGCTAAGAAGCATATCACAGATTATGGGATCATGTTACAAATTTCCCATGCCCATATTTTGAAATTCTACATTTTTCTCAACCTCTCCCCCACATCAGTAAGCACTCTCCTACTTGTGTGCTGAGACTAAATCCCTCCTGCTATGGAAAGGATACACAGGAAGAAAACAACATACAATTGGAAAAACACAAAACTCAATAGAGCCTAAATAAGAAAATATAAGAAATGTTCCATTATAGACCTCAAATAATGAAAAGTTCTGGTTGTAAAGGTCACAGTCCCCTCTCTGGGTGTTTTCAAATGTATTCTATAGCTGTGAGTCTTTAGACCATAAACCAGATGCACCAGCATGCTCTACAGTTTGCGCCACTCCAGACACAAAGCAGACATAAAGCTGGTTTAACTAGCCAGTGAATCGAAGGTTATAGCTGCTTCGCATTCTCAAAACAGTACAAATCATAGGAGTGTTTCAGAGAAGCTGGTTTTGTGAGTGTTGTGGAAGAAAGAGCTTGGGACTATATTCTGATCTCATTTACACCAGTGTAAACATAGTGTAAATCCACAAATGTCAACTTGCACAGGTATGACTGGGTCTGTTATTTGGGTAGCATATGTTACCCATTGTATAGAGCCATGTGCATCTGCAGCTTTACTGAATAATGAATTAATAACAGACTAGGATGAGGTATGTAGTAATAGAAGAGCCTGATTTACATTTTAGGGACTATGATGCAGTTATAAACAAAACTGTATTGCTTAGTCGATTGAGAACCCAATCTAGGTGGAAGCAAGGCAAGGAGAAACTCAGCCTTATATCAGGGATCAGAGTGCAGCAAGGTGGTCTGGAGCCCTCCTTGCAGCTGCTATTTCAGCCATTTGTGTGGTGTTGTGGACACAGGATCCTTGTACACCCAAATCCCATGCTCCTATCCTAGCCTATCCCTATCCCCCCTTCCTTATCTAGAGCTGATGCAAAGACCACTTACATAGGCCTGTACAGCTTCTTTGTCCACAGCCTCTGCACAGCACAAATACAGACCATCAGTGGCACGAGGCACTTGTGCACTTCTGTCATATCGGGGGGAACGTTCCCTAGTTTTAGCACATTCTGAAAACAAAACTGTCATGGAAGACACTGTCACCATAAATGTGAGATTCCTACATTAAATCAGCTATTTTTCTGGGATTGCAGTATCACCAGATATTTAATTAAACAGATCCCAATGAATAAGATATAATGCCCATATTCAGGGACCAGTACAATCCATCTCAGGACATATGCTGCTTAATTGTGTAGGTGCTTCCTAAATACTACCCGGAGTGGGGTGTGTTTAAAAATAGATGAGCTCTATGAGGGGACTGCTGATTCGGATGGAGCAAGGGGGACTTTGCTGTGGCAGATTACTGGCACATCAATGTTTCAGTCCTGACAATGTTATGTTTAGAAATTCCCCATGCCCACACTTAGAAATTCTGGATCTTTCTTAATCTCTTTTGCACATCAGTATGCACATTGGTAACTCCCTGACAATTGTGATTTTACTAAATTGTAACAGTACAGCTTCTTTTTGTTTAGTGTTGCCTAATCTCTCTCATAAATATGAGATGGGAAACCTTTCTAAAAGGATAGCTGTGCTGTGCTGTAACAATGCTGCATATTAACTCTGCTGGGCTGGGTTTGAGGAACCAAACGCAGCACAAAGGAAAGAGATTAGGCCCAATCATAGGGGTCTTCGACCTCCTGTCAGATTTGAAGAACTCCCACTGATTTGATTGGGAGTTACTCATATAGTCAGGCAGGGAGGCAGGATACCAGTTGTCAACCGGTTCTAATACAGTTCAACCACCCCCTCAGTCCAATGGGAACTTTCTTTGCACAAGATCAGAGGGAATGAAAAAACAAAGTCCTGAAACAAAACCAAAAACAACCAATCCAAAAGTTAAGTTGGACTTAAATCATTGCACTCAGAGGGTATGTCTACACTACCACTCTAGTTTGAACTAGGGTGGTAGTGTAGACATACCCAGAAATGGTGACTCCTACCCGTGGAGCAATCTCCGGAGCTCCAACAAAACCAGAAATAGAAGCATTTATTTTAAAATAATCAAGTAATTCATGCCTTAGAGGCTATGTATTTCTTCTGATAAATGTCTTTGTTTTCCATAGCTCCTATCGTCTCCTATCTGACAGGAAATGGTTTGAAGAGTGGGTCAGACTACCTCTTACCTTCCTTCATATCACACAGGATAATTTGTCAATGAGTGCTAAGAGATTATACTCCATCCTTTAAGAGGCTTGTGTCTTCTGGAACACAGGCTATTGGATTAAATTGATCTAACATAAGCTTTGTACTTTTAATATGACTGGGGGAAAATCTGCATGCTAGATCTCTGGGTCTATGTCTACACAGCAACATTATTTCGGAATAAGGGTTCGTCTACACTAGCCCCCTAGTTCGATCTAGGGAGGCCAATGAGGGTGACCAAAATTGCAAATGAAGTGCAGGATTTAAATATCCCGCACTTCATTAGCATGTTCCTGGCCGGTCGCCATTTTAGAAATAGACTAGGCCAAAGTAAGTGCCCGCATCTACACGCGGCAGTGAAAAGGGATTCCAAATTAAAGACCTAAATCAAATTAGCTGTTAAACCTCATTCCAGGAGGAATAACAGCTAATTTGATTTAGGGCTTTCATTTGGAATCCCGTTTCACTGCCGCGTGTAGACGCGGGCCGTTACTTCAGGCTAGTCAATTTCTAAAATGGCAACCTGCCAGGAACATGCTAATGAAGTGTGGGATATTTAAATCCCGTGCTTCATTTGCAATTTCGGTCGCCCTAATTAGCCTCCCTAGATTGAACTAGGGGGCTAGTGTAGACATACCCTAAGTGACATTATTCCAAAATAACATAATCTGCATGTACACAGAAAGAGGGTACGTCTACACTAGCTCATTAGTTCAAGCTAGGTAGGGTAATGAGGGCAAGTGGAGTTGCAAATGGAGCCCAGGATTTAAATATCCTGGGTTTCATTTGCATGTTCCTGGGCGCCGCCATTTTTAAATCCCCCTTAGTCTGAACTCCGTGCCCGCGGCTACACGCGGCACGGAGTAGGTAGTTCGAATTAAAGATCCTAATTTAAACTACCGTTACTCCTCGTGGAATATTTAAATCCCAGGCTTCATTTGCAGCTCTGCTTGCCTTCATTACCCTACCTAGCTTGAACTAACGAGCTAGTGTAGACGTACCCAGAGTTATTTCAACATAACGTCAAAATAATGTTGAGCTGGACAACTGCTTACCCCGACTCCTGTAAACCTCATTGTATGAGATGTAAGCGAAGTTGGAGGAAGAGTGCTCTGTCTCAAAATATCTGCTGCGAAGACAATACGGAAAGTTGAAATAAGCTATTTTGACTTCAGCTATGCAAATGGCATAGCTCAAGTTGCATAGCTTATTTTGAGTTTAGCCCTGCTGTGTAGATGTGCCTTTAGTGTTGGATCCAGGATTTGTGGTGGAGGACTCCTACAGCCCAGATCCCCACTTGTATTACGTAGCTAACTCCCACTGAAACCAGGTGCCTTTGAGGCTCTTGGCCTAAGTCACTTTTCTGCTCTGTATATCTTTTATCCAAAGAAAGACTGAACTGGTCCTAATGTACAGCAGTCTAAGAGCTTTTCTTAGTTGTGCTCACTTAGTCCTGGCCTACACTAAGGAGTTATTTCAAAATAATAAGAGGAGCATCCACACTACCAAGCCCATTATTTCAAAATAAGGGTCTGGTTATCTCAGAATAATAAGTCTTGCTTTTCACGAGGAGTAAAGCTTATTTAGAAATAGTTATATTGAAATAGCAGTAGTGTGGACCCTCTACTTCTGCTATTTTAAAAAAACTACTACCCAGAGTCATTCAAAGTAATTACTTCCCAGTGCTTCCTGGGGCTCTAAGTCAAGGTTACGCATCCATATTAAGGGAGCCTGCCTCGGAGTAATTTTGTAGGTCTCCCATAGTGTGGATACGCTATTTCAAAATAGTTATTTTGGGAGTTATTATTTCAAAATAAGTTATTTCAAAATAATTTCTTAATATAGACGTGCCCTTAGAGTGACCCTAAAGGGACATCTCCTCTGGCCAGGGACTACTGGAGCACCACACAGTTCATTTCCACAGCCCGGCCACAACTGTCCCTATGCCCATAGGGTGGCTCATCTTTACACTGCCTTTACACACCCTTACATCAGTAGATTCATCAATTCCCATTGAATTTAAAGCCAGAAGGAGACATCATGCTCATATAGTCTCATCTCCTGCACTTCTGAGGCCATACAACCTCACCCACTCAAACTCTAAAGGGCCTATAACCTCTGGCTGAGCTATTTAAGTCCTCAAATCTATTAGGGTATCTCTTTAGAGCAGCACAAACAGAAAAGAGCTGGGGTCCAGAATCAAGCCCCTAATAAATTTAAGATACACACAAAAAATAAAATCTTTTACAAATTTTACCTTTAAAGGAATAGGCTATCCTTTGACCACAAAAGGGAAGGGCTCGTCTATGGATCTGGCTGCCTAAATATACACAGCTGACAATACAGCCAAAATTTCAGATTAGCCAAACGACTGAGATTGGTTAGAACTTTAGAACTGCTTTGTTGGTATTAGCAGAGGGAGTCTTTTAAATGGAGCCAGTGCATTACTGCATCATACAGAGGACTGTTGCATTAGCAATTCTGATTTCCATCTGTTTCAGCAGCATTATGGCATGAAATAAGTAACAAATTGTTCCTTTTTGAAGTTTTATATGGATTTATGGTAGTATGCTGATCCAAAGGTGATTTTTCTCCTTTTTGATGTTGACTTCCCACAGAGACCTAAGACAACAGTTAATAAAAAGACAATCTGTTTATCTGTTTTAATGCTGTGAAGCCTGAACAAAGAAAAAATTCTCCTCACATGAGATCTGGGACTCCCCCTGACATAGCAATGCTGTGTTGTTTTGATCAAACTAGCAATGTACAGAGTACATGTATGGCAGAATTTTAAATGTGAAAATAAGACAGGCAGTGATTGTGGCTGGTGGGTCACTTCCTTCTCATTATTGGGGAGATACCAGTGTTCAAAACTCCTAATTATTTTATAGGAAAAGACAGCTTATTTTATCTCCTATAACTGTTGCAATAGTTAGTTTGCTTGGAAGAGAGCATATCAGCTAATATTTCTCTCATCAGAGGTATAATTAATTAGGAGAATTTAATTTGGAAGCATTCTCAGTTACTCCACTATGTGCACAGAACGGTTCTTCCATAACAGCCTACATAACACATTTTAAATATGAATATAGATGCCATACTTTGGCAACCCTAATTTTAACATTGCTTAATATGTAATTATTGTTTTGTTATTAATATAAAGTATCTGTATAGTAGTTATTAAATCTGATGGACTCTAGATGATGTACTATGCCTCATAACCAGGCATTGGAGGGTTGATATCAACCTCCTCCTAGTGTTGGCCAGAGTGGCTATCTCTAAGACCAGGGAGAGGAAATTTGGCTGAGGGGCCTAATATTCCTCCAAATATTTCTTGGAGCAGATGTTAGAACCTGTGCTCCTCCTTCCAGGTGAGCACCTGAACCACTGGGTTATAGAATCATGCTTCCTCTTTTGCCAATGTAATATTTAATTATTGACATGAAGCAGAACTTATTCAGTAGGAGGGATTGTTCCATCTCAGTACAGCTAACTGGTGAGTGGTTAAGGCACTTATATGGGATGGGTATGTGTGTGAGTTCCAGGATGGGATTCAAACTTGGGGCCCATGAGGTCAGTGCCGAGTTAGTGGGTATAAGGGCATAAGAACATAAGAATGGCCATACTGGGTCAGACCAAAGGTCCATCTAGCCCAGTATCCTGTCTACCGACAGTGGCCAGCATCAGGTGCCCCAGAGAGGGTGGACCGAAGACAATGATCAAGCAATTTGTCTCCTGCCATCCCTCTCCAGCCTCTGACAGACAGAGGCCAAGGACACCATTTTATCGCCTGGCTAATAGCCTTTTATGGACCTAACCTCCATGAAATTATCTAGCTTCTCTTTAAATTCTATTATAGTCCTAGCCTTCACATCCTCCTCTGGCAAGGAGTTCCACAGGTTGACTACATGCTGTGTGAAGAAGAACTTTCTTTTATTAGTTTTAAACCTGCTCCCCATTAATTTCATTTGGTGTCCTCTAGTTCTTCTATTTAGGGAACTAATGAATAACTTTTCTTTATCAGCCCTCTCCACACCACTCATGATTTTATAGACCTCTATCATATCCCCCCTCAGTCTCCTCTTTTCTAAACTGAAAAGTCCCAGTCACTTTAACCTCTCCTCATATGGGACCCATTCCAAACCCCTAATCATTTTAGTTGCCCTTTTCTGAACCCTTTCCAAGGCCAAAATATCTTTTTTGAGGTGAGGAGACCACATCTGTACACAGTATTCAAGATGTGGGCGTACCATAGTTTTATACAGGGGCAGTAAGATAGTCTGGGTCTTATTTTCTATCCCTTTCCTAATAATTCCTAGCATCCTATTTGCCTTTTTGACCACCGCTGCACACTACGTGGAAGTTTTCAGAGAACTGTCCACGATAACTCCAAGATCTCTTTCCTGATTTGTCATAGCCAAATTAGCCCCATCATACTGTACGTATAGTTGGGGTTATTTTTCCCGATGTGCATTACTTTACACTTGCCCACATTAAATTTCATTTGCCATTTTGTTGCCCAATCACTCAGTTTGGTGAGATCTTCTTGGAGTCCCTCACAGTCTGCTTCTGTCTTGACTATCCTAAACAGTTTGGTATCATCTGCAAACTTTACTACCTCACTGCTTACCCCTTTCTCCAGATCATTTATGAATAAGTTGAAAAGGATTGGTCCCAGGACTGACCCTTGGGGGACCCCACTAGTTACCCCTCTCTAATCTGAAAATTTACCATTTATTCCTACCCTTTGTTTCCTGTCTTTTAATCAGTTCTCAATCCAAGAAAGGACCTTCCCTCTTATCCCATGGCCATGTAATTTACACAAGAGCCTTTGGTGAGGGACCTTGTCAAAGGCTTTCTGAAAATCCAAGTATACTATATCTACTGGATCCCCCTTATCCGCATGTTTGTTAACCCCTTCAAAGAACTCTAATAGATTAGTAAGACAGGATTTCCCTTTACAGAAACCATGTTGACTTTTGTCCAACAAATTATGTTCTTCTACATGCCTCAGAATTTTATTCTTTACTATTGTTTCGACTAATTTGCCCGGTACTGAAGTTAGACTTACCGATCTGTAATTGCCAGGATCGCCTCTAGAGCCCTTTTTAAATATTGGTGTCACGTTGGCTACCTTCCAGTCATTAGGTACGGAAGCCAATTTAAAGGATAGGTTACAAACCACAGATAATAGTTCAGCAATTTCCGATTTGAGTTCTTTTAGAACCCTTGGATGAAAGCCATCCAGTCCCGGAGATTTGTTAACATTAAGTTTTTCTATTTGTTCTAAAACCTCCTCTAATGACACATCAATCCGGGACTGTTCCTCAGATTCATCAACCACAAAGGACGGTGCAGATTCGGGAATCTCCCCAACGTCCTCAGCCGTGAAGACTGAAGCAAAGAAACCATTTAGTTTCTCCGCAATGGCTTTATCATCCTTTATTACTCCTTTTATAGCTCGATCATCTAGGGGACCCACAGGTTTTTTAGCAGGCTTCCTGCTTCTAATGTACTTAAAAAACATTTTGTTATTTCTTTTTGAGTTTTTGGCTAGCTGTTCCTCAAAATCTTTTTTTGCTTTTCTTATTACATTTTTACACTTGATTTGACAGTGTTTATGTTCCTTTCTATTTATCTCACTAGGATTGGACTTCCACTTCTTAAAAGATACCTTTTTGTCCCTCACTGCTTCTTTTACATGGTGGTTAAGCCACGGAGACTCTCTTTTAGGTCTCTCGCTATGTTTTTTAATTTGGGGTATACATTTAAGTTGGGCCTCTATTATGGTGTCTTTAAAAAGTTTCCATGCTGCTTTCAGGGATTTGGCTCTAGTCACTGTGCCTTTTAATTTCTGTTTAACTAACCTCCTCATTTTTGTGTAATTCCCCTTTTTGAAATTAGATGCCAGGGTGCTGGACTGCTGAGGTGTTCTTCCCACCACAGGAATGTTGAATGTTATTATATTATGGTCACTATTCCCAAGCGGTCCTGTAAAGGTTATATCCTGAACCTGATCCTGCACTCCACTCAGGACTAAATCGAGTATTGCCTCTCCCCTTGTGGGTTCCTGCACCAGCTGCTCCAAGAAGCAGTCATTTAAGCCATTGAGAAATTTGATCTCCACTTCTCTTCCTGAGGTGACATGTATCCAGTCAATATAGGGGTAATTAAAATCCCCCATTATTATAGAGTTCTTTATTTTGGTAGCCTCTCTAATCTCCCTCAGCATTTCAATGTCAGTATCGCTGTCCTGGTCAGGTGGTCGGTAATATATCCCTACTGCTAATTTCTTATTATTGGAGCATGGAATTACTATCCATAGCGATTCTATTGAACATGTTGATTCACTTAATATTTTTATTTCGTTTGATTCTACATTATCTTTCACATACAGTGCCACTCCGCCACCCACCCGGCCTGCTCTATCCTTTCTATATATTTTATATCCCGGTATGATTGTCCCCCACAGATTTTCCTCATTCCACCAGGTTTCAGTGATGCCTATTATGTCAATCTCCTCATTTAATATGAGGTACTCTAGTTCACCCATCTTATTAGTCAGACTCCTAGCATTTGTGTACAAGCACTTTAAAAATTTACCACTGCTTATTTGTCTGCCCTTCCCTGATGCATTGGATTCCTTTGTATGCAGTTGTTTGTCTGCTCTGGCATTTCCTTCCCCTTCAGAGGTATCCTCAGTGCGAGAGGATACCGCAACATCCTCTGGGAGTGGGGTCCCAACTACGGGATGGTTTCCCTCTGCTCCCATTGAATGCTCTGTTCCCTTGAGACTCTCATCCTCCTTAAGAGCACTGGGGCTCTCAGACTGGAGGTGGGACAGTACTACAGTGTCCCAGAAAGTCTCATCAACATAGCTCTCTACTTCCCTTAGCTCCTCCAGTTCAGCCACCCTGGCCTCCAAAGCCCGAACTGGGTCTCTGAGGGTCCGGAGCTCCTTGCAATGGGTGCACACATACGCCACCCGCCCACAGGGCAGGTAATCATACATGTTACACTCGATGTAATAAACAGGATAGCCCCCACTCTGCTGCTGGGCTTCTGTCTCCATTTTTCTAATGAATAAGTTTAAGTATAAACTGGGATTCTTTTTAAACCTCTGGAATATAGATTATTCTAAGAGTTATATTTTAAAGAAGGTCAGAAGTCACTAGTGCCCTCTAACCTCCCTCTCCAAACTCCCTGTTAGCTGTTCCTGTTCGCAAGCTTCCTGGTCGCTGAGTCACAGGCTTATATAGCTCTGGTAGCCCCTCCCCCTGACTGAGGCTCAGCCAATTAACAGAGGCTTCTAGATTTCAAACCTTTTAGAAGCTCCTTCAAACAAACAAACCAACCAACCAAACAAACCAAACAGACAAACACAAGCTCAGCACACTGCAAATAACTCCCCCACACACAAACACACACTGCAGACAGCCACTTACCACAAGGGTCCCGTTTTTACTCTTTTACCTGGAGAACTCCCTCTCCAAACTCTCCTGTTAGCTGTTCTGTTCGCGCCTGCCACAGTGTTCTTCTCTATTTTGTGACTGATTCCAAGTTTCCTTGTGAATCTAACCCTTCATTTGTATTGTTTCTATTTCTCTTCAACAGATTATACCTTTGGAGAGCCCTCTGTCACTGGGTGAATTTCACTCCTAAGGAATGCTCTTTTATTTTAGACTTCAGTCACAGTCTATAATTTAAGTATAAGTATTTCATATGAATTTTAAATAAGAGGTTTTTATGTAGCTTTTAATATAATTGCTGTTCATTTATTTTCTTGTCAAAGAAAAGTAATGTATATCTCCACAAAATATTACGGGATACCTATTTTCCTAAAAAGGAAATCACTGGTTATCTTAAAGAGGCAGTGCTCATCTTCCTAAGCACAATGTTAGTAATTCTTGATAGGAATATGTCATTTACAAATAAGTTGTAACCAGCACACAAACATTCTATAATTTTCTGTAGAAGGATTTGGGATTTCTGTTTTCTAAATGCAATTCTCAGACAAGTCCACTCGCAGGTTCAAAAATGCCAAGTCAGAAAAATAAAAGACCAGGTTGGCCTTACAAAGGTGTGCATTCTATAAGAAGCTTCAGGGGATAGCTGAGTTAGTCTGTATGGGATAAACTTTAAAAAAAAAACAATAAATAGTTTGGTAGCACTTTAAAGATTAACAAAACATGTAGATGGTATGAGCTTTCATGGACACAATTTGTTTATCCTATTACATTCCAGCTTGGCTTTCCCCTTTATATTTTTTTTTACCCACTGCCTCTTCTTGTCCCCCCCTCCCATTTTTTCCTCCCCTCCTCCCCCGTCCTGCTCCCTTCTCTCCTATTTATTTTGGTCCTGGACATCCAACACTCTGGTTATCTGAAGAAGTGGGCTGTGCCCACAAAAGCTACCATCTACATGTTTTGTTAGTCTGTGCTGTGCTCATATGCAGTGTGAAGCTTCAGTAAAAGGGCACTGAAAGTCTATTCAAACAGTTTGGGATCCCCTTAATTTGGGGGTAGGGAACCTTTTTTGGGTCAGAGGCCACTGATCCACAGAGAATCAATCAGGGACGACACACAAGTGAGGGAACCCCCCCCCCCCAAACCAAACAACAAAAACAAAAACAAACATCAACAAAACAGAACAACCCCACACCCACCAAAAAAGACTCCAAACAAACAACTAACCCCCCCCCACTGACATGGCCCCCAACTGAGAAGCAGAAAGATACTCCCTACAAACCCCTCCCACATGAGAGCCTAGGTGGTCCCAAGCTAGTAGATTTTGTTTGCTCTAGCCCCATGGTGGGGCAGCAGGGAGAGAGGGGGAAGGAGTGCCAGATCAGGCTCCACAGTGCTGGAGATGCCCTCAGCCTTGGGGGAGGAGGGTGGATCCAGGAAAGCTGGGGCCACATTCAGCCTTTGGCCTGAGATTTCCCACCCCTGCCATAAATGTACTTATTCCAACTCCATCTAAGATGGTCCCACTGTATATTAGCAAGGTTAGTGTTCTTTTTTTACCTACTTGAAATGTTACCTACATCAAACTCTTGGGCTTGTCTAGGCTATCACAAGGTCATTTATTCTTAGCAACTTCCAGCAGTTCACAGACAAATGCTGTCCTGAGCTTATGGAAATTTTCCAGTTTTCACATTGTGAATGGTTTATAAGGAAATGCATTTCCCCATATAGCATAGGACTTGTCTATACCTCTGTGTGAAAAAGTGAGTGTCGTTTTACATTAGTGCAGAATTACGGGGTTTTTTCTTTTAAACCACTTTAGCATAGATCTTGTTCTGCTACTATGGAAGAAAACCAAGGTCACATTTCCAAAACCAAGAGCGCTTTGGAGGAGTTTTGTTTAGCGCTGACTGAAAATGCTTGGGGGGCGGGAGAGGAGAAATAGAAATATGAAAAGTGAATGCTCTTCAAGTTATATTAAATAGGTCTCTGAGAATGTTTCCATCAGGTGAGACAGAAAAGGGATTTGGGGAGTAAAATGCCTTCTCAATAAGTGCACATAGAGGTGAAACAAAATGTTACAAAACAGGTGTCAGTGATTTTAAATCTTTCACACACTTTCTGTAATTCCCATGTCATCAATAAGATGATTCCATGGGGCAAATTTAGGGATGGCGAGTATAAATTGCAGGGCAGTTTTCATGAAAATATGGAGTCTACTTCACCATTGAATTACCCCTTATTTATGCTCCTGTAACTTCATTGATTTCATGGTATTGGAGTACTTAATGTACTAAAGATGAGAGCTATTCAAGGCAGAGTGACAAATTATTGTTCCACAACAGACTGTGAAATTCTCCTGACAAAGATGAAAACTTTATATGTTCTTGTCAAAGTGAGATAATAACTGTAGACAGTTTATCTAGACAGTACCTCTTTGAATACTTTGAGCTCAGTAGTTCACGTTTAAGAGTTGCAATCCCATTTTGTAGAGCCACACTGACATCAGAGAGTGGGCCTTATTTGAGTGCAATGTTCAGAGGCCCAAGTCCACAATCGGGCCCTTGCCTACAAATGCTATAAACATGGCTCCAGCTCTAATGGAATGTCTTGGATAGAAGTAGGAGGATTAGTGTGGTGATAGCATAACTGGATACAGTCCAAATTCCAGTAAGAAAGCCTGCAAGGATGTGGCTTTACCTCTGTTATTATCTACTATGGATAGGAATAATTTGGGAGAGGATCTAAAGGACTTTGTTCTATGGATATAAAATGATAATGCTCTGTGTATGTCAAGCCTGTGCCTTGTGGATACAAATGAGTTGATGCATTGCTTTGGGAAGAAAGTGGGAAGATGAGTGATTTGCCCCATTTGTGTTTAGGCTGCTGTTATTACCTGTCCTAGCTGGATTCAAACATGCTCTGGTAGGCTTTTGGCTGTGTGGAAATACCCTTAGAGGAATCCCACCATAGAGTATTTCATTGTCCATGCTTATTCTTTCCTTGGCCTCTGTGCTGAGACTGCTAGCAAGGGAAACAGTAGAGCCAGGTGTGACAGTGGTTTTGTGGAAACACATCCGTGGGGAATGGAAATCATTAACTCTCCTTTATCTCATTTAATAAAGGGCCTTTAGAACCATCAGACAGTAATAGATTTTGTTCATTCACAACCTAATGTGTTGGGTTGTCTCAGAGGCAACATGCTACAGACATTTAAAGCATATTTGGATTCTAAAGCCTGTGCAGTTAGGAAAATGTCAGTGCCTGTAATACAGTATCTATGTTGTTTGCACCCCAAGCACTCTGTAAATGTCATCCCAGTAAGAAATTGAGATCAGCCACTTATAAATGATGGGAGCAGCAAGAAGGGGATTGTTTATTTACTCTTGTGGTTTTTTTTAAATATGGAATCAATACTAGGCATGAAACTCTTCTCCAGAATATAGTTAATAAGAAAACTTAAGGTAAATGAGAAGTCTCTCTTTTTTTAGAATACACTGCAGCTGGGCAGTAGTGGGTTTACATACCATAGTCCCTGTGGTTATCCCAGCATAATGCTCTACTGTCTGTAGCAGCCTTACCTCATAGGATCATAGAATACTAGGACCGGAAGAAATGTCAGGAGGTAATTGAGTCCAACCCCCTGTCCAAAGCAAGACAAACCCCAACTAAATCATCTCAGCCAGGGCTTTGTCAAGCCGAGATTTAAAAACCTATAGGGATGAAGATTCCACCAGCTCCCTAGGTAACTCATTCCAGTGCTTCTCCACCCTCCTAGTGAAATAGTTTTTCTTAATATCCAATGTAGACTTCTCCCACTATAACTTGAGACCATTGCTCCTTGTTCTGCCATCCGTCACTACTGAGAAGAGTCTCTCTCTATCCTCTTTGGAGCCTCCCTTCAGGAAGTTGAAGGCTGTTATCAAATCCCCCCTCAGTCTTCTCTTCTACAGACTAAATAAGCCCAGTCCCTCAGTCTCTCCTTGTAGGTCATGCCTCCTAATCCTCCGCTGGACCCTCTCCAATGTGTCCTCATCCTTTCTGTAGTTGGGGCCCCAGAGCTGGATACAATACTTCAGATTTGGCCTTATCAATACCAAATAAAGTGAAATAATTACTTCTCTAGATCTGCTGGCAATGCCCCTCCTAATGCATCCTAATATGCAGTTAGCCTTCTTGGCTACAAGGGCACACTGTTGACTCATATCCAGCTTCTCATCCACTATAATCACCAGACCCTTGTCTGCTGAACTGCTGCTTAGCCAGTCAGACCCCAACCTGTATCAGTGCTTGGGATTCTTCTTTCCCAAGTGCAAGACTCTGCACTTGTTCTTGTTGAATCTCATCAGATATTTTTAGGCCCAATCCTCCAATTTGTCTAGGTCACTCTGGACCCTAACCCTACCCTCCAATGTATCTATCTCTCCCCTAGCTTAGTGTAATCTGCAAACTTGCTAAGGGTGCAATCCATCCCCTCATCCAGGTCATAAATAAAAATGTTGAACAAACTGGCCGCAGAACCGGTCCTTTCGGCATCCCACTTGAAATTGACATCAAGCTGTTGATCACTATCCATTGAATCCGACAATCTAGCAAGCTTCCTAACCACTAGAGAGTCCATTTATCCAATCCATACTTCCTTAACTTGCTGGCAGAACTATGTGGGAGACTGTATCAAAAGCTTTCCTAAAGTTAAGACATATCACATCCTCTGACTTCCCCATGTTGACCTCATCATAGAAAGCCAGTTACCTCATCATAGAAAGCAATCAGATTGGTCAGGCATTACTTGCTCTTGGTGAATCCATGTTGACTATTCCTGATCATTTTCCTCTCTTCCAAATTCACATCCTTACACCTTCCAAGATTCAATGAATCTGACCGAATGAAATCCCCATAGTGATGCCATAGGATAGACTTTTCCCATTTTACAGATGGATCAACTGCAGCACACATGAGTGAAATGACTTAGATGAGATCACACACAGGAAATATTTGGTAGGCCCTTTAATGGAAACCAGGAGTTCTGAGTCTCAAGCATGTGCCTCAGTCACAAGATGTCCCTTCCCTCTCTCTTACCACATCTCACTCTGAGTTCATAACACTGACTAATCCAAATAGGGAAGCATTCATTGTTCTGAAGCTAAAATGCTAACTTTAGCTGGATATGTTATTTCTGTGCTGCAACACATCTCTTGTGATTATCAACACCATTTAAAAAACTTGGCTCAGTCACTGAAATTTATCTCTGCCTTTGTGATAAAAAGCTTGAAAACCAAAATGATTGGAGATCATGATTTTTTCTACCAAAATCTAATTCAGGATGTTCACTGAAGCTATAAAAACTATTCATCTGAGGGTGTTAATTTCTTGAACATCATGGATGATGTAGAATGAATGTATGAACTGAACCACATGGTGAATCAATCACAAATTCATTGTTTCTCAGATCTTAACATTCACAATATTCCTTTGAATAGCATAGAAATAACTAATGCCAGGATGACTTGGACTGTTTGTTATATTTGAAAGATATCTGGGAAGCCCATTATCTATAACCTATTAAAAGCTTTCAGCTAATATTCACTGTGAAGCTTTGCATTCTGTTACGGTGTTTATTCTGTGCTTAAAGGAAACTCAATCATATTTGGCTAATTTTGATTCTCCCAGAGACTGACCCAGTCTAAGCTGAATTCTAAGTGACCAATCAGTGTTCTGTTACAAATCTTTGCAGACTTTGTGAATTGTTTCTGTAGGATCAAGGCATGTATTTGGGAACACAATGTCCTTCCATGCTTTCTTTATAAAAATCCTACTGTATTCTACAATGACATCTAAACTGTATTAAAAGAACAAAGTTTGTGAAGTCAAGCATTTCCAATTTCAGAAATGCCATATTTAAGGTTACCAAAAATCTAACAAGTTTCTACTGAGCATGTATGAAGTGAGGGGTTTTATTAAGGCTCATTATGTCACACTTTTAAAATAGAACTAGCAGAATCTTATTTGGGGGATAAGTCAACATGCCATATTTATTGTGACGGCAGAACTCAGTTACTGTCCCTAGCTACTAAAATTATTCACCACACATACACGCACTCATACACACAGTTCTACAGATGGGATGTAATTAACAGCCTCAGTAGAATCGTAGGGTTAGAATAGATCTAGTAGCTTATGCTAGTCCATTGGCCAGGTAGTCTAGATGTCCTGAGGGGAGCAGGGTCATGTCAGTTCACACTGATGCTCCTGGAGGATGATTGTAGAACCAAAAGACTTAATTGTATAGTTTTGCATCCATCTTTTTATGTTTTAGTCCATAGCTCTTGTCCTGTCCCACAGACCCAGGACACTGTGGGTATGTCTACACAGCAGTGTTATTTCAGAATAACTGACATTATTCCAAAATAACATAGCCCACATCTACATTACAAGCAGTTATTTCGACATAATGTCAAAATAATGTCAAGCTGGAAGACTTCTCATTTCCAACTCTCTGTAACCCTCATTTTACGAGGAATAAGAGAAATTGGAGGAAAAGTGCTCTTTCTTGGACTTCCTGCTGTGTAGACAGCACCAAAAAGCTGAATTAAGCTATTTCGACTTAAGCTATGCACTTGACATAGCTCAAGTTGCGTAGTTTACTTTAGGCTTTTGCCCTGCTGGGTCGATGTGCCCTGTATGACCAGGAGTCATCAGTTCATGGCAGTTGGGACTTTGATCTTCTTTTCTTGATGCGGCCTTTTTCTCTCTTTTTATTGGTGGGTTCTTTTGCAGGGCTCACTTGCATTGTTCTTCAGCCATCAAGGTGGTGCTGGCAGACTGGCCAGCTTTGGGGACTGATCCCTTTGCTTACACACACACACACACACACACACACACACACACACACACACACACACTTTTAAATGGGATTACACACCTAACTTTAAAAGGAGTCAAGGCAGTGCAGAGTTTAAAATGGGGCTTCCGTTACAATGTGGAATTATTTTTAGTTAAAATGTATTAATTTAAAATGGGGGTTTAGTTACAATATAAAAATGTTACTAAAGCAGATTCTTACAAGCTAATTTTTAACAGGCTACGAATTCATCCCAAAGTGGTTACAATTCAGGAAGATACATAAAGTCATGTCAATTAAAAGGGTGATTTAATTCTTAATCCCTACAATTACTTGACAGTTGTACAGAATATTTGTAGACTTGAGTTTGAAGGAAGCAGAGTATGAGAATAGCTATTACTGAGGTTGGAAAATGCAATAGTGATGGACTTAAGGATACTAAATCCTTCCATACAGACTCTTACCTAAAGAAACAAAATGACAAAGGACCTTTAAAGATGGAGATCCATTATATGTGCCACTGTGCCTACAAAAAAGCCACGTGAACCTGCTGTTGTATAACTTGAGCAAATTAAGGCAATTTTTCCTGGGAACAGTGGCAGCAGGGTAACCCCATTCCCAAATTTTAAGTCTTTCCTCCAAAGCATGAGGTGTAAGAGCTTCTTGAAACAAGCAAATAACCCTCCCACCTCCAAATCTTGCTAGCCTTTTAAGATGAATAAAACACAGTTTTTCTTATTTATGTTCTCAGAAATGGCTGGACAATTTTTGCTGAAAATTTTCAAGCAGAAAACAACGGTGCACCAGGCAAGCATGACATAATTGGACTCTGACAGTTGTGAAGTAGATTCTGGGTTTGGGTTTTCTATCTGTTTACATAGAAGCACAGATGGGGATTGACCATTCTATTTCACAGTAGCACCCACCAGCTTTTTACTAATGAGAATGCTATTTCCAGCGAAAAGGGATGACCAACCTGACAGTTGTTAAGGAAGCATCAGAAAATCTGCTCTCATATAGCAACTCAAAATGTGCTATATCACAGCCTGATGCTTTGCAGCTAAAGCTGAAAGGGATCCTTTAGTATAAGTCTGCCTGAAATAGTTTGGGATCGGAAAATATTTGTCAGTCCCTAACATAAAAATACTTTGAAGGATTTTCAGCAACAGGGGTAGTTTACTGCCAAGCTCTCTCTTTGTGCAACTGCCAAATCATTACTCTTTCCCACCTAATCTAAGGATAGAGAAGCAGCAACAGCAAATCAGGACTTACAGAGGAAATTCATGACCACTGTTCCAATATTCAGCTAACTATTGAAATCTTAATCATCCCTGGGAGTTACAAAGTGGCACGATGTTAATATGCACACAATACACATCCACTGGATTTTCATTTATATGTGTTTTTGTATACCATAAATGAAGGTCTGAAACATTTGTAGGAGTCAGGATTTACTGGTGGTGTGTCCTGACCGGTCTCCTGCTCTATAGATGATGATAACCATTTGGCTGCATGCATGTGTGCTCAGTCATGTATGTCATGTTGACTTGCTCAAGTAGTCAACACAGCAGACTCAGAGAGAACTCCCAAAGACCACAAAATCAGATAAGGATGGAAGGCACCCAGCCAGGCTTATTATCAAATCAAGTATAGTAATAGTTGTCAGTAAACTACTGAATCACTATGCATATGTACCACTTGATAATGGCCAGCTCAGTCAGTCGGAGGTCCCACTGCTCCCTCAGCCAGACAAAGATTGCCCCTCAGAGACTCCACTTTATATATAGGTACAAATTACACATCACTCCTGATGCTGTCAGGTTACCAACCTCTGACATTGTCTGTTTGCCACCCACTGATGTGATTTAGATACCACCACTTGTCCTGCACCTTGTGGTTCAATTAGACCTTCTCTATCCATCATGCCCTTTCCTAAACCTGAATTGATATCTGTGGGGAATGTGGGTACCAACGTTCTTTTTTAACAAGCTGATGGTACCATCCTTTTGGAATGTGCTTTCAACTTATGACCAGTATCAATTACTGTTTAACAGTTGGTACCTAGTACCAGATACTGTTCTATACCTGGGTCTATTACCAATTAGTGTTCTGTAGTCTCAGTCCTGTTTATGCCAAACTCTGTGAGCAGGAGCCTTAGCTTCGCTTTACATTAGCAAAATCAAATCAGGCCCGTGCAACATGGAATTTTGTTTCAGGTCCTCATCTTACTACATCATTTGCTATTTGTAATTTCTATTCTATAGCCATCACACTCCTGGATTACTACATGGTAAGAGATATCACCACTGAGCATCGAAGTGAGACTGATATTTTGAAGGAGGAAGTAGACAGAGCAGTTAAATGACTAAAGAACAATAAGAGCCCTAGAAATGATAAGATCATGGGAGAGATGATCAAATATGGTGAAGAAAGTATGATTCAGGAAATACACCGACTATGTATTATAGTGTGGAAAGAAGGGAAGGCACCTAAGGATTGGACAAGATCTGTGCTAGTGACAATACACAAGAAAGAAAGTACATTGGAGTGCAAGAACTACAGAACGATTGCCTTAATGAGTCATCTAGGCAAGGTGCTGCTGATGATACTGACAGAGAGATTGAGATCGCAGATAGAAGAACTTCTAGTGGATAAGCAAGAGGGATTCAGGAAAGATAGATATAGCAGATATTGGCACTAAGTTTGATAGTGGAGAAAGCTCGGTGGAAGAACAAGAACATCTGCTTCCTCGATTTTCAGAAGGCATTTGACAGAATAGATAAGAAAGTGACTTGGGCAGTGTTGGAGTCATACGGAATGGATAGCAGTCTGATCCGGTGGTTGAAGGATATCAGTGATAATGCAGAGGCAGCGGTGAGAATGTGCAGAGAGTTGGGAAGTTGGTTTGGAATGAGTAGAGGTACGAGACAAGGCGATCCGATATCACTGAGTATCTTTATCATGCATATATAGAGAGAGAGATGGACAAGATCAAGGAAGAGGTAGAAGGGATATTGGTGCATGGGATGAGAATTAACAACTTGAGGTTCGTGGATGATATAGTTATCATCAAGGAAGATGAAGAGAAGCTAGCGAGAATGGTGCAGGGGCTAAATGAAGAAGGGAAGCAGTATGAACTGATTATGAATATCAATAAAATGAAGACAATGGTGTCTGAAGATAAGGAAATAGGAAGTAAGATCAGTGTAGATAGGATCAAACTAGAGAACATAGAGAAGTTCACGTATTTGGGAAGCAACATGGCGTATGATCTAGACTGTAAGAATGAAATAGCAACTAGAATAGTGAAAGCAAGAGTGAGTTTGAAGGCGATGGATAAGATCTGGAAAAGAAATGCAATTAGTTTAGGAATGAAGCTGCGCATCTTGAAAACGTGTATATTTAGCAGCATGTTGTATGGATGTGAGAAATGGGTGCTAACGAAAGATTCGAAGAGAAGGATATTGGCGTGTGAGAGGAATTGTTATAAAAAGATCCTGAGAATAGGATAGATGCAGAAAGTCACTGTGACAGGGCGTTCGCCCTGCACTGGCCCTTTAAGAGCAAACCCTGGCCCGAAGCAGGGTGCGGGAGTTTGGACCCAGCTGAGGCCATGTTAGCTGATTGGGGCCCAGCTGGGAACCATATATGACGATGGGCTGCTGCTCCTAGGGGGAGAGCAGTGAGAGCCTGGCTGCTGGGGGAGTAGGAGGCTCCCTGGAGCTAGGGCAGGGCAGGGCAGGGCAGGGCTGGGCTGGGAGGCAAGGCAAGGCAAGGCAGGGCTAGGGTAGCTCTGGCCAAGGAAACCCCCAGACTGCAGGGCCTGAAGAGAGGCCCGTTGAAGAAACAGCCCCCAGAAGAGGGGGCTCAGAGACTGACGGGGACACTGCCGGAGGGTAGTGTAGTGTAATGTTAAGGGGCTAGGACTATAAAAGGTCTGGCGGAGAGCTCAGTCAGGGCCCAGCCTCTGAAGGAGACAGAGGCCTGTCCGGAGCTCCCTGACCTGGAAGCTGAGGCCTGGCTGGGGCCGCCCACGCTTGAGGACCTGCCTGAGATGGAGGTCCTGCTTAAGCCCCGAGGCCTCTGGGCACCCGGAGAGCCTAAGGTCCTACCCGAGCTAGAGGACCTACGGAGGGACGGGGACCTCGAGGACAGGCCTGAGCCGGTGGGCCGGCTGGGACCCCAATGGTTGCCAGAACCCCGGAGCCGGCCGAGCCCGCGGGACGCTGCAGAGCACCAACCCTTTAGCCCCTGGATTGGGCCGGCTGGACCCTGCTGGGATGACACCGCCCTCGACTCCCTGAGGACCTGCTGGAGGTACAGGTACCGGAGAAGGGGGAGATGAGAAGTGGCCCAGGGGGTAGCACGGGCTGAGAGCAGCCCTTGGCTGGCAAGTTGCGGGCCGGAGCCCTGCTGAACCAGTCACGGCCGAACTGTTGTATTCAGGGCCCCTGGGCCAGGCACAGGGTGGTGGCTGGGCCTGCACCCCCTCCCCATACTCCCCTGCCACCCTCTAGGCGGGTGGCAGTCTCCCCCTCACCGCTGCTGCCGGTGCCCTACTGGGCCTGCTCCTGATTGAGGACCTTTTACATCCCTGTGTTTGTTGCTCCTGAATGAGGAGCTTTTATAACCGGGTGTTTGTTGGCAGCCAGGCCTTGCCTCAGGGCTTGGCCTCCATTGGCTGTCCCGCCCGGAGTTAGGGTCGGGATTGGGCAGAAGGGGTTTGTTGCCCTGCCCTGCTCGAGGGCCGGGCCTTACAGACAGTATGGGTTGCCCGCCCTGCTCGAGGGCTTGGGCTTCCGTATGGTGTTTTTGGTACCCGGCCAGGATCCGGACCAGACCTTTTAAAGGGACAGGACTAGGACAGTTGTCCTGCTCAGAACTGGGTGAGAATAGACTTGTAAAGGGTGAACTTATTCCTCTGCGGCCCGGTCCTGAAGCAAGGCCAGGCACGCAAACAGTTACCTCTTGGCCCGACCTGAAGCAAGGCCGGGAATAGACTCGCCCGCCTGGACTATTATAAGGCACGGGAGCACAGTGGGGCAGCCGCCTCCCGAAGGCCTATCAGCCTATCACGGACCCCCAGAACGGGGAGGAGCTCAGGCTCTTGTGGGCACTGCCAGAGGGCAGTGTCCTGAAAAGGGATCCCGCCACCTGCCGGCAGATCTAATTCCCCGAGTCAACAGCAGGTGGCGCTGTGGCAGGGTGGGTAGCCCGCTACAGTCACCAATGAGGAATTATATAGGAAGATACAGCCGAAAAAAACCTACTGCAGAAGGTTATACAATGGAAGTTACAGCTATTTGGGCATATCTGCAGAATGAACGATGAGTGAAAAGTTAAGACCCTGGTATTCAGCATAATGAATGGTCCAAATAGGAGAGGCAGACCCCACAAAGAATGGGTAGATGATATAGTAGATTGGTGTGGAGCTAGTCTACAGATACTAAGCCACTATGCACTGGACAAGGAAAGCTGGAAGGAAATAGTGAGGGATGCATCGGACACCAATGGGCACTGAGCCCATGATTGTTGATAATCAGGGCTCGACAAAGAATGCAATCTACTGCACAGATCGCCGGACAGTGTGGCTGGCGAGCAGGGTTTGCCACGGTTCGGTGAGCCGTGTTGATGATGATGATAATGATAAAGTGAGAACATAGATGACCATTCAGAAATAGACTAGTTTATTATTGTCAAGGCTGTTTCCCACACTGTCACTTCAAGTGCAGAAAGTGGGGGCCCACAAGAGACCTTACAAATACCTTGCCTCTAGAGACTTCTGTTTTTCAAAACTGCCCAAGGTCACAGATTTCCTGGCCTTAGGAAGTATGCTGCCAGCACCCAAGTGAAAAAAAAATCTCTTTCTTCTTGATCCCAGAAAGAAATCACTTGGGAACTTCTTCCAGAGGCATACTCTAAGCTCTTTTACCAACAGGGAGCTTGTAAAAGAAAAGAAAAGAAAAGAAAAGAAAAGAAAAGAAAAGAAAAGAAAAGAAAAGAAAAGAAAAACTGTAATCTCTGAGCTGATCTCTCAATCTAAGGCATGCATACACTGACCTTCCATTATCTTCCAGGACACAGAAATAAGATCATAGTCTTAACATGATTTTATTAACAAAACAAAAAATTATACTTGGTAAAGCATATTTGGTTACTAGGTGTTATAGAGCAAGTGACAAAAAATAATTAAAGCATTCCCTGGGATTCAGCTTCAAGTACAGTGTATGGGAGTGGACACATGGATTCAGCATAGATGAATTTAACCAAACAACACAGCAAAGAAAATACCTAATTGCATCTAAATAAACATTCCCTATCGCTTACATATTCATATCTTCAAGGTACAGTCCATTTCTAGGCATCTTGTCCCCCAGCTGCTGGTTTAAAACTCCCACAAGAGAAAAGCAGCAAATCTTTTAGTTCTAATCTCAATATTTTCTTCCCATTGGTTCTCCCGGCTCCCTGCCAATTTTTCCTAGCTACCTGGGTTTAACCCAAGGGTGGGCAAAAGCCTCTCAGTGGGCTGGATGTGGCCCACCTAAGGCTTTGATCTGGCCCATGTGGCAGTTCCAGGCCCTGCCCCCTAGCATGTTGCCTAGGAGCTAGAGATGCACGAGCCCTTTTAACTGTTTCTATTTAAAGGGCTTGCACCTGTCCTGTGCCTGTCAGACAACACGTTGCATGTCCCGGCTCCCTGGCAATGCACCAGCCATGCCAGGAGCTGCAAGCCCTTTTAACTGCTTCTATTTAAAGGGCTCACACCTACTGGGTGGCTGCGTTGCCTGGCAGCCATCTGTCAGGTGCAAGCTTCTTAAATAGAAGCAATTGAAAGGGCTTGCAGCTCCTGGCCCCACACTAGCCTGTTATCCGGGAGCCAGGAACTTGTGAGTTCTCAGGCAATAGCCTCGGAGAAGGCGCAAGCCCTTTAAATAGAAGCAGTGGAAAGGACTCTAGTGTCCCTGGCAGCCAGGCAACATGCTAGCAGCGAGGCCAGGAGCAACAAGCCCTTTAAATAGCAGGAATTGAAAGGGCTCGCAGTTCCCATTCCCTGCTAATGTAATGCCCCTCCCTCCTCTAGCTCCCATTGCCCCTGCCTCTCCCACTCCTTCCCTTATTTTTCCCCCTTCCCTCAACTTCTACCTTCCAGTTTGCGGTGCTGGAGTCTGTGATCGGGCCCCAGAAGTCCCCACAGTCCGGGCCCCAGTTGCTTCCTGGCCTGGAGCTGGGTTGCGCGGTGTAACGCTGGGCTGCGTGGTTTTAAAGTCCCAGGCAGTGACTTCACGCCACACCTGGGCATCTCCCCACTCAGCTGTTGTGCAGTGTTTGAGCACGCCGTGCATGCACTCCCTCAGCCCCACTGTGCCCCGTACATGGCCAGGACCAGGGAATTTAAAGTGAGGAACAGCGGTGCCCCATCACAATCCCCCTCCTCTTCCAGTAGCTGCCAGCTGGTCCTTCAGCCCTTTGGCTGGCCCTTCAGAGGACAGGCTACTGGGAAATTCCCGGTGTCCTGCCAGATAAGACTGCCCCTGGCGTAGAGGGGGATCTGTTGAGAAAGAAAACCTTTTTTGACAGATCCCTTATGCCTCCTGCAAGGAGGTTTACAGGATCTGTTGAAAAAAGCTTTCTTTCTCGATAGATCCCCCTCTAGACTGCCACTTTTTGCCGACAAAGTGCTGAGTCAGCAAAATATGACAGACATTTCTATGCAAATTATGCACAGAATATTTAAATCCCTGCCTCATTTGCAATGTTGACCTGCCTAATCTGCCAACAGAGGGATGCAGTCTAGACATACCCTAGGAGTCATAGTGGACCACAAGCTAAATGTGAGTCAGCAGTTTGCAAAAAAAGCAAACATAATTCAGGGATGAATTAATAGGTTTGTTGTGATAAAGAAGTAATCCTTCCGTTCTACTCTGTGCTCATTAGACATCAGTTGGAGTATCGTGTCCAGTTCTGGGCACCTCATTTGGAGAAATTATAGAGGGTACAGAGAAGAGCAACAGAAATTATTAATGGTCTAGAAAACATGACCTATGAAGGAATGATGAAAGAATAGTTTTTGTTTAGTTTGCAAAAGAAGACATGATAAAAGGGAACATGATAGCAGCTTTTAAGTACCTAAAAGAGTGATACAAGGAGGAAGGAGAAAAATTATTCTCCTTAACCCCTGATGATAAGACAAGAAGAAACAGGCTTCAACTGCAGCAAGGGAGGTTTAGGTTAGACATTAGGAAAAACTTCTTAACTGTCAGGGTGGTTAAACACTGGAATAAATTGCCTCGGAGGTTGTGGAATATACATCATTGGCAATATTTAAGAGCAGGTAAGATAATCCATCTATTAGGAATGATCTAAATGGTTCTTGGTCCTGCCGCGAGGGCAGGGGACTGGACTTGATTACCTCTCAAGGTCTCTTCCAGTTCTAGTGTTCTATGATTATTCAACTTAACCAGTTGTATTTCCTCTTGATTAAGTAAAATAATGTCCACATTTCTACAAACCTGAAGGATCAGCACTTTCAATATGTTTACCTTATGAATGCATGCACCCAACACATCCTGAGTTTGTTAAATTGAAAGCACTATCCATAGGAATAAGACTGTACATCTGGAATATGCAGACAGAGACACATTCTAATCTGGTGATTCTCAGTCAGTTAACTAATTAAAATATTGGGATTAGCAACCTGCTCCCCTGTCTCCATGAAATCTCTCATGCCTCTTCTTCTCTAATCAGTAAGGGTATGTCTACACTACAATGTTAGTTCGAACTAACGGACGTTAGTTCGAACTAACATTCATAGCCGCTACACTAGCGCTCCGCTAGTTCGAATTTGAATCGAACTAGCGGAGCGCTTAGTTCAAACTAGGAAAACCTCATTTTACGAGGATTAAGCCTAGTTCGAACTTACTAGTCCGAATTAAGGGGTGTGTAGCCCCTTAATTCGAACTAGTGGGAGGCTAGCCCTCCCCAGCTTTCCCTGGTGGCCACTCTGGCCAACACCAGGGAAACTCTATGCCCCCCTCCTGGCCCCGGACCCCTTAAAGGGGCACGGGCTGGCTACGGTGCAAGCCTGCCAGCACCCAGCCAGCAGACCCTGCACCTGGCACGGCACAGAGCCA
Source organism: Pelodiscus sinensis (assembly GCF_052426305.1). NCBI lineage: Eukaryota > Metazoa > Chordata > Testudines > Trionychidae > Pelodiscus > Pelodiscus sinensis. Next base: position 44,598,314 of record NC_143061.1, on the reverse strand, counting down.
CCCACCCGATGTCCCCCAGCCCACCCCCTCTTCCCGGGACCAGGCTGGCGGCTCCCAGGAGCTTGCCCTGGACCGCAAGAGGCGGGCACCTTCCTGGGCTACTGCGGACATCGTGGACCTCGTCCACGATCTGTGCACTAGGCACAGGAAAGTGGCCGTCTAGGGCAGGAGAGCTGCTAGCCTGGCCACCCAGGAGCAGGTTTGCATGAAAATCAAGGGGGTCCACTGAGACCCCCGACCCTGAGCTCTGAGCTTACAATGGCCGTCCTGGGTCAGACCAAAGGTCCATCTAGCCCAGTAGCCTGTCTGCCGACAGCGGCCAAACCTAGGGACCCTGGAGGGGATGGACCAAAGACAGTGACCAAGCCATTTGTCTCGTGCCATCCCTCTCCAGCCTTCCACAAACTTTGGGCAGGGACACCACTCCTACCCCCTGGCTAAGACTACTCCATGGACCCAACCTCCATGACTTGATCTCACTTCCCTTTAAACTCTGTTCTAGTTGTAGCCTTCACAGCCTCCTGCAGCAAGGAGTTCCACCGGTTAACTATTTGCTTTGTGAAGAACAACTTTCTCTTACTAGTTTGAAGCCTGCTACCCATTCCTTTCCTTTGGTGTCCTCTAGTCCTTCTTTATGGGAACTCAGGAAGAACTTTTCTGAATGCACCCTCTCCACCCAACCCCTGCTTTTAGAGACCTCTATCCTGTCCCCACTCCATCTCCTCTTTTCTAAGCTGAACAGTCCCAGTCTCTGTAGCCTCTCTTCATCTGGGACCTGTTCCCAACCCCTGATCATGTTAGTTGCCCTCCCCTCTCCCAGCCTTTCTCTTCCCCTCTCCCACCTCTTTTTCCCAGTCTCCCCCAGTTTTGTTCAATAAAGACAGAGTCAATGTTGGAAGAAACGTTATCTTTATTTTGTACATCAATAAGAAGGGGGGCTAGGGAAGGGTAAGTGGAAGGAGGTGAGGGAGGAATGGGGTACGAGCCCCCGATGGGGAGGACTAGGCTGGCTCTGCGGGCTTCTGGGGGTGGAAGCTCTCCTGCAGCCCCTCGATTGCCCCCTCTCCCCAGATGGCAGCCTGTGGCAAGTGCAGCCGGGCTGATGGCCGAGTGGTGTGATGTGCCCAGTGTGGGTACTCCGGGCAATCCAAGCCAGGACTGCTTTGCAAGTGGGGCACCGCTGAGAACTGTCTGTCCGGGGTGGGGGTCGGGACCCTTTAAGCGCAGCCCTCAGCTAGCCTGAGACAGCATCTCCACGCTCTAAGTCCTCCTCTGATGCCCTGCCGGCACTGCTTCCGGCCATCCTTAAGCCCTGTTCAGGGTCCACTCAATGTGGACTTGCTAGTTCGAATTCGAACTAGTTTTTAGTTCTAGACGCGTTAGTTCGAATTAGCTTAGTTCGAATTAACTAATTCGAACTAAGTTAGTTCGAACTAGCGCTGTAGTGTAGACGTACCCTAATTCTCCTGAGTCCTACTTTAATGATGAATTCAATCCTATCTTGGCTGATCTCTGGTACTGTTTGTTCATTTATTTGTCATGCAACCATCATTGTAGTGTCTACACTGCTTTCTGTTTCAAAGTCAAATGTGTGTGCTCCAGTGTGCAACAGACTTTGTACTGTGTTCTAAGTCCAATTATCTGCCATACTAGTAAGGAGAAGGCTATTGGTTTAATGGAAGAAATGAAGAGGGCAAGGGAATATGCTACTATGATTATATTGAGGTTAAAAGAAACAATGGGTCCAGAAATTGTATATTCTAAAGAACATAACTCTAGGAACAATAATAAGAAGTAACCCAGAAATAGTGTGTATAGTTCCATTTTAACTAATTGGATGAAATTTAAGATAAGAAGCATTAATTGTGTGTGCGCGTGCACGTGCATATACCCCCAGCATATGTAGTAGTCATGTGGCGATAAATTACATTTATCACCTCATTTGCACTGTACTGATAAAGAGCTTAGTCTTGCATGATTCTTAACATTCTCACCATAATCCACCACAGAACTTAAAGATGTGTTTAAGTATGTGAGCAGTCGCATTGACATCACTTGGACTATTCCTATGATACTTGCTTGCCATCTTTCGTAAAAGCACAATGAGATCTATGGATGAAAAGTGCTATATGAAAGCTGGGTATTAATATTTGGCAGAATGAATGCTGGAAGCTGCAACATCAGAATTCCATTTTTTGCAGTCAGTGACAGTGAGGGAAGAGGCTGTTTGGAGGCTGCATGATAAGATCTGAAAAATGCTGATTCTATTGCATCTGATTCCTGGAAATGGCCTTCTAATTGTTTTATTATGCTAAAGAAATAACTTGCCATCTCATGCTGGGTTATTTCTAATCTTTAAGAATAATTTAAAAAGTTTGCAAAATAACATCAAACTTCTATAAAGGTTAGAAAAAAATTACACATTTTGAAAAAGCCAATGTGCGCACTCAATTTATATCTCTGTCCCACACTCAAACCTTGAAATTCATCTGAGGCTTGAGTGCATTGACGCTGCCCATTACCATGAAACGTTTATACCGACTGCTATGGATTATTGAAAATCCTTTTCCATAGGCACAGAGAAAAGAGATGTGATACATCAATCAGTCAAAGGAAAGAAAGACATGTTTTTTGTTGAACAATAAATATGTAATTTCCATATATAGGTAAACTAGAAGACTTACTTGATGTTGTCTGTGTCCTTCAGGGTGGGAAGCTGGTGGGGTGTGTGTGTGCAGGAGTCAGGGCAGGGCCTTGAGGATGTGGGCAGGGGGCTGTGCAGGAGGCTGGCGGTGAGGGAGTATGCAAGAGTGAGGGTTGGGAGTAAGGAGGGCTCAGGGCAGGGAGCCATTCAGCACAGTTCCCCCCCCCCCACACACACACAGCCCCTCCCCAGCTGCCAGAAGCCATTTCTCTACCCCCACCCCCCCAGTACGCCTCATCACCAGGGGCTTTTCTCCCCTACCCCCAGTGCTGCAGCCAAAGGGGCAGGGGACTATTTACCTGGTGTGCTAGCAGACAAGAAGGTGGAGTCCCAGCCCTGCTGGGTACTCCCTTGGTGGTACAGCTGTCCCCAGTGGACACTCTGTAGGATAGCTCTGCCCTACAGGCTCATTGCAACCAGTGGCCACTCTCAGTAACGCATCTCTCCAAACAGCCCCTCCCTTTCCATGTTATGGAAAACAGTCCTCTTCCTGGTGCTTCTAATTATCCTGGCAAAACCAAACCCTGATCTTGCTTTAAGTTAGGATAAGAGGAAGCTGCCTACCAAATGTGGTTGTCCTTGGTCTTACCATTTAAGAGGAGTTCTTGAACAAACAGACTAGCAGACAGACAGACAGCTGCATAAATCTCAGATAGAATCTTCTTGCGTAAGAAACAGAATTTAGATAACAGGTTAGAGCTTCAGCTAGTGTAATTTGGCATAGTTCCAACAAATTCAACACATTTCCTAAGAAGAAATATGAAGGAAATATGTCCCAAAGGATAGATGGGCAATGTTTTACTTTTGAAAAATGTTGGTTTGAAATGGAATGGTGTCCCAAGCAATATTGCTTTTCTGGGGGTCTAAAACCTAGTGCCCATCACACAAATCAGCCTAGCTGTTAACTTCTGATTGAGAGACTGGTGCACCTGCTGAGTATCAGCAAGGAGTTCTAGGTCAAATAGAGTGATGCTTCTATAGCCTCTGTGTGGGCTATGACTTGCTCTCCTTGTTACTGGTCTATGTCTTATCTGGACAAACATTCAAAACACTGTTTAAAAATAGAAATCCTTCTTGTCATTAAAAGGTGGAAAATTGAATCTTTTTTCCATCCCCGCTTCCCCCAAGTGTAGCACATTATAACTATACAGTTACACAAATGAATGGCCTATGAGGACTCTAATTGATGGTATACTAATGATGTAACAGCCCCATTATGTATGGTAGTATTTAAAGTGCTATTGCATGGCTTGTGCTCAGCCATCCACTGTGAATATTCACTGTCATGAGTTCACACCATATACAGGGAAGCTGTAGATCTTGTTTCTAGTCCTAGCTCTGCAACTAATGTCTGGTATAATATCGGTTAAGCCGCTTGAGCCCTTAGTTTCCCCATCATTTGTAACATGTAGAATTAATACTTATCTAGCTTTGTACAGGGCTTTAAGCTGCATGGCTCAGCAGTGCTCTGTAAGCACAAAGAGCAAGCACTGGCATATTAAAGGGGCACTTTCACTGAGAGTAAGGTTTTACTTTTCATTAAAGTAAAAAATACTTCCATGGAGTAAACTCACAGCTCAGTATATGAGAGGCACATGTAAATCACTGCTCAAGTTAAGCGCATACGTTTTAGGCCTATATTTAGTTTTCTAGTTCACAGCTTGTGATAGATGCCAGATTAACAGTGGAGACAGACATTTTATTTATGCTTCAAGCAAGAACAGCCCAAGCAATGGCAATATAACAACCCCATACTGCCAATATGCCTTCATCCTGACTCAGAGGGATGATCTCTAATTCATTTTCCATGCCCAGTTAATGCTTGGCTTCCCTAATGAGACTAACAACACAGGAGCCCTCTGTGGTAATGATTTTTGTAATATGGACACCTGTCTGCTGTGAACTGACCTAGACACCAACTCATTTCACATAGACAATCAAATGGCAAAACATGACTATTAGTCTTTCCTGTGTTGGCCCTCTTTTGCATCAGTCACCTAGATTCATTCTTTTAATGAGGCATAGAACCATGCAAATGCACTGGTCACTCCCTTGGGCATCATATTCCTTCCTGTTCCTGCTGGTGGTGATACCGTAGAACTTATCCCAGCATTTTTTAAAAAAAGTTCTGATTTAAAATGAACAAACTGAGCTTTTTGTTTTTAAAGATTAAGCCTTTAACAGGACATTCTAAGTCAAACTGGGATGCAATATGCAAAATCCAAGCAGTCAGATATTGCATGAAACAAAATCTGTTCAGTAAAAACTAACATTTGCAAACATTTCAAGATCTGAAAGCCTGTAATGTCATATTTTATCCAGTAAGAACTTGAAAGTTTACATATAATGGAAACTTCTTTCAACACTAATAACATAATAACAAATAGGACCTTGATCACATATGAAACAGAATAGGTAATACCCTGGGAATGTGATATCTAAGGGTATGTCTACACTACCCTCCTAGTTCGAACTAGGAGGGTAATGTATGCATACCGCACTTGCTAATGAAGCCCGGGATTTGAATTTCCCGGGCTTCATTAGCATAACGGGGGAGCCGCCATTTTTAAATCCCCGCTGCTTCGAACCCCGTGTAGCGCGGCTACACGGGGCTCGAACTAGGTAGTTCGGACTAGGGTGCCTATTCCGAACTACCGGTACTCCTCGTTTCACGAGGAGTAACGGTAGTTCGGAATAGGACCCTAGTCCGAACTACCTAGTTCGAGCCCCGTGTAGCCGCGCTACACGGGGTTCGAAGCAGCGGGGATTTAAAAATGGCGGCTCCCCGCTTATGCTAATGAAGCCCGGGAAATTCAAATCCCGGGCTTCATTAGCAAGTGCGGTATGCATACATTACCCCGCTAGTTCGAACTAGCGGGGTAGTGTAGACATACCCTAACAGATTGTAAAAGGTGTTACTGATTTCCAAAGAAATCCCATTTTGGAGGTGACAGATGCAGCCTCTGTGGGGAAGCTGCTATCTTCTCAGTCAAATGCCAGCTCTCTGGTTACTAAAGAGGATTAGACTGAAACAGAACAATCCCATGTTTAAGATGAAACACAAAAAACAACAAATGGTCCTGCAGCACCTTAGAGACTAACAAAAAAAGTAGATAGTATCATGAGCACAGCCCACTTCCTTGGATGAATGGAGTTTAAGGGGTCCAAGTTCCAAATAAATAGCAGAGAAAGAGAGGGGATGAGGAGGGAAGAGACAGGGAAGGAGAAAAAATGGGAAAAGAATAGTCAGAGTTTTCATGCTAAATGAAGTTGATAGAGAGGGTTCCAAGTGCTCTTAAGTACCCGGTGTTTGGCCTAAGTGCCCGGGCAAGTTAAAATGTTCAAATATTTGATTTGTGTCCATTAATCCTTTGTCGTAGAGACCGTCCAGTCTGGCCAATATACATGGCAGGGGCATTGCTGGCACTTGTATTATATTGTATCGGCAGAAGTATTTGTTACTTTTTCTATTACATACTATCATGGCTACCCCTCGGAATGTTTAAGGTGCTTAGAAATGTTAGACCTTGGCTAGTATTGGAGATTTAGTTCCTTTTGCAGTATTTGTTAATTCACTTTTAGTTTTACCAAATACGCTCAATCTTTTTTATCATTTAAAATGACATTTGGAATAATGTCTTCCATATTGTTACAGGGAAGTCTGCATGCATTTTATTTCTCATTTATCAAATTTTTATGAAGTAGCAATTAAGTATATGCTTCATGCAGAGGGCACACTCTGAAAAAATTGCTGGGGTGTAAATTTTCCAAATACTATTTCACTTTTTGTAAGAATGACAGACTAGGAAACTGACAATGTAGGCATAGCTAAACTTTGAAAGGAAATTAGAGAACACCTCACTAGAAAGGTGGGTTTTTTCCTCCCCAGAAGATTAAATTTTCATTGAGGTTATTTTCTAGGTGAGGAGAACCTAAAATGTGGAATTCATAAACCCTAAGGCAGGGGTCTCCAAACTTTTCAGCCCGAGGGCCGCATTAACTATCAAACAGCAGTTCGGGGGCCGACTACACACTTGAGGTCCAAATAAAAAACAATCAAAACATGGATGTTGTTTTTAATTATTTATTTAATATTATTTTATTCAGTTATTATTTAATAACACATTGATACACTACACATGAACACCTGTATTAATGTGAATGGTGAAATTGTTTCCTGGATGCCAAAATAGCAGACATTTCTGGCTTTAGATTTGTTGTCCCTAACATCAACAGTTACCTGAGATTATCATCGGACAAGTTTGTTCTCAAATTGTTCTTCACGTATTTCATTCTTGAAAATGTTTGTTCACACAGGTATGTTGTTCCAAAGATTGAAAGGTACCTTGATGCAAAAGTTTTGACATTAGGAAAGTCTTCCTTGGGCAAAAACTGGTAAAAACCCACCAGTCCTATTTTGAACTTGTCCCTAAGGAGGTCATTTGCTTGCAACTCAATGACTTCCAGCTGCAGTTCATCTGGGCAACTGGCCACATCTGCTTCAAATGGGTTTTGAAACAATCTCACTTCTTCTGCCTTTGAATCCAAGTGCCTCTATTTTAATTCGGTAAAAACATAACGTCCACGTAAGCGGCGTCTGATCTTGGCAGGATACACGTAAATTTCCGTAATTTTTTTTCCGTAGACAAAAAGGTCTCCACGGGCCGGATGAGAGGGCCTCGCGGGCCGCATCCGGCCCGCGGGCCGTAGTTTGGAGACCCCTGCCCTAAGGGATGACCTGCTTCATTTGTAGAGCCACTCCATTTAAAATGATTAAATGCCTACCAAAGCACTAGTGGCTTCAGCATTACATTTCCCAGCTTGCTCTTACAGACTTCATTTTTTTTTCTCCATCTTTAATAATTAGCATGAGATTTTATAGGCCTCTTAATAGAAATATATTTGGGTTACGATGATGGGAATGTGACATTCCTGCTGCTGAAGACTACCGAATGTACTATGCCATATCAATAACACATAAATCCTCTTTTCTCCCTGTCTAAGTAGGTGCCTGATTGGAAAAGCATGTTGGACTATAGAAGTTTGCTGAGCCACTTGCAGATAATATGTGAGCTTAACTCTGACATATATTTGGTTTGGATACAGAGAAAGGTAAATTTTCATAAAATTGTTAGAAAGGAACAGGAAGAACCAGAGGCGAATGGAGTAGATGGGCTTTTTTATTGGAGATACTTGTTCCACCATGGACCCCAAAAACCCTGTCCACGTGAGCAACAGATTAACCATAGGTATACCCTTTTATCCGAGTTAGCATGTAAATACACACATCTATTATAACTCCCCGTAAGCCCTTATTTAGTAATGTGAATACCCATATAATGAAAAGTAATAACCTTGTGATGAATATAATTATATCTGCCCTTGTTTACTATTTATAGCACTTTTAGCTGAAGCATGCAGTTCACACACCACAAACTCCCCAAGTCAGCAGTTTACTGAGGAGGGAGGAAGGAGATGTGACCCCGAGTGTATATTTCTGAGCAAACGAGGAAGAACGGGGGGAAGGAAGATAAAATGTTGTTCTACACACAGGACATTTGCTAGAAGTTACATTCTTGGTGCAGCTACACAGTTATCTATCCTAGGCAAGCAGGAAAGGAGGAAAAGGGGCATCAAAACACATCTGTAAACCAATCAGGACAGTGCCTGGCCATGCCATACTCCCACCACCATGGTAGCAATTATCTAGGCCCCTTACTTATTCCTTACATACCCCAACAAAAATTAGCTCCCAAAACAATTGCAACTTGCTACTAATTAATAATTATTAGTACAAGCCAACAAGTTTTAGTCCACTGTTAGAAAAAAATATGCAGTTATATTGTATATTGTCAGGTCATCTCCATTGCCATGTATGATGAAAAGTCTATGATCCACTGGATATATGAGAGGGTGATCACCTGTATATTTTACTGTGTTTGAAAGGGGGGAGAAGGTTCTAGGAAACGAATAGATTATGGGAAAAGAATCAAGATTCAGTAGGCTGATCTGAATGTCAAAGGCGACACAAGATGGGTGAGGTGATACCTTTTATTGACCTAGCTTCTCTTGGTGGAAGAGACAAGCTTGTGAGCTCCACAGAGCTCTTATTCAGATCTGGAAAAGGTAACCAGTGTGTCATAATTAAATACAAGATGGGACAGATTAAGCATAAGAGGCAAACGTAGCAGGAGACTACTTCAAATGAAGTGGGCAATTGCTGCTGTCATAGGACAAAGGAGGATTCATATGTTATAAATTGTTGTAAAGGTCCATATTATTGTCTGAGTGGGTGATTTGAAGTGTCTAGAAAAGTTATGAATTCAACTTTCCAGGCTCATCTCTCAAAAATGTTGTGTGTAGGTTTTCTTTGAGATTGAGGACTGAGAGGTTCAATAAGGAGCAATTGCATGAGGGAAGTGTTCACTCTCAGAGGATAGGCTGTTTTGTGACTTTGTTCAAGAGTAGTGCTTGTCTAGCTTCACCATTTGATGCAGTGGATGCAATACACTGTACGTTGTGATTGGCAGGCCCACTGATGGAAATGGGAGGGACTCACAAGGGCCCAGTGACTCACAAGGGCCTGGGGCTCCCAGCTACCACTACCACAGGAGCAGTGGCAGACAGAGGCCAGAGCCCTTTAAATCACTCCTGGAGCACCAACCAGAGCACTCTGGGTAGCTCTCAGGGTTGCCCAAGGGGTGGGAAGGCAAGTGCAGCATGCTCCAGGCGGTGTGTTCCAGCCTTCTGCCTGAGGCCGCGCCCCTATCAAGAGCAGAGAGTGGCCCTCCAACCTTCCAAAGGCGCCCAGCAATTCTTTTGCCTCCCGGTGATAAGCATATGTAGGGGCAGGGTGCTGGTGGAGTGCTGGGGTAGGGCGCTGATGGTGGCTGAGGCAGAGTGCTGATGGGGTTTGGGGCAGAGTGCTAAGGCAGTGTGCTGGTGGGGGCTGGAGCAGAGTGCTAAGGCAGCATGCTGGTGGGGGCTGGGGCAGGGTACTCTTGGGGGGCTTGGCAGGGGGAGAGGACAGGGACAGTTTGGGCTGGTATCTGGGGATCCTGCAGCTGTGTGCCAGGTTCAGAAAGTGCGTGGGCTGCTCTTCCCCCCTCCCCAAACAGCCGGCACGGTACCTGAAATGCAGGTCCATCACACGCTGGGGACGTCCTTCCCCCTGCTGCCTTCCTATGTGGGGGGATGGGGAAATAGGAGTCCCAGACTGCGCCAGCTTGAACTGCTCAGGCAGCGCACGCTTGGGGACTTCCTTCCTGCTGCTGCCTTCCTGCACAGGGGAGAGGGGGGCAGGAATAGGAGTCCGGGGACTGCGCCAGCTCCAACTGCTCATGCAGCGTACTGTCATAGGGAGTGGAGAAGCAGGGCATGTGCTGCCTGAGCAGTTGGAGCTGGTGCAGTCCCAGGACTCCCACTACCCCTCCTCCTCCATCCCTGCACAGGAAGGCAGCAGGGGGAAGGAAGTCCCTGGCATGCATGAACCCGGTGTTTCGGGTACCACACCAGCTGTTTGGGGAGGAGCCTGTGCACTTGCTGGACCTGGTGTGCAGCTGTAGAACTCCTCCCCACCCCTCAGGAATCCCGCACTATCTCCATTATCACTGGAGGTAGTGTCAGTGCGGGGTTCTTCTTGGGGGTGGGAAGGGAGTGAAGGGGAAGTAAGGAGGGCCCCTGAAAGCCTTGCAATCGATGGATTGGTGATCATGGACCTAGACAATTCACATACAAATAGTAAGACCTGGCCTGAGGAGCTGACTATCTAAAAAGACAATCCAAACAATGGAGGAAACAGTATTTCTATGGGGAACTGAGTGATTAAGGGCCAGATTTGTAAAGGTAGTTAGGCACTGGTTTTAATGAAAGTTAAGCATCTTAATACTTTTAAAAATCTGGTTCTAAATGCCCTGCTGTACACAAAACAGGGTGTTTATGGGAGATGTAGGAATTTAATTTAACCCATCTCTCTTGCTTGCCAGTGTAGTGTTTCAACCACACATCTCTCCAGCCAATTGTAATAATCAGGGAGGCAAGGGAAGGAAGGGGGAGGAGAAGTTCAGGGCTTAGGGTTGGGGGGTCTCGCTGGTCCAACTGTCTCCCAGCACTGTGGGTGAAGGTGCCTCGGCTTCCCCCAGAGGGGTGGGGGGGGGGGTGGAGGGAGAAGCGGGACAGGGAGAAGGAGTGAGAGGAGAAGTGGTAGCTGGGGAGACAGCAGGGGCTGGAGCGGCAGGAGGCAGCAATCTTTGCATCAGGGTCTGCAGGTGCTTGCAGATGGCACGGCTCTGGACAAGCTGCTTCCACCAAATCTGCAGGTCTTTTAGCACCCAGTGCTCCAGGGTGCGGTGCAGGGCTCACAGTGCCCCCAGGAGCTGCCGCTCTTGTGCACGGGTCAGCCTGCAGAGTGCTTCGGTGCAGGAGCATGTCCTGGGCAGGGTGGTGCGTCCTCCACTCGCAGCTGGTGCAGCCGTGGAGAAACAAGAGAAGTGGTCAGTTATCCCTAGGGACACAGTGGGTGAAGCCCAGCCTGCCCTCTGCAAGCGAGGATGACAGTTCTCCGCACCATCAGAGCTGATGTGCTTGCACACAGGCCATGTTCGGAATGTCTTGCTATCCCCAGGAGTAGGAACTACCCCGAGACTGCACCCTTGCCCGTGTGCCGCATCAGTATGGGGGGAGATGTCCCCTGTGTCTGTGTAGAGGGGGCTTGTGTAGGGAGGGTGTCCTGCTGTGTCCCACCCCGGGTTCAGGAGCATGTCATGTCTCTTCACACAGCATGTGGCTAACAGGCCAAAGCCCCTGTGTGACAGCCAGCTGTGGCCACATGCCCAGGGGCGGCATGGCGCATGCTCACACGTGCACAGGTTGCTGCATGATCCGTGATCAGCAAGGTCCACATGCACAGTCCCTGGTCTCCCTCCCCTCCCGCCCCTGCATAAGGGGGCAGTGATGGCACTCACATGTTGTTGCCTCGGACAACATCAGTGACAGGTCCGCTGGGACGGCTTGGGGGTCCTGGCTGCACAGCACGCTCCCTCCGAGCTCCTCAGCTCCTGGCCCTCCTCTTCCTCCTTCTCCGTGCCCTAGTCAGGGCCCTCTGCCCCAGGGTTGATGACCACCTGGGGGGGCACAGACCATCCCACCCCTCAGGATGTGGTCTAGAGCATCCAAATAGGGGCAGCTATCTGGGTCTGCCCCTGTTTGGGAGCTGCCTCCTGTGGCCCTGGCATATGCCTGCCGCAGCTCCTTAATTTTCATCTGAACCTGCTCCAGGGTTCGGATGTGGCCTTTGGTGGCCAGGCTGGCAGCTATCTGCCTGTAGACAGCTGTGTTCCTCCATCTAGTGTGGTGATCATGGATGTTGGTGGCATCCCTTCAAACCTCAGTCAGGTCCATGATCTCCGCACTGGACCAGGCAGGCACCTGCCTTCTCTGGCCCCTGGCAGGCTCCTGGGGGTATGTCTACACCCAGGCATACCGCAGGTAATGTAGGCATACTGCACTTGCAAATGAAGCCTGGGATTTGAATTTCCCGGGCTTCGTTTGCATAAGCGGGGAGCCGCCATTTTTAAAACCCCGCTGGTTCGACCCCGTGCAGCGCGGCTACACGGGGCACGAACTAGGTAGTTCGGACTAGGCTTCCTACTCCGAACTACTGGTACACCTCGTCCGGTACTACCTAGTTCGTGCCCCGTGTAGCCGCGCTGCACGGGGTCGAACCAGCGGGGTTTTAAAAATGGCGGCTCCCCGCTTATGCAAATGAAGCCCGGGAAATTCAAATCCCGGGCTTCATTTGCAAGTGCGGTATGCCTACATTACCCTCCTAGTTCGAACTAGCGGGGTAGTGTAGACATACCCTGGGAGCTGGGGGGCTGGTCCTGGGGCGCGGTGGAGGGCTGGCTGACAGTGGCTTGCTGGCTCATGCTGTGGCCTGGGTCAGGGGCAGCAGCAGAGTGGCTCTGGGCTGGCAGGCCTGGTGCTAGCCACAAAAAACTGTGACCAGACTCTACCCCTTTAAGGGCTCTGGGAGGGGAAGGGTGGAGAGGAGTTTTCCTGTTTGTGCCTGGAGTGGCCACCAGGGCATCCTGGGAAGGGCTGGAGGCCCCCTATTTCAAAATAGCCTCTATTCCCTGTCTACACAGCACCTATTTTGAAATCGATGTTTTGAAATAGGTGCTATTACTCATAGAATGAGGTTTACCAATTTCAAAATAAGCCCTCCACTATTTCAAAATAATTTTGAAATAGCGGTTGGCTTGTGTAGACACTAGGAAATTATTTTGAAATAACTTTGCTGTATAGACATACCGAGTGTTTTGGTTTCATGTTCCTTAAATGAAAGAGGTACAATTCATTATGTAGCTCTTTAAGGGCTTTTATGAAATGTGTCTGTTGTCAAGTCTTCCTGAATCTGAAGAAGTTTTGCAACACTTCAGAAATTTTCATTGATAATTTTAGTGATTTTTTTTTTCATGATCTGCATGTTAGAGGGGTGGGGAGAGTTGAAAACCTACCTTTCACTCAAAATCTCACTTCAGATTTTGCCTATAGCTCCCAAAACAGGGCTTGTTGGTGTCACCTAAAACCCAGTCTAAGGGCAAGGATGAGACAAGAGATCCTTACTTTGATTCTAATTTTAGCCAGAGAGTGACCTTAAAACTGCTTTTCAATTATGTGGTATTAAATATTTAGGAGTCAGGTAGGTAATAATTCCGTAGCTGGGGAAACTGAGGGTCAGGGCTAAATATTTGCCTAAGGTCAAAACACCTACTAAAGCCAAGTTCAGGAGGAACCCATCTGTCCTATTGTTAGGCCTGCACATAATCGACTTCACTGCAATGCCTCCTATGTAAGACACTTAATCTTTGAGCATTAGGGTTGTTATTTATCTATCTTATATCCTCTATATTTGCACATTTTCTTTCAAATAAATTTAATCATTCCAATCTTACAAAAAGACAGAGAAACTGAGACACAGAAAGGTTAATTGACTTGCCTAGAAAGCACTTCATTTCACAATCTATTAAATAGAATAATAATAAACTTCTTAATCATGACCAGATAAGGGCCCTTTGTGAAGGGTTTTCTGTTCCATTAAGGGACATTCTGGACATAATCATCTGGGTGTAACTGAGGATCCCTGCTATGCTCTGTGGCGGGGCTATATAAACAAGAAAAGGAAATTGAGCAATACATATTTCTTGCTTAGGCATCAGGACAAGAGCCACATAACCCAGTTCAAAAGGCTCTTACCTCAGCCTTGAGAACAACCAACCTGATAGCGATATCATTCTATCTGTCATCTGTCTATTTTAAAGTGTGTCTGTCTGTCTGCTTGCGAGTCCATTTGTTTACTAACTTCTCCTAAACAGTAAACACCACCGAATTTGGTATTCAGCTTCCTCTTATCCTAACTTAAAGAAAGGTTAGGGTTTGGTTGTATCAGGAAAATGGGAAGTCCCTGGAATGGGAGTGTTTTCCATAGTATGGAAAGGGAGTGGACAGAGAGGAGGGACAAGATACTCACAGTGGACACTGGGGGCAGCGAGCACGAGGGAGAGCTGTACTGCAGAGTGACCACTAGGACCAGCTACACCAGCAAGAGAGTGGCCAGCTGGGCCTCACCATCTTGCCTGCCACCAGATGTGTAAGAGGCCCTCATGTCCCAAACCCCTCTCACAGGTTCTTGGCTACAGTGCTAGGGGAGAGAAAATGCCCCTGCCAACCGTGCAGCTGAGGGGGAGAGAAGACTCCATTAGATGGGAGTCCCCTGCCTTGAGCTCCTCCTCACTCCTCCCAAACCTCACTCTAGCACAGGGGTGGGCATTAATTTTCACAGGAATGTTGGTGTGTGGTCTTGGGTCAGCACCACCCCTGGAATGGGAGAGGCCTGGGATGGAAGAGGTGGGACTGGAGATTAGCCTCCCCACAGTGTGTGTGGGTCAGAGGCTTTCAATTAAAAACATAGCAAAAGGCTCATGGCTCTGCTGCTACTCTGTTGTCTGGCAGCCGCCCAGGATTGCTGTGGTGTAGTGCCATGACTGGGGGACGTGAGCCATTTAACTAGGATCCTGCTGCCTGAGCTTCTGCCTGGAAATTTGGTGACAAGGCAGATGCAGTCCATAGGTCAGATCAAAGTGTTAACTGAGCTGGATCTGGCGCCTGGGCTGCATCTTGCCTAGCCCTGTTCTAGCAACCCCCATATCCTCAGCTCTCTGCCCAGGGCAGAGGGAGGGGGTATCCTGAACTTGGAGGGGGATCAGGACTGGAAGGGGAGGATCAGGACTGGGAGGAGTAGTGGGGCAGCTCGATGTACCATCTCGGGTGCGGGAACCTCTTTGGGGTTGTGTGGGTCTGGGGGCCACAAAGAGGTGGGTAGGATGAGGGGCTAAAGTGATGTCAGGGTTGGCAGAGGGTCAGTAGGAGGAGCCATAGGCATCACTTGGGGAGGAGGCATGGGCATTGCTATGGGATGGAGCAGAGGCAAGACATGGGGGCTACGTTTAGACTGCATCCCTCTGTTGACACGGGGATGCAAATCAAACACGTTGAAATTGAGGTTTACAGGATCTGTCAAATATGCTGGTTTTTTCAAAAAAGCTCCATTTTGGAAAAAGCAACGGCCAAGTTTATGCTAATGAAGCACGGGATATTTAAATCCCTGCTTCATTAGCAATTTCAACATGCTCTAATCCACATTTCTCTGTCAGCAGAGAGTAGTCTAGACACAGCCGAAGAGGGATCAGAGGCATAGCAGGGTGGGCAGGCGGATGGGCAAGGACCATAGGAGCTGGGGCAGGAGGGTGGAAGGTGGGAGCAGCAGCATCAGGGAGGTGTTCCCCCATGCGAGACATGATGTCACACATCATTTTCTCCCAGGCACCCTCCCGCCATTCCAGGTCCACGTTGACCCTGCACGATAGGGTGTCATGGATGTTGCGGAGGACGCTGATGTGTTGCCACATCAGGTCCTCCTGCACCCTGGCTCGTCTGTGGGTCCCCTGGACTCTGGCAGGTGGCTGCAGTGGTGTGGCTGGGCCCTCTGTCCCAGCTGGTCCGGCTGTAAGAACACAGAAAAGGGAGAGGCCATCAATCCTCCCTGGACACACATTCCCTGAGTCTGTGCCCTCCTTTATGAGTAGCAACCGCAACAGTCCTCTGCCCACATGACGGGGATGTCCCAGGTGTCAGGCACAAAAACTCTGTAGTGTAGGCGTAGCCCCACACCCCAGCCTCCTGCCCTGAAGGACCTGGACAATGCCGGGTAAGTCTTCTAGTATAGATACAAATTCCATACACACAATTAATTAGGTGGGAGGGGAAAGTGTGGAAATCATTAAATCAATTAGTGGAAACATTTAAGTAAATTCTCAGTCTTCTCCCACCAGTTTCACCTAGCTCTGCTCAAATACTATTTTTAAAACTACATTGATATATATATAAACGTTTATTGTGAGCTTTATTGCTTTGACTCAAGGCTGCTGTAAGGGTCTCTTGAACAGTGTTAAATGGCTCTTGGCCTGATGCTTAAGGGAAAGTGAGAAAGTCAGCCAGCCTGCAAACCTGCTTCATAGAATATTAAGGGAACTAGGAGTTTTGATTAGTGCTGCAGTCCTTAAGGGAGGGCATGTGGTGGTTTTGTTTGTTTTTTTGGCACTTGTTCACCTTCGTTCTGGAACTGCAGCTGTACACATACACCTTTATTCTTCCATGGAGTTTCATTGAAGCTAGCTAAGATCAGAGCTAGCATGTGTATAAATGAAAAGTATTTTGAGACAAGAGAAGGGATAGAGTTCAGGACCTTCTCTATCACTGTGTCTTTGCCGAGTATCTCTTTCAGCAGCTTTCATAATTCACAAGAGCAACTTCCCATTTAAAGGAGGCTTTCCTAGATTTTTACTCACTGTTCTGAATCACACTTGAAATTTCCCAAACACATAAATACGGGGTGGAGGAGAAGAGTATGAAAATGCATGAAAACGTTTTAATAATGTCTCACAATCTTTCTCCATGAAGTGTATAGGGCCTTACTCAAAATAACTATTTCATAAATTAAATTGATTTCTATTAATTTGATTGCATTTGCTGCTGGGTTCAACCCCTTTCCCCAAGTTTCTCCCCAATATGAAAATAAAAATATTTTGCTTTTGAATTACTTTAATAAATTGGTCCAGCTTTGCTACAACAGCATGCTCAGGAAGAACAAGCAGGGAAAAAAGAAGGAGGTGTTACCTTATATGTTAAAAACAAATACACTTGGACTGAAGTTGAAATGGACGTAAGAGACAGACTTGTTGCGGGTGTCTGGGTAAGGGTAAAAAACCAAGGGTGATATCATGGTACGGATC
The DNA here is from genome assembly GCF_052426305.1 of Pelodiscus sinensis. Classification (NCBI taxonomy): domain Eukaryota; kingdom Metazoa; phylum Chordata; order Testudines; family Trionychidae; genus Pelodiscus; species Pelodiscus sinensis. Next base: position 44,581,259 of record NC_143061.1, on the reverse strand, counting down.
TATGGCAGATCATCTAACCATGAGTACAGGACTTCATGGTGATGGAAAACTTTAACTATCTGGACATCTGTTCAGGAAAATAACACCACAGGGAACAAGGAGTTCCAATGAGTGTTTGGAATGTATTAGACACCATTTGTTATTTCAGAAGATGGAGAAAGATACCAGGGAAGAGGCTGTTTTAGATTTAATTTTGATAAATAGGGGAGAACTGGTTGAGAATTTGAAAGTGGAAGGCGGCTTGGGTATAAGTGATCATGAAATGGTAGAGTTTGTGATTCTAAAGCATAGAAGGAGAAAATAAAGCAAAATAGACAATAGATTTAAAGAAGGCAGACTTTAGCAAACCCAGAGGGTTGGTAGATAAAATCCACCCATAGAAAGCAAATGTAAGAAGAAAAACTATTTAACACAGTTGTCATTTTTTCAAAGAGGCATTGTTAAGAGCACAATAGCAAACTAATCCACTGCATAGGAAAGATAGGAAGTATGGCAAGAGAGATCTTCAATTATCTAAAAATCAAAGAATAGTCCTAAAAAAAGTGGAAACAGGGTCAAATGACAGAAAATGTGGAAATGGTATTTAATGACTTCTTTTTTTCAGTTTTCACCAGGAAGGTTGATAGTGATTGGACATCTAACCCAATAAATGCCAGTGAAAATGAGCTAGGATTAGAGGCAAAAATAGGAAAAGAACTAGTTAAAAATTACTTAGACAAATTAGATGCCTTCAGATCACCAGGGCCCAAGAAAATGCATCCTAGAATACTCAAGGAGATGACTGAGGAGATACCTGAGATATAGGGCTAATTTTTTTCTTTTTAAAGGTGGTGGGGGAGAAGATTCGGACAATCCAGAGAATTACAGATCAGTCATCTTAACTCCATTATCCAGAAAAAATAATGGAGCAAATAAGTCAGCAACCAATTTGCAAACATCCAGAAGATAATGAAGTGATAAGCAACAGTCATCATGGATTTGTCAAGAACAAATCATGTCAAACCAATCTTTCTTTGACAGGGTAACACCCCTTGTGGATAAGGAGGAAGCGGTACCTTATACCTAGAGTTAGTAAAGAATTTGGTATAGTCTTGCATGACCCTGTTATGAAGAAATTAAGGAAATGCAACTTAGATGAAACTCCTGTCATGTGGGTGCATAACTGGTGGGATAACCATTCCCAGAAAGTAGTTAACAATGTCTCACATTCATGCTGGAAGAGCATATCAAGTGGGGTCCTGCCAGGATCAGTTATGGGTCTGGTTCTAGAAAGTTTGCAGATGATACCAAGCTGGGAGGGGTTGCAAATGCGTTGAAGGTTAGGGTTAAAATTCAGAATGATATGGATAAGTGGTGTGAAGTAAACAGGATGAAATTCAATAAGAACAAATGCAAAGTATTCCACTTAGGAGGGAACAATCAGTTCACATACAAAATAGGAAAACACCACCTAGGAAGGAGTACTGAGGGAAAGGATCTGGAGGTCACAGTGCATCAGCAGTTACATGAGAGTCATCAGTATGACAGCATTGTAAGCAAGACACAGGAAGTAATTCTGCTCTACTTGGCACTGATTAGGCCTCAACTTGAGCACTGTGTCCAGTTTTGGGTGCTATGTTTCAGGAAAGATGTGGATCAGTTGGAGAAAGTCCAGAGAAAAGCAACAAATATGATTGAAGGTCAGAAAAAAACCCCATGACCTACATGGAAAGATTTGAAACATTTTGGTTTCTTGAGTCTGGAGAAGAGAAGAATGTGAGAGGGGGAAATAACAGTTTTCAAGTACCTAAAAGATTGTTACCAGAAGGAGGAAGAAAAATGTTTGCCTAAACTTGGAGGATAGGACAAGAAGCAATGGTCTTAAATTGCAGCGAGGGTGGTTTAAATTGGACATTAGAAAAAACTTCCTGATGGTGGTTAAGCACGGGAATAAATCGCCTAGAAAGGTTGTGGAATTTCCATAATTGAAGATTTATAAGAGCAAGTTAGACTAGATGACCTCTCAAGGTCCCTTCCAGTCCTATGATTTTACTGTGCTAGGTTGGAAGGGCTAGGGAAGGTAGGGTTAGTATAAGAGCATAAGATCGGCCATACTGGGTCAAACTAAAGGTCCATCTATCCCAGTATTCTGTCTTCTAACAGTGGCCAATATCAGATACCCCAGAGGGAGTGAACAGAACAGGGAATCTTTAAGCAATCTCTCCCCTATCACCCATTCCCAACTTCTGACAATGTCTAGGGTCACTATGCCTACCCATCCTGGCTAATAGCCATTGATGGACCTATCCTCCATGAACTTATTTAGTTCTTTCTTGAACCCTGTTGAAGTCCTGGTCTTCACAGCCTCCTCTGGTAAGGAGTTCCACAGGCCAATCATGTGCTGTGTGGGAAAAAAAACACCCTTTTGTTTGTTTTAAAATGCTACCCATTAATTTCATTTGGTGATCCCTAGTTCTTACGTTATGGGAACAAGTAAATAACTTGTTCTTATTCACTTTTTCCACACCAGTAATGATTTTATAGATCCCTATCATGCCCCCCCTTCATCTCCTCATTTCTAAGATGAAAAGTCCAAGTCTTTTTAATCTCTCTTCATATGGGATACGTTCCAAACCCCTAATAATTTTTATTGCCCTTTTCTGAACCCTTTCCAATGCCAATATGACTTTTTTGAGAAGAGATGACCACATCTGTACACAGTATTCAAGAAGTGGGTGTACCATGGTTTTTATAGAAGCAATAATAATATTTTCTGTCTTATTTCCTATCCGCTTTAAAATGATTCCTAACATTCTATTTGCTTTTTTGACTGCCACTGCACACTGAGTGGATGTTTCCAGAGAACTATCCACAGTGACTCCAAGATCCCTCTCTTGAGTAGTTGTAGCTAAATTAGTCCCCAGTATATTGTATGTAGAGAGTGAGAAAAATATCTTATGGCCACCAGGCTAGAGCTGCTCAGATGGTAGCTATGTGTACACTGAAAATGCTAGCTACTGCCATTAGAGCACTTCGGTGCAATTGCTTACTATAGCAATAGAAGGAGAGGAAATACTTACAGAGAAAACACTTTCAACCCAAAATTGTTTATAAAAACCATTTTTTGACATTTGACTTCATTTGTTAGTGAGAAATCATTTTAAAATGGATTTTCCTCACTTTGTGCTTAATTTTAAAGTCATTTTTGTTAAGTTTTTCAACCCTCTGACTGGAAATACCACAGCCCTTGCTTCCTGCTGTTATGCTCTGGTGGGAGCTCCTTCAGTGTTTGGCCTGTCAGACATGCAAGCTGCCATGCTTTGCATCACAGAGTGTCTGAAAATATGCCCGTAATACATAATAGTAAAATGCTACTCTCAAACACAGGAGGCAATAGATCAGTGTTTCTCAACCTTAGTGGTACTTGAGTGAAGTCTGGCGGTTATGTCAACACAACTGAAATCTGGAGAAAACTGAAGTTTTGTTTTAAGTTTTACAAAGCTTTATTATTTTTGTAATTTTTACACCCAAAAATGTCATCGCCCACTCGGCTAAGATTAAGTTGTTTAAACAAATATGTTGCAGTGGTAGAAAAAAAATGTGTGTCTAAAAACTGTAGGTACTGTTGGTTTTTTTTAAAAGGGGTACTTTCTAAAAAAAAAGGTTGAGAAACTGCAATAGACAACAGTTGGGGTCAATCCTTACTACCAGCTGACTCACTTCCCTATGAATCTTTGCTGAAGTCATCTCCAGTAGCTTTCTGGCCTCCTGGTGATTCTGTTGGTCTTAATTCTTTCAGCCCTTGGGCTGTAGCCACACTGGAAAATCGACAGCAGCACTGCAGCAGTGTACACATGAACGACAGTGACAGAAGTATTACTGTAATAAATCTACTCTCGTAGAAGCAAGAGGTTGGTCGATGGAAGACCTAGTGGTTTCTACATTGGAGCTTGGGTTTATTTTTCAGTATATTTCACAAGTTGTGAAATTTTTAGTTAAGCCACCTTCATGTTGTAGACCAAACTGGTTTCAATTATCAGTAGAATATGTGCTTAACTGGCCACTATCTAGTGATATCTATAGTGCCTTTACCTCTGGGATTCTCTAAGGAAGTTTTTCTCAAACTCAAGCTTGCACTTGAAATTGAGACAAAATTCACACTAAAAGTAAGTAAAACTTCTCAAGTCTTTGGATCAACCTGTGCTGAGTTTCAAGTTCTTAGGAAAAAAATGAATCTAGGCTATTTTTTATGCAACAACAGCTTTTACATCTGAATTAATTTTAAAACTACCCATCTGAAGCATGATTTTCTAGTAGAAAATCTTAGGGATCTTTTAACGCTTGAACCTACCACTCCATCACATAATGGAATAATGTCCTACTTATTTTACTCATAGAAGTAATCTCACAGAATCCTTTGGAATCATTCATGTGAGTAAGATAAGTAATATCTAGCCCATTATGTTTCTTTATGAGCCTGAGCAATTGTAAATTGGACAAGAGCTAGACAAAACTTTTTCCAATTTTGAAATTTTTGTTGTTTCAAGTTTTGGAAATTTGCAAAAAAAAAAATAGATGAAATGTATTTTTTTTTTTAAAAAAAGCTGTTTTTTTCTTTATACTTAGAAAATGGTGAGTGTGATAACAACACATGTAGGTTGGATTTTTGTGCTTTATTCAATTTTATCAGCAACTTTAAGGCTTTAAGTATTGTCTGTTTTGATACAATCTATATAAAAAAGCATTTGTGCTGAAAAAGATGTCTCCTAGGTCAATCTTACTTTGTGTGGTTCTGCGCCAACTGAGACCTGCATATGCTCTGATGTATACTTATAACTCACTGACTGTTTAATTATGCATAGAATACAAGGTCATACTGCATGTAAAGAAAATCAGCAGAAAGGTGACCCAATTTTGAACATTATTCATTCATGAGTAGGGCCCTATAAAGTACACATGAGAAGTTCATTGGATATCAATCGTATTAAAGTAAAGCAACAGTGACAGTGTGGCCTCAACATTACTTCTAAAGCCCTGTTTCAGCCAGGCTTAGACTATTTTCTATGTTATGTTTGAGAGTGACTTACAACACATCTTCATTATTGCTGAGAGTGAATCTTCTGGCCTCCATGAACTGATTTCCATGAGCAAGGATGGAGCTAGTGCATGGATGGCTTGGGTGGCAGATCAGTTTCTTACATCCCTGAAAACATTGGGTCTGATTCTGGATGGCTAACCAGAGTCTTCTGCAGAACCACAGTGTCCACACTGCTAGTTTTAGTGTGCTAGATCCAAGTCTAACTAGCATGTATCTGTCTAGCCAGTCTGGAAGCCTCATTCTTAGCTGCCTGTAGATATACCCTTTAGTATCTCTCTGTCTTCTTCATAGGAGTAAGCAGGTACATTTTGTGTGTGTACTGCAGCATTTGAAACAGGAATTTTTGCACTAAATCTTGTGTCCATAGGATTCAGTTCTAGAATTCTAATGCTAAATCCTGCTCCCATCTCTAGCCTAAGGCAAGATTGCAGGTTTAGGTAGCCTATTTCTTTGCACATGCCTTGGAGTGGAATCTCTCCCTGACACTAAGGGTGTGTCTAGACTACATGCCTCCTTCGACGGAGGCATGTAGATTAGCCAGATCGGAAGAGGGAAATGAAGCCGCGATTAAAATAATCGCGGCTTCATTTAAATTTAAATGGCTGCCCCGATCTGCCGATCAGCTGTTTGTCGGCAGATCGGGGGAGTCTGGACGCGATGCCCCGACAAAGAAGCCTTTCTTCATCGACACAGGTAAACCTGGTTTCACGAGGCTTGCCTGTGTCGATGAAGAAAGGCTTCTTTGTCGGGGCATCGCGTCCAGACTCCCCCGATCTGCCGACAAACAGCTGATCGGCAGATCGGGGCAGCCATTTAAGTTTAAATGAAGCCGCGATTATTTTAATCGCGGCTTCATTTCCCTCTTCCGATCTCGCTAATCTACATGCCTCCGTCGAAGGAGGCATGTAGTCTAGACACACCCTAAAAGAGTGCTAGGACCTGAATCCAATGAATGGGGCAGCCCATAAATTACAGCCCCAGGAAGATTCCTATTGCAGGGCCAGGGAATTGCCCAGTCCTGAAACTGGCTAGTCTATATGTATAGTCAATGCAATACATCTCTACTACCTGCTGAGATCATCAGGAACTCTGTTCCTCATGTTGATCAGGAAAAGACTAGGGACTTCATCCCACAAGGTGTCGAGCACCATGGCCAAAATCCAGCAGAGACAGTCCTAGAAACCAATCTATATCACTGTGAGTGTGGAGGGTCCCTTGCCTAAGAACACCTCTGGGTGCTTAGCCATCTCTGTGACAACATCTACAGACACAAAAGAGTGTTTCCCATGGGTCTGGAAATCTGCAGAGAGGTTGTGGAAAATGGTCAGATCACAGGTGAGGCATTGGGATACAGTGTATTAGTTGTCCATGACATCACTTCTCCACTGTGATCTTTAAACAGGCCCTTGGGGCAGCTACAGTCAGAATGGACTTGGTAGAAAGACTGAAAAGGATAAGTGCCAGAGCTAGAGGGAGTGAATACTGAGGCATAGATACTGAGCATGTAGATGGGAATCCTATCCCAGAATATCCATAGGATTTGGAGGCAAGCCCAGCCATTTCTTCCATGGAGGATTGATGGGGAAGACATGTGACAACTGAATACTTTGAGAACAATCTCTGGGAAAAGACCTGAAACCAATTTTTCCTCCTTTTAAGCCATAGATCTTTAAAGCAATGGGCTGTCATTGTGTCACAGAAATGACTTTCAGTCTCCAAGGAAGTGGGAGTGAGGAATTATGTATCTCTCTTTAGTATCAAGTAATGTCAAGTTCAGTCATGGCACTGCACATTTAGAAATGGTCCTGGCTACACCAGTGAGAAAAAATTCTTACAAACTTGCAAAAATTCCCCAAAATAATTTTTCTACATCATCTGTTTTGCATGCTAGAAGTGGAACATCAGACACCCATAAAGAAAACTGCCACTGAATTGCAGAAAGTTGTTTTTGCTTGGAAAAGGGCAACATTCTCTGTGAAAATTAAAAATTTTAACCTAGAGAAAAACTTTAAGAATGAGTCTTGTTCAAATTCTTGTTCAAATTGAGACTTCACTTTCTGGTGATGACTTGCAATGGAAATGCCATATTCTTTCCTATCTGAATAACAGAAGGGATTTCCTGTGAATGAAGTGCAAATTAATAATTGTGGTACAGGGAAAAATTTTGCATTGAAAGGGCAAGTTGAGACACTACAAAGAGAAAAAAGGGGAGGAGTTCCTAGAGAACAGGTTCAGGAAACACCAGTGCCCCATCTTCAAGGCCGAAGAGGGCTTCCCACAAAGAAATCCTAACAGGAAGTCAGAGAATAGGCTTGGCAGTTTGAAACCACCAAAGGCAAGAGGTCATAGCAGCATTCCATATAGTTGGAAACAAAAGAGGATACGTAGACTTGCTACCAGAGAACAGAAGCAGGAAGAATTCAACAGCCAGAAGTTTCAGGTCCTCAGCATAGAAACTATAGAAGATACAATGAAAGGAAGAAATGTATGGGACATGCATGGATGGCAACTTGGCCCAACATGGCAGAAAATCAAGCTTAACCAAGAGTTCTCCAACTATCTAAGTTACACAAACTATCCTTGTTGAATATTCAATTAGAAGAATTAAAAGAACGTTCTGCAAGAAACATGTGGACAGCAGGACAGAATGCTGCCTCTCCAGAGCCAAGACAAGAGATTGAATAGGCTTTTGAAACTTACAGGCAGGGGTCCATTGGTGATGATTCATATTGGCACTGACACTACATCACGGCATCTCTCACAAAAAGTAGATGACTTCTGGGAACTCAGAAGAAGGCTGAAGAATATCCAGGCAGTCTTCTGAGGTCCTTTCTACCTCATGATCAAAAGAAGGCAGAAAACAGAAGACACTAGAAGTGAATCATTGTCTAGGTTAATGGTGAGGGATTTAGTTTTGTGAAAAATTGGTCCACCTTCTTTGGGGAGAAAGGTTTCTGTAGGTTGGATCACCTTCATCTCAGTGGAAGATGGGAGAAAATCTCCATGGGAATAGGCTGGCTAGAGTAGTCAGGAGCGCGTTAAAGTAATAGGAAAAAAAGGGTGCAAAAAGAGGGAAGATATGAGTACTCAATTAATGCAAAACAGAAATGCTGAGAAGCCAAAGGATATGGAAGAGAAATGTCTTTAATTGCCTATACGCTAATATTAGGAACTTAGATAACAAACAAAAGGAACTGTAGTTATTCAAATCATATGCATAAATTCAATCTCATTGGTATTACCAAAAGTTGGTGGAATGATCTGTACAACTTGAAAGTTTAAAAAAAATCAAACATTGCAAACTATTTATGAAGGATTGAGTGGGCAAAAAGGGAGGGGGAATGCCATTCTGTCAAAAATGGCATTACCTGGTTTTGAGTCACTGGTAACTCAGGGTATGTCTACACAGCAACATTATTTTGACTAGTGTTATTTCAAAATAACTTAGTCCATGTCTACACAGCAGGCAGTTATTTCAACAGAATGTCAAAATACTGTCAAGTTGGAGGACTTCTTACTCAGACACCTGTATGAATAAGGAAAGTCGGAGGAAGAGTGCTCTATTTTAAAATAAGCTATGCAATTGACATAGCTCAATTTGCGTAGCTTATTTCTAGTTAAGTTAAGCCCTGCTGTATAGACACACCATTAGAGAAAAATTATCTTGAACGATTGATTCATAATCTCTTAGCAGATAAAGCACAAGATCGCGTATTAGCTGTTGCCTGCTACAAGTCACCAAAACATACTGGGCAACAGAGCGACTGCTTCCATACACATTTATCTACAATGTATAAGGGAAAAAATGCAATGGTTATGGGGAGGTTTCAGTCTGAGTGACACATGTTTGGCCAGTGACCTAAATGATCTCAAGCTATAGCACTAAAATGTTGTTCTAATTTTTAAACATTACAGTTGACAGGTTTTTTTGGAATTCCCCCAAGTGTAGCTAACATGGGGGAATTCCATATGGGACTTTGTTCTAACTGACAAAGAGGAACCCATTGCACAACTAAAAATTAATTATACCTTAGATTGAAGTGATCACGATTTGATCATATTTATAATGTGTAAACAGCATGAAGTCCTACCCCCTACTATATAAACTTGATGCTTTAACAGGAGCAATTTCACAAAACCGAAAACAGTTGAGGCAAATCAGTTGGGATGAAGAATTTTATCAGAATTTATCATAATATAAGAACATCTTACTAGAGGCCCAAAAATCACATTGAGAATGAAGGCTCTGCTAGTTAAACTGATGTGATGAAGTATCCATTAAATAAAACAAAAATAAACAAAAATGGAAAAAGGGGAAATTGATAGTCATGAATAGAAATAATTAGAAATCAGAGAACCAAAATGACACATGGATAAATCTATGGCCAATAGAGTTAGGCCTATAACAGGGGTGGGAGACCTTTTTTGGGTCACAGTAAAAGCAGTTGGGGGCCATGCACAAGTGAGAAGCAAAATAAATAAATTAAATAAATTAAATCCTCACAAGCCTGGGTCCCAACTGAAAAGCAAAAACCCTTCACCCCCCCAAAGACACTTACCTCCCTCATGTAACTCAGGGGGCCAGGATTTCTCTCATGCTTCAGCCCCACGTGGATAGGGGAGAGCACTGTAGCTCAAGTCTTCCCATCAAGTCTGGATTAACTCTTCTGGGGGCCTGGAGCTAGTAAATTTTGTGGGCCCACAGGCTTTGTGGGACCACAGGCTTCAATGTGCAGGAGGGGGCTGCTGGAGTGTGGGTGAGGGGTGGGGATGAGGGGTGTGGGCGGGAAGTAGGATGCAGCAGGACAGTGGAGGGGTGGGGTCTGAGAGGGAGAAAGGATGTGGGAGAGGGCAGGGGATTGGGACAATACATGGCAAAGCTCCTGGAGGATCACAGATACCTGTGTGTTAGGGATGTAAGTGACTTGTAAGCTTATCAGATAGTAGACTAATTCCTTGACTAGTCACTCCCTCTCACCCCCGTTGCCTCTGTCAGAGGAAGCGAGGAGAAGAGCAGGAATCGATGCTGGAGGAAGCCAGCTTAAAAGCCAGTTCCCCCCAGCATCATCTCCGCAGTGGGCAGGGGAGGCAGGGGGTAGCGGGGACTGGGTGCAAGCTCTTTATATGTTTAAAAGGCAGAGCCACAGCGGGGTCAGCTTTAGAAGCCTGGAACTAACCCTGCTGCAGCTCCCCTGCTTATCAACTAATTAACTAGAATCGATTAGTTGATTAAACTAAATTTAACATCCCTACTCTGTGCCACCCTGCACTTACAACTACTGCCCTCCACTGTGCCTATTGGCTGTGATTCCCAGCCAATGGGAAAAGCAGGTGAAAAGTCAAGCAGGCAAATGTTTCCCTGTGCTGCTATTCCTTGAGCTGGGGGGGGGGGGGGGGGAGAGAATGGCAGTGCACAGAGTCACTTCCTCCCATCACCAGGCACAGCTGGTCATGCAGGGGCTTTAGGGACTGGCTTCTCGCTTGTGGGGTGGTGGGGGGGAACCCTTAAAGCTTCATAGGTCAGAGCAAGGGAAGCCAGAGGCCAGATCCAGTCTACGGTTCATAGGTTCCCCATCTCTGGCTTAGAATCATAGAGCTGGCAGGGACCTCAGGAGGTTGAGTCCAGCCCCCTGCCCAAAGCAGGACTAATCCTAACTAAGAAGGCTTTATAAAAAGGAATTTAAAAAAATATATATTGAGAACAAAAAGAATCCTGATAAGCTAATATGTCACTTTTAAAAAAAAGGAAAATAAGATGATCCTGATAATTATAGACTTGTCAGCTTGACATTAATCCTTGGCAAGATCATGGAGTAGCTGATACAGAATTTCGTTGCATTACATTGCTCTAGTTCATTATTAATTAATACAAATCAGCATGTGTTTACGGAAAATACATCTTGTCAAACCAATTGTGACGGGGCGGACAGGCCCCGCACTGATGAGCAGGGGATAGCCCAGGCCCAGCTGGCAGAGAAGGCCCCGCCCCTCCGACCCTGCTGGGCATGCTCCCAACAGCGGCCGGGTATAAAGGCCGAAGGAGCCCGGCAGTCAAGGAGGCCCCTGGGCGAAGGAAGAGCCGAGGCCGGAGCAGTATTCTTGCAGCCGCTGGGTCCAGAATCGCCGCCCACGCCGGGCCCTGACACGGAGGACGCAGCTGCCGACCCAGGGCGGTAGGAGCGCGCCCACAACCCCGACAGGTCCTGCCTGAGAGGCGAAGGGGCCCGGAGGGAACCAGGGCGCGGTAGGAAGCAGCCCAGACAAGGGAAACAAGATTTGGCTCGGCGTGTATCGGCCGGATCCCCCGCCGAGCCGGCAGGAGCCATAGACCCTGCCTAAAGGGCCCTGGGCTGGGACCCGGTGGAGAGGGAGGGCCCGGGTCCCCCTACCACCCGTTTCCCCTACCCTGGACAAACAAACCCCGGGCCAGGAGAGGCTTCTCAGAGCGGCTAGGCCTCTCCTACCGTATTGGCCCTGATAGGACGGCCTGGACTTTTGCATTGAGACTGTAGTATCGTATATGCCCTGATAGAAGGGCCGGGACTTTTGCATTGAGACCGTAGTACCGTATATGCCCTGATAGAAGGGCCGGGACCTTTGCGTTGGGACTTTAGGGGCTGTACAGGCCCAGTAGGAGGGGGCCGAGCCCCTTGACGGGTGCGTACCCCCTGACAACATGGTGGAGAATGTGGGCAGTGCACCCCTGAACCTAGGGGAACAAGGGGGGCGTGAACGCCCCAACAGAGAGAGAACCATCGGGAGTAGAGAGAGCGAAATGGAGGTGGAGAGATTGTTAGAAGAGGTGGCCAAGAGGCAGAGGGAGCAGCTCCTGCAGCTGAGCCGGAGTCTGCAGCAGTGGACAGCACTACAACTGGAGCAACAAGGGCAGCTGTTCCAGAAGCTGACGGAAGGGTTACTCGCCCAACAAGGGCGGAGACTGCAACCCAAGGCGACCGCAGACAGTGGATATGCCCAGGTACCGAGCATGGGGCACAGGGCTCGGGGGAGTGGGCCAGCAAAGGCCGTGGCGGAGGTACGGGTAGAAGGGACCCTGGTCAGGGCCCTAAGGGTACGTCTACACTACAGCGCTAGTTCGAACTAACTTAGTTCGAATTAGTTAATTCGAACTAAGCTAGTTCGAACTAACGCGTCTAGAACTAAAAACTAGTTCGAACTAGCGTTTTGCTAGTTCGAACTAGTAAGTCCACATTGAGTGGACTCTGAACAGGGCTTAAGGATGGCTGGAAGCAGTGCCGGCAGGGCATAAAAGGAGGACTTAGAGCATGGAGATGCTGTCTCAGGCTAGCCGAGGGCTGCGCTTAAAGGGTCCCGACCCCCACCCCGGACACACAGTTCTAAGGGGTGCCCCGCTTGCAAAGAAGTTCTGGCTTGGAGTGCCCTGAGTGCCCACACTGGGCACATCACACCACTCGGCCATCAGCCCGGCTGCACTTGCCGCAGGCTGCCATCTGGGGAGAGGGAGTAATTGGGGGGCTGCAGGAGAGCTTCCACCCCCAGAAGCCCGCAGAGCCAGCCCAGTCCTCCCCATCGGGGGCTCGTACCCCATTCCTCCCTCACCTCCTTCCACTTACCCTTCCCTAGCCCCTCTTCTTATTGATGTACAAAATAAAGATAACGTTTCTTCCAACATTGACTCTGTCTTTATTGAAAAAAACTGGGGGACACTGGGAAAAGGAGGTGGGAGAGGGGAAGAGAAAGGCTGGGAGAGGGGAGGGCAACTAACATGATCAGGGGTTGGGAACAGGTCCCAGATGAAGAAAGGCTACAGAGACTGGGACTGTTCAGCTTAGAAAAGAGGAGACGGAGGGGGGACAGGATAGAGGTCTCTAAAAGCAGGGGTTGGGTGGAGAGGGTGCATTCAGAAAAGTTCTTCCTGAGTTCCCATAAAGAAGGACTAGAGGACACCAAAGGAAAGGAATGGGTAGCAGGCTTGAAACTAGTAAGAGAAAGTTGTTGTTGTTGTTGACAAAGCAAATAGTTAACCTGTGGAACTCCTTGCTGCAGGAGGCTGTGAAGGCTACAACTAGAACAGAGTTTAAAGGGAAGTGAGATAAAGTGATGGAGGTTGGGTCCATGGAGTCCTATTAGCCAGAGGGTAGGAGTGGTGTCCCTGCCCAAAGTTTGTGGAAGGCTGGAGAGGGATGGCACGAGACAAATGGCTTGGTCATTGTCTTCGGTCCATCCCCTCCAGGGTCCCTAGGGTTGGCCGCTGTTGGCAGACAGGCTACTGGGCTAGATGGACCTTTGGTCTGACCCAGTACGGCCATTGTAAGCTCAGGGCTCAGTGTCGGGGGTCTCAGTGGACCCCCTTGATTTTCATGCACACCTGGTCCTGGGTGGCCAGGCTGGCAGCTCTCCTGCCCTAGACAGCCACTTTCCTGTGCCTAGTGCGGAGATCGTGGACGAGGTCCACGATGTCCGCACTAGCCCAGGAAGGTGCCCGCCTCTTGCGGTCCAGGGCAAGCTCCCGGGAGCCGCCAGCCTGGTCCCGGCAAGAGGGGGTGGGCTGGGGGGCATCGGGTGGGTGGCTCTGTGCCGTGCCAGGTGCAGGGTCTGCTAGCTGGGTGCTGGCAGGCTTGCACCTGGCACGGGCACCGTAGCCAGCCCGTGCCCCGCTAAGGGGTCCGGGGCCGGGAGGGGGGCATAGAGTTTCCCTGGTGTTGGCCAGAGTGGCCACCAGGGAAACCTGGGGAGGGCTAGCCTCCCACTAGTTCGAACTAAAGGGCTACACAGCCCTTAGTTCGAACTAGCTAGTTCGAACTAGGCGTTAGTCCTCGTAAAATGAGGTTTACCTAGTTCGAACTAAGCGCTCCGCTAGTTCGATTCAAATTCGAACTAGCGGAGCGCTAGTGTAGCACCTATTAAAGTTAGTTCGAACTAACGTCCGTTAGTTCGAACTAACTTTGTAGTGTAGACATACCCTAATAGACTCCGGGTGTAGTCAGACCCTGGTACAGGAGAACCTGGTAAAGAACCCCGAACCCGCAGGGGGGCCAGTCATGCTACAATGTGTGCATGGGGACATAAAGGCATACCCGACGGCCTGGGTGTGGGTCGCAGACTCCTGCGAAGAGAGGATTTGTCGGGTAGGGTTAGCCCCCCAACTGGCGTACCCGGTAATACTGGGGCGAGATTGGCCCGGTCTCCGCAGGTTGGTCCAAGAGTGGGCCCAGCAGGAACCTCCCGAAGTAGGAAGACGGCCCCGAGGAGGGACGGTGGCCGCCCAGGGTGACAACCCTGAACCCGGTGACGAATCGAGAGTTGAAGCGGGGACATCGGGCACAGCAGGACCCCCGCCCCTGCCCATAGAGGAGGGAGAGACGGAGTGGCCGGGTGCCGGAGGGGACTTTATGCGGGACCAGAGGGAGGACCCGACGCTAAGCCGAGCCTGGGAGCAAGTCCAGGAGGCGGAGGATAAGTGGCCCGGGGGCGAAAGGGGACCGCAAGGCCCGAGGTTTGAGGTCCGGAACGACAGGCTCTACCGAGTGGTTCAGGACCCGCAGACTGAAGAGGAATTCGCGCAGCTCCTAGTCCCTTCCAGGTACCGAAAGGGGGTACTGCGGTTGGGCCACGCCAGCCCCTGGGCCGGACACTTGGGCCGTGAGAAAACACTACAGCGGGTGGCCCAGAGGTTTTTTTGGCCAGGGATCCATCGGGAGGTACGGGAATTCTGCGAATCCTGCCCCGAATGCCAGCGCACCAACCCAAAGGGGGTACCCAAGGCTCCCCTGGTGGCTCTACCAGTGGTGGGGGTTCCCTTTGAGCGGATCGGGTTGGACTTGGTGGGCCCTCTCGAGAAGGCTAGCTCAGGGTGCCAATATATTCTAGTCATAGTGGATTATGCCACTAGGTACCCTGAGGCTGTGCCTTTACGTAATTCAACCGCAGCTACCATAGCAGCGGAACTCCTTGAGGTATTCTCCAGAGTGGGGATACCGAAAGAGATACTGACCGATCAGGGCACCAATGTATCATCCAAATTAATGGCTGAGCTGTGCCGGTTGTTAAACATTCGAGCCCTGCGAACGATTGTCTACCATCCACAAACAGACGGATTGGTGGAACGATTTAATCGGACATTGAAATCAATGCTCCGCAAATTCGTAGAAGGGGGCCCCCGAGGGTGGGACAAAATGTTGCCGGCCTTGCTTTTTGCAGTACGGGAGGTACCACAAGCGTCCACGGGCTTCTCCCCTTTTGAGCTCCTATACGGGCGGCAGCCCCGGGGGATCCTCGATCTCCTGAGAGAGGACTGGGAGGGGCAGGAGTCCCGTGTGATGGGGACGGTCCCCTATGTGTTACAATTGAGAGAGCGCTTGCAGAAGCTAGGGGAGTTCGCCCGAACCAACCTCTTGCAGGCCCAGGAGACCCAAGCCAGGTACTACGACCGAGGGGCAAAACTACGAACGTTCGAGCCAGGCGACCGGGTGCTCCTACTCTTACCCTTGCAAGAATCAAAGTTACTAGCCAAGTGGCAGGGCCCATTTGAGGTGGTGCGCAGAGTGGGACCTGTCGATTACGAGGTGAGGGTGACGGGGAGGAAAAGAGGAGTA
The DNA here is from genome assembly GCF_052426305.1 of Pelodiscus sinensis. Lineage (NCBI taxonomy): Eukaryota > Metazoa > Chordata > Testudines > Trionychidae > Pelodiscus > Pelodiscus sinensis. The sequence continues at coordinate 44,565,608 of NC_143061.1, read as the reverse complement.
CAGATATATCATGTAAACTTGCTAAAAAAATGGAAGGTGCAGGAAGGACTCCTGATCGATCCCCGCCCACCGGACGAAGACTTGGGGCCGTTGGTTGTCGACCCCCCCACGAACCAACCAGCCACTCTGGGGGAAGAACTGAGCCCTGGCCAAAAAGATGAGCTGTTCCGCCTAATCCAGAAATACGCCCACATCTTATCTACCCAGCCAGGCCGGACCAGGGTGACACCCTACCTGGCCACACCTAAACACCCTACCTGGCCACAAGGTTCGGGACCAACACCGTCCACTACCCCGGAAGATGTGGGGGCTGGTGCAAAGAGAAATCCAGGCGATGCTAGAAATGGGTGTGATTGAGGAATCACACAGCGAGTGGCGCAGCCCCATCGTGCTTGTCCCGAAGCCCGACGGAACGATGCGATTTTGTATCGACTTCCGGAAAGTCAACGCTATCTCAAGATTTGACGCCTACCCCATGCCTCGCGTGGACGAGTTACTCGAGAGGCTGGGAAAAGCCCGGTACCTCTCCACGCTAGACTTAACGAAAGGGTACTGGCAAATTCCGCTGACCCCGACCTCCAAGGAAAAGACTGCCTTCCCCACCCCGTTCGGGCTGTACCAATTCGTCACGATGCCCTTCGGCCTCCATGGCGCAGCTGCCACCTTCCAGCACTTAGTAGACCAGCTATTACGCCCTCATCAGCTGTACGCCACCGCATACATAGACGATATAGTCATCTATAGCCACACATGGCCGGAACATCTCCAACACCTTGAAGCAGTACTAAAAGCCCTCGAAGAAGCGAACCTCACGGCAAACCCCGCAAAATGTCACTTGGGACGAAGGGAGGTGACTTATCTGGGGTACACGGTGGGGAGAGGGACGTTGAGACCCTTAGTTGACAAAGTACAAGCCCTGCAGGAGTGGAAGACGCCAACAACGAAGAAGCAGATTCACCAATTCCTGGGACTGGCAGGCAACTACCGTCGATTCATACCCGAGTTTTCAGCACTGGCGGCACCCCTGTCGGACCTGACCCGGAATTCCATGCCGACAAAGGTACGATGGACACAAGAACGTGAAGAGGCTTTCCAAGCATTGAAAAAACGTCTGGTGAAAGAACCAGTGTTGGTCCCCCCAGACTTTGAGAAGGACTTTATCCTCCAGACAGATGCTTCTGAGAGGGGACTAGGAGCCGTACTAGCCCAAGAAGGGGACGGTGGAGAGCACCCGGTGCTCTATATGAGCCGGAAACTCTTTCCCCGGGAGCAGAGGTACTCCACAATTGAAAAAGAGGCCCTAGCTGTAAAGTGGGCTATAGACGCACTCCGATATTACCTGTTAGGTAGCCACTTCCAATTGGTAACCGACCACGCCCCGCTGAGATGGCTACACAGTATGAAAGACACCAACCCTCGGATAATGCGATGGTACTTATCACTGCAACCATATGATTTTGAAGTGGCCCACCGCCCGGGTAAGACTCATATAAATGCTGATTCCTTTTCCCGAGTAGGAGAAGAAGAAACCGGGGCCAAGCAGACTGTAACTACCCATTTAAGGGGGAAGGTGTGTGACGGGGCAGACAGGCCCCGTACTGATGAGCAGGGGATAGCCCAGGCCCAGCTGGCAGAGAAGGCCCCGCCCCTCCGACCCTGCTGGGCATGCTCCCAACAGCGGCCGGGTATAAAGGCCGAAGGAGCCCGGCAGTCAAGGAGGCCCCTGGGCGAAGGAAGAGCCGAGGCCGGAGCAGTATTCTTGCAGCCGCTGGGTCCAGAATCGCCGCCCGCGCCGGGCCCTGACACGGAGGACGCAGCTGCCGACCCAGGGCGGTAGGAGCGCGCCCACAACCCCGACAGGTACTGCCTGAGAGGCGAAGGGGCCCGGAGGGAACCAGGGCGCGGTAGGAAGCAGCCCAGACAAGGGAAACAAGATTTGGCTCGGCGTGTATCGGCCGGATCCCCCGCCGAGCCGGCAGGAGCCATAGACCCTGCCTAAAGGGCCCTGGGCTGGGACCCGGTGGAGAGGGAGGGCCCGGGTCCCCCTACCACCCGTTTCCCCTACCCTGGACAAACAAACCCCGGGCCAGGAGAGGCTTCTCAGAGCGGCTAGGCCTCTCCTACCGTATTGGCCCTGATAGGACGGCCTGGACTTTTGCATTGGGACTGTAGTACCGTATAGGCCCTGATAGAAGGGCCGGGACTTTTGCATTGAGACTGTAGTACCGTATATGCCCTGATAGAAGGGCCGGGACTTTTGCATTGAGACCGTAGTACCGTATATGCCCTGATGGAAGGGCCGGGACCTTTGCGTTGGGACTTTAGGGGCTGTACAGGCCCGGTAGGAGGCGCCCGAGCCCCTTGACAGGGGCGTACCCCCTGACACCAGTTTTTATGAGATTTCAGATTTGGTTGATAAAGATAATAGTGTTGATATAAGTTTCTGTGAGGTATTTAATTGGTGCAGCACTTCATGTTGATTAATTTTATATCAGTCTAGTGCTTTTAATGAGCACACATTAAATAGATTAAAAACAGACAGGCCTCAAAAAGTAATTGTCAATGTGGGATCATGGGTCTAGAAGTATATACACAAGCAACAAATATTTAACAATGGGCTTTTCAGTCTAACAGAGAAAGATACAACAATCCAATGGCTGGAAACTGAAGCTATACAAAATCAGACTGGAAATCAAGTGTAAATGCTTAATCATTGGAACAACATACCACGGAGGTTTTGGATTCTCCTTTAGCTGACAATTTTAAAATCAAGATTAGATTTTTTTTCCTCTGGCAAAGATCTCTGGTACATGTTTAACAGGAGGTCTGTCTGACTAGTCGATCAGGATGCTCCCTTCTGATCTTAAAATAAGAGGTTTTGCTGTAAAAGGATTATTCACTTTCGCTGTGTCAAGTGCTGAAAAGATGACACTTCTTTCTGGATCAGATTTAGAGAGTGGGGGAGTGGCATGTTCTGAATACATATAGACAAAATGAAATGTGGTTTGCAGAGCCCAAAGCATTTATAATTGGAAGAAGAAGGGATTGCAATGAATGATATTGATAATCTTGGCTGCCACAAGAGGTTTGGGAACAGCTAAAAATCTAGTGGCTTTGGCTTGTCAACACTTCTTGGTGTGGTCTTCATAAGGGTCCCAGCTTCTCCTCTTCAGTTCATTTTCAATCAGATCAGTTCATGAACACTCACCCTAAACTGAAGCTGTGTGCCCTTCAACTCCAGGGCTTTCAGCCTCTGTCTGTCTCCAGGTTGCTTTCCCAGAGGCAGCCTGGAGCAGGGCTATTACTCCTTTGCTATCTCAAGCAATTTTGCTTCCCCCCTCTTGGTTGTCTCCCCCTTATAGCAGGACTTGTTTTCTCTATTGATCACAGTTGTGGGTGTCTGTCTCCATGACTGGCAGTTCTGGCAACTGCACAAGGGTGGGATCATGGTGCTTGCTTGCAAAACAAGGAAGATTCTTCTCCTGGGCTCATTATGGAGTTTGTAAACTGTTATGTGGCTAATTAGAGCAACTATTGCTGGGCAGGATTTGGGGAGCAATACAAAGCCAACATTTTCAAACTTGGAGCTAGGCATCTAAATCCAGAATTGGGTAATTTAATATAGGGGTGGTATTACAGGTTTTGATCACCTCCATCTCCTGGTGATGTCAGTTGGAACCCGGACTACTGAGCACTTCTGAAAAAATCACCCCACTTTCTTTATTTAGGTCTCTTGCTTTATTCACCTAACTCTGAAAATGTCGACCTGTGTTTCAATGGATATGGACTTTCATTGTAATCAATGGAAAATAAATGTTAGCAGTGATTATCTACCTGCAAAATTAGAGTAACTGGCTGTTTTCAAATGTGTCTCTTCCACTTTCCTCTTTCCTAAATGCCCTGAGTAGTACTTTGTTCCAAATGAAAAGAAATGTTCCCTCCCCTTAAAACTGCTTTGGACTGATGGTAATTTACATACACTGAATCACTTCATGATGTAACTTAAGACAGAACATCATATGCTGAGAAAATGACAGCTTTTAAGTAGGGCACAAAGAGCATTACTGCCAACGTTTATTTAGTCCTGAACTAGCAAATGCTGCCATTTAGTGCTGCCAAGTCTCTTGCTTCTGGAAGGACAAATCTACATTTTGGAACTGTCTCCTACTGGTAATTAATTTTTGAAACTAGAGACATACTAGCCAATCAGTGGGAGAAATTCAGATGCTTCTGACTATGGAGAATGAAATGCCAAGAAATAGAATCAGCAGGAATTAACTTCCCTGTTCTGTGATTAACTTCAAGAAAGAGTTTGATCCCCCAAAAATGCAAACAGAGGGAATTTAAAATGGAAAATGCACCATGTGCTTGGATAGAATTGAATTGCACATTTTCCTCTCTGCTCTTTTAAAATATATTCTAGTCCTCAGACAATATATTGATTTTCAGAAAAAATATTTTATAATGAGGACAGATGGCAATGCACCTACTGATTTTAGAAAAAGAGATCTGTTCATTTTCATTATTGCCTGCTCCAAGGAGAGGGCGCTGCACACTTCTGTTTCCCTCTTGTAGGCATTACCATGTTCCCCCTCCTACCTAATGATGCTTAGAACTCAAGTCCCAGATGGATACTCACTGGGGCAGGTTTCCTGGGGATGTACAAAATGTTTGCTAGCTGGAGGAAGGCAAGCCAAAGCATCACAAGCAGATGGCAAATAATAGACCATCATTTATCACAGTAGGTTTCCAGCTACTGTTTACTCAAGAACCTGTTGAAGCCCCTGGGAGAACATGGGGCAGCTGCACTTCTCCATCATGCTGAGCCTCCAGTATGACAAAGCTTTAAAGAAAGAGGAGGATTTCAAGGAGAGTGGTGCAATTTTCTGGACTAACAGAAAACTGAAGTCTAGGGTCAGATTCTGATCTCACTTACACTGTACAAACCATCGAACCAGCAGTGTTGCCTGGGGGCAATCCGGGTTGAGCTCTAAGGTAGAATCAGAATTTCCAGACCGTCTGCCTTTGTCAGATACCTTTGTTCAGCCATTGAGGGGAGAGAAACAGGCCCTGCTATTAAGCAGTAATCACAATTACTACTACTTTGCTACAGAGGAGTTAGTTCTCTCAAATGCTGGGCTATTACGCATGGCTGTTTGGCCTTCTCCCTGTACTTGCAGCATTGAAAGCGCAGCATGTAGCCACTGAGCAGTGTAACACCATTAAAGTCAACCAAGGGTGACTATAGCAGGTAGTCTACTACATATTTCAGAGAATTCATGGGTGTGTCTGTCTGTGCGTCGGTTTGTACCTCCTACATGGCAAGAGCTAGGACCACCAAATTTGCTATGCAGCTTCCACTTAAAGCAAGATAAGGGATTGGTTTTGCCAGGACAATGGGATGTGCATGGAAGCAGATTGATGAGAAACAAATGGAAAGGGAGGGCTTTGATAGCAGGGATAGTTATATTCCAGACCAGAGGGTGGCAGCATATGTCCCAGCCCCAAGGCGTACCCTTCGGCTAGCTATCTTGGCTCCTACCACTCTGTGCTGGACACAGGCAGCAGCTGCTGGCTCTGCTGCCCCAGATAGGGTCCAGGGAGCAGCCACCAACTGGACAGCATGGCTCCTGCAACTCCAGGCCACCCTGGGGAGCAGCCATCAGCCTGACAGTGCCACCCTGAGCTAGATCTGGTGAGCAGCCACCAGCAGCCCCCATCTACCTGCCCTGAGCCCCCAATCCTGCCCTGATCCCTGTATCCCTCATGCCCTGCCCTGAGCACTCCCATAACTCCCAAACCTCTGCCCTGATTCCAGCACCCTGACTCCCTGCCCTGAGACCCCACTCCCTTCCCTGAGACACCGCAACACCCAACCTCCAGTCCTGATTCCAACATCCCCTATATTTCTGGCCTGAGTTCCCACCCCTGCCCTGACTGTGCACCCACACACCCAGCCCTGAGCACCCCATAACCCCAAACCCTTGTTCTGACTCCTGCATTTCCCTCATCCCCATTGCCTGCCCCGAGTCCCCCACCCCACCCAATCTCCTTCCCTGACTCTGCACCACTGTGTGGCAGCACAGCCCTGCAGTGGTTTAATTAGCCCCAGCCAGCCAGGGGCTCAGGACTTACGCACAGAACTGCCTGGCTGGTGAGTGGCGCTTCTCCCTCAGCAACAGCAGCAGCTCCCTGCTAAGTACAGAGCAACCAGTCTCTCCCAGCCAGTAGAGACACGTCCTCTCCCTACTGGCTGGGAGAGACTCTCTGTGTGTGAGTCTTGAGCCCATGGCTGGGTGGGGCTCATTAAGCAGCTGTGGGGCTGTGTTGCCATGCAGCTTAGAGGGAACACTGCTCTGCACCTCCACATTTCTGCCATGAACCCTTCCTCACCCCTGAAACCCTGCCTCCTGAACCCCTTTTACACCTCCATGTCCTCCCCGAGCCCTCCCAACCCAGCGTCCTGACTCCTGAGACCCCACCCCACCCCTGCTCTGAGCCCCTGCTCATCCCCAACCCTGATTCCTGCACCTCCCACACCCTGCACCTGAGCCCCCACATCCTGAAGCCCTGGCTCTGAAGGACCCAACTGCACTGTCCTGACTCCTGCACCCCCCCCCCCCACACACACTCCTGGCTGCCTGCCCTGAAGGACCCAAGCAATGCCAGGAAATCTCCAAGGGTAAGTCTACACTACCACATTATTTCAAAATATCTTATTTTGAATTAACTATTTTGAAATAAGTTATTTTGAAATAATGTATCTAAACACAAACTGCATTTTGAAATAACGTTTTGCTATTTCGAAATAGCACGTCCACACTGAGTGGACACTGAATCGCATTTAAGGCCAGCCAGAACCAGGTCCGGCAGGACATCAGGGCTGTGTCTAGACTACATGCCTCTGTCGGCAGAGGCATGTAGATTAGACAGATCAGCAAAGGCAAATGAAGCCGCGATTTAAATGATCGCGGCTTCATTTACGTTTACATGGCTGCCGCGCTGAGCCGACAAACAGCTGATCAGCTGATCATTCCTCGGGGAATGAGGTTTACCGGGGCTGCCGACAAACGGCTTTGATGTTGACAGGGGGAACGTCCAGACTAGCGGCGAGCCGACAAACAGCTGATCAGCTGTTTGTCGGCTCAGCACGGCAGCCATGTAAATGTAAATGAAGCCGCGATCATTTAAATCGCGGCTTCATTTACCTTTGCTGAACAAACAAATCTACATGCCTCTGCCGACAGAGGCATGTAGTTTAGACGTACCCCAGGTCAGGAGTTACTTTGTGTGGCTGCTGCCTGAGGCTATCTGAGGCCTGTGCTTAAAGGAAAAACCCCTGGACATCTGGTTCTCAGCTTTCCCTGCTTGCTTGTCTACCTCGATGAGGGACAGCAAAGCATTTTGTCTCTGTGTGCTCTGGTTGCCCTCACTTGGGACTCCATAGCACTCTGCAACATGGAGCCAGAGCTGCCCCAGGCACTCTGGTGCTTCTCGTGGACGTGTTGCTGCAAGCTTGGCTTCACTTTCTTCAGGCTGCCATCTGGGAGGTCCATCGGGGGGCTGTAAGTATCAGGAAGCCCTGTGGGAAAGCTTCCACCCAGAGGAGCACTAAGAGCCTCCCTGGTCTGCCCCACTAGGGGCTTGTGCCTCACATCCTTTGACTTACCCCTCCCTAAGACACCTTCCTGACGTCAAATAAAATACATGTATTTTCATGAAAACAAACTCTCTTTATTTAACAAAACTTGGGGGTGGGGGAGATGAAACTCTAGTGAGACTGGGGAAAGGAGGTGAGAGATGGGAGAAGAGAGGGTGGGAGAGGGGAGGGGGAAACCTGGGAGGAGGGAGCTGGAAGGGGGAAGCAAGGGGAATAAGTGGGAGGGGAAGCTCAGGGCTCAGGGTTGGGGGGGTCTCGCTGGATCAACTTGATTTTCATGCAAACCTGCTCCTGGGTTCTTACGTGTCCTTTGGTGGCCAGGCTGGCAGCTATCCTCCCATAGACAGCCGTGTTCCTCCATTTAGTGCAGAGATCATGGACATTGGAGGCATTCCCCCCCAAACCTGAATAAGGTCCATGATCTCCACCCTGGACCAGGAAGGCGCCTGCCTTCTCCAGGCCTTGGCAGGCTTCTGGGAGCTGGCAGACTGCTCCTGGGAAGCGATGGAGGGCTGACTGCCAGTGGCTTGCTGGCTCATGTTTTGGGGCCATTGGGTCAGGGGCAGTGACTGCTGGCTCTGGGTGGAAGGCTTGGAGCTGGCACAGGCACTGTGGCCAGAGTCAACCCCTTTAAGTGCTCTGGGAAGGAGGGAGGGAGAGGAGTGTTCTTGGTTGAGGCTGGAGTGGCCACCAGGACACCCTGGGAAGGGCTGGAGGCCCCCTATATCGATATAAGTGTCTACACAGCACTTATTTTAAAATAGCTATTTCGAATTTGGCATTATTCCTCGTAGAATGAGGTTTACCAAATTCAAAATAAGCACTACGCTAATTCGAATTAATTTCAAAATAGTAGTTTGGCTGTGTAGACGCTAGGAAAGTTATTTCAAAATAACGGCTGTTATTTCGAAATAACTTTGCTGTGTAGACATACCCCTAGAGATTAATATTACAGAGCCTGAAAAGGTCTACAGATGGGCAGAGAAAATGGTTTAAGTCACAGGAAGTTACACATATGAAGAGAAACTATGAAAACTGTGTCTTTAAGGCCTAACAAATAAAAAGGTGATAAACAACTCACTGAAATTTCCCATTTCATGGTAAAAAAGACACTCAAAATTGCAAAGCTGTGAATGGTAAAGGGATGAAAGGAACTATCAGTATACATTATACAGTCAGTTTGGGTTATTCATTGCAACAGTGTAAAGGACACGCTGGCTGCATGTATGCAAAAAGAAATATTTCCTTTCATGACAAATAATGAAGCTGGATGTTGGACAGGATTTAAGAATCCCATGGACAGTGAAACATTTGTAGTCACACACGATTAAACAGTAAAAATCAAGCCTCACTGTTCAGGGCAGCAACTGATCTTCTGCTGGGGCCTGGGGAGAGATGCTAAAGAGATGCAGTTTACTAGGTGGATTAAGTAGGAGAGGTTTATCTCTGTCTGAAAAACTTGGTCCTGCCTGCTCTAGAGAAATGACTGGACCAGTGAGAATAATGTCCTGGTTAGGTATAGCTATAGCTCACTAGCAGATAGGCTAGTTTGCTAGTCTGGCTTTGAATGTATGGAGCAATCTTGGCTGGATGCCAGAATTTGAAGCTATTGGTTCTCCTACATCATCTGGAATAGCTTCAGCTAGACGATAATGAAGCAGGATTTCATTTTTAGCGTCTGGAGAGGTGGAAAAATCCCTCCTGCTCAATAAGTGCTAGTTCTTCTCTTTGGTGATGTCTTCTTTCAGGTAGACACTCCTACTGTATAATGCAAATATTTCCACCAGTCACCCTCAAGTAATGACAGTTGCCTCAAGGCCTCTCTGGGGAGAAGGCTTAATATGGCTTTGTGCTCATTTACCCTTTGTGCTTGTTTTAGGGAGCTAGGAAGTAGCTGGTAATTGCTCTGCTGTACCTACTAGTAGAGAGAAAGCAAAAATTGCTCAAGAATACCTATAACTAAAGAATACAACATGTAAACTATTATTTGTTCCCTGTGGAACAATATCAGTTTGAGGTGTCTGAAAATTGAATAGTTCATGCTTCTGCAGCAGCCACTTGGATTTAGTGCTGAGGTTTGACTGGGTGAAATATGGAGTTTTTGGGGCTTGGGGATGAAGAGTCATTGCTGCCTTTCTGGAGGAGCTAAGGGTTTGCACAGACTGTGATGCTGGCGAACATTTTTCACATTTCACAACAGCTTTCATCCGCAAGATTTCTAAGTGCTTTACCAAGGAGATGAGCTTCACTATCTCCACTGTACATCTAGAACACAACCCCTCTTTCCTGAGTCCCTTTCAGAGCTCTCAGGCAATGACTAACCCCATCTTTCACCTTTTGTGAGCTAATCACACCCCAACCCTACTGAAAATAATTCAAAAGTGCAGCTAACTAGAAAAATCCCTTCTGCTCCAGAACAGTTCCATCTTGTCAGCCCACTTCTCTGCTTCTTGTACAGTCACCTCTTTGCATTTTCCCAAGCACCCTACAAGCTGGCTTGAAGCGACCTGAGCTCATCTGAAAGACCACTGCCCTGACCACATGAATCCTTCACTCACGCATTTCTGCCATGTTGCTTACAGTGACTTGTATATACATTGACTATTGTGTTCCCTTCTCTCTAAATCATGTCTATGACCCCCTAGGAACAGCCATGATCTCTTCTGGAACAGCGCGCACCGCACCATGAGTGCTACTATCAACAAACACCAGGGTGACCAGATTTTAAAGGGACACTCCCGTATTTAAGCCCTCCTGCAGATGTTCCAATTTTTTTAAAAAATGGGTAAATTGTCCCATATTTTCTGTCTCTTCTCCTGCCCACATAGAGTACTATTGCGGAGTGCCAGCTGGATTCTTACTTGCCAGCTGCACCCCACACCCCAGCAATGAGTGGGGAGGTGCTCCACTGGCTGACAATGGGGAGTGAGTGTGCAAAGCTCTACACCCTCTCTACCCACCTGCCCACCCCATTTACAGCCAGGACTGGCTGTTTGCTCTGGTGGCTGGTTAGTGCAGGCAGGTGGTAGCTGGTTATATGTCCTCTGTTCTCCTTACATGCTCCCCCTCTCACTGTGCTTTCCCTGTTTTGCCAGTTCATTCCCCTCCAGCTCACTTCCCTCCACTGCTCCAGCATCCCACTCCCAGTGCTGCACAGAGAGCCATCCCCAGTGCATGGGACCATCTCAGCTCACCAACAGCCTGGCCTGCAAATTCATTCCTTCACCCACTGTTTCAGGTTGGGCTGGTGCCCAGGGAAAGCTCAAAAGCCTCTGGCCTGAGGTGCTGGCCAGGAGGAGCCAAGCCCTGCACGTGATAAAGCTCCACATAGCACTGAATGGGGAAGCTTCTCTGTCCCTCAGCTAAGGTCCTGAGTAGCAAAGAGGAAGCTATTTCTAGCCTGTTTGAACCACAACCTACAGGGACATGCTGCCCCCCACCCTGGTCCTGCCACCAGGGAGTGCAGGGCTGTGATGTCCCCTAGGCATCCTTCCCTGCTGAGCCACCGCTCTGGATTGGTTTGCTGAAGCCCCTGCAGTTTGGTTCAGTGAGCCTTGGTGCTCAATGCATCGTTAGGGCTTAAACCCTTCCTGCCTTTACTTTAACCAGGAGAAAGGAGGCGTCTGGGTTATGTTGGTCTAGAAGGCTGATGCTTGCACATTCTGTTGTGAATCTTGACAGAAAGTTGGGGATAAGTAACCCTGTGTGTCACAAATGTTGCCTTGAGAACATGTGGCACCAGGTACCAGGAGAGGTGGATCTGTCCCGGAGCCCAACCAAGCATGGAGGATGAGCGTAGTGGCTGGGGAGGGCTGAGTCATTTCAGCCAGTCATTTGCATCCCCATGGAAAAGAGAGAATGGGAATATGGGTATGTCTACACTACAGAAAAAACAGCCTTTTTTCCTAAAAAACTTCAATTACATTCACACTGCAATTGTGTTTTTTTGAAAGAAAATCGAAAGAACAGAGGGGTTTTTCTGGCATTGATAATCCTCTTTCTATGAGGAAGAAGCCTTTTCTGAAAGAGCTCTTTCAGAAAAAGGCATGTGTGGATGGGGAAGAGGGAGTTCTTTCCAAAGAAGAGGAAAGAGGAAAAAGCACAGGTGCCCTGGTGGCCATTCCATCAATAGTAATCACAGCTTAAATGCGAGATAGCGTCCAGTATGGCTATGTCTAGACTGCAAGCCTCTTTCGAAAGAGGCTCTTTCGAAAGATACTTTCGAAAGAGCCTCTTTCGAAAGAGAGCGTCTAGACTGCACGTTGAACTTTCGAAAAAGCGGCTTGCTTTTTCGAAAGAAAGCATCCAGTGAGTCTGGATGCTCTCTTTCGAAGAAGCCCTATTTACATTGAAGAACGCCTTCTTTCAAAAGAGGAACTTTCGAAAGAAGGCGTTCTTCCTCGTGAAATGAGGTTTACCGCCATCGAAAGAAAAGCCGCGTTCTTTCAATTTAATTTCGAAAGAACGCGGCTTGAGTCTGGACGCAGGTGAGGTTTTTTCGAAAAAAGGCTACTTTTTTCAAAAAACCCCTGGGTCTGGACACAGCCTAAGTGTGGACACTATAATTCGAAAAAGCAGATTGCTTTTTCGATGTGCTTTGGCAGTTGGGACATGCTCTTTTTAAAAAAGTTTTTTTGGAAGATCTCTTCTGGAAAAGTTTCTTCTGAAAAAAGCCTGCAGTCAAGATGTAGCCACTAGGGCTATGTCTAGACTGCAAGCCTCTTTCTAAAGAGGCTCTTTCGAAAGATACTTTCGAAAGAGCCTCTTTCAAAAGAGAGCATCTAGACTGCACGCGGAACTTTCGAAAAAGCAAGCCGCTTTTTCGAAAGAAAGCATCCAGTGAGTCTGGATGCTCTCTTTCGAAGAAGCCCTATTTACATTCAAGAATGCCTTCTTTCGAAAGAGCACTTTCAAAAGAAGGCGTTCTTCCTCGTGAAATGAGGTTTACCGCCGTCGAAAGAAAAGCCGCGTTCTTTCAATTTAATTTCGAAAGAACGCGGCTGCAGTCTAGACGCAGGTGAAGTTTTTTCGGAAAAAGGCTACTTTTTCTGAAAAAACCCCTGAGTCTGGACACAGCCTATGTGTGTATCATCTCTCCCTGTGCAAACCTTAAATATAAGACGGTAAATAAAAAGTCTCCAGCTACGCAGTATTTCTTTTTCATAGGGGCTCCATCAACTTGATATTAATTTGAACATTTGTACTAACTAGTTCTGATTGATTGCCATTGAACTTGCTTGAATACAAGTAATTGTCCCATATTCAGCACAGGGAAATATGGTTACCCTAAAGAAACAAAAAATACCTGACATACAGGTTACTACATAAATCTGAGCTAACAATTATGAAACAGTTTGCTGTGCAAATTTTGCCTTTCTGCCCACACAAAGTCCAAGAGAAGATAGTGTTTATTTAAACTTCTTAGATATTTGAATAATTTAACATTTTGGGAAGGTGTCTTTGAGTTTATTATTTACTATATGAACTGATCACGATCAGTTTTTTATGAGTCTTCAGTACTCAACATTTGAACTACAAATTGTGTTGGCTAATCGTCATTGGTCTCACAAATTGCATGGTAGCTTTTGAGTGAAGGTAATTGTTATAATTAGGAAGCAAGCTTTAAAAATGTTACATAGGCTTTCACTCTTCAGGAGATATACCAGGTAAACAGGCTTTAGAAAGTTTTAGAACATTTTAACCTTTTTAATTTTTCAGTCTCTGAGGCATTGCCAGAAGCCTATTGGCTAAACACAGTTTAAATATTTGCACACAGTAAATACCTATATTCAGGGACCAATTTGGTAAGGATGGAATGGGTGGTGACTGACAGAGCAATAGCTAGAAATATAAGGAATCATTAAACTAAGACGGTTTGCACTTTTGACGAGTTTACTTTTAAGTTGTTGGCTACATTGGATTATCTGTCTTGCCTTAGACTGTGAACTCTTTAGGACAGAGACTGCCTTAGATCTTGTGTCTGTGCAATGCCTAGTACACCAAGGACACAACCTTGTCTGGAACTTTTAGGCACTATCAGAATACAAACAACAATAAAAACCTTCATATAGTTCACATAAGCAGAGGGCAATCATTAAAGGAGGTGCAATAAAATGGCAGCACATAAAGTATGAAGAAAAGTAGGTGTAATAATTCACATAGATAGCATCTATTTATACTCTATTATCAGATTATCCTATGGACAACACATGGCCAATAGCAAAATTACTTAAATAGCAATGGGTATGTCGACACTACAGCACTAATTCAAACTAACATAATTCAAATTAGTTAATTCGAACTAAGCTAATTCAAACTAGTGCATCTAGACCTAAAAACTAGTTCAAATTAGCATTTTGCTAATTTGAACTAGCATGTCCACATTGAGTGGACCCTGAACCGGGGTTAAGGATGGCCGGAAGCAGTGCCGGCAGGGCATCAGATGAGGACTTAGAGTGTGGAGCTGCTGTCTCAGGCTAGCCGAGGGCTGTGCTTAAAGGGACCCGACCCCCACCCCGGACAGACAGTTCTCAGGGGTTCCCCGCTCGCTTGTCTAACTCGATGAGGGACAGCAAAGCAGTCCTGGCTTGGAGTGCCCTGAATGCTCACACTTGGCACATCACAGCACTCGGCCATCGGCCCGGCTGCACTTGCTGCAGGCTGCCATCCGGGGGTGGGTCAATCGGGGGACTGCAGGAGAGCTTCCACCCCGAGGAGCCTGCAGAGCCACCCCAGTCCTCCCCATTGGGGGCTCGTACCCCATTCCTCCCTCACCTCCTTCCACTTACCCCTCCCTAGCCCCCCTTTCTGATGTACAAAATAAAGGACACATGTGTTCAAAATTAGAAACTCTCTTTATTGAACAAAACTCGGGGAAAATGGGAAAAGGAGGTGGGAGAGGGGAAGAGAGAGGGTGGGAGAGGGGAGGAGGAAACCTGGAAGGAGGGAGCTAGAAGGGGGAAGCCAGGGGAAGAAGGAGGAGCGGAAGTATCAAACTATGGTACGCCATATCTTCAGTACTGTGTACAGATGTGATCTCCTCACCCCAGAAAAGATATTTTGGCCTTAGAAAAGGTTCAGAAAAGGGAGACTAAAATGATCAGGGGTTTGGAACAGGTCCCATATGAAGAGAGGCTAAAGAAACTGGGACTTTTCAGCTTACAAAAGAGGAGACTGAGGGAGGATATGATAGAGGTCTATACAATCATGAGTGGTGTGAAGAGGGTGCATAAAGAAAAGTTCTTCATTAGTTCCCATAATAGAAGGACTAGAGGACACCAAATGAAATGAATGGGTAGCAGGCTTCAAACTAATAACAGAAAGTTCTTCGTCACAAAGCAAATAGTCAACCTGTGGAACTCCTTGCTGCAGGAGGATGTGAAGGCTAGAACTAGAACAGAGTTTAAAGAGAAGTTAGATAAATTCATGGAGGTTGGGTTCATGGAGTGGTATTAGCCAGGGGGTAGAAATGGTGTCTCTGGCCTCTGTTTGTGGAAGGCTGGAGAGGGATGGCACGAGACAAATGGCTTGGTCATTGTCTTCAGTCCATCCCCTCCTGGGTACCTAGTGTTGGCCACTGTCAGCAGACAGGCTACTGGGCTAGATGGACCTTTGGTCTGACCCAGTAGGGAGATTCTTATGTTTTTATGTTCTAAGCTCAGGGTCAGGGTCTCACTCGACCACCTTGATTTTCATGCAAATCTGCTCCTGGGTGGCCAGGCTGGCAGCTATCCTGCCCTAGACGGCCACTTTCCTGTGCCTAGTGCGGAGGTCGTGGACGTTGGAGGCTTCTCCCCAAACCTTGATGAGATCCATGATGTCCGCACAAGACCAGGCGGGCGCTCACCTCTTGTGGCCCCTGGTAGCCGCCAGCCTGGTCCCGGGAAGAGGCGGAGGGCTGGGGGGCATCAGGTGGCTGGCTCGTGCCATGCCAGGTGCAGGGTCTGCTGGCTGGGTGCTGGCAGGCTTGCACCTGGCACGGGCACCGTAGCCATGCTGTGCCCCGTTAAGGGCTCCGAATCCGGGAGGGGGGCAGATGAGTTTACCTGGTGGTGCCCAGAGTGACCACCAGGGCAAGCTGGGGAGGGCTAGCCTCCCACTAGTTCGAATTAAGTGGCTACACAGCTCTTAATTCGAACTACTTAATTCCAAGTAGGCGTTAGTCCTCGTAGAATGAGGTTTACCTAGTTCGAATTAAGCGCTCCGCTAATTCGAATTAAGTTCGAACTAGCGGTTTGTATGTGTAGCGCCTATGAAAGTTAATTCAAACTAACGGCTGTTAGTTCGAATTAACTTTGTAGTGTAGACATACCCAATCTATTTAGGGCAGAGATCCTTTTGTTACATAATCAGAGGTCCTTTCGTTTCTGTGTTTGTACAGTGTTTAATACAATGTGGACCTGGTCTGTGACTGAAGTTCCTAGTTGCTATCATAAAACAAATAAATAGATACACAATAAGGACCATTTTAGGGTGGTGTGATTACATGGTAGCCAGCAACTGAGAATTCTATTTTGGAAGTTGTAAAAAGAACGTTAAGGATGGGGAAAGTCAGAAGCCCACTGAATAGGATTAAATTATTTTTATCACATTTTGCTAGTCCTGTCACACTCCAGCAAAGCAATCTCTTCACTTCCCTCTGATGTCCCCTAGTTATGGAGAAGATTAAAATATGGTTACGGTTCAGTGGCAGAGGCAGAGAGAAGGAGGGATGAATGGCTGAAGCAATGAGCCTGTGAAGGGGAAATAGATCACTCATCATTTCAGTGGCCTTTCTTTCTGTCTTTATAAATATCAATAGTTGGGCAATTCTCAACACCATGAATCCAGTTAGGGTATGTCTACACTACAAAGTTAGTTCGAACTAACGGACATTAGTTCGAACTAACTTTCATAGACGCTACACTAGCGCTCCGTTAGTTCGAATTTAATTCGAACTAACGGAGCGCTTAGTTCGAACTAGGTAATCCTCATTCCACGAGGATTAAGCCTAGTTCGAACTGTGTAAACCCTTAATTCGAACTAGTGGGAGGCTAGCCCTTCCCAGCTTGCCCTGATGGCCACTCTGGCCAACACCAGGCAAACTCTAGTGCCCCCCTTAAAGGGCCCCGGAGCCCTTAAAGGGCCATTGGATGGCTACACAGTTTGTGCCAGTTGCGAGGCTGCCAGCACCCGTGCCAGCACACCCAGCAGCTGACACCCATGAGCCAGCCACCCGATGACACCCAGCCCTCCCCCTCTTCCCAGGACCAGCCTGGCGGCTCCCAGGAGCCTGCCCGGGGACGCAAGAGGAGGGCGCCCGCCTAGTCGAGTGCGGAGTTTGTGGACCTCATCGAAGTTTGGGGGGAAGCCTCCAGTGTCCACGATCTCCACACTAGCCACAGGAACGTGGCAGTCTACGGCCGCATGGCTGCCAGCCTGGCCGCCAGAGGCCACCAGTGCAGCTGGGAGCAGGTGCGCTGTAAAATAAAGGACCTGCAGCAGTCCTACTCCTGGGCCTGCCCCCACTTCCAGGCTCTGGACCGCCTCCAGGGGGCTCATGCCGTCCCTGTCCCCCGGGACGTGATAGACCCCGGGGCAGAGGGACTGTTCCAAGAGATGGAGGAGGAGGAGGAGAAGGAGGGCTCCGAGAGCCAGGAGCCTGCCGGCAGCCTGCCCAGGACCCGGGACCCCCGAGGCACCCCACAGAGCCGCTCGCCTGTGTCGTCCGAGGCCGGGGAGGCGTCCACCTGTGAGTACCATCATGCTCCCCTTAGGTGTACGGGGGCTGGGGTGAGAGGGAGCCCCGGGACCGTGCGCCTGGGCCTTGTCCACCACGGAGCAGCAGCTGGGGATCCTGCAGGGGCCCTGGCCTTGCAGAGGGGAGCTGGGTTTCGCACACCTGGGCCCCTGGGGTAATTGGCCGCTGTTCTTGTTGCACCACAGCCGCAGCACCTGGGCCTGCAGGGCGCACCACCCTGCCTGCAGCAGCCGCCCGCACCCGGGCAAGCAGGAGAACCAGGAACCAGGAGGACTACCAGAGGCGGCATCTCCGGTTCCTGGAGCAACAGCTCCATCTCCAGGACCACTGGGTCCAGGAGGACCTGAGTCTGCGCCGGAGGAGCTTGGAGGCACTGGAGGAGCAGGGCCGTGCCCTGCGAGGCCACCTCCAGAGCCTGCTCGACCGCTTCCCAATTCCTCCTGCTCTCCCTGCTCCCCTTTCTGCTCCCACTTCTGCTCCCCCTGCTCCCCCTGCTCCTGCTCCTCCTCCTCCTCCTCCTCCTCTTCCCCCTGCTCCCCCTGCTCCCCCTCCTGCTCCCACTCCTGCTTCCTCCACACCCTCCGTCCCTCCTGCCCCACCCTCCACAACCATTCCCCACCAACGCCCCGGACCCGCAGTGTTGCGAGACAGGAGAGGCAGCCGGACCCCCACCCCTGAGCTTTCCTTTCCCTTCCTCCCTTCCCTCCCCTTCCAGCTCCCTCATCCCAGGTTTCTCTCTCCCCTCTTCCACCCTCCTCCTTCCCTCCCTCCCCCCAGCCCAGTTATGTAAAATAAAAAGACGTTTTTGTTTGAAAAACAGGTGTCTTTATTTTACAGTAGGTAGGGAGGGGAAAGGGGAAGGGGGGTAGGGTGGAAGAAGGCCCCAGTGGGGCATGCAAGGGAGAGGTCAGTCCTCCTCCTCCACCAGGAAGCTCTCCCGCAGGGCTTCCCGGATCCGGACGGCCCCCCGCTGGGCTTCCCGGACGGCGGCGGTGCGGGGCTGACCGTAGTGGCCAGCCATGCGGTCAGCCTCAGCCATCCAGGCTGGCAGGAAAGCCTCCCCCTTTCTCTCACATAAATTGTGGAGCACACAACATGCTGCCACCACGGGAGGGATGTTGTGCTCAGCCAGGTCCAGACGGGTGAGGAGGCATCGAAAGCGGGCTTTCAGTTGCCCGAAGGCCCCCTCCACCATGATGCGGGCCCTGGTCAGCCTGGCATTGAAGGGAGGGATTGAGGTGCCCCGTGTAGGGCTTCATCAGCCACGGCTGCAGTGGGTAGGCGGCATCCCCCACCAGGCACACGGGCATGTCCACGTCCCCGACCCTGATGTGGCAGTCGGGGAAGAAGGTCCCGTCCTGCAGCCGCTGGCACACGGAGGAGTTGCGGTACACCCGGGAGTTGTGTGCTTTGCCGGACCAGCCCACATTAATATCCGTGAACTGTCCCCGGTGGTCACACACGGCCTGCAGGAGGATGGAGAAGTATCCCTTGCGGTTCACGTAATGGGATGCCTGGTGTTCCGGGGCACGGATGGGGATGTGCGTCCCGTCGATGGCCCCCCCGCAGTTGGGGAAGCCAAGGGCGCCGAATCCCCGGATGACGGCGTCTGGGTTGGCGAGGCGGACCACCCTGCGGAGCAGCACCCGGTTGATGGCCTTGACCACCTGCGGAGAGACACAGCAAAGCGCCAATCAGTGGGGCACCCGGGTGGCTGGGAGCATTCATGCCCTGGCAGTGCCCCGCGCCCCACTCCCAGAAGCAACCCCCCTGGCGGCGTGTAGTACGGCCGGGACAGACCGACCCCTCCGGTGCGGGGCGCTTTCGCCTCCTCCCGCCCCCCCTTTGTCCCTGGGGCAGCCCATCCCTTCCTTGCAGCCCTCCTCCCCCCGCCCCCGGCGCAGTGGCCGACGAATGCCATACCTGCATGAGCACCGCTCCGACAGTGGATCTCCCCACGCCGAACTGGTTCCCGATGGATCGGTAGCTGTCCGGCGCAGAGCGCTTCCACAGGGCGATGGCCACCCGCTTCTGGAGGGGGATGGCGGGCCTCATGCGAGTGTCCCTTCTGCGCAGAACAGGGGCGAGCCACTCGCAGAGCTCCAGGAAGGTGTCCCTCCTCATCCTGAAGTTTTGGGTCCACTGTCAGTCTTCCCAGCGCTCCATGACGATGCAGTCCCACCAGTCGCTGCTGGTGTCCAGACGCCGGATGCGGCGGGGCACGCCGGTGCCAGGGCACTGCCACGGCTCCTCCACGGTCCCCAGGGTGACCAGGTGGAGAGGCAGGGGGCTGACATGCACCAGGTGGTGCCAGGCAGCCTCGATCCATTGCTGGCAGGCTTGCAGCAGCAAGTCCAGAAAGTGCACCAGAAGGTGCAGGGCGAGCTCTGGCTCCATGTTGCCACCTGCGGCGGCATCCCCGAAGGGAAGCACCGACACAGACGGGTGCAGAGAAAAACGCTTTGCTGTCCCTCGGTGAGGTTGGGAAGCAAGCAGGAAAAGCTGAGAACCGGCTGTCTAGGGGGTCCCTTTAAGCACGAGCCTCAGATAGCCTCAGACAGCAGCCTCACAACGCAACTACTGACCTGATGCCCTGCCAGAACCAGTTTCAGCCGCCCTTAAATGCGCCCCTGCGTCCAATCATGTGGACGCGCTAGTTCGAATTAGCAAAATGCTAATTCGAACTAGTTTTTAGTTCTAGATGCCTTAGTTCGAATTAGCTTAGTTCGAATTAACTAATTCAAACTAAGTTAGTTCGAATTAGCGCTGTAGTGTAAACGTACCCTCAGTTCTTAACTGCTAAATAAATAAATAAGGGTATGTCTACACTACCCCGCTAGTTCGAAGTAGCGGGGTAATGTAGGCATACCGCACTTGCAAATGAAGCCCGGGATTTGAATTTCCCGGGCTTCATTTGCATAAGCCGGGCTCCGCCATTTTTAAATCCCCGCTCGTTCGAACCCTGTGCCACGCGGCTACACACGGCACGAACTAGGTAGTTCGAACTAGGTTTCCTAGTTCGAACTACCGTTACTCCTCATTCCACAAGGAGTAACGGTAGTTCGAACTAGGAAGCCTAGTTCGAGCTACCTAGTTCATGCCGCATGTAGCCGCGCGGCGCAGGGTTCGTACTAGCGGGGATTTAAAAATGGCGGAGCCCCGCTTATGCAAATGTAGCCCGGGAAATTCAAATCCCGGGCTTCATTTGCAAGTGCGGTATGCCTACATTACCCTCCTAGTTCGAACTAGCGGGGTAGTGTAGATGTACCCTAAGACAGGAAGAGCCAGTTTGGGGCATGCTGGGCATTTCAGTAACATTAAGTGGTGATGCACAAGTGAACTGTTCCCCCCTTTTTTTCAACTGTGAAAGTGGAGGTGATGGGTCTGTCTTGTTATTGCCTAGGTGCCTCATTGCTGGCTGGCATTCCCTCTGCTTGTCAACATGCAGTGGCTGGCTGGAAGCCTAACTGACCTAGAGGGTTTTTTTTCATTATTGATGCCCTATATTTTTCTTGACTTTGAAATCCTCTATTTACTCTAATTATTTGAATCTGTGTTCACAAGTCTGGTGACCTTTTAACTGGCTTGGCAAGCTTCCTGACAGTGTTGCTCTGATGGACTGCAAAGAATAAAACATAGCTCATGTGGAACACAGGTTCTTTGGATAAGCCTTTCTGATCCTGACTGTCTAATGAATAAAACCTTGGGAAAAAGTGTCTGCTGAGTATCCCAACGAGAAATCCAGGGTGGGATTTTCATAAGTGCTCGATGTTGTCCTAATTGAACTCCTATTGACTTAAGTGGGACTAGAGTTATGCCATTGCTAAGAGCTTTTGAAAATCCCTCCAGTGAGGAATTTTACTGTGATCACAAATGTGTGTTAATATTATATGTTTCCTCCACCCTGCTCATTTGCTCCAGGCTTCTGTGCACAGATAGTGTAGTGAACTACCCAATCATCCTGCTCTTTGTGGTGCTTGGTGATCACACGGCTTGGATTTTATATATTCATAGTTCTGTCTCTTCATAACCAGGGCAGAGGAAAAGCGATGTGGGGAAAATCCTGCTCTGCAAAGTGCAGCTAGTACCAAAGATCTGATTTTAGGCCCATCCACCAGAGTCCTATTAATTGCCAGGTGGGGTTTTCCAAGTTTGAACACTTTAAATGACACCGTACATGAAAGGTCTTTTTTTTTTTTTAAACAAAGCAAAACCCCAAACACCCTGTGAGCCTTGAATTTTTGCCTGTAGTGTAGAAAGTCTAGATTAAATTAACACACTGAAATCTCCTAGTACTTTAACACTTACAATCAAGTTTCAAATCTCTTGAGCCATTGTGGAAATATGGGGTCTCAAGCTAGACACAAATAAAAGCTTGTGATCAAAAGCCCAGAGTAATTACTGTTAAATTTAAGATATTAAAGATTTACTTAATGAATATTTACATATATTGAAGCCTTTGGTATAGAAGAAATGGCAAAAGTTATTCCAATGTTGGCATCTGAATTCAGGTCCTAGTCTGACTTGAGACTTGGCTAATTTGTACTCTGGGCATCTGCAACATTTATATCTTGCTTCTGTTCTATTCCCTAGTGACAGCAACACTTCAGAGCCAGCTCCTGAACGACTTGATTCTGTTTGGCTAGCTCAGTTGCTGACTTGTTCAGATATTAATGATATAAAATAGTCATAATGAAAAAGGCAGCTGATTACCAGCAAAAGATCCAGCTGAGTGAGTGTAAGATGCAGAGATTCTCAGCTGAGACCAACTTAACGCAGCGCCTACTGACTAGGCTAGAGGCAGATGCCCTTTTGGTACACTTGGTTGAGAAGTTTCCAATAATGAGTCACCAGTGCATATCAGATCTGATAACGTGGGTAACAGTTTAATATCATAACTAAGGATTCCTAGTATTCTTTGATTCGGCCTGGTTTGGATAAAGTATGACAGTATGTTCCCACACAGTATTCCCTCCAGCCTCTGCTGAACCTCTGCCGAAAGAACCTAACCCTTAGGCTACATTGAGGCTGCCCTAAGAATGGGCAGGCTGTAAATTGAATGTGCTAACTCCAGGTATGTAGAATAAGAAACAGTAGAAATTAAATATCTGGGAGAATTGTAATAGCATGTTTAGTTTAATGATGATAAGTGGCGGCAGTATAATTTTGTATGTGTTTTACTCTGCCAGCCACCCTCCCTCATTAGCAGGAAGGAATGGGTAAGCTGTCAGGTCCTACCCAATGTTGAGTCTGGAAAAGGTTAGAAATGTCTGATTTATTATGGTCTCTGTTATCTTAGATTAATGCTTTACTTTGTAATAACTATCTGATTCATATAAAGAAATGTATTTCTACTCCATTGTGTGTTTGCTGTTCTGTGTGCAAGTAAGGAAGACATGGTATGCTAATTCATAAGTGACAGAGGACACCAGTACTAGATGGTCCAAATGGCCAAAGAGGAGGAAAAGGTCAAGAGGTGTTAGTCAGCCTATCAGGACACAACAATGATGGCTGATGAAGAGCAGACTGATGACCCTAAAGCATAGGCATATACCCCTAAATGCAAGATAACAGACAAAGGCAGGACCAGCTATGGCCACCCCCAGTCACAACCATCAAAATGCTCATAAAGAATTATGATGGAAACAACGTTGGGCTAAATGCCATTTAAGGATTAATGAGCACAGAATGGCATTGCAAAATCAGTAGACTTGAATGAGAACTTGCAAACATAAAAATAAGATGTATAGCCATGGTTTTGTGGGTTCAGCTCTGCAAAGCCTTGGAGTATTAGATTGCAACTGACAGAACCTAGCTCCCCGCTCATGTTCAATTTAACTGGCCATTAGCTTGACTCGAGTCATGATAGACTAGTAACTGTAAGACCATCTGTAGGACCTGTGTTTGTCCATATGTGAATTGATACATAGGCTGACTTTTAAAGCTGTATTTTCTACAAACATGGTGTATTGTCTTTTCCCCTGAAAAGATCCCTTGTGCTTCTTATCAGCATAACATTTTAGCTCGGGTGGTAGAAGCTCATGCACTAAGCTTCAGAAGTTCCAGGTTTGATGCTCCCTGCAGACAATTGCAGTCCATTAGGCTGTGTGTAGACTGGCAAGTTTTTCCGCAAAAGCAGCTGTGGAAAAACTTGCCAGCTGTCTACACTGGCCGCTTGAATTTCCGCAAGAACACTGACGATCTCATGTAAGAAATCAGTGCTTCTTGCGGAAATACTATGCTACTCCTGTTCGGTCAAAAGTCCTGTTGCGCAAAAGCTTTTGCGCATAAGGGCCAGTGTAGACAGCTCAGATTTGTTTTGAGCAAAAAAGCCCTGATTGCGAAAATGGCGATTGGGGCTTTTTTATGCAAAAGTGCATCTAGATTGGCACGGATGCTTTTCCGCAAAAAGTGCTTTTGCGGAAAAGCATCCATGCCAATCTAGATGCTCTTTTCCGCAAATGCTTTTAACGAAAAACAGATCTCATGAGCCTCCACTGTAACAGGGGCAATAAATGGAAAGAATGGCTATTCTTGCGCAAAAACTTTCGGAGTGTCTACACTACACGTGTGTTCTTGCACAAGTAAATTTACAGTAAAGCGTCAGAACAGAGGGCTTCTTGTGCAGGCGTTATTCCTCTTGCAAGAGCTCTTCTGCAAGAAGGCAGTGTGGATGGGCAACAGGGATTTCTTGTTCAATAAACCCCTATGGCTAAAATGGCCATCAGAG
Organism: Pelodiscus sinensis; assembly: GCF_052426305.1. Taxonomy (NCBI): domain Eukaryota; kingdom Metazoa; phylum Chordata; order Testudines; family Trionychidae; genus Pelodiscus; species Pelodiscus sinensis. Next base: position 44,541,479 of record NC_143061.1, on the reverse strand, counting down.
CTTTCTTGCACAAGAGAGCGTCCACACTGCCATGGATGCTCTTGCGCAAAAGCACAGCGTGCACATGGCTCTTGCTCAAGACCTTTTGTGCAAGAACTATTGCACAAAACAGCTCTTGCTCAAGAAGCCTGCAGTGTAGACATAACCTAAGGGTTTATTCCATAGAATCCTGAGCCTATGGACCATGTTCTACCTTGACTTACATCTCTGGTAACTTGTTTTTGAAGTTAATGGGTATAAGAAAGAGCAGAATAGTGGGATATGGTCCAATGGGTGCTATGTGTTAAACAGCATTTTCAATTCTCAACTCTTGTCCAGAGCAGAAATTAAAAATGGGATCTAATGCCCTGGTTCTTGCCTGGTAGATGCACTCCATAACTGTTACCATGGCAACCGGTGTCTGACATCTGAAAACAGAGCAAAGGAAAGTTGGGAAAGAATGATTATTTTAAAGCACTTAGTTTTGTAGGTCTGACAACTGATCCTGTATCCAGTGTTTGTAGCCAAGTTAGCCCCAGGATATTACAGTGACAAAGTGGGTGAGGAAATATCTTTTATTGAACTGACTTCTATTGGTGAGATAGACAGGTTTTTGAGTGGGAGGAGTTTGGAGTCTCCTTTTTCATGTTTATTGCTGGCTCCTAAGAGACAGCTGAACCTCCTATTTCCCAAACAGCACCTCCAAGCTTTGGGTATGTCTAGACTACAGGGTTTTGTCGACAGAAGTTTTGTCGAAAGATACTGTCGACAAAGCTTCTGTTGACAAAGAGCGTCTAGACTACAGCCAGTTCTGTCGACAAAGCAAGCCGCTTTGTTGACATAACAGTGTGGACACAAAGGACAGTGTAGATACAATAATGCCTTCTATCGACAGAACTCTGTCGACAAAAGGCGTTATTCCTTGTAGAATGAGGTTTACATACATCGACAAAACTGCTGAGTTTTGTCAATGTTATGTCGACATAACTCAAAGGCAGTGTGGATGCAGGTATAGTTTTGTCAACAAAAGTCCACTTTTGTCGACAAAACCCTGTAGTCTACACATACCCTTTATGGCCTAAAACACTGAAAGTAAATGTTTAAATTTCTTAATAAAGGTGAAGTTAAATTCCCATTTATTTCTGGACGAAATGGGAATATTTGTATAGGTGAATTTTACATTGTCAATTTCAAACTTCCATTTTAACAAATTAAAACACACATTTTCACATTTTTAGAAACCTAAGTCTGAAAGTGAAGTCTTTCTTACTGCACAGTTAAATGCCAAATAGGAGCCAAATATTTTCAATGCTGCAGACTATGGTTTATTTTGGTAATGCACTGAGCAGCAAGAGAGGTAACAAGACTTGGCAGCTTCCTTTGCTTTTAATCAGAGCCTGGTGGATAGTAGTAAAGCATCATGTCACTTTCACTTTTTTGCTGCTGGGCAAAGACTTGAACAGCAGCTAGGGTTTGCATGGAAGCTATGCCTTGGAGAAAAGGCCACAAAAACTAGAATTGGTGTAAGGGTATTAGTGGCCCTGTCATACACATTCATAGCAGCCAAGAGGATACTGGAAGGTATAGCAGTAGCTTTCCCCAGTACTCAGGAAGCTTCTACAATGGTTATAAGGTGAGCTGGGAAAGGGAGAGACCAATAAAGCTACTTCCCCTTTACAGCAACCAGACAACAGGAAGGAAAGGTGGCTTCCCATTTGAGACACCTACTAACTACAGACCAATAAAAAGATGGAAGAGCTGGATCCAAGGACTGTATTCTGCCCCTTGTAAGTTGCTATGGCTGTGAGACAGACCTAGCTGATCTTTTCACACACAGATTTTGAATCAATGTCTGGCACAATTGATTTGATCCTCTTGCTACATTTTGATCCTGTCGGCTACATTTTTTAAATCCGGAAGAAAATGATGGCGGAAGTTTTATACCCTTTTGTTATGATTGATTATATTATGATAAACACTAAATTAATGACAACAACCCACTTAGTTCATGTTTATCTTAATAATCAATTGTCACAAAATACAATATATACAAACTAAAGCATTAATTCTAGAATTTGGAGTTTTATCATTACAACCTTGAATGGTGCAAAAACAGACATTGGTATTTAGAAATTGAAATATGCTTTTAAAAACAGAGGTGTCAGTATTGCTTAAAAATAATACTGGGTAACTTCCCACTAAGCTTACTGTAGTTTGGAAGTTAAATTCCAATGAAAACCCATGAGAATTCAGTTCTGAAGTTATGTAAGTGCTACAAGATCAATGTTTTTTGTTTTGTTTTTTTAAATGACTAGCTCTCACCTGCCAAATCTACTTTCTAATCTTTTCCCTTCAGTCTCTTTTGTCATTTCTTTAGCTTCTTCTCTCATCTTTTCAACCCAAGAGACAAATAATGTTCAGTGACTGCAATCTGTTCTCTCCAAAGATAAGCAGTGATGTTTTTGTGGGCCCCTGCAGGCCTCATAGTATGCCTGCTAATTTCACTCAGGAAGTACCATGCCTTAGTTTTTTTGCTAATCATAGGATTCCTCTCCATTTTAGGATCTTTGTCCATCACACTCCATATGATAAAGTCTATAGAGATGCAAACTGCATGGAAACTTTTCAATGACACCTTAATAGAGGCCCAATTTAAACGTATGCCCCAATTTAAAAAACACAGTAAGAGAACCAAAAAAGTGCCACCGTGGCTTAACAAACAAGTAAAAGAAGCAGTAAAAGATAAAAAGACATCTTTTAAAAAGTGGAAGTCAAATCCTAGTGAGGAAAACAGAAAGGAGCATTAACCCTGTCAAATTAAGTGTAAAAATTCAAAAAAGTAACAGCAAAATGTTTTTAAAATACATCAGAAGTGGGAAGGCTGCTAAACAACCAGAGGAACCCTTGGACAATTGAGATGCTAAAGGAGCACTCAAAGACAATCAAGTCATTGTAGAGAAACTACATGAATTCTTTGTTTCAATCTTCATGACTGAGGATGTTTGGGTATGTCTACACTGCCACCCTAGTTCGAACTAGGGCGGCTAATGTAGGCATTCAAACGAGGTGTACCGGTAGTTCAAATTAGAGAGCCTAATTCGAACTACCTATTCCATGCCGCGTGTAGCTGCAGGCACGGAGTCCACACTAACGGGGATTTAAAAATGGTGGCACCCGGCAAGATGCTCAGAGTTCTGAAAACTCAAATGTGAAATTGTGGAACTATTAACTGTTGTTTGTAACTGACCATTTAAATCAGCTTCTGTACCTAATGACTGAAGATAGCTAACGTGACGCCAATATTTAAAAAGGGGTCTAGACGTGATCCTGGCAATTACAGACTGGAAAGTCTAAGATCAGTTCTGGCAAATTAGTTGAAACTACAGTAAAGAATAAAATTGTCAGACACATAGATGAACATAATTTGTTGGGGGAAAGTCAGCATGGTTTCTGTAAAATTAAATCATGCCTTACTAATCTATTAGGGTATGGCTACACATGAAAGTTATTTCAAAATAACTTCCCTTGAGTCTATACAAGCCAACTGCTATTTTGAAATCAATTCGAAATAGCGGAGGGCTTATTTCAAAATTGGTGAATCTCATTCCATGAGGAATAGCGCTAATTTTGAAATAGCTATTTTGAAATAAGCTCTGTGTAGATACTTATTTTGAAATAGGGGGCCTCCAGCTGCTGGCCGCTCTGGCCACAAGGTAACTTCTGACCTGATGCCCTGCTGGAACCAGTTCCAGCTGGCCTTAAATGCTATTCAGCATCCAATCAGTGTGGACACGCTATTTCGAAATAGCAAAAAAAAAAAAGCTATTTCGAAATGCATTTTGTGTGCAGACGTGTTTTTTCAAAATAAGATATTTCAAAATAACTATTTCAAAATCAGATATTTCGAAATAACACTGTAGTGTAGATATACCCCAAGAGTTCTTTGAGAGGGTCAACAAGCATGTGGATAAGGGGATCCAGTGGATATAGTGTACTTAGATTTCCAGAAAGCCTTTGACAAGGTCCCTCATAAAAGTCTCTTCAGTAAAGTAAGTTATCATGGGATAAGACGGATGGTCCTTTCATGGAGTAGTAACTGATAAAAAGACAGAAAACAAAGGGTAGGAATAAATGGTAAGTTTTCAGAATGGAGAGAGGTAACTAGTGGTGTTCCCAAGGCTCTGTCCTGGTATCAATGTTATTCATTTTATTTATAATCGATCTAGAGCAAGGAGTAAACAGTGAGGTTGCAAAATTTGCATACGATACTAAACTGCTTAAGACCAAAGCAGACTGCAAAGAGCTTCAAAAAGATTTCACCAAACTATGTGACTGGGCAACAAAATGGCAAATTAAATTTAATGTTGACAAATGTAAAGTAATGAACGTTGGAGGAAATAATCCCAACTATATATACAGTATGATGGGGACTAATTTAACTACAACTACTCAAGAGAGAGATCTTGGAGTCATTGTGGATAGTTCTCTTAAAAAATCCACTCAGTGTGCTGCAGCAGTTAAAAAAGCAAACAGAATGTTAGGAATCATTAAAAAAGGGATAGAGAATAAGACCGAGAATATCTTATTGCCTCTATGTAAAATCATGGTACAGCCACATCTTAAATACTGCATACAAATGTGGTCACCTCATCTCAAAAAAAAGATATATTGGCATTGGAAAAGAAGAGGGCAACAAAAATTATTAGGGGCTTAGAACAGGTCCTATATCATAGAATCATAGAACCATAGAGCTGGAAGAGACCTCAGAAGGTCATCAAGTCCAGCCCCCTGCTCTAGACAGGACCAATCCCAACCAATATGAAGAGAGATTAAAAAGACTTGGACTTTTCAGCTTAGAAAAGAGAAGACTAAGGAGGGATATGATAGAGGTCTATAAAATCATGACTGGTGTGGAAAAAGTGAATAAGGAAAAGTAATTTGCTTGTTCCCGTAATATAAAACTAGGAGTCAATCTAGATGTGCTTTTGCGCAAAAAAGTCCCGATCGCCATTTTCGTGATCGGGGCTTTTTTGCGCAAAACAAATCTGAGCTGTCTACACTGACCCTTTTGCACAAAAGCTTTTGTGCAAAAGGACTTTTGCCTGAACGGGAGCAGCATAGTGTTTCTGCAAGAAGCACTGATTTCCTACATGAGATCGTCAGTGTTCTTGCGGAAATTCAAGCGGCCAGTGTAGACAGCTGGCAAGTTTTTCCGCAAAAGCAGCTGCTTGCCAGTCTAGACACAGCCCAAGGCACTCAAGCACTTTATACATTTGTTTAGAAGTTTAAAAATAAATGTTGCTGTAGGCCTAAGTTATAGCTGATATGGATGCTGCTAAGCCATCAAACAAATTTGGATGTGCACACAAAGCATTGCCAAACCTCAAGTCCTTTGTTACAAGAGGCCTGGTTCTTTTCCTCCCCACATAATTACTAGCAGCATTGGCAAATAATACTGCATCTGCAGTCTTGCAATAGAGCAAACTGCTCCATTGCACTTGGAAACACCAGGCTTAATTCAAAGATCTGTTAATGGCACTAATACCCCTTGACTGAATTTTGTGTAAAGTGATAATGAGAAGACAAGAAAAATGGAACCCAAATGCAGAGTGCACACTTCAGAGTTGACTTCTTCCTTTGTCCACTTGCCCTTATTTCAGAACAGGGGGCTTGGCCAATCTGACTTTTGGAAAATAGATTTTGGAAAAGCCACGCAATTTGCTGGTTAAGGTCCATTTTAGATCGTTCTGCAGCATGTAAGTGCTGCTGTTATATTTTGGTATTAACCACCTAGGGTTGGAAATGCCAGACATAGTACTTCATCTTGGGACATGTCTCAATATTAGCCGACTGGTTTGCTCTGATTTTGTGGTCCACAGTTCCTTACTTCCTCCTGGTCACAACAAGAAAGGAGGGAAACTGTTTTAACAGTGAGGAGGGAGAAATACATAGACACAAAATGGTTGGGGGGGGGGAGGGACAAGAATGAAGGGATGAAGAGGTAGAGGAGGGCTCATTGCATAAAACCAATGAAGAATAGAGCTAAGGGACTATAAAACTGGTCTCCATCTCTACGGCTTCTCCTGTTCCCACAATATTACCATATTTCATGGGAACAAGGAAAGATCCCAGCAAGGGTAGCAAGCAGAGCGGCCAGACCCTAGGATGCTCAGGCTACTCGAGCAGTGGCTGTAGGAGAAGAGGGACATCAAGTATGGCACTTGCCAGGAGATCATTTGCAGAGCTGCCCCAATGGTAGGTAGTGGCAGAAGTGGGCGTGAGGCAGCTGGTCCTGGGTCAGAACTGTATGGTGTGATGCTGCCCTCTTTTCTGCCCCCACTCCTCCACTATCCGAGTTCTGGCATTAGGGATGGCCTATCATCCGTCTGTGTTCCATGAAGTCAGTGGACATTAGGCTTTAGATTCATCCATTCTTGTTGTCAGGAGCATGAAGAGCTTGCTTCAGGGCTCCATAGCCTCTTGCACCCATCCATTTGGAAGAAAAATAGAAGGAAGGAAGTGTTTGGTAGTGGAGCAGTAAGGCTGAAGAGAAGAATTTCATGCCTGTAAATTAGAAGGGACACACTCTTATTTACATCTGAACTAGCACTGTATCCTAAGTTAATTTTGGCTGCAGTTTGTTACATGTCCCTTGGGAAGGTGAGGTGAGTTTGCTCTATTTGGATGTAGGTTGCTTGTATCTTTAGGGAAGGAGAAATCATGTAGCCCGACAGAAATTAACATGAGTTAATATTCTAGAATATTGCCGTGAGTCTGAGTTAGCATGCCAGTGATGTGATGTCACTGCTCCCCCAAGAGAGTGACTGCACAAGGATCAGGAATCCAATAATGTTTGAATGTAGGATAGATCTCTATTTTCTTCATTTACACACTGCAGGATATAAAGTACACACAGAGCACCTCTAATCTGCAGCCTGATTAATGGAAAATCCTCATTTTAAATGCTTATTGTAAATTCATCTGTATGGCTGAGCATAACATACCATCCAGAGGCCACAAAATCCAAAGATACGTTAGGACTGCAGGACCAAGCATCTATTGCACTTTCTGTAATTGCACAAGTAACAGGGAACACAATCTGAATACAAGGTGCAGTTGTGTACAAACTCGTGAATCTCTTATACACTGGTGTCCAGTACGGTATATAACCAGACAACTGCATACACAGTTATTGTGACTGTGTATAATCACAGCAAATGAATGCACAAAAATTAGATTTTGTCAAACAATAATCTTTCTACCGCAGTATGGGGAGGGGGAGGAATTGCATCTGTATTTCTTAGTGGTTCAGCAAGGGCACCCACTGCCAGGGTTTTGGCTTTCTAGTTGTTGTCTTTCTTGGATGAAGACCTCATCCCTCTTCTTCCTGGGTGATGTATATCTAGACACCACAAATCCTTGGCTTTTTTGGTGTCATTGCAGCCAAATAATGTCTGCCTAAACAGCCCCGCTTCTCTCTCTCTTCAGAGATGGTAATGTAATTGCTACCGGTACAAATTACATAGTACTTCTTAAGCAAGCATTATATCTATTTGTATAAGGTTACAATTACAAAAAAATTAATAACAACAAATAAATGAGCATGCACACTAATAAGCTTATCAGAGATCTCTATCCTCTGCAGCAGTCTCTAACATGGGTTCCGACAATTTAGTGCTTGAACCCACCCAAAAAGGTCCATTTTGTGTCACAACTTTATAACAGTCTCATCTTAGAACTGGAACATATGAAAAGTTTAGTTCTTATTTTATACAGTTGCAAGATCTTTGAATGGGAATTTTCAAGAGCAGGTAATCAATAGAAATTTGGCTTCTACACCTAGGCTGTGTCTAGACTGCACCCCTTTTGCGGAAAAGGGATGCAGATTAGACACAGCGCAATTGCAAATGAAGCGGGGATTTAAATCTTCCCTGCTTCATTTGCATAAACATGGCTGCCGCTTTTTTCCGGCTCGGGGCTTTTCCGGAGAAAAGCGCCAGTCTAGACGGGGATCTTTCGGAAAATAAAGCCTTTTCTGAAAGATCCCTTATTCCTGATTTTAAGAGGAATAAGTGATCTTTTGGAAAAGGCTTTATTTTCCGAAAGATCCTCGTCTAGACTGGCGCTTTTCTCCGGCAAAGCCCCGAGCCGGAAAAAAGCGGCAGCCATGTTCATGCAAATGAAGCAGGGAAGATTTAAATCCCTGCTTCATTTGCAATTGCGCTGTGGCTAATCTGCATCCCTTTTCCGGAAAAGGGGTGCAGTCTAGACACAGCCTTAGGGTGTGGCTTCAAAATAATGGAATTGAAATGGGTCATTTGCATTCTCCTTACTCCCCAAATATTTCCTAGGAAATTCACTTCATTGTATTTTTTCAAAAAGTCCTTTGAAATGTCTCTCAAAGATTGTATTAATCCTGCTAAAGAAGTTCCATGCAATCCCACATAATACACATCCATTTGCATGTTTAATGCAAAGGGCTTCACAGATGATAGATACACTTAATTGAGTAAGGTTCAGTTTAAGTCAGTGAGGCTTGCCCAGGATATTGTTTATCTGTTACACCTTCATCTAATATTTACTCTTCCAAATTATGTATTTATTCTTTGTTTCAGCAGTAAAATCAAGTGTTAGGTGCCTCAAGTTTTTGATGCCCAACTTGAGACTCCTTACACGGGCTAGCTTTTCTTATAGTTCTGAGCTCCTGCCCTGTAAAAAACAAAAATAAAACAAATAAAAAAACCCAGGGCCCTTTAAGATGTCACATTTGGCCATCAAAATCAATAGCTCTTTCTGCAAACTTAACCATGGGTTCTACAATATGGAAACAACAGTATGATCTATAGGAAAAATCCTACCTTTCCTGTCCAGTCTTTCACTGGGGGTTGAAGGGAAGCTCTTATATCACCATACACAGTGCATACATATAGGAGCAGGCCATGAGCTGGAACAGCAATACTGAACAATTTCAATGTTGTAATCAGCCAGCATCAAGGAATCTATCAACTAGGGCTACTCCCAGAATAGGCAGAATCCAGAACATGAACCATATATCAGTATCAATGGGACAGACACCATATACAGTATCATATTGGAAGCGTAAACACAACAACGGCCACATCAGGTCAGACCAATGGTTCATCTAGCCAGGGATCTGTCATCTGACAATGGCCAATGCCAGGTGCTCCAGGGTGGATAAACAGAACAGAATACTGGCTAATAGCCATTGATGGACCTATCCTCCATGAGCTTATCTAGTTCTTTTTTGAACCCTCTTATAATCTTAACCTTCACAACATCCTCTGGAAAAGAGTTCCACAGGTTGACTAATCACTGTGGATGCATCTACACAGCACCCTTACCTTGAAATAAGCTATGCAATTTGCATAGCGCATATTGCATAGTTTATTTCAACGTTATTTCAAAATAAGGCACTATTCCGAAACATCTCTTATCCCTTGTGCAATGAGATTTACAGGGACATTGGAATAGTGAGCCTGTTATATTTTGATATAATGGGCTTGCTCTTAAGATGTGGAGTAGCTATTTTGGGATACCAGAGGTATCCCGAAATAGCTCCACTGTGTAGACATAGCCTATGTGAAGAAATACTTCCTTAGTTTGTTTTAAACATGCTGCCTATTAATTTCATTTTTTTACCCTTAGTTCTTGTTTTATTAGGATGAGTAAATAACACTTTCATATTTACTTTCTTCACACCAGTTATGACTTTATAGACCTCTAACATATCTCCCCTTAGCCATCTCTTTTCCAAGCTGAAAAGTCTTATTAATCTCTCCTCAGATGGAAGTTGTTTCATTCCCCTAATAATTTTTGTTGCCCTTTTTCGTACATTTTCCAATTCCAATATACCTTTTTTTTAGATGGGGTGACCACATCTGCAAGCAGAATTCAAGATGTGGATGTACTGTGGATTTACATAGAGGAAAATATGTTATTTTTTTGTCTTGCTATTTATTCCTTTCCTAACGATTTCCAATATTCTGTTCACTTTTTGATTGCCACTGCACATTGAGTGAATATTTTCAGAGAATTACCCACAATAACACCAAGACCCTTTTTGAGGGGTCTAATTTTTTTATATGTATAGTTGAGATTATGTTTTCCACTGTGAATTGCTTTGTGTTTATCAATGTTGAATTTCATTGCCATTTTATTGCCCATTCACCCAGTTTTGTGAGATCCGTTTGTAAGTCTTTGCAGTCTGCTTTGGACTTAGCTGTCTTGAGTAGTTTTGTATCATCTGCAGATTTTGCCACCTCACTGTTTACTTCTTTTTCCAACATTAGTATGTTGAACAGTACTGGCCCCAGAACAGACCACTGGTGTCTTCTACTATTTACCGCTCTCCATTCTGAAAACTGATCCTTTATTCCTACCCTTTGTGTCCTATTATTTAACCAGTTATCAGTTCAGGTAACCAGTTCCACTCATCCCATGACATCTGACTTTGCTTAAGAGTCTTTGGTGAAGGACCTTGTTAAAGGCTTTTGGAAAATCTAAGTATACTATGGCGCAATGCCATTACGCTAATTATTTTCAGGAATAACGGCATTGCGCAAGAGGGTTTTTCTTGTGCAAGAAGGGGGAGTGTAGACGCTCCTTCTTGCGCAAGAGCCTCTTCCGCAAAAATAGATATTCATTAGATATTCAAATGAGGCTCGGCGATATTCCACGCTTTGCCTCATTTGCATATTTCTGGCACAAGATCGTGACAGTATAGACATAGCTTAAATGTAATAGATACTTCCTGCCCGCATGCTTGTTGACCCCCCTCAAAAATTCTAGTAGATTTATGAGATATGGTTTCCGTTTACCAAAAGCACGTTGATTCCTTCCCCAACATATCATGTTCATCTGTGTGTCTGATAACTGTGTTCTTTACTATTGTTTCAACCAATTTGACTGGAAATGGAGTTTGGCTTTATAATAGCCTATAATAGCCAAAATTGCCTCCATTGCCTTTTTTAAAAAAAATGGTGTCACAGAAGCTATCATCCATTCATTTGGTACAGACGCTGATTTAAATGATAAGTTACAAGCTGCACTTACTAGTTCTGCAATTTTGCATTCAAGTTCCTGTGGAGGTCTTGGGTAAATATTATCTGACCTTGGTGACTTATTCCTGTTTAGTTTATCAATATGTTCCAAAATCTCCTCTGACACTTCTGTATGAGGTAATTGCTCAGATCAGGTAAATAAAAGGAACAGCTCAAATTTGGGAATCTCCTTCACATCCTAAGCTGTAAAAGCAGATGAAGGGCATTTATTTAGTTTCTCTCCAAGGCCTTGCCTTCCATGAGTACTGCTCTAGCATCTCAATCATCCAGTGGCCCCATTGGTTGTTTAACAGACTTCCTGCTTCTGATATACTGACAATGTTTTTGGTGTCACTTTTTGAGTCTTTTGCTTGCTGTTCTTCAGATACCTTTTTGGCCTTCCTAATTATATTTTTATATTTTACCCTTAACTTGCCAGAGTTTACACTCACTTTTTATTTTTCTCAATAGTATTTAACTTCCACTGTTTAAATGCTACCTTTTGCACCTCTAACTGCTTGTTTTACTTTGTTGTTTAGCCCTGGTGGCACTTTTATGGTCCTTTTATTAGGTTTTTTGTCATAAAGCAGAGGCACAAATCAAAGTCAAAAATTGGCAACTTAAATGGATGAGGCACTGGAAGCAGGCTAGAGCAGAGCTGGGACAAGGGCAAATGTAGCTACAGACATGGTACACATTGAGTGGGACTAGGTTTATAAACAAGGCTTCTGAACCAGTAGGCAATTAAGAGGTGTGGCCACTTTGTCAGTTCCAAGAAAATAGAGCTGGACACATTGGTTGCCTAGCAGCAAAGTTAGTGAGAGAGCAAGCAAGCCAGTAACTGGTCTGGTGTCTGATAGCAGATATGTAATTGCATGCATAAGTTGTCATGGAGAACAAGACTTTGTCCTATTGTAGTTTAGAGTTTAGGTTTGTTCAGGGGTGGGAGGGGGGGGGAGGGCGCGTGGGGGTAAGGGCCAGTTACATCTTATCTTTTAAGTGGCTGTGTTCTGGTTTAATCCAGGCCTTGATCACAGATTAACAGTCAGTGACTTGAACTCGTCTAGTGATCATAACCCACCTCGTGGAGTTGCCTTGTCACTCATATAAAGCAACTTTGTGCCATAAAAAATGTATTTTTGTGCTGAAAGGAGATGAGTCTGGCAGTTTAGATTGCTGAACAGATGGCAGTTTAGAAACCTGGTCTGCAAATTCAGCTGTGCTTTGGGGTTTATTCAGATCAGGAGACCCCTTTGGAATGTTGAAGAGCCAATCAGGGCACTTTTACAATCGCTGGTGTTGCACCCTCATTGAACCATGAAAATAGCAGTTGTTGTTTTAATTTTTACACAATCAGTGCCATATAAACTGCTGGATCTACTTTCTCAATGTGAACCTAAGTAATCAGATGCTACCTAACAGCTGTGCTTCTGTGGGATGTTACTGTAAATATCTCAAATAATTAAGTATTCTTTTGGTCTTTAAAAAGTAGTGTTTATAGGATAATGCTAAAAAAATATTATTGCCTCATGTTAAACTGGGAAAGAGCACTCTCATGCTTTATTCATTAATTAAATGCAAAAAACAACTGTTAATACAGCATTATGCTGGTATTAAATGAATTAATATATTTAGGTTCTGTGCACCTAATGTAGGGCCTCAGCACTTATACAACTTAAAATCATAGAATCATAGTTCTGGAAGAGACCGCAGGAGGTGATCAAGTCCAACCCCCTACTAAAGGCAGGACCAATCCCAACTTAATCAACTCAGCCAGAGTTTTGTCAAGCCAGGACTTAAAAATCTCTAGGGATGGAGATTCCACCACTTCCCTAGATAACCCATTCCAGTGCTTCACCACCCTCCTAGTGAAATAGTTTTTCCTAATATACAATCTAGACCTTCCCCTCTGCAACTTGAGACCATTGCTCCTTGTTCTGCCATCTGTGTCTACTGTGAACAATTCCTCTCCATCCTCTCTGGAATCCTCCCTTCAGGTACTTGAAGGTTGCCACCAAATCCCTCCTCACTCTTCACTTCTGTAGACTAAATGAGCTCAGTTTCCTCAGCCTCTCCTCATAAGTCATGTGCTCCAGTCTCCTAATCATTTTTGTTGCCCTCTGCTGGATTCTCTCCAATCCTTTCTGTAATGGGAGGCCCAGAAATGCAATATTTGAGATGTGGCCTCACCAGTGCCAAATAAAGGGGAATAACCATTTCACTGCTGACAAAGCTCCTCCTAATGCACCCTAATATACAGTTGGTCTTCTTGGCTACAAGGACACACTGATAACTCATATCCAGCTTCTCATTCACTTTAATCCCCTGGTCTTTTTGTGCTGAACTGCTGCTTAGACAGTCGGTCCCCAGCCTGTAACAATGCTTGGGATTCTTCCATCCCACGTGAAGGACTCCGCACTTTCCTTATTGCCCCTCATCAGATTTCTTTTTGGCCCAATCCTCCAATTTGTTTAGGTTACGCTGGACCCTATCTCTACCCTCAAATCTATCTACCTCTCCCCCTAGCTTAGTATCATCTGCAAACTTGCTGAGGGTGCATCCATCCCCCACATCCAGGTCATTAAAAAGGATGTTGAACAAAACTGGACACACAACCAACTCTTGAGGCACTCTGCTTGATATCAACTGTGAACCCCTTGAGCCTAATTATTTAGCCAACTTTCTAGCCACCATACAGTCCATACAATCCATTAAGTATAATAACAAACAGCTACACCTATCCAAGTTGCTCAGAGATTCATGGAGTTTATAGCTAGAAGGAAGCACCAGATCATCCAGTCTGACCACTTATCTATCACAACCATCCAGCAGGCACACATTAAACCCCAAATTTGAACCAAAGTGACACAGCTCACATGAGACCATGGGTTCTCAGACTTCATTGCATCGCAACCCCAATCTGACAACACTACATGATCCTAGGAGGGGGACCAAAGCCTGAGCCTGCCTGACCCACAGTTCGAAAACCAACAGTGTTCAAGCTTTGGTAATCACAGGGAATGGATTGAGACATGCCCAGATAATCCCAGCAAATGACCATGTTCCCCATGTTGCAGAGTAATGTGAAACTCCAAAAGATTATTAAAAACTGAGCTAGGGGAAGATCCCTTCTTCCCCACCCCATGGTAGTGAGACCTTGAGCTTAGGTAAAACAACCATTACATAAGAACATAAGAACGGCCGTACTGGGTCAGACCAAAGGCCCATCTAGCCCAGTAGCCTGTCTGCCGACAGGGGCCAACACCAGGTGCCCCAGAGAGGGTGGACCGAAGACAATGATCAAGCGATTTGTCTCCTGCCATCCCTCTCCAGCCTCTGACAAACAGAGGCCAGGGACACCATTTCTATCATTCAGCCAAGCATCCTTCTGTGCAATGTATCATCTCCAGCCATGATCATCCCTGATGCTTCTGAGGGAACAACCCTCCTCCCTGCATCTATATGGAGCACATTGCAGGATGGAATCTCTTCCTGGCATAGATACTAATTTCCCCATCAGCCAGGGAGTGCTTGACCCCTCCTCTTTGCCCCAGGCTCTGCCTTGATTCTATCCCTTCCCACAAGACCATACCCTGTCTCTTCCTGCCCCAGCTTGGCCCCACCCCCATTCCACACCTTCCCCAAGACCATATCTCGTCTCTTCCCCTGAGTATGCCCTGTCCCTGCTCTTCCTGCAGCTTTTTGAAAGCAGCAAATCAGCTGTTTTTGGCACTCTGGAAGAGCTGGGAGAGTGGGGGAGGAGTAGGGCAGTGGGGTCACAGTTCCATTGCTATTACCCTTATGATTGTCAGACAGGAGGTCGCAGCCTCTTTGTTTTCCCATGCACAGAGTCATCCACAATGCACTGGGTGATAGGAACTGGTTCACTTTCTTCTCACAGAGAGTAAGGTAGTGAGGACACATTACCCAATCCCTCCCTCTGATTAGGTTTTCTACCCCTATATTTATACTCGACTTGGTCATTCTAATATCTACCAATCAACTGCATATTATGTATGTAAGATACCTATTATGCCAATATTTAGGATATATTTTGCTATGCCAAAATATTGCAAAAGCATTTAATTTAATAGTTTTTCAGCTGTCTCTGGATCAAAAATGGGATGTACTAGTACCAGGTTGTTACTGGTCATCTTGGCCTGTCCTCACTGTACTTTACAAGTTATTCATGATTGTGCAAGCATTCCTGACTCTCAAAACTCCCGCCCACACTTTTTGGCCTGCCCTGCATGCGTACGTGCACAAGACTTGAGACAGACCTAGAGACCCGTACTTTGGAAAAAGCCAAGATGAGGCCTAGCAACAACAACATTATTGTTCTGGTCATGGGAGGGCTGTCCAGGCTTCCCTACATATTCCAAATTAGGTCTTACTAGTGCCATTTACAATGACAATAATACTTCTCTACCTCTACTGGAAATACCTAGCCTATAACATTTTAGGAATGTATTTGCTATGCCCCCGTGCCTCCTTGCTTGGGCCAAAACCTTGAAAGTTCTCAATTCTGCCTTCTTCCTGTTCCTGTTCTACTCCTCTCATAGTACTGCTCTGCTTCCTACATATGCACCAGCAGCAGACCCAATTTTCTACACTCTGGGTCCTAGTGGTGCGCCCCCCTCCCACCACACACACAGTCTGGCACCTGAGGCGGCCAGCCCTGCCTGGAAGGTTGGGTTTAAAGTATACAACTCCAGTAAAATGCGTAGCTTGGCACAGTCTTCACAGAGGAATGCCGATGGGAGCAAATCAGCTTCCCTTACTCCTCACAACTGTCAGCAGTACCAGTGCCAGCGGGAGCCACCATCAGCATTCAATTTAGCGGGTCTTAACTAGACCTGCTAAATCAAACACCAGAAGATCGATCTCTAGCGTGGTAATTATAGACATGGCCTTAAATACAGAGCTGGGCCTCAATAAATGAGCTGTTGCATTCCATGCTACCTCCAATTCCTGACTCACCCTGGTGAAATGTATATTGGCAGTTCTAAAAAATGAAGCTGGCAATCTAAAGGTAGGGGTCTCCCAGCACTGGTGTTTCCACCTCCACTTCATGTTTTGAGCAGCACTTTGCTTGCCAGGGCAGGCATTTCCTGGCAATTCCTGACTTCCTGGGGAAGTGGAGGGCCCATGTTTTTGCCTTTAATCTAGTCAGTCATTAAACATGAGGAAATCCCTGATCTGGAAAACACTATTACTATTATAAGCTTTTAAAGTATTTTAAAGGGAAAGAAAGAATATGTGAAATTATTATTTTATTTTAGGTGTTGAAAACTTCAAGGATGAAATGTATGTTGCCATGGATATAGGTTTCTGTTTATATATTGTTCTTTCTCTAGCAGCTAGAGAGCAGCACAGGAACTAATTGGAGTGGGAGTACTTGATCTAGATTATGTTAAGCACATAATACTATATGGCTGTGTCTAGACTGGCCAGTTTTTCCAGAAAATCAGCAGCTTTTCCGGAAAAACTTGCCAGCTGTCAACACTGGCCGCTTGAATTTCCGCAAAAGCACTGACTTCCTACTGTAAGAAATCAGTGCTTTTTGTGGAAATACTATGCTGCTCCTGTTCGGGCAAAAGTCTTTTTCCGAAAGACTTTTGCGCAAAAGGGCCAGTGTAGACAGCAGAGATTTCTTTTCCGCAAAAAAGCCCCGATCGCAAAAATGGCGATCGGGGCTTTTTTGCAGAAAAGCGCGTCTAGATTGGCCACGGACGGTTTTCCGCAAAAAGTGCTTTTGCGGAAAAGCGCCCGTGCCAATCTAGACGTTCTTTTCTGAAAATCATGCCAGTGTAGACATAGCCTAAATGTTAACTTTTTAATGCCCCATGGTTTAGTTATAGTCAGAACATGACTATCTGAAAATAACTGCTTTCTCAATAGACCTCTTTTCTGTGAATATAGTCACCAGAGTTTTATCTTTTAAATATAACAGCCGTACTGGGTCCTATCAATGATTCATCTAGCCCAGTACCCTGTCTTCCAACAATGGCCAAAGCCAGATGGTTCAGAGGGAATGAACAGAACAGAACAATGATTGGGTGATCCATCCCCTGTCATCTGCTCCCAGCTTCTGGCAGTTAGAAGCTTTAGGATCTCTAGAGCCTTCCTGGCCATCTTTGTTAATAGCCATTGATGTACTTATCTTCCATTAATTTATCTAGTCCTTTTTGGAACCCAATTATAGTTTTGGCTTTCATAACATCCCTGGGCAATAAGCTCCACAAGTAGACTGTGATGACAAATATTTCCTTTTGGTACTTTTTTACTCCTTTTGGAACTATAAGACCAAAACTTCTAAGGGAGCATGTAATAAGTTCTGTTGTGATAAGGAATAATTAATAGACGATTCCACAGCTAGAACTCAGTTAATCTTTATTACTAGTGGTGACTTTTGAGCCAAAAAAACCCAACATTGCTTGAGTTTTGAGTTTACTGGGTCAACAGGTAGGAAAAAATCTGAATAACTTGTAAAAAAGGCAAATTTAATTAGGAATCATTACTCCAAAGAATATGGAATACTCCAACAGTATTATTAGTCATTTTTCTAAAGTAGAACTGCACTTTTAATCGTAAGTCTAATATAAAATAATAAAACATCTCAGCCCTTAACACTGCTGAGTTGTGGGACAGGGATCAGGATCCAAGTTTTGCAGTTTGGATTTTTATTTCTAAGTGTTTCCCCTGAATGCTATGGCCTTTAGATCAATGTCTATGTGAGTAATGTAGACAATTTGCAGCTGGAATGTCAAAATCAAATTTCCTGTATTTTGTGGGTTCAGATACTGTGTGTGTGTAGCAGTTAACAAGACTGACTTTATGGGGATTTTATCTGGAGCTAGCTAGCTCAGGTGAGGAAGTAGAACACACATTTTTTCTTAGTAAAGACGAGGCCAAGAATGAAAGGCCAAGAGAGAGCTGTAATTGATCAGACATTCAAATAGATGTCATATATGCTTCCAATAAATATATAAGGGCACATTTCAAAGAGCAGAGACTTATTGTTGCTTGCAAAAACTGTGCATGTTTAAATTGTCTGTAACAGAGCATCCTTTGCAGGGTGTGGGGCCCTGCATCACTTTGGGGAGCGAAGCACTCTTCTGTGTCAATTTCCTTTCCACGACTCCCACTAAGGCAGTGAGTGCAGGGGGGCCTGACCCTTGCTGACAGCCCCAGACTCCCAGGTAATCCTCCAGGTCACCCCCCACTGGCTCACTTAAATATGGAGCTCCATAGGACACTTGGGGTGGATGTCATGGAGTCCGCCAATGTGTGGCACCCAGGGTAGTCATCTCCAAACCATCCTATGGAAGGGATGCCTCTGGTCTGTACTGTAGATGTGTGGCACTGGCAGCCTCACATGACCACCATCACGCTGGAGCTGGTACCCCACAGATTGCATGTGTCCTAGGTATACTCTGAGGGTATGTCTACACTACAAAGTTAATTCGAACTAACGGACGTTAGTTCGAATTAACTTTGATAGGCGCTACACTAGCGCTCCGTTAGTTCGAACTTAATTTGAACTAGCGAAGGGCTTAGTTCGAACTAGGTAAACCTCATTCCACAAGGACTAACGCCTAGTTTGAACTTACTAGTTCGAACTAAGGGCTGTGTAGCCCGTTAGTTCGAACTAGTGGGAGGCCAGCCCTTCCCAGCTTGCCCTGCTAGCCACTCTGGCCAACACCAGGCAAACTCTACTGCCTCCCTCCCGGCCCCGGAGCCCTTAAAGGGGCACGGGCTGGCTACAGTGTTATGTGCCAGTTGAAAGCCTGCTAGCACCGTGCCAGCAGACCCTGCACCTGACACCCCATGAATCAGCCACCCGATGCCCCCCAGCCCTCCCCCTCTTCCTGGGACTAGCCTGGCGGCTCCCAGAAGCCTGCCCGGGGCCGCAAGAGGAGGGTGCCCACGTGGTCTAGTGCGGAGATCGTGGACCTCATCCAGGCTTGGGAGGAAGCCTCCAATGTCCATGATCTCCACACTAGCCAGAGGAACGCGTCCGTCTACGGCCAGGTGGCTGCCAGCCTGACCACCAGAGGCCACCACCGCAGCTGGGAGCAGGTGCTCTGGAAAATAAAGGACCTGCGGCAGTCCTACTCCCGGGCCTGCCTGTCAGGGGCCGACCCGGAGGCCTGCCCCCACTTTCTGGCTCTGGACCGCATCCTGGGGGCTCACGTCATCGACCCCGGGGCGGAGGGACCACTCCATGACACGGAGGAGGAGGAGGAGGATGCTGAGAGCCAGGAGCCTGCCGGCAGCCTGCCCAGGACCCAGGACCTCCAAGGAACCCCACAGAGCCTGTGTCATCAGAGGCCGGGGAGGCCTCCACATGTTAGTACCATCATGCTCCCCTTAGGTGTATGGGGGACTGAGGGGAAAGGGAGCCCAGGGACCATGCGCCTGGCCCTTGCCCACCATGGAGCAGCAGCTGGGTGTCATGCAGGGGCCCTGGCCTTGCAGAGGGGGGCTGTGTTTCACCCACCTGGGCCCCAGGGATAATTGACCGCTGCTCTTGTTTCACCACAGCTGCAGTACCTGGGCCTGCAGGGCGCACCACCCCGCCTGCAACAGCTGCCCGCACCCTGGCCAGCAGGAGACCCAGGAACCAGGAGGAGTACCAGCGGCGGCACCTCCAGTTCATGGACCACCAGATCCACACCCAGGACCACTGGGTCCAGGAGGACCTGCGGCTGCGCCCTGCTACCCCTGCTCCCCATCCCTCCTGCCCCACCCTCCACGCTCAATCCCCCCGAGACCCCCGCACCCGCAGTGCTGCAAGACGGGAGAGGCACGCTAATCCCCACCCCTGAGCTTTCCATTCCCTTCCCTCCCCTTCCAGCTCTCTTGTCCCAGGTTTCCCCCTCCCCTCTCCCACCCTCACACCTCCCTCCCTCCACTCCACTTATGATAAATAAAAAGAGATTTTTGTTGGAAAAACAGGTGTCTTTATTTGACATTAGGAAGAGGGGTTAGGGAGGGGAAAGAGGAAAGGGGAAGGGGGGGAGGGTGGAAGAAGGCCCCATTGAGGCTTGCAGGGAGAGTTCAGTCTTCCTCCTCCTCCACCAGGAAGCTCTCCTGCAGGGCTTCCCGGATCCGGACGGCCCCCTGCTGGGCTTCCCGGACGGCGGCGGTGCGGGGCTGACCGTAGTGGCCAGCCATGCGGTCAGCCTCAGCCATCCAGGCTTGCAGGAAAGCCTCCCCCTTTCTCTCACACAAATTATGAAGCACACAACATGCTGCCACCACAGGAGGGATGTTGTGCTCGGCCAGGTCCAGACGGGTGAGGAGGCATCGAAAGCGGGCTTTCAGTCGCCGGAAGGCCCCCTCCACCACGATGCGGGCCCTGGTCAGCCTGGCATTGAAGGGAGGGATTGAGGTGCCCCGTGTAGGGCTTCATGAGCCAGGGCTGTAGGGGGTAGGCTGCATCCCCCACCAGGCACACGGGCATGTCCACGTCCCTGACCCTGATGTGGCGGTCGGGGAAGAAGGTCTCGGCCTGCAGCCTCTGGCACACGGAGGAGTTCCGGTACACCCGTGCGTTGTGTGCCTTGCCGGACCAGCCCACATTAATGTCCGTGAACTGTCCCCGGAGGTCACACACGGCCTGCAGGATCACGGAGAAGTACCACTTGCGGTTGACATACCGGGAGGCCTGGTATTCCGGGGCACGGATGGGAATGTGCATCCCATCGATGGCCCCCCCACAGTTGGGGAAGCCCAGGGCGCCGAAGCCCCGGATGAGGGCGTCCGGGTCAGCGAGGCGGACCACCCTGCGGAGCAGCACCCGGTTGATGGCCTTGACCACCTGCACAGAGACACAGCAAAGCGCGAATCAGTGGGGCGCCCAAGTGGCTGGGAGTGTTCGTGCCCTGGCAGTGCCCCGTACCCCACTCCCGGAAGG
Source organism: Pelodiscus sinensis (assembly GCF_052426305.1). NCBI lineage: Eukaryota > Metazoa > Chordata > Testudines > Trionychidae > Pelodiscus > Pelodiscus sinensis. Next base: position 44,520,518 of record NC_143061.1, on the reverse strand, counting down.
AACCCCCCCGGGGGGCGTGTAGTATGGCCGGGAGGGACCAGCCCCTCCGGTGCGGGGAACTTTTGCCTCCTTCTCCCTCTCCCCCCGTTTTCCCTGGGGCGGCCCATCCCCTCCTTGCAGCCCTCCTACCCCCCGGTCCAGTGGCCGATGAGTTCCGTACCTCCATGAGCACCACTCCGACGGTGGATCTCCCTACGCCGAACTGGTTCCCGATGGATCGGTAGCTGTCCGGCGTGGAGAGCTTCCAGAGGGCGATGTCCACACGCTTCTGGAGGGGGATGGCAGGCCTCATGCGAGTATCCCTTCTGCGCAGGGCAGGGGCGAGCTACTCGCACAGCTCCAGGAAGGTGTCCCTCTTCATCCTGAAATTCTGGGTCCACTGTCGGTCTTCCCAGCGCTCCAGTACGATGCGGTCCCACCAGTCGCTGCTGGTGTCCAGACGCCAGATGCAGCGGGGCACGCCAGCGTCCAGGCACCGCCACGGCTCCTCCATGGCCCCCAGGGCGGCCAGGCGGAGAGACAGGGGGCTGACGTGCACCAGGTGGTGCCAGGCAGCCTCGAGCCATTGCAGGCAGGCTTGCAGCAGCAAGTCCACAAAGTGCACCAGAAGGTGCAGGGCGAGCTCTGGCTCCATGTTGCCACCTGTGGCGGCGTCCCCGAAGGGAAGCACCGACACAGACGGGACAGAGACCAACGCTTTGCTGTCTCTCGACGAGGTAGGCAAGCAAGCAGGAAAAGCTGAGAACCAGCTGTCCAGGGGAGTCCCTTTAAGCATGAGCCTGAGATAGCCTCAGACAGCAGCCACAGAAAGCAACTATTGGCCTGATGCCCTGCCAGAACCAGTTTCAGGTGCCCTTAAATGCGCCCCTGCGTCCAATCAGTGTGGACGCGCTAGTTAGAATTAGCAAAACGCTAATTCGAACTAGTTTTTGTTCTAGATGCGTTAGTTCGAATTAGCTTAGTTCGAATTAACTAAGTTAGTTCGAATTAGCGCTGTAGTGTAGACGTACCCTGAGGCTGGGGAGGGATTATCAGGTGAGTGCTCTTAGTTTTTCACACACACGGGGTGGTGCAGAGGGCACTGAAGGGCTGTGTTGCAATCATTGCTTGGCCTTGTGTTGCAATCATTTGCATCTTGCCGGGCACCACCATTTTTAAATCCCCGTTAGTGCGGATGGAGTGTGGAACGAGGTGTAACGGTAGTTCAAATTAGAAAGCCTAATTCGAACTACCTAGTCCGTGCCGCGTATAGCCGCGGGCACGGAGTCCGAACTACTGCGGATTTAAAAATGGCGGTGCCCGGCAAGATGCAAATTAAGCCCGAGATATTTAAATCCCAGGCATCATTTGCAACTTCGGTTGACTACATTAACCACCCTAGTTCGAACTAGGGTGGTAGTGTAGACATACCCTGAGAGCTGTTGTGCTTATACAGAGGCCATGGTCAGGATGTCTGGCTCTCCCTGGGACTGGGAGCTGCCCCAAGACCGCACCCATGTCCCTGTGCCATGTATAGTGTGGCCGGGGCGGCGGGGGGGGGGGGGGGGGAGATGTCCCCTGCCTTTGTGTAGAGGGGACATGTGAAGGGAATGCATCCTGCTAGGTCCTGCCCTGGGGTCGGGAGCATGTCAGGTCTCTTCACACACGCATGTGCCTATTGAGCCACAGCCCCTGGATGTCACGCAGCTGGAGCCACCTGCCCAAGAGTGGCATGGCATGTGCTCGCACATGCACAGGTGTCTGCATGATCCGTGGGAGGCATGGCCTATGGGCGCGGTCCCTGGTCTCCCTCCCCGCCTCTCCCCCTGAACTACTTAATTCGAACTACTTACCTGGTACGGTCTCCCTGGATGACCCTGCCAACTCCAGTGCTGGAACTCCTTTTGGTGGCCCCTCCAGTCCTGACTCACTGCCTCCCAGACCGCCCCGCCCCCCAAGAGTCGGTCGAGGGTGGGGAAGTAGGGGCAGGTGGCAGCCCCTGCTGCAGCCCTGCCCCTGGTGGCCCTGGTGTACATCTGCCGCAGCTGTTTTACATTCAGGCGCACCTGCTCCTGGGTGCGCCTGTGTCCCTTTCGAGCCATGGCGGCCGCATTGTGGCTGTAGATGGCCGCGTTCCTCCACCTAATGCAGAGATCATGGAGGTTGGGGATCTGACCCCAAACCTCAATGAGGTCCATGTTCTCCACACTAGACCAGGAGGGTGCGCACTGTCTACGGCTCCTAGATGGCCCCTGGGTGCTGGGGGGCTGAGCGGAGGACGGCTCGCTGGCACTGGCTGCCTGGCTCATCCTGCGGCCACTGGTTCGGGGCAGCGACTGCTGGCAGGGCTGGCTGTGGCAAGTGCCGTCTGGCCAGAGTCTGCCCTTTTAAGGGCCCGGGGCTGGGGGAGAGGAGAGGAGTTTTCCTGGTTTGGCCCAGAGTGGCCACCAGGGGGAACCTGGGAAGGACTAGTCGCCAGCTAGTTCGAATTAAGTGGCTACACAGCCCTTAATTAGAACTACTTAATTCGAACTAGGCGTTAGTCCTCGTACAATGAGGTTTACCTAGTTCGAATTAAGCGCTCCGCTAGTTCGAATTAAGTTCGAACTAGCTGTTTGTATGTATAGATGTTATGAAAGTTAATTCGAACTAACGGCTGCTAGTTTGAATTAACTTTGTAGTGTAGACATACCCTTGGAGTGCCCTGAGTGCCCGCACTCAGCACATCACAGCACTCGGCCATCAACTAGTTCGAACTATCTAGCCCGTGCCACGTGTAGCCGCGCGGCACGGGGTTCGAACAAGCCGGCATTTAAAAATGGCGCCGGCCGGCTTATGCAAATGAAGCCCGGGAAATTCAAATCCCGGGCTTCATTTGCAAGTGCGGTATGCCTACATTACCACCCTAGTTCGAACTAGGGTGGTAGTGTAGACATACCCTTTGTCTCATGCCATCCATCTCCAGCCTTCCACAAACAGAGGCCAGGGACACCGTTCCTACCCCCTGGCTATAGCACTCCATGGACCCGACTTCCATGACTTTATCTAACTTCTCTTTAAACTCTGTTATAGTTCTAGCCTTCACAGCCTCCAGTCTCAAGGAGTTCCAGATTGACTATTTGCTTTGTGAAGAAGAACTTTCTGTTATTAGTTTGAAGCCTGCTACCCATTCATTTCATTTGGTGTCCTCTAGTCCTTCTATTATGGAAACTAATGAACTTTTCTTTATGCACCCTCTCCACACCACTCATGATTTTATAGACCTCTATCATATCCCCCTACAGTCTCCTCTTTTCTTGGCTGAGAAGTCCCAGTCTCTTTAGCCTCTCTTCATATGGGACCTGTTCCAAACCCCTAATCATTGTAGTTGCCCTTTTCTGAATCCTTTCCAAGGCCAAAATATCTCTTTTGAGATGAGGAGACCACATCTGTACACAGTACTGAAGATATGGTGTACCATAGTTTTATACTTCCCCTCCTCCTTCTTCCTGGCTTCCCCCTTCCAGCTCCCTCCTCCCAGGTTTCCCCCTCCCCTCTCCCACCCTTTCTCTTCCCCTCTCCCACCTCCTTTTCCCAGTCTCCCCAGAGGTTAATCCCCCCCCCAGTTTTGTTCAATAAAGAGTGTTTCTATTTTTGAACACATGTGTCCTTTATTTTTTACATCAGGAAGGGGGTCTAGAGAGGTGTAAGTGGAAGGAAATGAGGGAGGAATGGGGCACGAGCCCCCAGTGGGGAGGACTGGGGTGGCTCTGCTGGCTTCTCAGGGTGGAAGCTCTCCTGCAGGGTCTCCTGGATCCTGATAGCCCCCCAATTGACCCCTCCTGGATGGCAGCCTGCAGCAAGTGCAGCTGATGGCCGAGTGCTGTGATGTGCTGAGTGCGGGCACTCAGGGCACTCCAAGGGTATGTCTACACTACAAAGTTAATTCAAACTAGCAGCCGTTAGTTCGAATTAACTTTCATAACGTCTATACATACAAACAGCTAGTTCGAACTCACGATCTCCGCACTAGACCAGGTCAGCGCCCACCTCTTGCGGCCCCGGACAGGCTCCTGGGAGCCACCAGCCTGATCCCAGGAAGAGGCGGAGGGTTGGGTGGCAGTGGGTGGCTGGCTCATGCCGTGTCAGGTGCAGGGTCTGCTGGCTGGGTGCTGGCTTGCACCTGACACAAGCACCGTAGCCAGACCGTGCCCTTTTAAGAGCTCCGGGGCCGGGAGGAGGGCAGAAGAGTTTCCCTGGTTTGGCCCAGAGTGGCCACCATAGCAACCTGGGGAGGGCTAGCCTCCAACAAGTTCGAATTAAGTGGCTACACAGCCCTTAATTCGAACTAGTTAATTTGAACTAGGTGTTAGTCCTCGTAGAATGAGGTTTACCTAGTTCGAATTAAGCGCTCCGCTAGTTCGAATTAAGTTCGAACTAGTGGTTTGTATGTGTAGCGCCTATGAACGTTAATTCGAACTAACGGCTGTTAGTTCAAATTAACTTTGTAGTGTAGACATACCCAAACAGACCTTTCAGGGTACAAGAATCAAATCATCACCTTAAAAAAAGTGATTTTTATTACAAAACAAAAGATGAACTTCATAAAGCACACTTGGTTGCTAGATGTTATAGAACAACTAAGGAAAATAAATTATAACACAGAGAAAAGTCTCTGGGCATCATGCAATGTGCACGATGCAATGGGGAGAGGAGGCCAAACCACAAGCAGTTCACACCAAACCACAAGCAGTTCAAACCAAACCACAAAATAAAGAAAAATTACCCTGAAAGCATCTGGATTCACTTTTCCCTCTCCTTACTTCCAATTCTATCTTTATTCAGTCCACTCCTATGTCCCAGATTCCTTGGAGACATAATAGTCCTGCCTGAGTGTAAATTATTTTGTCTCTCAACTCCTAGTTTATCTCTTCCACATAAAGAAAGCAGGCAAGGAATATACATCCAATTCAAATTTCAACCTTCTATCTTGATTGGTTCTCCTGACCCCCGGGCCAACATTTTTGCTAGCTAACTAAGTTTAACCCCTTGGACATCGGGTGCTGGTCAGGACTCTTCCTGTTTATTACAGGCTACGTCTAGACTGCTGCTTTTTTTCGGAAAAAGGTACGGAAATTGTGCTCTGCAATTTGCATACCTTTTCCTAATTGTTTTTTTTGGAAAAACACTGCGTCAAATTTCAGAAAAACCTCCTCTCTCGGAAGAGCCCTTATTCCTCATAAAATGAGGAATATAGGGCTTCTTAAAGAGAGTGTCTGCTCTTCCTCAAAAAATGTTGGAAGAGCAGACATGTTCTCTGGATGTAGCGGAATTTTTCCAGGAAAAACTCCATAGTCTAGACATAGCCACAGTGACTAAGACCCCAGTCCAACAAAATAGCGAGCACCCTTTACTCTCATTAACCCAATGGGAGTTCTGAGTACTTTGCAGGATTACTTTTTGTCCATGGCAGATTTGATATTGTAAGCAATTATCTAGTTACCCCAGTGCAAAAAATAATTAGAGCACTCATGGTTAACGAAAAGTACCATTATTTCATATTGTAGCTTAATAAGTCTTCTGCTGTCATAGCACCATTAAACTATCTGAATTTGTTACTGAAGCATGCTATTTGATCCAGGACAGTGATTCTTGTCAGCACCACGCTGAGGTTTATTGCTTCGCTATGAAAAGAGGAAGTAGAGAAGGGGAACAATATGGACATCACATTTTAATCATGCATTTTTTAATAATACAGATGATCATATATTGAAAACATTTGATAACTTCATATATTTATAGTAAGATAAATGTAGTTTCTGCTGGAACATTATGTCTGATGAAGTTACTGCACACCTGGTGACTGAGCTTTCTGATTTTGTCCTCACCTACAACTATTTCCAATTTGGGGACAATTTAGATCTTCAAGTCAGTGGCACAGTTGTGGGCATCCCCATGACCCCACAATATACCAACATCTTTATGTCTGATCTCAAACAATGTTTCTTCAGATCTCACCCCCTAGTACCCTTACTCTATTTACGCTATATTGATGACATCTTCATCATATGGCACCATGGGAAGGAGACCCTTGGAGACTTTCACAAGGATTTCAACAACTCCCACCCCACCATCAATCTTAACCTGGACCAGTCCACACAAGAGATCCTCTTCCTTGACACTACAGTACAATTAAATGATGGCCACATTTCCACCACCTTATACCAGAAATCTACTGACCATTACACTTACCTACATGCCTCTAGCTTCCATCCTGGACACATCATCTGATCAATTGTCTACAGCCAGGCCCTAAGATACAACTGGATTTGCTCCAATGCCATAGAAACAAACATACAGGATCTTTATCAGGCATTTAAAAAACTTAAATACGAGGAAGCGAAAAAAATGATTGACAGAGCCAGATGAGTATCCAAGCATCGGCTTCTTGAAGATGGGCTCAACAAACAAAATAACAGAACACCAGTAGTCATCATCTGCTGCCCATAACTTAAACTCCTGTAGTGCATCATTAACAATCTACAATCTATCCTGGAAAAGGATCCCTCACTCTCACAGGCCTTGGGAGACAGACCAGTCCTTCCCTACAGACAAACCCCTAACCTTAAACAAATTCTTTCCAGCAACCACACATCATAACTCAAACATACTCACCAAGGAACCTGCCCCTTCAATGAACTCTGTTGCCAACTCTGTCCACACATCTGTACAAGTGACATCATCACAGGACCTAACCACATAACCCCCACATCAGAGGCTCATACAACTGCACATCCCCTAATGTAATATACTCTGTCAAGTGTCAGCAATGCTCCTTTGCTATTATGCTGGCCAAATTAGACAATCTCTATGACAAAGGATTAATGGACACATTTCAAATATCTGATTTGGTTACACACAGAAACTTGTTGGGGAACATTTTAACTTGCCCAGACACTCACTAATGGATCTAAAAGTGGTCATTCTTTTACAGAATAATTTCAGGACCCATCTAGAGAGAGAAACTGGCCTTCCTATGCAAATTTGACACATTTAGCCCAGGACTGAACAAGGTCATTTCTTGGATGGGCCATTATATTCAACACCCAAATGACATCAAAAGTTGAGTATCAGACACTTACAGTCCACTCTATTAGCCTCATTTATCATGGATACTTTAATTGGGAGGTTTTTTTCCTCTCAGTGTTCTGTGCCGTTATTTAGCTCTAATTTACCCCTAAAGGTCTTCTAAGAACCCAGTAAGTGTTGGTAATGCTGCTAGACAATATTGACCTCCCATGGGTCAGCAAATTCTCTGGCTTCTCACTGATTAGGTCCTGAGGGTGCCAGAGAGAGTTCAACCTGCATTATATCCTTGTCAAGAGCCTCATTTGACTCACATACCCTGAAGTTACACCATGCATAAAAACTCCTTGTTTATGAAATCAGACAAAAAATACAAGTGTCACAGCAACTATTACTGAAAATTGCTTACTTTCTCATTTTTATTGTACTTATATTTCAATGTATAGTATTTGGAGCAGTATATACATGTTGTCTATATGAACCTTTAGTTTGTATTGACTTTGCTAGTGATTTGTAAGACTAGGCAAATATCCAGCTGAATTGATGTAACTCCTTGAAGACCTTTGTGTATTGTGGGAGTACAGTGGTTTGAGAACCACTGATACATATGATATAAGAATGCATATAAAATTGAATAGAATCCTAGATGAGTAAAATTACTAAGATCTCAGTAAACTTGTGCAACTTCAAGGGAGATTTGATTATTTACACCAAGTGATGCTCCAATCTTCTATATAGTTTTGAGAGTTTGTTTGATCAAGAACTCCTCCAAAATGCCACCAAATTTGGTATGACCACTACATTTTGTATGCAGTTTCCTCTTATAACTTTAAGCAACATATGAGTTTGGTTATGCCAGGAAAATGGTATGTGCCTGGAATGAGATTGCTTCTCTTAAAACTACACAGTAAAACGACAGATTCACAAATCAAGTACGGTCCTCAAAACTGACATAACTGAGCCAATGTTGGAAGAGACTGAACCAGGATGAGCCAGAAAAATAGGATGAACTTGGAAAAGGACTGTTTCTCAATAAACCTCACAGAAAAGAGATAAAATGGAGAAATTTGGAATAGTGTTCTGTTTTGGCACAGCTAAATCAATGCTTAATTTTTGAAAACTAGAAAACAATGTTATTGGAAACTAAATTGATGATAGCCCTTTTTTGCTAAAACATAGCATATGATAAGAGATAGGGTTGAAGAAACAAAACATACCTTGATGGAATTCCCATTTCAAAAAATTAAATGACAAATTTTAACAATGCTTTTTTTAAAAAATTGTAAATAAAAATAAACTTAAAAAATAGCACTGTATTTTTTTAAAATGCAACCATTTAAATAAAGTATGTATATTTTCCTTTTATTTAAAAAAAAGCCAACAAAAAACACCAACTTCATTGAGTTAAGGAGTCGAGCAACACCAGGTAAATCTGCTTGTATATACATTTAAATTATTAATATTTTTCTATTACTGCAAATGTCTTGGTTTTTTATTTCATGATGATTTTTTTTAAAAGTATAATCATATTTTGTTCAAGTTTTTATACTCTTGGTGACTAGTATTACATCTATTTGTCCCTGCATACTGCATATTTAGAGGAGCATATAATCTGATTTAGAGCCAAACATAGTTGCTTGTCAAATAGTTAAAAAGAAATCTCATATTACACACAGAGATGTAAAATTTGCATATGTGCTGACATTTTTCCCTTCATTTGTTGGCAGTCGATGAAACTTGCAACTGATCTTTTACACAAGCGGATGTTTCTGCTTGCTATTAGCAGAAGTAAAAGGGCTAGCAAACATAACATCATGCTGTTCATTTTTGTAACCCACAGATAGAACTCACTGTTTGAGTGAATTATAGATGGAGAAAATGGAGCCAGTTCTGAAATTGCTTGCCTTAACATAGATAAATTAATCTCAGAAGACTACAGGGAGTTGCATTACATTAAACACAAGAGAGAATGAAAAGGGATGATGAAAACATAGCTTAAATATGCCACATTATTACAGGGGCCCTTCATAATGAGTTATTTGTGTGGCCAGGAGCCAGTGCAAGGCTTTTTATATATGAAGTGACAAGACTAACTCCAGAGTTAGGTGCTTTTATTTTGGGGGTGAGAAGGCTCAGCCTAAGGTAAGTGGGCAAATTCACAATCCTTTCTGTAAACTTAATATTGTTCTCAAGAAGCAGGATTTCACCACTTTTACGTCCCTAGTTACAATGCTAGAAGAGGCTTACTCTTTCTCTCTTACTTTGAGTCTTCCAAATAGAATAGTTTTATTTCATTTAGTATAAATGGAAAGAGCATTGGCCTTCTGCAATGTTCCACAAATAAACCCATCTGACTCTAAACAGAGCCTGTGGTATTCTAGACTTTTTCCAAAGCATTTTATAATAATGAAATTTGACAGGGATTACTTACAAAAGCAAAGCAGTCTAAATAGGAAAGACTAAGAACAATTTTTCTTGTCTTAATTCGTTCACAGAAATATTTTGATGTTATTATTATAACTAAACAGGTGTTGTTGCTTTGACAGCATCACAATCTAAATATGTCAATACCCGACACTGCAAATGTCTAATTATACTGTGGAGTATAAAAATACTTAGAGATGGATCCTGATGCCTCCCAGGATGTACTTAGTGTCCACAACTTTCAATTAATTTGAAGCTGCTCAGCACCTGACAGTTGTTGGCTCCATACTTTGTATTGTAGATTCAAATATAGTACACTGCACAGGGAAGTATTCTACTCAGCACTAACAAGAGCCCTGCTTAAGAAGCATAAATACATGTCTGAATGGGTCTATTTTTAATGTTCTCCCTTTCTCCGATATCATGGTCTAACAAATATTTTAGCTATCCAACATAAATGCTTTATAGACAGAAGGGTCCAAATTAATCCTCGATATAATTCCATTGAAATCCAAAGGTAATTTTAGCTTGGCATCAGTACCAAGTACTAAACATTAAACCTGGCAACAATAACAACAAAAATTACCCAGACTGAATTTTTTGATGAAAAACTGTTTCATTTCTTGAAGTCTAAGGGTATGTCTACACTACAGTGTTATTTCAAAATATCTTATTTCAAATTAGTTATTTCAAAATAGCTTATTTCGAAATAATGCATCTACATACAAAATGCATTTTGAAATACCATTTTGCTATTTTGAAATAGCATGTTCACACTGAATGGACTCTGAAATGCATTTAAGGCTGGCCAGAAACAGTTCCAGCAGGGCACCATGTCAGGACTTACTGTGTGGGGCTGCTGCCTGAGGCTATCTGAGGTCTGTTCTTAAAGGGCCCCCCCGCTCCTCCCCCTCTCCTCTCACCCCCAGACAGTCAGTTCTCAGGTTTCCCTGCTTGCTTGCTTGCCTACCTCGATGAGGGACAGCAAAGCATTTTGTCTCTGCGTGCTCTGGTTGCCCTCACTCAGGACACCACAGCACTCTGCAAAATGGAGCCAGAACTGACCCTGGGTACTCTGGTGCTTCTCTTGGACACGTTGCTGCAAGCCTGGTTGCACTTTCTGCAGGTGCCATCAGGGAGGTTCATCGGGGGGCTGTCAGTATCCAGGAGGTCCTGTGGGAGAGCTTCCACCCTGAGGAACGCTAAGAGACTCCCTGGTCTGCCCCACTGGGGGCTAGTGCCTCATTCCTCCCTCACATCCTTCCAGTTACCCCTCCCTAGCCCCTCTTCCTGATGTCAAATAAAATATATGTATTTTCATGAACACAAACTCTCTTTAACAAAACTGGGGAGGGGGAAATGAAGCTCTGGTGAGACTGGGGAAAGGAGACGGGAGAGGGGAGAAGAAAGGGTGGGAGAGGGGAGGGGGAAACCTGGGAGAAGGGAGCTGGAAGGGGGAAGCAAGGGGAAAAAAGGGGAGGGGAAGCTCAGGGTTCGGGGTCTCACCAGACCAACTTGATTGTCATGCAAACCTGATCCTAGGTTCACATGTGGCCTTTGGTGGCCAGGCTGGCAGCTGTCCTGCCATAGAAGGCCGCGTTCCTCCATCTAGTACATAGATCATGGATGTTGGGGGCATCCCTTTCAAACCTGAATAAGATCTATGATCTCCACCCTAGACCAGGAAGGCGCCTGCCTTCTCCAGGTCCTGGCAGGCTCCTGGGAGCTGGCAGAGTGCTCCTGGGGAGTGGTGGAAGGATGACTACCAGTGGCTTGCTGGCTCATGTTTTGGGGCCACTGGCTCAGGGGCAGTGACTGCTGGTTCTGGGCTGGCAGGCTTGGAGCTGGCACAGGCACTGTGGCCATTGTCTACCCCTTTAAGGCCTCCGGGGAGGAAGAGAGGGAGAGAAATGTTCTTAGTTGAGGCTGAAGTGGTTTCCAGGGCACCCTGGGAAGGCTGGAGGCCCCCTATTTTGAAATAAGTGTCTACACAACACTTATTTCAAAATAGCTATTTCAAATTTGGCATTATTCCTTGTAGAATGAGGTTTACCAAATTTGAAATAAGCACTCCATTTCAAATTTATTTTGAAATAGTGCTTTGCTGTGTAGATACTAGTAAAGTTATTTCGAAATAAGGGCTGTTATTTCAAAATAACTTTGCTTTGTAGACATACTCTAAGGCTAAGTCTACTCCGGCATGATTTTCCGGAAATGCTTTTAACAGAAAAGTTTTCCATTAAAAGCATTTTTGGAAAAGCATGTCTAAATTGGCAGGACCCTTTACCGGAAAAGCACTTTTTCCAGAAAAGCGTCCGTGGCCAATCTAGATGCGCTTTTCCAGCAAAAAAGCCCTGATCGTCATTTTCGCGATCGGGGCTTTTTTGCGGAAAACACTACTATGCTCCCTCCACTGGCCCTTTTCCAGAACAATTTTCAGGAAAAAGACTTTTGCCCAAATGGGAGCAGCATAGTTTTTCCGGAAAAACACTGATGATTTTACATTAGATCGTCAGTGCTTTTCCGGAAATTCAAGTGGCCAGTGTAGACAGCTGGCAAGTTTTTCCAGAAAAGCGGCTGATTTTCCGGAATAACTTGCCAGTGTAGACACAGCCTAAGGGTGCATCTTGACTGGCAGGATTTTGTGCAAAAGAGGCCGCTTTTACACAAAATCTTGCCGCCTGTCTACACTGGCCGCGAGTACTTGCGCAAGAACTCTGACTTTGTACTGTACAGAATCAGTGGTTCTTCCGCAAATTCTCCGACGCTCCCGGTCAGGGATAAGCTCTCTTGCGCAAGTATTCTTGCGCAAGAGGGCCAGAGTAGACAGCCAAGTTAATTTCTTGTGCAAGAAAGCCCGATGGCTAAAATGGCTATCAGAGCTTTCTTGCGCAAGAGAGCATCTACACTGGCACGGATGCTTTTGCGCAAAAGATTTGCATAAAACAGTATAGATGCTCTCTTGCTCAAATACTTTTAATGGAAAAACATTTCCGTTAAAAGTATTTGCGCAAAATCATGCCAGTCTAGACGCAGCCTAATGTTTTGATAGCAAATGCCAATTTTGATTTTGTCTATGGGAAACATGTAAAGTCTTTATTGTCATTTCTGTTCATTTTAACCTTTTATGTTAAAATTAATATAAATATACATGAAAACTCATGGCGATTGGGAGAGATCCCGGGTGACGGGAAAAAGGCAAATGTAGTGCTCATCTTTTTAAAAAGGGAAGAAGGACAATCCAGGGAATTATAGACCAGTGAGCCTTACCTCAGTCCCCAGAAAAATAATAGAGGAGATCCTCAAGGAATCCATTTTGAAGCACTTGGAATAGGGGAAAGTGATCAGGAGTACTCAACATGTATTCACAAAGGGCAAGTCATGCCTGACCAATCTGATTAGCTTCCATGATGAGGTAACTGGCTCTGTGGATACTGGAAAGTCAGTGGAGGTGATATACCTTAACTTAGGAAAGCTTTTGATATGGTCTCCCACAACATTCTTGCTAACAAGTTCAGGGGACATGGATTGGATAAAGGGACTGTAAGATGAATAGAAAAGTGGCTAGACTGTTGGGACCACTGGGTAGTGATCAACGGCTCGATGTCAGGTTGGTTTCTAGCAGAGTGCCCCAAGGATCTGTTCTAGGACCGATTTTGTTCAACATCTTTATTAATGACCTGGAAGAGGGGATGAATTGCACCCTCAACAAGTTCACAGATGACACTAAGCTAGGGGGAAGAGGTAGATACGCTGGAGGGCAGGATAGGGTTCAGAGTGACTGGGACAGATTAGAGGACTGGGCCAAAAGAAATCTGATGAGGTTCAACAAGGACAAGTGTAGAGTCCTACACTTGGGATGGCAGAATCCCAAGCATTGTTACAGACTGGGGACTGAATGGATAAGTAGCAGTTCAGCAGAAAAGAACCTGGGGATTACCGAGGATGAGAAGCTGGATATGAGTCAACAGTGTGTCCTTGTAGCCAAGAAGGCTAATGGCATATTAGGGTGCATTAGGAGGAGCATTGCCAGCAGATCCAGAGAAATGATTATTCCCTTTTATTCGGCTCTGGTGAGGCCACATCTGGAGTATTGTGTCCATTCTGAGCCCCCCCACTATACAAAGGATGTGGACACATTGGAGAGGGTCCAGCCAAAGGTGACCAAAATGATTAGGAGGCTGGAGCACATGACCTATGAGGAGAGACTAAGGGTACATCTACACTATCCCCCTAGTTCGAACTAGGGAGGCTAATGCGGGCGACCAACATTGCAAATGAAGTGTGGGATTTAAATATCCCGCGCTTCATTAGCATGTTCCTGGCCAGTCGCCATTTTGGAAACTGACTAGCCCAGATTAACTGCCTGCATCTACACGCGGCAGAGAAGCGCAATTCCGAGATAAACCTCTTTGTTCGAATTAACAGTTAAACCTCATTCCATGAAGGAATATAGATTGGATAAAGTAACCGAGGTTTAACTATTCCGTGAGGTTTAACTGTTAATTCGAACGAAAGGGTTTATCTCGGAATTGCGCTTCTCTGCCGCATGTAGATGCAGGTAGTTATTCCGGGCTAGTCAGTTTCCAAAATGGCGACTGGCCTGGAACATGCTAATGTAGCATGGGATATTTAAATTTCATGCTTCATTTGCAATTTCTGTCACCCTCATTAGCCTCCCTAGTTCAAACTAGGGGGCTAGTGGAGACATACCCTATCGGATTTGGGTTTGTTTATTACGCAGAAGAGAAGAGTGAGGGGGGATTTGATAGCAGCCTTCAACTTCCTGAAGGGAGGTTCCAAAGAGGATGGAGAGAGGCTGTTCACAGAAGTGATGGATGGCAGAACAAGGAGCAATGGTCTCAAGTTACAGTGAGGGAGGTCTAGGTTAGATATTAGGAAAAACTATTTCACTAAAAGTGTAGTGAAGCACTGGAATGGGTTACCTAGGAAGGTGGTGGAATGTCCATCCCTAGAGGTTTTTAAGTCTCAGCTTGACAAAGCTCTGGCTGGGTTGATTTAATTGGGATTGGTCCTGCCTTGGGCAGGGGGCTGGACTTGATGACCTCCTGAGGTCTCTTCCAGCTCTATGATTCTATGATATATGAATTTTATATATATATATTTCAAAATGTTTTGTTGTAATAGTGTCAAAACATTTCACGTCATATTGACATTTATGTCAATAATATATACAATATACATTTCAATAGGACGTAAAATGTTTTGGAATTTTTGTCATGGGGAAACTGAAATATCAAAATTTTGGCTTTGTTTCAATTCATAACATTATTTTATTTTCAAAATGTTGGAATGCCCCACATATCCCATGAAAAGTCCTTCAGGAGATTTTGATTTTAATGGGAATTGTTCTGCTAAGTCACTGAACCAGGCTCCTAACATCTATGGAAATCAATGCTAATTAGAAACTTAAATACCTTTAGGGAATTGGGTCTGATGTGCTTTTGAAAATCCCATCTTCAATTTCTGTCTGATTGATTTGATCAGGGCTCAGTCCCACCATCCTCATTCATGTTAAGGGGGCTACTCACAAGAGTGAGGGACTCACATGAGTAAAGACTATAGAATCAGCCTCTAAGTCAGGGGTGGGCAAGAATTTTTTGCAGGGAGCAAGTTTAGAAATTTTTGAAGTTGCCCCGGGCTGCACTGGAAGGAGCAGGGCCTTAAGTAGAAGGGGTGGGGCCAGGATACTTCCCTGCTTCCCCACCCAAAGACCATGACTGGTCTGGGAGTGGAGAAGCACCTTTGCCCCCGCCCCTCCTGATGTTCCTCCTAGGAGCCCATGCCCCTGGAGATCGGAAGAGACTTCTGCTTCTGCCCCCAGGCCAATCAGGGCTTGGGGGAGCGGGGATGGGGTGAAGTCTTCTCCTATCCTGCAGGAGTGCATGGCGCTTCTAAGTGCAGTGCAGTCCTTGCAAGGCTGGGCTGGGCAGAGGAAACTTCATGCGCTTCCCCCGCTCCCAGGCCCTGATTGATTTGGGGGTGGGGAGTGGCAGGGCCTCTGTGGGCTTGATCAACCTGCTTGGCAGGCCAGATCTGGCCCACAGAGGCCCTTTTGTCCACTCCTGCTCTAGGTTTATGCCCCTGTCTCAGGGCTAGATGCTGCCTGGCCCTTACACAGTATGGCATAAATGTTCCACTTTCTGTAAGAGCGACATGAGGGCATGCCAGAATTCCAGACCTGCCAGTCTGGAGTCTGCATCATCCCCATTTCTCTGGTGGTTCATTCATTTTATGTGACTGGCGGCTCCAGGAGGCATTTTGCCTTGCTCAGGATTGCTGCTGCTGAGCACTGAACCCCCATTGTACCTCTTTGTCCTTAACACTGAGCACACACCTTTTGCTCTCCTTGTACACCTCTAGCGTGAAGCTGTGGTGGTATCATAACAAAATGGGATAAAAACAGCCATCAATTTAAATTCCTGCATTATTTTCTTGGGGGCCTGAGGAGGGGCAGCTTCCCCAAACTGTCCAGAAGGGGTTAAAGCAGGCTGGAAGGAGCCAACCAGAGGTCAGCTTGCTAGGGCAGCCCTGTGAATAAGCAGCAGAGAGAGGCAATGAGGTCCTCCCTAGGGAGGATGCAGGACCAGTTTCTGGAGAAGCACTTTAGAGCATTTTTGGGCAGGATCAGATCGGGGAGCAAATTTGGTATCCTCTCCCCCTCTGTAAGGGGGTACGCCCCTAACGGGGGTTGCGGCCCCCTTCTCCTGGCCCGGGTCTCGGTCCAGACCCTTCGCTCAGGGCATTTACCGTACCCAAAGTCCCAAAAGTCTCAGCCCCTCTCTCAGGGCAAATATGGTACCTGCAGCCTAGTTCTGGAAAAAGCCTCTCCTGGCCGGCATGTTTGCCCCACTTGCGGCAAGCAGTGGTAGGGGGACCCAGGCCCTCCCTCTCCACCGGGTCCCAGCCCAGGGCCCTGTAGGCAGGGGTTCTTACTCCTGCCTGCTCGGTGGGGAATCCAGCCGATACACACCGAGCAGATTTTGCAAGTCCTTGCCCTTGGCTGCTTCCTATCACTCTGGCTTGGACTTCAGCTGCCACAGGAACACCGGGGCTGCAGCCTGGGCCCTCCTACTCTCAGGCTGCCTCCTCCCTTGCTGTGCTCCCTCAGCCTTTACATACTGGCTCTGCTGGGAGCATGCCCAGCAGGGCCGGAAGGGCAGGGCCCTCTCAGCCAGCTGGGCCTGGGCTACTCCCAGCCCTGCAGTGCGGGGCCTGCTCGCCCCGTCACACCCTCCTTGGCCCTTAATGGGCTCGTGGGTTTAGGAGTAACGACATGCTCCAACCCCGTATTTCAGGATCATTTCCATATCCCCCTGTTCAAGACATGATGGCATCACAAGACACTAACTCAGTACCTCTACACAAACCCTGACTAATGAAGCCCACCATGGCCCATCCTATTGGGCACTCAGGAGACCCTCTTTGTGTCTCTTTAAGAAGACACTCTTTGTGACACCCAAGATCAGTACTGGTGTTTTATGTGTCACGGCTTGGCGTAATGGTCCAGGAACTGCCCATACATGGAATGCAACTTTGGGAAGCTCTGGGCCCTGCAAGCTCAAGCATACCATCAGGGCCCAGCAGAGCTGACCATCACAATGTGGATAAATGGGATAGAAGCAGTTGGGCTAATTGATTCAGGCTGTGCTCAGACTGTAGTATGGCACGCTGTGGGACCTAACCCTGGCCCTTCTCATAGCACCATTATGCTGCAGTGTATCCATGGAGATGTAAAGGCCTACCCCTGCACACAAGTGACTTTAAGGATGGGGAAGCATAACGAGCCCTGATAATTAAGGGTTGGGGCAAGTTTGACTAAGGAATTAATCAGCAAACATCTGGAAGAAAATAAGGTGATAGGTAACAGCCAGCATGGATTTGTAAAGAACAAAGCATGTCAAACCAATCTGGTAGCTTTCTTTGATGGGATAACGAGTCTTGTGAATAAGGGAGAAGCAGTGGACATGGTATACCTAGACTTTAGTAAGGCATTTAATGTGGTTTCACATAAACTTCTCATCAATAAACTAGGCAAATACAACTTAGATAAGGCTACTATAAGGTGGATGCATAACTGGCTGGATAACTGCTCTCATAGAGTAGTTAGTAACGGTTCACAGTCATGCTGGAAGGGCATAACAAGTGGAGTTCCACAGGGGTCTGTTTTGGGACCAGTTCTATTCAATATCTTCATCAGTGATTTACACAATGGCACAGAGAGTATGCTTATTAGGTTTGCAGATGATACCAGGCTGGGAGGGGTTGCAACTGCTTTGGAGGATAGGGTCATCATTCAAAATGATCTGGACAAACTGGAGAAACTGTCTGAGGTAAGCAGGATGAAGCTTTCAGGAAGAACAGCATTGCGCAAGAGGGTTTTTCTTGCACAAGAAGGGGCAGTGTAGATGCTCCTTCTTGCGCAAGAGCCTCTTCTGAAAAAAATGGTGGCTTATTAAGTATGCAAATGAGGCTTGGTGATATGCCATGCTTTGCCTCATTTGCATATTACTCACACAAGAAGCCACGAGTGTAGACACAGCCCTGGAGTCATGGGATTACTTAGGAGTCTTAGCTTTTTCTTTTAAAATAGTAGTTTTTTAGGCTTCCTGGTGGCAGAGAAAAGCCAGAAAACATAAATCTCGTCTAACCCCCTTCCCCTCCATGCATGAAAACCAGTTGTCAAATGAAAAAAACTACCTCTTTTAAAAATGTTATTACTTGGGATAGTGTGAAGGGGGCTGGCTCTTTCTTTCTTTCTTTCTTTCTTTCTTTCTTTCTTTCTTTCTTTCTTTCGTGGGGTTTTTTGAATGCTTGAAGCTGGTAACTGCCATAATTGCTCTTTGATCACTCAAATTGCTCTTGTGCACACCCATTACACACAACATTACCTTGGTCACATTTTGTTTTCTATACAAAACTCTTCATGTTCTACTTTACTATGTCCTTTTATTCTCCAGGAAACAACTCCATTTCTCTCCTGTTGACCCCTTACTAGCCTTTCTCATTGACAGAGACTAGCCCTGCAAAGTGCTGTCACCATTCTAAGCAATGAGTCAGAAAATGGGTCACTTGCTTTTTATGAAGCTGGGGATATTTCCCTGCATATTTTTCCCACTTATTGCTCCTGCATTAAAAAAAAACAAAAACAAAAACCCATGATAGCTTTCTGCCTTTTCTCCCTGAAGCAGGCTGGCATTGCAATTTCACCGGTCAGCTGGGAGAACACAGCAGGCTTTCCCCAGAAGTCTGTCAATGCAAATAATTTAATTAGGCCAGATGGAGATCACTCTAGCAGAAGTGTAAAGCTCTTTCTCCTCTTGGAACTGTAACACTGTCTTCCAAAAGTTCAGTCCTGTAGCTCATGGAGTGATGCATCCTTTTGTAGCTGATGCATCCTTTTGTAGCTCATTGAAAAGATGCATCCTCTCTCCTGGCTGCACATATGTTCTTTTTGTCTTTTTTGTTAAATCTAAAATATTAATCTTCAATTTTTTGTTTCCTCACTTGTTCTCTTTCACTTACTCATTGGTACTAATTGTTCTCCTTGACTTATTCATGATACTAGAATGCTGCTGCAATTCAGCAAATTTCAATATTTATCTCCTATGCTAGATTAATACAGAGTTATGGCTGAATCAGTAAGGGTAAATGTTAGGGTAAATGTTAAAGGGATATTGTAATTATCCCCAAACTAAACCTTATACTTAAAAAAGAACCCACATTTCTTGAGGTAAGGAATAGAAAGTTAGGACACTCTTCACTCTGCCCTGTAGTGACACCAGGCAATAATCAGAGCATGTAATTTGTAATATCTGCGGTCCTAGATTAGATTAAGCTGATTCTTAATGACATCAAGGACATAATTTTTCCTGTTGTCACTTCACGGCAGAGTTAATGTTGTTTGGGTGCCTACTCAGTGCATTTTTACCTTCAGTTAATATGAGACCAAGAAAGGGCTGCCACAGATACTGAATTTCTTAAAGGTAACAGTTTTCTAATAAATTTAAACTCATAAACTAACTGATTTACTTCTAAATTCCTATACATTCATTCTCTATTTAAAGTGTTAGTGCTATAAGTTTCAGGAGGACACACTGTATTTTTCATACAAAGCCAAAGTTGAATCTCTGCTGCAGGTGTAATTGTAACTGAACTCTAACTATGGAGTCCCTGAACTTTTTATTTGTTGTCTTGAGAATTATCTTTCACTCCCAAAACTCGTAGGCCAAACATGGTCAGCACAAGAGTCGGGCTAATGCCTTTCTTCTGGAATCGCTATGCAGGTGTCACCATTAGAATTTAAAATAAAGTGACTTTTAAGTCTTTGTGGAAGCTGCCAGGCTAACAGTGTGATAAACCAAGGACTTTTTCGGCCACCTGTACAATTTCTATGAGAGGAAGGTACTATTAATGTAATCAAGAGTGGTAGAGTCAAGCTCTCAAGTGTTTTCACTGTATCATGGGCAGTAGCAATATATGAGTGCATCTACACAGCAGGGCTTGACTCAAAATAAGCTACTCATATTGAGCTACATCAGTTGCATAGCTACACAGCATTTTTTTCCCAAATAAAACACTTTTCCTCCAACTTCCCTTACTCCTTGCACAATGAGGGTAACAGGAGTTGGAGTAAGAAGTCCTCTAGCTCAACATTATTTCAAAATAACTGCCTGCTATGTAGATGTTATTTTGAATAACGCTAGTTACTTTGAAATAATGTTTCTGTATAGACGTACGCTAAGTCTCTCCACTCTATTGCACTAATGTGCTTAAACCTTGATAAGGAATAGCCACTCCTACTAGCGAGGTTGAATGTCTATATCCAAGCAGTCTCTGTAGATACTGTTAAGCGCATGGTTTAACACAAGTTGTGATGCTGAGGCTGGTCATATGGACACAAATTTTCTAAAGTCAAAGACAAAGGCCACCAGTAAATGTAACCAAGCTGCCAAAAAATCCTGACATGAGCTGGATGCAGTTCAGTGACCCAGAGCTAAAAGGCTATGTACCATATTCCACTACCAGTCCCCTGAGCTAGCCAGTTCTTTGTAGTGGAAACTGATTCAGTTGCTTCCTGGGCAGCATTAACTTTCTTTTTTTAACCTTAGAAGAGGATCAGATGAAATTCAGTCACTGACTGTAAAGCCTTAAACATATCAAAGGAGGACAGCTTCTGCATTTTCCCAGTTGAATACCACCTGTGAGTCCACTAAGGTAAATTAAATAGTTTCTTGATATATACCCATGCAATTTTGTTCTTCCCCTTGTTGCTTTCTGGGTGTAGCAGTGATAGGAAAAAAGGAAAGCTCATGTTTAGGAAGCAGGCTAGTTAGAAGATACTCTCATGGTTACATACCTACCTTGAGATACAAGAGGCCAGCATTCCATCCCAGAGGCTTCTGGTATGAGCATCTAGTCCTTTAATCTGCATCACAGTTTCGCTGGCTATAAAATGGTCTGTGTTTTGTAAAATGGTCATTTCCTTACCTCACAAGGGCATGTGAGGATAAACAAAGATTGTGAAGTACTCTAATACGGCTGTGATTCGGAGGAGATTATCACATATGTAATTTTACATAGACATCTCTGAAAAAGGTGGAACAAAGGTGGAAAAAAGTGTAGATTATAAAATGTATGCTGCTGATTGTACACGACTCTGTGATCTTGAGGCTGAAAGAAAGTCTAGTGTTCTGTTGCATGCCATTAGTGGTTGTTGTTGCTCTTTAGTGTTTTTTGGGCCAAATGATGTCAGAACAAGGTTTGAATGTTTTCTGCCTTCCCAGAATGTGCTATCTTAATACCTCTTTGTCTTAAACTTATTCAACTCAATAGTAAGAATTTCTCATACTTTTCATTGTGGGACAGAGGCACTTTAGTCTGGTCTATGTAGACATCTAGCCAGAGAGGATGTATATTTGCCATCTTATATTTATCATCTGAAGAAGCGGGCTCTGCCCACAAAAACTCATGATACTATCTATATATATTTTTGGTTAGTCTCTAAGGTGCTACAGGACCATTGTTTTTTAAGGGTTTTTTTTTTAATCTGGACTACACACTTCTTTCGAAAGAAGCTTTTTCAGAAGAATCTTTCGAAAAAGTTTCTTTCGAAAGAGATCGTCTAGACAGCCACAACTTTTTTTGAGAAAGTGATCCGCTTTTTCAATGTAGATGTTCTCTTTCAAAAAAGCCCTGTTTGCATTCAAGAATGCCTTTTTTCAAAAAAGAGCTCTTTTGAAAAAAGGCATTCTTCCTCATAAAATGAGGTTTACCACTTTTGAAAAAAACACCACATTCTTTCAATCTAATTTTGAAAGAATGCAGCAGCCGTCTAGATGCAGGTGAAGTTTTTTCTAAAAGAGGCTACTTTTTTTCAAAAAACCCTATAGTCTAGACATAGCCTGAGACAGAGAGGATGTAATGTTCGGAAAAACTGCCAATTCTGTAATTTGGTGTCTACAGACTCCAAAATGTAATGGAACAGGGCTGTTGTGAGCTTAGCTCCCACATCTACAAACAAAAACGGCAAAGACTATCGCTATTTGTTTTTCATCACTCCTGAGTTGAATTCATTGAATTTAGCCTCTTTATCTGCTTGCAAAATGTCTGGGGAACAAGCTACAATTTCTGTTTAAATACTGAATAAATTATGCTTCCCTTACTTCTGGTAGAATTCTAAGACTTTAGATTGG
Organism: Pelodiscus sinensis; assembly: GCF_052426305.1. Lineage (NCBI taxonomy): Eukaryota > Metazoa > Chordata > Testudines > Trionychidae > Pelodiscus > Pelodiscus sinensis. Next base: position 44,498,334 of record NC_143061.1, on the reverse strand, counting down.
TTTAATCATTCCCTCAAAGTTGTTCAAATGTGGCATTCACCTGTGCTATCTTAATTCCATTTCATCACAAATCACAGGGCAGCATTTCAGTTTCTCGAGGGGTGACAATGACTAAAAGTCAAGGGAAGAGTTTGATTGAAAAACAGTGGAGACTTAGAAGGGTCTCAGGAAAAGAGCAGACAAAGCAGGATTAGAGAATGTTAATACACTTTAATTTTTTTCTTTCTAGGCCATGCAGCCTTGCTGTAGGCATAATTCTTACAAAAGTAGGCCAAGTAAGCTGAATATACTATGTTCTCTCCACAAATTGACATGAATCTTGAAGGATTCACTCAACGGGGCATCTCAAAGGACCTAACTCTCCACAGTGCAGTGTGCTGCTTGCATATATCTATCTCCCTCTGACTGAAATCAGTGGGAATTAAGGGAGTGCTAGCACCTCAAGAGCCTCTGCCAAAATTGTCTTTCAATCAATTGTTTTAATCTGAAGAAGAAGGTCATATCACCACTTTGGCCATTATGAACATAGCAATGAAAAGGTGCAACTTTTGGGGCAAGAAACACTGACAATCATAATGGAAGCTCTGGTACTTTGGAAGGTGCATCTGAGACAAGGGTGAGAAATAATTCTTGATGGGGCGGCCACACCAAGAATTTGGTAAGTGGTCAAGAGCCACAGTCTTCCATTATATTAATGGAGAAAGTGTGGGGTCTGGGTGCAGGTGGGATGCAGAAGGGAGCTTGCAGTAGGCACTGGGGTACAGGAGGTGCTGTGGGATCTGGGAGGAAGTTTGGATGAAGGAGGAAGTGGTAATTGGGGCAAGAGATTGGGGTGCATGTTCTGGGAGGAGGTATAGGTGCAGGAGGGGATTCTGACTTATAGGAGGGGTGCATGGTCTGGAAGAGGGTTGTGACCTGCAGCAAGGGTGCAGGGGTTTGTGCTATGACTTGGGGCAGAGAATTGGGGTACAGGATCTGAGTGAAGGTATGGGTGCAGGAGCAGGGGTGCAATGGGCTTGGGTTATATGGGGTAGGGTTGTAGGCAAGGGCAGAGGTTTTGGGTTGTGACCTGGGGCAGTGGATTGGAGTGCAGGGTCTGGGAGAGGGTAGGGGAGCAGAACTGGGTATATAAAGAGTTAGCAGAAGGTGAGCTAAGGGAGGGGCAGGGGTGCCAAAGATAAGCTCTGGCTGGGAGGTGCTTACCTAGGCTACTCCTTCAGGCAGGCTCTCTGCCTTCCATGCCCCTTCAAAGTTGCCAGCTACTGGGGCCGTGTGCTGCTCTGAGTACATGAAGCCTAGGGCATACTTCGCGTCTTGTTTGCACTGTAAACAGGCAGCTCCTTTTGGCTGGTTTGCAGCCAATGGGAGCTGAGAGATTGTAATGGAGGCAGGACAAAGATTCTCACCCCTTCCCTGGGTTCACAGCAGCACTCAGAAACATAGCCCTCACAGCTGGCCACTCTGAGCAGCGTGTGGGAGTGGGGCAGTTCGGAAGCCTGCCTAAGGCTCCCACTGGACCGCAGGCCAGATCTGTGACTTGGCAGGCCAGTTCTGGCCCTTGGTCCATATTTTCCCCAGGTCTAGATGGTGCTTGGTCCTGCCATGCATGCAGGGGACTGTACCTGAGTACCCCTTGAGGTTCCTTCCAGTTCTATGTATCTATCCTCCTCCTTCTCCCTGCTTGAAGACCTCTAGAAAGGAACAATTGCCCTCCCTCCCCCCAAAAGAGACAAACAACATTTATATGGCCATTTTGCTTTTCCTTCTACCAGCCAAGCCCTATTCCCTACAGTGGCTAAGAGCTAGTCCATTCAAACCTGCCACCAATATGAGCTCTTCTTTTTTTACATGGAAATATGAGGTACAAACCTTTCCTGCAATGGAATTTTATTCAACTCTGCAGTAAAGAGATCATGTGGTGAAAGTGATGGAGTGTCCCACCTTTCAAGGGCCTGGCCAGAGTTTGCAGTCAGAACCTCCGGCATATCATCAGGGAGACTCCCCATTCTACTGAAGGGCTTCCCTATTTAAAACTGCAAAAGAAAGTTGAGTGGGTGGGGCCCAGAACAGTTCTTGTGATCTCTGGCTGAGCTAGCTGAGGATTGGAGTCATGCTTATGTTAATTAACGGGGTGGTTAATAGCTGGCGCTGAGGCAGACCCTATCAGAACCATACTTGGCCAGAAGGTGGTGCAATAAGGCAGGCCACTCTTTTACAGTGAGGGAATATGGATCTATGATTTGAGGACTATTTATTCTGCTATGCATATGGCCACTGCATGTGATCCCTAGATTTTAATGATTAGGGCCCTACCAAATTCACAACTATGAAAAAAGGGTCACAGACCATGAAATTTGGTCTCTCCCCATGAAATCTGATCTTTTTTGTGGTTTTACCCTATTCTAGAGCATGGGGAAAGAGCAGAGTTTCTCATTGGGGGCAACTGCAGGGCAGCGGATCTAAAAGTTATTTCAGAAAGTTGTGGTATTACCAGACTTCCTTCTGTGCTGCCTTCAGAGCTGGGTGGCTGGAGAGAAGCTGTTGACTAGATGTAATGCCATGTCAGCAGCAGCACAGTAGTCTAAGTGGCAATATAAGACTGTGCAAAACTTCTGCATTGCTATTGATGGTAGCTTGTCTTCAGCTGGAGAACAACAGCTTTTGGCTGGGAACCCAGCTCAGCAGGCAGTGCCGTTGCTAGCAGCAGCCCAGAAGTAAGGGTATCACAACCCTTCTTACAATAAACTTGTAATCCCCTCTCCAATTCCTTCTTGATCAGAACCCCCTACAATTACAGCACCATGACATTTCCTATTTAAGTATCTGATAAAATGATATTTTCCATTTTTTAAATCCTATGACTATGAAATTGACCAAAATGGATCATGAATTTGGTAGGGCCCTATTAGGGCAACTAAATTTAGAAAAGGGCAACTAAAATTTAATGTGGATAAGTGTAAAGTAATGCACATTGGAAAAAATAACCCCGACTATACGTATAGTATGATGGGGGCTAATTTGGCTACAACAAATCAGGAAAGAGATCTTGGAGTTATCATGGATAGTTCTCTGAAAACTTCCACACAGTGTGCAGCGGCGGACAAAAAGGCAAATAGGATGCTAGGAATTATTAAGGAAGGGATAGCGAATAAGATACAGAATATCTTACTGCCCCTGTATAAAACTATGGTACGCCCACATCTTGAATACTGTGTACAGATGTGGTCTTCTCACCTTGGAAAGGGTTCAGAAAAGGGCAACTAAAATGATTAGGGGTTTGGAACGGGTCCCATATGAAGAGAGGCTAAAGCGACTGGGACTTCTCAGCTTAGAAAAGAGGAGACTGAGAGGGGATATTATAGAGGTATATAAAAGCATGAGTGGTGTGGAGAGGGTGAATAAAGAAAAGTTATTTATTAGTTCCCATAATAGACAAACTAGAGGACACCAAATGAAATGAATAGGTAGCAGGTTTAAAACTAATAAAAGAAAGTTCTTCTTCACACAGCGCATAGTCAACCTGTGGAACTCCTTGCCAGAGGAGGCTGTGAAGGCTAGGACTATAATAGAGTTTAAAGAGAAGCTAGATAATTTCATGGTGGTTAGGTCCATAAAAGGGTATTAGCCAGGGGATAGAAATGGTGTCTCTGGCCTCTGTTTGTCAGACGCTGGAGATGGATGGCACGAGACAAATCGCTTGATCATTGTCTTCGGTCCACCTCCTCTGGGGCACCTGGTGCTGGCCACTGTTGGCAGACAGGCTACTGGGATAGATGGACCTTTGGTCTGACCCAGTGCAGCCATTCTTATGTAATGATATTTTATATGACACTCAAGTCAGCTATACAGCTCTTACTTAAATTGCTTTATTTTGTTAACATATAAAATACGTACAGTTCTGGCTCTTCGCTGTAATATTGGACTGTGTGCCTAATCTTTCATTCAATGGATTAGTTATTTAAGATGAGAGTTGAATAATATGAGTGCAGTGGAAATGCCAAGAGTTGGATTTGATGTCTCTATTTAAGAAGAATCAGTTATTTCAATTTCCTGAAACATGTGTTCATTCTGTTTTGAATAAATAATTTCCAAGATGACTCTGGCTGCCCTACATAAAAAGTTTTGAATTCCTTGGACAAAATACTTTTTTATAATTGGAGTTTGAGAAGTTGTATTGACTCCAGTATGTACAAAATTTGATTACAAAAGATGGACCAAGCACATATGTACAGAATAGGGAATAACCTTAACTACCACTATTTTAAACAGGTAGATATGGATAATTTGAGACATTTTTCTGACTCTGTCAAAGTGCCATAAGAATAACAAAGCATGTTTAAGATTTGTCTAATGGCTTCCACGATAAAGAGAATTCTGCAGTACAAATATTCAAATTAACATCAAGTTGACTGAGCCCCTGTTAAAAAGAAAACTTGCCTCGCTGAAGTCTTTTTATTTACCTTCTTATCTTTGAGGCTTGCTCAGGGAGAGATAGGACACGCACATTCCCATCCATCTTTCTCATACAGAGGTGTGGGTGACTGACCAACCTGACCCAATCCAATTCATTGCTCTGCCCCCTCCATGCCTGGCTGGGCCCCTGGGACACACCTCCCTCCCCTGGTACTGGATCTGTTCAAGGCAACATTTGGGGGTATGGAGGGTCACAGGCCCTCCTCTCCAGATTTCTGTCAGGGTACGCACCAGAAGGTGGAAAGCAGCAATTTTTCAGCAGTGTGTGAGGGAAAGGATGGGAGCTGCTTCCAACCAAAGGAGGATGGAGGTAGGATGACTTGGCTTGTTATTCCAAAGCTCATCTCTTCCTTCCCACCCACCCCTTGCTCCTCTGACCTACAAGCAACTTGTCCCTTCCTGCCTGCATACTGTAGAAAGGCAGTTAACACCTCCACTTAGCAACCTCCTGGCCTCTAGCTACAGTGTGAGCAGGAAGAGCTTAAACCCCAAAGATGCATTGAATACCAGGGCCCAGGAAACCTGTGTGCAGGGGCTTCAGAAAACCCATCCAGAGAGGTGGTTCAGCAGCGGAGGGGGCCTAGGGGTCACCACAGACCTGCACTCCCTGGGGGCAGGACCTGGGGTGGGAGGGGGCAACATGTGAAGAGGGAGCTAAGTGCCTGTGCCTGCAAGGTTGTGGTGCAAAGAGGCTGGAAACAACTTCCTCCCAGCCACTCCAGAGCTTAGCTGAGAGACAGAGAATCTTCTCCAGGCCAGCACTGTGTGGGGCTTTGGCACATGCAGGGCTCAGCCCCTCTTGGGTGTCAGCCCAGTCTGAGACAGTGGGAGAAGGAAGGAGCCTGCCAGCCAGGCTGTTGGTGAGCTAAATGATCTGACAGGTGGCTGGTCTCCGCACAGTGCCAGGAGGAGAACTCTGAAGCAGGACTGGGGAGGGAGGGGGTGAACTGGCACAGCAGGGGGAGAATGGTAAGAGGGGAAGCAAGGAAATGGACAATGTGTGGGCAGCAGAGAACACATAACCAGCCACCACCTGCCTGCACTAATCAGACACCACAACAAGCAGCCAGTGCCGGCTGGAAATGGGGTGGGCGGGGTGGGTGTGTGGAGCCTTCTGGACAGGAACTGGCACACAGCAGGGACTACACTGACAGAGCAAGATGGGGAGCAGCTGTTCCTGCATGCTGCTGCTTACTCCAGTTACCAGCCTTACACTCTCATCCTCACTGTTAGCAACTGGACCCCCTCACTCTCCACTGGTTGGCTGGCACCTGGTGAGCAAGGATCCGGACAGCAGTAGAACTCACCAGTATTGACAGTAGAGGAGAGACAGAAAATATGGGACAATTTGCCCCTTAAAAAAAAAAAAAAAAGTAGACACCCACAGAAAGGCTTAAATACAGGACTTTAAAAATGGGACATCTGATCATCTTATATAAAGTTGAATTTCTAAATAGGCCTCTAAAACATACTGGCAAATCTTCCTTGTATGCCACTTTGCACGAGCAGGTGCACACTTGCAAATTTCAGATAACTACTCTTGTTTGTGTTTTCATGTGCAAACACACCATTATGTTAACAAATGTGGGGTTTGTCATCACAATTGGGAGCACATGGAAAATGCTTAGAAGTGGTTTTAAAGGGTTATTGAGAGAAAAATACTGGGAAAATGTCAAGGGAGCTGCCTCTGAAAACATGAACTAAAATTATTATAAAAGACTTTGACTATTAACAGTGCCTTACTGTTGCATTTTCTATCTGAATTTTTTCTCCCGGGCTGATTTTTCTGTTGTGTATCTGTAACTCTTCATTCATCTAAGAACAGCATTTCAAAGAGCAAATCATGCTGGTTCTCTTCTGTGTTGCTAACTCTTACTAGCCACAAATAACAGAAGTTGACCATTTTGGCGGTTCTATGAGCAGAAATTCTTATGAAGATGTATAGACAGAACAAAATCTGGTCCCAAAATACTATGATAGATCTTCATTCCAAAAAGGGTCACTTACAAACAGACATATGTAGCCTCTGGGCCAATAGGGTGAAGTTTACTGGTTTTTGGAACTACACCTGTCCAATAAAAAAGGAAGCTGGAATAGCGATGAAGATACAGATTACCTCCTACATCCTAATATATTGCAGGCTATCAGGATGTGCCACAATCCCAGCTCAGCACAATGCTGTGTAATATGCATGTGAGAGAACTCCCAAGTTTGCTTGGATGGTATGCCTGGCATCCAACAGTCTTGTTCCAAAATAGTCATTCAAATTAAATCAGATTCCAGAATACTTTTAACTACTCTGAGCAAAACATTACTGACATGGGCAAAAATAGACTATAACATCCTTCAATCAGTTCCTTACTGGATGTTTTAAATGCTAGGAACAGTTCCAGAAGGGAGGGCTTTAGTTATGTGTGAATAAAATGCCTGAGCTGTAAATAACAGCATAGATCAGAGCCTGAAGTTCATGCTTTCTGAATAACATTTGACAAGACTTTAAAAACCCATTTAAACTAAGTTGTTAAAAATGGGCTTCCTTATCTCCTCTTGCATGAAGGGAAACTGTCAGACAGGATGCTTAATCAAAATCAGTTTGCTAGCTGTGCATCCTATCTTTAATTGTGCACTATAATTTGTAGATCGCTCTGTGATTTACTGACATGGAACTGCCTGTCCCTGGCTTTCTCCATGATTTGCACATGTAGCACCAGGAAACTGAACCTACTCCAAACAGACCTATCTGGCCTCTGATCTATAACCAGCATTTATGGTTATGTTCTTGCCAAGACTGCAAGATGTTAGCAGTAACAATCCAACAATCTGTAAACTAGGCTAGCTATTGTTTGAGATGGGAGGAAACAACTTTATTTTCCAAGTTAAAAAATCACACTGGCCTAAGGAACCAGTGTGGGGGGAAGGACTTTCACATGTCTGTTCAGGTGGCCTTTAGGAGCCCACCTCTTTCCAAAAGGAATATGGTGCCTCTCTACTATTGAAAATCCTTCCCTTCCCCCACCTCCCTAAAGACAGGTTTCTAAGATTTCCTAGAAGAGGATACAGACTGTTCAGAATGTGGACACCGACTGTTATAACTCATCTTAAGAAATCCAATCTTGAACATTTCATTTATTTTCAGGCTCTAAGAACTAGATTTAAGCAAATCAATTAGGATGCCATGTATTTCATGTAAATGACACTATGCACAAACTTGAAGAATTATGGCAGCATTTCATTGACCTGGATTTGAAGGGAACTCAGTAGGTAGAAGAAATAATCTGGGCTGGCGGGTGAGCAGATAAGCACCTGTACCCACTCCATCTGCTATTAGATGTTACAATTATTTTAAAAGCCCTGAATTGTCCGTGCCCCTGCTGAAAGGCTACCTCTTGACCTCTGCCTCGTTCTTCTTGTTGTTGTTCATCTTTCAAGTAGTGATGCTAAGAGAGTTAAAGGAGCAACTGGTTTTTCCATTCACTGCCAATTCCAAACATTAAAAATCTGTTTGGGTCAAACCAAAATCCAAACTTCTGGAAAACGTTGGTAAATCAAAGCATTGACAGATCTATTTAGAAGTGTTTTTCTTGACCTGAAATGTTTAGTTTCCAGGGAATTTTTAAAATAAAAGCAAAGGAAATAAAGGGCTATATTTCCTAATGTCTAGAAAAGAGGTGCTGCCATCTATCTTTTCAATCTATATCCCAGTGTTTAGGATGCTTACTGGGCTTGTGGGAGCCCCAGCTCAACTATTTGCCCAAAAAACTTCCTGGCTCTAGTTGCCAAAGAATATGGCACACTTCAAAATGTAAAATAAGAAATATTTCCTACCCTAAAGAGTTTGCAGTCTAAGTTGAGACTAACTTAGACCCTGGACAACTAGGGACAAGAGAGTATAGGAACATTACTGGTAGGAAACAAAAAAATCGAAGATGCTTGCTGGAAGAATCTGTTTCTAATGTGGGATTCAGAGACTAATAGTTTGGTAGAAAAGAACAGTGAATCTGTTAAGAGTTGAGGACAATATGGAGAATCAAGAGGAAAATGTGGGTGGGACAAGCAGGCAATAATTTACAAAAGAAAAAGGAGTGAGAGGATGTGACTGAGAGCAGAGATATGTTGGGTCTTAAATCTGAGGATAAAGAATCTGAATTTCATCTGGCAATATAGGAAGGGAAGAGATATAGAGAGGATGGACCAAATGCCAGGAAGCAGATGGATTGCAGTAATCAAGGAAAATGGTTGTTTAGGGTATGTCTACACTACAGAGTTTTGTTGGAAAAACGACCATTTTTCGGACGAAACATGAGTTACGGCCATGCTGCAATTGCATTCTTCCAAATGTAAATTGAAAGAGCAGAGGGGTTTTTCCGGCATTGGTAATCCTCTTTCTACAAGGAAAAAGTCTTTTTCTGAAAGAGGAGGAAAGCGAAAGAAGAGGAAAGAGGAAAAAACACAGGTGCCCAGGTGGCCACTCTGTCCATAGTAATCACAGCTTAGATGTGAGATAGTGTCCGTTCAATGAGCTTTTGTGTGTGGACACTCCCTTTCAGAAGAAGTATTTTCGGAAGATCTCTTCTGAAAAAAGATTCTTCCAAAAGAAGATTGCAGTGTAGACATAGCCTTAGGGTGGAAGAAGATCTTTAGTAGTGTGTACAAAAGAGAAAAGGGCAGATCTGGGTCTCTTCTTCATGAAGAAGCAAAACAGTAAGGGTACGTCTAGACTACAGGGTTTTGTCGACGGAAGTTTTGTCGACAGATACTGTCGATAAAACTTCTGTCGACATAGAGCGTCTAGACACATTGGGTACATCTAGACTACAGGCTTTTGTCGACAGAAGTTTTGTCGACAGATAGTCGACAAAGCTTCTGTCGACAAAGAGCGTCTAGACTACATTCAGTTCTGTCAACAAAGCAAGCTGCTTTGTCGACATGGCAGTGTGGACGCAAAGGACAGTTTAGATGCAATAATGTCTTCTGTCGACAGAACTCTGTCGACAAAAGGCGTTATTCCTCGTAAAATGAGGTTTACCAGCATCGACAAAACTGCTGAGTTCTGTCAACGTTATGTCGACTTTTGTCGACAAAACCCTGTAGTCTAGACACACCCATTCAGTTTTGTCGACAAAGCAAACTGCTTTGTCGACAAAACCCTGTAGTCTAGACACAACCCTACAGGCAATAACACCTTCTGTCGACAGAACTCTGTCAACAAAAGGTGTTATGCCTCGTAAAATGAGGTTTACCAGCGTCGACAAAACTGCTGAGTTCTGTCGACATTATGTCGACAGAACTCAGCGGTAGTGTAGACGCAGGTATAGTTTTGTTGACAAAAGTCCACTTTTGTCGACAAAACTCTGTAGTCTAGACACACCCTAGGATTTCATGAAGGTCAGGGGAGTAAGGGGCTGAGTGTGGCACTGAAGCAGAGACTGGAAAGATAGTGGAAGTATCAATGGTTATTTTGGCAGCAGGGGGTACAGAGGAGTTGGGGGAATGAGGAACAGGTCTGGTTTGAGATGGTGACGGCACAGTGTGGAAGATGACAGAGACAGCTGCAGGTGGAAGATTGGACTGAGAAAGATTCCACCCTGAACAAAAGATTGTGGCAGAAATGATAGAATGGCTATTTTTGGATGACATGCTGTACAGATCTGGAAACTCAGGGCAAAATCTTAAGGAATTCCAACAATGAAGCTATAAGTGGAGCTAATTCAGGTAAAATATTGTTGCTGGTTACTGGAACTGAACAAGCAGAACAAGAGAACTGTCTCAATGGAGGGCTTCCACCACTGGTATTTACTTCGCCTCTCAGCCCTGGTCTACACGAGGGAGTTATTTTGGCATAACCCCCCCTTATTTTGAAATAACCAGGAGAGCACCCACACTACCAAGCCTGAAAATAACGATTTCAAAATCAGCGTTATTCCTCATGAAAAGCAGGAGTTTACCTTTTGAAATAAGAAGCCTGTTATTTTGCAACACTAACGCCTGCTTTCCATGAGGAATAACGCTGAGTTTGAAATTGTTATTTTGAAATAGCGGTGGTGTAAATTCTTAGCTGCTGCTATTTTTAATTAATTGGCCTCCAGAGGCCTCTCACAGCTGCACTTGTGGCCATTCAGACCACACCCCTGACAACTCCAATGCTCCCCTTCTCCTGCAGCGCTTAAAGCTGAGGCAGAAGGGAAAGTGCTTGTGGCACAAGAAGAGTTTTGCCAGCCCCATGCCACACAACACTCATGAGCCATAGCCAATCCCAGCGCTCCCTCTGCACCCGCACGGCTGCCAGCACTCCCTCAGCACCCTCTGAAGCCCATGGTCAGGGACAAGAGAAGGCACCAGCCTAGACTGTCCCATGGTCCCATGGTCAGGGACAAGAGAAGGCACCAGCCTGGACTGGCAAGGAGATCCTGGTCTGGGAGAAGGAGATCAACATCTAGGATCTCTGCACCAAGATGAGGAATACAGATGTCCAGTCTGGCCAAGAAGAGACATATGCAGACCTTCGATGAGGTCTGCATGAAAATAAAGGAATTGCAGCAGGTCTACAGTAAGGCCAGGGAGCAAGTTGTGAGGGGCTGTGTGCTCCTCGCTCAGCTTTCTTGGCCTGGGAGTTGCACATGTCTGCACATGGAGCACCAGTGTGGAGCACTCAGACCCACGTCATTCTTACACAGGAACCTCTTGCTCCTTCTCACGAGGTTCCTCAACAGTCTGCCTTACTCCGGCCTCCGTGGTGGGACACTCTCCTATGACAAGCCACCACTAAGGAGGCTGGGGTCATGGAAACACACAGCAGTGCCGCACATGGCATAGGCTCATGCCCACACTCTCAGGCAGCATCTGCTCCTGGTCAAGTGTGTTGATGAGAGGAGACCGATTCCCTGCCCAAAAGGTTTTTTTATTTGGTCTGAAAGGGAGAGGGGAAGGTGGGAAGAGTGGGCAGGGGAATGGAGGGGTGGGGGAGGACAGGCATACAGGGGCAATGGATAGACCCCTTATGGAGAGGCCTGGGAAACAGTTTCACAGGTGGCCTTGGCTGAAACTCTCCCTCAAGGCCTCCTGGATGAACTCAGCTTGCTGATGAGCTCTCCAGATGGCACTGGTGTCCAGCTACTTGTAAGACCTGGGCAGACGATCAGTCTTTGCCCCCCACCCTGGTAGGAAAGTCTTCACTTTCCCTCACATAAGTTGTGGAACACACAGCAGGCCACCATCATGTAGGGGATGTTGCGCCCGGTGAGGTCCAGGCAGGTGAGAAGACACTGGAACCTCCCCTTTGGGCAGCTAAAGGCACCCTCCACCACCATGCAGCACCATCTGAGACTGGCATTGAAGTGCTCCGTGGTGGGGTCCAGGCTGCCAGTGTAGGGCTTCATCAACAAGGGGAGCAAGGGGTAGGCTGTGCTGCCCAGGCTACACATGGGCATGTCTACCTCCCCTGTTGGGGGAAAAAGTGCCATCAAGCATATGTCTCAGCTAACCTCAGCAAGCAGCCACAGGAAGCGCCCACTCTCCTGAGGCCCTCCCCTGAGTGCATCTAGGAGTTTTAAATCTGATGCAGGCTCCAATTAGCTGGTTTTACATAATTCTGCACTATTTCAATGCTGCCTTGTAGTGTGGATGCACTATTTCGATTTTGTTATTTCTGGAGTTATTATTTTGAAATAATTTCCTAGTGTGGACATGCCCTCCGAGTTTAGTGATCTTCCGAGAATGATGCAAGATGTGGTTTTTTGGGTTGGTCTTTGTGTAGATTTCCTTTTCCTCTGATGATTTCTGATATGCTTCTGGTGGCAGCCGGCAGTGACAGTTGTTTGACAGAGCAGTAGGTCTTTAAACTGCACACTGGGTAGCTGTGAATAATTTCTGATGTAACTTTTGCAAACTGTTATGGTATTAAGCACTTTTTGAAAGGACACTAAATAAGCTTGTACAATTCCCTTGTACAGCATATGCCAACCTTTCTGCTTCTGAACACTTGACCTGGGACTAAAAATATCTAATTTATAGATGACAGTGTGGAAAAAGTCTGAATATTGAAATGACTACATATAATACATAGAAACAATTTAAATAAAAATAAAACATGGCAACCTGAAACCTTCTTTATGAGGCAGTAGTCTGGGAGTTGATTCTATACTCCCTGTACTGCAGAGGAAAACTACCAATATTTTAGTCAAGCAACATCATTTTCACTGCCTCCTGAAATGAAACTGGGATGCCCTTTGTTACATAACTAGTTTGGAGGTATATGCTCATTTTGAATAAACCTACTCTCTCACCCAGACTTGTACTAGATATCTTAGTCTTTTGTTACCCTTCTAAAGGTAGCATATAGAGTAATATTAGGAATCATAAAATTACCGGAAAGATAAATCATAGTGATTTTGGCACATGAAGGCTATGTCTAGACTGGCATGATTTTCCGGAAATGCTTTTAAAGGAAAAGTTTTCTGATAAAAGCATTTTCGGAAAAGCGCGTCTAGATTGGCAGGACGCTTTTCCACAAAAGCACTTTTTGTGGAAAAGCGTCAGTGGCCAATCTAGATGCGCTTTTCCTCAAAAAAGCCCCGATCGCCATTTTTGCGATCGGGGCTTTTTTGCGGAAAACAAATCTCTGCTGTCTACACTGGCCCTTTTGCGCAAAAGTTTTTTGGAAAAAGACTTTTGCCCGAATGGGAGCAGCATAGTATTTCCGGAAAAGCACTGACAATCTTACATGAGATCGTCAGTGCTTTTGCGGAAATTCAAGCAGCCAGTGTAGACAGCTGGCAAGTTTTTCCGGAAAAGCGGCTGCTTTTCCGGAAAAAGTGGCCAGTCTAGAAACAGCTGAACTGTTGTGAATTAGAGTAGGGGGCAGGATCTTTATTTATTTTTAAATAATGTAGCAGGAGTCTGCTTGCTGCTAGTTAGTGCCAAACTGTTACCCCGGCCTTAAGGTGGGACTGCATCTTCTTCTCACAATGAACTTTAGAGGTGTGATTTTCAGCTCATATTTGTGCTAACACTTAAAATAGTAACTGCAGTACTATGGGCAGCATCAGCAGCACTTTGCTAAGAGCATTGAGAACAAACCGAGCTGAATCCTCTGGGTACATAGTCAGGGCTAGTAGCATGTGCTGTGCCACTGTTGTCCATGCGGCCATGGCTATGCTACTGTCTTTAGTGTGCTAGCTCAGGTGAGAGCTAGCCCAGGTATGTCTATCCCAGCTGGGAATCACACCCCTCAATTGTAGTGTAGACATAGCCAAAGGAGCAGCCAAACAGTGCTTGTAGTCCCCAACATCACCCCCTCAACCACTGGTCTGGGGTCTCCTTCCCTCTGGATTCTTGCTGCCTCGTACATGAAGTGCAAGTTCTTATTTAGCCATGCATATGGGCTCCTCCTTCACTTCAGACTCCCATTACCTGCCTCTTTAGCAGCTCATGTATTTCTTTTTCAAATGGCCATCCCATCAGAAGAGAGCTAGCAACAGCAAGCAGGGCTGATGAGACTTTCTCCTAGCTTTCTAGTCAACCAGAGCTCAGGGAGAGGGTAAGATGAGAGATCAGCGTATTCTGTTTCACCTGCTGTGGCCAATCTGGGCTCCAGTTTCATGGCCAGCCTTCCACTGCTAATGTGTACACATGCTCCATAATGGTTTGTTCAGCTGAGAGTTTCAAGTTATGTAACCACTACAGCAGCTTACCAGTATAATATCAAGACCACTGGCTCCTGGAGCAATTGTAATTAATATACCTTTCATTCATGATAAAGGAGGTTAATTCTGGGTATTTTGGTATAGACTTGAATAGGAAATGGTGAATGTCCTTTGGCCTTTAAAACATAGATCGTAGCAGATGTAATCCATCAACTTTATTTGTCCTCCCCATCCTCTGAAATACTGAAGCATTAAATAGCAACAGTATTGTAAATAAATGACCAATGGCACACTGACCAATATGTACAGCAAGAGTGGTAAAAGTTTAGCAAGCAGAGGTATCCTAGTGTTGCATGAAATCATGGTTGGGGATGCCAGTCTTTCTAGAGTGGAATAGAACCAACAAGCTTTATTATTTAATTTCTTCCTCCCTGACTGAATTTCTCTCAGATTATGAAACTTGAGCCAATATTTTCACATTTATATTTAGTGCAGAAATAAACTCTTAGGCTGTGTCTAGACTGGCAAGTTTTTCCGCAAAAGCGGCTGCTTTTGGGAAAAACTTGCCAGCTGTCTACACTGGCCGCTTTAAATTTGCGCAAGAACACTGATGATTTAATGTAAGATTGTCAGTGTTCTTCCGCAAATAGACTCATAGACTCATAGGGTATATCTAGACTACAGGCTTTTGTCGACAGAAGTTTTGTCGACAGATACTGTCGACAAAGCTTCTGTCAACAAAGAGCGTCTAGACTATATTCAGTTCTGTTGACAAAGCAAGCCGCTTTGTCGACATAATAGTGTACATCCAAAGGACAGATTAGATGAAATAACACCTTCTATTGACAGAACTCTGTCGACAAAATGTGTTATTCCTCGTTATGTCAACAGAACTCAGCGGCAGTATAGTTTTGTTGACAAAATTCCACTTTTGTTGACAGAACCCTGTAGTCTAGACACACCCATATACAGAATGGGAAGCAACTGTCCAGAAGGAGTACTGAAGGAAGGGATCTAGAGGTCATAGTAGACCACAAGCTAAATATGGCTATGTCTACACTACAGAGTTTTTGTGCAAAAACGCCTCTTTTTGCGCAAAAATCCACGGAGTGTCCATGCCCTAAGCCCATTTTTGTGCAAATAAATTTACAGTAAATCAAAAGAACAGAGGGTTTTTTACGGTGCAGGTATTTCTCTTTCTGTGAAAAATAACTCCTTTTTGCACAAGAGTTCTTGCACAAAAAGTTGTGTGTGGACAGGTTTTTTGCACAAAAAGAGCCAATTGAAAAAAGCACAGGTGCTCTCGTGGCCATTCTGTGAATAGCAATCAGAGCTTTCTTTCAAGAGAGAAAGAGAGCATTCATGCAGTCTGGATGCTCTCTTGCGCAAAAGTGCATCGCTTTTGCAATGTGCTTTTGTAGTGTGGACACACTCTTCCGCAGAAAGCTTCTTGCACAACAAGCCTGCAGTGTAGTCGAAGCCTATGAGTCAACATGTTGCAAAAAAAGCAAACATGATTATGGGATGCATTAACAGGAGTGTTGTGAGGAAGACACAAGAAGTGATTCTTCCACTTTACTCTGCTCTGATTAGGCCTCAATTGGAATATTGTGTCCAGTTCTGGACACCACATTTCAAGAAAGATGTGGAGAAATTTGAGAAGGTCCAGAGAAGCAGCGGGGGATTTGGGGCAGGGCGAGCGGAGCGGCTGTCCCGGGCCCCGCGCTTGCAGAAGCCCCGCGCATGCACCGTGGTGCCACGGCACATGTGCCGTGTCAAAGGGGGGGGGAGCAAAATAGTGTTGCCCGGGGCAAAATTGTGTTGCCCAGGGCCCCGAGGCACTGCCCGGGGCCCCACGGCACTCTCATCTGCCCCTGCAGAGAAGAGTAACAAAAATGGTTAAAAGTCTAGAAAACATGACCTATGAAGGAAGACTGAAAGAATTGTGTTTCTTTAGTTTGGAAAAGAGAAGACCGAGAGGGGACATGATAGTGGTTTTCAGGTATCTAAAAGGGTGTCACAGGGAGGAGGGGGGAAAATTGTTCTCCTTAGCTTTTGAGGATAGGACAAGAAGCAACGGGCTTAAACTGCAGCAAGGGAGGTTTAGGTTGGACATTAGGGAAAACTTCCTAACTGACAGGGTGGTTAAACAGTGGAATAAATTTCCTTGGGAGGTTATGGAATCTCCATCACTGGAGATATTTAAGAGCAGGTTAGACAGACATCTATTAGGGATGATATAAACTGTTCTTGATCCTGCCATGAGGGCAGGGGAATGAACTTGATGATATCTCAATGTCACTTCCAGTTCTAGTATTCTATTATTCCATGAAGTCAGAGGAATCCTTCTACACAAAGAACAGTTAAGAGGGAATGGATTTCTTCACAGAAAGAGATTGGTGTGGTCTGGGACAGGACTAGGACTTCTTTTGCCAGCTCTGATACTGAGATATCCTGTCTTTGATTAAATTGCTTAACCTCTCACTTCAATTTCTCCACTATAGTTCCTGTCTCCTGCCAGCTCTTAAAGCTGCAAGAACTTGCAGCTCCTGCAGGAGAGCTCCAGTGGGAGGGGAAATTGACAGCAGGGAGAGAATTCAGCTCCATATGAGAGCACAAATAAGCACAAGCAGCACACTGATAGAATTGTTAACCTCCCCCCACTAGCACTAGCGAACATTTAAAAATGGCGGCGCCCGGCTTTATGCAAATGAAGCCCGGGAAATTCAAATCCCAGGCTTCATTTGCAACTCCGGTTGCCTACATTACCACCCTAGTTCAAACTAGGGTGGTAGTGTAGACATACCCTGAGGCTCCTGACATGACTGAAATATAAATATTAAATGTGTATTCCCTCTTGTCCTCTGCACATACTCAGCTCCACCCTGGCCTAGTAAGCACCCGGAGCAGGGTATTAACTTTAAACTTTGTCAACTTATGTGTACAGTACAGAATTCAGTGGCCTAAAAATCCTAGGGATACTCTGGCAGTGCTGGAATTTACCAATAGTCCTTGCAAATGCTCTTCAGGGCCAGAGGAGTGAAGGATTCATGGAACTCTAAGGATCTACTGGGGCGGGGAGAGGGGTTAGGGTTAGGGTTAGGGAGGGTGGTTTAAGATGTTGCAGAAAGCCCTGATGTCCAGCAGACAGCTCCTGACAAATTAAAAACCTTGTCATTGGGATGCAGGGAGAGCCTGTTTTGCTGGATAATGGTGATAAAATGAACTAAGCATAATCTCTTGTTTTAGGCTAGGGCTGTCCTACATGTTGATACACCAAGGCTATGTCTACATTACATGCTTCTTCTGCAAGAAGACTTTTGCACAAGAGGTTTTGTGCAAAAACTTCTTGCGCAAGAGCTCGTCCACACCTCAAAGCACATCGCAAAAGCCGTGTGCTTTGGTGCAAAAGAGCGTCCACACTGCATGGATGCTCTTGCACAAGAAAGCTCTGATGGCCATTCACAGAATGGCCATCAGGGCACCTTTGCTTTTTCTGATTGGAGCATCCACACTTGACTTCTTGAGCAATAGCTGTAGCGCTAAAAGCAGTTATGCCTCAGAAAAGGAGGCTTACCTATGGCGGAAAAAGCCCTCTATTTTGCCATTTAACTGCCCATTTAATTGTGCAAGAGTTCATTTGAGGTGTTAATTGTGTAAGAACTCATTTGAGGTGTTCTTTGCACAAGAGCTCAACCAGCTGTTTTTGCACAAAAACCTTGTAGTGTAGACATAGCCCTAGGGATATCCCTGCTCCCTAAAATTCTCTTAATCTTGGCTCCATTTTGCAGCTGGAGACACTGAGCCTAATGCTGCTCCTGTTTGCAATGGGAATTCAGCTGAAGATTTGACATCTGATTGGGCCCACTGTGGCACTTAAAATAGTGAAATGCAGATAGATTATCAGTCCACAAAGCAAGATGAACTGGGAATATGCACATGCAGAATACTGGATGTTAGCGCCTTCTAACAGAATAGAGATGGAAAAGTCGATTTTCTATGGCTGTCTAGGAAGTCAGGCTTGATAGTGGCACCATCACTGAATTTTTACCTGGTGCCTCTTACTGTGAAATGATGGGTAAGTCCATTTGGAGAGCCAGAATTTCACAAGAGCTCAGTGTCAAGCTTTTGCGGTCTCACTACTCGACATGCACCCATTGAGCCAAGCAATTTTGGAAATGTGGTTCCAGTTGTGGATTCTGAGCCCTCTTCAAAATAATTGCCAATGGTTAGAGATGTTCACATGCTACAACAGTGGGAGCCGCAGAAATATATTGATGGAATACAAAATCTATGGAAAACTTTAAACAGTACATGTGTATTCCCCTCAGTGCAGTCAATGCACAAATATATTGGAATGTTTTTACAAACCAGGACACATTCAGCTAGTAGAACCATGGCTCATGTCTGCACCATCAGCTGGAGCTCCTTCTTCTTGGCCCTGATATCACTCAAAAAATACAGTATTTGCTGGAAGAAGACAGCCCAGCTATTTAAAAAACAAATATTTGGCACCTGCAGTCTCAGTATTGCTCATCTACAACCATGCTGGCTTTTAACTCTCTCTTTTTATTAAACTATCAAATGGGAGTTTTTATTGCTCCCAATAGGGCTTTTCTAATAAAAAGTTGATGTTAAAAGCCACTGTGGGTATTGAAAATTGCAGCTGTGCTTGCTCTTGGATTGAATGGGAAAAAACTTCAGCATTCAGAACCCACATCTGCAGTTTCAGATCAGAAGGAGATGAGAGAAGAAGCCGGGAGAAAATTGCAATAGCAAACGAGAATGGTGAGAACAGGAAGAAGTGGGAGAGAAATATTTGTGGAGTGCTAATTACAAAATGAAAACCCTTCCAGATGTACAAGCTGTCACAAAACACATGAGCCTTAACCTTGTGATTATCAATTTTAAAATTACTGCAATAATTAGGAAGGCTGGTTACAAACTCCTTCCCATAGCTGCTACGTCTACACTGGCATTATTTTCTGAAAATGCTTTTAATGGAAAAGTTTTCCGTTAAAAGCATTTTCAGAAAAGCACGTCTAGATTGCCAGGATGCTTTTCCGCAAAAGCACTTTTTGCGGAAAAGCGTCCGTGGCCAATCTAGACGCACTTTTCCGCAAAAAAGCCCCAATCACCATTTTCGCAATCGGGGCTTTTTTGCGGAAAACACTACTGTGTTGTTTACACTGGCCCTTTTGCGCAAAAGTCTTTCGGAAAAAGACTTTTGCCCAGACGGGAGCAGCATAGTATTTCCAGGAAAGCACTGACGATCTTACATGAGATTGTCAGTGCTTTTCCGGAAATTCAAGCGGCCAGTGTAGACAGCTGGCAAGTTTTTCCGTAAAATCATCTGATTTTACGGAAAAACTTGCCAGTCTAGACACAGCCAAGCTGTTTTTTTGTCTATTACTGTAAAACCTGGTACTGTATAATTCTCTGGGCCTCCGTGACTCAAGAAGCTTCAGTTTTCCCATTATTAATCTGGTGGGTAAATTATCTTTTTCCCATTACAATTCCTACAGAAACTTTTTTCAAAAGATTTTAGAAACCTTTCTTTTCAGATTTTTCAAAATGTTTTTCTTTGTTTTTTGCAGAGCCGTGGGAATCTATAGAATCCTTGCTCTTTTACTGCTAGTAGCTTCTGCAGCTTCCTGGGAAATAAAGGCTGCGAGCCTGGGATGGAGGGGGAATCTCTCCCTCTTTCTCTGGCTCAGCCTGGGCTAATAGGGGCCCTCTCCCTCCCTGCTGGCCTGGCTTGGGGCAGGAGGGACTCTTTCCCTCCTTGCTAGCCCCTCCCAGGGTGGGGGACTCTCTCCCTCCTTCCTGGCCCTCCTGGGGCAAGAGAGCTCTCGCTTTCCCTCTCCCCTCCTGGGTCAGGAGGGGCTGGCAGGGGCTCTCTCTCCCTCCTCCAGTCCCTTTTGGGGGCAGGATGAGCTGGCAGGGGCTGTCTGCTGGGCAAGGAGGACCCACTTACCTGGTCTGCTGGTAGGCAGGACAGAAGAGCCATTGTTCTGATCTACACTAGGGAGTTATTTTGAAATAACTGGCCAGCAGACCAGGTAAGTGGGTCCTCCTTGCCCTTCTTTCAAAATAACAAGTGGAGCGTCCACACTAACAAGCCCATTATTTCAAAATACTTTCTAGTGCAGACATGCCCTTAGCAGCCTCCAGTGGACACTCAGTGGGATAGCTCTCCTCTGCAGGCTCACTGGCCCCAGCGGCTACTCTCAGTATCACATCCCTCCAAACAGCACCCCGGCCTCCTGACACAACCAAACCCTGACCTTGCTTTATGTTGGGAGACAAGGACCCTGCCTACCAAATATGGTGGTCCTAGCTCTTTCTGTTTAGGAGGAGTTCTTGAACAGACAGACTTGCAGACAGACAGGCAGACAGATGCACTCTAAAATAGGGTATGTCTACACTAACCACCCTAGTTCAAACTAGGGTGGCTAATGCAGTCATTTGAACTTGCAAATGAAGCCCAGGATTTAAATATCCTGGGCTTTATATGTATGTTCCTGGGCGCCGCCATTTTTAAATGCCACGTAGTTCAAATTACCTGCTACACGCGACATGGGCTAGGTAGTTTGAATTAAAGCTCCTAATTCAAACTACCGTTACTCTTCTTGCAATGAGGAATAATGGTAGTTTGAATTAGGAGCTTTAATTCGAACTACCTAGCCCGTGTCGCATGTAGCCACGGGCAGGTAGTTCGAACTACGGGGCATTTAAAAATGGCGGCGCCCAGGAACATGCAAATAAAACCCGGGATATTTAAATCCCGGGCTTCATTTGCAAGTTTGAATGACTACATTAGCCAACCTAGTTTGAACTAGGGTGGCTAGTGTAGACATACCCTATATATAGACAGACAGACAGATAGATAGATTCAGGTTTCTCCATTTATAGTTAGACTGTGATCTGTTGTGGCAGACTTTCTTTTGAAGTAGGCTAGTTGTGTGAGTGTAGACTTTGTGTGTGTAAACTTCATCAGGTATTATTCAGTGTGAATGGAAATTCCGCACTGTCTATTTGCACAGTGCCTAACAAAATGGGATCTGGCCAATACCATAATAAAAATAAATCTCTCAGGGTATGTCTACACTACCCCGCTAGTTCGAACTAGCGGGGGTAATGTAGTCATCCACAATTGCAAATGAAGCCCGGGATTTGAATTTCCCGGGCTTCATTTGCATGAAGCCGGCCGGCGCCATTTTTAAATGCCGGCTAGTTCGTAGAATGAGTACAGCTAGTTCAGATTAGGAAGCCTAATCTGAACTAGCTACTCCGTGCCGCGTGTAGCCGCGCGGCACGGGGTTCGAACTAGCCGGCATTTAAAAATGGCGCTGGCCGGCTTCATGGAAATGAAGCCCGGGAAATTCAAATTCCGGGCTTCATTTGCAATTGCGGATGACTACATTACCCCCGCTAGTTCGAACTAGCGGGGTAGTGTAGACATACCCTCATATGTGGAAGTTACAGTGATACATTCCAGAGCCATGTAATAAACATAGTATCCACCTAAACTGTTCTCTGTCTACTAATAGGGGTGGCAGGTTTGTATAATTTTTGGTGGTGCCCCATTAGCCACACCCCCTGAACTCTGTTAACCTCTCCCTGACCCCTATTAGCCACACCCTTGTCCCCCATTAACCAGTCCTCTGGAGGTAAAACGCTCGGGGCAAGATGGACACATGACCAGAAGTAAAAGGTGTCATGTCACCCCTCTCAAAGGACTTTTCCCACCATCTTCCTACCAACAGGGATTAGTATGGTTCCCAACAAACCCCCCTCATGCAACTATCCTCCAATTGCATTAACCCAATGTGTGCGACATTAACTCAGGGGCAGAGAGGCTGGGGGAAGTGTTCCCTCTAAGGCTATGTCTACACTTGTGGTTTCTTGCGCAAGTACAGCCATTCTTGCACAAGAACCCACAGAGCAGTCAGACTGCCCGCCTGCTCTTGCGCAAGGAAATTTACAGTACGGCATGGTAAGAGAGGGTGTCTTGCACAAGAGCTATGCTCTTTTCTAACAGGTGTAAGTTCTCTTGCGCAAGAGGGCAGTGTGGATGCTCAGCAGGGATTTCTTGCGCAAGAAACCCCTATGGCTAAAATGGCCATCAGAGCTTTCTTGCACAAGAGAGCGTCCACACTGCCATGGATGCTCTTGTGCAAAAGCACAGCTCGCACATGGCACTGTGGACGTGTTCTTGCACAAGACTTCTTGCACAAGAAACCTTGCACAAGATGTTCTTGTGCAAGAAGCAGCCAGTGTAGACATAGCATAAGAGTTTCCTCCCATGAGCAGAATGAATTTTGTGTTGTGCACCTGTTCTGAGTTCATGTGGCTTGTTTGGATGTGCCACTGTGGCACCCAAGTTATTAATAAATATTTTATAAACCTTTACTTTTTCTCTCTGCTGCCATGTCTCCTCCATTTGCTCCATCAACTCCCCTGCTGCCTACTGCCCCCCAACTCCTCACCCTCCTCTGCTGTCCTGACTCCTGCCCTTCTCATTGCCCTCAGCCCTCCTGAGACCTGCCCCCCTCCACCAGCCCTTCTCTCCTCCCTGTGCTCACTCCTCCAGTAGCCCCATTCTGATCATGAGCTACCCCTCCTCGTCCCCTCTCCTAACACCTCCCTCTACACACATGCCCTGCCTGTCTCCTCCGGTGCTGGTCCCTTCCCTGCAGGAGTCTGCCCTTCTGCTTCACCCCCAGAATCCCCTGGCACCTGCACCTTCCCTTACACCTGCACCCTCCTGGTGCCTCCCCCTTCCCATGCTGCCCCTGCCCCCTTTTCCCTCTTTTTCCCTGATGCCCACCCCCTCACCATTCTCTGTCCCCATTCCCCTCCTGCCCCTCTGTGCCCTCACACACGACTTGCTCCATCCCCACCTTTCTCATGCCCACCCCTTTTTTCCATCCTTCTCCCAGAACTTCCTCCTCCCCCCTCTAGCCCCCAATGCCCTTCCCCTCTCCTCTCCTCTCCCAGCATCACCCTGTCCCCCCTCCCACTGACACTTCCTCTCCTGCCCTTTTCCCCTTGGCATTTGTCTCTCTTCCATGCTGTCCCTTTGTGCCTTCCCCTTTCTTCCCCCTCCCCCTCCGCACAAGCCCCTTCCTCTACCCGTTTCCCCATATTTCCTCCTCCCCCTCCGCACAAGCCCCTTCCTCTCCCACCCCTTCCCCCTAGTTTTCCCCCTCCCCTACCTTCTGCCTTCCATTTTGCAGGGCTGGAGTCTGCGCTCCAAACCTGGAGCTACGTTAAGCAGCACAACGGGGTGCTGAGCAGTTTTAAAGTCCCAGGCCGTGACATCACGTCATGTTCAGGTGTCTCCCTGCTCACCTGGGAATGCTGCACATGGCAGCAGCAGCAGCTGGCAGTGAGGCCAGTGAGGGGGAGCTGCAGTGAAAGCTGTGCATGGCAGGGATGTTTCGGGGCTGGGGGAGGGGACGCTGTGGGGCTGGGGTGGGGAAACATGCAGGGGGGCTGGCAGGTGGGGTCTGGAGACTGCTCCAGGCAGAGCCGGGGGAGAGACCCAGCTCCAAATATTGCTGGAGCAGGGCCCCCGACTCTGAATACTGCTGGAGCATGGGCACCACGAGCCCATATAACTTGCCAACCATGTCTACTAATCCATCTCCCTGGAACTTGTTCAAACCTCTGAGCAATTTGAAAGAGATGACTCTTCTAAGAGGTAATGAATTCTTTTTTGATCACCTGTATTTATTGTTGTTTATACTGAGGTAGTGGCTGGAAAACCCAGTCTGTGATCAGGGTCCATTGTGCTAAAATCTTCAATGTGAAAACTACATTCTTGAGGCCCCACCCTTTCCCTGATGCCCCACCCTCCTCACTCCATCTCCCCCCTCTCTCTCTCTGACCTACTCTTTCCCACCTTCATTCACTTTCACCAGGCTGGGGCAGGTGGTTGGGGGTCAACCGGTGGTTGGGGGCCAGGGCCAAGAGTTTTGCAGTGTGGAAGGGGACCAAGGGGTTGCGGTGTAGGAGGGGGTTCAGATGAAAGCTCTGGGAGGGAATTGGGTGTAGAAGGGGACTCTGGGCTGGGTCAGAGTCTTGGGTGCAGGAGGGGGTAAAGGGAGCTGATTGGGGGGTTATGGCTGGTACAGGAGGTATAAGACGTAGGAAGGGATACAGGAGGGGGCATGGGATCCTGGCTCTGGGAAGGGGTTCAGGGTCAGGGAAGGAGCTTGGGGTGCAGGAGGGGTAAGGGTGCTGACTCCAGGAGGGGGCATAGGGTGCAGAAGTGCGCATCACTTACTTTGGGTGGCCCCAGCTCCCAGAAGGGGCCAACATGCCCCTATGGCTCCTGAGAAGGTACATGGCTCTGTGCACTGCCCCCTGTAACTCCCATTGGCCACAGTTTCCCGTTCTTGGCCAATGGGAGCTACAGGAGGCAGGGCTTGCAGGCAGGGGTGGTATGCAGAGATATCTGCTCCTCCCCTACCTGGGGGGAGGGGGGGGTTGGGGCAGCAGGGAGAACCTAGAGCCTGCCTTAGTGACAGCACCGCTAAATTACTGGAGATCGCAATAACCAGGAGCCGCACTTTGGGCCAAGGGATCCGCCATTGGCTTGCAGGCCTTCCAGGGAAGTACAGTATGCTAGGGGCTGGATGGAGGTTACTGAGTCTCCACAAGTGTCCTCGAGTTTTCAGGAAGTAAAGATGCATCTTTAATTAAAGATTATGTCATGTGATGAAACCTCTGGCAATACATCCAACCAAAATTGGCAGTTGTAGGCTGGACACATTTAATAAAATGACTTTCCTTGCTCCGATCCATACAAGGATCTATAAACCTGTTCACATACATTTAAAGATTTCTGCAACCTCAGTCCTGGCAATGGAACCATTTTTATGTCCAAACTGAAGTCTACTGCCTAAAAAAACCCCAGACAAACCCCCAATCAATCAGAATATTGCTGAGAAGACTGTCAAGGGGGCACAGCATTTCATCCCCTAGTTGCTGTCAAAGACTGCCAGAGGCCCCAAGTAACCAAGGGTATGTCTAGACTACATGGCTCCATCAACGGAGCCATATAGATGAGTTTACTAGACATAGGAAAATGAAGTGGTGATTTAAATAATCGCCACTTCATTTACATCAAAATGGCCGGTGAGCTGTGCCGATCAGCTGTTTGGCAGCACAGCGCGGTAATCTAGATGCTCCGTGGTCGACAATGGAAGCCTTTGTCGACCGCTCCGGTAAACCTCATTCCACAAGGCATAATGGAGCGGTCAACAAAGGCTTCCGTTGTTGACCGTTGGGCATCCATACTAATGCACTGTGCCGCCAAACAGCTGATTGGCATAGCGCGGCAGCAATTTTGATATAAATGAAGCGGTGATTAAGGGTATGTCTACACTACCACCCTAGTTCGAACTAGGGTGGTAATGTAGGCAACCGGAGCTGCAAATGAAGCCTGGTATTTGAATTTCCCGGGCTTCATTTGCATAAAGCCAGGCGCCGCCATATTTAAATGTCCGCTAGTGTGGACTCCGTGCCGCGCCGGTACATGCGGCACAGACTAGGTAGTTCGGACGGCACGGAGTCCACACTAGCGGACATTTAAATATGGCGGCGCCCGGCTTTATGCAAATGAAGCCCGGGAAATTCAAATCCTGGGCTTCATTTGCAACTCCAGTTGCCTACATTACCACTCTAGTTTGAACTAGGGTGGTAGTGTAGACATACTCTATTTAAATCGCCGCTTCATTTTCCTTTGTCTAGTAAACTCATCTACATGGCTCTGTCGACGGAGCCAAGTAGTCTAGACATACCCCAAAAGTCCTATTTTATCAGATAATGGCTGCTCAGTAGCTTTTTTAAAGGGTTGGTCTTGGCTTTGTTCCTAAAGAACTGATATCCACACAAAACGCCCGCCTCCCCACCCTTGCAGTGCAATAATTCAATTCTAATTATTACTGGTGTCCTTCTTGGCAACCTTTCTAAAGGAGTTCCAGTCATGAACGAAGACCAGAGACCAGTTCTTGACAAATACTGTAAGGAAAACACACTATTGCTGCCCATGCTGGTGTTATCTAGTGGGCATATAGGCCTGATTTTCCTCTCATTAAGTGCTGTGTAGACGCTCCCTATTTTGAAATAAGCTCTTTCAAAATAAAGATACGCAACTGACATAGCTCAATTTGCATAGCTTATTTCGAGTTAAGCCCTGCAGTGTAGATGCACCCTTAGTTATTTTGAAATACTGCTAGTTATTTTAAAAATAACGCTGGTATGGAGATGTGCCCTGATTGATTCCCAGTAATACTATACTAAAACTTACATATTGTAAGAGTCATCTGGAGAACTGATCTCAGATCCTTCTCTGGACATAAGTGAAAATGACAATACTTAAATATTTTATTATTAGATTGCTAGTTGTTTTACCAAGATGGTCAGTATCACTA
Source organism: Pelodiscus sinensis (assembly GCF_052426305.1). Taxonomy (NCBI): domain Eukaryota; kingdom Metazoa; phylum Chordata; order Testudines; family Trionychidae; genus Pelodiscus; species Pelodiscus sinensis. Next base: position 44,471,774 of record NC_143061.1, on the reverse strand, counting down.
CTTCCATTTTACAGATGGGGAAATTGAGGCACAGGGAGGTGAATTGACTTGCCCAAGTTTACTCAGCAGAACAAACTGGAGAAGAGATCCCCAGGTTTCTTGAATCACAGACTAATGCTCTAGCCACTAGACAACACTTCCTTCTAGAGACAGAAAAAAGAGTTTCACAAAAATGAGGTGTGTTCTATCCTAGGCTCCAGCAGATGGCTGTAAAGTTGAAATAATTTGGCACAACTGACAGACTTTACTGAGTACAAGGAATTTGATTTTTTTGTTAGCATTTGGTGACGTTCCTTATTGAACAGATATCACAAATGCATATTTCAATTTCACATTATACATTTTTTCATCCATTTTGAACACACATCCATACCAGTTGAAGATTAGGGAGCATTTACCATACTAGGTACTGTGAATACTCCATTAATTGCTACAACTAACACTACAAAACAATTTTTCAGAAAGAAGCAGACTTTTATATTGATAGGATAGTATTTAGACCCTAAGGGTATGTCTACACTTGCCCCCTAGTTCAAACTAGGGAGGCAAACGAAGCATACCGAAGTTGCTAATGAAGTGCGGGATTTAAGTATCCCATGCTTCATTAGCAAATTCGTGGCCGGTCGCCATTTTAAAATGCCGGTCGCCCAATTTAATTTGCCACGTGTAGACGCGGTAGTTCAATCGGAAACCCTTCCCTCGATTTAACTGTTACTCCTCGTGTAATTTTAAAATGGCGTCCGGCTGCGAATATGCTAATGAAGCGCGAGATATTTAAATCCCGCACTTCATTAGCAACTTTGGTATGCTTCATTTGCCTCCCTAGTTCGAACTAGGGGGCAAGTGTACACATACTCTGACATACGACAGCTTACACAACTCAATGACTACAGAACAATGAATTAAATACTAAAAACATAGCATAATAATGACCAAATATTTTGGTTTGATCCTCTGAACATTTGAAATAATTGTTTGCTGCTCATGGAAATGCATGTATGATTACACTGAATCAACCTTACTGACTATTGTTTTATATTTCCCCAGAGTTAGAGACATGGGGGGAAATTATCCTTGTTTCTATATATTATGGTCAAATCAACTCATGAATTAAGGAAAGTTGCACTGAACAGACGAGGTATTAGACTCTGGAGTGAAGACAAGCATTTAAATTAAGAAAACAGCATGAAAAGGTTGCACAACTTGAGACCAAGAACCCTTGATCTAGAGATTTAATGAATGCAAGAGAAGACAAGGAGGAATACATAAAAAGGCACCATTAGTGCCCTGGGGTTAAATGAAGGAAAGGGACTTTTCAATGTGAAAATTCCATTTGAAAATGTTTATATTCTCTGCAAAGTGTTCATGATGGAACCCTATGGCAAAGTGCTGAAAGAACAGGACACGTAAATCATGGTATAGTCTCTATTTTTTTCTTGAACAGTTCTATCCAGGATTGCATTCTGCTTCTGTGGGGGGGAATCAAAGCCAATGGGAAAGTAAAATCTAATGAGAAGCTTCTGGGCTTTAGGATAAAAGGAGGGAGTGTATGAAAGACTATGACAAGTATGTCACCGTCCCTTCACTTCAAATCTGACATAGAGAAACAAGAATACAGCCTGTGACAATCCACCCATCTTGTGCCATCAAAAAGCGAAAAGCTGTAGGCGTATGTGTATACACACAAATATCATGTTACCCTCACAGGTAAATAAAAATAGTGCTAATGCTGCATTGTTGATAGAAAATGGCCACAAAGTTTAATGCTTAAGCTATTGGAAAAATGACAAGTATTGGAATTTGGCTGCTGAGGAACTGGAACAGAGTCATCCCTACCTATATACAAAGTTCACAGCCATGTAGGGCACTGTTGAGGGGTGCCTTGCCCATCCCCTTGTGGGGACAGTGATGGCCAAAGAGTCAATACATTTCCCCTGAGGTCAGGGTATTTGGCCAAGTAGCCAGGGACAGATAAAACAGGCAAAGCTCCCCAGGGTTAGGAGGGAGTAGGGCGATCCAGGCCCTCCCTCTCCACCAGATCCCAGCCCAGGTCCTGTCAGCAGTGGGGCAGTCCACTGCTAGTTTGGCGGGAAATTCCATGGCAACATGCCAAGCTCCTGGGGAACAATTACCCACTCTGGGCTACTCCCTACTAGTCTCTAGAGGGCAGTCTGCTTCATCCCTTCACTCCATTCTGGGGCTTCCCCTACAGTCCCTCTTGGCCTGGTCACCGTGGCTCCGTCCTGCTTCCTTCCTGGAAGGTCCTGCAGCACCTCCTTCCTCTGCAGTCAGCCCTGACTGAGCAGCTCCACGGGCCTTCATAGCCAGCCTCCAGTTGGAGCATGCCCGGCAGGGCTGGGCAGGGGGGCTCCTCAGCCAGGGGAGCCAGGATAACCCCTTTGGGCCCAGTGCAGGGTTGATACGCCCAATCACAGGCACCATGAAATTCGGGTACCCAATTGCCCCAAGTTCTGTGGTGCCCTAGGCTCTGCGGCTGCGCATGGGATGGCACCAGCTCCAGTGGCCAGCCCCAGCCCCTGGCTGAGTCCCCCCATGGGCTGCACCCTGCAGAGCCATCCCTAAGGGGATGCGGGGCCAAGACGAACCTACCTGCTCTGCCCCTGCCTTGCCTCCATCCCTCCACACCCTGCTCCCATTTTAGCCGCCCCCTCCCCCGAAGAGAGGTGGGAAGTGGGGAAGCTGGGCTGGCTGCAGGGGCTGGGCCCACACTCACAACCTGGCCTCAGCCCGCTCCACTCTCCCAGTTCCCAGCTGAGTTGCTCTGCTTCCCGCTTCTGCCGGTGAGCACAGGAGGAGGGGCAGAGAGTGTTCCTTCCACCCCTTTCCCTGAGCCCGCTCCCCTGAGCAATGCAGCTAGGGACTGGGGAAGCTGAGTAGGCTGAGCAGGGTCACTTAGCTTCCCACCACCACCAGTGAATACAGAGGAGCCTGAGCCCTTCAGCCTCCCAGCCCTGCTCCTGCTCCCCTGGCCCTGAGCACACCTCCTCTGCTCGCAGAGGGGTTGTCCCTAGTGGAGGGAGGGGCTGTCTCCTTCATGGGATGACCCTGAATTGGAAGAAGCTAAACTTTTGTGACTTGTGTAACATAGATTTTGAGGATTAATATGGATTTTCAAGGTTCCCCAATCAGAATTTGTGGGATTGGGCAGAGGCCACAGTTTGCTGATCCGATAATGAAAGGCCATTTTTCTGGGTCATTTCTTCTGTAGTGAGTTTTAATGTAGTCCCACTGATTTTAATGGGAATGGGCCACCAAATGTTGAGACTACAGAAGTCCGGGAACATTAATTTGACTCCACACCAGAAACTCCAGTAGCATGCACTATAGGGGTAACCACTGCAGGTCCGGTCACTGCTCCATCTGGTCCAACATTCTGCCTTTGACTGTGGCCAGCCCTATTTGCTTCAGAAGGGAAAGATTCTGGGAAAGATTCTTCCTTTACATTAGATGAGACAAACTCTTTCTGGCTGTGATTGATCTGGTGAGTCATATAAAAGTCTAAAGCATTTTTTGAAATCATAGTCTCAAAGATATCTTCTGGCAGTGAGTTCCACAGGCTAATTAGGCATCAGAGGAAAACACTTTTTGCATTTCAATGAAACTTCCTAACCCATACTTGACATCCTAATACTAGTGTTAATTTTAATTACTGGTGTACAGTGAGTATATTCTCATTTCATTGTCTGCAGTAGCTGCATTTCCTGAGTGGTTATACTGTAACTTAGAACTCATCAATGAGCAGCTTGAGGTATTCCTTATTTCACCTTTTAATTACTAACATTTCATCTGCCATTGTATTGCCAAGTTTCCTGGCAACTTTGCTAACCAAAACACATTTACATTGTCTGTAAACTTTGCCAACTTACCATTTACCCCCTTTGACAGCTCATTAATAAGTTTTGTAAATATTTAATATGCTGGACGAACGCACTGAGCTTTCAGCCCTTGGCCAGTACAGCCTTAAGAGTTTGCCATTGTTCAAATTGGTTCTCTGTTCTTTGCTTTTTCGTACACTGGCCTTAAACCAACCTAGGATTCCTAGCTGGTGCAGTGATAACACTGGCAGCATCTCAGGCTCTTACACCAGCAGCTCCGGGGAATATGGAGGAGAACCAATGTTAAGTGTGGCTTGGGGGTGTTGATAATGGGAGGGGATGTAACAGAGCTGAGCTTTGCTCTGCTTATTCCTCTGCTAGCTTAAGGGACCTTGAATTGCTTCAGTGTACTCTTGAATCAGCCAATAAATTCACATTGACTGTGTCATGCTCTTTTTATGTTTGCTTTCCACAAATATTCTAGGGAACAAGTTTAGTGGGATGTTTGCTGAGATTTATGACAAAATTTTCAAAAGCAAATATTCTGAATCCATAATCATGAGTATTCATACTGGCAAACTATTACTGAGAAGTAAGCCCAACAGATTTTTAAAAGGAAACTAGATATATTACCTGTTTGTCCAAGCCATTTTCAAATACTGAACACTTGCAATACTGCAAGTTGGGCATCTCTTGTCCAGCACCCTCAGGACCTGACCAGTCCCGGATGAGAGAATTTGCTGGACAAGGGGAGGTCCTCTGATACCAGCCCCTGAGCCCACTGCCTCTCCCCACTGCTGGCTCCTTCAGTGCAGCTGGGCTGTCTGCAGGTCAGCTCCAGCCCCGGCTCCGCTGCTGGCCGGCCGGGCAGCTCCAGCCTCACTGCTGAACATCTGGTTGTCTGACTGGGCTGCTGCAACCTCAGCTCTGCTGTGGTGCGGCATGTAACTCTGGCCACGCTGATTCTACTGGGCTGCTCCGTCCGGCTTCTCCTCTTGGGCTGCTGTGGTGACAACCTTGGCCCTGATGTTGGGCGGCAGGCAGCTCTAATCATGTTTCCACTACTGCTGCTGCCACTGCACAGGCTGCTGCAGCCCTGTCACCTCCCAGGGTGACGCAGCTCAGCCAGACTTCCCCTCTTTGGCTGCTGTGGTCTGGGCCACACTGCCAGGTGGCAGACAGCCCTGATCGTTCTCCTCCCAGGCTGCTGAGGCTTCAGTGCTAGTAGATTGACAGGGTTGCACCAGGCTTCCAAATGCTGCCCTCCTGCCCCAGGGCTCTCTCATCCAGCAACATCCATGGTCATGCTGGACCACAGATGTTGCCAGACGAGAGAATCCTGGATTTAGGAGATGCAACCTGTGGTAAGTGAACTACAGATGAAGAAATTACTTGGCAAATGATGACTAGCAAACACATGTGAGGGAAATTTGTTCACAGACCATTTTCAAACAGAAAGCAATGGCTTTCAGTGAACAATTTTAATGAAATAATTACACAAACATCTCCCTGGGAATCTTGTCTGGGCAAACAGCACAAAGTCTCATGCCCTTCTAATACATGACTAGGCTTGTACGTGAAAGAATTGCAAGACATGACATTAAAGACAACACTTAACTTTTCTTATGGACATATTGCTGTTTTAGGTTTCTGTTCTTGTGCAGCTCTCTCAAGACTAATTAGAGAGGATGGGCCAGTTGGACTTTAAAGACTAGACTGCAAGGTCTTTTGCACTAAAGGCAAGAAATGCCCCTTAGAGATGTGGGGTTGAACAGTGTCTCCATTCATAATGGTGGAGCAGTCAAGTGGATTGCTCCTCTTAGGGCATCGAGCCTGGTAGGCATTCAATGAGATTAGTAGTTAGATTAAAATGTTTAGTTTTGACTAAGTAATTTGAACTCTAGGGTTTGAACTCTACACTGCAGGGCTTAACGCAAAATAAGCTATGCAAATTGAGCTATGTCAATTGCATATCTGATTTAAAAATAGGGAGCATCTACAGAGCACTTATTTCGAAATAGAGAATTCTTCCTCTGACTTCCCTTACTCCTTGTACAATGAGGGTTACAGGAGTCAGAGTAAGAATTCCTTCAGCTTGATGGTATTTTGACACTATTTCGAAAAAACTGCCTGCTGTGTAGATGTAGACTAAGTTATTTCGGAATGGCTCTACTTATTGTGTTACAGTATAGACGATGTTGCAGTGTAGATGTACCCTAAGAAAATATTAATTTGTAAATAATGCTTTAATTGTTTCAGCATTATTGAAACTGTTTTTGAATAAACCTTTATTTCAGAACTTCCTTTCAGTGAAAAATTGTAAAATTTTAACACGTTTTAAATTTTATTTTGTTTTGGATTGGCCTGAAAAGGTGCAGTTTCCCATGGAACAGAAATTCCATCTTCTGACCAACTCTATGCAGGGTAATAGGAAAAAACAGTCGCTGTATTACTCAGAGCACAGGGGGAGTGCGATTGTGAGACGCTCTAGTACACGTAGACAAGCACAGGGAGAATACTCCATCACCCCTCTCTAGCCAGCCAAGGACCTCTTAAAACCTGGCTCTAAAGACCATATGTAGTCTATTCTTAACACTCTGTATGCAGTAGGAATGCACTAGCTCACAGCTTAGCCCATACAGTTTTATTTGGGTAGCATTTGCATAAAAGCATCTGTATTCACCGCAGAATATACTAGAAGCAATACACATGGATTCAGCACTTGAGCATTGTCCAGTTGTTAGAGAAACAATCCCAATGTAACAGAGACACAAAATTCTTTCCTCAGATGTTTTTATCAGAATTATAGAAGAAGACAGAAGATTAGGGTTGGAAAAGACCTCAGGAGGCCATTTAGGTAACCCGCTGCTCATATCCAGCTTCTCTTCTACTGTAATTCCTGGGTCCTTTTCTCTATAACTTCTGCTTAGCCTATAGCAGTGCATGGATTCTTCCACCCTAAGTGCAGGACTGCACGTGTCCTTTTTGAACCTCATCAGATTTCTTTTGACCCAGTCCACCAATTTTTCTAGGTCATGCTAGACCCTATCCCTCCCTATCAGTATATTTACCTCTCTCCCTAGCTTAGTGCCTATACAGATCATGTTTACAAATTTTAAGCATGTGATACTGTTTTTGCCATTGTGGATTAACTCTTGTACAACTCAATCGTTTTACTGTCCATTCACAATAACGAATCTATTACTAAACTATGTCCGTTTTCTGTTGCACATTTATTTTGCTTTCTCATCTCTCCTTCAGTGTAATCTCTGTCTAGCACCTGTTCTCCGGGAATGGAAACCCTTCCTTTTACTGCCTTCACATTTTTCTATTTGTCCTGTACTTCATAACATTGCTTTTCTCATTGTGATTGTAAAAGAGAAGATCTGTTGCTAAGAAGCTGTTTCAAAACCAACTCGGCTATTCTGGTCTGAAAGATAGCTTGGTAAGGCAACAGTGACAAATCTGCTACATAGTTCCTGAGGAAATATTCTATTCTTACATGCACCAGCACAAAGCCTATTCTAAACTGTCTGTGCACAGAAAACTCAGTAGTTAGAGGGATTGCAGGGAATGTATAATTAAATTCAGACCAGGTCCACAGGATCTTTACAGTGGCACAGCATTGGTACTGCAGGTTATACAGCTGAAGTGCTATAAAGTAGATGCTTCCTAAATCCACAGAAGGGTTTTTTTCATTGATGTTAATCCTGCTCTTCAAGTGGTGGCAGCTAGATCAATGGAAGAATTCTTCTGCCAATATAACCATATCTACCTGGCGGGTTAGGCTGACCTAACTGGAATTTTTCAGAACCCTCGCATGGTGACATTTCCAGAGAGCTACTGAACCCACCTGTTCAAGGCTGCTGAAGGCAGCTCTGAATAGAGATTGGCAGGGACAACTTTGCAGAAAGAGAGACAGTGGGCAGTAGAAAAGGTTTGTGCGGTCTATCCTCTGAGGCTATGTCTAGACTGCAAGCCTCTTTTGAAAGAGGCTTTTTCAAAAGATACTTTCAAAAAAGCCTCTTTCGAAAAAGAGCGTCTAGACTGCAAGCGGAACTTTCAAGCCGCTTTTTCGAAAGAAAGCAGCGAGTGAGTCTGGATGCTCTCTTTCTAAAAAGCCCTGTTGGCATTCAAGAATGCCTTTTTTCGAAAGAGCACTTTCGAAAAAAGGCATTCTTCCTCATGAAATAAGGTTTACCGCCATCGAAAGAAAAGCCGCATTCTTTTGATTTAATTTCGAAAGAACGTGGCTGCAGTCTAGACGCAGGTGAAGTTTTTTCGAAAAAAGGATACTTTTTTCGAAAAAACCCCTGAGTCTGGACACAGCCTGAGAGGTTTAGCTGAATTTCCCACTGAAAAATTGTTAACTTCTTTCTAAACAGAAAACTTTCATGGACTGAAAACTTGTTTATTTTTCAAAATTTTCCATGGCTTTTTCTTCAAAAAAAAATTTTACTATAACTTTTTTTCTCCACTTTTCTTCCTTTTGTTACCACTGGATGCAATAGACAAAATAACTACACATCTTGGCTTCGTCTAGACTGTTTTCCGTTAAAAGCATTTTCGGAAAAGAGCGTCTAGATTGGCAGGATGCTTTTCTGCAAAAGCACTTTTTGCGGAAAAGCGTCCATGGCCAATCTAGACGCGCTTTTCCGCAAAAAAGCCCCGATCGTCATTTTCGCGATCACGGCTTTTTTGCGGAAAACAAATCTCAGCTGTCTACACTGGACTTTTGCCTGAATGGGAGCAGCATAGTATTTCTGCAAAAAGCACTGATTTCTTACAGTAGGAAGTCAGTGCTTTTGTGGAAATTCAAACGGCCAGTGTAGACAGCTGGCAAGTTTTTCCGGAAAAGCGGCTGATTTTCCGGAAAAACTGGCCAGTCTAGACACAGCCCTTCAGTTTTCTTCTTTTTCTACATAACTTTTTGAAACATCTTCAACTTTTTAAGAATTAAAGTGGCAAAAGGAAAAGAAGAAAACTGTAAACGTGTGGGTGGATAGGAGATTTGTAAATATCATTAATTTAGTAGAATGCAGTGTAAGGGGTGCCCCATCAAGTTTTGAACTAGGGAAGAAATGCTGCATTTTGTTCCCTCATAATGGAAACAACTTCAGTATTTTGAAATGGTTTTTCTCCGAGTTTATAAACAGCTTTCAGACTGATGAGAACTTGGCCCACTGACATTCTTTTTTCCATCCACCTTATGAGAGATGATCAAGAGTATTAGAAACACCATTGCTAGACTGAGTAAGATTATTTTATTTAAAAAGGAAAATATAAATTATTCCTTCTGACATATATTGGAGCATATTCTCAGCTGGGGTAAATTGTCCCATGAGTTCTGAGAATTCAGTTCAGAAACATGGAACTAGGACAATTTACATCAACCGAAGGTCCGCCTCATACTGTATTGTAAGCACCTGTAGTTTATGTATCCTTGGATGCTGAAATAGGGTACATGCTCATGGGGACATATACTCCCATTGGGTATGTCTACACTACAAAGTTAATTCGAACTAACAGACGTTAGTTCGAATTAACTTTGATAGGCACTACACACGCGAACCGCTAGTTCAAACTTAATTCAAACTAGCGGAGTGCTTAATTCGAACTAGGTAAACCTCATTCCACGAGGACTAACGCCTAGTTCGAATTCACTAGTTCGAATTAAGGGCTGTGTAGCTTGCCCTGGTGGCCACTCTGGGCACCACCAGGGAAACTCTTTTGCCCCCCTCCCGTCCCCGGAGCCCTTAAAGGGGCACGGGCTGGCTACGGTGCCCGTGCCAGGTGCAAGCCTGCCAGCACCCAGCCAGCAGACCCCGCACCTGGCACGGCTCGAGCCAGCCATCTGCTGCCACCCAGCCCTCCGCCTCTTCCCGGGACCAGGCTGGTGGCTCCCGGGAGCTTGCCCAGGTCCGCAAGAGGCGGGAGCCCGCCTGGTCTAGTGCAGACATCGTGGACCTCATCCACGACCTCCGCACTAGGCACAGGAAAGTGGCCGTCTAGGGCAGGATAGCTGCCAGCCTGGCCACCCAGGAGGAGGTTTGCATGAAAACCAAGGTGGTACAGTGAGACCCCCGACCCTGAGCCCTGAGCTTAGAATGGCTGTACTGGGTCAGACCAAAGGTCCATCCAGCCCAGTAGCCTATCTGCCAACAGTGGCCAACACAAGGTACCCCGGAGGGGATGGACCAAGCTATTTGTCTCGTGCCATCCATCTCCAGCCTTCTACAAACAGAGGCCAGGGACACCATTTCTACCCCCTGGCTAATACCACTCCATGGACCCAACATCCATGAATTTATCTCACGTCTCTTTAAACTCTGTTCTAGTTCTAGCCTTCACAGCCTTCTGCAGCAAGGAGTTCCACAGGTTGACTATTTGCTTTGTGAAGAAGAACTTTCTGTTATTAGTTTGAAGCCTGCTACCCATTCATTTCATTTGGTGTCCTCTAGTCCTTCTATTATGGGAACTAATGAAGAACTTTTCTTTATGCACCCTCTCCACATCACTCGTGCTTTTATAGACCTCTATCATATCCCCCTACAGTCTCCTCTTTTCTAAGCTGAAAAGTCCCAGTCTCTTTAACCTCTCTTCATATGGGACCTGTTCCAAACCCCTGATCATTTTAGTTGCCCTCCCCTCTCCCAGCCTCTCTCTTCCCCTCTCCCACCTCCTTTTCCCAGTCTCCCCGAGTTTTGTTCAATAAAAAGAGTTTCTATTTTTGAACACACGTGTCCTTTATTTTGTACATCAGGAAGGGGGGCTAGGGATGGGTAAGTGGATGGAGGTGAGGGAGGAATGGCGCACGAGCCCCCGATGGGAAGGACTGGGGTGGCTCTGCGGGCTCCTCGGGGTGGAAGCTCTCCTGAAGCCCATCGATTGACCCCCCCCTCCGGATGGCAGTCTGCGACAAGTGCAGCCGGGCTGATGGCCGAGTGCTGTGATGTGCCGAGTGTGGGCATTCAGGCCACTCCAAGCCAGGACTGCTTTGCTGTCCCTCATTAAGTTAGACAAGTGAGCGGGGAACCCCTGAGAACTGTCTGTCCGGAGTGGGGGTCGGGTCCCTTTAAGCACAGCCCTCGGCTAGCCTGAGACAGCAGCTCCACGCTCTAAGTCCTAACCTGATGCCCTGCCAGCATCCTTAACCCCGGTTCAGGGTCCACTCAATGTGGACATGCTAGTTCGAATTAGCAAAACGCTAATTCAAACTAGTTTTTAGGTCTAGATGCACTAGTTCGAATTAGCTTAGTTCGAATTAACTAATTCGAATTAAGTTAGTTCGAATTAGCACTGTAGTGCAGACATACCCATTTATACACGAGCAAGTCTATGTAACTTAGTGGTGTTGTATTATTGTTAATTGGAGAAGAATTTGGCCCATAGTCTAGAAAATAACTTTTGTTCTGTGATAATATGTTTATGCCTGCAATGCTAGGAGGGTTTATCTTGCAGGTTAATGTTTCATTAGAGCTTTCATGAATGAGCTTCTAAAGAAAATTTTAATAAGGAAGGTAGAATCTGAAGACCAAACTTTACCTGGATTTATCCCTTGTTTTAATGAGGTGAGTCAACAAGTACATTGAAGTAGAATATGCCTGTGAAAGTTTATAGCTCACAAGTCAAATTTTCACCTCCTTTATCCTGGCATAAAACTGGAAGAATGCAATAGTGGATCAGGGTCTCTGAAAAATACTTTATTAATAAATAACATTTGCCTGGAATCCTCCTGTGCCGGTGTCTCTTGAATCTGGATTCTTTTAGTACGGGGCAGACTGAAGATAACACTCAGTTTCCAAATTGTAGTTTGGCTCTATAACAGCTGCACTGAAATGTCCTGATCAACTGGCTCAGGTGAACATTTTTTTATGTGAGAGAAAAATGGCTGATAGTGATGCATAATGGCAGGGTGCTTCAACTGAAAAGGAAAATAATTTAGCATATTCAACTGACCCACTAACGAGGTTACCAGGGTAACATTTCCACTTTTATGCATGGTAGCAGTCAAGACATGACATTTTATAATAAAATTCAATTTGTTGTTACATAGCATCTTCCAGATGGAAAGAAAGATCTAAAATAAGCCAGATGTTAATAAATCAAATCAAGTATTGCTTTCTACACGTCACATGGGCCCTGCTCCTGTCATACAAAGGAATCTTTTTAATTAGAATGTTGACTCTGGTTTGTAGTGATGTTTGTCACATAGAGGTTATTGGTTAGTCTCAGATGTTGACACTGACCATTATACTCTCCCTGTGCAAAATCTACTCAGACAAATCCAGTTGCCTCCTGGATATAGCATAGTTTCTCTGATTGATGTATGGTCCCACTAGAAACAGGATGTTGCGTAGCTGCCTACTTTGCTATATTACAGTATTGTTAAACTTTGTCTCATACTCCATCAATGGTCCCAAAGACTGATTGCTTTAAGAAGCCAGGGTAGATGGATTAATTTAAGTCACCCATATTAGTTCTGAGTTAAAACTGCAAGCAGGAAACCTTGATTAAAATTGATTATTTAAATCATGTTTTGCATTTGTATTTTTTTGGTATTTTCCTAAAGATAAATTGATTCTAACTGGCTGGTGACCATTAAAACATATCAAATTGGAACTAAATATAGATTTTACACTAGTTTTGTGCTAATTTTTACCACTTAGAAGGAGATACTAAAAAATATACACATTTATTTAAACAATTATATAACTTAACATATCCTAGTTGTCTTAGCTTACGGGCTTGTGGTTATCCTGATGGTTATATTAATTGAGGAGTACATTCCCATCCAATCTCAAAGAGGTTTGTGATCAGTCACCAATACCTCTCAGTGTAGCATAGCTACAGACACAGCCAATGTCTATTTTTATAATATTTCAGTCTGATGTACTATTCTTTCTCTCTCTTTGATTTTTGTTGGTATAAAATTAGGAGCATAATTTAAATTGAAAATTTTGAGGAAAAACAAACTAAAAAAGACAAAAACATAACAAAAGCAGATTGTGATGCAGCAAAGGTTTGATTTTATGCAATACTATTTAGCTAAAGCCCATTCCAGGAGAAACTCCAGCAGATTGCCAGGGGCAATCTCCATAAGATGTGATCGCTGTAAGTGTCTGCTGTAAATGTTCTGCTATTTTGCAACTGGCAATGGTTAAATTTGGCAAACACCTATAAAATACTTATGTGTAAAATAAATATTTTTTTTCTTCCCCTTCAGAGATAACCATATTAGCATGATAAATATCAAGTCGAACAAACAAACATCTAAATGGTTGGAATTTTTTAGTAAATATTATTATCTCATTCATTTCATTCATAAACTGTGCCAACTGAGCTTGATAACTGGTAAGTATACAATTTTGAACAGCAATTCACTTTCCTAAACTGCAGTGGGTCCATTGTTTTGGCACAATTTTGTCTACATCAAATGAAATTAACATGTTTTCCTTGTCACTTTGAGCAGAAGGGTTTGGTTCTAAAGCCCTACTGAGAAGTACACTTGTAATTCTTTGAGTATAGAATTTGCGTAAGGTGAATTTGTAAATAAAATATGTATGCAGCAGACTATCAATGCTGGTGCCAGATTTTTTGAACAATATCTGAAGGATGTTTACATCTTGAAATGTTCAGCAAATATTTGTACATAACCATAAAACTCTCTGCTCTTACAAATATTTATGACTAATGAGTTTATTACTGGAATGAAATATTTTTAATATGTTGCCAAATTATTAAATTAAAATGTTTTTAAAACAATAAATAGGCAGGAATTTGTTTTGGAAGGATCAGATGCTGCTACCTCACTAAATAAGACTAGTCAAGGGATATGGTAGTGTTCAAAGAGATAAAATGGAGTAGAGCCTGGTCCTTGCCTTTTGTCTGTACCCTTTGGCACATGCTTATGCTCATGTAATTCCAGGACAGTAGTAGCAGCCCTGGACTACTTCTTTATTTGTAGTAAAAATGGTATTGGGTCAGTACTGTTGAAAAAGAGTCTTCAAGATCATCCATCCATCCATCTAGTTCTTAAAACTGTGTCTGTGTAACAGCTTTCAGGGGTCGAAACTACAAGTCATTCTGTTCTGTCTGGTACATGAATATCTGAATGTGAGTGTCCTGACATATCACTGTGACTCCTAGCCCCTTGGCCCATTCTCTATCTTTCTCTGCAGTATCTGTTATGCTCCCTGAGCTGCAGGGGTGGGCAATAATTTTTTGCCAGGAGGTCACTTCAGAAATTTTTGAAGTGGCTCCAGGCCGCATAGGAAGGGGCGGGACGTCAAGCAGAAGGGGTGGGGCATGAAGCGGAAAGGGAGAGGGGCAAGCTACTTCCAGGTCCCGCAGCCCCAGCCAATGCTTGGTTTGGGGGTGAGGGAGTGCTTTTGCCCCCACCACGTTCCCCCTAGGTGCCCATGCCCCTGGCGTGGGAGGAGACTTCCTGTGCTCCCCTGCCCCTAGGCCAAATAGGACCTGGGGGTGGGGGAGCACGCAAAGTCTCCTTCGCTCTCCCCCTGCCCTGCAAGTAGCGCCTGGTGCTTGAAAACACCATGTGCATCTGGCAGGGAAAAGGAGGCTTCGCGTGCTCCCCTACCCCCAGGCCCTAATTGGCCCGGGGCGCAGGGGAGCAGCAGGGCCTCTGTGGGCTGGATCCACCCACTTAGCAAGCCAAATCCGGCCCCGGAGGCCCTTTTGCCCACCCCTGCTCTATAGAGCTGTTTACTTTCCCACCGTATTTCTGTCTCTCTTGTCTGTTTAAATCATCCTTGTACCAAATGACTCAGAAGGGGCTATTTGACTGGACTGGCTGTTCCTGGATGAGGCATGGGCTGGATATACAGCCCTAACTGGTCAGGAAGAGGCTGGATTTCAGTGCAGTTATACTGTTTACATCAGTCTTGATTTTTTCTGTGGCTCTGTAACATTACAAAAAGGACCTCCTGGTATTCAGAATCAGTTCAGTACTTTTGGCACTTCTAAGACCTAAGTCAGGTGGCTGCAAAGCAATGTAAAGCAAGAGGGCTTGAACCCTGGATCCCAGCTTGACTCAGGCTAGGACCCTTCCTCTCTGCTGGAGTCTGAAAGATTTGCCTGAAGACATAAGGAGGGCTTGACTTGAGTCTGAGCCTGGGCCTATAAGGCAGCACAGATGTACCCCTTTGGGCTAGAATCCTTTTTTAAAGACTGTGGAAAAGTGCTAAGGTTCTCACATGACTCTAGGATGCTTTAGACTTATCCAATGTATTGAGAGATTAGGTAACACTGCACAGATTAACATAATTGTTCCCTTTGGACTTGTAGAGTGCCAGAGTCCATCCATCACAGCTCCTGGATGGCCCTGTCTGTTTGTCCCACTAGTTGCCTTTCTGTTCTAAGTTGAAGCTACACTTGTGATTCTCTGAAGGCTCATCCTCCAGGGTTGGCAGAATGCTTTCCTCTGCAGAATGGCCAATGCATCCATGTCTGCAAATTTCTTCACTGACTCTTCACACACAGCTCCTTCTTAATTATGTCTATTAGTTTCCTGACTGTCCAGGTCTCTGCTTTGAACCAAAATCACTGCATTCATCAGTCACCAAGCAAAGGTATGCGTCCACATTCTCAGGAATTGGGATTACCTGTAACCTCTGATGATACTTTACCTTAGACTCCAAGCAGTCCAAAAATCACAGCCTGCACTTCCTAGTCTGTTTTACCATTGGTCTCTGCCTCTCCCTAGCATAGACTCATAGGACTGAAGGGACCTCAAGACATATTCAAGCTGCTCCCTGGCACTCAGTCACTATAAATATTATTTAGACTCACCCTGGCAGATGTTTATCTAAATTGCTCTTAAAAATCTCCAATAATAAGGATTCCACAACCTTCCAAGGCAATTTATTCCAGTGCTTAACTACCCTGACAAGAAGGTTTTCCTAATGGCCAACCTAACCCACCCTTGCATCAATTTAAGCCTCTTGTTTTATCTTCAGAGATTAAGAAGAACAATTTTTCTCTCTCTTCTTTGTAACAACCTTTTATGTTGTGTTTGAAAACTAAATTGTCCAGACTAAATACACCCTATTCTTTCAATCTTCCCTTTAATCATTTTTTCTGCTCTTCCCTGGACAATTTCCAATTTGTGCACATGTTTCCTGAAATGTGGGGCACAGAACTGGACAAAATATTCCAGGTGAGGTTTAATCAGCACAGAGTAGAGCAGAAAGATTACTTCTCCTGCCCTGCTTATAATATTTCTGCAGCTACATCTCAAAATGATGTTTGCATGAGGTTGGGTTTTTTGGAGGGGAGGGTGTTGTAACTGTGTCACACTGTTGACTCATATTTAGCTTGTGATCCACTATGACTTGCAGATCTCTTTCCATAGTACTCCTTCCTAGGCTGTCATTTCCCATTTTGTATATGTGCAACTGGTTGATTCTTCCTTAGTGGAGTATTTAGCATTTGTCCTTATTGAATTCTATCCTATTTACCTCAGACTATTGTTCCAGTTTTTCTATATCATTTTGAATTATAATCATATCCTCTAAAACAGTTGCAACATCTCCCAGCTTGGTATCATCCACAAACTTTATAAGTGTACTACTTTCTATGTCATTATATAAATCACTGATGAAGATATTGAACAAAACTGAAACCAAAACAGATCCCTGTGGAAACCCACTTGATATACCCTTCCAGCTTGATTGTGAAACACTGATTCCTGTTTTCTGGGAATGGTTTTCCAACCAGTTATGCACACACCTTATAGTAGCTCCCTCTATGTTGTACTTCCCTTGTTTGTTTATGAGATGATCATGTGAGACAGTATCAAAAGTCTTACAAAATTCAAGCTATGCCACTTCTACTGCTATCCCTCTATTCACAAAGCTTGTTACTTGTCAAACAAATCTATGCTAACTGTTACTTATCACCTTTATTATCTTCTAGATATTTGAAAATTGATTGCTTAACTATTTGCTGTATTATCATTCTATGCATGGAAGTTAAGTTGGCTGGTCTGTAATTCCCCAGATTGTTCTTCTTCCCCTTTTTATAGATGGGCACTATGTTTGTTCTTTCTCAGTCCTCTGGAATCTCTCCATCTTCCATGATTTTTAGAAGATAATCACTAATGGCTCAGGTATCACCTTAGTCAGCTCCTAGAGTATTCTAGGATGTATTTAATCAGATGCTAGTGACTTGAATTCATGTAACTTTAAAGTGTGACCAGATAAGTAGCCCAGGGTTGCATTTCCCACTGAGGCTTTGTCTAGACTACAATGATCTATTGGAAAAAGACTTTTTCTGAAGACACTTTTCCAAAATTTGTCCAGTCTACACTGCGCCAAATTTCAGAAAAGCTTCCTCTTTCGGAAGAGCCCTTCTTCCTCATGGAAGGAGGAAGACAGGGCTTCCAAAAGAGAATGTCTGCTCTTCCACAAAGAAAAGTGGAAGAGCAGATGCATTCCCTGGACGCGGCAGAGTTATCCTAGAAAAACCCAATTGTTTAGATGTAGCATGAGCTGCAGTCCTGGGATAACTACTCAATAGTGAACAATTAAGATTGGGGCATTTTCTAGTCTTATTTTCTGGCTCTTACTGTGACGACGCGTCAGGATTTTCCCATCTCCTGCACCCCGAAATGGCATGAACAGACTTCACCAGCCAGTAGAATGGAGGTTGTTTATTGTTCCTCCAGCACAGTGCAGCACAGATGTAATCTGGTTACAGGAACTGGGGCTAAGAGGCCTCAGTGCCCCCCTTGAGATAGGGGAGTCCCAGCCCCCCTCCCCAGCTCCTTCTTCCCTGCCTTCCAGCCAGGAACTAACTTCCCCTCTTCCAGCCCTGCCCACAGCCAGGGCAGCATTCCACCTCCCTTTGTTTCTCCCCATGGGGGGCCGCAGGTCAGACATGTTTTTTGAGTCACCTTTGCATAATGAGATTTTCCCTGCTGGGTCTTGCTCCAGACAGCAGAGGTCACCACAGCCCAGCAAGTACCCCCTCTACGTCACACTTACCAGTAGCTTGGTGAACAAAGCATGTAGCTGTTGTGCTGTGCAGTCTCTTCCATCATCCATTTAAAGGATTCTTCCATTTTTCCTATTTTTGGAGCGGGTGTTCAGTCCACATACTTAGTTTCCAGGAGTTTCCAGAAGTTTCCACCTGGCTCCAAATAGAATATATACACATATCAAACCCAAACATTCTTCTTCTCAGGAGCCTGTCTTCCTTGCCACTCATATGATTCTGTATCTACCTGCCAGTAACAGTTATTCTGCTTCATTAGAATTGTTTTAACCTATAAGCTTTGGATGTCTCATCAGAATTGCTTTTATTTCCATGTACAATCATATAATAGCCACTTTCTTACTGAAACAAAACAATCCCTATGTTTGCTAATTAAACCTGGTTAAAAAATTTCTGGTCACACTGTTTTCCTCACAGTATATTGGGTGTTTGATGAAAATTTTATTTTAGTTAGATAATCAAAAATGAAAAATATTGTATCTGAAAAAGTTGTTAGACATAGTGCACAATTGATCCCAGACTCCCATAGCAACTGATAGGAATTTTGAATCAGGGAGATTTTGCAAGATCAGGCTCTACTGTAGAGGCTTTCTCTATATTGTGTTTTCATCCTCCAAGGATGTTTGCCATGGCATGCACGCAGTCTCTCCTCCTACATCCCTAGCCCTCATAACTCCTTTTGTCACGCATTTATGGTTTATCTGAGATATTTGTGCATTTTACCTAGTTTCTACTGAAGAAATGCTGTAAAATTGCCATTTTTCTGTTATTCTTAATTAATATTTCCAAGCTTTGTGCCATGGAACATTTGATTGAAAACTTTATGAAGCAACATAAAATGGAATTTACAGAGATTGCTGACACTACACATGGCCATTATGACCCCCCTCCACAGTTGTAAGTAGGTATGTATATGATGATATAGTCATTTCATACAGAAATAAACTTTCCATTTTCAAGCTCTATGATTTTTCATTCAATATCTCAAAACCATTCATAAGAAACATGCTTGTAAGCATCATTACTATAAACATTGTTGAACTGGGTGTAAGCCTTTTAAAAGCCACATGTTTAGATTTTTTTTAACTGAAACATTATTTCACACCTGTCTGCATACTGGGTCATCAGTTAATAATGTCTCTGCTTAGGAATAAAATTGTACTGTTATTAGCAGTTAGTACTGTGGATTTTCCATCTCGTATGATTGCATCTATAAATGCTGTATTATCATTATGATTATTTCTCTGCACCTTATCTTGCATCATCCAGTATATTCAAAACACTGTCTGTCTCCGTTTTCTTAGGGAGACTGAAGATATCTCATTTACAAATCTTGATAAAATACACAGTAAATCTTATAACAGTCTGAAACTTTCATGAAAAATGATAGAATTCATAAGTATCAATTAAATATCATAGTGTGTCTTGAAAGGGAGATATCTTTCAAAAAGAAGGAGCAAAATTCTTAAGCTAATTTCTGGCCTGACTAGCACTTCCTGGAATCCCACTGGAATCAATCGGAAACATAACAACATATGGTCTTGATAATGTTTTAAAGAAAATTGCAATGGGATCATCACACTATTCTGCAGACTCAGGCTGTGTCTACAATACAGGGTTTTTGCTCAAAACCAGCAATTTTTGTGCAAAAACCCGTGGACCGTCTACAACTCAACCGTATATTTGTGCAAGAAAATCTACAGCCAATCAACAGAACAGAGGGCCTTTTTCAGTGTAGGTATACCTCCTTCTACGAGGCATAACTCCTTTTTGTGCAAGAGTTCTTGCATAAAAAGGCATGTATGAAGCTCCGCAGGGGCTTCTTGTGCAAAAAGAGCCTATCAAAAAAAGCACAGGTGCTCCGATGGCCATTCTGTTAATGGCAATCAGAGCTTTCTTGTGCAAGATCATCCATGCAGTGTAGACGCTCTCTTGAGCAAAACCACATAGCTTTTGCAATGTGCTCTGGAGGTGTGGACACACTTTTGCACAAGAAGATTTTGTGGAAGATCTCTTCTGCAAAAAGCTTCTTGTGCAAAAACCCTGCAGTGTAGACAAAGCCTCAATGTTTTCAGAGACTTAAGGACCCCAATTAGGGTATGTCTACACTACAAAGTTAGTTCGAACTAACGGACGTTAGTTCGAACTAACTTTCATAGGCGCTTCACTAGAGCTCCGTTAGTTCAAATTTAATTCGAACTAACGGAGCGCTTAGTTCGAACTAGGTAATCCTCATTCCACGAGGATTAAGCCTAGTTCGAATTTACTAGTTCGAATTAAGGGCTGTGTAGACCCTTAATTCGAACTAGTGGGAGGCTAGCCCTCCCCAGGTTTCCCTGGTGGCCACTCTGGCCAACACCAGGGAAACTCGTCTGCCCCCCTCCCGGCCCCGGACCCCTTAAAGGGGCATGGGCTGGCTATGGTGCCCGTGCCAGGTGCAAGCCTGCCAGCACACAGCCAGCAGACCCTGCACCTGGCATGGATTGAGCCAGCCACCCGCTGTCACCCAACCCTCCGTCTCTTCCCGGGACCAGGCTGGCGGCTCCCAGGAGCCTGCCCAGGTCCGCAAGAGGCGGACACCTGCCTGGGCTAGTGTGGAGATCGTGGACCTTGTCCACGATCTCCGCACTAGGCACAGGAAAGTGGCCATCTAGGGCAGGATAGCTGCCAGCCTGGCCACCCAGGAGCAGGTTTGCATGAAAATCAAGGGGGTCCACTGAGACCCCCGACCCTGAGCCCTGAGCTTACAATGGCTGTCCTGGGTCAGACCAAAGGTCCATCTAACCCAGTAGCCTGTCTGCTGACAGCGGCCAACCCTAGGGACCCTGGAGGGGATGGACCGAAGACAGTGACCAAGCCATTTGTCTCGTGCCATCCCTCTCCACCCTTCCACAAACCTTGGGCAGGGACACCACTCCTACCCCCTGGCTAATAGCACTCCATGGACCCAACCTCCATCACTTAATCTCACTTCTCTTTAAACTCTGTTCTAGTTCTAGCCTTCACAGCCTCCTGCAGCAAGGAGTTCCACAGGTTGACTCTGCTTTGTGAAGAACAACTTTCTGTTACTACTTTGAAGCCTGCTACCCTTTCCTTTCCTTTGGTGTCCTCTAGTCCTTCTTTATGGGAACTAATGAAGAACTTTTCTGTATGTACCCTCTCCACCCAACTCCTGCTTTTGGAGACCTCTATCCTGTTCCCCCTCCATCTCCTCTTTTCTAAGCTGAGAAGTTCCAGTCTCTTTAGCCTCTCTTCATATGGGACCTGTTCCCAACCCCTGATCATTGTAGTTGCCCTCCCCTCTCCCAGCCTCTCTCTTCACCTCTCCCACCTCCTTTTCCCAGTCTCCCCCAGTTTTGTTCAATTCAGGGCATGAATGCTCCCAGCCACCCGGGCGCCCCACTGATTGGCGCTTTGCTGTGTCTCTCCACAGGTGGTCAAGGCCATCAACCAGGTTCTGCTCCTCAGGGTGGTCCGCCTCGCCGACCCGGACGCCATCATCCGGGGATTCGGCACCCTCGGCTTCCCCAACTGCGGGGGGGCCATCGACGGGACGCACATCCCCATCCGTTCCCAGGAACACCAGGCGTCCCGTTACGTGAACCGCAAGGGGTACTTCTCCATCCTCCTGCAGGCCGTGTGTGCCCACCGGGGACAGTTCACGGACATTAATGTGGGCTGGTCCGGCAAAGCACACGATGCCCGGGTGTACCGCAACTCCTCCGTGTGCCAGCGGCTGCAGGACGGGAACTTCTTCCCCGACCGCCACATCAGGGTTGGGGACGTGGACATGCCTGTGTGCCTGGTGGGGGATGCTGCCTACCCACTGCAGCCGTGGCTGATGAAGCCCTACATGGGGCACCTCAATCCCTCCCGCCAGGCCTTCAATGCCAGGCTGACCAGGGCCTGCCTTGTGGTGGAGGGGGCCTTTGGGCGACTGAAAGCCCGCTTTCGATGCCTCCTCACCTGTCTGGACCTGGCCGAGCACAACATCCCTCCTGTGGTGGCAGCATGTTGTGTGCTCCACAATTTATGTGCGAGAAAGGGGGAGGCTTTCCTGCCAGCCTGGATGGCTGAGGCTGACCGCATGGCTGGCCACTACGGTCATCCCCGCACCGCCGCCGTCTGGGAAGCCCAGCAGGGGGCCGTCCGGATCTGGGAAGCCCTGCGGGAGAGCTTCCTGGTGGAGGAGGAGGACTGACCTCTCCCTTACATGCCCCACTGGGGCCTTCTTTCACCCTACTCCCCTTCCCCTTTCCCCTCCCTACCTACTGTCAAATAAAGACACCTGTTTTTCAAACAAAAACGTCTTTTTATTTAACTGGGGTGGGGGGAGGGAGGGAAGAAGGAGGGTGGGAGAGGGGAGGGGGAAACCTGGGACGAGGGAGCTGGAAGGGGAGGGAAGGGAGGAAGGGAAAGGAAAGCTCAGGGGTGGGGGTCCGGCTGCCTCTCCTGTCTCGCAATACTGCGGGTCCGGGGGCGTCGGTGGGGAATGGTTGTGAAGGGTGGGGCAGGAGGGACGGGGGGTGTGGAGGAAGCAGGAGCGGGAGCAGGAGGAGCAGGAGCAGGAGCAAGGGGAGCAGGAGCCGGAGCAGGAGGAATTGGGAAGCGGTCGAGCAGGCTCTGGAGGTGATCTTGCAGGGCACAGCCCTGCTCCTCCAGAGCCTCCAAACTCCTCCGGCGCAGCCTCAGGTCCTCCTGGACCCAGTGCTCCTAGATGCGGAGCTGGTGCTCCAGGAACCGGAGATGCCACCTCTGGTAGTCCTCTGGGTTCCTGGCTCTCCTACTGGCCCGGGTGCGGGCGGCTGCTGTAGGCGGGGTGGTGCGCCCTGCAGGCCTAGGTGCTGCGGCTGTGGTGAAACAAGAACAGCGGTCAATTACCCCAGGGGCCCAGGTGTGTGAAACCCAGCCCCCCTCTGCAAGGCCAGGGCCCCTGCAGGATCCCCAGCTGCTGCTCTGTGGTGGGCAAGGCCCAGGCGCACGGTCCCTGGGCTCCCTCTCGCCCCAGCCCCCCGTACACATAAGGGGAGCATGATGGTACTCACATGTGGACGCCTCCCCGGCCTCGGACGACACAGGCGAGCGGCTCTGTGGGGTGCCTCGGGGGTCCTGGGTCCTGGGCAGGATGCCTGCAGGCTCCTGGCTCTCGGAGCCCTCCTCCTCCTCCTCGGTGTCTGGGAGCGGTCCCTCTGCCCCGGGGCCTATCACCTCCCGGGGGGCAGGGACGGCATGAGCCCCCAGGAGGCGGTCTAGAGCCTGGAAGTGGGGGCAGGCCTCCGGGTCGGCCCCTGGCAGGCAGGCCCGGGAGTAGGACTGCCGCAGGTCCTTAATTTTACAGCGCACCTGCTCCCGGCTGCGCTGGTAGCCTCTGGCGGTCAGGCTGGCAGCCATGCGGCCATACACTGCCACGTTCCTGTGGCTAGTGCGGAGATCGTGGACATTGGAGGCTTCCCCCCAAACCTCGATGAGGTCCACGATCTCCGCACTAGACCACGCAGGTGCCCGCCTCTTGTGGCCCCGGGCAGGCTCCTGGGAGCCGCCAGCCTGGTCCCGGGAAGAGGGGGAGGGGTGGGTGTCATCGGGTGGCTGGCTCATGGGGTGTCAGCTGCTGGGTGTGCTGGA
The DNA here is from genome assembly GCF_052426305.1 of Pelodiscus sinensis. Lineage (NCBI taxonomy): Eukaryota > Metazoa > Chordata > Testudines > Trionychidae > Pelodiscus > Pelodiscus sinensis. Next base: position 44,448,300 of record NC_143061.1, on the reverse strand, counting down.
ACGGATGCTGGCAGCCTTGCAACTGGCACAAACCCCGTAGCCAGCCCGTGCCCCTTTAAGGGCTTCGGGGCCGGGAGGGGGGCAGTAGAGTTTCCCTGGTGGTGCCCAGAGTGGCCACCAGGGAAAGCTGGGGAGGGCTAGCCTCCCACTAGTTCGAATTAAGGGGTGTGTAGTTCGAACTAGGCTTAATCCTCATGGAATGAGGTTTACCCATTTCGAACTAAGCGGAGCACTAGTTTAGCGCCTATGAAAGTTAGTTCGAACTAACGTCTGTTAGTTCGAACTAACTTTGTAGTGTAGACATACCCTAGGAGAGCAGAGTGAATTTTTTTCAGTGAATAGTTTTAGAAGATCCAAAGCTATTCATGAACGGTGTCAAGTCCGCAAAATAATTTTAACTGAACCAAAAATGGTTTGGAAATTAATGTTTTGCTTTGACCTTTGTGATAGGGTTCTCACTCCATGCTTGCCCAGAAAGGATTAGTTCAGAGCGAGAAGGGAATAATTAATCTGACAGGCCACAGCTGAGGGGAATCAGGTAGCTAAGTAATTCCTTGATTGAATGAGGGAGGCCAGCTGAGGAGGAACCAGCTGGACTAGACTCATAAAGGCAGGAAATTGGCAGTGGAGAGGTTTGCTGGGAAAATCTGCAGTCATTCCCCAGTACAAAGAAAGGGAGTTTGGACCTGACCAAGACAAGTACCTTACAGTTACTTCCTGAAGAGGAGCAAGGCAAACGCAGATGAAGAGGAATTGGTAAGAAAAGGGCATAGGGAAAGGCAATAAAGTCTAAAAGGTAACCGACTTTGGCTTCTGACTAAAGGTTCTTGAACTGGAACCCAGAGAAGAGGGTTTCCCTACCAGCTGCTGAGGGAGTGGCAATGAGACAATGAATCAACAGATTCACATAAGATGCTGCTTAAGATTCCTCCAGAAAGTCTTTGATACCAGGGACAGGGAAAAGGTACCTAGCAACCTGGCTGGAAGGCTAAGTTGCAAAATGACAGTCAGCACTTTTGGAGTGGGTGGATGTGGAGGAGGAGGGGATGCAGACCCAAAGAGAGGCAGACAGATGGCATGCAACCATGTGAATGAGTGGCATTCTCCTGAGGCTAGTCCTTAGAACAGCCAAGAGAAAACTGTCTGAGAGGTCAGTAGAGCACCTTGTCAAAACCTTGCTTGAAATATTTTAAGCTTCTTGATTCTCTGATACTATTTTTTAAAAGCAGCTTTAAATTCTAACTAAAATGAAACCTATTTGGTTATTTTAAAGCTTATGTATTTTTGAGTTGTCAGTGAACCAAAGAATATATTAATCACTCTACTCAACTCGATGGCTTTGGTCCTCCTGTAGCAGCTCTCTGCATGGACTCCTAGCTATGTGATACCAGACTCCTATTGCTGTACACAGTGTCTATCAGATCTGCCCTCTTGCTATGACACAGGCTGTCTATACACTACAAAGAAAAGTAGGAAAAAGATACGCAAATTGTGAATCGCAATTTGCGTATCTTTTTCAGCTTTTCTTCTGAAAAAGGCTTTTCCAACAAAAACCCTCTTTTGGAACATCCCTTCTTCCTTGTAAAATGAGGTTTACAGAGATGCCAAAAAATGTGCCTGCTTTTCTGAAATTTTTTTCCTCGGACGCAACAGAGCTTTTCTGGGATACCTGCAGTATCCTGAAAAAACTCTGTACTCTAGACGTACCCACAGACAGTAAACTATATCTGGAAATAGCAATGGCTGATGGGTTGTTTTAGTGCTAATAGTACTTGGCATTAATAGGGTGTTTCCCATTGTGACTCCCTCAGGGCAGTTTACAAACAATAATTTGAGCCTCACAATGTCCCTATGGAGCCGGTGAATAATATTATTCCCATTGTATAGACAGAGAAACTGAAATTTTTAGTTCACCTCGGGGATTAAAGATTTGACTGCCATACACTGACTAAATTTGTCACCCTGTTGGAGTGAAATGCTAGTGTGATGCTTATTGCTTGAGCTCCACTAACATGAGAGTACGAAGTATAAGATGCTCTTTGCTGACTAGATGTTCCACAGTGGGCCAGAGGATTGAGACCTTTCCCCTTTTGTCTCGTCTCTGGATGAGGCAGGCTGCAGGATTTCCCATCCTCCTTTTTTAACAAAACACCTCAGTTTACTGTTCCCTTAACATCTCTCAAAATGCACAGCAATTTGGATCCTTTTTCCATAACCATTCTGGAGCTGAAATCCTTGAACCAAACTGGCCTGGCGTACGAGGATGGAGAAGACTGAAATTTGTTTTTTCCAGCAATGGGGAAATGGGTGGGTGGGTTACCTGTATTTGAACTAATCCTGAGGTGAGGCACATAAATGTTATATTATCTGTCTGAACATAGCAAACAAGCATACGGGACAATGCATAAAACTGCACAGAATTTTGAGGAAGAAACATATGATAGGATGTTCACCTCAAAAGGATTAATGGAGGTAAAATGGGTTAATTAACCTATTCAGCTGCACACTGGGAAAATTAAAGCTGAGAGGGAAATCCTAATTAGGGGACGTTCACCTGTGCAGGAACAGGCAGGATTTCTTTAAAAGCAGGGTTGGTTTTTCCTGGAAATTGGTTGAGGAAGTGAAGGAACTGCTCTATTCGGTTGTGTTGAAGGAGCCCCTTTCCCATAGAGAAACAAGGTGGGGTAAGGAATCGCAGATTGTAAAAAAGGAAACCAGAGGGGAGTGAAAATAATTTGTTGATACAGAGAGGTTTTGTGATCCTGGATGGGGAGAGAGGAATATATAGTAACCTGGACAAAGGGCCAAGTCGTGAAGAAGGAGCACAAGAACAGGGCATGTAGAGAGCAGCAGAAGAGGCTTCAGACTTGGAAAGAGTTATTCCCCAGTGTAGTCATGAGTGGTGTCCCCTGTGGTGAGTGGATCTCATGATGGGATTCTTGTAAATATATTCCTTTGTGTCACTCACACTTGAGGTATCCAGCCACTCAAAGTTCTGTTAAATACCTGCCGAGTTAATTTTGATGGAGCTCTACTGATTTACACCTGGATCTGGCACAATAGCTGGATCAGATCCAGCAATTCTTTTCTAAATTTTGACTTAGGAAAACTTCCGCTGACATTAGTCGGCTTTCGGACCATGTTCTTTTTCTTATTGTAAACTTCAGATTACAGAACATTACTAGTTGGCATGTTCCATTTCTGAGTGTTTTTACTAGACAATTTGAGGGCATTGTAAATATCACAGAGAAGCAATTACCCTTGAACTCAATGTTCTTTTTGCTTAGCTGCCCCCTGCCTTACTATATCACAGCTTTAGATCCAAACTATTTAAACAGCTAGTGTTGGTGGGAAGATAAATACGGTTGTTAGGCCTGTAAGCCATGCATTTAATACTGATTGGCAAAAGAAGGTATATCCATAATTTGATAGTTATTCAAAAATAATCAGTGGACTTCTAATGGAAGAAATGGTCTATTCTGTTTGAAGAAAAAGCTAAAGGCTAACTTTTGTTTAATTGAAAAAAGGTCCTAATAATGAGGCTGACATTTGCCAGTTGTTAGCCTTTATTTTATATGCAGAAAGAATTCAACTAGCCTGATGGCTATACTTATGGTAAGGTCACTCTAATTTTTCTCTTTTGGTTAATTGCTACCTGCTGGCACTGACATGCAGTCTTTGTTTTAACAATTGCTACTTGCTCTAGATAGAGATGGATTTATCTGCCTAGGAAACAGAAGGGTTATTTTAATCAAAGCAAACGAAACTGTTTTTGGAAGGAAATGTGGGAAGGTGGAAAAAACTGAGTTTATATGGGATGAGCTATGTTTTGATAGGGCCAAATTGGGATACCATTACCCATAGCAAATAGTGACTTACTCCACCAAAAGTCATATACTTTTCAGATTGAGTATGGGTGTCCCAATCTGGCCATAATTTGGTTCCCAATGTATATAAACCAATACATCATCTGACACTGCGGGAAGGTGAGCCTGAAGTTGATGGGGTAAGAGGTTGCTTAGCACTTCAAGGAAGAGACCTCAAGATCCTACAGTATTTTGAATGCAGAACTATCATTTACCATACTGGAGTGTGTGTGCAACTTAATCTGTGGCACTGTGAGTGATAACTACTAAGTGGGATCAACACCTATGCATCAGGGCTGATACTGAACACTCGGCATTCTCCTGTCTCTGGCCTGGACACTTGCAGGATACCTCTGCTCAGCACCAATAGCAGCCATCTCACCTTCCTGAGGATCTTATCCCCCTCTGTTGGCTAGGTCTTCAAAGGGAATGAGAGCTAATTGTCTGAGAGAATTACAAGGAAGATTGATGAAGCAACGCTCATGGTTGCTCTGGGCAGTGAACATAGGGGCAGGCATCAGGGAGGCTGAGAGAGTGTTGTTTAAAAGTAATGAGAAAATAGAACAAGGAGAGAGAACATTGGGTGAGAACATATTAGCTGAAAACTGGGGACAGCTGTAGATGGCACAGTTCAAGGGACATTTTAATCCCATGCCTGATTCCGGGGGAAGCAGAAATAAGCCCCACTTACGTGTTTTTAATTTGCACAAAATAACCCAAATCACATGGCATGTTTGTATTTTGCCACCCCAAACAGGAAGCCAACACAACCAACACCATTTTCTAAGGATTAGTTTATGCTCCTTGTGGTTAATTTAGCTAAGCAGCTGAATAAGTATTCTTTATTGGTTCATTCTTCTGAGTACAATGGAAAAGATATTTGTATAGTCAGAGATTTTCCTCTAGTTCTTCCACTTTCCAAAGTTTAATGTACTATGCACTGCACTAAGCAACAGTGGGTTTAGTAATCTGTTGTGTGTGAATAAAATATGATTGGAAGTGTTTAATTATATATGTGATCATGTGTATGAAAGAACAGTAGACATCCAAAGGAAGTATGACACACACAGGGGATATGAAATAAAAAGAAGTTGCTTAGCGAGAAAAGCCATAAACTGTTGGGCATTTTGTGATTTGTCACCTCTGCATTAACCACTAACTCAATGTATTAATGATGATAGCAGATAATGGCATTCTCTAACAAAGGAGCCATTATAGTTGGGTAAATAATAGACCCTCTAACATTTTTTAAAATTTGTGTTTGCACAACAGATAGAATTTGATCTCATGTGCTCTCTGTATGTCTGTGAATGGGGAATTTTTTCCATCTGTTTGTATTTTTTTCCATCTGTTTGTATTTTATGCTATCATAACACAGAAAGAAAGGAAACCAAACTCAAGAGCAGCTATATTTTAAAGGGTCTCATGTAGCCTCAAGAAAAGCAAAAGCTAACTCATGGGATTGATGCAAACCTCTTCCATCCCAGATCACTAATTCAGATCCAGACTAGCTGAGCCAAAAGCAAAGCTGCAGGGGAGCTGACAGCCTCACCTGGCTCCTGAGCAAGGTTGGGGGGGCAGCTCTGCATTGCTGGAAGGGTTGGGGCCTCAGGCAGAAGGGGCAAGGCCCGAGCAGCTGGCCCTCAGCACCACCCAGACCATGGTGTGTTACCCACCGTGCTGCCTGGAGTGTACCCTGCTTCCCAGGCAGCCCTAAGCCAACCAGAGCCCGTAGCACTGTGCTCTGGCAGCAATTCAAAGGGCCCAGGGCTCAAAGGCTGTAGCAGCAACAGCGGGTCTTTAGAACCACTGGACCTTGGGCAGTTGCCTCCTTTGTCCTCCACCCCACCCGGGTGGGCTTGCAAAGATATGATGCTTGCGGCTTGTATCATAGTCTTAATGTGTTCATTGTGATTGCTGAACAATGTACTGATCTCTACTCAATGTACAAAGACAAGTCCTACTATAAGAGACCTTCCCTGAGGATAAGCATCTGTGTCATAAGACCATCACTCTAGTCTGTCTTGTCAGTGAGCCCAAGAGACAAATAGCTATGAAGACTCGCTGACTTCTCCCTATAAAATTGTCCCAATCGGAGAGGATTGGGGCCTACTGGTGAGGGAACTTATGCTGTTGCTGTCTTTCTGCATTCCTGAATCCAGGACTTAGGGTTGAAGGCTCCTGAGTATTTTCCAGTAGTATGATATTATTAAAACAAAACCACAGATACCTAGACTCTATGCAGAACCCTGAGCACAGGGTGCTGTGGGCACTGACCAGTCCAAAATTAACCGGTGCATCAGAGACACTTCTACAATTCTTTCATTAAAGAGAAAATAACTTGCTGCTGTCTTAGGATATGTCTACACTACAGAATTTTGTCGGAAAAACGACTGGTTTTCCAACAAAATCTGAGTTACGTCCATGCTGCAATTGCGTTCTTTCAAAAGTAAATTGAAAGAACAGAGGGGTTTTTCCGGCATTGGTACTCGTCTTTCTATGAGGAAGAAGCCTTTTTCCCTTGCCTGCTTGTCTGTGGGCTGGGCAGGAGGGGAGGCACGAAGAGGGAAGCGGACAGCATGGTTCCCTGGGCACATCAGGGCCCCGTGAGGGGCCTTGCTCCCGGAACATCCCCCTGCCCTGCCCTAAGGGCTGTCGGACGCTGCTCACAGAGGTGGACACTGCTTCAGGGACAGTGTCTGCAGGGATGACTGATCGCCTCTCCCTCTTTGTGTTCTCCACAACTGGGACTGAGGGGCGAGCCACAGCACCTGAGCCAACCTCCAGAGTCCGGCGGACCTGAAAGCATGCCATGGTCAAGGAAGACCTTATGCGCCAGTGTGACGTAGTGGGGGGGTAATCTGCTAACTCTCTGGCTGCTGTCTGTAGTTTCACGGAGCAGACAAGATGAGTCACTATGCAAAGAGGGTATCCCAACTGGTTTGGCCAGCTGACCCCCATGGAGAGGAACAAAGGAAGGTGGAATGCTGCCCTGGCTGGGGGGCAGGTCTGGAGGAGAGTGAGTTAGTTCCTGTCTGGAAAGCAGGGAAGAAGGAACTGGGGAGGGGGCTGGGATCCCCCCATCTCAAGGGGGCACTGAGGCCTCTTAGCCCCCAGTTCCTGTAACCAGATTACATCTGTGCTATACTGTATCGTGGAGAAGCAATAAACCACCCTCAATTCCACTGGCTGGTGGAGTCTGTTTGTGCCATTTCGGGGTGCAGGAGACGGGGGACCCCCAACGCGCCGTCACTGCCAGCATGTCAGAGTCCTGCATGACATACAGCAGTCCCTGGCACAGAACATCTGTGCGGATGCTGAGTGGCGGAACCATGCCTGCGACCAGCTCATGCAGCAGTGTGATGGCATGTTGCTCCTCCTGCCTACCACCCTCCTGTCCCCGCTCCTATGCCCATTCCTCCTCCACCTGCCCCCCATGCAATACCTCTGCTCCTTCCCCAAGCAATGCTCGTGCTCCCTCCCTATGTGATGCCTATGTCCCCTCCTCCTTCCCCCCTGCCATCCCTGACCCTGCTCCAGCCCCCCCGTCCTGCCCATGCTCCTGTGGTCCCCGGACCCACCCAACCCTACTCCGACAAGGTCCCCACACCTGAGGTGGCACATTTAGCCACCCCCTCCTCCTCCAGGTTATGAGCCCTGCTCGTGCGCCCACCTTTTTAAATGGAAGATAAATACAGACTTCATTTTGTTGGAAAGCAAACAGGTGTGTTTATTGAGAGGTCAGAGAAGGGGTGAAGGGAGGGGTTGTGGTGGGAAAGGAATAGAGCCGCAAGCCAGAGGCCCCTGCTGGAGAGGCCCTGGGGAGACTTACTGGGGTCCCTGAGAGAACATCTCCTTCAGGACCTCCCAGATGCGCACCCTGGCCTGATAGGCCTGCTGGATGGCAGCTGTCCTCCACCCTGGTAGGAAGGCCTTCCTCTTCCTCTCCACAATGTTGTGGAGGATACAACATGACGTGACCACCTAGGGGATGTTGTGCTCCCCCACATCCATGCGAGTCAGTAGGCACCTGAACTGTGCCTTGAAGGTGCACTCCACCTGGATCCTGGCCCGGTTCAGGTGGGCATTAAATTGGTCCCTGCTGGGATCCGGGTGTACGGTGGACAGCTTAATAAGCCATGGCATCGGGGGGTAAGCCGCATTCCCCCATGATGCGCAATGGCACCTGCATGTCCTCAACTGCTAGTTCACAGTGCAGGAAGAATGTGCCCATCTCCAGCTTTCTGTACAGGCTAGAGTTCTGAAATACGTGGGCATCGAGTACCCTACCTGACCACCTGACAAAAATGTGCGTGAACTGTCCATGGTGATTGACCCGGGCCTACTGAACCATAGAAAAGTAGCCTTTCTTATTAATGTACTGGACCGCTCTATGTTTTGGTGCTCGCATTGGGATGTGGGTGCATCTATGGTTCCAGCGCAGTTCGGGAACCCCAGGGCAGCAAATCCAGCCATGATTGGGTCCAGGTCTCCCAGGTGGGTGACCCTCCACAACAGTATCAAGTTGTTGGTCTTCACAACCTGAAGAAGGAGACAAACACACAAAACAGAGAGGGTATGTCTACACTACCCCCCTAGTTCGAACTAGGGGGGTAATGTATGCATACCGAACTTGCTAATGAAGCCCGGGATTTGAATTTCCCGGGCTTCATTAGCATAAAGCCGGCGCCGCCATTTTTAAAAGCCGGCTAGTGCGAACCCCGTGCCGCGCGGCTACACGCGGCACGGACTAGATAGTTCGGATTAGGAAGCCTAATCTAGTCCGTGCCGCGTGTAGCCGCGCGGCACGGGGTTCGCACTAGCTGGCTTTTAAAAATGGCGGCGCTGGCTTTATGCTAATGAAGCCCGGGAAATTCAAATCCCGGGCTTCATTTGCAAGTTCGGTATGCATACATTACCCCCCTCGTTCGAACTAGGGGGGTAGTGTAGACATACCCAGAATGAGAGAGGGAGTGCCTGAGCCCTTGGCAGGTGTTCACCTCCCTCTCCTCCCCCTTCTCTCGCCTGCTCTTCCCCAAACACTCCAAGAGCCACCATCAGTAAGGCCATCCTCCCACCAGCAGGACTGTGTGAGCATGGGATGACACAACCCCACAGGGATGGGGCTTCATTCCCACTATTCCAGCCCCCACAGCCCCCTTTCCCTAGGGTACCCCTTTTCCAGGACTTCCTCCCCCCACCCCTGCAGGGACTGCAGCCCCAGAGTGCCTTACCTCCAAGACAAGGGCCCTGATGGTGGACTTCCCCATGCCAAACTGGTTGCCCACCAACCAGTAGCTGTGTGGGGTGGTAAGCTTCCAGGGGGCAATGGCGACCTGCTTCTCCGGGGAGATGGCAGGCCGCAGGTGGGTGTCGCGTCTCCAGAGGGTAGGGGCCAGCCAGGCACACAGCTCCAAAAAGGTGGCCTTCTGCAAGTGGAAGTTTTGGAGCCACTGCTGGTCATCTCATCACTCCTTGACCAGCCAGTCCCACCACTCTGAACTGGTGTGAAGCCTTCAAAAATACCTTTTCACTGTAGGGTGCGGTTGCCAAAGTGGAGCTCTTGCACCCAGGGAGAGGGTTCCCAGAATGAGCTCGGGGTCTAACTCGATCAGGACCAGGAAGGCAGCTGGCACAAAGTGCTGCAAAAACTGCAACATGGCCGTGTGGGGCCATCACATGCTCAGCAGCAGCTCGGGCTCCATGGCACCAAGAGAAAAGCTGTGGCATCCAAAAAAGGTGGCAACCACAGCAGGCACTGCAAGAGCTTTGCTGTCCCTCGAAGAGGCAGCAAGCACACAGCAGAAGCAGAGGAACGGCTGTCCAAGGGATCCTTTTAAGCGTGTGTCTCAGCAAGGCTCCGGCACCAGCACTTGAAAGCAACTGGAGACCGAAAGCCCTTGCTGAAGTGGTTCCAGGTGGCCTTTTATGCAAGAGAGCATCCAATCAGTCTGGACTCTCTCTTTCAAAAAAGCAGATCGCTTTTTCGATCTGGACTCGCTCTTTCTGAATAAGTTTTTTTGGAAGATCTCTTCTGAAAAAAGCGTCTTCCGAAAGAAGCCTGCAGTCTAGACATAGCCTCGTACCAATAATATGACACCCGTCTGCCAGCACTCCTCTTTTCTCACCAGAAAAAAGGGTGGTGTCAGAGGTCCCTACACCTTTCACCCATCTGCTCTGCTTGTGTATGTTCTACCCAGAACCTGTAGTGCTCGGGACTCTTACGTACATGAGCAGGGCCAGGCATAATTTTGACCTCAGAGTTCTTGTAGAGGAAATTCTGGGCTTTGCTCACCTTGAAAGTAGGAATAAGGGATCTCCCGGAAAAGGGCTTATTTTCCGGAAAATCGCATCTACGCTGGCGCTTTTCTCCGGCAAAAACCCCGAGCCGGAAAAAAGCGGCAGCCATGTAAATGCAAATGCCATGGGGGATATTTAAATCCCCCGCAGATTTGCAATTCCAAAGTGTCTCATTAGCATCCCTTTTCCAGAAAGGGATGCCAATGTAGACAGAGCCGTAGAGTAGCATAAGGGACAGTCAGGCTGCATACATTTATGCTAAAGACAATATAAGATTTTAGTGTACACACCATGTGTCTCAGTTGACATGTGACTAGAATTCATCACTGATTTTGGTCTGTTTCCAAATCATGAGCTTCCTTGGCTGCAGCCAGGAACTGATGGGGAGTACAACATGAACTCAGATCCATGCCACCCAACACAAAATAAAGACCTCACTCTTATATTGTTCTTTTCAAGCCTTTACTTAACCTATGTTTAACGTTATATAAATGTAATATTTTAATTGCCTTCTGGAGATGAGTTCCAGAAACATATTTTTTTTCTCTTGTCATTTTAGTTTGAATAATTGATCCTTTCTTCTCTGCTCATCTTATTTCTGACCTTCCATTGTCCACACTACTTATCCTTCCCTATGCTGCCAATATGGGCAGCAGGGAGGCAAAGAGGGACCATCAATTCAAAAGGACCCAGGGCTCCTGGCCATTACAGCTGCTACTGCAGCAGCAGCTGGAGTCCCAGGCCCCTAGAAAGAGCTGCTGGAGCTTCACGTGGTGCACTCCAGACAACACTGAGGGCTGCCTGGGTAGGTGCAGCATGCTCTGGGAAGCACTGAGGGCTGCCTGTGGGAGGCTAGCAGCCTCCCTGCCTCTTCTGCCCAAGCCCCCACGCCTTCCAGAGGTACAGAGATGCTCTCAGCCTTGCCCAGGGGCATGGTGAGTCTGTCAGCCATACTGCCCTTCCCTTCTTTGCTACCATTTCTTCAATCCTCTCTACTTTCTCCTGGTGATATTACTGTGTATCTCTTTTTCTGCTGTGCTGATTCCATTTCCTTTCCTTGTGCTCACTGGCCTTTCCTGCATTAACCGCAACACATGTAATTTCTTTGACATATGTGGGATGAGATATGGCAATACATTATTTCACTGAAAACTTACCTCGGGAATGTATCCCTCCTGGGTGAAATGATTGCATTTTCCCCGTTTCAGATTAACCACCACAGGAAGGAAATATTTCATGTTTCATTATTACCATTAATCCTCCAAGGTGCTGCTTTGAATGAAAATCCATTGTTTAGCTTAACAGAACAGGACGCCAATACATATGTCTAATCGAAATATTCTCATAACAAATGCATATATCATGTTTAGTGTTACTTTGCTAGCAGAACATCACTGAATGTTGCATTACACTAAAGAATACACTTTCAACATATTACATGGACATGCACCTTTCCTACTAATCTGACAAAACATAACAATACTTACTCAGGCTGTTGTGCCCAAGAAGGCATATTTATCCTTGCAAATCTGAGACGACATCACATTGCAGCAAAATTTAACGTGGACAAGGAATGACAAAAAGTGCAATCCTGTACACATTGAACTCAAATGTGAAATTCCCACTTGACATCAGTGTACATAGAATCAGGCTCATATATTAGTTCCAGTTTTGATGTTTTATCTCCCCTTACATATTGTAGGTACTGTTGATCTGAATACATCAAAACACCGAGGTGCCTTTCCATGTGAGGGTAGCCTAGAAGACAATTTTCTGCATGTTCTGTATGTTGCGCTGTCATTCCTGAAAGGCAGCACTTTTGGTTACACAGGAGAGCAAAGAAAATATTAATTTTCAGAGGCTGCAAGTTCATTTCTTTGGGTATCACCTTTTGGAAGTAGTTCCCTAAGAGCTGTATGTGAATTAACATAAAATGTCATATATCTCCATCTATGACTTGGAGCCTCAGCTTTATTTTTCTTTAATCTAACACTGGTGGAAAGGAGGATATGCAAAATTAGGGTATGTCTACACTACAGAGGTTTTTTTTTAAACGTCCGTTTTTCTGAAAAACTTCACTTAAATCCACACTGAAAATCATGTTCTTTCAAAAAAAATTGAAAGAACAACATTTTTCTAACATTAGTAAACCTATTTCTATAAGGAAGAAGGCTTTTTCCAAAAGCGGAACATCACAGCACTCGGCCATCACCCCGCCTGCACTTCCCACAGGCTGCCATCTGGGGGGAGGTGGCAATCGGGGGACTGCAGGAGAGCTTCAACCCCGAGAAGCCCGCAGAGCCAGCCCAGTCCTCCCCATCGGGGGCTCGTGCCCCATTCCTCCCTCACCTCCTTCCACTTACCCTTCCCTAGCCCCCCTTCCTGATGTACAAAATAAAGAAAACGTGTGTTCAAAAATAGAATCTTTCTTTATTGAACAAAACTGGGGGAGACTGGGTAAAAGAGGTGGGAGAGGGGAAGAGAGAGGCTGGGAGAGGGGAGAGCAACTAAAATGATCAGGGGTTTGGAACAGGTCCCATATGAAGAGAGGCTAAAGAGACTGGGACTTTTCAGCTTAGAGAAGAGGAGACAGAGGGGGGATATGATAGAGGTCTATAAAAGGAAGAGTGGTGTGGAGAGGATGCATAAAGAAAAGTTCTTCATTAGTTCCCATAATAGAAGGACTAGAGGACACCAAAGGAAAGGAATGGGTAGCAGGCTTCAAACTAGTAACAGAAAGTTGTTCTTCACAAAGCAAAGAGTCAACCTGTGGAACTTCTTGCTGCAGGAGGCTGTGAAGGCTAGAACTAGAACAGAGTTTAAAGAGAAGTTAGATCAAGTCATGGAGATTGGGTCCATGGAGTGGTATTAGCCAGGGGGTAGAAATGGTGTCCCTGCCCAAAGTTTGAGGAAGCCCGGAGAGGGATGGCACGAGACAAATGGCTTGGTCACTGTCTTTGGTCCATCCCCTCCAGGGTACCTAGGATTGGCCGCTGTCGGCAGACAGGCTACTGGACTAGATGGACCTTTGGTCTGACCCAGTACGGCCATTCTAAGCTCAGGACTCAGGGTCGGGGGATCTCAGTGGACCACCCTGATTTTCATGCAGACCTGCTCCTGGGTGGCCAGGCTGGCAGCTCTCCTGCCCTAGACAGCCACTTTCTTGTGCCTAATGCGGAGTTCGTGGACTAGGTCCACGATGTCTGCACTGGACCAGGCGGGTGCTCGCCTCTTGCGGTCCTGGTTAGGTTCCCGAAGGCCACCAGCCTGGTCCTGGGAAGAGGCGGAGGGCTGGGGGGCATCAGGTGGCTGGCTCATGGCGTGCCAGGTGCAGGGTCTGCTGGCTGGATGCTGGCAGGCTTGCACCTGGCACAGGCACCGTAGCCAGCCCGTGCCCCTTTAAGGGCTCCGGGGCCAGAGGGGGGCATACGAGTTTCCCTGGTGGCCCTTTTCCGGAGGATCTCTTATTACTTCAAAGTAGGAATAAGAGATCCTCCGGAAAAGGGCTTTTTTCCGGAGGATCGGGGCCAGTGTAGACGCTCTTTTCCGGCTTTTCTAAAAGCCGGAAAAAGCGGCGGACATTTTTATTTAAATGCCGCGGGGGATATTTAAATCCCCCACAGATTTCCCTATTACGACCTGTAAAATTAGCATGCCCCTTTCGGAAAAGGAGCCAGTGTAGATGTCGCCTAAGTGTTTGTGAACAGGTTTGTGTAGTGCTTAGTACCATGGAGCTACAATAATTGTTCAGCAAAGTTACAAGCAACTGAAACCAGTATCTTGTAGCAGATAATTAAGGTTGCCTGACACTGAGGTTGCCTGAGAATGTACTGCCTATAATTAGAACAAAGGAATGTTTGGGTTCATATTCTGTTATACTAAATATGTACAAAAAATCTTCAGTTTTACTCTTTCAAGAATCCATCATTTATTTCTTTGCCATTTAATCTAAATGTCTGCGCTCAGCTATGATATGAATCATGAGAGGAAAAACCTCTAACATTGGTCTTATGGTAGTTGTGACAGGGTGTGGCAACCCTGCACTGAACCACAGGGAGTTGCCACTGGGCCCCAGCTGGGCATGTTTGCAAGGGTGGCCAGGTATAAAAGCCCAGGGAGTCAGTCTGGCCTGACTGCCATAGGAGAAGGAGCTCAGGTCGGATCTCCTGATCAGCCCCTGCAGCAGTAGCAGTAGCAGTAGCAGTAGTTGCTGCCACCGCTGCCGCCACCACCGCCAGTGCCGCCGCCCCAGGAGTAGCGACCCCAGCAGCCATAGCCACAGCCTCAGTGACAGCCCCGGCCAGGGATGCCGTCCAGGAGGGTCCAACCTGCCGAGCGATGCCCCGAGAGCGGAGCAGCGCGCTGGGATGGCAGGAAGTGGCCTAGGGCAGAGGATTGTCCTCTGGGAGCTCGGCGTGTTTCTGCCTGAGCAGGCAGCGGAATCCTCCCCAGCCGACAGGGCCCTGGGCTGGGACCTGGTGGAGTGGGAGGACCCGGGTCCCCCTACCCCTCACCCCACAACAATCCAGCTCCCTAGCAGGCTGGGAGGCTTCCCTTTGGATTAGGCCTCTAGGCCATAGTGACCCTGAGAGAGGGGAGTATGTCTCTGACTAGGCCTTTGGGGCTGTATTTACCCTGTTAGAGGGAACTGTACTTCGGGACTGTGTTTGGAATGAGGCCAGAAGGCCATAGGTACCCTGGTAGAGGGACATTTGAGGGGAACTGGGTCTCCGGGCTGTATTTGCCATGCGGAAAGCTGGCACAGACCCTGACTTTGAGGCTTCCCGACTGTAGAGGGGTCCTGCCCCTCGACATTTGTGAAATTGACTGGACTACTGCTTCATATGTGTTCTACACCCAGAATAATCAGTGCTGGTATTCAGGAATGCTTGCTTTTATAAACTTCTCTAATAGAGGGTTAATGAATCCCTAGATTCTTAGGGAAGCATAACAACTGCACTTTAATATTAAATCTCCATGGGAATCTGTAAAGCATATTAGTCATTTCCACGACCTCAGGAGTTGAAGACTCATTAAAAAGATCTTTATTATCATAGACAGGTCTGTTTCCTTTCCCTTATTTTAAAATCTATTCCTATTTCCAAATCTTCCCAGACAATGCCCAAAGTGATAGGGTGTCCAGGATTTCCAGGTTTATGAAACTTGGGTAGCGGATGGAATACTCTTGATTGGGGCTCTAGGGATATGTCTGTGTAGATTCGATCTCATGCTATAGCAGAGAGCGTTCTGAGCAGTTTCTTTTGGTATTCCTCAGTGGGATCAGTGGAAAGTGGCCTGTAAATGTGGTGTTAGAGAGTTGCCTGGTAGCCCTCTATTCATAACTTGACTTATTAATGATGACAATAGTACCTCCTTTGTCAACCTCTTTGACTCTAATGACTGTTTTTGGAGGCTGTGTTGTGTTCTGTACAGCTGAGGTTGTGACATGTGATATCATTTGTTCACGTCTGTGGAAGCACTCAAAGTAGATGTCTCCAGTGCATCATTGACAATCTACAACCTGGAAAATGATCTCTCACTCTCACAGACCTTGGGAAACAGGCGTACAGGCAACCCCCTATCTCCCCCAAACCTGAAGCAAATACTTACCAGCAGCCACACAATGCACCACAGAAATACTTAATTCAATAACCTATCCCTGCAACAAATCCAGTTGCCTACTCTGTCCACACAGCTATATAAGCAACTGTCACATTACCGAATTGGAGAGAAGCAGCCAGATCGCTGCTGCACCCCTAGGTGGGGGTGTTGGCCCCAGAAATTGGTATAAAAGGGATCCATGTGGGGATTGAATGGAAGCTTATTGTTTGCTGATCTTATGTACGCTATATATGTGTGTGTATAATGTCTGTGTGTGTAGGTAGGAATCTGTAATCTGTGTGGAAGCTGAATATTTCTCTGTGGTTAAGCATTGCTATGGACAGGCTGATTAGCCAGGCCCTGTGGGACAATGGCACTTGATGGGCCAAAGACACACCCAAAGAATGGGGGCTGTCACCTGAGAGCAGCCAGCAGGAAACACAGGGATTGGCCTCTGACCAAGTGACCTGCTGCATACAAGAAGAGGCCAGGAAGGAGGTATAAAGAGGCCATGTGGTCGATGCCATTTTGTTCTCAGCTCAGCACTTCATCCCAGAGGCAGAACTGCAGGGATCGAAGAGCCTGGAAGACCTGTGAACCCATCCTGATGATAGGATGTGCAACAAGAACTCTTAAACCAGCAGCTGTAACATCTCTGCTAGAGCCTGCATCGAGGACTGGGAAATTCCGTGCATGTAACGTACTATTCTTTAACAACCTGACTCTCAGGCTTTTCTTTCTTGTGATAATAAACCTTTAGATATAGATTCTAAAGGATTGGCCCAGCGTGATTTGTGGGTAAGGTCCAGAGGGTAAATTGACCAGGGATCTGTGGCTGGTTTCTTGGAACTGGACAGAACTTGTTCAGGGTAGGTGGGATTGGGTGCTGTTTATGAGGCCCATGGCCATCTGGGGCACGGATATTGCTGGGGTGCCGGAGGGGTTTTGCTCGTGAGGCTTCAGGCAGGCTGCTGAAGCGCTCTGTGGGACTGGTTTGTGGCCTGTTTGGAGAGGTCACCAGTCTGGGGGTTGTAAGGAGCCCCGGATTTGAGCAATTCGCCCTGAGCGGGCGCCCTCAACTGTGCCCAGACACGGCCCGGTCCATCACAGCAACACCCTCACAGGACCTAACCACATGAACCACACCATCAGGAGCCCTTCCACCTGTATGTCCACTAATTGAAGTGCCAACAATGCCCCTGTGCCATGTACATTGTCCAAACTAGAAAGTCTCTGCACCAAAGGATAAATGGACACAAATCAGACACCAGGAATGGTAGCACATAAATGTGTGCGGGAACATTTTAACCTCCCTGGACATTCAGCAATGAATTTGAAAGTAGCCATCTTTCTACAAAAGAATTTTAAAAACCAGTTACAAAGAAAGACAGCTGAACTGGAATTCATTTGCAAATTCAACATCATCAACTTTGGATTGAATAAGGATCTCAAATGGTTAATACATTACAATCGTAATTTCCCCCTCTCTAGATATTTAAATCTCCATACCAAATGCTGTGAATGAGCCACATCCACCCTGATGTAATTAGCTTAATTAACACAAGTAACTCTTCCTTATATATACTCCTGCTTCTGTAACGTCCACACCAATTCATCTGAAGTGGGCTTTATTCACAAAAGCTTAGGCGCTAATAAACCTATTAGCCTCCAAGGTGTGTCAGGACTCCTGGGCTGTGTCTACATTGGCATCCCTTTCCGGAAAAGGGATGCTAATGAGACACTTCGGAATTGCAAATTCCGCGGGGGATTTAAATATCCCCCACAGCATTTGCATGAACATGGCTGACGCTTTTTTCTGGCTCGGGGTTTTGCTGGAGAAAAGCGCCAGTCTAGACGGGATCTTGCGGAAAATAAGCCCTTTTCCGGAAGATCCCTTATTCCTACTTTCAAGTAGGAATAAGGGATCTTCCAGAAAAGGGCTTATTTTCTGAAGAATCGTGTCTACACTGGCGCTTTTCTCCGGCAAAAACCCTGAGCCGGAAAAAAGCGGCAGCCATGTAAATGTAAATGCCATAGGGGATATTTAAATCCCCCATGGATTTGCAATTCCGAAGTGTCTCATTAGCATCCCTTTTCCGGAAAGGGATGCCAATGTAGACACAGCCCTGTTGTTTTGTTAGATACATACTAACATGGCTACCCTTCTGAATCCGGCATTAGTTAGTGTGAGAAGGAAAAAGTCTGACAACTTAGTTTTATTTTTCAGTATGTATAACTATTACTCCCAACAGGGTTTCATATTGGTAATGCAGAAGATGATTTCTAATAATCACCACCAGAGTGAAGGTGTCAGTTGGGGGTTTTAATAGGGGCCAATGAAATTACAAGACAGGTTGCAAATGAAGGTGGGATAGGAAGTAAATCTGTATGTTTATAGAATGACTTTTGGGGAAAGGGTGAATTCTGTAATATCAGTTCAACAGACAGCATTGACATGCCCACATAAGGTTATATCATCTTAATATCTTTGGGGACAGGTCTCTTGCCCCTTACGGTAAGAAAAGAATGGAATGATGGACTATTACACATGAGATTTTTTGGATGCTTAGTGTTTAGGTGTGGAGCTCCCAAGATGTAGTGGAAATGGGTCCAACATTCAGAGCAAAGGAGAGGAGTGTGGGTACAGCTCATTGTCAACCTCTCCAGGGCTCAGTGAAAACTACAAGGCAGAGCACTTCACTGGGTGAACTGGACTGCCACACTGCACTGGGGATAGCACTGGGAGACATTTTGCCTGTTGGAGGCAGGTACTGGATCACCTGGGAGGTATAGAAATAGTTCACTAGCTGCTACAACCTAATTCTATTCCATGCAGCCAATGAGCTCTGCAGAGATGTGCATGGGTTGGTGGAGCAATGGCCTTGCCTCCTTGCCAAGTGCTCCCAAGGGAGTGGGTAGAAAAAGGTCCTTGCACTCCCATGAGCAAAGGAATTCTAATTGTGACTGACCTTTGTACATGCTGTTTGTTTGTTTTCCCTCCTGACTAAAGACTGGGTCCAGGATGGTCCAGGATGATCAGCTCATTTGTGCAAGATCTATGTGTTCTGCGACTGTGCTTAAAAGATAATAAATGATGGTCATTGACATGCTCTATGATGAGGCTAATTTCAGTCTCATTTAGTGTCTCCTAATATTATTTTCCGAACAGATGCACTATAGTGGTGTTTAAAAATAGGTGGGTGCAACATTGTACCTACAGTGTGCTAGACACTCACAGAGCTTATACAGACAGACATGTTCTATACCATGTCAAGCTTCCAGTCCACTGGAACCTGAGTTGCTCCTGCATTGACCATCCAAACTGAACCGCACTTTGATGTTTGAAAGAGCTATGGAAGGGAATAAGTAAGGAAGTAAAAATTAAACTCAGCTTTACAAAAAAGAGAAGTCTTTGGGTCATCTTGTTCCAATTCTAGAAAACTTTGCCTGAGGGTGTCTATAAAGAGGAAAGTCCCAGTACCCTTGCAAAGCCTAATATGATAAGTCATCACTTTTGGTGTAGCACACTGTTGTGTATTGCAGAAATACTTCAAACATAACACTTTTTGTTTTAATTTATTTATTTGAGATGAATGTGCTTCTAAATTAAAAGTTAATTTGAACTATGACTATAAGAAAATAAAGGCCTTAGGGTACGCCTACACAGCAGCATTATTTTGGAATACCTGATGTTTTTCTCAAATAACATAGTGCACATCTACACTACAACCCTTTATTTCAAAATAATGTTGAGCTGGAGGATTTCTTACTCTGATTCATGTAACCCTTAGTTCATGAGGAGTAAGAGAAGTGGAAGGAAAAGTGTTCTTCCTTTGACTTCCTGCTGTGTAGACAGTGCCAAAAGCCGAGGTAAGGCACTTAAACTTAAGATACACAACTAACGAAGATGAAGTTGTGTAGCTTAACTTGACTTCAGCTGGCAGTGTAAACATACCCTTAAGTTTCTAGACTTAGTTTGATTGGCATTTTCTGTAGAGGGTCTCTTTTGCTATCAAAATGCAGGACAATGTAGCACTTTAAAGACTAACAAGATGGTTTATTAGATGATGAGCTTTCGTGAGCCAGACCCACTTCCTCAGATCAAATAGTGGAAGAAAGTAGTCACAACCCAGACTAACACGGCTACATTTCTATCACTATTCTTTTGCTATCCTTCTCTTCCCCATCATTTGACCAAAACACTGAGGGTATGTCTACACTACCACCCTAGTTTGAACTAAGGTGGTTAATGTAGGCAACCGGAGTTGCAAATGAAGCCCGGGATTTGAATTTCCTGGGCTTCATTTGCATGTTGCCGGGCGCCGCCATTTTTAAATGTCCGCTAGTTCGGACTCCGTGCCTGCGCTACACGTGGCACGAAGTAGGTAGTTCAGATTGGGCTTCCTATTCCGAACTACCGTTTCTCCTCGTGGAACGAGGTGTACCGGTAGTTCGGAATAGGAAGCCTAATCCGAACTACCTAGTTCATGCCGCGTGGAGCCGCAAGCACGGAGTCCGAACTAGTGGACATTTAAAAATGGCGGCACCCGGCAACATGCAAATGAAGCCCGGGACATTCAAATCCCGGGCTTCATTTGCAACTCCGGTTGCCTACATTAACCACCCTAGTTCGAACTAGGGTGGTAGTGCAGACATACCCTGAGTGCTAAGCAGTGGGTGCTGACACATGATAACACACATGTGGTGGACACTGAGGCCATAAGTCATTTGGGATGAAATTCTTCCCTGCACAGAGGGGCAACCTAAACTTGTGCACCACCTAAACCCCGTGTTGAATGTTTATGTGGTGCACATAGGCTTTGTTCTGGCCTCCTGAGCATTGGTGAATTTCACCCATAGGGAACCACTCACCTTACAAAAACTGAAGTATTTTGGCATTTTTCTTCACCAACAAATGCAGCATACCATTTATATATAAAGGCTTCCTATATGACATCTGTATTGATTACAGTTCATACGATGGCCTTATGGCAATACATCACTTCAACTTGGCTGCTTTGTTTTTCCTTTTTAAGTACTGAAAAATGGGTGAATGAACTTTTCCTGCCTCTCTTACACTTTGCCTACATGGGGGAAGAGAGCTGCCAAGAGATGGTGGCAGTGACCGAAGGTGACAGAGACTGGCCTTGTTTCTGCCTCATCCCACTGATACCTGTCCCTCTTGCTGCCTCCCAATGAAGGAGCTTGCTCTTCTTTCTTATGTTCAAAACACTTATGCAGAGCAGATGAACTCAGTTCTGAGGGCTTTACTGAGGAATGATATATAGGGCAAGAGTAACTTAAGCTGTGGTACTGTTGTGTTGCCCTCTCCCTCTGGGCTTCAGAATAAGTAGGAGCTCAGGGCACAGGGTGTAGGAATCAGGGTCAAGGAATGTGGAGGGTTCAGGAGCCCAGTGCAGGAGGCAGGGAGAAAGGCACCATTTTGGAATGGTGAGGGGGGGCTCTACAGCCTCACATACCAGGTTGCTGCTGGTCTTCTATGGCTGCTCTTGCAGACTCCACAGCACTCCTGCCGTGGAGCCAAACCTGACTCCAAGCAGCCAACAGCTCTTGTGTATCATGCTGCATCTCCTGGTGACGTTTCTGCAGGCTGCCCTTAAGGCTCTGCAGGAGGATGACTCCGTTTATTGCAGGACACATCCTTTCTTCTCTCCAGGCACTGCCCACGCAGCTCACCCCATCCCCATCCCCTGCACACTGTGCACCGCTGCTTCTTGCATCTGGACACCAGTTCCGACTGGTGGGACCGGATCATCATGAAGCAGTGGGATGACCAGCTGTGATTCCAGAATTTCTGCATACAGAAGGACACCTTTCTGGAGCTGTGTGAGTGGACTGTCACTGCTCTCAGTGACTGAACACCCGTATGCAACCCACCATCCCCCTCCTAAAGCAGGTAGCCATCACCCTCTGGAAGCTTGCCATGTTGGACAGCTACCAATCCACTGGGAACCAGTTCGGTGTGGGGAGATTGACCATCAGAGCTGTGCTCATGGAGGTATGGCGCACTCATACTATGTTATTGGGAGGACAGTGAACTGCTGGAATAGGGTTCCCCAAGAAAGAGGGGGTTGTGGTAGTGGTGGTGGAAGCCCCCTCCCCAGGAGGTTTTTCAGTCCCACCTTCACAAAGCCCTGATGGGGGATGGGATAAGTAGGGGTTGCTCCTGGTATGGGGGGAGGTGAAGGGGTTTGGGCTTGGGGAATTTCTAAGGGCTCTAGCAACCCTGTGATTCTGTGTGTGTCTTCTACAGGTGATGAGGGCCATCAACACCGTCCGGCTGCACAGGGTCATTAACCTGGGTGATGTGGACCCCATCATCACCAGATTTGCTGCCATGGGCTTCCCCAACTGCAAGGGGGTAATGACAGCACCCATATCCCCACCTGGGCCCCCGACCACCAGGCATCCAAATCCACCAACCACAAGGGTTGCTTTCTATGGTCCTGCAGGCTCTCGTGGACCATTGTGGCTAGTTCATGGACATCTATGTCAGGTGGTTGGGGAAGGTACACGACACCTACATCTTCAGAAACTCCTGCCTGTTCCAGAAGCTGCCCAGTATTTTCCTCGACTGCACCATCAGGGCTGGGCAAGGCCACCCTCTCCTCTCCTGGCTAATGAAGCTCTACACCAGATACCTTGACCCCACCAAGGAACATTTTAATGCCTGGCTCAGCAGGGCCCACATTGTTGTGGAAGGTGCCTTTGGTCATCTGAAAGGGAGATTCCATTGCTACCGCACCCGGCTGGACCTCGGCAACCAGAAAATCCCCCAAGTGGGGGCTGCATGCGGTGTCCTCCACAACCTTTGTGAACATAAGGGGGACATGTTCCTGCTGCGGGGGGAGGGGGGAAAGAGGAAGGAGGCAGAGGCCGAGGGGATCATCAGGACCTATGAGCTGTCACACACAGCTACCATCTGGCAGGCCCATTGGGGCCTGTGCACATCTGGGAAGCCCTGAGGGAGAGTTTCAGCCAGTGCCAGCCATGAGACTCTCCGCTGGGCCTCCTCACAAGGGGCCTTTGCAGTGCCCTAGTGTGCTTTTCCTCCCCCACACCACCTTTCCCCTTCTCCTCCTCCCACCTCCTTCCCTGCAGAGACAATAAACCACACTTCTTGTTTTGAAAGAATAAACTGGTTGGCTACATCTAGACTGGCATGATTGTCCGCAAATGCTTTTAACGGAATTTTTTTTCCATTAAAAGCATTTGCGGAAAAGAGCTAAAGCTTTTTGTGGAAAAGCGTCCATGCCAATCTAGACATGGTTTTTCACAAGAAACCCCCAATCGTCATTTTCGCCATCGGGGTTTTTTGCGCAAAACACTTTTTAGCTGTCTACACTGGCCCTCTTGCGCAAATACATTTGTGCAAGAGGGCTTTTTCCTGAACGGGAGCAGCATAGTATTTACGGAAGAACACTGACAATATTACATGAGATCGTCAGTATTCTTGCGCAAATTCAAGTGGCCTGTGTAGACAGCTGGCAAGTTTTTCCGCAAAAGCACTTGCTTTTGCGGAAAAACTTGCCAGTCTAGATGCAGCCATTGTGTTTAATTGGGATAAATGTAATCAGGGAGGGACTGGAGAAAGAACCTGGGAGGGGGAAGGTGGAGGTGGTGGAGAGGAGAGGCTCAGGTACGGGGCTGGGACTGGTGCCTGCCTTGGGTGATCCCACCACCCTCAGCGGCCAGGGGGTGCTAGGAGGAGAAGGTGAGGGGGCAGGAGCAGCTACTAGGCAGTCGAGGTTGGTGGTGAAAGCTGTGCAATGGTCTGGCCCTGCTGCAGCAGCTCCTGTCAGGTGTTTCAGGGCAGCTCCACATGTCTGCCTCCAGTCTGTGATCCTGCTGGTCCTGGGAGTTCTGCAGGGCACACAGGCAGGTGAGGTGTTCCCGCTGCAGATCTTCCTGGGCTCTCCTTTGCCTGTGGCTCACATGGGGTCAGGAGGATGGCACAGGAGATGTGGCTTGCTCCCCTCTCACAGCTGGTCCATCTGTGGAGAACAAAGAGAAGGTCAGTCATCCCTGGAGACACTGTACATGAAGCCCAGCCCTCATCTCTGAGCCGACCCCAGAAAGTCTTAGGTGAGACAAAGGGGATGGTGCTTCCAGCAAGGCCACCAGAGTCCTGGACAGTGAGCCCTTTCCTGCAGGGACACAGACGTCCCGGAGGGAGCCTCGCTACCCTCACACCCTGGGGACAAGCAGGCATGGGAATGCGCTGGCCAGGCCAGGAGCCTGCAGACAGGTGGAAGGGGGTGGCAGCATGGCTTAGCTTCCCTCTGGGCCATGCACACACGTGGTCTGGCAGTGGTGGTGTCCCGCACAGAGAGAGGACTTGTATCCCTGCCCACTGGAGGAGAGGGGTGCTCAGTGTTGAGGGCAGGTGTGTGTGAGTGGTAGACACTGCTTGATGGGGAGGGTCCTCCTATAGTCCCCTCCACTTCCTTCTCCTCTCAGCAGGCTCCTCGGCAGGGATTTGGTTCCTCTGCCTTGCCACACTGTCTCCAAGAGTGTGGGCATGCCTGTGTACTGTGTGTGGCAGTGCTGTGTGTGTGTGTGTCCATGTCCTCAGCATCTTTCTAGTGGTGAAAGGGTGTCAGAGGGTGTCCCACCCCAGTGTCAGGAGTGAGGCAGGCCTCTGCATACACCCTGTGAGCCAGCGCACAAGGGTCTTCTGTTGTAGCCTCCTGGGGCTGTGTGCCCCAGATTGGTGCTCCACGTGCACCAGGGCCGGCCTGAGCCATTTGTGCGCCCCGGGCTCCGGGAGCGTGCCGCCGCCCATGGGAGTGCGACGTATATGTGGCTCTGCCCCCCAGTGAGCAGCGCCTCCTGCCCCTGGGCGCCTAGCGCATGTGTGGCCTTGCCCCTGAGCACACGGCACATGTGTGGCCCCACCCCCAGGTGCTCGGCGCATGCGTGGCACCATCCCGGTGCTGCTCCCGCCTAGCCTGGCAGCCCTGCGCAGCATCCCCTAAAATGGGGCGCCCTGAGTGGTAGCCCAGTCAGTCCATACCTTGGGCTGGCTCTGACGTGCACCCACATGCACAGGTTGCTGCATGATCTCCAGGCTGAGCGAGGAACACACAGCAGCCCCTAACCACCCGCCGCCTCCACCTGTGTGTGTCTAGGGAAGGTAATGGCACTCACCTGGTGGGCCTTCCCTGGCTTTGGACAAAGCCTGGGAGAAATCCTGGGAGATGGGTACTGACTCCAGTGCAAGCATGACCTCCTGGCTTGGGGCATCAAGATGGTGCTGGCTTTTTCTGGCTTCTCCTCTGCACAGGCTCTGCTTCCCGGGATAGTGATGATGGACATCTCCCACCCAGAGTCCACAACAAGGTGGGGGAAGGGGCTGACGCCCTCCTTCCAGGATGCGGTGGAGCTGATCATAATATGGGCAGGAGTGGGGTGCAATCCCAGAGCGGGAGCTGCCCTCCCTAGCCTTGGCATAGGCCCGCCTAAGCTCCTTGATCTTCATGCATACCTGCTCCTGTGTGTGCATGTGGCCTTTCTGGCCCAGGATGTCAGCCATCTAGCCATAGATGTTGGTGTTCCTGTGTCTGGTGCAGAGACCCTGGAGGTTTAACTCCTCTTCCCAGACCTCAGTGAGGTCCAGGATCTCCTCACTTAGACCAGGAAGGCACATACCTCTTTTGCCCCTTGGCAGGGTCTTGTAAGCTGGCTGCCTGCTCGGCTGCAGTCATGGGGGGCTTGGACAGAGCATGGGGGTTGGTCACAGTGGCAGCAAAAGCTGTGAAGTCTGATACAATGTGGCACAGGGCTGGCAGGGCCTGCATTATGCCACAAGCCCTTTACCCAGTGGCTGCAGCTTTAAGGGCTTCCAGGGAAGGGGAACTATAGAGTTCCAATGAGTGTGGCCAGAGTGGCCAGAAGGGCACCTGTGGGATTTCCTGGAGGCCTGTTGTTTTGACATAAGTCCAGCTACCCTGTCTATACAGGACCTATTTCGATACAGATGTTATTCTTCATAAAATAAGGGTTACAGATTTCAGAATAAGGTGCCTGTTATTTCAAAATTACAATAACAATTACATGTGCGCCATGTATAGTTATTTTGCAAGTTATTATTTCAAAATAAGTTATTTCATAATAACCTGGTAGTGTAGACATAGCCTAAGGTGCTACAGTACTACTCATTGTTTGTTTGTTTTTTAAGTTACAGACTAACATGTCTACCCCTCTGAGACCAATAATGAGCTTAACTCTTGAATCCACCTAGAATCCATTTTTGCATTTTGCAGCTTTGTTTGCCTCTGCCTTATCCTGAATAAAGCTTATACCACTTTTTTAAGTTCAGAAAAACAAAACAACCCTTCTAATTGTGCTCTTAAGGACAATGGTATTTGTATCATAAGCAAAAGTCCATAAAGATTCAAGGTGAAATCTTCAATTATGGTTGGAAACAGAAAAGTCCTCAACACTTCATTATCTGGCAGTGCCACCTGTACACTGTGTATTTGTCCTAAATACAAAAGAATTGGAATAACAACTGTTCCTGTTTCCCAAAAATATTTCTAAATAGATTAGTTCAACAATTGGAAACAGAAAAAGAACTGTTGATTATTTTACATAGCAGTGATTTGGGATTTCATCCAGTAATCATATTAACTTTGTAATATCAATATTTTATTATAAAGAAAATTGACTTGTGGATTATGTTAACTAAAATTAAAGAACAGCAAGTAAAAATGAGTGAATTACTAATGCGTATTCATGACAGCCCTGAAGTATGAAAGTCAGATATTGTCACATGAACAAGATGATGTGAAATAGCATATGAAGAGAGATTAAGCAGACTGGGACTTTTCATCTTACACAACAGGAGACTAAGTGGAGATATGATAGAGGTCTATAAAATCATGACAGATGTGGAGAAAGTGAATAAGGAAAAGTTATTTACTTTTTCCCATAACATAAGAACTAGGGGTCACCAAATGAAATTAATAGGTAGCAGGTTTTAAACAAATAAAAGGAAGTATTTCTTCATGCAATGCAAAGTCAGTCTGTGGAACTCCTTTCCAGAGGAATTTCTGAAGCCTACTACTTTAACAGGGTTCAAAAAAGAACTAGATACATTTATGGAGGATAGATCCATCAATGCTTATTTGCTAGGATGAGTAGGAATGATGTCCCTAGCCTCTGTTTGTCAGAGGCTGGGAATGGATGACAGTGGAAGAATCATATGATGATTACCTGTTCTGTTCACCTGGCATTGGTCACTGTCAGAAGACAAGATACTGGGCTAAATGGACCTTTGATCTGACCCAGTATTGCCATTCTCATGTTCTTAAACACTTCCTTCATAGCAGATGTAGAGATTTCAAAATAGAGCAAATTTAAAACCAGTTTTGTTAAATAATCTTTGTGCTATTTTTTATCATTTTTCCATGGTCAGATCTTTTAGTGAGGAAGTCTGTGATGTCACAAATACTAGAAAGTGTTACTCTCCCAGTGTCTTCAATCTGTCCCCCTCTTTATTTTCAACTCTCAATTACATTTCTTGATTAATACAGTCTTTGTGGGGACCACTCAGTACTTCACCAGGTACTCAGGAGAGTTCTTAGTACACACATAAGTTTCACTTGCTATAGACTTTGGAGACTACTAGGAATATAGTGTTTAGACGTTTAGGAGAAATTTTACTAGAAATGAACATAAATATAGAGACGTGTTGTTAGGTATCATTTCTGTTTTGTCATCTTCCACTGAAATCAATGGCAAGATGTTGGCATTAGCAGGAGCTGGATCAGTCTCCACAGAATGAAAACTGATCAAACTTTGCAGTAAATTAAAGAAAGAGGCAATAATAATAATAAATAATAATAAATAAAAACTCAGAATCCTTTGAGGCCATCTTTTCTACTTCTCAGTGAAACACTCTTTAGTGTTCATATTTGATGCAGTTCTATAACAGCAACCTCGATCCCCACAACAAATCCCAAAACACATGAGTTAGAATGTGGACCCCTTGCTTGGTAAATAGTTACACACCCAAGCAGTTCTGCTCAGGGGAAGTTCTCATGTGATAATGACTCACAGTGGGATTAAAAGGGTCTCAATCTCACCCTCAGGCTACATCTACTTTCTGTTAAAAGCATTTGCGGAAAAGAGCGTCTAGATTGGCACAGATGCTTTTCTGCAAAAGCACTTTTTGCAGAAAAGCATCCGTACCAATCTAGACGTAGTTTTGCGCAAGAAAGCCGCTATCGCCATTTTTACCATTGGGGCTTTTTTGCGCAAAACAGTTTTTAGCTGTCTACACTGGCCTTCTTGCACAAAAACATTTCCGGAAAAGGGCTTTTGCATGAACGGGAACATCAAAGCATTTGCACAAGAAGCACTGATTTTGGACAGTAGAACGTCAATGCTTTTGCGCAAAATCAAGTGGCCAGTGTAGAGAGCTGGCAAGTTTTTGCGCAAAAGCATTTGCTTTTGTGAAAAAACTTGCCAGTCTAGATACAGCCTACGAGTTTTGTCGGAAGAGGCAATGAAAATGAAGTGCAGATTAGCATATTCTCATGCTTCATTTGCATAATATCTTCCGATCCGTTTTTGCGCAAGGGGTTTTTGCACAAAATTAAGCAGTGTGGACGTTTCCTTTTTGTGCAGAAACTTCTTTTTGTACAAGATCCTTATGCCTCAAAAAAAGGGGGTATAAGGATTTTGCGCAAAAAGAAAACATCCACACTGCTTGGTTTTGTGCAAAGACCCCTTGCGCAAAAACGGATCAGAAGAGATTATGCAAATGAAGTGCGAGAAAATACTAATCTGTGCTTCGTTTGCATTGCCTCTTCCGGCAAAACTCGTAGTGCAGATGTAGCCTTAGTGTGCAAGGATTCTGGAATGCTATGAGGAAAGAAACAAGACGAGAAACTGCATTTGGTCCCTGCTAATGAAATTTGAGTGGAGATGGATTAGGTTTTGAAAAAGCAGGATATTTTGTCTCAGGTAATCAGGGTCCAAAGAGATCTGCATGGGCTTGAGTCACCTACACAGATGTTTTGTGCTCCATCCTGCATCGCAGATTTTTTTTTAAAGCCCAGAGGGATTACTGTGATCATCCTAATCCATCCTCTTGTGTAGCATAGGCCATAGAATTTCATCCCGGAATTTCTGGCTAGCGGCTTGCGGTTGAACTAGAGTACATCTCTTTGAAACAGCCAGTCTTGATGTAAAAACTTTAAGTAAGGAATTTGTCACTTTCCTTGGAAATCTGTTCCACTGGCTAATTAACCTCACTTAAAAAACGTCTTGTTTCCAATTCAAATATTTCTAGCTTAAGTTTCTAGCTCTTAGGTCTTAATGATTAAAGGGCTTCGGAAATCTTTTTCCTGCTTATGTGCTTTCAGACCTACCACTTAACCTTCTGACTGATAAATAAATAGAATCCGTTCTTTAAGTCTCTTAGTTTAAGGCATATTTTTAAGACCTCTAATTCTTATAGCTCTTCTCTGAATCCTTCTACTTTGAACTCCAGGAGTGGTCTCACTAATGCCATGCACAGAGGTAATATTTCCTTTACCCCTATTTGACCATCATATGTTTATACAGCCACTGATCATGTTAGCCCTTTTGGCCACACCATCACGTGAGGTGCTGATGTTCAGATGCTTACAGTACATTTCTTGTAAGCTGTCATCCCCCCACTTTCTTTTCTCCTACATGTACAGTGTATGGGCTAAATTGTGCTCTAACCTTTTATTGCCTGAAGAATAGCTTATATAATGGGGCTAATCATACGTCAGGTTGTTCTGAGACTTAATCTTTACAAAGTGCTTCAAGATCCTCCAATGAAAGATGCTATAGAAAAGCAACGAATTATTGAACAGTGAGGTCCCCTGACAACCGACTTCTGTAAATTTTCAACTGAGGGAAAATTGGTGAGGGTCTCTTCATAAAATTCCTTTTACTTACTGGAAGGGGGATGTCCCAACATTACTTGGCACTCTGTAGTAATTCTACATCAAAATTCTGTGGCTGGGTCCTTGCAATACTGTTCCATCAGGCCTCCCCTCCATGCAGCTGCCATGAGTGCCCTCTTTAAGGAGGCTCCATGGACATTTTTGGGCTGTGCTAATGTGTGTAAGCTCTGCAGGACACAGGAAGGATGATGCATGTCTCCCCTAAGTCCCAATTTGACTTACAGTAAAACCTGTAATCTGGCATGCTTGGGCTATGTCTACACTGTAGTCTTCTTGCAGAAAAGCATATGCAAGTGAAGCACAGTGTGGAATATTGCTTCACTTCATTTGCATAAGTAATGAGCAGCTGCTTTTGTGCAAGAGGCTTTTGTGCAAAAACAAGCAGTGTATACTGAATCTGAGGGAAACCATTTGTCCCAAAATTAATTCTTCACAGAGGTTATGGGCATGAAAGAAAGAGAAGTTAATCCTAGAAATTGCTATCTCCATACATTTCCCTATTTATGTAAAAAAAATCACTCTTACTCCATAACATCTCTGCAGGATTTCAACAATTATTAGGAGAAAGAGAAAATCAGATAAAAAATATATATATATGATCAACTTATCACCATGAAAACTTTAAAAATAATTTTCCTTACCCCACACCCACCCTTTCTAGTTTTCTTTTCATGCTTGCTTTCTTTGGGAAGCCACCTAGGATACCACATCAAAGGGGGTACCCAGCAGGAGCTAGCTGCAGGAAGAAACTAGCAGCCAAGTCATCACCATATCCTGTGGCACAGAACGTGTATAAAGATGGAAACAGACTAGCTAGGAGCCCAGACAGTTCCAAATCCCTCCTCTCACTGTCACTGCTGCTGAAACTACACAGGGAAAGATTAGAAGGAACAGAAAAGTGGGGGGGAGGGGAAGGGGAAAGGCACAAAACACTCTTTCCTGGGAGCTGCAAAGCACTTTTTCTGAAGCCCAATGCTACAAGATACTGATTACCTCCTGGGAAGTGCTGAGTATCTTCCTTTCCTCTCCACCCTGGTCTTTGGAGGCACACAGGATGCACAATGCTGCACTTTGTAGCAAAATGGGGCAAGTAACCTATTCTTCAAGTACCTTTAATCCCCCAAATGTGTATGTTCTATTTGTGTTCTTTCTTGTATGTGAAGTTAGAAATATTAACTGGAGACCTGTTTTACTAATCTAGGCCTTTAATGAAAGCCATTAGTGGTACTCAAGGAACTTACTGGCCCAGTGTTCAGGACAATAATCTGTAAATGATTTTGTTTCTCCTGTAAACCTAAACTGTGGTTGCTCCTACAAAGACAGGTGGCCATGCTGGATTCCATCTTTAATTTAGTATTTTTCCATTGGGATAGGGAGAATTTTACAAAGGATTCCTGGCCTGGGGAAATTATATTTAAGGGATGGATAGCAAAGAATAAGCTGGTCTTCAGGTGGTGTTATAGAGTGCTTCCCTTTACAGGATGAGATGAAGAGATCTGAAAACAAAGAAAACTGATGAGGAGAGAAGCTGTTAGACATGGGCCAGAGAAAAAAATTGGCTCTAACGTGAAGAATTTTATCTGAAACAAAGACTAAGGTGAGAAGTTATGTTTAATAATATTTTCTCTTAGGCTATGTCTACACTGCGTTCTTTTTCTGGAAAAGGATACACAAATTGCGCACTGCAATTTGCATACCTTTTTCCGCTTTTTTTTCGGAAGAGGCTTTTCTGACATTTGGCCTATCTACACAGGGCCAAATGTGGGGAAAAACTGCTCTTTAGGAAGATCCCTTATTCCTCATAAAATGAGGAATACAGGGCATCTGAAAGAATGCACCTGCTTTTTCAGAAACTGTTCCAAAAAAGCGGACGTGTTCCTTGGACACAGCAGAGTTTTTCTGACATACCTTCAGTATTCCAGAAAAACTCTGTAGTGTAGACATAGCCTGAGCATAGCTGTCATGTTTTGTTTATTTTAGCTTAGTAACTTTGATCTGTCTGTTACCACTTGCAACCACTTAAACCCCACCTTTTTTACTCTTGTTTCTTTTCAAACTCTGTGTAAACAATTGGGAAGCGCCTAATTTGCATAATAATGCTCGCCACGTTTTGCTGACTCAGAACTTTGTCAGCAAAAAGTGGCAGTCTAGAAGGGGATCTGTCGAGAAAGAAAGCCTTTTTTGACAGATCCCTTACACCTCCTGCAAGGAGGTTTACAGGATTTGTTGAAAAAGGCTTTCTTTCTTGACAGATCCCCCTCTACACTGCCACTTTTTGCCGACAAAGTGCTGAGTTGGCAAAACGCAGTGGCCATTTTAATGCAAATTAGGCACGGGATATTTAAATCCCTGCCGCATTTGCAATGTCGACCTGCCTAATCTGCATCCCTCTGCCGACAGTGGGATGCAGTCTAGGCATACCCCAACTGTAGTATTTTGTACAGTTCTGGGTACCACATTTCAGAAAAGATGTGAACAAATTGGAGAAGGTCCAGAGAAGAGCAACAAATATGATTAAAGCTCTAGAAAACATGACCTGAGAGGGAATAATGAAAGAAATGGATTACTTAAGTCTGGAAAACACTGATGTTATGTCTAGACTACAAAGTTTTTTTCAGAAAAACGTCTGTTTTTCCCAAAAAACGTGCGCAGCATCCATACCTCAAGTGCACTTTTGCACAAAAAAATCAAAAGAGCAGAGGGTTTTTTCCGGCATAGGTATGCTTCATTCCATGAGGAAGAACAATGTTTTGCAAAAGAGCTCTTTTGCAAAAGGTGTGTATGGATGGGGAAGAGGGGTTTTTTGTGCAAAAAGAGAAAAGGAGAAAAAGCACAGGTGCCCTGGTGGCCATTCTGTGCATAGCAATCAGAGCTCACTTTTGAGAAAGCATCCATGCAGTTTGGATGCTCTCTTTCACAAAAGTGCATTGCTTTTTCAATGCGCTTTTGCTCCTGTGCAAGAAGTTTTTGCGGAAGATCTTTTCCAATAAAAACTTCTTGTGCAAGAAGCCTGCAGTCTAGACATTGCCTGAGAAGGAACGTGATCAGTGTTCCCTCTAAGCTGCAGGGAAGCACATCTTCACAGGTGATTAATCAGGCCTGCCCAGTCAGTCAGCTCTGTGCAAAGAGCCCTGAGCCTCTGATTGGATGGGGCTGATTTATGACCTGTAAATCTGTGCTGCTGCACAGCTTAGAGGGAGCACTGGACATGCTAACCATTTACAAGTACCTGAAAGGTTGTTTCAGGGAGGAGTGTGAAAAATTATTCTTCTAAACCTTAGATGATAGGACAAAAAAGCAATGGGTTCAAATTTCAACAAGGGAGGCTTAGGATGGACACGAGGAAAAACTTCCCTAACTTTTCGGGGCAATTAAGCACTGGAATAAATTGCCTAGGAATGTTATGAAATCTCCTTCATTGGAAATGTTTAAGAGCAAACGCCTGTCAGGGATGGCCTAGATGGTGCTTGATCCTGCCTTGAGTGCGGGGGCTGGACTCAATGACCTCTAGAAGTCCCTTCCAGTTCTGTGATTCTATGACACAGCTACTTTTGCACCAGAAAAAGCCAATGTCACTTCTTGCACCAACTGTGCTGCCAGTGGAGACAACCCCAAGTGGTGATTGGGAAGTACTCCAAATTTTTTGTCTGCACCTTTGTCTGATGCTTTGAGCTTCACTTTAATCTAATTTTACCTTAAAATACATTATTTACGGTCTCCAGCTGCCAAACTTACTTATTTGTCCTATGGCTGATTTCTAACCTTTCTCTCCTCATACCCCAGCCCAGCTACCTCATATTATAATTAATTCCTAGTGGAGTTTGAAATCTTATCTTTTATTCAACTTATTGGCCTTAAAAATTAGTCTTTTATAGAAGTAATAAAATATGGGCCAAATTCTCCTCTGCTGTCACTGGGAATTGCTTCTTGAATGTAGGTGTAGACAGTGTGGCACCACAAACTGTTCGGTAAACCATCACCACCCTAAATTTTCCCAGTTTGGCTTTTCCTCTATACTTTTCTTTTCCCTCTCATTCCTCTTTTTTTTCTATTTTTCTATGAACTGAGGATCAGATTTTGGTTTTATTTACAGCAGTGTAAATCAGGAGTAACTCAACTGAATCAATGCAGTTACTCACTGATTATGATGATAAGCACAGCCATCGGTTCAGACCATGGTCCATCTAGGCCGGTATGCTGTCTCAGAGAATGGCCAGTACCAGGGCTTCAAGAGGAGTATATAGAACAGGATAGTTGGAGTGATCTATTCCTATGTTTCTCTCCTGGCTTCTGGTTGCATCAGTATAACAAGCAGAATCTGGCCTAAATAAACCTGCACATCTGCAAGATTTGGCCTGATTTTCCTCTCGCCTTGGAGTAAAGTAGCAGTCACTTCACTGACACAGCTGGGTGTAGATGACAGGGGTGTTTGTAACCCCCAGGTCCTAAATCCAGCTAGAGGTTGATTCAGCCCTGGTATACTGCAACTTAGCCCTGGGATTTCTCTGTATTATGCATGGCCGACTGTAACCCCCAAGTGATGTCTGCTATCTACAACTTGCTGGAGCACCAAACACTCCTGATTTCCCCTTGACTAACTATTTCCCTACGCTCACAATGCCCCCAGATGTACGTATTGAAGTAGGAATTAGTTACCCTTGTTCTACACCTGCTGGAAAATGTTTCGTGTAAGGGGAATTCCCGAAGGGGGAGATTTGGCTGCCACAGGATTCCTTTGCATCAAGGGATTGATGTGGGGCTCAGGATTTAGCTCAAAGGATTTAAATCAGTGTAAAAAATGATGCAAATGAGGAGAAAGCATTTGATTCTAATATGATGTTCCATTTTTAGCACATGCTATTACTATATTTTATTAGTTAGCAGTCTACATGCTGGTACACCACCTGTTTTGCCTCAAAAGAATGAAATAGCACAACGAAGTTTTCCTATATTTTCTTTCTTTCTTTCTATCTTTCTTTCTGCATCCCTCATTATGTAGTGTAAAATAATTAACTTATTCCACATAGCATAATTAATCTTCTAAACATGGATATTTAGTGATTGCTCATTGGTGAATTGCATTTTTTTAAAAAAGAAAATATAATCTTCCATACAAGGAAAAAAGAGGATTATGAAAAACTGGTGAAAGGAAAACAGACATGGTTTTATTTTAGTTGCAACAGAAGTAGCAGCCAGGAAGTATTCTAGGTGAGGTTTATTTCTTCAAATTCAGAGGCGCTCATAGCTAAGATAGAACTTAGATGAGGCCCCAAACCTGATATATGCAGCCATGGGAAGAGATGTGAATAATACTATCTCTCGTTATATAAAAGCATCCAACCAAGAAATCCAGTGATGGGAGAAGATATAATTATTACTGAAATCTCTACTCAGCTTCCTTAGTGAGTTTTATTTTTGATAGCACAGAGCATACATTCAGACATATTTTAAATCATCAAATTTTATGAGAAATGGGCCAATAGCATTTGCCATGATAAACTACACATATTGTAGAATTCACTAGATGTAATATGATTAATATTGATACATATTCGGACATGCAACCTTACTATATATTTTAGAAATGTGCATCTGTCTGTCTGTCCATCCATCCATGAGTATGTTTGTTCAAGAACTCCTCCTAAACTCTAAGGCTATGTCTACACTGGCCCCTTTTCCGGAAGGGGCATGTAAATTTCACCAGTCGTCGTAGGGAAATCCGCGGGGGATTTAAATATCCCCCGCGGCATTTAAATAAAAATGTCCGCCGCTTTTTTCCGGCTTTTAAAAAAGCCGGAAAAGAGCGTCTACACTGGCCCCGATCCTCCGGAAAAAGTGCCCTTTTCCGGAGGGTCTTATTCCTACTTTAAAGGGCACTTTTTCCGGAGGATCGGGGCCAGTGTAGACGCTCTTTTCCGGCTTTTTTAAAAGCCGGAAAAAAGCGGCGGACATTTTTATTTAAATGCCGCGGGGGATATTTAAATCCCCCGCGGATTTCCCTACGACGACTGGTGAAATTTACATGCCCCTTCCGGAAAAGGGGCCAGTGTAGACGAGCCCTAAGAGCTAGGACCACCATATTTGGTGCTTCTAAGAGCTAGGATCACTTCCTCTTATCAAAACTTAAAGCAAAGTAAGTGTTTGGTTGTGCCAGGACGATGGGATGTGCATGAAATTAGATTGTTTCTCATAAAATGGAAAGGGAGAGTTCTGGCAGGAGGGAGTTCTACTGCAGAATGACCACAGGGAAGCAGCCAGGGGCCAGAGATAGACAGCTATAACTCTATTGGGCCAGCAGGGGACAGGGGTGGAGAAAGAGACAGCTATCTACAATATATTTCAAAGAGTTTGTGAATCTGTCTGTCCCCTAGTCAGAGAACATGCAGTCCCTCCCCTGGCTGTGCCTGCTGGAGCTGCAGTGGCCATGGACAGGTGCTTCTCACTTGGCCTCAAGCTGCTGTGGAGAGAGAGGGCCAGGTAGTCCTCTCTCCATTGGGCAGCTTGCATTCTGAACCTCTTAACTCAATCCCCACCTCATAGCAATGATTTAACTGAAGAAAAATAAAAATATTCGGTTAGGCTATGTTTAGGCTGACATTATTCTGAAATAACAAAGGGCATGTCTATACAGCAAGCCATTATTTCGAAATAGTATTGAGCTGGAAAACTTCTTACTACAACTCCTGCAACCCTCATTTCACAAGGAGCAAGAGAAATTGAAGGAAGAGTCTTCTTCATTTGACTTCCTGATGTGTAGACAGCACCAAAAGCTGAATTAAGCTATTTCGACTTTCAGCTACACAGTTGACATAGCTGAAGTCACGTAACTTAATTCAACTTTTGCCCTACTGTATAGACATGCCTTTAAGGACCTGAGGAACATTGGTGGAATTTTGATTTATACCTCTATTCTTATGGTACATATTTCCTCAAAAGTGACTCCCTGAAAGCTGTCATGTAATTATTAGTCAAACCAATCAATTGTGTAATTGCTTGACCTACTCAAAGCTAGCTTTCCATCTAACATCTGTTCTTACCTCTTTTGAGATCTCCCCAATCAACTTTTGAAACTCAAAATGTGCTTGATTTTTTTAGCTATGGGTATGTCTACACTTGCAGCCTAATTCAAACTAAGGCTGCAAATGTAGGCATTTGGAATTGCAAATCAAGCCCAGGATTTAAATATCCCGTGCTTGATTTGCATGTTCCCGGCCAGTCGCCATTTTTGAAACTTACAAGCCCGAACTAACTGCCTGCATCTACACGCGGCAGAGAAATGGGCATTCAAACTACCCGTTGAAACTCATTGCAGGAGGAATAACAGGTAATTCGGAATAAGGCTTTATTTCCAACGCCCGTTTCCCTGCCACGTGTAAACACGGACAGTTAGTTCGGGCTTGTAAGTTTCAAAAATGGCGACCGGCTGGGAACATGCAAATCAAGCGCGGGATATTTAAATATCGGGCTTGATTTGCAATTCCGAATGCCTACATTTGCAGCCTTAGTTTGAATTAGGCTGCAAGTATAGACATACCCTTAGATTTGTATAGATATTTCTTTGAAATTACATTATAATTTTATATCTTTAGCCAACTAGACAGCAATATTATTTCCAAACAAAAAATGTATTAAGAGAGCTAAGAGGGGAAGTGAAATTTAAAGGAGTCTAGCTAACCACGTGCAGCACACTCTCCATACTCCCTCTTTCACACCCTCTTTAAAAAATTTGCAAAGAGCCAAATACTAAAAGGCTTGCAAATGAACAATTAAGAGATACAGGTAGTTCTCTCTGTCATGTAATCCTTCCTCCCACACATTAAATTCCCACACATGCCCTTGCTTTAGATATTACCACTAGGGAAAAAAACATATTGCAAGATTTACTGGATGGATTCAGAGTTTACATTTATTTTTCTGCCATCAGATATGCACAAAATAGTTGTGTTTATTCACGGCGATGGCTGTAACTCGTACAGTCCAATCTTCACTTGATTTGATTAATTACTGTTGTTCCAGAGCTTTCCCTTGCAAAAAGGGTTAGTGGTCTTGTCTCCTTGCTCTGTCAAGCATTATCCCATCCATTCCATAGCATATAAACTGTTCAGGAAGAACAGTCAGGGTATGTCTACACTGCCACCCTAGTTCGAACTAGGGTGGCTAATGTAGGCATTCGAACTTGCAAATGAAGCCCGGGATTTAAATATCTTGGGCTTCATTTGCATGTTCCCGGGTGGGCGTCATTTTTAAATCCCCCGTAGTTCAAACTACCTGCCCATGGCTACATGTGGCATGGTCTAGGTAGTTCGAATTAAAGCTCCTAATTTACACTTCCGTTATTCCTCCTGCCCTACTTGGACAATACTGCTGACACAGAGTCCTAGAAGTGTACCTTACAGGACAGAGTACACCTAAAAAGCTTTGGTGAACTGGCACAGAAACTGAATTGGTTTATCAGTTTGGGAAGGACAAAATGGATAAAGGTTCAGGAATATAAGAGAGAAAATTAAAAAGCTAAATGAGGAAATATCAAAGGTCAAGAGTTTGCAGATGTTCAGTGTTTCACTGAGATCACGGGGAGTTTTGCATAAGGGATATCTGCTCTTCAGAAAGTAAATTATACAATATGTTAGAAAAGAAAAGACTAAGATGTAATGTTGAACGTGGCTAAGTTGTCAAATTGCATTTCATCTTTTTAGGCCAAAGCAGTTGTCTTTCTTTTGTTCAACTGAGCTCTAATGCAAGTAGCTCTTTTATGACAACCCTGAGAACTAGTCACCAGGAAAACTACTTGAAAAAACTTAGATTCTGATGCAAAATTATCAATTATAGATTCAGATATTCTCAGTAGACCATAATAATAGTTTTATGGGGAACCTAACACTAAGGAGATCTTGGCTGATCTCAGAATGATGAGGATTTATTGCTGAAAAGGCATGCAAATTTCAGCCACCATGAAATCCTGCATTTGTCCATGGCATTGCTGGAAAGCACAATTTCACAAAGCATTACAGCATCTGCAATAATTAAACTCAGAGATGGCTGAGAATAGGGAGGGCTTTAGCACTAAGTAAGATCAAAGCAAAGCTAGACAGATATGTATAATAGGTTTTGTGTTTATGTAAGATATAGTGTGTATAATTAAATACCAATTATTTAAGGTTTCTGAGAGGAAACTATTACCCAGGTTGTTTTTATTGAGAGAATGGCATCAACATTTTAGATTTCGCTTTCCCATGACACCTTATAATAGCAGGAACAAAAGAAAAGTTAAATAGTGCCATC
The DNA here is from genome assembly GCF_052426305.1 of Pelodiscus sinensis. Classification (NCBI taxonomy): domain Eukaryota; kingdom Metazoa; phylum Chordata; order Testudines; family Trionychidae; genus Pelodiscus; species Pelodiscus sinensis. The sequence goes on along the minus strand of NC_143061.1, from coordinate 44,409,284 downwards.
CCACAGAAAAGACCTGTTCCAGTTAAAATTCTGCTTTGTCATCCAGCAGTTACTATACTTGTGAACGTCAACATTTAATCCTAGATTGTTGGCTAATTTGCAGTCCCGATCAAATACATTTTTTGCCACAATTCTTATTTAATCTGAAGAAAAAATTACTGTGGGCTGTGAAGAAAGCAACAAGAGAGAGCTGATTCAAAAGACAGTAGGAAAAGACCTATTATTGACCTAATTGGAGTTTGCTTTAGGTCCTTTAGGGTATATCTATACTACAGCATTATTTTGAAATAACAATAATAAATAATAATAAGAGCGTTATTTCAAAATTATTTTGAAATAATGGTCTTCTTTTCTTATTCTGAAATAATAAACCCTCATTTCACAAGGAATAGCACCTATTTCGAAATTGCTATTTTGAAATAGGGTGAATGTGGATGGTGCAGCTGTGCTTATTTCAAAATAATTGGCCTCTAGGGCTTCTCACAGCTGCCCTGGTGACCACTCTGTCCACACCCCTCAACAGTCTATAGATTCCCTTCACCTACAGCCTTTAAATGTGCAGCCAGAGGGGAAACAGCTTGTGGCAGAATGCAGGCCCTGACAGCTCTGTGTCAAACGGCAGAACTGGTTTGTACAGCAATGGATGACCTCAGCACTCCCATTTAGTCCCCTAGGGCTGCTAGCGAGCCAGCAGCCAGCTTCCAAGCCCCTGGCCAGGGGCAGAAGAAGAGTCTTTCTGGTCTGGTGCAGAGATTCCTGGATTTCATTGAGGTCTGGGGAGAGGAGGATAACTTCCAGGATCTTGGCACCAGGTACAGGAACAGCCTGTGCCAGAAGGGCCACATGTGCACCCAGGAGCAGGTGCACATGAAAATCAAAGAACTCAGGCAGGTTTACATAAAGCCAGGAAACAGAGTTCCCAATCAGAGTGGCACCCCAGTCATTCCGCTACTTTGACCAGCTGCACCATACCCAGGGTGGGGGGAAGGAGGTTGGGTCAGTCCCTTCCCCGTCACTAGTTGTTGACTCCAGCCTGAAGGTGACCATTGTAAGCCTCCTGGATGGTGGGAGGACAAGGCTGAGGAGGAGGTGGAGGAGGATGAGGAGGCCAGCCAGGAAACAATGCCCGTCAGCCAGTAGGTCATTATCTCCTTGGACCTGGTACCTCCCTCCCAGGATGTCTCCCAGGGTTCGGACAAAGCCGAGGAAGGCCCATCAGGTGAGTTCCATTACTTTTTTTACACATGTGCGGGGGAGGCAGTGGGGGACAAAGGATCTTCTCAGAACTGGGGATCACACAGTAGCCTGTGCACATGGGTACACATGGAGCGCCAGTCCAGAGCAGACGCCACATCAGGAACCTTTCGCTCCTTTTCACAAGGTTGCTGGAGAGGCCTGCCTGACTCTCTGTGGTGAGACACCTTTTCGTGACAAGTCACCAAAGGAGGCCGGGGTCATGGACATGCACAGCAGTGCCACACACAGTCATGTACACACTCTCAGGACAGTATCCACTCCCGGGCAAGTGCAGAGAGGTGGAGGTCACCAAGCCACTTCAGTAGAACCTACTGGAGGAAGGAAGTGGAGGGGACCCCAGTAGTACCCTCGCCAGCAAATGGTGTCTGCTGCTCACACACATCTCTCCCAACACCCCCCCCCTCTCGGGATAAAAGTTCTCTCTCTGCAGGACACTGCCACCATCAGACATGGCATGTGCATGGCATGGAGGGAAGTCAAGTTGTCCCATTGACTCCCTCATGCCTGTAGGCCCCTGGCTTGGCTGGCACCTTCCCATGCCTCCTTGTCCCCAGGATGTGGGAGTAGCAAGGCTCCCCTGGTACATCTATGCCCGTGAAGGACAGTGCCTGCTATCTAGGCCACAGATGGCCTTGCTCAAAGCACATTACCATTTATAACTTGAGACCTTTTGGTGTCGGCTCAGAGATGAGGGCTAGGCTTCAGGCACAGTGTCTCCGGGGATGACTCCTCTTGTCACTTTTCTTTGCAGCTGGACCAGCTGTGTTTACTGTGCATCTCCCACCTTGGCTGAAACTCTCCCTCAGGGGCTCCCAGATGTGCACATCCCCTTGATGGACTTTCCAGATGGCAGCTGTGTGTGTCTGCTCAAAGGACTGGCCAACCACTCGGACTCTGCCCCTCATACTGGCAGGAATGTCTCCCCCTTGTTCTCACACAGGCTGTGCAGGACACAGCAGGCCACGACCACCTGGGGGATGCTCCCCTCGCAGGTGGTTCATGAGGGCCTGCAGCACCACTGAAAAGTACCCATTCCTGTTGATATAATCAGAAGCCATTATATCCACTGAACATTGAGAAGAATAACAATGTACGTATTACAAAAGAATTTTGAAAATCAATCATTTTCAGAGATTAACTAGCAACTTTGACCCAGTCAAGGTACAGGATTCTTGCTCATTGATTTATGAACACCTGAAATATCTTCAAACTGCTTCATCACTTTAGCCTTTTAATTTTGTCTTTTGCTTTATCACGGTTGGACTGAAATCTAGAAGCATATGCATGGCAAGAATTTCTTCTGAATTATCAAAGCAAAATAGCTGCCTTTTAAAACTTTAAATTGAGGAAACACACAAGCAGCATGATGATTGACAGTGTGGCTAAGGCTACACTACGGAGCTATTTCGGGATACTGAAAGTATCCCAAAATAGCTATTCCACATCTTTAAAGCAGTCTGGTATTTCGAAATAACAGGCATGCTATTCTGGCATCCCTGTAATCCTCATTCCACGGGGGTTAAGGAATGTTTCGGAATAGCGCGCTATTTTGAAATTTGGTGCTGTGTAGACAAATTGCATGGCTTATTTCAAGGTAAGGGTGCAGTGTAGGCTCACCCTGAGAGCTGAAATAAATGAAACAGCCATGATGGTGGACTATAGAGCTATGCAGTGCTTACCCACTATTTACTAGAGGTGAGAAACCACAAAGAAAAATTAGCAGCCCCCAAATCAAGAAATCTTAAAAAGGGAGATAGCAGATAGAGCTCTCTGAACAATGCTGTACTTCTTTGACTTTTTTTTTCTGGTCTGTTGACTCTAATCCTTCAATCACTGACAGGTTAATATGCTCATTCTGAATTCAGCATACACCAGGGCTACGTCTACACTGGCCCCTTTTTTGGAAGGGGCATGCTAATTTTGAAAGTGGGAATAGGGAAATCCGCGGGGGATTTCCCTATTCCCACTTTCAAAATTAGCATGCCCCTTCCAAAAAAGGGGCCAGTGTAGACGTAGCCCCGAGTTCAGTAGAAGTTTAAAATCCTCAAAACAGGAAATGTTCAATAATCCACAAAACCAACCAATGCTGAAAAAAACTTCAGCAAAATTTCATTTTCCAATCCAGAGCGCTTTTAGTAGTTGATGCTGTATAGGGAAAATAAAAAGTATAAAGTCCAATACCCTACCTTGTGATGCCAAGGTGTGTGAAGGAGAAAAGGACATAAGGTACGTCTACACATCAGTGTTATTTTGGAATAACTCATGTTATTCTGAAATAACATAGTGCACATCTACACAGAAAGCCATTATTTTGAAATAATTTCAAGCTGGAGGACTTCTTATTCCAACTCATGGTAACCCTAATTCCACGAGGAAAAAGGGAAGTGAAAGGAAGAGTGTTCTTCCATCAACTTTCTTCTGTGTAGACAGCGCCAAACCCCGAGTTAAGATATTTCAACTTCAGCTGCACAATTGACATAGCTCAGGGGTTCCCAAACTTTTTGACACGGGGACTAGTAAATCCATTCCCGAGCTTTAGGAGGACCAGTAACATTCGTTTGCATATTTGCATATTCATTAAGCAAATGATGAATATTAAAATAAGTTGTTTCTGGTCCTCCCAAAGCCTCCAGTGCCAGCATTAGAAAAGCTTTTGAAACAGTCACCCACAATATTCTTGCCAGCAAGTTAAGGGAATATGGATTGGATAAATAGACTGCAAGATGGATAGAAAGCTGGTTAGATCAGGGGTTCCCAAACTTTTTACTTTAGCTGGAACCCGGTTTTTTTAGTACAGTTTTTTGCAGCCCAAAAATATAAACACATATAAAAAAAAGAATGAAAATTAATACATTTTCAGTTTTCACCCAGTTGCATCCTACACCCAGCCTGGGCCAGGGCTTGGGGGACCTGGCGCTGCATAGGCACTCCAAGAGGTGGGAGCAGGAGCAGACTGGGTGTAGGGTAGCTGTCTAGGAGGGAGGATGCAAGGTAGGGTAGGGTTGACAGGTGTCCGGTTTTGTATCGGACAATCTGGTATTAGAGGGTTTTGTCTGAGAAACAAGTTGAGAAAATTACCAGACATATACATTGTCTGGTATTTTCTAATTAAGTAAGTTTTATTATAATTAGATATATCAGTCCTTAGCTGCGAACTGCCTGGCTGGTAGATGTGCTCACGCTGCCTGAGTGTGTCTACCTGCCAGGCAGTTCACAACTACTCAAGGGAGGGTATGTGGAGGGGGGGCAAAATGGAACCCCCAGGCAGACTCACTCCTCTGCCAGGGTCTGTAGGGTCTGCATGTGCCCAGGTCAGTCCCACTCCCCCTGCCCCCTTCTCCTACCGATCTCCCAGTCAAACCCTGCTGCCCCCGTCCAGCTCTGCTTCCAGCGGCCAGTTCCCCCCACCTCCCACCAATCTCCCCCATCAGCCCTGCTCCCCCAATGACCCCTTCCCCCAACCAGCCCAGCTGCCCCCGTCCAGCCCTGCTTCCTGCAGCTGGTTCTCCCGTCCTCTTCCTCCTGTTCTCCCCTGGCTAGTCCCCCCACCCCCTGTCCAGCCCTGGTTCCTCTGCCTGCCCTCCCCGATTTCTGCTGGACAGCCCCACTGCCTCCAACCCTGCTTCCATCACCTGCATGCCTGCACCCCCCATCTCTGCGGGACAGCCCCACTCCCCCAACCTTGCTTCCATCCCTGCCAACCCTCCCCCCCATCTCTGCAGGACAGCCCCGTTGCCTCCAACCCTGCTTCTACCACCTGCTCGCCCCCTATTCCCCAATCTCTGCGGGACAGTCCCGTTGCCACCAACCCTGCTTCTGCTGCCCACTTGCCTGGATCTCCGCGGGACAGCGCCACTGCCTCCAACCCTGCTTCTACCACCTGCTCGCCCCCTATTCCCCAATCTCTGCGGGACAGTCCCGTTGCCACCAACCCTGCTTCTGCTGCCCACCCACTTGGATCTCCACGGGACAGCCCTGCTACCCCTAACCCTGCTTCCACCGGCCTGCCCTGATCTTCGCGGGGCAGCCCTGCTGCCCCCAACCCTTCTTCCCAGCGGCCGGTTCTCCCTTTCCCCTGCTGCCACCTCCTCCCAGCCTGCCCCGCTCTGCTCCCCTACTGGCAGCCATGCTGAGGTCCAGTATTTTTTTCCCATGGCCCAGTACCGGGCCGCGGCCCATAGTTTGGGAAACGCTGACATAGCTGAAGTGGCGTGGCTTAATTCAACTTTTGCCCTGCTGTGTAGACGTTCCCGTAGTGAGCTATTTAACCTCATTCAAGCAACAAGACACATTCTTAGAACAGTAGGAAATGGAACTGATGAGCTTTCAAAAACACTACATCCCAGAATTGCATGATCCACATTAAAGAACTGTTATGAGCCTCTTGTCAACAGTATAAAGTGGCTTGAGATGAGTTCTACCAATACACCTTAGGGTATGTCTACACTTGCACCCTAGTCCGAACTAGGGATGCAAATGTAGCATACCGAAGTTGCTAATGAAGCGCAGGATTTAAATATCCCACGTTTGATTAGCATATTTGCTTCCAGTTGCCATTTTAAAAATCCACTAGTCTGAATTAACTCGCCACATGTAGACATGGTATTCCAAAAGAAACCCCTTCCCTCAGATTAACTGTTACTCCTCGTGCAAGACAAGACTTTAGAACAACGTTAGGATATTTTTCAAACACTACAATTTCTATATTAGTACTATAACTTGGGGAATGTTACAGTAATTACAGTAATTGTGACTTGAAATTATTAGTACCTGGGCAGCTTTGGTCACAGTCCAGAGATGATGCCAGGAAGTGTAATATGACAACAGTATTCATGCTAAAGCAAAAATATAAGCAATGTGTGTGAAAGATTACCCTTTGACCCTTGCAGCACGATTACCCTTTGACCCTTGAGCAAGTTTGTCTTTGTGTTGTCTCATTTGAAAGTGTCCTAGGTTACTACTTTAGCTAAACCGATGAGTATAATATCATACTGAAATTTCCACTGTTTAGTGTTTTTATTTTCTTTAGTGCAGAAAACCGGATGAAGAATATTTTATTGAGGCCACATCTTGCCACCCTAAGTGTAAAATCCACCACCTTTGCCATATTTGTGATCCCTCTCTAATGTGTGTTCCTCTGAGCCTACCAAACATTTCTTCTAGGAACCTGATTTGTTCAGTTTATTTTGATTGTTATTAAAGTTGACAATTCACAGATGCATCCACATAGCTGAGCACTTGCAGAACCAAAGTCCATTTATCTGTGATGTAATTTTTCCAGTATTTCTAATCTTTCAATATGCAAATGTTTTAGTATGAGCTTTCCTAGCTATGTTTTGTTATTGGTCCTCTTGCTAGTTCACTCAATGGAGTTGCAGTGTCTACAGCTACCAAAATCACTCTAATTTTCAATATATGCACAAGGCTGCAACTACCACTAAAGCAACCAATGCAATTAGAACAGTGGAACACATAAAGTACACAATTCTAGTTACTGTTGGAAAACAAAACTGCACAAAAATTAATTATTTTGTTCCTCAGCAACAGACACACACTCAGGGTACGTCTACACTTGCTCCCTATCCTGAGATAGGGATGCAAATGTAGTGTACTGAAATTGTTAATGAAGTGTGGGATTTAAATAACCCACGCTTAATTAGCATAATTGTATCTGGCAGCCATTTTGAAATCACATTAGTGCGAAATAAAATGTCCCGTGTAGCAGCGTTATTTCATGAGAAAACCCTTTTCTCAAAATAACTGTTAAACCGCATTGTATGAGGAGTAACGGTTATTTCAAGAGAAGAGTTTTCTCACAAAATAACGCTGCAACATACGGCATTTTATTTCACAATAATGAGGTTTCAGAATGGTGGCTGGACGCGATTATGCTAATAAAGAGTGGTATATTTAAATCCCGTGCTTCATTAGCTATTTCGGTACACTATATTTGCATCCCTATCTCAAGATAGGGAGCAAGTGTAGACGTACCCTTAGTTACCTTTTTAAAATACACACATCTTCCAAGCTGTTCCACTCCCATCCTTAAAGGTTTTCCATGTTGCAGAAAAAAATCCACAATTGCTAGTAATCATAACACCAATGATCTTCTCCATTTTGACTATGCTTAGAAGTCCTTATAACTCTGATGGAATTCTTTATCCAAATACTTACTAAACCGATTATCAGCTTCTGCAACTTTCAGGAGTTGCTACCTTATCAACCAAAGTAAAATCTCAGAATCTTAACATCAAGAAACTTGCTCAAGGAAAAAACAACTAAATAACAAAAATATAAGATAAAATATTCAGGAGGAATTCAGCACAGAGAAAAAAAGAGGCTTATTAAAAATGAAATTAAAAAGAGGAATTATGGGAAACCAGTTGGTTTAGAAGATTTCTAATATGATATAATTTGCAATCTGTCATATTCAGGTTTCTGGTTCAAATTTGCATCAGATACTATAGTTATGTTGCTAGTGAGCAAAAGTCATTTTCCTGTGATAGTTATTTGATTGCCCAATGGCCTCACTACATTTCCAATGGAACAGATATCTGTTATAGAAATGTGGCAATTACAACTCTTATTGGGTGTCTGTACAGATTCAAAAATTTGACTAAACTTGTGGATTAAACTCTTCCACAAAACTATTCCCTTCCTTCTTGTCAGAGTAGAATTGCATTCGTGAAGTGGTGAACAGAAGCTGTCACTGCTATGTTCAGGTTTGATGAAAAAGTGGATGACTTATGTTTGCACAGATGTGAGTCTAACAATTTTTATAAATGCTATAAATTCAGTGCCAGATTCTCAGGTGGTATAAATCTGTATAGCTCCATTTACTTCAATGGTACCAGATGAAAATCTGGTACTCTTGTTCTAAAACTGCAGTAGGTTATTGTGACTGGGTGTGCATACCCTGCACTGAACCAGGAGGGGCACAGCAGAAGTCCCACCCCTCTACCCAGACTGGGCATCCTCCAAATGCTGGAGCAGCATAAAAGGGAGTAGCTCAGCTCAATCTGGGCTGGCCAACAGAGGAGAAGGACCTCTAGCAGGAGCTCCAAAGATGCTCGAGCCAGAGGCCTGGGGGATCACCTTGAGCTACCAGCGCTGGAGGAGTCCCAGGGAGAGGCAGCTGCAGTGGAACTGGAAGACCCAGAGACCACATGGAATGTCCCCACACCAACTCTGGTACGAAATGACCCAGGGAGGGTGTGGGAGTGGTATCTCCACCTCAGTAAGTTCGGCCTGTTGCAGTTGTATTTCCCACTGAGCAAGTGGTGGAGCACTCTGCCACTCACTGGGCCCCCCTACTGGGGCTGTTGCCCCAAGTCCTCATGAACTCTAGCCACTAGGCTGTGTTGCCCTGAACTGAGGGCTATCATCAATGACTCTAGCTATTAGGCTGTGCTACCCTGAACTGATGACTATGGCCATTGACTTCTTTTGCTCTTGACTTTAGCCTACTTCCCTGGACTAAGGGCCCTCTGTACTGACTGACAGAGGTTGCCAACAACCTGGCAGCTAACTAGGCAGCATCCACACCCCTCAGTACCCACACCTCAAGGGGCGGGGTATGCATACGCCTCAACAGTTATAATTAGGAAAAGACTGAAATGAGAAAAGAAGAGGATAAATATAATGAGTATTGAAGATGGAAAGTTTTGAGATTCAAAGAAAGATAAAATAGAAAAATAAATCTTAAACAGAGCATTTAAAAGTTAAGAAAGTGTTTTTAAATAGGTTTTTAAATAGGCTCACTGGAAGAAGTAAAAGAAATGGTGAACCAGGTTTACAGTTCAGATAAGAGTAAAAGAGTGGCACAGTGCACAATTTGATGTTCATAAGAGTGTAATACACTGGGACTCTATACTCTGCATTGGCTGTCAATTCCCTGACTGATCCAATTAGAGGGTTTAGTGCTGACATACACCCTTTTAAAGAGGTAGGACCACAATATATCAAGGACTGACTCATGCCGGAGTCTCCGCTATCACAGTTCTACAGGCACCCACCACTCTACAACTAAGCTAAGTGTAAAGAGGCATACCACTACTGAGGCCCAGCTGTAAACACAAGGTAGCTGGAAAAAGAGCCTTCTTCTAGAGTCATACTTTCTGTGAACATACTCCCACATGAAGTCAGGAAGAATCTCACTCTTGCCTTGTTTGTATTAAACTCATGTTTTCAGTGAAGCATTCCCTAAAGGGGAAAAAATAAAACCAGAAGAAAATCCAGCAACATGCTCCAAATCAGAAGCCAACTGTTAAACCAAAGAGCAAGGAGAATTGCTTGTTCCTTCCAAACATCTGTCATTGTTTTTGTTTTGTTTTGTCAACCTATGTACAGTGCCTAGATGTCATAACAAGCATTGTAGAAATGCTGATGGATTTTATAACCTGGAAAATAGTTATTATTCTTGGTTCAAATTTTTGAAAACTTAGAGGCTGCGTCTAGACTGGCAAGTTTTTCCGCAAAAGTGGCCGCTTTTACACAAAAACTTGCCAGCTGTCTATACAGGCCGCTTGATTTTGTGCAAAAGCACTGACGTTCTACTGTCCAAAATCATGCTTTGATATTCCCGTTCGGGCAAAAGCCCTTTTCCGGAAATGTTTTTGTGCAAAAGGGCCGGTGTAGACAGGCAGCTAAGACGTTTTGCGCAAAAGCAGGCTAAATGGAAAAAAGCCCTATGGGCGCTCTGAGGCTCCGTAGCCAGGATCAGCTCTCGGACGTCCTGGTAACCCGAGCATCCTTAAAGCAGATGCAGGCTGCTGAGGTCACCAGGCAGGACCCTTCCTCGGACCTCTGGGCTGAGGTCTGCCACGTGGCCCCTGCTGTCCTCAGCAGCCACCCGGCAGCAGGATGGCAGCTCCAGGGGGGGATCAGCCACCCGCACCCCCAGCGCAGGAGGCCCCCAGGGGCCGCAAATGAAGGGCCCCATCCTGGTTGCGGGGGAGCTGGACAGCCTGCTCGACCTCTGGCAGGAGGAGGATGCCCTCCACAAGACCCGCTCCCGGTGCCAGAATGCGGACATCTTCGCCCGCATGGCCCAGGCGCTCGCCTAGCAGGGCCATCCAGCCTGGACCCTCGAGCAAGTCCGGGCTAAAGTCAAGGAGCTGCACCTGGGCTATGTGTGGGCCAGTGAGAGCCAGGGGGCAGGGGGCAAGCCCCGGAGGTTCCTGTCAGCAGCATGAGCCATCCCAGTCACCAGGAGCACCGAGGCGGGGGAAGGAGACAGCAGTGTGTCGGAGGATGAGGCCAGCACTGCCACCCAGCAGGCCCCCTCCGGCAGCCCTGACATCTCCCGTGCATCCTCGGAGGCCGTGGAAGGATCCACCGTTGAGTGTTGCATTTTGCACTCACAAGGTTGGGGGGGGAGGGGAGCCAGGCGCCCGGAGCGGGGAGGGGGACAGCATGTCATTCAGGCCACGTGAGCTGCACGCTGTGTAGCATTAGGCAGGAAGCAGCACGTGCAACCACGTGCAGTCTGGTGACTGAGCGGGATGTCGCTGCGGCAGGCATCTCCAGTGCACGCCTGGGACCGTGCCGCTCACACACATGTGGCAGGACCAGGGGGAAGGATGGATGCCGGCTGGAACCAGCCAGGGCCCCAGGGACTCAGCCCAGAGCCCGCACCCCGCAAGGGTGCAGCACACAGAACGGCACACTGTCCCATGCCTGGCTGTGAGGCACGGCCAGCTGCTCCTGGGTAAACCACAGCGTCACAGCCCTGTGAGCGTGGCCCCCACTGAGCCCCTCGCCTGCTCCCAGTGCCTTGGCTGGCCCCCCGAGGGAAGTCCCCACTGCGGCCACACATGCCTCTGGGCTACGTGTGTGAGGGATAGTGGGAGGGAGAAGGGGGGGGAAGTGCTTGGGCCACCCCTAGGGCCGCCTGAGTTTTGCTGCAAGGATGGGACACTCCCCAGTCACTTTCCTGGTTCTGTCCAGGAGCTATCCCACGTGATGGGGATCTGAGAGCCCAGACCATGTCTGCCAGATGTGCTCCCAGGCACTGTGTGGGGAGTCATCTCGCTCCCTGTCAAACACCAGTGATTAGCCTAAAGCCTCACAGCCTCCACTGGCAGGGAGTTCCACAGGTTAACGCAACACCAGCACCCTCCCGCCCTCCACGGGGCCAGGACACAGACCGGTGGTTACAAGACATGGAGGAGGACCCTACTCCAGGGGCGGTCCTCCTTGCAAACATACGACATGGGGGACGGGGGGAACCGAGTGGGCCCAAGCCACACTACTGTGGAGTCACCTGCACTCAGGGATGGAGGGCATGAAGTGTGGGGACAGTGGCCAGCCTGCCTGACCGACCCATCCTTTCTTCTCTTCCCTGCAGCGGGACCAAGCACAAGCCGGGGACCCTGCAGTCTGGCAGCAGCAGCACCCCCAGCCACCCAACCACCAGAGTGGCTCTGCCACTGGGACCAGCTCCTTCGGCGCCACGTGCAGGCCGTCGAGCGTGTCGAGGCTGCCATCACTCGGTGCGTGGAGGCGGACCTGCAGTGGCTCCAGGAGGCCTGGGCCGCCTTCCAGGCCCAGTGCGTGAGGATGGCCGACTCCATCGCCACCCTCACCACCCACATTGGCCATGCCATACATTACTGCATGGACTTGCCCCACATCCCTGCCATCCCTCCACCAACACTGCCCCTGCCCCCTCCAGCAATGGCCCCTCCTGCAATGGCCCCTCCTGCCCCTCCCGCTCCTGCCCCTCTTGCTCCTGCCCCTCCTGCTCCTGCCCCTAATGCAATGGTCCCTACTGCCCCTCCTGCTCCTACCCCTCCTGCCCACCTCCCCGTGCAGCCTTCCCCAATGTGGCCTGACCCCCCATGTCCAGGTCTGCCCCCACAGGAGCGGTCGCAGGGGCCACCCCTCCCAGGAGTAGCCCCTCCCCCTCCTAGTTGAAGGTCTCCTCCCCCTCCCAATTGAAGGTCTCTTCCCCCTTCCCCTCCCAATTTAAGGTCTCCTCCCTCTTCCCCTCCCAGTTCAAGGTCTCCTCCCCCTCTCCCCCTTGTAAATAAAAACATACAAGTTTTTCTGTTGAAAACAAAACTGTGTTGTTTATTGTGTTACTCGAGGTAACTTAAATAATTTTGATGCCAGTTAGCCAACTAAATTTAAGAAGATTACAAAATCTTCAACCTCAATCCTTTGGTCCTTCCGGGCCTCAGGAGAGGAACAGCCAGAAAATCCCTTGAAGATGACTGGAATCAGGTACACTGACTCGAGCCTTCCGCATGAACCACGAATCCTCTTCTTGTTCTTCGGGACAGCTCGGACAGGTGATGGTGGCCTAAAACCTAGCCTAAACTAAAAGAAAAACCCTAGGTATGTCCAACACACCCAACGAACATGCACAATGACGACCGATGTGCTTGGAACTGACACTGCCTGACGAACAGTCACGACGACGATAGCTAATTTAACTAAACCTAACTCTGGACCCAATTTAAATTGGTAGGTGCAAGCCTTCCACTTGACCTGACCTGACAGACAAGACTACCAGGAGTCTTCATACCCAAACAAGCATAACCAAGGTTGGTTTGTTCAATGCAGTAAATTTACAATTGTGAGGTGAGGTAAGGGGAGGGGAGGGCGAAGGGTAGGGGATGGGAGAGAGTTGTATGGGGAGACCGAGGAGACCCTACTATGGGGCCTGTGTGAACATGCCCGTCAGGGCCTCTCGGATGCGCACCCCATTCTGGTGCGCCTGGCGGATGGCAGCTGTGTGGGGCTGTTCATAAGTCTGTGCCTTGGCTGCCATCCATGCGGGGAGGAAGGCCTCCCCACTCCGCTCCACAACATTGTGGAGCACGCAGCATGCGGCCACTACCTCCGTTGCATTCCGCTCACCCATCTCGAGACGGGTGAGCAAACAAAGCGCTGAAAGCGCACTCCACTTGATTCCGGGCCCTGTTGAGCTGGTTGTTGAACCAGGCCCACTTCTGGTCCGGCCACCCCGTGTAGTGCCGCATTAGCCAGAGCAGCAGGGGATAGGCCGCATCCCCGATGATGCAGAGGGGCCTAGGCACATCCCCGACAGTCAACTCTCGCTGGGGGAAGTAGGTGCCTGCCTCCAGCCTGAGAAACAGTCCGGAGTTGTGGAGGATGCGGGCGTCGTGTGCCCTTCCGGACCAGCCCGCATAGATGTTCAGAAAGCAGCCCTGGTGGTCCACAAGGGCCTGGAGAACAATTGAGCAGTATCCCTTCCTGTTTGTGAAATGGGCTGCTCGATGCTTGGGGGCCCGGATGGGGATGTGGGTTGCATGCAGGGCTCCCCTGCAGTTGGGGAACCCGAGGGCAGCAAAGCTGGCCAGCGTAGCATCCATGTTGCGCAGGCGGATCACTCTCGGGAGCAGGACATCATTGATGGCGTGGACGACCTGCAGAAGGGTGCAGAGAAACACAGGGGAACACATCACATAAGGCACTCCCTTGCCTCCCCCCCCCATGATTCCCTTTGTCCTCATGCACACACACACACACACACACACACCAGAGCCCCCTCGCCCCACGCCCCCCCCCCCAACCAGCAGGCCTGTGCAAGGGAGGGACGGCCCAAACTCCTGGGTGACCCAGCCTGGAGTCTTGGCTTCCCCTGGGCATGGAGTGCAGCACCCTACCCTCACCCCACTCCCCCTGGGACTTACTTCCATAATGATGACACCGACGGTGGATCTTCCCACCCCAAACTGGTGTGCCACCGATCGGTAGCTGTCCGGGGTGGCCAGCTTCCAAAGTGCGATGGCGACCCTCTTCTCGATGGGGATGGGTGCCCGTAGCCGTGTGGTGACTCTCTGGAGCTCAGGGGCAAGCCAGGCACACAGCTCCAGGAATGTCCGCTTTCGCATGCAGAAGTTCTGGAGCCATTGCTGGTCGCCCCATTGCCCCAGGACCAGCGGGTCCCACCAGTCAGTGCTGGTGTCCAGTCTCCACAGTGGCCTCTCCACCCTGGTGAGGGAGTCCAAAGTGATCTGCGCCTCCTGGTCCTGGAACAGGAGGGCACCAGCCTGGAGCAGCAGCTGCAGGCTCTCCAAAATGGCCGGCAGTGGCCAGAGCAGGCACATGGCCACCCCGGCTCCCTGGCAGACAAAACAAGGCAAAAGAAAAAAATACCAGGCAAAAGCGATAGGTGGCAAAAGGCAGTGGTGTCCAAAAGGCAGAGGGCAACCACCAAAACTGCTACGGCTGACAGTCCCTACAAGAGGTCCTAAAGCACAGAGCAGGAGAGAAACGGCTGTCCAGGGAGATCCCTTTAAACATGTGTCAGAAAGGAGCTCCAGCCCCCGCCCCCAGAAAGGGCTGGTGCCCTTTTGCCCTCTGCAAAATGGTTCCGGGCTTCTGCTTTTGCGCAAAAGCGCGCCGCCAATGTATAACAATAACTCTGTGCCAGTCTAGACGCACTTTTGCGCAAATACTTTTAACGGAAAAACTTTTCCGTTAAAAGCATTTGCGGAAAATCATGCCAGTCTAGACGTAGCCAGACATTGGGACACAGTCAAAAAAAGATTAGTAAGTGTTCCGTATGTTTATCCCTATTCTTTTATACTGAGCCCATCAACTTTAGATCCATCATCAAAGTGAAAATACTATACTTTGTTCATTAAAAATTAGAGGACTATTTGCCAGATTTCTTGGGTTAGATTGACAAACTTATCAATGTAATAAAAATATAAACTGCACCTCCATTTTCTAATTAAATTATGTGAAAATTATAATGAAAGACCCAGTACAGATGACAGCTTACAAAGCTCTTTGTCATTTTCAAGACATCTCTCTCTCTCTCTCTCTCTCTCTCTCTCTCTCTCTCACACACACACACACACACACACACACACAATGATAGGGCCAATAATGTAACAGGTGATATTTCATTGATAAACACTGAAATCCATTTTTTTTATTTGTTAATCTAATATATAAAGGAGAATGTTTGTAAATGTGTGTGCTAATAACTTGGACACTATAAGAGCTACAGCAACCAAACTTTGCATGGGACAACCTTTTATCCAGGCTAAGGTTTTAAGGGACTGTGGGAGGGAAGAGATGAGAGACGGATGCCTCTCCCCAGGGCTGCACGGAGTTTGGCAGTGCGGGGAGAAGTGGCTTCCTGGGGGAAGCGGCGGGGACACTAAGGCCAGTGGAGGGACAAGGAAGCAGAGGGCAGGCTCAAGTGCCAGCAGCAGGCACGTGGCTCCCTTCCCCCTCCCTCTTCTCAGGCTCCTCACCTCAGTTATGTCAACTTTCAACTTATATTTCAACAGTGTACACTGACTCTATTTTACGGTAACTCACTTTAATTATTGAATGGATTGTATTCTTTTTTCTAAAAAACTTTATCAATATACAACAAATTGCATTTTTAGCCCATTTTATAAAAATATTATGGGTATGTCTACACTACAGCGCTAATTCGAACTAACTTAGTTCAAATTAGTTAATTCGAACTAAGCTAATTCGAACTAACGCATCCAGACTAAAAAACTAGTTTGAATTAGCGTTTTGCTAATTCGAACTAGCATGTCCACACAGAGTGGACCCTGAACCGGGGTTAAGGATGGCCGGAAGCAGTGCCGGCAGGGCATCAGATGAGGACTTAGAGCGTGGAGCTGCTGTCTCAGGCCCCTCCTTTGTTCGGGAAGTTTTCTCTCCAGCTATTGAAGGGGACAGGATGTCTCCCTCTAAAAAAATACTCTTCACAGTCTGTAAGTGGGATAAAGTTTAGATAAATCCATTAGGTTTTATTGTTTTATGGTTTGGGAAATGGGATCTGATGTCTGCGCATTTAAAAATGGGGTTTGCTCTCCTTTGTTACTAAGTTCCTGGCCCATGGTAAATTTCTCCTCCACGAGTATATTATTTTGTTACTTTTCCTTCTAGTCATTATGCTTGCAACAGGAATATTGTGGTGATAATAAAAGTTCTTTCTCTTTCCTTTTTATTAACCTGGTATTGGTTAATGGTTGTGTCTTGGTTTGTACTTTAGGGGTGAGATTTCCCAAGTGATCTTTCCCCTGATTTTTGCATCAATACTTGGGTGGTGGCAGCGGAGATTTTATTCCCAAAATCTAGGTTGTTAAGATTTTGGGGAGAGGTTTTATACCAAAGCCTGGTAGATAAGGTTTTGGGGTACTTTTACTGGCCCCCACTTCTGCATTTATTGTGCCAGAATAGGGAAGGAGCCATGACAGTGGCGATAAGGACAAGCATCCAAGCTCCACTCTCAAGACATGACCCAACCTGGAAGTTGATAGAAATAGAAACAAGTACCTGTATCCTCTGGAAATCCCTGCAACAACTTAAACTAGAAGTATGTATTAGGGAAAAGTCCCTTCATCTACCTTCTCCCTCTCTCTCTATTCCCCTAAAACATACCCAGTCTGGTGTATAGAGGAGAAATAACTCTGTTTGTGCACTCACATTCATCACAGCTTGATGAACAGGTTACTTTCTAAAAAGATACACTGAGGAGGAATGGTGGGGGGAAGGAGAATCACAGAAAAAAATCACTGCTCAATCATCATTAAGAGGTCTGGAAATGGGAGTTAGCTTCAAGAAGGGATAAGCAGCAGATAACAGTTTAAAAGTTCCTGAAAAAGTTCTCTTTCCTATTAGATCCCCCTGATGCTATGGGAGTACAGAGCAGTGTTTATTAAGGGTATGTCTACACTACAGCATTATTTCAAATTAACTTATTTTGAATTAGTTAATTCAAAATCAGCTAATTCGAAATAACGCATCTACATCCAAAAACTAATTCGAAATAGCATTTTTCTAATTCGAAATAGCCCATCCACATTGAGTAGACCCTGAATCGAAGGTAAGGCTGGCCAGAACCAGTGCCAAAAGGGCATCAGGGTCGGACTTAGTGTGTGGGTCTGCTGCCTCAGGCTAGCCGAGGTCTGTGCTTAAAGAGACCCAACCCTCCATCCCGGACAGACAGTTCTCAGGTTTCTCTGCTTTCTGGTCCACCTTGCTGAGGGACAGCAAAGCATTTGTGTCTCAGAGTGCTCTGCTTGCCCTCACTCGGGGCACCACGGCACTCTGCAACATGGAACCAGACCTCGGGGACTCTGCTGCGTCTCATGGACACGTTGTCATCAGCCTGGCTGCACTGTCTGCTGGCTGCCATCCAGGAGGACCATCGAGGGGCTGTCAGGATCCAGGAGGCCCTGCAGGAGAGCGTCCACTCCCCAGAGCCCTCAGAGCCACACTGGTCCTCCCCACCAGGGGCTCGTGCACCATTCCTCCCTCTCCTCCTTCCACCTACCCTTCCTTAGCCCCCCCTTCCTGATGTCGAATAAAAGACACGTATTTTCAAAAATAACAACTCTCTTTATTCAGCACAACTGGGGAGGGGAAATGAAACTCTGGGGAGATGGGGGAAAGGAGGTGGGAGAGGGCAGGAGAGAGAGTGGGAGAGGGGAGGGGGAAAACTGGGAGAAGGGAGCTCGAAGGGGGAAGCAAGCGGAAGGAGGGAGAGGGGAAGCTCAGGGCTCAGGGATGGAGTCTCGCCGGGACAACCGCCTCCCATCATGGCGGGGGAGGGGGCCTCGGTGTCCCCAGGGGGATGGCGAGGAGGGTGCGGAGGATGAGGTGGGGGGTGTGGAGATTCAGGAGGAGGGTGTGGAGGTTGAGGAGGAAGCAGTGGGAGGGGGGGCAGGAGTGGGAGGAGGGACAGTAGTTGGGGGGGCAGCAGGCGCAGGACCGGCACGGGGCACCATGCTCTGCAGCAGGGCCTGCAGGTTCGAGTTCAGTGTCAGTGCTCGGTCCTGAGCAAGCTGCTCCCGGCAAAGCTGCAGGTCCTCCAGCATCCAGGCCTGGATGGTGCGGTGCAGGGCTCGCATGGCCTCCAGGTGCTGGTCCCAGTACCCCTGCCGCGTGGTGGTGGTCTGGAGCAGGCCATGGGTGTGGGAGCATGTCCCGGGCGGGGTGGTGCACCCTGCACAAGCAGCTGGTGTAGCTGTAGAGAAAGAAGAGAAGTGGTCAGTTCTCCCTGGGGATGCAGTGGATGATGCCCAGCTCCCCCCCACCCTGCGATGTGAGGGCGACCGTACCCTGCACCGTCAGAGCTGCTGTGCTTGCACAGAGGCCATGGTCAAGATGTCTGGCTCTCCCCGGGACTGGGAGCTGCCCCAAGACCACACCCATGTCCCTGTACCGTGTATAGTGTGGCCAGGGCGGGGGGAAGATGTCCCCGCCTCTGTAAAGAGGGGGCGTGTGAAGGGAGAGCATCCTGCTGGGTCCCGCCCCGGGGTCAGGAGCATGTCAGGTCTCTTCACACACACATGTGCCTATTGGGCCACGACCCCTGGGTGTCACACAGCTGGAGCCACCTGCCTAAGGGTTGCATTGCACATGCTCGCACGTGCACAGGTGGCTGCGTGATCCGTGGGAGGCATGGCACACACACACGGTCCCTAGTCTCCCTCCCTGCCATCCCCCAGGGCAGGGGACATGTTGGCACTTACCTGGTATGGCCTCCTGGACGACCTTGTCGACTCCAGTGCCAGAACAGCTGGTGGTGGCCCCTCTGGTGCACCTGGGTCAGGGCCCTCCGGTCCCAGTTCGCTGCCTCCTGGGCTGGCATGGACCGCCCCACCCCCCAGGAATTGGTCAAGGGTGGAGAAGTAGGGGCAGGTGGCAGCCTCTGCTGCGGGGCCACCCCTGGTGGCCCTGGTGTACGTCTGCCGCAGCTCTTTGACTTTCAGGTGCACCTGCTCCTGGGTGTGCCTGTGTATCTTTCTAGCAATGGTGGCCGCTATACAGCCGTAGATGGCCATGTTCCTCCGCATAGTGTGGAGATCATGGACGTTGGGGAACTCCCCCAAAACCTCAATGAGGTCCACGATCTCTGCAATAGTCCACGAAGGTGTGCGCTGTCTACGGCCCCTGGCTGGCCCCTGGGTACTGGGGGACTGTGCGGGGGAGAGCTGGCTGGCACTGGCTGCCTGACTCATTCTGGGGCCACTGAGTCAGGAGCAGAGACTGCTGGCAGGGCTGGCTGTGGCAAGTGCCATCTGGCCAGAGTCTGCCCCTTTAAGGGCCCTGGGGCTGGAGGAGAGCAGAGGAGTTTTCCTGGTTGACCAAGAGTGGCCACCAAGGGGAACTGGGAAGGGCTGGAGGCCCCCTAATTTGAAATAAGTGTCTACACAGCACTTATTTCAAATTAGCTATTTCGAATTAGGGGTTATTCCTTGCAGAATGAGGTTTACCTAATTCGAAATAAGGGCTCCGCTATTTCGAATTTATTTCAAAATAGCAGTTTGTATGTGTAGACAGCTATTACAGTTGATTCAAAATAACGCCTGTTATTTCGAATTAACTCTGTAGTGTAGACATACCCAAACTGTGTTCCATGGCACACCGGTGTGCTGCGAGGCAGTCGGAAGTGTTCCGCAGAGAACAACAGAATTCAAAATGGCCACCGTTAAAGGGGCAGGCAACTTTTTTTTCCTCAATAACTTTCCCCTGACCCTTCCTCCTCTCCTCTCCCCCCCGACCTTTCTTTTTTTTCCCTTTTTTCCCTTTTTTCTTTTTTTTCCCTGTTTTGCTCTCAACAAAAGTCCTTGATGTTCCTCATAAAAAAATATTGTTTGGTGTTCCTCAGTCTTAAAAAGTTTAAGAAACACTGTATAGAGGAAACAGTGCTAGATTTGACACTCAGGAACTGGGATCTCTTTCTGAGCAGTGTACCTTTTTCAGCAAATAGGAAGTTTGGAGGGGTATAACGTGCCTGTCCCTTGATCTCCCAAGTGCCTAGCCCAAGAGTTTGAGCAGCTGGATGCCAGTGCCATAAGGAGAGCACAGAAAGGGGTGATGCAAATCAGAGATGCCTTAAAGGACAGTTTTCTGCAAGGCCTCTTTTGAGACTCTTCCCTACGGCTCTCCACAAGGTGCCTCTGCATTCCCTTTTATCCCCCGCCTCACCTCTGCAGTCCAACTAATGAAGAGTCCCCTTTTCAATGAACATGAGTGTTTATTAGGGAAAGGACAGGACTCTGGGGGTAGAAGCCACAGGTCAGGAGA
Source organism: Pelodiscus sinensis (assembly GCF_052426305.1). Lineage (NCBI taxonomy): Eukaryota > Metazoa > Chordata > Testudines > Trionychidae > Pelodiscus > Pelodiscus sinensis. The sequence goes on along the minus strand of NC_143061.1, from coordinate 44,388,986 downwards.
GACCAGGGGTGTCATCAAGGAGGCAGGGTTCTAGGTGGTGGCCCATTCAAGGCATGTTGCCACGCATTCCATGACACTGATCAGGGTGGAAAACATTGTCTTATGCTGTCTCACAAGCTGCTCCTGGTGGTTTTCCTCTCCTGCCGCTTGGTGAGCCGGTCCTGCCACTCTGCTTGGATCTCCTCCTGGCTGGTGTCTGAATTCAATAACCATGCTGGGGCAACATCCATCTGGTTCTAGTAGTGGTATGTGTGAGGTGCTGCTCCAGAGCATTCGCTCTCCTCCTTCACCTTGTGGTATGACTGCCCGTGCTCTTTGATTTTTACCCTTCACTGTTGTGAGTTCCTGGAATATCCTTTAGACACCAGGTACCTTGCAATCCTGCTGTAGATGTCAGCGTTCCTCCTGCTGGTTCTAAGCTCATGCAGGATGGCTTCATCTCCCCATACCTCGATGAGGTCCAAGATTTCCTAGACACTGCAGGTTGGTGCTCTTCTGTGCCTCTGGGAACTGGAACTTGTAGGAGCAGTTATTGCAGAGCATGGAGGATTGTTGGCAGAACACATTTCCTTGTGTACCATGGTGTGCTGCTCACTTGCAATGCTGACCACGAGACAGGCCATTCTACTCTTCCCGGGGCTTTTTAAGCTCCCCAGGAGAACAGTAGAGGCAGAAGTCCTGGCCAGAGCAGTAAGAGCGGACAGCTGCAGGAAGCCTCCCACTGGCAAATGGCGTAAAATTTCTGGTCAACTCTGCGTCTACACTGGTGTAACTTCAACTGTGCGAGGTCAGGAATAGTGTTACTCTTGGTGAAAAGCAGGAGTACAGAAATTGATTTCAGTGGCCTCTAAGGGTGACACAACAAACTTGGTAGTGACGGCATATTACTTAGAAAATTAACCATAGAGGGTCAATGTAAAGTCCTAGTGAAGACCAGGCCCCAGAGTCTAAAGTAGCTGCAGCCTGTTAGAATAATTGAAAAAGTGCTTTTTGTTTGGAGGAGGGCCTTCTTTCTACAGCCAGGAAGAAAAAAAGAAATGGATTGGGGAGGATACAAAATGAGGGCACAAAAATAAAATTAATAACCTAAATAATGGCTGTTCTTCATCACCAAGATTAATCGTGAAGTGGGTCACAAGGTGTGATCAACAATACCTGTTAAAATCAATGAGACCATTAAAAGCAAATAAACTCAAAGATAAGGCTGTGTTTGAAAATTTCAAAGTCTTAGCCATCTTTCATTAATTTTAACGAAGAGGTGCAGTGTGATTAAGTCTATTGGTACACCTTCAGAAATTTCAGTGTGTCCTTAACTCACCATAAAATAAAGAGCAAGTTCATGAAATATTGGCAGCCTTTGCTTAAACTGTTTTAGCTATTTTGGTGTAAATTAGAGGCTTGTAACTCTTTAAGCAGATACAGATTCTCCCTACCTTCCCACTGGAGCTTCATCTTTTGTTTTAAAAATGTGTCTGGAAGATTATAAAATGTACATTTATTCAGTTAGTTCATTAATAATTGATCCAAAATAAAACATACGTTTTTTGTTATATTTAATAACAGAATATATAGGAAGAAATGTTTATATTTATACTCATTGCGCCAAGCCAGTATCTGTCAGATCTTATTCAAAAAGCATGTTATTTATTTATTAAAAGCTATTGACCCACATAAATCTCTTGAGTCTTTTATGCTCTACTACATGTGGTCGTGTCCCTGGTGGTAGCATTGGCAGAGCACTACATCATTCTGTTCAGTTCCTATAACATTCAGGGCATATTTAGAAGTATGGAGCATAAAAGAAAAAAATTTGGAAGATATTGGGCCTAAAACAGACTGGTTAGAAGTAAGCGTAACCAAAGTCAGTGCCATTGTATCCGCTTATAGCAGAGGCGAATTGGGCTCACAGATACAAAACAAATGATTACATATGGCTAGCAGTTGCACTTTCTACTGTATTACTTAGGAGCGTGGAGAAAGAGAGAAAATGACATTTTATTGTCTTCTAGAGATGAATGATTGTTGCTATAATACAATTATTATATTAGATGTCAAATATTAAAATGAATATATTATAATGCTATATTTTAAGTCTGTTTTCTTCCTTCTAGGAATACCTACACTACTCTACTTACATACATACCTACAATAGTCTACTTTTTGTAGGCTCTTATACTGCCCTCATCAATCTGAGCACCTTCCCATAGTGCATTAAGCAGTGCAGACTAACATCTCTGTGTGTGGATCAGTCTTTCTTGTCTTCTACTGAAGGGAAAACATTTTGCCATATATGCTTCGATAATAAATGAACAATAAACATGAGATACAAACTTCCCATGAAGATAGTTACATTTAGCTTGTGACATTGCTTTTTTATTTTAAAATATGTGTTATTTGGTATGTACCGTAAATTAGCATATATAATCCGCGGGCAGGAGCGGCATGAGGCCGGCTGCGGCAGCTGGCGCCCCAGGCAGGCGGTGCAATTGGCACCCCTCCCCCCACATGGCCGTCAATGGCCATGACTTCATCATCAGGCGTCCAGGCCAGCGGCACTCTAGGCAACTGCTTAGTTCGCCTAGGCTCATGGGCCACCTCTGCCCGCGGGTTATAGACGTTTTTACAAACCCTGCCCCCCCCCCCCCCGTCCCACGGGGTATACATGTCTGAGGGGTATATAAGTTTATTTTTATCTATTAGAATTGGATCGGGTCAGCTCCGCTGCGCTGCAGGGAGGTACGAGCTTCCAGCACACCTGCTCTGTGCTCTCCGTTGCCCCGCCCAGAGGTGGGTGGGTTGCACCTGGCTGTGGCTGCATAGGGCCTGAGCGCGAGTGCAGCTCCCCTCCTGTAGGCCAGCCAGCTTGCCTGCACTGCACTCTCCGTTCCCCTCTGGTATGTACAATTACCGTGAATTAGCCTATAGAACCCGCAGGTTATACATGTCCACGGGTAATCTAAGGTTTTTTTTACACAGCAAAGAAAAACCGCAGGTTATATATGAGTGCGGGTTACACTAGAGTGCGGGTTATATACACTAAAACATGGTATTTGCATTGTGCCTACACGCACCAGTCAGATTATGGTCCCCTTGAGCTATGTCCTGTATAAACACACATCAATAGTCAGTCCCCACAAAAAAAAAAGCAAGCAAAGTACCAGATTCTGCCATGAGCACTACTTGTATGCATCTCCATGGAGCTCATTGCAGGATCAGGGTCTCACCTGAGAAAGAGGCATACAATATTTTTACTGAAATATTATATATTGAGGATGAAGTGTTATTGACTGTTGAGTTAAGGTTCTTTCTCGTTGTTCCTTGTATTTTTAATGTTTGCCTTTTTTATTAACAGAGTTCAGCATACCTAGGTCTGTGCTAACATTTTGTGATAGAATATATATGAATATATAAAGCCTGTTTCAATTATCACTTATGGATCTCTATTATTGACTTTATGTAGGAGAAATTATAATCATGACATCACAAACCTATAAGTATATAAGAGGATGTAATAAAGTAGAGTTGACCTTGGAGTCACCTAAATCTATACAGCAGATTCTCTATCTCTAAAGGCATATCCCTTCCTCCAACATCTATCCTGAATCCACTACACGGGAAATTATGATAAAAATGAGTTTTAGATCTTCTGACACAAATAGAGCTTTCTGGCTGCTTGTCACTGGTGCCAGACCCATGTAAATAATTCCCAATAAATACAAGACTACGACCTTCCCCCCTCCCTTATTATAATTTCCATTTCACCAGATAAATAATACGTTAGGCCAAAAATTATTCCTTTGTACTTCTCTGTTTGGGGATTATTTCTTTTTTCAAGTGGTAGAAGGTATGTTGACTGCAAGAGCCTGAAATGGAAAATAATTCCTCAGAAATGATCTGAGAGCAAACCTTACACTTACGTATGGTGATTGTGACACAAACCAAGATAAGGAAATAATTCATTTCTAGCAGATATCCCTTAAATCGTGCCATGATTACATATAAGAGTGCAAGTGAGAGTAAAAGACTTGTGGCACAATTCTTTGCTGACTTACACCTTTGGAAAAGCTGTGGAAATTAGTCAGGATGCCATGCTGCTGATCAGCACAAAATCTTATTCCTAATGACAGTTTTAACTTTCAATTTCCATATTGGTGACACCTCATTAACATTATTTAGATTCATTTTTTCCAACAGGGAATATCCTTGGCTAGCTATGCATGGAAGTAATGTCTATGGGCACGTATACACTACATGTATACGTACATACATTAGTTCGAACTAACTTTGATAGGCACTACACTAACGCTCCGTTAGTTCGAATTTAATTAGAACTAACGGAGCGCTTAGTTCGAACTAGGAAAACCTCATTTTACGAGGATTAAGCCTAGTTCGAACTAGCTAGTTCGAATTAAGGGGTGCTAGCCCTCCCCAGGTTTCCCTGGTGGCCACTCTGGCCAACAGCAGGGAAACTCTTCTGACCCCCTCCCGGCCCCGGACCCATTAAAGGGGCACGAGCTGGCTAAGGTGCCTGTGCCAGGTGCAAGCCTGCCAGCACCCAGCCAGCAGACCCTGCACCTGGCACGGATTGAGCCAGCCACACGATGCCCCCCAGCCCTCCCCCTCTTCTCGGGACCAGGCTGGCAGCTCCCGGGAGCTTGCCCGGGACCGCAAGAGGCAGGCACCCGCCTGGGCTAGTGCAGACATCGTGGACCTCGTCCACGATCTCCGCACTAGGCACAGGAAAGTGGCCAGCTAGGGCAGGAGAGCTGCCAGCCTGGCCACCCAGGAGCAGGTGTGCAAGAGAATCAAGGGGGTCCAGTGAGACCCCCGACCCTGAGCCCTGAGCTTACAATGGCCGTCCTGGGTCAGACCAAAGGTCCATCTAGCCCAGTAGCCTGTCTGCCGACAGCGGCCAACCCTAGCAACCCTGGAGGGGATGGACTGAAGACAGTGACCAAGCCATTTGTCTCGTGCCATCCCTCTCCAGCCTTCCACAAACCTTGGGCAGGGACACCACTCCTACCCCCTGGCTAATACCACTCCATGGACCCAGCCTCCATGACTTGATCTCACTTCCCTTTAAACTCTGTTCTAGTTGTAGCCTTCACAGCCTCCTGCAGCAAGGAGTTCCACAGGTTGACTATTTGCTTTGTGAAGAACAACTTTCTGTTACTAGTTTGAAGCCTGATACCCATTCCTTTCCTTTGGTGTCCTCTAATCCTTCTTTATGGGAACTAATGAAGAACTTTTCTGTATGCACCCTCTCCACCCAACTCATGCTTTTAGAGACCTCTATCCTGTCCCCCCTCCGTCTCCTCTTTTCTAAGCTGAAAAGTCCCAGTCTGTTTAGCCTCTCTTCATATGGGACCTGTTCCCAACCCCTGATCATTTTAGTTGCCTTCCCCTCTCCCAGCCTCTCTCTTCCCCTCTCCCACCTCCTTTTCCCAGTCTCCCCCAGTTTTATTCAATAAAGACAGATTCCGTTTTGGAAGACACGTTATCTTTATTTTGTACATCAAGAAGAGGGGCTAGGGAAGGGTAAGTGGAAGGAGGTGAGGGAGGAATGGGGCACGAGCCCCCGATGGGGAGGACTGGGCTGGCTCTGCGGGCTTCTGGGGGTGGAAGCTCTCCTGCAGCCCCCCAATTGCCCCCTCTCCCCAGATGGCAGCCTGCGGCAAGTGCAGCCGGGCTGATGGCCGAGAGCTGTGATGTGCCCAGTGTGGGTACTCTGGGCAATCCAAGCCAGGACTGCTTTGCCAGCGGGGAACCCCTGAGAACTGTCTGTCCGGGGTGGGGGTCGGGACTCTTTAAGCACAGCCCTCGGCTAGCCTGAGACAGCATCTCCACGCTCTAAGTCCTCCTCTGATGCCCTGCCAGCACTGCTTTCGGCCATCCTTAAGCCCGGTTCAGGGTCCACTTAATGTGGACATGCTAGTTTGAATTAGCAAAACGCTAATTCGAACTAGTTTTTTAGTCTGGATCCGTTAGTTCGAATTAGTTTAGTTCGAATTAGCTTAGTTCGAATTAACTAATTCGAACTAAGTTAGTTCGAATTAACGTTGTAGTGTAGACATACCCCCCGAGAGCTGTTGCAAGAGATCATCGTCTTTCATGTAAGTAGATCATTAACATCAAGTAAATGGGAAAAATAGTTTTGGGGCTAAGGCACCAGTAGCCTTGAGCAAGTCACTTAATCTGTACTTCTGATCCCCATTAAGGATGTTAAATATTAGTTAATTGACTAGTTGAGTAGTCGATGGAATGTTCATCCCTTCTCAGCCTCTTGAAGGCCAAGTTCAAGTGTAGTGTATGTTCTTATCAGTTTAACCACTGGTAGGTTCTCTATGTGAGAACTGAGTGTAAAATGGATTTTTTTGCGACAGGGGCTGGGAAAGGGAGCTTGCTCCCTCCACTCTGCACATTGGCCTGGTATCGCAGTACCTCCAGGGGCAGTGCAAAAAATTTGGGGGGAAGTGAAGGAGGGAGATCTAGGTTGGATATCAGGAAAAACTATTTCACTAGGAGGGTGGTGATGCACTGGAGTGGTTTACCTAGGGAGGTGGTGGAATCTCCATCTCTAAAGTTTTTTAAATCTTGGCTTAAAATCTTGGGTTGATTTAGTTGGGATTGGTCCTGCTTTCAAAGGATAAGGTAGATTAATCTTGATGATGAAGAACAGCCATTATTTTGGTTAGTTTTATTAAAAAAGGAGGAATGCAGAACTCCATGTGCAGCCCGGGGCCAGAGGGAAGTCCCGCTGATTCTGGGCTGCACAGTGGGGACTCTTGTGCATTTCAAAGCCACAGCTCAGCATGGAGCCCAGGGTCAGTAGGGGACCCAGATTTGAAATGCTGCGCGGAGCCAGTATCAGCTGGGGACTCCCCAACTGACCCTGGGTTCCGCAGAAATGCTGCAGAGCCCAGGATCAGCTGGAGAGTCCTCTGCTGAGCTCAGGCTCCACAGTGCCACTTTGAAATGATGCCTCGGAGCTTCAAAGGAGCAGCACCACACAGCTGAGCTGCCGCGTATCAGTTGTGTGGTGCTGCCCTTTGAACGCCGCCTTTGCAGCGGGATTGACTAGCTGACTGACTATCCAATAAGCTTTTGCTTATCGGATAGTTCCCCAGTCGACTAGTTCTTAACATCCTTAATCCCCATAAAAAAGAGATAGTAGTATTTCCTTTTTCCTATCTTTTGTCTGTCTTGCCTATTTTGATATTAAGATCATTTGAGTAGGGGCTGTGTCTTACCATGTATTTGTGCAATGCTTAGTACAATGGGGCATTCCAGGACATTCCAGGATTTGCCGGTGAGCTGGTGAGGTTCAGGATCAACCCCACCAGCCGGACAGAACACTGCGAGAGCCTATCCTTAGGGCTCTGGGCTGGGACCCATGAGAGAGGGTGGGCCCAGGCCCCCCTGCCCTGCATCCCCTGGCTGAGGAAAGGAGGAGAATTGTTGTTTGGAACTCTTCCCGCATGCAGGACAAGGGGGCGTGGTGGGCATTGGACCTGTGTGCGCAGCCCGCGCCGCTGAACTAAGAAGCAGACTCGGGGGGTGAATGGGCACATTTCTACAATAACAAACAAAGGTAAATAAATACACATTAAGGCTCTTTTTTTTTTCAAAACATGATTTTTTCAATTATAATTTCCTCACTTCTCTGATTCATCACGTGAAACAAAACAAAGAGTATTCTGATATATATTCATTTTGTGTCATACTTATCAAAAATCATAATCATATTTTTGGAAGAAAGTGGAATGTTTATTACATTGCCGACTCTTTTGATGCTCCTGGAGGTATAAATGTTTTTTTAAGTTTGTAGATTACTGACACTGTAAATTTTAACTGTTCCTTCTGTGCCTTTGTAGTCTGAGTCAGTTTGACTATTGAAAATGAACTTATGGGGCACATTTTGAGGAAGGTACACTGGGATGTGCATTGTGGTTCCCATTAATGTTAATAGGCATTACACAAGTAAACCTCCTTGCATTACATTTATATTTACTTCTAAGGCAGGGAGGGATGAGTTGTAAGCACTACAGTGTACCTTTTAAAAATCAGTGGCAGTGTATATGGCTGATTTTACAAGTCATGGATTGATGCGCTCCCAGTTGGATATCAGAAAGCATGACCAAGTCACATAGCATATACTAAAAGCCCTTATGACGTGTTTGTAGGAAAACCTTACTGAATAAAGAACAGTCTATTTTGATAAAGTTAACACTTTAGGTACATCTACACAGCAATATTATTTTGAAATAACTAGCATTATTTCAAAATAACGTAGTCTGCGTCTACACAGCAGGCAGTTATTTTGAAATACTGACAAAATACTGTCAAGCTGGAGGACTTCTTACTCCAACTCCTGTAACCTTCATTGTACGAGGAGTAAGGGAGGTTGGAGGAAGAGTGCTCTATTTCAAAATAAGTAATATGCAGTGTAACGGACCGGGCCGTCTCTGGGCACAACTGAGGGCGTCCGCTCAGGGCGAATTGCTCAACTTCGGGGCTCCTTACAGTCCCCAGACTGGTGACCTCTCCAAACAGGCCACAAACCAGTCCCACAGAGAGCTTCAGCTGCCTGCCTGAAGCCTCACGAGCAAAACCCCTCCGACACCCCAGCAATATCCGTGCCCCAGATGGCCCCGGGCCTATACACAGGTGGGGGGGGGGTCCTAGCACCCAATCCCACCTACCCCGAACAAGTTCTGTCCGGTTCCAAGAAACCAGCCACAGATCCCTGGTCAATTTACCCTCTGGATCTTACCCACAAATCACGCTGGGCCAATCTTTTAGAATCTATATCTAAAGGTTTATTATCACAAGAAAGAAAAGCCTGAGAGTAAGGTTGTTAAAGAATAGTACGTTACATGCACTGAATCTCCCAGTCTTCAATGCAGCTCTAGCAGAGATGTTACAGCTGCTGGTTTAAAAGTTCTTGTTGCACATCCTAGCATCAGGATGGGTTCACAGGTCTTCCGGGCTCTTCGATCCCTGCAATGCTGCCTCTGGGATGAAGTGCTGAGCTGAGAACCAAAATGGCATCGACCACATGGCCTCTTTCTACCTCCTTCCTGGCCTCTTCTAGTATGTAGCAAGTCACCTGGTCAGAAGCCAATCTCTGTGTTCCCTGCTGGCTGCTCTCAGGTGTCAGCCCCCATTCTTTAGGTGTGTCCTTGGCCCATTGAGAGCCATTGTCCCACAGGGCCTCGGTAATTAGCATGTCCACGGGCCCGGCCCTGCCCAATGCTTAACCACATGCAGGGAAATCTTCAGTGTCCATACAAGTACATGCTAATAATTCCACACACAGACATTATACAAACACATGAACAGCTTACATAGGATTATCAGATAATAAGCTTCTATTCAATACCTCACATGGCCCCCTTGTATACCATTTTTGGGGCCAACACCTCCACCTATGGGTGCATCAGTGATCTGGCTGCTCCCCTCAAGATCTAGCAACGTGACATGCAGATGCTCCCAATTTTGAAATAGGCTATTTTGAAATAAGCTATGCAATTGATGTAGCTCAACATGTGTATCTTATTTCCAATTAAACCCTGCTGTGTAGCTGCACCTTCAGGGACTAAGGGGTTTCCTCTAACCTAATAGTAGCAGAGTGGCTTAACCCTAACCCTAACCCTATCATATTTCATGTTTTTCAATAAAAGATGAGAGACAAATAAATATGGATAAAAACAAATGTTCCCTGGATTCAGGTCTTTCCTGCCAAATGACTTTACTGATGAGTTTTTTTCTTTACTCATCTCTCTCCTTTTTCTACCCCCACAATGAAGATTACAAAGGAACAGCTGCTCTAACTCTCACAAGATATAGTACCAAGGGGAGCCATAGAATATCAATTTATCCCAAATCTGTATAAATAGTTTAGGAATGGTTTGTGTGTGATGGAATGGAATGCTAAAGTATGTGGTTCTATCTTCCTCTGACAAGCAGTATGTTCTGTAGTGCAAGGTTTCAACCAAGGATGTAGAACCCTACTATACTCCATGTTCCATGTCCCTCCTTGGATGTGCAGAAATAGGAAGGGGAAAGGGTTTGGATGGAATCCTGTATTCTAGCTAGTGAAGGAATCAATCAATTAGAGGGTTCATGATTTTTTTTTGAGAGGGAAAAGGGAGGGGCAGAAGAAGGGACAACAAACACAATAGTACGAGCTTCCACTCTCCTGTGATCTCTTCTATGCAAAGTGATCAGAGGGCCCAGCACAATGGAGCACAGTCTTGATTGGTTGCTGGGTACCAAATGCAACAATACTATTAAAATGAGGCTGCCAGCAGTATGGATGTGCTTACCTGTGTTTCCCCTAATCTAAGAACATAAGAATGGCCATAATGAATCAGACTAATGGTCCATCTGACTCAGCATCTTGTTTTTCAGCATAAGCCAGTGCCAGATGCTTCAGAGGGAATGAACAGAACATGATGATTATCAAGTGATCAGTATCTTGTCATCTAGTCCCAACTTCTGGTAATCAGAGTTTTAGGGACACCCAGAGCATGGAGTTGCATCCATGACCATTTTGGCTAATAGCAATTGATGAACCTATCCTCCATGAATGTATCTAGCTCTTCTTTAATCCAGTTATCCCTTTGGCATTCACAACAACCCCTAGTCTTCAGTCGAGCTCTCCATGCTGCTCCTGTCTTTGGCTGGTGCTTTTAGTACCTAAGTTTTCTCCATTTCCTCCTTTCATGTAAATTTCCCTTTCTACCAAAATCTTGTCACACTGCACTTCCTTCTCCCCCAAATCACCTTACTCTCCTTCATCTCAAGACATTCTCCTGCCTCCTTTTCTCCTCAAACATCTCCTCTTCTTCCTCTGTACTCACTATCTATTCCTCTGCCTCACATCTCCTCACCCTCCCCAGTCTTTTCTTCCTGACCCAAAGTCCCATTACTTTTTTGTGCCTAATCTTTATTCTCTTTTGTGTTTTCCCCAACTCCTCTTAAGCTATCCTCTCTCTTTCCAAATCTCCTTCTCCCAGTCCCTTTTTTCTCCCTATCAACATTCCTAGCCCTTCCCTCCAACACAGCTGTTCTACTCTGTTGTCATCTCACCTAGTTCTTCACAAACAACTCTCAAGCATGTTACAGTCTCTTCCATTTTCTAAGCTCCCATCCCTTCCATATTTCCAGTCTTTCCACCTCCAGCAAGCCCTCCCCATTCTCCTGTCTTTCACCATTCTTTCCTCTTGTTCTCCCCAAATCCTTTGTATTGCCCCCCAGACCGTCCTCTTTTGGCCCCATATTTTTCCCATCTTCTTCCTATAAATCACCCTCTTCTCCCAATCCCCAGCTTCTTCCCACCTCTAAGCCATCTCTCCCTACTTTCCAGTCCCTGACTCTCCTTTCCCTCAATTTCCTCCCACACACGCCTCTTTTTGACCAGGTCCATTTCCATATCATCTCATTCTTTCCTCCTTGGTATCTCCATTCTCCCTCCCTTTTCTGAAAGCAACCCAGGCTGATGCTACAACCAACGGGTTATGATGCTCAGCTTCTATGCTACTCTCCCCCATTCCAGCAGTGTGCCTTGGCTATCCTGCAGCATGTCTCATTCTCTGAAAGCAGTCCAGTTATCTCACCCCCAAATCTAAGTTCCCTCTAAGCTGCATGGCCAGGTGGCCAACACAGCTGCCTACCAAGCCCCATGCATGGGATCAGGCTGGGTGTGCAGAGCGCCACCTCTGTCCACCTATCTCCATACAGAGCTGGGGCAATTCTGTTCTAGGTCAACATGGAGGGGGCACCTCTCCTCAGCCACAACTGCTCCAGGCTGAGGGTGGGGTGTCCCCCCCCCTCACTGCAGTTGTTCTGGGCTGGGCTGGTTTGGAGGGCATATCTCCTCCTTCACAAACATGGCAGCTCCATGCTTGGACCTGGAGCACTGCTGCCCCCTAGCTATAGCAAGTCCTAGGAATGACAGAGGTCTGAGGGTAGTCCTTTCTTCGCAGGAAAGCCTGCATTTTGAACCTCTTGTTTGCAGTTCCATCCCAGATCTTGCATCCCAGCCTGAGCCCTGGCACTACAACCCTCTGTCCCAGCTCTGAACTCCTTATCTATGCCTTCACCCCAGAGCCCACATCCCAGCCTGAGTCCTCACACTACTCCACTGCAACCTTCTGTCCCAGGCCTGAGCCCCCTCCCTTACTCAGAACCCCTTTTCCTCACACCTGCCACATGAATTTTGTTAGATGCACCCATATGAAGGTGATGTATTGCGCATCATCTCTGTGTCACACATCACCTCCATATGGGTGCACATAACAAATTTCATTCCACTCAGAGGTGGGAAAAGTTAGAGGGAACACTCTCATTTCCATACCCATCTCTAGTTACTTACTTCTCCGGGATCCCCTGCCTCTCTTATACTGCAGTAGCCTCAAGGTCGCCCTGAATTCTTCATCCAGGATGGTGCGTTCCTCCTCTGTGCCATGAAATCCCACTTTTCCCCTCAGTCCCCCTTTGGTCCCCATTCCTTTCTCTTACCCCTGCCTGACAGAGCTCCTTGTCTCCACTCCTCTCGTCCTTGTTTCTGCAGCTCCCTTTCCACAAGGTCCCCAAGGCTCTGCCTCCCCCATTCTTCCCCCGTAGGTGAGTGGGGTAGTAAGGGAGGGGCTGGAAATGCTTCGACAGTCTGCCGGCGGGGTGGGGGTAAAGCAGGGTCTCCCGCTCTCTGTTCGATCCTCTCTCCCATCCCCGTGTGGGTGGGGAGAGGTCTGGCCCAGTGTCCTGATCTCTCCGTTTTACCTCCCGTGCGTGCGGGAAGGGGTCTGGCGCGCAGGGCTGGCTGCACCGGGCGTGTCTGCCTTTGGGACCCTGCCGCTCTCCGCTGCCGCAAGGGGCTGAGGGGGAAGTAGCAGGGGGAGTCTGGGACTCTAACCCCTCTCACCCTGCCCCAGGCCGCTGCTCGAGGGAGGGGGGAAGAGCTTGGGGCTCTGCTGCGCGCTGCGGGCTGACCCCCGGCCGGCTCCCCGCTCCTCCTGGCTGCGCGCGTGCAGGGCTCCGGGCTGGAACGCGGCCCCCTCACCCAGTGCCGCTCTCGCTGGCTCGCTCCCTCTCTGCTCATGAATATTCATGACTCTCCACCCTGTGACGTTGCAGCAGTCCCGGGGTGAAAGCGGGAGCTGCTCGGGTCCTTCCAGCGACGCGGTGAATGACTGAGCCGCAGCGAGCGAGCAGCCGCCGCCGCCGCCCAGCGCTCCCTGCTCCAGCCCCGCTCCCTGCCCCTGCAGGCGGCCCGCGGGAGAGGCGGGCGGACCGAGCCCAGCGCTTGGCAGCCGCCGAGAGTCCGCACCTGCCCGAGCCGCCCGGAGATGCTGAGGCTGCGCTGGGAGGCGGCGCTGCTCCTGCTGGGGGTCGGGAGCCTCCTGGCAGCTAAAGGTGGGTAGGCGGGGAAGTTTCCCGGCAGCTGCCGGGGCTGGGCTGGGGGAGCCCGCTCGGCCGCGCGGGGGCCGGTGACACTTGGCGGAGCCGGGCAGGAGCAGGAGCAAGTTGGGGGCTGGCGGTGCGCCGGGAGGGGAGCTGCCTGGAGGAGCTCGCAGGGCCGGGCTGGTGGTGCCGCGCACATGACTTCGCTTCCCCTCGCCCGGCCAAGCCCGCGCGTGGCTCCCGCAGGGGCCGGAGTCCGGGCGGCGCGGGGAGCGGGCGGCGGAGAGTTGGAGGCGCCGTGGGGCGCTTGGTTTGGCTCTCCAGCGCTGGGCGGCGGCGGGAGGCTAGCCTAGGGTCGGGGGAGCAAGGTGCACCGCGCCCAGCATCTGGGGTTGAGCCTGGAGCTCTGAGCTCCAGGAAGAGCTGGCGGCCTCGGGCCCTTTGCTCCAAGGGGAGCGCTGGGAGACCAAGCCCCCAGCCCGGGAGCCGAAGCGGAGCAAAATGCTTACTCATGGGACCGACACACCTCGCAGCCTGCCTTGCAACGCAGCCCAAGGGCGCGGGTGGGCAGCGCCCGGCTCCTAGGGCTGTTGCGCAGCCCCGGGGAGAGCAGATTGCTGGTACCCGGGCGGCAGAGCCGAGACGATGCGTGGAGAACTTGGAGACTCCAACTTTGTTTTAAACACAAGATCAACATTCAGTAGTGGGGGTGGGGAGGAAGGAGGTGGCAAAGGAGAGGGTGTCAGGCTGAGGTCTACTGAGACATGCCGTGACTTTCCCATTACAGTCCTGGTTTGGAGATCGCCTTTGAGTGTTGTAGCTAAAGCGACAAAGTCGTATTTAGGCATTTCAGTACGTTGTGGCGTCTCCTGCTTCAAAGTAAACAAATTGTCAAGGCTGTCTGGGACCCGGCAAGAAAAGTGTGTGCTGGGTGGGGGAGGGAGGCCTGGAGATGGTAGTAACAATTACTTTTTCTAGGAGGCTGTTTAGCATCAAATGGCTGGAATCATCCTAAATTATCTGGATTTACTTCCTTCTTTATTGTACTGTTATAATTAAATATAGATTGTTGGAGGCTTGTTTAGAAATATCTTTCATTCGGGAACCTCAGCTTTTATGTAGGTCTTGCTATTGTTTGCTGCTGCTCATTTTGGCACTTATGGCTCGTTTTGGCCCATAAGAATAATCTGATTTTTTCTTTTCTGACATGGTTCTTTTGCAGTGCTGTTCTGAATCTCTTTTGGAACATGAAAATAAGCCCAAGTTTTGAGCTCTTGCGCTTTAGTTTTCTTTCAGATACCTTAAAAGTGATTTAATTTCATGTAAGAACTCCTGTTGTTTCTATTATTTTTGTAGGGGGACTTCCAGAGACTAAGTTACATCTGGACTCATGTATTTTCCAAGAATATTATATTCAATATGAAATCAATTCTTTCTGGAAAAAGATCCAGATAGTTTACATGTTTTTTTTCAAGAAATTTCTTCAATACAGTACTCAGAAATAGAGGAGCCTGGGGGGACTTAGTATATATAAAGGGACTTACTACTTCTGTTTTATATTCAATATATGTCTTTTGGTCACTATAATGTGCAATATTTTCAGGACAAATATACTATGAAGTATGATAACCAACAAGGGGATGTATTTTAATGCAAGGATGCCCATTCTTTTCTTTGCTTACTTAGCATAAACACTGATAGTTGTCTTTTGTTGTAGATCTTTTCTTCTGGCAAATATGCCAAATTTTATTTCTTATTTAACATCTTTTACAATGTTGTAGTTACTTCAATATACTGGCAAATCTGAATCCTATATTTCTGTCAAGATTTCTACTTTCCATTTAACCACTGGAGGGCTGCAAAGAGCACTTTTCAACTGCAGTGATTCAAAAAATAAATGTTTAATACTTGATTAAACATACTTTTGATGACATTTTGCTGGTTTACGTGGCCTGCATTGTCCTATATTACTTTGCATCCATATTTATATTTGAAATCTGATATAATCTGTGGGAAAAATATCAAATAGTGAAGTGCCATAAAATAACATGTAATACATCTAGTTTCTGATATATTTGTCTCTTTGGACTATGGGTTTCATTTCCATCAATAAAGAGGGGGGAATAAAGGTTGCATAGATAAGAAATTTATGGTGCTTTTTTCTCAATATATTTCTATACATGAGGAGGATTTGGAGTCCAAAAGCAATTATATGCACATAGTTAAAAGCTGTTAGTGCTTCAAACTTAAAACTATTTGTTAGCTTGAAACTGAATGCTTTCTTGTTTGAGGCACTAGTAAGATGTCATGTACTTTGTATGCCTTTTGTGGTCTGTGAATCTTGCTGTAGGGGGGTAGCACAGATAATCTATGACAATTATTCAGTGTCTCCATAGCTCAATTATTCTAGTGGCACAGTACCCATGTTCTTAGATTAAAATGTAGAAGATTTTGGGTAAGAGATTAAATCATTGATACTAGCAGTCTCTCGTCTGTTCGTTCAGTAGGACTAAGGGTATGTTTACACTACAGTGTTAATTCGAATTAACTATTTTGAATTAAGCTAATTCGAATTAATGCATATACACACAAAACCTACTTCAAAATAACACGCCCACACTGAGTGGACCCTGAACCAAAGTTAAGGCTGGCCGGAACCAGTGCCGGCAGGGCATCAGGTTAGGACTTAGTGTGTGGGGCTGCTGCCTGAGGCTAACTGAGCTCTGTGCTTAAAGGGACCTTATCTCCACCCCGGACAGACAGTCCTTAGGGTTCCCTGCTTGCTTGTCTACCTCAATGAGGGACAGCAAAGCAGTCCTGTCTTGGAGTGCCCTGAGTGCCCGCACTTGGGACACCACAGCACTCGGCCACATGGCGCCAGAGCTGCCCCTGGGCATGCCAGTACGTCTCGTGGGGTCGTTGCCATCATCCCAGCTGCACCTGCTGCAGGCTGCCATCTGGGGGGTCCATGCGGGGAGCTGTCAGGATCCAGGAGGCCCTACGGGAGAGCGTCCACCCCAAGGAGCCCTAAGAGCCATCCCGGTCCTCCCCACCCGGGGCTCATGCCCCATTCCTCCCTCACATCCTTCCACTTACCCCTCCCTAGCCCCCTTTCCTGATGTCAAACAAAAGACACGTATGTTCAAAAATAGAAACTGGGTTTATTGAACAAAACTGGGGGGATGAACATCTTAGGAGACTGGGAAAAGGAGGTGGGAGAGGGGAAGAGAGAGGGTGGGAGAGGGGAGGGGGAAACCTGGGAGGAGGGAGCTGGAAGGGGGAAGCAAGGGGAAGAAGGGGGAGGGGAAGCTCAGGGCCCAGGGTTGGGGAGTCTTGCTGGACCAACTTGATTTTCATGCAAACCTGCTCCTGGGTTCGCATGTGGCCTTTGGGTGGCCAGGCTGGCAGCTATCCTGCCATAGATGGCTGCGTTCCTCCATCTAGTGCGGAGATCATGGACATTGGGGGCATCCCCCCCAAACCTGTCAGGCTCCTGGGAGCTGGCAGACTGCTCCTAGGGAGCAGTGGAGGGCTGGCTGCCAGTGGCTTGCTGGCTCATGTTTTTGGGCTACTGAGTCAGGGGCAGTGACTGCTGGCTCTGGGCTGGCAGGCTTGGAGCTGGAACAGACACTGCAGCCAGGGTCTACCCCTATAATTGCTCTGCGGCGGGGGAGAGGAGAGTAAGTTTTTCTGGTTGTGCCCAGAGTGGCCACCAGGGCTCTCTGGGAAGGGCTGGAGGCTCCCTATTTTGAATTAAGTGTCTACACAGCACTTAATTTGAAATAGCTATTTCGAACGTGGCGTTACTCCTCGTAGAATGAGGTTTACGAAATTTGAAATAAGCGCAACGCTATTTTGAATTAATCTTGAAATAGCGGTTTGCATGTATATTTGCTATTAAAGTTAATTCAAAATAACGGCTGTTATTTCGAATTAACTTTGCAATGTAGACACACCCTAATAGATGCTACTTTTTGGATTACATGGAGTTGCATGTCTAAGTGAGTTGTTGCTAACTTCTCCACAATGCATGAATGATGCGTGAACTGTTCATTTTGCACTTAAGAAGGGATTTTCAGTACATGTTAATATACAGGCACACATGGCCACAAGTAGGAACAGAAAAAAAATCTAATGCCATTGATTTCCTCCCTCTGGTTCCCACAAATCTGTGCATAAGGCAGATCATTAAAATTATTTATCTCATTTTAATATTTGGTTATTTAAATGCTCAATCAAGCTCAATTAAAGATCCAAAATGTCTTGTGGGACCTCACTAGTTGCTCTACTGGATTCTTATTTGGAATCTGTCAGCAACATAAACAAAACTTCAATCCTATTTTTAAGTACAGCAGCAAGCATCTCATTAACCTGAATAACTAGGGGAACATTTGATATAAAATTAATATGTGCAAAACTTGTAGCCTTAGTCATATTTCCAAATCAATGGATCATCAAGTCCCATTTGGCAAATATATTATCTGGGTGCAACTGATATAATTACCATCAACATGAAAACAACAAACCCAATGGGACAGAGGTTTCATATTTTGCTTATAAAAAAGACTGCCTCCCCATCTCCCTCAGCAAAAATCCTTGGAAATTTCATAGGAAAATAGATAAATGAACTTGTGTTCCTGGTATTAGATAAGGATATTCATGTAATAGGCACCACAGAAACTTGATGGAATGATGATGATAATAAATGTCACATGGTACAAAATGCCAGAGTATGCTCATGCTGGATTGGGGAGTAGCACAAAATGTGAAAGAAAGCATAAAGTCAAGTATTGTAAAAATCTTAAATGCATCAGTCTGTACACTATGGATAGATTACCCATGCTTGAGTATAACACCAGGAATATATTACGTACGACCTTATCAATCACCACCTGTGTAATGTTTTGGGATATTAGCGAGGTTACAAAACAGACAGCCCAATAATGGAGATTTCAACTGGGAACATATCACCTCAGGACAGGATGCAGAGTTAAAATATCTAGACATTATAAATGACATCATCATGGATTAGTTAGTCCTTAAACTCACCAGGGAAGAGGCAGATCTTGACTTAATCCTGTCAGTCCCTGTAATACACGAGGTTCGAAGGGATGCCGGAAAGGATGAGACCACAACTGGGGGTTTTAAAAAGCACAAACTGATTTTATTTTGATGGCGCCAGACAATCATCAGAACAAAAATTAAACAAATTGCCAGACAACACAAAAAAATTCCCTGAGGCTTTTCTAAATCACAATAATTCCCAATAACTGCCCAGGAGTTAGGAACAGTTGAATTAACACTGGTATTCATAGTGCTGATTATTTACACAACTTTATACAAGGAAACAGTAAAAAACCTATAGTTCCCAGGGGCAGGGCTGGTAGCCAGTGCAATCCAGCTCCACTCCTGAGGAGCCCCTGCCACTCCATGCTGCTGCCTCTGTATCAGAACTCAGACATCCCCATGAGGGGAACCAGTTTAAATACCAACTCCCCTCATGGTCTGGCTGCCTGTCATCCCATGCTGCTGTCTCTGACACAGGGGTGGCAGCAGCCCCTATCCCAGGGAGGCGGGAGGGGGTTCTGAGCTCCTGGACCCAGCATGAGCTGGAACTGAGCCGGGCTGCCTGCCTGCCTATCTCCTAATAACACTTCAAATACAGAGCTGCAGTGGGGGCAGGTACCAGACCTGTGGCAAGCCAGAACTGAGCTGGGCTGCTGGCCAGCCTGCTAAAAAATGTACTGGCCGGGGGCGGAGGGGAGCAGGGTGGGGGGAGGAGGAGAAATGGGTGTAGTCTATAGCATTAACGTGTAAGCTTTTGCTTATCAGTTAATCTACTACATTCTTACATCGCTAATCCTAAATAGAGCACAGGATCTGGTCCAAGGGATGAATATAGTTGAACTGCTCAATAATAGTGACAATAACATAATTAAATTTAAACATCCTTTTGGGGAATAAAATGCCAAAGAAACCCATCACAATAGCATTAACTTAAAAAAAAAAGAGTACTACACTAAAGTGAGGAAGCTAGTTATCTGAAATGTAAAAAGAAGAGTGAAATGCTTGCAAGCTGTATGGAAACTAAACTCCATAATACAGGCTCAAACTTAAATGTATACTCCAATTATAAAAGAAAACAAAATAGTAAAGGAACCAGAAACCACCACCTGAGCCATTCTTTTTACATGACAAGTGTTCCAGGTTGAGATGTCAGTGGAGGAGGTTTTGGAACAAATTTATAAATTTTAACAGTAATGTGTTACCAGGACCAGAAAAGTCACCCAAAAATTCTGAATGAACTCCTCAATATGAAATTGCAGAACTACTAATTATGTGTATAACTATTGCTTAAGTCAGCCGCTGTACCTGATGACAGGACGATAGCTAATGTGACATCACCTTTTTTAGATAGCTCCATAGGCGATCTTGGCAATTACAGGCCAGAAAGCCTAACTTCAATACCAGATAAATTGGTTGAAATGACAGGAAAGAGCAGAATTATCAGATATATAGATGAACAAAGAAGTGGATTTTGCCCACGAAAGCTCATGATATTATATATGTGTTAGTCTGTAAGGGTATGTCTAGACTACATGGTTCCGTTGACAGAGCCATGTAAACTAGTTTACCTGGAATAGGCAAAGAAGCGGGGATTTAAATTATCCCCGCTTCATTAAAATAAACATGGCCGCCGTGCTGTGCCAACGATCTAATCAAGTAGTTGACAGAATATTTATAGACTAGTCAATAGGCAGCCTGGCTCAGCTTTAGCTTGTGCTGGTCCGGGACCAGACCCTGCTGTGGCGCTGCAATTTAAAAGGCAGTAGAAGCTCGGGGGAGAGGTCAGGGACCCCTCCCCCTTCTCCCATGGACAGGTGCTGGTGCCACGAATCATAGAATCATAGAACCATAGAGCTGGAAGAGACATCAGAAGGTCATCAAGTCCAGCCCCCTGCTCTAGAAAGGACCAATCCCAACTAAATCAACCCAGCCAGGGCTTTGTCAAGCCAAGACTTAAACACCTCTAGGGATGGAGACTTCTAGGTAACCCATTCCAGTGCTTCACTATCCTCTGAGTGAAATAGTTTTTCCTAATATCCAACTGGACCTCTCCCACCACAACTTGAGTCCATTGCTCCTTGTTCTGCCATGTGTCACTACTGAGAACAGCCTTTCTCCATCCTCTTTGGAACCTCCCTTCAGGAAGCTGAAGGCTGCTATCAAATCCCCCCTCACTCTTCGCTTCTGCAGACTAACAGTCCCAACTCCCTCAGCCTCTCCTCATAAGTCATATGCTCCAGCCCCCTAATCATTTTGGTTGCCCTCCGCTGGACCCTCTCCAATGCGTCCACATCCTTTTTTTAGTGGTGGGCCCAGAAATAAGTGGTGGGCCCAGAACTGGACACAATACTCCAGATGTGGCCTCACTAAAGGGAATAATGACATCTCTGGATCTGCTGGCAATGCTCCTCTTAATGAAACTAATATGCCATTAGCCTTCTTGGCAACAAGGGCACACTGTTGACTCATATCCAGCTTCTCATCCACTGTAACCCCCAGGTCCTTTTCTGCAGAACTACTACCTAACTGGTTGGTCCCCAGCTTGTAACTATGCTTGGGATTCTTCCGTCCCAAGTGCAGGACTCTGTACTTGTCCTTGTTGAACCTCATCAGATTTCTTGTGGCCCAATCCTCCAATTTGTCTAAGTCACTCTGCACTCTATCTCTGCCCTCAAGCATATCTATCTCTCCCCCTAGTTTAGTGTCATCCGCTAACTTGCTGAGGGTGCAATCCATCCCCTCATCCACGTCATTAATAAAGATGTTGAACAAAACCAGTCCCAGAATCAAACCTTGGGGCACTCCGCTAGAAACCGACCGCCATCCTGACATCGAGCTGTTGATCACTACCTGCTGGGCCTGGCCTTCTAGCCATCTTTCTATCTATCTTACTGTCCATTTATCCAATCCATATTCCCTTAACTTGCTGGCAAGAATATTGTAGGAGACCGTATCAGAAGCAGCCCTTGTCCACAGCCAGGCTGCTGCATTGTTGGAAGCATCTAGCACTGGCCACTGCTGGTAGATAAGATCGGAACCAGTATGGCTATCCTTTGTTCTTATCCCAATTTCTGAATTAGTCATTAATTTTACAGTGCTTTGTTGAAGCGATTATTCAAAATCTGTGGGTTTTAAACAATGGTATGTATTGTTGTCCTAGGTAATGGTGAAACTTTCTCTTACCATACAAGTCAAATGTATATGCAAAACAAAAACATCTGTTCTTTTCCTCCATCCAAAAGCATTAGAAACAGCATTGATACAGCAATTAACTCAGAGGTCTAGGAATCAACCAGGCTTAGTCTTATACCTGATGCTGCCATTTACTGACTGCTGCATGACCTAGGGCAAGTCACATAATTGCTTCATGCCTCAGTTTTCCCATCAGTAAAATGGGGATAAGAATATTTCATAAAGCA
Organism: Pelodiscus sinensis; assembly: GCF_052426305.1. Lineage (NCBI taxonomy): Eukaryota > Metazoa > Chordata > Testudines > Trionychidae > Pelodiscus > Pelodiscus sinensis. The sequence continues at coordinate 44,367,093 of NC_143061.1, read as the reverse complement.
CATTGATATCTCAGGAGGAAAAGTGGGTATTAAAGCAAATTTGTATGCCACATGTTAAAAGATGTAATATAATTACAGAGGAGTAGTTGTGTTAGTCTGTAACTGAAAAAATGTAATGTCCTGTAGCACATTAGAGGCTAACAAAAATGCAGATCTTATCTTTTATGGGCACAACCTACTTCTTCAGATGAAACTTATACTATACTATAAGCCAACTCCCGGTGTGCACTAGCTCCTAGCTGCTGGCCCTGCTCCCAAGGAGCCAGCTGCTCTGCAGGCTCTGCAGGATAAGCTTTATACTGCAGAGTCTGCAGCGCGTGTAACTGCTAGCATTTTAACAGTTACACAGTTACTTTCTAAAGCATTTTTCACATGCTTAATTTCTGTATATTCATCATTATGTATGTTGGAAGATAATCCAACCAGCCAGGAACTAGCACTTCATTCTTTTGTTCAAGCCTTTCAAAGCACTTTACAAATACATACTAGGAATTCACTGTGTCCATCTGCTATGTACATTGGACAAACATTTCAGACACTTCCCCAAAGGATCAATGCCCACAAAACAGATATTAGACAGGATCACAAAGAAAAAACAGTTTCTTGCCATTTCAACCAGAAAGGACATTGTCTCAACGACTTAATTACCTGCATCCTGTTTCAAAAGCCTTTTAAGACTGCACTTGAAAGAGAATCCTCTGAACTGTTATTCATGCTGAAATTTGACTCGTTACACCTGAGTCTGAATAAACAATCTAATTATCTTACCCATTACAAAGATAGCTTCCCCAGTTATCACCTCTAATATTATTAGCTCACAGACATTTACCTTCCCCCCCCATCCCTCTTCTGTTCTGAAATTTGATTTGTCCTTTTCATATGTGTTCATTTGTTTAATTGTATCCTTTGGTATATATGGTTGTGACAATTTTCTTCCACTATTTGATCTGAGGAAGTGGGTCTGGCCCACGAAAGTTCATCACCTAATAAACCATCTTGTTAGTCTTTAAAGTGCTACATAGTCCTGTATTTTGTTTTAGCTACACCAGACTAACACGGCTACATTTCTATCACTATACTACTGCTTTACGCAGTCATAGGTGTTTTGCCTCCGGTCACATTTTGTTGGTTGGTGTTAGGTGCAGTGTGGGATCACAGCCTGGCTTCTCTTGTAATGGTGTCCCTCATGGGAGTAGAAGGAAAATATAGCCTAGAGGACAGCTCCTTGTCTTCTCTCTCTAAATTATATGCTTGGACATTAGTAGACTGATTTCAGTCTTACTTTCATCACTTTTTAAAGATCAGCTACTTGACCCTCTGAAGAAAAGTATGGAAGTAGTTTAGCAGTTGTGAGAGACAATGTCACCTTGTTTTGGTTGGTTACTATCAGAGAAATACTTATCTGGGAAAAAGTATCAATGGTTCAATCCTCCCTCATAACCATTAGACAGTAGAATCAAAGCAGAGCAAGGTAATTAGTTCTGTGCACTTATATCTGGTAAAGAGTAAAAACACTTTGCTCTAGGTGGGGAATATATTTAATTGCCTGCTTCATAGCTCTGCAAAAGATTCATAGTTGGTGTTACTGAACACCAGAGAAAATATCCAATAAGAAATATTAGAGAAATATGTCTTTAAGGCAGCTGACAAATTTATCTCATAGGTTTTTTTCCCCATGTCCCAATGGTGAAGACATTTTTGGAATGATGCTTTAAAAAATTCTGGTTCTAGCTTTCAAAAGCCGTTCCTTTGCCCATTTCATTATTCTGTGTATTCTTTGTCTCCTGGATTCTAACCTCCGTCTCACCTTATTTGTCTCAAAGTGGTTCTGTACTGCTTTAACTATATCCAAGAGGGTTATGCTGAGAATGGTGAAGTATAGCTTGCCCAGTTCATGCAAAGTGGCTCTGTGGAACAGCTAACACTTCATTAAATGGAAACATTTCCTACTGTGGTACAAAGACAGAAAAATAGAGATTAAAATGTTTTGTTTCTACAGTAAACTATCATCTCACCCCAGCATGTATAGCTAATAACTGATGGCAAAATATTGTAATGCAATTTTAAAACTGAACAATTACAACTTAAAAAGACTAATCCTAAAGTCTAAAGCAGGGGTGGGCAAAAGGGCCTCTGTGGGCCAGATTTGTTTTACTTTTTTATTTGAAAAATAGTTTAAATCTGATTTGAGAACATTCAATCGAGTGTTGGCCTAGGTAGCTTCACTATAGTATAAAGTGTAGTCATCATTAGAAGCATGTTTACAAGTTAACACAGCTTTCCTGCTGTAGCTAGTTTTGCAGCTGTTATTTCTGTTGCTAATTGAATGTTCTAAGAATGGTTATAAAAAAAGCAAGTGTCATTTAATGAGATTTCATTTGTAAGTATATTGTCCAACTGACATTTTTTAACAGACTACTGACCTGATGTCATTAATTGTTAGAATACACTTGTTTATACAACACAGTGTTTTTTGATTTTTTGAATAATCAGTGTGAATGACATTTCATATGTGTAAATGTTGCCATTGTAGAGTTAACATTATACATCTTTGTATAGTTTGGGGATAATTCAAATAAAGCAGAATGCCTCTATTTCATTTTAAATAAATTGCTTTCTTTTATCAGCATCCCACCTCTCATCCCTGACAAGTCAATAACTTAATTTATAAAATTAAGTTCTCCTCAGTTTAGGCTTGATTTGGTGCCTTTCTATAGTCAATGATAATCTTTCCACTGACTTGGGCTTTAGATCTGACCTATATGTGCAAATATACTCTCCAATGACCAAATCTGTAATTGCTGCAAATGCCTGTGCAAGGGACATAATAAACTTAAAAGGGATTGCAAGATCGTTAATAGAAAAAAAGTGCTGTCTTCTGTTGAACTGTATTTGTTGCAGGATATTGCCAGAGCTAAATGTAGGACAGAATGCACTAGAGCCATGGGCAGTGATATTTATGAGGCAGCTGTATGGCAATCTTATTTAGAATAGGTTTTTAAAGGACAAAGTTAAAATATCCCAGCAACTGAAGTTGAATAGCAACATACCTTCTACTGTTTCCAATATCAGGAAGAAAAAATCAATTTTTAAGATCATGGTTAATACAGCCTAGGTCTCTTATGTTGTGAACTGAAGTCTAGAGTCTCTAAAACTAACATGATTTATCCTGAGCTGGTTTAGGAAGTCTGCATTACCCAAGTATAACATAAATCCTGGCTAGGATAGAAGACCCTCATGTTGGTCAGGAATAGAAAAGACACATGGTAATGTAGTTAGGCTTTTTCAGTGTTTTTCTTCTTTAAAACCAATTTAAACAGAACAGCTGTGAATAAAAAAAATACAAAGGTCACAGTGTATCTGTTCCATTGTTGTACTACTTTTAAAGACATAGGCAGTTGTAGGCAGACAAATTTGTTTCTAGGACTGTAAATAGTCAGGAGGGTAACAGTTCAAGGCTTATTCTGGACAACATCACAGTTGTGAAAAATTTTCTTCTTAAGTTTAATAGACTTTAATAGACCTTTTGGGGTTAGTCTATTTCTGCAGGAAGATTTCAGATGCTGACTTTTTACCAACTGAATATACTGCTTCAAATATTGAAAAGTTATATCCTGGTGCAGAGAACATATATTTTGTCACAATTAAAAAATAAACTTTAGCTTTGGATATAAAGAGTTCTTAGGGTGTGCAACAGGACAGTCTGTGTATACAATATACAGTTATACCAATAGGCTACGTCTACACTGGCATGATTTTCCGAAAATGCTTTTAACGGAAAAGTTTTTTGTTAAAAGTATTTTCAGAAAAGCACGTCTAGATTCGCAGGACGCTTTTCCGGAAAAGCACTTTTTTTCGGAAAAGCGTCCGTGGCCAATCGAGACGCGCTTTTCCGCAAAAAAGCCCCGATCGTGAAAATGGCGATCGGGGCTTTTTTGCGGAAAACACTACCATGCTGTCTACACTGGCCCTTTCAGGCAAATGTCTTTTGGAAAAAGACTTTTGCCCAAACGGAAGCAGCATAGTTTTTCTGGAAGAGCACTGATGATTTTACATTAGATCGTCAGTGCTTTTCCGGAAATTCAAGCGGCCAGTGTAGACAGCTGGCAAATTTTCCCGGAAAATCAGATGATTTTCTGGAAAAACCTTGCCAGTGTAGACACAGCCATAGTGTTTACTAGTTTTGAATTCCCACATTAGTTGTGGCCCTTCTGCAGAGGTTTGTAAATGCTTCTATTTGGTTCTGCTTCTGAGAAGTTGTTGGGTTTTTTTTAATAAAAAAACAGATATGAAATGTGTATTTTAAACAATGGGTTAGATCATCAATTGCATAAATTGGCTTCACTCCATGGATTTCACTGGAGCTATGCCAGTTCATACCAGCTGAAACTCTGGCCTTGTATTCAGGGCACTGCTGATCAGAGAGATAAAGCAGACTTGTCAGAAGCTTTCAAGAATGGTTCCTCATGCTTTCACCCACAATATAACTGCCTCACAGATCTGGTTCCTAGGTAACTCTGTGGTTTGATTTGTGTGTGTTTGTTTGTCTGCTAACCTTACGGCAGGGGAGACTGATTAAAATATCAGTCTTTATTCCTTTCTTTAGAAGTCTGACCTTGATTCAAAAAATGTAAGTCACCTTAAACTCCAATTGTGAGTTGAATGAGTGGTGACAAGTCCCTTTAAGCAATAGGCACAGGAAGCACCACTGCCGTTTTCCGAGTTATAAACACACTTTAACACACATGGTGGATGCACACGCTTGGCTGTTTACATTTGTGCTTGCTCAGAAGGCAGCATGCAAAATTCATTAGGACACAAGTGATTACTAAATATGGCTTGACGTAGGGTTGCCAGGTGTCCGGTATTCACCTGGAAAGTCTGGTATTTTCATCTCCTGTCCAGTAAAACAATTCAATGAATACCGGACACTGAGATGTCCGGTATTTTCTGAATTTTTCTCCAGCCAGGAGGTGAAAATACAGGGCACCTGGCAACCCTAAAACACTCAGCACCCAGCCTCCGCCCCCTTCCCCTGAGCCTTCCCCTGGCCCCCAATACCTCCAGCCCCCATGTTTACCTCTTTCCCCTTGGCTGCTGGCACAAAATGGCTGCTGGCCAAAAGCAATGCTTCCCCTGGGTCTTAGTGCTCAACCTTTCCCCTATTCCCATTCCTGATTCTTAAGAGGACATGCTGTTTTAATGGTGTTTTATTTTATTCTATTTTATTTGGCTTAATGAGTCCTTGGAGGCCCCCCTTTTTTTCTCAACTTTGGTCTCCCCTCCCTTTTTTTCCCCCCTTCAACAGAATTTTTTTTCTGGTGGGGTTTTTTTTTTGAGGGGAGGGAGGGAGAGAAGTGGGGTGTTTGATATATTTTTTTAACCATCTGGCAACCCTAGGCTTGAGATGGTCATTCTTCATTAGATTGCAATGCCAAGGACAACTTCCCTTTTTTCCCAGTGCAGCTTTTTTTTCCCCTGGCAATAGTGTCATATTGATGCCACTTTCCCTTTCATTGTGGAGCATATCTGATAACCCCAAAATATAGTGTTTGAATAGGAAAGCAGCAATACTTGGAGACCCCTTTGTGTCTGGAGAACTTTTTAACAATCAATGAAGTGTCAGAAACATATAATACGCCCACAAGCACTCTGTGAGAATGCATTTGTGTGGCAGACATAATTGGGGACAAAGTGAGTCAGAGAAAGCCCAAAGCACAAATTGTGCATGATCCTGATACATAAACTAACAGCTAAAAACACCCAGCAAGGATCAGCCCTTTTGCATGGGATGAAAACCCTATGGACACCACTGTTACCTTTTTAATGCCAAGGTTGTCTACTGTACAAAATGGAAGATTGGGAGTAGTTATTAGTATTTCAGAAAATGCATAATCAAAGAGTATCTGTGTTATGGAGATAAAATGATTAGGCACTTCATTCACAATCCCATATTTCTATAATATCTCAAAATAGCAGGATAATTCTGCTATACTGATCATGAGGGAAGTAGTTATCAATATTTATATTTAAATTGTCATCACTGGACTTCATAGTCAGTACTCCTTTGCTTAAAAAAAAAGGGTAAGTTCTCGGCTTTTTCAGAGCTAATAACCTGACTCTGATGTCATTTGCAAATATCGAGTAGGACTGTCAAAACCAGTGCAGTTACCACAATGTGAAACTGGTGAGAATGAGATCAGAATCAGATCTTATTTGTACTTGGTGATTCAGAGCTGTCTGTCACTAGATTGCTTCACATTCAGAATCTCCCTTAATGTGGACATGTTACCTTGACTTGGAACCCTAGGAAGCACTGGGGAGTAATTACTTTGAATGTAAACTACTCTGGGGAGTAGTTATTTCAGAATAGCAGCAGTGGCACGTCCATACACTACCACTAATTTGAAATAAATTTTTTGAAATAATTGTTATTCCTTGTGGAAAGCAAGAGTTATTATTTAGAAATAACCATCCCTTTGTTTCAAAATAATGGGCTTGGTAGTGTGAATGCTCCACTTATTTTAAAATAAAATGTAGACCAGGGCCTAAAGACAGAGGGTATGTCTACACTAGCCCCCTAGTTCGAACGAGGGAGGCTAATGTAGGCATATGAAGTTGCAAATGAAGCCCGGGATATTTAAATATCCCGGGCTTTATTTGCATCTTCCCATCCGGGCACCATTTTTAAATCCCCTTAGTCCAAACTAACTGCCCGCGGCTACACACAGCAGACAAATGTTAACTTGAACTAAGTCCTTAGTTTGAATTAACTGTTACATCTCATGGGATACTAGCTGTAGCATCATTGTGAATGGCTTCTGAGACTCATTATATAAATTCCTTTTCAGAAGTTTCTAAGAATGTCTTTTCAAGATCTGATTCTTATAGCCTTCCTCCAGATTAATCAATTTTTCACATGTTCCCATACAAAGATTAACCTTACTGCAAATACCAGCCTTCATAGAATATATTTTCTGAATTTCTATTTTCATGTGTTAGAGAACAAAATGTTTATACTCAGCAAAGGAGGAGGCCAATGCCCAAATGTTGTATGGTACCAAGGGAAGCTAAATTTAGGGGGATTAACAGAAAATAGGTTAGGAGCTAAATGTCGAAGAGTGGGAGCTGTGTGGTAGCTTTTCTTCCTCCTAATGTATAGCTGTGTTTATTCCATCAACAGCTACTCATGTAATAGAGAGATGTGCCCATATGGAAGGAGGATGTTTCAAGGAAACACCTACTGAGTTTGCATGTCCTCTCAGGACAATGCACTAGGCATTATATGTTATTGTGCACTGGTCTGATAAGCAATAACTACAGTTACTTCTCAGATAATTTACCTACAATAGAATTCAGTAAGTGAAGGCCTACCCACTGGCAGCAAGGCACCACCTGTACTTGCTGTGTTGCTATATCTAGGATGCAGCTCAGGACTAACATAAAGAAAACAGAGGATTCCACTTGAGTATGTATACTGTACAAATATTTCCAGTAGTCTCCAGCCAACAAGCTAAATTGTTGGCTCTACTGTTTTCTCTCCTGGTCTTAAGACTGATATCAAGTCACCTAAGTAGTCTTTTCTCAAAACTAAACCTACCCAGTTTTAGACTTTTCCTCATAGGTCAGGTTTTCTAAACCTTTTTACATAGAACACTCCTTTTGATAAATTCCAGAATGATATTGGGCATTTTTTGCAATAGTATCATGTTTTTTACTTTAGTTACGTTGGAAGAATTACCACATAGTCCTTGTAAAATGAGTTGGCATAATTCCATTAGAGCGCTACGATGAGATATTGCAAGTAGAATTTTCTCCTAAAAATGTGTGTGAAGTAGAGTGAAAATGATTGCTGAGTTATAGAAAGGCAGAAGAGATGTCAGTGTCGGCCTACATATCCAAATGATACCTATGAAAGGTGACTCTGAAAATTTGCTCCTCTGTTGATTGCTGTTATTTAACATAAGACACGTTCCTTTCAGTGAAATTTCAAGGCAGTATTTATTTTCAACATTAATGAAAAAATAGGTTTTTGTTTTTTTTGTAGAAGAGTAAAATATTACATGAATGATACATTGACTCTGATCCAACTCCCATTGAAGTCAACTGGAGTCTCTACATTGACTTTAATAAAGCTAGATCAGTCCTAAATACAAAAATCTATTAATCTCATATCCACATAGCTAAAACCATAATTTCAATTAAAATGAAAAGTGAATTTCTAGCAGTGGACTTAATTTTGCTTTGTTAGCATTAACAATTGGCCTATTTTCTTACAACACAAAACAGTGATATGGTAAACTATGCATTTAGCCAGAAAAACAGAAATGGAGAATACTGCATATGTTCAATATGGTTACATTGATGAACACTGTTTTACATTCATGACCTGATCAGGTACTAACCTCAGGGCCTCTTTAATACCCAATTAGGCAAAAATGCTTCCCCCTGTACAAACACTTTCCTTAGAACATTGAGAACGTGAAGAATTTCTTTGAAGTCTTTAACTGTATGTGGGGGACAACAGATGAATGGGGACTTTGCTTTCAGTAGAAAAGACAGCATGTCTCTGGGTTTTCTGGGTTCTACTAGCCAGGGGCTCTTTACTGCTTCCCAACTATTCTGGGTTCCCCTTGCCTCTGTGTACCCAGCTCTTGGCAGCTTCTTCTGTGGAAAACCCTGAAGCTGGCACTCCTCCAGTCAGGGTCTGCAGGCTCAGAGTTCCCTGTCTCTTCAGAAGCAGAGGGAAGCATTTGGACCAACGGTACCATACTTGCAATGTACTGTACTTCTAGTTGTGTATGTAACTTTACACAACCATTAAAACAGCTGACCTGTATTATCACTTCTCCTTTACCACTGAATCTGAATGACATTTAACACCATTACCTTCACTCCAGCAGCAACAGCAACAGCAACAGCAACAACAAAATTGTGTAGGCATTACATTAGTTTAAAATGGAGATATATTTATATATGATGCTAAAATTAAGCTGTTACTGAGATTTTGTTGTCAGTGTAGTCTATGAACTGCCACTTGTACTGTATTTAGTAAATCTATATATAACTTGAGTTCTGTCTTCATGAGCTAGTAAGAGTTGCAGACACATATTCAAAGGCACAAGTTGGCCTTTTACCATGTATCTGCTTATATGGGATTTAAAGCAATGCTGGGCAGTCCTGCTGTGAATCCTACATTACGTGATCATGTAAGGTGCAGGCTGAAAATGAATATTCTCTATGCATAGAACAAGTTGGCTATGGCTATAAGTTCACATTTCGCACATTGTTTTACCATAGATATTGGCAGGAGTAGAGGAGAACTGCTCATTCTGTCTTTGACTTCTGCATTCTGATTGGTCTCCAACAAATGTCATTTATACAGGGGATTTTAAAATGTTGACACCTGTCTTCTTGGAAGTGTATTGAGACAACCAACTCGTTCCACATAGTCTGCCAAATAGATTTGTGTTTGTGATTCTGAGACACATTCATACCAGTATCCTATAGGTTAAGGATTCTATAGAAGATTGGCATATCCCTGTGATACCCTAGTCCTCAATTGGCATTTTTAAGAGCTATGAAACATGCTTGCATTTTATGAACTAAGTAATAAGATTGGATAAGAGACGTATTTTGTATTTGGTATATTTCTGTTCCTTGTACCTGTTCTTCCTTTGGTAATGATAAACTGATGTTTTTCAAACCTCTGAAAAATATTAAGTTTGCTTGGAGAGGATAAAATTGTTGAAGAAATGCTTTATTTGCATAACAAATAACCTGAGCACAATATTCATTGTTATTCATGAGTGATAATATTCACTGAAAAGATAGGAATGCTATTTCTTTAAAAAATACATAATTGATTTTCCCTTGTTAATTTTTCCCCTTTCTCTGCCAAATTGCAGAATAAGATCTTGTTTTGAGGTTTTAAAATAACAAATCTTCTGTGCTTCCAACAAAATTCTACAAGCTGTACTTGCTTATCTGGAGACTCAGTATAGGTGAACTAGGAAACCCAAAGGGCTTTTGTTCATGTGCTCTTTGTAATTAAGGTAAGCAGAGAAACCTCTCAAGATTACAGAATAAAATTTGGTTTGATAGTATAAAAGAATTAAATTGGATTTAAATACTGAAAATGCAGGATGGCATAACCCAACAAAGTCTCAGTTCTAGAAGAACTCGTAAAGGCCCCATGAAACTCTGTAATTTGTAGCTTGTATCTAGGCTGTAGATCACATTGTAGCAAGTAAGAAAACTGGATGGGAGAAATGATGGTTATAATTGCCTCCCCAAACAAGCTACAGGAATGGTGTGGAGACCCTGAACAGCACCTTGCCCCCCTTCCTAGTCAGCTTACTATCATTCTTAATTCTTCATGTATTATGGTAAATTAAATCAGGCGTTATGGCATTTTGCACAGCTCCATAGGCCACTACTCCCACTTCTTGAAATACCTGGTGGGCAAGGTAAATTTTCGGTACACATAAAAAGCCCACACAAATATTATTTTAAAGTAATATGTTGCAACACATTATGTATATATTCAACCCTCCGCAGATGGAGCTTCATGAAATATTACAAATTTGTGCAAATAGACTATGTATGATGAATGACATGCAGTAGCATGAAATCAAATTATTTAAGAATTGGAGCGCCTGCTTTTATAAGGCTCTATTTGCACATGTGTTTATCTGTTTTCATCTGATAATATGAAAGAACATGAGTACTAATATAGACCTGGGTGGCCAAACTGCAGTTAAAGTGTAGCTTGTGGAGCCTCCCATGTCAGCTCCACCTACCAGACTGGTGAGGATATCTCAGCTTCAGCTCTACAAAACTGGTGCCTATTCACAGAGTGCTTGCTACAGTTTAAAGCAGAGCCTGAGACAGCCCTGGGACTTATAAGGAACAGACTGTGAACTGTCCTTACACTCTGCAAACTGCTGTTTGTGATGTCCCCATGCGACAGAGCAGGACTATGTGTTCTCATTTAACCTTTCTCATTTTTTCCTTATTCTTTTCTTTTTAATCAGTTGCTGTTTAATAAATTGTATTTGCTTTGAATAGTATGAAATGATCAATGGGTCAAGAAAGCATCCAGTGTGAAGAGAGCATCCCGGAGTGGGGACACCCTAGCCCCTGCCCCATGTGACTACAAGGTCGGGGATTAAGCCCCAGGGATTTCGAGGATTTCCTGCTACTCAGGAGAGTGGAAGGGGAGCCGTCAGGATCAGGGAGGCTTTTGGGTGAAAGAAGTGGGAGCGGGGACTCAGATCCTTTCACTGGTCAATTTCACCGGGGTAGTATAGAAGCCAGGAAAGTTTCCCACAATACCAGGACCATTCCCCTGCTTACACAAGCATCATTCTATAGTATGTGTGGATTATTTACTTTCTGTATTTTTGGGAAGATGCAAGACAATAGATTTTAATTTAGTGACCCTAAACACAGAGTAATCAGTGTTTCAAACAGTCAGACTTAGTATATGTGTGTAGCACCAGATTGATATGCCTGACTGGCATATCTCCCAGATCTCACTAGTTAAACAGAATTGTGTGGACTTTCACAGTCTGTATTAATTTTGAATGTGAAAATCTTGTAGGCAAAACGTGTGATTATGCACACATTTAAAATAGTGAATATTCCAAATATGGCAGGCATGAAATTTTACAATTTAGTCAGAAAGTAGGATCTTCAAGCACACATAATATGCATCTATTTTATTTTTTTAAGTTTGTTTTTTAATCAACTGGGCTTTATAATTTAATATGTGCTAGATTTTATGACCTTGATCATTTTTTGCAGTAAAGTGCTACTAAAGTGGAGTGAAGGCATTTATATTTAGCCTTAGAGTTGTTAAGTAACAACACTGTGTGTGTATTGGGCCTAAGATTCTAGAAGACAGTATGTTTCAGTTTGGGACAAATTTTGTCTAGGAGGAAATAAGGCATATATAAGCCTCACGCTACCATGGAAACTAACTGCACTGGGGTCAACTGATCCTCAGCATGTCAGATCTGGTGAAGATAGGGACTTGACACAGCTTTATCATTCCCTGGATGAGAGCTTAGGAAATGATCATAAAGGAGAGAGGTCACCCTCTCACCCCCACATCCAAGTGGTCTCAGCACATCGTGCTCTTCAGTCTTGCCAACATACAGTAACTGCTGCAAATTGCCATAGGTAAAAGAGAGGAGCATGAGACAAGACCCAGTATTGATTCTAGCCAGATTCAATCTCAGACATTTATGTTTCAGTGACCTGGTTTAAATTTGTTACACTTATTTTATACTTCCACTCCTGATAGTCCTGCACCCGGTGGTTCTGATCCCTTTGTTCCACCTATTGCTCACACTTTCTCTTCCCACATTTCATGCATTCTGGGATGTTCCACTCTAGCAGGATAACCAATCAAACTCTTCTGTAGTTTTGTTTGCTCCCAGGTTTTCTTTCTGAAAGATATGCCACTGTTTTTCTTTGCACAGAAATTCCTTCACTTCATAAAGAGGAGAAACCACATTCTCTGAATATTTACTTATGAGATGTTATATGCCATTTCTGTGGATGCTTTTACTTTGTGTGTCCTATTGAAAATCAACTAGTTAAGACACACACTTGCTGATATTGAGCTACATCATGTAATAAGTCTAACTCCCTTAGCTCTTGTGAATGGCCAGAGTAATGTTTTAAAATCTCCTGCACCACTATGTGACTGGAACTATTCAAGTGAATATATTTATATTTACAATAACTGTTCTTGATCCCAGGGCTTTATTGTTTATCAAACATGATGGACATGACTTAATGTACAGACTAGTGTGAGGCACATTTGTTTATCCTGAACTATCTTCTGTAAGGGAAGTAGCATCCCCAACCTAACTGCTTGTCCCAAAGGGTTTAGTTATGGTTTTCAGGGACTCCATCTGGTAGATAATTCTCTGTTTTGTTTTTATTTCTCCCCTTACGCTCTCTTATTGGCTGGAGGATTCTTCCTTAAAGTAATTCCTTGGAGTGTTTCACTGTAACAGAAACAAAGTAGCATTTTCTGAACAGTGATATGGATAAGTGGGTCTGGCCCACGAAAGCTCATCATCTAATAAACCATCTTGTTAGTCTTTAAAGTGCTACATTGTCCTGCATTTTGCTCCATGGATAGTGTAATGCAACTTCTGGCAGATGTACTGGTGCTGTGGTTTTATTATCATTTACCTGCAGTTTGTAGACTTCTACATAAGATTTTTTTTCTTTTTCCCCCCCAGACTTTTTTTTCATTTAAGTTATTTTAATTGAAATTGTGTGCTTGACTACAACTCTTGGATATCTTGGAAGTGCTCATTTTCTGGGAATGTAACAAAACCATAAATGCTTTCTTTCTATGCCACTTAAGAAATATGATAGTAGAAGACCCTGTTAGACAAAACTTGCTTTCTGACTGGCATGTGGGTTCATATGCTAGCATATAGATTACGACCAGATTCTGTACAATTACTGCAAGAAAAGACAAATGTATAAAAAGCTTTTTCCCAGCACTTGACCCCTAGGCAGGATACAGACACAAAATATGCTTGAGTCTATTAACTTTAATTCTAGCTGGTCGAAAAGGATCTTCATCTTGTCCCCTCCACTGCAGCATCTAGCAAAACTGGGTCATTTCAGTGTGTGGACATGCATGTGCTGCACCTGTAACAGGATTTAACACAGAGGTGAGCAGTACTTTTTGTAGGGCGGGGGGGCACTCAATGAGTCTTGCTATGTGGTCATGGGTGGGCTGCAGCTGCTAGAATGGACGGGTCCTGGGGAGGAAAGGGGCAGAGCTGGAAACTAGCCTCTCCCCAGAGTTCGAAATGATATTTTGAAATAGCAGAGTGTGTGTCGACACAGCAAGCCTGTTATTTCTAAATAACCGGTTTCTTATTCCGACAATCTGTAACCCTCATTTTATGAGAAGTAAGGGAAGTCAAAGGAAGAGTGTTCTTCCTTCAACTTCCTACTGTGCAGACCACACCAAAAGTCGAGTTAAGCTATTTCAACTTCAGTTACACAATTAACATAGCTGAAGTTTTGTGTCTTAACTCGGCTTTGTCCAAGAAATACTTACTTTTGTTTGTTGTAAACCTTCTGTCCTAGGTCACATATGATATGACAGGGATAACTAATACCCCATTAAAAAGTATTCTTTTTCTAAGTAAAATGTATATGATATAGAAGGCATATTTTCAAAGAAAAAACAGGGTAACAAGTGCATTATTAAAATTAACTAAGATTGACTTAATTTTGTGGCTATAAAAATTTAAAAAATAAAATAAAAGCTCTCTCCTATGCTGCATGACAGCACTTATAACAGGAAACCTATCCTTTGACTCATGACTATATTTCTCTTTTTATGATTTTCTTAAATTCAAATAAATTATTTTTAAACAGCTCACATACCAGCTGTATACCTTTCTTTCTTGCTGTTATATTACCTACAATGCTTCCTTTCACAGAGGGGCATATTCATAGGGTTAAAAAGGATAGAGAGATCATTTCGGCATGTACTGTATTAAATTATGTTTATGTTTTCCCCCACCAATGTACCCCTGAGAAAGCAGTGTCTTCTGCTTACTTATTGCTTTTTCTGCATTATCATTTTATTATGTTTAAAAAAATCAAAGACAAGAACAAAGTCAGCAATATTTTTTGTGTTAAAAAAAAAAAAAAAAAAAAAAAGTCCAAAAGAATCATTTTATGCCTTATTCTCTATTCATGGTGTGTATTTTAACAAATAACCTGTATGTTTGATTTGATTTGATTAAATTACTCATGTGGAATCTCAAGGGAACAGCTAAGAAGAGAAAGAGAGGAATATCCATTCCATTAGTGAGAAAAATCAATAATAATAGATAAAAGCTGAGATTTATAGAACAGCATGTCTGTTAATTTAGTCATACTCCAAAATTAATGGAGTAGACCAAACTCAAACAAAAAAATCTTGCTAAAAATTTCAAAAACATAAAATCTCTCTTAATGTCAGTTCTTATGTTCCATTTGCAATCAGGCCCAAATTCCACATGAATTACTTGATATGCTCAGTATGCATGAGCACATGACCTATACATAGAAATGCCATGTGGTTCAATTTTATTTTTAAATTTTTATGACTAAGCCTATGGCTATTAGACATAATATGCTTTACCTTATCTATACTAATCAGAAAGTCTAAGTTAAGAAAAAACAAGCAAAAAAAGAAAGAGGGGACATGAGCCAATCAGTCTATTCTGATTTTTTTTTAAATGTCCTGTTTCCTTTTCCTTTCCATTTTCTTTTACCCATTTGCTTCTGTTGTACGAGTGGCTGCCTCTGGGCCTTTTGTATAGCACTCAAATGGTTTAATGAGTGTGATGGGGAAAATTCATGAATGGTTTCAATAATCACACACAGAACCTTACTGCAGAGTTATATGCTGCACTTCTGCTAGGCAAGGGAAAAGTCATGCAGGGGAAATAATTTATTATTGAACATTTTTATTGCAGTAGCATCTAAAGGACATAAGTATGTTGAGGCCAGCTGTGAAAGGCATTGTACACACCTGTGATGCCCCAAGAGCTTATGACATAAACTGTCCCCTTTACATGGAGCATTGCAAGAGGGGGAGAGAAAAACGTGAGTGGGCCATCTCTGGCTAGCAAATATCTCCATAAAATGGATCCCATGGGAGAAGCAGCATTCATCCACTACACATCCCTTACACTGCTAAGCCAATAATCTCAGCCACACACTGGAAGTGGCAGGACAGTGGACCAAAAACCCCACTGTAGCTAAGTTCTTTGCAAAGCTCCCCATCCCATTTTCCAACTGAAAGGTGTAACTGAATAGTTCATCCCCCAGCTCCACGATGTTTCTGAACTTTGTCATGAGCATAAAGTCTGTTTACTCACACTATGTGCTCTTTCTTATAGCCTATTCTATGTAAATAAAAACATTTATTAAAAGATTTTGGATGGCAGTGCTTGACTTGTTGCCATGGCTCCTTCTTGAGACATCTAAAATTCTCCTTAACTCCAAGCACTAATCCACTTGACGTTTCCCCCTTGCGTTGGCTCTTGTTGCTTTCCACCTCCAAGCAGGGGAGGTCATGGGTGACAACCTTTCCAAATTCAATAAAAATTACAGCTAGTCTCCCACTTTGGTACTTTGAACACCATCTGATAGGGCCTAGGGAAGAGTCTGTATGCAAACACCTCTCAGAGCAGCCTACTTTGCAATATAATCATGCTAGTATATGAGACAGGAAGTGGAAGTGTCAGTTAACCAGCTAGTTTAACTAGATATAGACAAATAGTTATTGAATATACACAATAAACCTGGAAAAACAGAGTAAAAAATCCTCATTCTTTTCTCTCAACTATTGTAACTTTTGGTACTACTTGTAAAAATACAAGGTGAAAAAAATGTCATACAAATGTGATTTTTTTTTTTTTTAGTTGACAGTGTCCCTTTAAGAAAATGCCCTGGAAAGCTGAAGTTCTCCAAGAGAATTAATGTAACTGTAAAGCTTTCAGCCTTAAGAAATATGATCCATTAAGCTTAACATACAATATAAAATGGGCTTATTTTGTTCTATTATTCTTTACGAATGGAACAACAATTCAATTAGCTAGATCTGATATAAAGTGTCAGTGCTCAATGGAGAGAAATTCAAGGTTTTTAAGCTGAATTCAAGAATACTAATAAAAATCATAGTTGCAATTTTATATATTTGAATTACAGTAGTGACTAATGGCCTCAATCACTGATTAGTGCCAAGTTGACTCTGTAGCCTATTGTACTATGCCAAATTGTAAAGCCATAATATAAAACAGAAATGAAAGAAACTGTACCTATGTACGTGAACAAGAAAAAGACACAAGTGCTTAACAGCAGTTTGTATCATAGCATTTGTTTTAAAGTTCACTTGCAATGTGCACTAATAATGCAATTTAGTCAAATATTACATCAGAAGAGCCTTGTATGGATACAGAATTTGTATTGGCATCTTCATGTGCAAAAATGAGCTGCAGATATCCGCACTGACATCTGTAGATGTAGACACCTGTGAATATAAAGTGGATATCCACAAATTTGCTGGGTTCTAGATACAAAATTTGAATTCACATCCACATCCATATCTGTAAAAATGAGCTGAGGATAACCACATCCTCCTCCACAGATGCAAATACCCATGGATATAAAGTGAATTTGCATGTATAAAGTGAGTTTGAAAAAAGTGTGCAGTGTAGACATAGCTTCTAGATGATCTGTCTCTTATCCTTTTTTTGTCTGCCCTATCCTCCTTTACTCTCTTTCCATTCAATGTCTCTTTTCTTCTTTACCCCCTCCTCGTCCCTACACCCCCAGACTTGGAACCAACCATTATGTTTGTTGACATCATATGGTTTGAGTTGCTTGTAAGTTTTATTTCTTCCCCTCATGCTGTGTTTGTCTGGTCTATTTAGACTATAAACTCGTCAAGACAGGGACAGTCTCTATTCTCTTTGTATAACACGTGGCACAATGAAGCCCAGTCTTCATTGGTTCCTACGAACTATTTTAATAAAATTATTAATAATATTCCCTTTTTGTTCTCTTCACAATTCATTTTATAGTTGTGTACAGAAGCAGTGTGGTAAGTTATGTGCAGCATGGAAACATAGGATACAATCAATAAATAATATCCTTTTACTGCAAAGACTTAAGGCCTTATCTATCTTGGAAAGGTGTTTTTCTCCCCTTGCCACCTCCTGAGGAATCTCTTAAGTCCAGGTTTACACCAGCTGAGCATAGTTATTGTGCTCAGGCATGTGAAAAATTCATACCACTGACCATGTAGCTATGAAAACCTAACATCTGGTCTAGAAATGGCTAGGCTGTTGGAAGAAGCTACTAGGGGAATATGGATGAATTACAGTGCTGGAAGAGAGACTTTTCAGAAAATCAAAAGTGTCTGTGATACGATGTTACAGTGGTGTAACTATGGCATCTTATAAAAAAAATGTGGAAATAGCAAAACATTAAAGTAGTGGTCCTCAAAGTTTTTTATGGTCTTTCCTCTCTTGTCCGTGTCTGTGCCCCATCCCGGGTCCAGAGTGAGGCTGTGGCTCTGTGGGTAAGGATGCAGACTGGAGCCCAGATCATAGCCATGCCCCCCAAACTATTGCTTCATGCTCCTTGGGGAGTGCACCCCACAGTTTGGGGACCTCTGCACTAAAATAATCAAAATTGAACATGGAAATGAATAGAAATAGAAATTAGCATCTCTACTTATAATAACCTTCCCACTGGCCTCTCTTATCAAAAGGCCAGATAGATAAAACTTTTTTTGAATAATTGTTTCATTCTGGTGTTTAAAGACATTTTTACCATTGCCTGGTTCACACTGTTCATTGCATGTGACTGAAAACAGAACATTCAGTCAGTGAAGATCTTTAGATTGAACATTTGACTGGAATTGATTCATTCTGTGATCTTGTCTACACTACAACTTCAGTAAAATGTATATCACCTGTGAATAATCCACACCTTTGAGCGATGTAAGTTTATACCAACCTAACTCCCTGTGTAGACAGGACTAGATAGATGGAAGAATTGTTCCATTGACCTAGCTACTGCCTCTGTGAGAGTTAGGTGAGTTGTGCCAGTAGGAGAACTGTGTCTGTTGACCTAAGTCATATCTACACTGAAGTGCAATAACTGCAGCTTTTCAAGTGTAGAAGAGTCCTTATTTTAAGTGTCTAATGTTGTGTTGTGTATTAAGTATGTATGCCAGCAATAATTTTGCAAAAAGTCATATAATGAGATATACAAATATGTCTCTGTACTGTGTAGGATTTGAAGCTAGGAATAAAATCATATGGGGTGTTATCTCTTAAAACACATTATCAGTCTATGTTTAGACTTTAAAAATAAAAATAAAAAATCCTGCTACTCATTGTAAAATCCCAGCGTAATACTTCAGATCCTTTTTCAAAGAAGCTGTGCATTTTCAGTGTTTCCTTCCTGTCCTACACATGCAGTTTTGACACTGTCAAAAGCCTTGTTCAGTATCACGGTGCTTCACAGCCATTTTAAAAAACTTGGATAAGTGCAGTCTAAAATACAGGCAGTCCCCGGGTTACGTACAAGATAGGGACTGTAGGTTTGTTCTTAAGTTGAATCTGTATGTAAGTCGGAACTGGCGTCCAGATTCAGCCGCTGCTGAAACTGATCAGTTTCAACAGTGGCTGAATCTGGACGCCAGTTCTGACTTACATACAGATTCAACTTAAGAACCCCAGGCATCCCCAAGTCAGCTGCTGCTGAAACTGATCAGCGGCTGATTCCAGGAAGCCCGGGGCAGGGGCTTCCTGTAGTCAGCCACTGGTCATTTTCAGCAGCTGCTGACTAGGGGACACCTGGGGCAGAGCAGCTGGGGTGCTGCTGGGTTGGTCCAGTGGCACCCAGAGCGGCGCTACGGGACCAACCGGCAGCGCCCCAGCTGCTGTACCACAGGCGTCCGGAGCAAAGCCGCGGAGCACGGGGGCAGCGGGACAGCCCAGACGCGCCGTGGCTATCCTGCTGCCCTCGGGCTCCGTGGCTTTGCTCTGCTTTGCTTGCCGTCCCCCAGGTCTGCAGACCAGGGGGAGGGGGAGCAGAGTAGAGCAGAGCGGCAGAACGCGCGGCCAGCTGACAGCCCAGACGCATCTGGGCTGTCAGCTGGCCGCGTGCTCCGCTCTGCTCCCCCCCCCTGCAGATCAGGGGGAGGGAGAGCAGAGCGGAGCACAGCAGAGCGGCGGAACGCGCGGCCAGCTGACAGCCCAGAAGCGTCTGGGCTGTCAGCTGGCCGCGCGTTCCGCCGCCGCTTTGCTTCCTCTCCCTGGTCTCGAGCAGACCAGGGAGAGGAAGTGCCCCGTCCGTAACTGCGGATCCGACGTAAGTCGGATCCGCGTAACTCGGGGACTGCCTGTACCACGGGTTACAGACATAACAGAAGCTAGTAAAAGCTAAGGCTCCAGTTTGGATTTTTCAGGATTTCTCATTCTAATTCATTTTTCTCCTCTTCTTTTCAGTGATCTGATGGAGCTCACTCTCCTCCCATCTCCCAGCCCTTTCCTCCCTCCCCCTAATTTGCAAATCTGGCTATTAGCATTTCTCCCTGAAATGAGATCATGAAGCAATCAAGAAGGACTTTAAATTTTATCACTGCCAAATGAAATGTTCATAAAAATAAATAGTATTTCTAATCATGTGAAATAGAGTAGACCATCAGTGGTCAACCGGGGTACGAGAAAAATAACTGGTAGGCAGCATAAAGGAACTGTATTAAGGACAAACTGATATATTTTTAAATTTTGAACTGGATAATGCAGTATTCTCTCTGCTGTGATATCCAGTAGCACAGCAAGCTTCTTTTATTGCTCCCAAAGGATTATTAATACAATCTGTGTGCCCAAATAACCCTGTGCTTTGAATTCTTTTGACCTCTTGGATGAGGTATTGATCAAAGAATGACTTTTCATGACATGATCAAAGGAAGCGGAAGAGCACAACACAAGAAGTGAAAATTTTACCAGCATATCTCTATTGCTTGTAAAGACAGCAAAACTTCAATCACTTTTTAAGACACACACAAAGAAACATATTTTTCCTGTCAGGGTAGTAAGGACTGCCAAGTTTAGACTGACACGAAGATGTTAGATAATATTCATGCACAAGCGGTTCACTTTAATAACACCATGACAACTACAGAAGAGCAAGGGAAGACATACCTTCAGCAAAACATAATAAAGCAAGCTTTTAAAGTGGAGATTTCTTATGGCCAGAGTTTGATTGGGTTTCTGGTTTGTTCATGCATCTACACTATTATGTGTATTGAACTTGAGTAACTGCTCAAATACAAACAATGAAGAGCTAGGGCTAGCTGCCATCCTCCCAGGATTCTAACTAGTCTTGCACTTTAATTATACCTATCCTGAAGTGGGTGCAGTGAATTAGAGATGGGATGGAGTGCTCTGTGCTCTTCCCTTTCTCAGCCTTGCTGTGTTGTCATAAGCTGGCCCTACTGTCAATTTCTCAGTCAAGTCCTGTAAAATATCAAAAGCAGTCCAAAATATAGACAAACCTACTAACAAGTGTGTGTGGGTGGGTGGGTGCGATTTAAAGAAATATTTATTTTCATTTTTGTGGAGAACTGAGGGGAAAATATCTGAACATACTAAATGCTTTAATTCTCTCATCTCAGAATGTAGACATTTGTCATGAAGGGCACGTCTACACTAGAAAATTATTCTGAAATAACGAAATTTGAAATAACTCCCAAAATAACAAAATTGAAATAGCATGTCCCCGTTACACAGGAGCTTCGAAATTAGCCCAAGGCAGGCTCTGGTATTGTGGACCTGCTACTCAACTTAGAGCCCCAAAAATCTTCAAATTACTCTGGGGAGTAGTTATTTCAAAATAGCAGCAGCAGAGCATGCACATTAATGCTGTTTCGAAATAACTATTTCAAAATAGGCATTATTTCCAGAGGAAAGCAGGAATACAAATTTAGAAATAACCAGACCATTATTTTGAAATAACCGTCTTGGTGGTTGTGGCAAGATTCGGGCCCCCCGGCCCCTTTTGCCTCTACCCCCCCCCCGCAGTCTCGGCACCCCGAGTCTGGTGCCCTTTGCTCGGGCCCTGGGTCGTTGGCTGCCCCGCCCGGGCTTCCGCTCAGCCTGGGACTGCGGGCTGACCCTCGGCTCCCGACCCCGCTCACGGCTCTGTGACGGGGACGGGGACGGGTCCTCCGTCGGGCTCGGCCGTCCCTTCGCTGGGCGTGCGGCCGCCCGCTGGCCGCTCCGGTCCTCAGTGCCCCCGGCCGGGGGGTCCCGATGCCCCGGGCAAGGGCTGCGCGGGTCCCGCTCCCCGCCTCCGTCCCGCTGGCTCCTCCGGCGTCTCTCTCCTGGCTGCCTGCCAAGAGAAGGTAAGTGCCGGCCGCCTCTGGCCCTTCCGGCCCCTCCCCCTTTTGAGCCGGCACGCACGGGGCGTGCCGCCCCCCCTGGCGTCTCGGCCCCTCCTCCTCCTGGGTCCTGCTGCCTGCCTCGCCCGCCGCGCCTGCGTCTGTGCGCCCCCTCTCCCCTCCCTGGGGGCTTTCCCCTGGGCTCCGCTCCCCCGCGCCGCTCGGCGCTTCTCCAGGGGAGGGGCTGTCAGCGTGGGGGGTTTCTTCCCCGACGCTGCTCTGCTCCGCTGCGCCGCTCAGCGCTCCTCCGGGGGGGGGGAGCTGCCAGTGCGGGGAGTTTCCTCCCCGTCACAGTGGTGTTAACACTCCCTTATTTTGAAATAATAAACGGGGGTACAGGCAGTCCCCGGGTTACGTACAAGATAGGGACTGTAGGTTTGTTCTTAAGTTGAATTTGTATGTAAGTCGGAACTGGTACATATTGTAGGGGAAACTCTAGACAAACATTTCTCCAGAGCTCAGTTTTATTCTCCCACACCTCACTTCCCTCAGTCCTTTATTCTCAAGCTGAAGTGTCTGCTGAGAAAAGCCGCTCCGCGTCTCCCTGGTCTGCTGGGGGAGGGGGCGCTAGCTTCGCGTCTGCCTGGTCTGCTGGGGGGAAGCAACTAGTGCGGGGTTGCCTCACCCTGTTTGTAAGTAGGGATCCGATGTAAGTCGGATCCATGTAACCCGGGGACTGCCTGTATTTTGAAAGAACTCCCTAGTGCAGACAGGGATGAAAGAATCTAAATCTATTGAGGTTCACAGAGACTTAGAATCCTCAGATACTTACATGTTTTTGAAACTGCTATCCAGTATCTTTAATCAGTGTTGACACAAAAGCCCTATCCGTGCTGAAACATTTCAACCTGGAACAGTTCTCTTTCCAGAGGTAAAAACATCTGAATGTATTTTATATAATAGATGCACTGGGACAATTTACCATATAACATCATAAACACAATGTGGTAATCAAAGTTGTGAAGTTCAATCTCCTTAAACACAAATTGATCTTATTTATCTGGCCTGTTTTGAGATTACTTAATCACACATAGATGGGCACAGCAGAAGTATCAGATAAATGTCTCCAATCAAAAAAGTTTTTTTTCCCTGCAGAAGCTAAATATAAATTATTGCTAACAGTTTGATAGTGTGTATAACATTAAGTAAATTGAAATTGGACAGAAAGCTTTTTAACCACTTCATCAGTGGAAGTAACTTATTTTTAAGAGCTAGAAATGAAGTTTTTGCAGTGATAATAGCTGTAGTAGGAGAAAAAGTGCAATCATTTGCTTCCAAATTATATATAAAATTAGATACTGGCTTTCTTCTATTGAATCTAATGTATTCTGCTGTAATTTACACTACATGGTCAAGTCAGTGTTATTGGCAATCTTTTTCCCTTCAACGCAATTTATTATGTATGGGTCCCAGGAAAGCGGGTTTGATTTTTAAAGTATGTAGTGTCTTGCTTACAAAATTAGAGTCTACGTTGTCTGGCCCTGACCTTCATAAGCAGAGCCCTGAGCCTGTGTGGAGCTACACACAGTTCAGTGGATTTCTGAAAAGGGATAAGGTCCTGTCTCTGCTGATCTGATTGTAGAATCTGGTGTGTCTACATAGCAGACTTGAATCTACATTTTCTTCAGAAACAGCTTTTAGTATATATTCCCTTGAATTCAGAACTAGGGAGACCATGTTGTGAATAGCAAGGATCATTTATTTCCAGTGCTTGTTCATTTTAAAAGTTCTTAAATGTATGGTCTATTAAGTGTGTCAAATGCTGGAAGTTTGTAATAGAGTGGAACCCAGTCAACATCAACAAATCCAGGTTATTTTACAGCTTGTAAAGTAATTCAGCTTGAATTTGAAACATAAGAATAACAGCTGAATGACTAACTGACTGATATCCCAAGCCCTTAAACCAAATCTGTAGTCCTCTCTTCCAAAAGGTTGTGGTGGTTATTGCTTGTTCCGCTGGTGTTATGGTAATTCCTTGTTTTCCTTATGTAATGTGCTTATACAGTTTGTGGAATGCATAAGTTTGCATTGTCGAATACTATAGTGCTTCATCATGGTGTTATCTACAGCCTTTGTTAGCTAACTTGAACTAAGCATGTATTTCAGCTGTGGACCTGTAGATCAATTTTCCTCTTCTCTTTCTTGGTTTTCCTTTTGGGTGTAAATTTCAAGCTTATTTTATGTAAGCAATGAAACACAATATGGTTTGTTGTAATTAAATTTAGAATATCCTGTGTCTCATAGAATTAAGTTTGAGATAGAGATGTGAATGGTTAACCCATAAACCTCACCCTTTCTGGGTGAGGCTTACCAGTTCCAGTTAACCGGTCAGGACTGGAGCAGCTTCAGCCCACTGCAAGAAGGGACTACACCAACCAGCTGGACTAGCTCCTGCCTGCTGAGGAAGGAGGGCGCTCCAGCCTAATGCGCTTTGGATGCTCTTTCGGAAGAAGTTTTTTTGGAAGATCTCTTCCGGAAAAGCTTCTTCTGAAAAAAGCCTGCAGTCTAGACGTAGCCTGGCCAGATAACCCATTCTGAAACATTGCACTGATGTTTGCTTATTGTTTCAAGGACTAGTTACTGAATAATGTTGTGTAATTAAGCATGCTCAGCATTGTTTAGCTTAGTAAGTATCTTAGATTGTGTTGTCAATCTGTTTGCAGCCTTGGTAGCAAAACAGTCAGTCATTGGTCAGGTTATGACACTCCCCCAGCAGAGTCTGCCAAATTGAATGACTTCCAGTGCTATCATAAAAACAGTATCTTTCTGAATGAATAAAATCTTACTATGATTAAATCACTATCCGCTGGAATGAACTGGGTGCGGGAAAAGCCCAACTCTTTATCTTGTACTGTATATCTCATATACATACTGTCTGATCAAATAAAATACCAAAAGCTTTTTAGACTTCATTACTTAGGTAGAAAACAAATAATGAATTTGAGCTCCTGACTTTTAAAAAAAAAATTAGCTAGATATGGTTGACATTTGGACAACGAAGGAGAGCATTACTTTTTTTCCTCCTGTGGTTTAGCAACTTCATGGATGACTGTTGAATTGGTCATAAAAACTACTTTGCCAGCAGAAATACTGTAGTAAGACTCAATGTACAGAGCTCCTAATTCTGGTATTCATCATTATACTGTAGCTAATTGTGTCCTTATATATGGAGAATATGCATGGCTATGTTTACAGAGTTTTTTCGGAAACACGGCTGTTTTTCTGAAAAGCTTCAATCATGTCCACACTGCAATCGCATTCTTTTGAAAAAAAAATCGAAAGAACAGAGGGGTTCTTCCGACAGCAGTAATCCTCTTTCTATGAGGAAGAATGACTTTTCCAAAAGAGCTCTTTCAGAAAAAGGCATGTGTGGATGGGGAAAAGGGTTTTCTTTCAAAAGAAGAGGCCTCCAGGAAAAAGCACACGTGCCCTGGTGGCCACTCCATCCATAGTAATCACAACTTAAATGCGAGATAGCATCCATTCAGTGTAGGTGCTATCTTTCGAAAAAGGAGATCACTTTTTCGGTGCACTTTGGCAGTGTGGACATTCTCTTTTGGAAGTAGTTTTTTCAGAAGATCTCTTCCAGAAAAGCTTCTTCTGAAAGAGGCCTGCAGTCTAGATGTAGCCCCTGTCTCTGTTAACTTACTAATGACATAAAAGCAAGACCTAAATTAGCTTCTTTAATACCATTAACTAAGTGCTCCTACTTTGTCTCTTATAGTTAGTTATCACTAAAATCCTATAGGGCATGTTTACATTACAAAATAATTTTGAAATAAATAAAATCAAAATAATAACTCCCAAAATAACAAAATTGAAATAGCACACCCACACTACAAGGCAGCATCAAAATAACTCAGAATTATTTCAAAATAGCGAGTCCACATTGCGCTATTGGATTTAAATCCCGCATTGGCTTTAAAGTCTCTGGAAGCACTCCGGGGAGGGCACCGGAAGGGAGGACACTTCCTGCCGCTGCTTGCTGAGGCCAGCTGAAAAACATGCTTATAGGGACTCCTCTCTGCAGCCGTATCTCACCCGCCTTTCTCCATTGCATACCCCCCCATGGGATGTCAAATCCATGCTGTGTGCTCTGGGTGACCTTGTGGATGCCACAGCACTGACATCATGGAGCTGGAGCTGCTACAAAGCCTGGCTCACAGACTTTGTGCTATACCACATGGTGTATTTCATCCAAACTTCCCACGTGTTGCTTCAGCGTGATGAAGACCAGCCCAAACTGGAGGACCTCTTTGCCCAGGACCTGGTGCTCCTACTGCAGCAAATGACCTGCAATCCTCTGGACATCATGGAACACTGCTTCTGACAGAGGAAGACCAGTTTGAACTGGTGGGACTGCATTGTTCTGCAGCAATGGGACAACCAGCAGTGGCTCCAGAACTTCTGCATGTGGAAGGCCACCTTCCTGGAGCTCTGCAGTTGGCTTGCCCCTTCCCTTAGGCAACAGGACATCTGACTGTGGCCTGCCTTCCACCTTCAGAAGTGTGTCACCATCACCCTCTGAAAGCTCACCATGCCAAACAGTTCCTGTTCTGTCGGGAGCCAACTTGGGGAAATCCACAGTCGGGGCCGTGCTCATGCAGGTAGAGGGTCATCTTGCTGTAGAGGGTCATCATTCTGGGGGAACATCAACCCGATCATGGATGACTTTGCCACCATGGGCTTCCCCAAGTGCAGGGGGACCATTGATGGCACTCTTATCCCCATCCTGACACCCAACCACCATGCTTCAGACAATATAAACACAAAGGGGTACTTCTCTATGGTGCTGTAGGCCTTGGTAGACCACAAGGGATGGTTAAAGGATACTAATGTCGGCTTGTCAGGGAAGGCGCACAGTGCCCTCAATTCACGGAACTCCTGCCTGTTCCAGAAGGTACATGCCAGCACTTTTTCCCCTGATTGCATCATCAGGGTTAGAGACATGGACATGTCTATCTGCATCCAGCCTACCCTTTGCTGCTCTGACTCATGAAGCCCTACACGGGTAGCCGGCAGCCCACCAAGGAGAACTTTAGGTGTGGTCAAGTGTGTGTTTGGCCACCTAAAAGGGAGATTTAAGAGTCTCCTAACCCACCTGGACATGAGCGAGACATCTCCTACATGGTGTTGGCCTGTTTTGTGCTCCACAACATATGTGAGAGAAGTGGGAGACATTCCTGCCAGGGTTGGGGGCAGAGACTGATCAGCTGCCCAGGGCTTACAAGCAGGCTGGTCACCAGTGCCATAAAGAGAGTACCTCAGGGGGCCGTGCTCATCTGGAAGGCCTTGAGGGAGTGTTTCAGCCAAGGCCATCTGTGAAACTCTCCCCAGGGAAGATGGCATGGGAGATGGTGGACGCAGCATGCTCACAGCTGACCCAGCTGTGACGAAAAGTTACAAAGGCAGTCATCTCAGGACACACTGTGTATGAAGCGTAGCCCTAATCTCTGTGCCGACACTGAAAGTCTCGGTTCAGACAATGGTGATGTGCTTCAAGCAAGGCCATCTGTTGCCTAGACAGCAGGCACTTTCCTACACCCACAGCCCAGGGAGAAGCAGGCATGGGAAGGTGTCAGTCAGATCAGCAGCTTGCATGTGGGAAGGAGCAACAGGGTGGCTCAGCTGCCTTCTGTGTTCCACATATGCTGGGTCTGGCATTGGTGGTGTCCTGCAGAAAGAGAACTTCTATCCCTGCCCACTGGAGGACGGGGTGCACATTTCTTTGAGTTGTGTGTGAGCAGCAGAGGCCACTTGCTGGAGAGTGCTACTGGGGTCCCCTCTTCTTCCTTCCCCTGGCAGGTTCATGGATGACACCAGTCTCCTTTGCATCACTGCACTTGACTGGGAGCGGATGCTGCCCAATTGTGGGCATGACCCTGTACTGTGTGCAGTACTGCTGTGTATTTCCATGACCCCAGCCTCCTTAGTGGTGGGTTGTTGTGGGAAGGTGTCCCACCACGAAGTCTGGAGTAAGGCAGGCCTCTCCAAGAACCTTGTGAGAAGGAGTGAGGGGTTCCTTTGTGAGTTTCATGGAGCTAAATGCTCTGGACTGGTGATCCACATGCACAAGCTGTTGTGCAACTCCCCTCCCCCCAGGCTGAGAAGGCTGAGTGTGGAGTACACAGCCCCTTGCTACCTGCTGCCTGCCCCCGTGTGTATAGGGAAAGTTATAGAACTCACCTGATTTGTCCGAGGCCTGGGAGACATCCTGGGAAGGGAGATCTGGCTTCAAGGGTGAGGAACAGCTCCTGGCTGGCATGGTGGCATGACTGGCTGCCTTCTCTTCCTCCTGCTCCTCATTGTCCTCTGTAACTCTGCCCTCATGGAGGCTGACACCAGGAGTGTCCTGGCCAGACTTAATGATGGGGAGCTGACCAGCTCCTCTCTCAGGATGGAATCGAACCTCTCGTAAAAGCAGCAGGTCTGAGGAACCAACCCCAGAGCATTCACTCTGCTTCCTGGCCTTGTTCTAGGCCTGCCAGAGATCTTTTCTTTTCATGAGGACCTAGTCAAGGATTCGCGTTTGTCCTTTTTCTGCCAGGCTGGCAGCCATCCAGCCTTAGACATTGGCATTTCTCCTCCCACTGAGGAGATACTGGAGTTTGGTTTCCTTGTCTCAGACCTAGATGAGGTCCAGGATTTCCACCACAGTTCAGGCCGGTGCCCTCTCTTGTCCCTAGCCAAAGGCAGATGAGGGTGCTGCGGGAGTGCTGGCTCCTGTGGGGGGTTCAGAGGAAGTGCAGGGGTCCAACATGGCTCCCGGGATGGGTGCTGTGCGGCACTGGAGTATGAAAGGTCCACACGTCATAATCCCTTTTCCTTCCGCCTGCTGCTTTAATCTCTGCAGGAGAAGGGGTGCGTTGCAGATGTCAGGTGTGGCCAGAGCAGCCATAAGGGCAGCTGTGAGAGGCCTCTGGAGGCCAAATATTTTGAAATGGCAGCAGCTGAGAATCCATGCTCATGCTATTTTGTAATAGCAGTTTTGAAATAAGCGTTATTCCTCATAGAAAGCAGGAGTTATTATTTCAAAATAACCAGCTCGTTATTCTGAAACAACGGGCTTGGTAGTGTGGAAGCTCTGCATATTATTTCAAAATAAAGAGAGTTGTTTTGAAATAACTCCCTAGTGTAGACCATGGCTTAGTTTAAAAGATAGTTTTTACGAACTATTAAAGTGAAACCTACTTGATTATAATTCAGTGGCAATGGTAATGCCAAAAATAATTGAATTCCTATCTCACTATAGAACAATAGATGTCCTAAAAGAGGACAAGTTGGTAATTCATTTTAGTGGCTTTTCTGTGTTCTTATATTTCATATACAGCAGCACAGCCTAGCCAGGGAAATCATCCTTGTATTTACTTAAGGGACCATATATTTTTACAGGACATATTTTTAACTTGAACCTTTCCACTTTTTAAATTGAAAACTGTTACTATGGAAGGGGAACTTTAAAACTGTTACTTTTAAACTAATGGTAATTTAACTTTCTTTTCTTTCAAATATGTCAAGATAAGGATATGTTGCTCCTCAGATTGACGTCAGTGAAAGAACACCACCAGTTCATTGTCTGCAGCAGTAACATAAAGAGAAATAAAACCAAAAGCAATTTTTTTTTCATGGTGAATTCAATTCTCAGGAAAGGTGGTAGATTAATGGTGCTAGATATTGAACTCTGTTTAGCCATATAAAAAAATGCAGTGGCAGCAGTGCAAACTACCTCATTTCCTTGTCATTGTGTTTCATATTTCTTCTGTAGAGTCCATCTTCAGATGCTGATTCAGTTCTTAGCCTCTCTGCCAAAACTGCTAACTAGGTAACAAAAGAACAAATGGCCACCTGTCATTGGCAAGATTATTAACTCATTTCACAGAGGTTGCTGAACAGCCCTCAGCTGATAATGAGTTTCTGCCACCATTGAGTGGTTCCAGACTTGAACCATTTACCTAGAGGTGAAGGTCATTTGTCCTATTACCTGCATCTTGAGCGTCTCTTAAAAACTGGTCAGTACTATTTTTATGTACAACTACCATGTTATTATAATAGTTCACCTTGATTGTAACTATGCTACTGTTGAATGTTTATATTTCTAATACAAGAAATCTAATACGTTTGTGGTACATATTGCAGTGCTGAATAGGAAACATGCAGTCATTAGACATCCAAAAGAAAGAGGTTAGGATTCTTGTTGTCTCAGGAAAGGATTAGAAAACACGCCTTCTAGTGACAGACTCGAAAAGCTCAATCCATTTAGTTTAACAAAGAGAAGCCTAAAGGCAGGGGTGCCAGAACATTTTGCATAGTGGGGATTCTGAGAGCCATTGAACGGGTTGGCAACCTTTTCAAACCAAAGAGCCAAAGTATTTCAAAATTCAGAACAAGTGGTCAACAAAGAGCCGTATAGGAATGCTCATTTGTATGACTGAAAATATACAACATAATATTATTGATAATTGACATAATGATTCATAATAGCATAAATGAAACGTACTCACAGGGTATGTCTACACTACAGCGCTAATTCGAACTAACTTAGTTCGAATTAGCTAATTCGAACTAAGCTAATTCGAACTAACGCATCCAGACTAAAAATTAGCATTTTGGTGATTCGAACTAGCATGTCCACACAGAGTGGACCCTGAACCGGGGTTAAGGATGGCTGGAAGCAGTGCCAGCAGGGCATCAGATGAGGACTTAGAGCGTGGAGCTGCTGTCTCAGGCTAGCGGAGGGTTGTGCTTAAAGAGACCGGACCCCCACCCCTGACAGACAATTCTCAGGGGTGCCCTGCTTGAAAGCAGTCCTGGCTTGGATTGCCCGGAGTACCCACACTGGGCACATCACAGCACTCGGCCATCGGCCCGGCTGCACTTGCCGCAGGCTGCCTTCTGGGGAGAGGGGGCAATTGGGAGGCTGCAGGAGAGCTTCCACCCCCAGAAGCCTGCAGAGCCAGCCCAGTCCTCCCCATCGGGGGCTCGTACCCCATTCCTCCCTCACCTCCTTCCACTTACCCTTCCCTAGCCCCCCTTCCTGATGTACAAAATAAAGGACAATTGTGTTCAAAAATAGAATCTCTCTTTATTGAACAAAACTGGGGGAGACTGGGAAAAGGAGGTGGGAGAGGGGAGGGCAACTACAATGATGAGGGGTTTGGAACAGGTCCCATATGAAGAGAGGTTAAACAGACTGGGACTTTTCAGCTTAGAAAAAAGGAGATGGAGGGGGGATATAAACGCATGAGTGGGGTGGAGAGGGTGCATACAGAAAAGTTCTTTATTAGTTCCCATAATAGAAGGACTAGAG
This sequence comes from Pelodiscus sinensis, assembly GCF_052426305.1. Classification (NCBI taxonomy): domain Eukaryota; kingdom Metazoa; phylum Chordata; order Testudines; family Trionychidae; genus Pelodiscus; species Pelodiscus sinensis. Next base: position 44,335,783 of record NC_143061.1, on the reverse strand, counting down.
GACACCAAAGGAAAGGAATGGGTAGCAGGCTTCAAACTAGTAACAGAAAGTTGTTCTTCACAAAGCAAAGAGTCAACCTGTGGAACTCCTTGCTGCAGGAGGCTGTGAAGGCTACAACTAGAACAGAGTTTAAAGAGAAGTGAGATAAAGTGATGGAGGTTGGGTCCATGGAGTGGTATTAGCTAGGGGGTAGGAGAGGTGTCCCTGCCCAAAGTTTGTGGAAGGCTGGAGAGGGATGGCACGAGACAAATGGCTTGGTCACTGTCTTTGGTCCATCTCCTCCAGGGTCCCTAGGGTTGGCCGCTGTCGGCAGAGAGGCTACTGGGCTAGATGGACCTTTGGTCTGACCCAGGCTGTGTCCAGACTCCATGCCTCCGTCGACGGAGGCATGTAGATTAGCCAGCTCGGAAGAGGGAAATGAAGCCGCGATTAAAATAATCGCGGCTTCATTTAAATTTAAATGGCTGCCCCGATCTGCCGATCAGCTGTTTGTCGGCAGATCGGGAGAGTCTGGACGCGATGCCCCGACAAAGAAGCCTTTCTTCATCGACACAGGTAAGCCTCGTGAAACCAGGCTTACCTGTTTCGATGAAGAAAGGCTTCTTTGTCGGGGCATCGCGTCCAGACTCTCCCGATCTGCCGACAAACAGCTGATCGGCAGATCGGGGCAGCCATTTAAATTTAAATGAAGCCGCGATTATTTTAATCGCGGCTTCATTTCCCTCTTCCGAGCTGGCTAATCTACATGCCTCCGTCGACGGAGGCATGGAGTCTGGACACAGCCCCAGTATGGCCATTGTAAGCTCAGGGCTCAGGGTCGGGGGTCTCAGTGGACCACCTTGATTTTCATGCACACCTGCTCCTGGGTGGCCAGGCTGGCAGCTCTCCTGCCGTAGACGGCCACTTTCCTGTGCCTAGTGCGGAGATCGTGGACGAGATCCACGATGTCCGCACTAGACCAGGCGGGTGCCCGCCTCTTGCGGTCCCGGGCAAGCTCCCGGGAGCCGCCAGCTTGGTCCCGGGAAGAGGGGGAGGGCTGGGGGGCATTGGGTGGCTGGCTCGAGCTGTGCCAGGTGCAGGGTCTGCTGGCTGGGTGCTGGCAGGCTTGCACTGGCACGGGCATCGTAGCTAGTCCGTGCCCCTTTAAGAAGTCCGGGGCCGGCAGAGGGGCATATGAGTTTCCCTGGTGTTGGCCAGAGTGGCCACCAGGGAAAGCTGGGGAGGGCTAGCCTCCCACTAGTTCGAATTAAGGGGCTACGCACCCCTTAATTCGAACTAGTAAATTCGAACTAGGCTTAGTCCTCGTAGAATGAGGTTTACCTAGTTCGAACTAAGCGCTCTGCTAGTTCGAATTAAGTTCGAACTAGCAGAGCGCTTGTGTAGCACCTATCAAAGTTCATTCGAACTAACGTCCATTAATACCCACAGACTGTATTTAATGGGACTTCTGCTACTGCATCTTTTTGCATATTCCTTTGAAGTTTACCTCATAACTGGTCAAATCCAGCTTCATACACAAATTCAGTCTGTCTTCTGCCAATCTTATGTCAGGGGGCTGGTGATGTGGGGGGGGGGGAGTGCAGGAGACTGATTTGGAGTGTACAAGGAGGTCAGGGCAGGGGATTTGTGTGTATGATGGACTCAGGGCACAAGGTTGGGGAGTGTGGGGGTGCATGAGTTTGGGGATGTGAGATATGAGGGGCTCAGGGAAGAAGGTTCAGGTGTATGATGGGCTCAGGGTTGGTGTGTGTGGGGGGGTGCAGGAGTGTTATGACAGTGCAGCCAGATGGGGGCTGGTCCCTAATTGGGGGGTTATTGGCCAGGCTTCATTTTTAAATAAAATAAAATATTATGTCCAGCACAAAAAGATTTCAACATTGTCTTTATTTATAGCAGGCATGGAGCAGTGCATGTTACTCTGCTTGTTCCCTGCATGCCGGACCTGGCAGGGAGGCTTGAGGCTTTCTCTCTCTGCTGCGGGCACAGCTGGGGGATTGAGTTGGGGCTCCAGAAGAGCCATATCTGGCTCCTTAGTGAGCCATATTTGGCTCACAAACTATAGGTTGCCGACCACTGCTGCATAAGATGTAAACCACTTCCAGCCAGGAGGGGCAACAGCACCCCTAATTCCAGCACCTGTGAGTAAGAGTCTGCAGTATCGACACGGGGAAATATTTGTTAATGGGTTCTTCAGGCTAGCCAAAAAAGGTGTAATACAATCCAATGGCTGAAATTTGAAGCTAGACAATTCAGACTGGAAATAAGACAGAAATGTTTAATGGTGAGGATCATTCACCATTGGAACAAATTACCAAGGGATGTGGTGGATTCTCCATCACTGGGAATTTTTAAATCAAAATTGGATGTTTTTCTCCAAAAGATCTGATCTAAGAGTTTCTTTAGGGAAGTTTCATGGCCTGAGTTATACAGGAAGTCAGACCAGATGATCACTGTAGTCCATTCTGCCCATGGAAGCGAGGAGCATCTCCTGCCTCATGATCCATTAAATAGTAGAGGAAGTAACAGCTGGTCTTGATATACTTCCTTCTTGGTCTTCATCTGATTCTGCATGTGCAGCTCTTATCAAACTCCTTGGGAGATTCTCATGTGGATCAAGAACAGTCTATGGCTCTTAAGATACCACATGCTACTAGTGCTCTAGGGGAAGGATACAGAATATTGGGTATATGAAAGGAATGCTCTTGGCATGGCTGCCAGATCAATATTGCAAGATCAGCACATACTGCAAAGAATCACTTGTAGAACAAAAGAAAATAGTTAGTTCAAAAGGAGGAACATGGTTTGGGTTTTTTAAGAGCATTTTTTGTGTTTGTATTAGTTCTGCTACTGGGATTTCAGATTTACAACAGAATCCATCTTGAGAAAATTTTTACTTAAGTTTATAATGTTTTGTAGTCCTATAGCACTTTGCATCTGAACATCTTAAAGCTCTTTTCAAATATCTGTGGGAAGAAATATTGCTATTAACTTTTTTACATCCAGGAAAGCAGAGTCAGAAGGAATTCAGTTAGGGGTTGGTTTTTACAAGTATTCAGCACCCAGACTGAATTCATGCCAGGCTTTAACCTGACTGATTTAGTACATATTAAAGGCAGTGAACCTTGTCTATACTATTCTATTAAAATGTCTTAGCCAAGATGTGATGACATTACATCTTTAAATCTTAAGATAGACAAGGTCCAACTGAAGTAAGTGGCAGCTTTGGGTGCTCAGTCGTGTGTTGTTGTATTTTAATTAGTCCCATAGTAACATGCTCAAGGCTCCACAGAGGGTTTGTTTAGATTAGGGAGAATTGATTAACCCTACATAAGCCAGTATCTGTTTTCCTAATTTAGACAGGTTAATACCTTTTTTGCTTTGATTTAGCTAATTGGTAGAACCAATTGGAGACTAAGGTCAAGCTTGAATAGCTAAATTGAAATACTAAGTGTTCAGCTGCATCTACATTAGGAAAAAGCTTCTGATGTGGTTTGAACTCTTTTCTTGATATAGACAAACCTAGAAAATGCTCTCTTCGCCTCCTTTGCAACAGACAGAGCAAACTATACTCTCTTGCACCACCGGGATAAAAATAACACACTCCTAGGTGTTGGAGTAAAGAGGAGGGTTTTATACTGCTGCCCTTGCTAGGGGTTTTACTGTACATTGCCATATAGATGAGTTTACTAGACATAGGAAAATGAAGTGGCGATTTAAATAATCGCTGCTTCATTTACATCAAAATGACTGCCGCTCTGTGCCGATCAGCTGTTTGGCGGCACAGCGGGGCAGTCTGGATGTGCCGCGGTCAACAAGGGAAGCCTTTGTCGATCGCTCTGGTATGCCTTGTGAAATGAGATTTACCGGAGCAGTCAACAACGGCTTCCCTTGTCGACTGCAGCATGTCCAGACTGCCCCACTGTGCCGCCAAACAGCTGATTGGCACAGCACAGCAGCCATTTTGATGCAAATGAAGCAGCGATTATTTAAATCGCCGCTTCATTTTCCTATGTCTAGTAAACTCATCAACATGGCTCCGTCAACGGAGCTATGTAGACTAGACATACCCCCAATGTGGGAATACCAGTCATAGGATCTATATTTATAGATAAAAAATTGCTTTTTTTAAAACATTTCAGATGAGTGGTATTTAACACTGTTATCAGAGTGTAGAGAGTCTCTGTTAATTTTAAAATTAAAGAAAAGATAATCTCTTAAATGTTACTGGTGATTGTGATGCTTCATTAATCAGTTCTGCCTACCTAAAATGATTTTTTAAAAGAAAATTCTATGCATTTTGCTTTAGCACATGAAGGTTTTCAATGTCTAGGACTTATCACTTATATAAGACTTAACAGAGGTGAAAAGATTAATGTTCCCTGAAAATTTGTTTTATTAACAATCGTATGATGGAAAAAATGTCTTTTCATAATGTTATCTATTCCTAAGGAGTTTAGTTAATGTTGAGTGTCTATTCATTATGCATTATTTTAAAATTTGTTATGAAAGTGGGTATTAAATATAATCAGTTGATATTCCTGTGAATGTACTGTGTAGAACCATAATGCTTCTATCATAATTTACAGTTGAACATGCATTGGACACTGAGAGCCCTATTCATGAAGGACTTACTACATGCTCTTTGTGCTCTGAAGATGATCATATTTCTTGCATTCAAATAATTCATTAGTCCTCCTGTAAAACTCTTTCTAGCCTGGGATTCTTTTCCATCAGAATGAAAATGGATGTAAGATAAGAGAAATATAAAAACTAGAAAGTAGGGTGAATAACAGGTCATAGTACAACAATAAAAATCTTAGCACCAAATCCAGATGCCTAAGAAGCCTTCTTACTCTGTCCTTCACACCAGCCTATTGAATACTGAGCCTTGTGGCATCACTACTGCAAGGCTCTCAATGGTTCTTCAGTTGACCTATAGCCTGGGGTTTGTATCCTAGACCTCAAGGAAGATGCCTTATCCACTGGGCCACTGGAGGAGCTCCCAAGCTGACCTACATTCTGGACTCTCCCTTATCTGTCCTATGGAGGATAACTCATTTCTTTTCCCTGCTGAAGAGTTGCAGGGTCTCATGCCTGAACAAACCTCCCATGGGACAGAGAAATGGGATGTTGTGATATAGGGAACTTATTAAGAGTGTAACAATCTGTTGCAAATTCAGATTCTACATTGACATTTCCCAACATGACTTCTGTGTGCCACCGATTATTTGGATCACTTATCCATGATCACCTTCTACTTAGATGTTAAAACTGTTTTTGGTGTGTGCGCGCGTGCATGCATGCAGACCATCTAGAGTGTACCCTTTATTACTTTCCAAATTCCAGTAGCCTTACCCCCATTGGATAGCTCCTTGTACAGGGAGTAGCCTAACTGTAATCATTGGGGTAAATTAAGGAATAAAGGAACTTCACATTGTAAGCAAGAATATCAGAATCAAGCCCTAAATAATCAGTGTGTGCAGTGTTATCAATAGCAATGGTTAAGAGGAAAACAACAATGGGGAGTCAGTGCCAAATGTATATAATATTCAGATCTCATGGCCAATGAGCCAATCCTATTTCCATGGAATTCAATGGGAATCTTTCCACTGACTTCAGTAGGAGATTAGGCCTTGCAAGCTGATGGATAGTATATCTGTACTGATGTGCTATCTCCACTCTTTCTAGTCTTTGTTTTAGGTGTGTTCTGTTGTTAAAAAAACTCAGAAGATAGGGGAACGATTGTGGACCCAAAATCTTTCAAATCTTTACAAAAGCAAATTAAACAATGACATTGGCGATATAATGCTATATATTTGGGATGAGTTAATTGTTTATAAAGCAGCCAATACAGTTTTGCCATGTGGATAAATGCAAGCTGCTAAATGGAGTACTTGTGAATAGAGCTGATTCGCGTTTTTTGAAATTTTATCTACAGATTTGCCATACTTTGAAAAGTCTTTTAAACATTTTATAGTTAGTTTTAAATGCATAAAGGAATGTATAGCCTATGTTCCCATTACTTTGTCTTCCTTCTTCTGCTAATGGAATACCAGACATTAATGAAATGTCAATGACCGTTCTTGCCAGTTCAGTTCTCTGGTTCAATCTAATTAGAATTAAATGGTTAGAGTGGTTAGAGACACTAAACAAAAGGGACAAAAAGAGTTCATTCTTCCAAACTATGTTCTTGCATTTGTCAAATCAATTTTAATTAGCTTCATAAAGATGTCCTGGGTCTTCTCTGAAGTACAGTTTTGAGTCTTTTGCAGCACAGCAAGGAGCTATGCAATTCTGCTAGGCTTTATTTCAGCAATACACAGGAATAGCTAAATGATACCTACTTCTGTAATTAACTGCCTTAGACTTTTTCAAATACAAAAATAACCTCTCTATGGATAATTCTATGGGCAGAAATATGCAGATTTGTTGTGCTGTAAAATGTTTAGATTTTTTGATAGTCCCATAGATTATAATTAACTGGTTACTTTCAGATTGTTCACCTTTTCTCTAGGTCTGGCTGACCTAGAATTAACTAATTCTAAAACATTAACGTTTAAAATGTTTGAAAGTTACTAAAGGTAACTGCTATCTTAATTAAAAACCCTGCCATTAAAAAGCTATTTCTTGTTGTCAGTGAATTGGACCAGTTAAATGATTAATAGAAAAAGTAAGGAAGATATAAATGGGTAGGTTTGTAACAAGCCTGTGATGGAGTTTGCATGCAACCATAGAATCTTCTAATCAATATGTTATTCCTAAAAGCTGGAGTGGCCAAGGGGATAGGGCATTTGCCTTAGGAGTGCAGGGTTGGGGGTTCAAATCCCTTCTCCCCCTCTCCATCTCCCCCCCCCCCCCATCCGGAGCAGCTGCACAGCCACCATAGGTTGCACCAGGGATGGAGCTGGCTCCTGTATTAGGAAAGCAGGACACGGGAACTGCTGGAGATAGAGAGGTGGGGTGGGTTGTAGAGTAAACTAGGGAATAGAGCACTTGCCCGGGAAGCACAAGATGGTGGGTGCCAGTCCCATCCTTCCTAGGAGCAGCCAGACAGGCTGCCCTAGGTATGGACCTGGCTCCTGCATTAGGAAAGCAGGAAAAGGGACCCCCTGGAAGTGGGCTGTGTTCTGGAGTGGACTCAAGCACAGGGCATTCACTCTCCCATCAGCAGCTCAAGTCCCCACCCCTCCTCCTCCATCCACCCTGGGAGCAATCAGATAGCCAACAAAGGCTGCCCCAGAGATGGAGCTGGCTCCCATATTAGGAAGGCAGCAAAGGGACCCTCTAAAAGTAGGGAGGTGGGGTGGGTCCAAGAGTGGTCTAGGGCAGCGGTCCCCAACCTTTTGGGGCTGCAGAGCACCCGGGGGCGGGGCCACGCACGCACCGCGCACCCAGGGGCAGCACCGCGCATGCGCCGCACGCCTGAGGTGGGGGCTGCGCATGCGCTGGGCACCTAGGGCCCAGGGTGCAAGAATGGCTCGGGCCGGCCCTGGTCACTAGGTGGGCACACATAAATGCCCCGGCGGGTGCCATGGCGCCAGTGGGCACCGTGTTGGGGACCACTGGTATAAGGGATAGACCCCTCATTAGAGGAGTGCAGGGAGGTGAATTCAAGTCCTGCCTCCCCCGACCCATCCTGCAAGCAGCAGCAAGACAGCTGCCCCAGGGATGGAGCAGCAGAGTTAATGCAGGCTTACTCCAGCCCTGGCCCTGCAGCACTCCTGAAAGCAGCTGACTTGTACAACACTGGCTTCATGTTCTGCCCCTTATTCACAGACACTGGCCATGGTTCTCCATTATCCATCAATGGGAGCTGCAGGAGTGGTGTCAGCAGGCAAAGACAGAATGTGGGAGAGCTCACGCTCTGACTTTCTCAGGGGCTGCAGGGACATGCCGGCCACCTCCAGGAGCACAATTACCAGAGAGATAATTACTCCAGACATAACAGGTTAGGCCTTTTAGAATTCACTACTCAAAGGATTAAATTTAAGCATAAGAGAGAAATGAAAGTTATGAAATGCACAGACAAGTCAAAAACCAAAAATAACCCACTTTGTAAGCAGTAAGGCCATGTCTATACTGCGCTCTCTTGTGCAAGAAACTATGCAAATGAGGCAAAGAAGTGAATATCACCACGCCTTATTTGCATATTTAATGAGCCGCCATTTTTGCACATGGCATTTTTGCACAAAAAGGAGCTGTCTACACAGCTCCTTTTTGCGCAAAAACCCCTTCTTGCACAAAAGCCGTTCTGTCACTTTTTTTCAGGCAGAATGGCTCTTGCACCAGAGGGGGGGAGAGGTTGCGCAAAAAGGAGCTGTGTAGACTGCTTCTTTTTGCGCAAAAGCCCCTTTTGAAAAATGGCGGCTCATTAAGTATGCAAATGAGGCACAGCAATATCCACCGCTTCGCCTCATTTACATATTTTCTTGCACGAGAGAGCGCAGTATAGACGTAGCCTAAAAGTAGTAACAACCCCCCCTTTTACGTGTTGAGTCAGGAGATGAGAGGGAAGGACAGTGTGTGTTTGCAAGTATGACAGACACACACAGTGTGTGAGAGTGACAGAGAAGTTCCCTCCATCCCCTTCTCTCTATGTGGAGATGGAGTGCAGGAGTGGGAGAGGAGGAACACCCTGACATCAGTGCTCCCCTCTTCTCCTTCCCATATCCTACATAGCAAGCAGGAGGCTCCCAAGGCAGAGGGCAGGAGCAGCATGACAGTGGGTAGAGGGGACACTGAAGTGCCAGCACGTGATAGCTTCTGGCCAAACCAGTCAGGATCACCTGTCAGAGGCTCCAAGATCTACTGGTAGATTCTGTTCTACTGGTTGGTGACCACTGGTCTAGATCATCCCTGATAGATGTTTGTCTAACCTCTTCTTAAATATCTCCAATGATGGAAATTCCACAACTTCCCTAGGCAATTTATTCCAATGTTTAACCACCTCGACAGGAAGTTTTTCCTAATGTCCAACCTAAACCTCCCTTGCTGCAATTTAAGCCATTGCTTCTTGTCCTATCCTCAGAAGCTAAGGAGAAAATTTCCCCCCTTCTCTCTGTGACACCCTTTTAGATACCTGAAAACCGCTATCATGTCCCCATTCAGTCTAATCTTTTCCAAACTAAAGAAGCACAGTTCCTTCAGACTTCCCTCATAGCTTTAGAGAGGGAGTTCTCCAGGTAGAGGAGAAGCAGATACAGGAGTCTTGGGGGAAGTGGGTGTTGTGTTTGGGGCTTTCTTGCTGTGTGCTGAACTTGTGTTTGTGAGTGAGGGTTGGTGTGTGTTCTTTTTTGTTTTTTTGGTTTATTTATTTATTTATTTATTTATTTAATTTCCCCTGTGTTTGAGAGTGAGACTTTTTTTTTCCCACCTCCCCTCTGTCCTCCCCCTCCCCTTGATGGAGTTTGTGCTGTGATTGGCTGTGATTGGCAGGTGGAAACTGTTGGCTTCTAATTAAAGTTTGAATTCTAGAAGCCTCTGCTGATTGGCTGAGCCTTGGTAGGGGGAGGGGCTTTATAAGGCAGTGGGCAAGCGACCAAGGAGTTTGTGAACAGGTGAGTGCTAACAGGGAGTTTTGAGAGGGAGTTTGGAAGGGGAGAGGGAAGGGTGGGCGGTTCTCTTGCCTTTCTTTTTAAATCCCTTTTCCAGGACAGCAGCGATGGTTGGTGATGGGTCTGCTGTTGTTACCTGCACAGCGTGTGCCATGTTTGTCTTCCTCCCGGAAGAAAGAACAGATTTCATCTGCACCAAGTGCAAGTTGGTCGACATTTTGGAAGAAAAAATTAGAGGACTGGAGGTCCAAGTGTTGACCCTACGCTTGATCAGAGAGGATGAAGACTTCCTCGATAGAAGTCAGCATTTAATCCTTCAAGCACGGCAGGCAGAAGAGCCAGAGAGGGCAGTACGTGACCAAGAAGAGAACTGGCAGCATGTAACTTCTAGAAGGGGAAAAAGGCCAGCACGGGAATCCCCCAATGCTATAGAGGTAAGCAATTGCTTTCAAGCTCTCTCCACAGGCTCTGCAGTGCTGAAAGCTCTGGAAGGGACCTCACAAGGAAGAAACCAGAAGGGAACACCATCTACTGGAAGGCATGGGATGCATAGTCCTACGGATGGGGGTTCCACGGCTACCACCCCCAAAAGGAAACTATGGGTGGTGGTGGTCGGGGACTCCCTCCTAAGAGGGACTGAGCCATCCCTCTGCCGTCCAGACCTGGAATCTTGAGAGGTGTGCTGCTTACCGGGAGCTCGCATTCAGGATGTCATTGAGAGGCTTACCAAGCTGATCAAACCTTCGGATCGCTACCCCTTCCTGCTTCTCCACATGGGAACTAACGATACAGCCAAGAATGATCTTGAGCGTGTTACTGCAGATTATGTAGCGCTAGGAAGAAGGATCCAAGAATTTGGAGCGCAAGTGGTATTCTCCTCCATCCTCCCTGTTGAAGGGAAAGGACTGGGCAGGAATCGTCGAATTGAGGACGTAAATGCGTGGTTGCGCAGATGGTGTCGCAGAGAGGGCTTTGGTTTCTTCAACCATGGGACTCTGTTCCGGGCGCAAGGATTGTTAGGAAGAGATGGGATCCACCTAATGAAGAGAGGAAGGATCATCTTCGCGGGCAGGCTTGCAAACCTAGTGAGGAGGGCTTTAAACTAGGTTCGTCGGGGGACGGGGTCCAAAACCCTGAGGGGAGTGGGAAAGTCGGATACCGGGAAGAAATGCAGAGAGGAAGGGGCAAGAAAGGAGGACCCATGTTTCGAATGGAGAAGATAGGACGATCAACTGGTTACCTGAAGTGTTTGTACACTAATGCGAGAAGCCTGGGCAACAAACAGGAAGAACTGGAGGCCCTGGCCCAGACCAAGAAATATGATTTAATTGGGATAACAGAGACTTGGTGGGATGACTCGCATGACTGGAGCGCTGTCATGGAAGGGTATAGACTGTTCAGGAACAACAGGCAGGGGAGAAAAGGAGGAGGAGTTGCACTATATGTAAGAGAGCACTACGATTGCTCTGAACTCCAGTATAAAGAGGGAGAAAAACCTGTTGAGAGTCTATGGGTTAAGTTTAAAGGAGCAAACAACAGCAGTGATGTTGTGGTTGGTGTTTGCTACAGGCCACCGAATCAGGTGGATGAGGTAGATGAGGCTTTCTTCGGACAACTGAGCGAAGCTTCCAGATCGCAGGCCCTGGTTCTCGTGGGGGACTTCAATCACCCTGACATCTGCTGGGAAACCTATACGGCAGTAAACAGACAATCCAGGAAATTTTTGGAGAATGTTGGGGATAACTTCTTGACACAGGTGCTGAAGGATCCGACCAGGGGCCGTGTGCAGCTTGACCTTCTGCTCACAAACAGGGAGGAACTAATAGGGGAAGTGGAGGTGGGTGACAACCTAGGAAGCAGTGATCATGAGATGGTAGATTTCAGGATCCTGACCAAAGGAAGAAAAGAGAGTAGTAAAAGACACACCTTGGACTTCAAAAAAGCAGATTTTGACTCCCTCCGAGATCTAATGGGCAGAATCCCCTGGGATGTTAACATGAAGGGGAAAGGAGTCCAAGACAGCTGGCAGTATTTTAAAGAAGCCTTATTGAAGGCACGGAAAAAACCTTCCTGACACGTAGCAAGAGAGGCAAACATGGTAGGAGACCGGGCTGGCTTACAGGGGAAATCCTTGGTGAACTTAAGCACAAAAAGGAAGCTTACAAAGAGTGGAAACTTGGACAAATGACCAGGGAGGAGTTTAAAGGTATAGCTCGAGAATGCCGGGGGGTTATCAGGAAGGCGAAAGCGCAAATGGAATTGCGACTGGCTAAGGATGTGAAGGATAACAAGAAAGGTTTCTACAGGCATGTTAACAAGAAGAAGGTGATCAGAGAGGGTGTGCGGCCCCTAATGGATGAAGGAGGTAACCTAGTGACAGATGATGTGGGGAAAGCTGAAGTACTCAATGCTTTCTTTGCCTCTGTATTCACGGACAAGGTCGGCTCCTGGACTTCTGTGCCAAGTGACACAAGATGGGATGAAGATGGACAGCCCGTGGTAGGTAACACAAATCCATGGGTCCGGACTTAGTGCATCCGAGGGTACTGAGGGAGTTGGCAAATGTCATTGTGGAGCCTTTGGCTATTATCTTTGAAAAGTCGTGGAGATCGGGAGAAATCCCGGATGACTGGAAAAAGGCAAATGTAGTGCCCATCTTCAAAAAAGGGAAGAAGGATGATCCAGGAAACTATAGGCCGGTCAGTCTTACCTCGGTTCCTGGAAAAATCATGGAAGGGATCCTTGAGGAATCCATGTTGAGGCACTTGGATGAGAGGAAAGTGATTAGGAATAGTCAGGATGGATTCACAAAGGGCAAGTCGTGCCTGACCAATCTTATTAGCTTCTATGATGAGGTAACTGGTTTGGTGGATATGGGGAAGTCAGTGGATGTGATATACCTTGACTTTAGCAAGGCTTTTGATATGGTCTCCCACAATATTCTTGCCAGGAAGTTAAGGGATTGTGGATTGGATAAATGGACGGTAAGATGAATAGAAAGATGGCTAGAAGGCCAGGCCCAGCAGGTAGTGATCAATGGCTCGATGTCAGGATGGCAGTCGGTTTCTAGCGGAGTGCCCCAAGGTTCGGTTCTAGGACCGGTTTTGTTCAATATCTTTATTAATGAGCTGGATGAGGGGATGGATTGCACCCTCAGCAAGTTTGCAGATGACACTAAGCTGGGGGGAGAGGTAGATACGCTTATGGGCAGAGATAGGGTACAGAATGACTTAGACAAATTGGAGGATTGGGCCACAAGAAATCTGATGAGGTTCAACAAGGACAAGTGTAGAGTCCTGCACTTGGGACGGAAGAATCCCAAGCATAGTTACAAGCTGGGGACCAACCGGTTAAGTAGTAGTTCTGCAGAAAAGGACCTGGGGGTTACAGTGGATGAGAAGCTGGATATGAGTCAAGAGTGTGCCCTTGTAGCCAAGAAGGCTAATGGCATATTAGGTTGCATTAAGAGGAGCATTGCCAGCAGATCCAGAGATGTCATCATTCCCCTTTATTCGGCTTTGGTGAGGTCGCATCTGGAGTATTGTGTCCAGTTCTGGGCCCCCCACTACAAAAAGGATGTGGACGCACTGGACAGGGTCCAGCGGAGGGCAACCAAAATGATTATGGGGCTAGAGCATAGACTTATGAGTAGAGGCTGAGGGACTTGGCTCTGTTTAGTCTGCAGAAGTGAAGATTGAGGGGGGATTTGATAGCAGCCTTCAACTTCCTGAAGGGAGGTTCCAAAGAGGATAGAGAGAGGCTGTTCTCAGTAGTGACAGATGGCAGAACAAGGAGCAATGGTCTCAAGTTGTGGTGGAAGAGGTCCAGGTTGGATATTAGGAAAAAACTATTTCACTAGGAGGGTGGTGAAGCACTGGAATGGGTTATCTAGGGAAGTAGTGAAGTCTCCATCCCTAGAGGTGTTTAAGTCTCGGCTTGACAAAGCCCTGGCCAGGTTGATTTAGTTGGAATTGGTCCTGTCTAGAGCAGGGGGCTGGACTTGATGACCTTCTGAGGTCTTTTCCAGTTCTATTATTCTATGATTCTATGATTCATGTTTTCTAGACCTTTAATCATTTTTGTTTTTCTTCTCTGGACCTTCTTCAATTTCTCCTAATCTTTCTTTAAATATGGGGCCCAGAACTGGACACAAACCTCTATTCAAGGCTTAATCAGTGCAGAGTAGAAAGGAATTACTTCTCATGTCTTGCTCACAACACTCCTGTTAATGCATCCCTGAATCGTGTGATACTGTTGACTAATATTTAGCTTGTGGTCCACTATGACCCCTAGATCACTTTCTACAGTAATGCTTCCTAGACAATCGCTTCCTATTCTGTATGTGTGAAATGGATTGTTCCTTCCTTATTATCAGAGGGGTAGCTGTGTTAATCTGAATCTGCAAGAACAATGAGAAGTCCTGTGGCACCTTAGGGTATGTCTACACTAGCTCATTAATTTGAGCTAGGTAGGCAAATCAGGCAACCAGAGTTGCAAATTAAGTCTGGGATTTAAATATCCCAGGCTTTAGTTGCATGTTCCCATCCAGCCACCATTTTTAAATCCCCCTTAGTTCAAACGAACTGCCCACGGATACACATGGCAGTTTAAAGTTAATCCAAACTAAGGACTTAAGGCAATTAACTTTAAACTGCCATGTGTAGCCGTTCCTGCAATGAGGTTTACACTCTAATTTGATTTAGGAGCTTTACATCAGAATCCTGTTTCATTGCTGCGTGTAGATGCGGGCAGTTACTTCGGGCTAGTCAATTTCTAAAATGGCGACCGGCTGGGAACATGCAAATCAAGCGCAGGATATTTAAATCCCGGGCTTGATTTGCAATTTCAGTCACCCTCATTAGCCTCCCTAGATTGATCTAGGGGGCTAGTGTAGATGTACACTAACAGATTTATTGGAGTATAAGCTTTCCTGGTCAAAGACCCACTTTGTCAGATGCATGCATCTGTCAGTCTATAAGGTGCCACAGGGCTTCTCATTGTTCCTTCCTAAGTAGAGTACTTTGCATTTGTCTGTATTAAACTTCATCCTGTTTGCCTGAGACCATTTCTCCAGTTTGTTCAGATCATTTTGAATTATGACCCTAACTTCCAAAGCAGTTACAACCCCTCCCAGCTTGGTACTACAGGCAGTCCCCGGGTTACGTACAAGATAGGGACTGTAGGTTTGTTCTTAAGTTGAATCTGTATGTAAGTCGGAACTGGCATCAGCTGCTGCTGAAACTGATCAGTTTTAACAGCCGCTGAATCTGGACACCAGTTCCACTTACATACAGATTCAAGGTAAGAACACCAGGCGTCCCCAAGTCAGCTGCTGCTGAAACTGATCAGCAGCTGATTCCAGGAAGCCCAGGGCAGAGCAACTCTGCCTCAGGCTTCCTGTAGTCAGCCGCTGGTCAGTTTCAGCAGCGGCTGACTTTGGGATGCCTGGGGCAGAGCAGCTCGGGTGCTGCTGGCTTGGTCCAGTAGCATGGCTGCTCCTCGGAGCTACTGGACCAACCCAGCAGCACCCCAGCTGCTCTGCCCCAGGCATCCTGATTCAGCCACTGCTGAAACTGATCAGCAGCTGAATCAGGACGCCTGGGGCAGAGCAGCTGGGGTGCTGCCGGGTTGGTCCAGTAGCGCCAAGGAGCGGTGCTGCGGGACCAACCGGCAGTGCCCCACCTGCTCTACCACAGGCCCCCTGCTTTGCTCCACGTCTCCCTGGTCTGCTGGGGGGGCACTAGCTGCATCCCCCCCCACCAGCAGACCAGGGAGACGCTGAGCAAAGCCACGAAGGACCCAGGCGGACCCGCGGCTTCCAGATCAGCTGAAAGTGCTGCGGGTCCGGCCCGGGTCCTCCGCCGCTCTGCTCAGCGTCTCCCTGGTCTCCCTGGTCCCAGCATCTCCCTGGGGCCGGACCCGCGCTGCTTCCAGCTGATCTGGAAGCGGCGCGAGTCCAGCCGGGTGCTCCGCCGCTTTGTTCAGCGTCTCCCTGGACGGCAGATCAGCTTCCAGCATGACTGTGAACCATTAATAACTACTCTCTGAGAATGGTTATGCAGCCAGTTATGCACTCACCTTATAGTGTAGCTTCATCTAAGTTGTATTTGCCTAGTTTATTGATAAGGTTATGCAAGACCATATCAAATGCTTTACTAAAGTCTAGGTATACCACGTCCACCTCTTCTCTCTTATCCACAAGACTTGTTATCCTATCAAAGAAAGCTATCAGATTGGTTTGACATGATTTGACATGATTACAAATCCATACCAGCTGTTACCTATCACCTTATTTTCTTCCAAATGTTTTAAGATTAATTCATTAGTTACCCATTCCATTATCTTTCCTGGCACAGAAGTTAAACTGACTGGCTGTAGGGGTACATCTACCCAGTACCCTTTGCTTGAAATAAGCTACACAATTTGTAGAATGCTTATTTTGAATGTATTTCAAAATAGCTAATTTTGTAAATTTTGAAATAACTAGCTATTCCAAAATGCCCTTTAACCCTCGTAGAACAAGGGTTACCAGGATGTCAGAATAAGCTATCCGTTGTTTCAAAATCTATTTCGAAATAACGGGCTGCTTCAATAGTTGTGCAATAACTCTTACAGTGTGGACATACTCTAGTTTTCTGGGTTGTTCTTATTTCCCATTTTATTGATGAGCACTATATTTGCCCTTTTCGAGTATTCTGGAATCTCTCCTGACTTCCATGATTTTTTCAAAGATGATAGCGAAAGGCTCAAATACCACCTCTACCCTCTCCTTGAGTATTCTAGGATTAATTTCATCAGGTTCTGGTGACTTGAAGACATCTAACTTTTCTAGGTAATTTTTAACTTGTTCATTTTTATTTTATCTTCTAAAACTACCCCATTTCACTAGCATTCTCTATGTTAGGCATTCCTTCATCGTCAAATTTCTTGGTGAAGAACAAAATAAAGAAGTCATTAAGCCATTTCCAAGTTTCCTGTTATTGTTTCTCCCTCTTCACTGAGCAATGGGCTTACCCTGTCCTTGGTCTTCCTCTTTCTTCTAATATATGTATAGAATATTTTCTTGTTACCCTTTATGTCCCTAGTTAGATTGAGCTAGTTTTGTGTCTTTGCCTTTCTGATCTTGCCCGTGCATACTTGTGTTGTTTGTTCATATTCATCCTTTGTAATTTGACCTAGTTTCCACTTTTTATGATTCCATTTTTATTTTTGGATCATGCAAGATCTCCAGGTTAAGTCAAAGCAGTCTTTTGCCATACTTTCTATCTTTCCTATGTACTGGAATAGTTTTCTTTTGGGCCCTTGTCACGCACCGACCCGTCTAACCACGTTCTCTAACCCACGTTCTCTAACCCGTCTAACCCTTAGTTCTCTGTTGCAGTAGCCCAACTGGCCCTTACGGGGGCCTTCCAAGACGGAGGGGGACATGGGCCCTCCCCTTCTCCAGATCTCAGCCCAGGACCCTAAGGGTAGGCGTCGTAGATGCGCTGCCCGACCGGGGGGGCGGGCTACGGTCGCAACTCCCCAGTCCCCGGGGTATCCTGACCCCGTCTTGAGCTACTTCCTCCGTCTCGTCTGGTCCCCATTGGTCCTGCTCCGTCCGGCGCGCGGGGGGGGGGGGGGGTGTCACCTCTTCCTGCTGGGCTTGTCCTCCGTCGGTGCCTTCGGTATCCTGTCGGGTCTAGCACGGTCCCAGCGGGTCCCCCCCCCCAGCGCTCTCTGGATCCCCTGTGCCCTCCTCCTCCTCCTCGCTCCCAGTTGGGAGCCATCTTTTGAAGCCGGCGCCCCTTGCCGGGGACTCCGGTGCCTGCGCGCTTGGCCATTGGCTCCACCATCCGGCACTCTGGCGCGGGGCGCGGGATTAGCCTCAGCGGTCCCTGCAGCCCCGTCACAGCCCTTTCATAATGTCCCTTTGAAAAACTGCCAACTCTCTTCAGTTGTTTTCCCTTGTAGTCTTGCTTCCCATGGGATCTCACCTACCAGCTCTCTGAGTTTACTAAAATATGTTTTCCTGAAATCCATTGTCTCTATTTTGCTGCTCTCCCTTCTACCATTCCTTAGAATCATGCACTCTATGATTTCATGTTCGCTTTCACCCAAGCTGCCTTCCACTTTCAAATTCTCAACCAGTTCCTCCCTATTTGTTAACATCAAATCTAGAACAGCTTCCCCTTAGTATCTTTCTCAACCTTCTGAAATAAAAAAAATATCTCCAATGCAGTCCAAGAACTTATTGGACCATTTGCCCTTCTGTGTTAGTTTCTCAGCATATGGCTAAATAGTTGAAGTCTCCCATCACCACCAAATCCTGCGCTTTGGATGATTTTGTGAGTTGTTTAAAAAAAAGCCTCATCCACTTCTTCTGCCAGGGTAGGTGGTCTGTAGTGCACCCCTAGCGTGACATCACCCTTGTTTTTTACTCTTTTAACCTAACCCAGAGACACTCAACAAGTCTGTCTCCTACATCCATCCCCCCTCAGTCCAGTGTAAACATTTTTTATATATAAGGCAACATCTCCTCCCTTTTTTCATGATTCTCCTGCAGAAGTTCTTTGTTTTTCACTTTCTTTTAATATCTTTCCTTTTTCTCAGCTAACTGTTAGTTTTGTGTGTTTATACTGTAAATACTCATCTGTGCAGTAGACATTATTACAATTACCCTAATAAATTTGCCTGTTTTATGGATAAATTCAGTTACTGAGCGAAATGCACTCATGCACAATGCCAAACACTTACCCTTGATCATTTCAAAATATAGCATTAAATTCGCCCCTGTTGTAAGATACTTCTCCTTCCTCCTTTTTTCCCTTTGAATGGACCCAAACAGTACTAGCCAAAAATAAGCCTCAAGTCAGGGTATGTCTACACTACAAAGTTAGTTCGAACTAACGGACGTTAGTTCGAACTAACTTTAATAGGTTCTACACTAGCGCTCCGCTAGTTCGAATTTGAATCGAACTAGCGGAGCGCTTAGTTCGAACTAGGAAAACCTCATTTTACGAGGACTAACGCCTAGTTCGAACTAGCTAGTTCGAACTAAGGGCTGTGTAGCCCTTTAGTTCGAACTAGTGGGAGGCTAGCCCTCCCCAGGTTTCCCTGGTGGCCACTCTGGCCAACACCAGGGAAACTCTATGCCCCCCTCCCGGCCCCGGACCCCTTAAAGGGGCACGGGCTGGCTACGGTGCCCGTGCCAGGTGCAAGCCTGCCAGCACCCAGCTAGCAGACCCTGCACCTGGCACGGCACAGAGCCACCCACCCGATGCCCCCCAGCCCACCCCCTCTTGCCGGGACCAGGCTGGCGGCTCCCGGGAGCTTGCCCTGGACCGCAAGAGGCGGGCACCTTCCTGGGCTAGTGCGGACATCGTGGACCTCGTCCACGATCTCTGCACTAGACACAGGAAAGTGGCCGTCTAGGGCAGGAGAGCTGCCAGCCTGGACACCCAGGACCAGGTGTGCATGAAAATCAAGGGGGTCCACTGAGACCCCCGACACTGAGCCCTGAGCTTAGAATGGCCGTCCTGGGTCAGACCAAAGGTCCATCTAGCCCAGTAGCCTGTCTGCCGACAGCGGCCAACCCTAGGAACCCTGGAGGGGATGGACCGAAGACAGTGACCAAGCCATTTGTCTCGTGCCATCCCTCTCCAGCCTTCCACAAACTTTGGGCAGGGACACCACTCCTACCCTCTGGCTAATAGGACTCCATGGACCCAACCTCCATGACTTGATCTCACTTCCCTTTAAACTCTGTTCTAGTTGTAGCCTTCACAGCCTCCTGCAGCAAGGAGTTCCACAGGTTAACTATTTGCTTTGTCAAGAACAACAACTTTCTCTTACTAGTTTCAAGCCTGCTACCCATTCCTTTCCTTTGGTGTCCTCTAGTCCTTCTTTATGGGAACTCATGAACAACTTTTCTGAATGCACCCTCTCCACCCAACCCCTGCTTTTAGAGACCTCTATCCTGTCCCCCCTCTGTCTCCTCTTTTCTAAGCTGAACAGTCCCAGTCTCTGTAGCCTCTCTTCATCTGGGACCTGTTCCCAACCCCTGATCATTGTAGTTGCCCTCCCCTCTCCCAGCCTTTCTCTTCTCCTCTCCCACCTCCTTTTCCCAGTCTCCCCCAGTTTTGTTCAATAAAGACAGAGTCAATGTTGGAAGAAACGTTATCTTTATTTTGTACATCAGGAAGGGGGGCTAGGGAAGGGTAAGTGGAAGGAGGTGAGGGAGGAATGGGGCACGAGCCCCCGATGGGGAGGACTGGGCTGGCTCTGCGGGCTCCTCACGGTGGAAGCTCTCCTGCAGCCCCCCAATTGCCTCCTCTCCCCAGATGGCAGCCTGCGGCAAGTGCAGCCGGGCTGATGGCCGAGTGGTGTGATGTGCCCAGTGTGGGCACTCAGGGCACTCCAAGCCAGAACTTCTTTGCAAGCGGGGCACCCCTTAGAACTGTGTGTCCGGGGTGGGGGTCGGGACCCTTTAAGCGCAGCCCTCGGCTAGCCTGAGACAGCATCTCCATGCTCTAAGTCCTCCTTTTATGCCCTGCCGGCACTGCTTCCGGCCATCCTTAAGCCCTGTTCAGAGTCCACTCAATGTGGACTTACTAGTTCGAACTAGCAAAACGCTAGTTCGAACTAGTTTTTAGTTCTAGATGCGTTAGTTCGAACTAGCTTAGTTCGAATTAACTAATTCGAACTAAGTTAGTTCGAACTAGCGCTGTAGTGTAGACGTACCCTCATATATTTCCTGCCAGTTGTTTCTATAGCTGCCATGTTTTCATGTCCTCTAAGATTTACTGTTTCCAACTGTAGGACATAAAACTTCATGAACTGAAATCAAGACATCATCATTAGGGTTTCCTTAAGATATATTTTACCTGAACACCAGGGTTACCATAGTAATACTTCATTTGGATTTAGCAGACTGCTTGTTGGCTCCCATGCTATTTTTTCACATGAACAGATAAAGGTATTTCTTTATTTTTTCATAGATTTAAAGGCCAGAAGGACCATTATGATCATCTTGTTTGACTTCCGATATAACACAAGCCATAGAACTCCTCTTCATCCCCAAAATTCCTAATGTACATTTGATAGTAAAACCTCCCATCTTAATTTTAAAAGAGTAAGTGCTGGAGAATGCACTATGACCCTGGATAAATTGCTTCAATAGATAATTATTCTCATCATTAAATCATATGCCGCCTTCATCAAGCCTATCTTTTAATGTAGTCCAGTGGTGCCATCATCCAGGGAAAATCTCCATTTGCTTTGTCCTTAACCCATCCTGCCTGGAACCCCAGTAAAAGGCTGTGTTTGGCAGACTCCTTTGAAAACACACTTCTTTGCTCAAATTCCCTGCTATTTTAGAAACTAGCTGAGAACTGGGCATATAAGTGCTTCATTGGAAATCCATTAATATGATCGAAGAGGCCTCTCAAATCCAGTTGCATTTCACTTGTGACCATAACATAATAATGTGGTTATTTTATTTTAGCTGTGGTTCTTGCCAATCTCTTACTGAATATGCTCTCTTGGGACACTCAGAAAACCAAATTTGATTATTTCTATGGTGGCTTCAGCTTCTGTATTATTTGTCCTGGTAGTTTAACTCCCCTGCAAGTAAATTAAAGGTAACCCAATACAATAGCTATTTTCTGTCCTCTCTCTCAATATTTCAACAAATATCTTTAAAATAAACAATACTTTTCTTATCCTATCACACTCACAGTTTTCCCCCATCTGATCAATAAATTGAGGGAAGGACTCCCAAATTCCTTTGTATTTCCTATTGAGTCAAATTGCAAAAAACTTCCAACTAGCATTCCTGTCAGAGAGCAATCTACACTTTAAATGGTCAGCCCTCGTGTCCTGAATACAAATGAGGTGCTGGTCTATTGATTTATAAATCACTGGAGTGAAAGAATGAAAAATGAACATCTTGCCCTCATGAACTCACCTAGTTGTGGACGGATAAAGAACGCATGCCAGCCATGCTGATTATTTTGTACTCACTGAATGAGGCTGTTACACATTTTTATGCTGTCTTCATAAAATTGCTCCCCAAACCAAGATTAAGTGTATCAGTAACGTGTGTTGCTCTATCCATGGAATAAATGCTTATTAGCAACCCAAATAAGAACCCTTTCAGGCCCTCCTCTTCCTTCCCTTTCTTGGCTAGGAAACTATTGTTACAACACAGAAAAAGGCAATGCAAATACCACAGAGAGATCATGGCCCAGAGAAAACAAGGTAATGAAAGTTAATGGAACTCTACCTATCCTTTCCAAATCTGATGAATGGTAAAACTGCCATTCATTTCAGCAAGGGCTGAATCAGGCTTATCTAGCTTGCTAACAGAAGCCTGGTGCATATACCAAGTTAATGTGGAAAATTTCCCTTGGAAATAATACCTTGGTACTGTGAGAATCAAAGTAAAAGGGGTCTGTTAAAAATGCAGTTATTGAGAAAGAATAAATTAGTGCTAGTAGTAAAACAAATCAAAGCATTCCTAAAGGCTGTGACATCTTAAAAATCTTTTTTATGATCTGGTCTCTATTAACTCTGTTATGCACAAAGCAGATATATTATGAATTAAGCAACTTGTCAGATTGCTAATTCAGTGAGGACTTGAATGCCAATTGCCTGTGTATCAAGTATCACAATGGAATTTGCTTACAAAAGAAAGGCAGGCACCGGAAAGAATGAGAAATCAAGTGTTTTTGGTAAGACATATGGGATTCATGCTTTACTGAGCCACCCCTGTTAAACTGTGTGTCCATCTAGCCATCTGTGAGTCTGTTTTGTTTGTTCAAGAAATCCTCCTAAATGGTAAGAGGTAGGACCACCAAATTTGGTACGCAGCTTTCTTTTATCATAACTTAAAGCAAGGGCGGGGATCCTCAGGCCCAGGGACTAGATGCAGCCCTCAGCTTGTCTGGATCTGGCCCCCGAGTCTCAAGGCTCCCTTGCAGCATTGGGGAGCCCCTACTGGTGGATCAGCCCCCCCTCTCCCCACTGCTCCATCATAGTGCTCCCCCAGGCTCTGGTGTGTGAGGAGAATGTGGGGAGTGTCTTTCTCCTTCTCAGTCAGGGGTCACATCAGTGAGGGTTTTTTGGTTTGTTTTATTCTCGCTTATGTGTGGCCCCCGGCTGATTGTTCTGTGGGTCAGCAGCCCCTGACCAAAAAAAGGTTCCCCACTCTTGACTTAAATCAAGGTAAGGTTTTGGTTGTGCCAGGAAAATGGGATATGCTTGGAATTTGATTGTTTCTGGGGTCTGGTAGGAGGGAAATTTATACTGTAGAATGACCACATGGGGGCAGCAAGGGGTCAGAGATAGGGACCAGAACAATCTATAACCCCATTGGGACAGCAGGGGGTAGCAATGAAGAAAGGAACAGCTATCTCCTGTATATTTCAGAGAGATTGTTTGTGTGTCTGTTCTCTGTGTGTCTATCTACCCCTCAGCTGGGAGATATATACCCCTACCTTGTCTGTGCCCTCAGCAGTGGCCATGGACAGGTGCTTCTCCCCTGGCCCAAGCTACTGCAATGAGAGACGACTAGAAAAGTCCTTTCTCCCAGGGGCACTCTCCATACTGAACCACTCATTCCCCAGTCCCAACCCAGAACAACCTAAGAACACAAAACTTATTTGATTAAAAGACCTAGCAATGCTGTGTAAATCTTCTAGTTATTTATATTGCAACCCCCACTAACAGGATTAGTCATATATAAAGACCCACAGGAAATTTATTTTAAAAACTGTTTAACTTAACCAGTACACCATAAACATTTATAATAATAATCTGTGCCAAATGAATTCCCTTTCACAAAGTGGGAACTTTATTTTTCTACAGTTCCATTACTTTATGGCATTAAACCACATATATGTGAAGGACATCATGTCTTGAAAGCCATACCATTATGGAATATGTATAGTCTATCCTGATTGGGATTTAGATTGAAGATTCTTAAGGAATATGTTAGATGCCCGTGACAGACCCAGACAAGCTGGCTGCAACACTAATGGGGGAAAGACATGCTGGGGCTTGGGTAAACAGCTTTCTCTTCCCTGAGTAATAAAAAGGCCTAACCTAAGTGCAGCATAATCAGGCAGGCACCTGGGATTGATTAGAGCTTGCTAGATGCTATAGGCTAATTAGACACCTGCAGCCAATTATGCCTGTGGAGCTGCTTTAAAAGGTCCCTCCTCCAAGGCAAGGAAGGTGGTAAGCCAAAAGAGAGGACTGGAAGGAGGAAGTGCAGTGCAGAAGAGCTGTGTGGATGTGAGCTGAGGACTAACGAACAGGTACCAAAGAAAAAGTGCTGGGAGGGATCATTTGGAGAAGTAGCCCAAGGAAAAGTTGCCAGATTGAGAGTGGCAGTAACCATGTCTGTTGCTGCTGCTTTAGCGTCCCTGGGCTGGAATCTAGAGTAGTAGGCAGGCCCTGGTTTCCCCCGAACCTCCCCACGATATCACAAAAATCTGTCTCCGAGAAGGGAGATCAGGACTCCAGAGGGGATTTTACCCCAAAGTTATGAACTAGCCTGTGATGAGTATGGCTCTGTAGTCTGTGGCTCCTGCCTCCAGTAAAGAGAAAGAGGCCATGTGCAGGGCCACAGTGAGCCTCTGAGGATAACACTATTTGCCATTAGCTTGAGACTTGCAGGAAACAGCTGGAGCTTTGCCACATGCCACAGGAAGTCGTATTGGAAATTCAGTGGATGTACCCTTATGTCTGGGTCTGTACAGTGCTGCTAAAAATAGTATCCTTTACATGAGACCAGCAATTATTATCTGATTACAAAATTCACAGCCACTTGCACAAGAGTAGAGGAGTTAAACTGACCGTTATGAACAAATTCAAGTGCGGTTTATTGAATTTTGCCTACCTGGAAAATCCTCCTCTAGGCTTCAGTAGCGAAGTTGTTCTTCATTCTCAAAACCTGTTAAATACTGTAATTAATGTGGACTATTATAATCACCTGTAAGGTTGAACCAAGCATGAGAATGACAGGTGAGAGACTGCTGTACTAGTGATGAGATTTGTGTATTCTTTTTAAAGCATTTACTGCCACAGTTGAGATCAGCATTGGCTTTCAAACTAGAGACCTGTCGATTCAAATAAGAGGGGCTCCCGACTGAATACTGTTTGTGACGGAGCCCTGATCTATGCTAGAGAGTTATTTTGAAATATCTCCCCTTATTTCAAAATAACAAGGCAAGCGTCTACACTACCAAGCCCGTTATTTCAAAATAATGGGCTTGTTATTTCACAATACTAACTCCTGCTTGTAAAGAGGAATAGTGCTTATTTCAGGATTGTTATTTTGATATAGCATTAGTGTAGACGCTCAGCTGCTGTTATTTTGAAATAATTGGCCTTCAGAGGCCTCTCACAGCTACCCTTGTGGTCACTCTTGTCACACACCTGACAATTCCTGTGTTCCCCTTCTCCTGCTGATTAAAGCGGAGAAGGGGACAGGGACAGATGTTTTCTCTGTGTGGGATGCTGCCAGTTCTGGACCCAGTGTATGCGGGACATGGAAGAAAACCAAACCGCCCTGTCCCCCTGTCTCATCTGCAGGCTCCTGGCCTGGCTGGCACCTTCCCATGCCTGCTTGTCCCCAGGACATACAGATAGCAAGGCTCCCCAAGAATGTCTTCAGAAAAGTTCCCACTGTCTAGGCAACAGATGGCTTACTCAAAGTGCATCACCATCATCTAAACTGAAACCCTGTTGTCAGCTCAGAGATTCGGAGTAGGCTTCATGAATAGTGTCTCCTAGGACGACTGCCATTCTCATTTTTTATTTAAAGCTGGGCTAGCTGTGAGTGTGACGTGTCCATCACCTCCCGTGCCATCTTCCCAACCCTGCAAGATGCACAGGCGGAGGAGAACCTGTGAGGACCTGATTTGGGAACACATGGACTGCCTCTGTTCTCTCAGACAGAGCTTCAGCAAGGAGCACCAGGCTGACCGCAAGCTGAGGAGGACCATGTGGTTAGGTCTAAACTACACCACTCTGTCAGCAGAGGGATGTAAATTAGACATATCAGAAGTGCAAATGAAGCCGGGATTTAAATATCCCATGCTTCATTTGCATAATGGCAGCTGCCGCTTTTTTTTTAAACGGGGATTTTCAAAAAAATCCGGCAGTTTAGATGGGGCATTTTCGACAGAAATGTCCTGTTTTGAAAGATCTTGTACTCCTGAGTACACCGGAATATTCAGGAGTACAGGATCTTTTGAAACAGGGCATTTCTGTCGAAAATGCCCCATCTAAACTGCCGTTTTTTTCGAAAAGTCCCATTTAAAAAAAAAGCAGCGGCCGCCATTATTCAAACGAAGCACAGGATATTTAAGTCCCGGCTACATTTTCACTTCCGATATGTCTAATTTACATCCCTCTGCTGACAGAGGGGTGTAGTTTAGACGTAGCCTGTGGGAGCAGCAGCCATGCCAGCATGAGGTCATGTGCTCCTCAGTAACATCAGTCATGGAGTGCATGGTTGCGAGTATGGAGCAGTCCACCTCCCCACACCTGTCACCCCTCCAATTCCCTGCACTTGCCCCTGCACCTTCTCTCGCCCCCCTCCCCCGGTTTCTCCTCCTAGCCACCCTCCAGGGGCTGCCAGGGACCATAAACATGTAGAAGTGGGATGTCCTGGGCAGCTGAAGCCTCCTGAAGTACCTGAGCCAGGCACCAGTCCCAGCCCCATCCCTGAGCCCTTTTACCACTTCCTCCCCCCTTTTCTCTCCTCCCCCATTCTAGGTTCTTTCCCTGTCCCTCCCCTGTTGTATATTCCCTGAATAAAACATGGGTACGTCTACACTACAACGTTAATTCGAACTAACTTAGTTCGAATTAGTTAATTTGAACTAAGCTAATTCGAACTAACGCGTCTAGAACTAAAAACTAGTTCGAATTAGTGTTTTGCTAATTCGAACTAGCAAGTCCACATTGAGTGGACCCTGAACAGGGCTTAAGGATGGCCGGAAGCAGTGCCGGCAGGGCATCAGAGGAGGACTTAGAGCATGGAGATGCTGTCTCAGGCTAGCCGAGGGCTGCGCTTAAAGGTTCCCGACCCCCACCCCGGACAGACAGTTCTCAGGGGTGCCCCGCTTGCAAAGCAGTCCTGGCTTGGATTGCCCGGAGTACCCACACTGGGCACATCACACCACTCGGCCATCAGCCTGGCTGCACTTGCCGCAGGCTGCCATCTGGGGAGAGAGGGCAATCGGGGGGCTGCAGGAGAGCTTCCACCCCCAGAAGCCCGCAGAGCCAGCCCAGTCCTCCCCATCGGGGGCTCGTACCCCATTCCTCCCTCACCTCCTTCCACTTACCCGTCCCTAGCCCCCCTTCTTATTGATGTACAAAATAAAGATAACGTTTCTTCCAACATTGACTCTGTCTTTATTGAACAAAACTGGGGGAGACTGGGAAAAGGAGGTGGGAGAGGGGAAGAGAAAGGCTGGGAGAGGGGAGGGCAACTAACATGATCAGGGGTTGGGAACAGATCCCAGATGAAGAGAGGTTACAGAGACTGGGACTGTTCAGCTTAGAAAAGAGGAGATGGAGCGGGGACAGGATAGAGGTCTCTAAAAGCAGGGGTTGGGTAGAGAGGGTGCATTCAGAAAAGTTCTTCATGAGTTCCCATAAAGAAGGACTAGAGGACACCAAAGGAAAGGAATGGGTAGCAGGCTTCAAACTAGTAACAGAAAGTTGTTCTTCACAAAGCAAATAGTTAACCTGTGGAACTTCTTGCTGCAGGAGGCTGTGAAGGCTACAACTAGAACAGAGTTTAAAGGGAAGTGAGATCAAGTCATGGAGGTTGGGTCCATGGAGTAGTCTTAGCCAGGGGGTAGGAGTGGTGTCCCTGCCCAAAGTTTGTGGAAGGCTGGAGTGGGATGGCATGAGACAAATGGCTTGGTCACTGTCTTCGGTCCATCCCCTCCAGGGTCCCTAGGGTTGGCCGCTGTCAGCAGACAGGCTACTGGGCTAGATGGACCATTGGTCTGACCCAGGACGGCCATTGTAAGCTCAGGGCTCAGGGTCGGGGGTCTCAGTGGACCCCCTTGATTTTCATGCACACCTGCTCCTGGGTGGCCAGGCTGGCAGCTCTCCTGCCGTAGACGGCCACTTTCCTGTGCCTAGTGCGGAGATCGTGGACGAGGTTCAAATTCGAACTAGCGGAGTGCTAGTGTAGCGGCTATGAATGTTAGTTCGAACTAACGTCCGTTAGTTCGAACTAACATTGTAGTGTAGACATACCCCATGAGAGTTGCTTTTTCCAAACAAAAAAGGCTTTTGTATTTGTACTGCGGGGGAATGAGAAGGGAGCAGGGAACAGGAGGGCAATGCAGGGATCCCTCGTGAGGAAGCTCGGGAGAGAGTCTCTCACAGCTGGTGTTGGCTGAAACTCTCCCTCAAGGCCTCCAGGATGAGCACAGCTCCTGATGTGCTCACAGAATGGCACATTCTCCAGCTGCTCAGCATCTGTCCCGCATCCTGGCAGTAAAGTCTCCTGCTTGCTCTCGCATATGTTGCAGAGCACACAGCAGGCTGCCAGCACCTGGGGGGATGTTTCATTTGCAGAGGTGCAGGCTGATGAAGAGACTCTGGAACCTCCCGTTGAGGAGGCCAATGCATACTTGACCACCATGCAGCACCTGCTGAGCTTGGCATTGAAGGTTTCTTTGGTGGGGTCCAGTTTGTCTATGTAGAGCTTCATCAGCCAGGAAATCAAGGGATATGCTGCATCACCCACAATGCACATGGATGTGTTGACAATCCTGTGTGCATTGTGCATCCTGTGGAAGAGACTTCAGTGCTGATGTACATCTATGGGAGAGGCTTGAGTTCCAGGATACACGGAACTCTGACTCCCTGATGTAAATGTTTGTGAACCAGCCCTTGTGCTTCACAAAAGACTGCAACACCATCAAAAAGTACCCCTTTCTATTGATGTGTTTGGATGTACAGTGGCTGCAGGCCAAGATGGGCATGTAGATGCTGTCAATGGCCCTCCCACAGTTGGGGAAGCCCATGGTGGCAAAGGCAGCGATGATGGGGTCTACGTTGCCCAGGGTGATGAGCCTCTGCAACAGGATGGTGTTGATGACCTCAACCACCTATAGAGTCATAGAAATTTAGAATCATAGGGTTGGAAGAGACCTCGGGAGGACACCAAGTTCAACCCCCTACCCAAAGCAGGACCAACTCTAGCTAAACTATCCCAGCCAGGGCTTTGTCAAGCTGGGACTGAAAAACCTCTAGGGATGGAGTTTCCACCACCTCCCTAGGGAACCCACTCTAGTGCTTCACCACCCTCCTAGGGAAATAGTCAAATCTGCATGAGCACAGCCCAACCATGGATTTCCCCATGCCAAACTGGTTCCCAACAGAGTAGTATCTGTCCGGTGTGGTGAGCTTCCAGAGTATAATGGCAACATGCTTCTGCAGGGGGATGGCGGGTCTCAGGTGGGTGTCCCATTGCCTGAGGGCAGGGATGAGCCACTTACAGAGCTCCAGGAAGATGGCCTTCCACATGCAAAAGTGCTGGTCATCCCACCAGTGCAGGACAATGCAGTCCCACAGTCAGAACTAGTATCCCTCCACCAAAAGTAGCATTCCACGGTGTGCAGAGGATGGAAGGGAATTCGGTGCATCAGGAGTGCCAGGGCCTGGGTAAAGAGGTTCTCTGGTCCATCCTGGTCATTGTGGTCCTGAAGCGCCATATGGGCAGTCTGCATTAACTGAGCCATGAGTCTCAGCACAAGGCCCAAGAACCTGGCACTGCTTTTCAGCAGCTCTGGCTCCATGATGAGAGTTTTGTGGTGTTCCCAAGGGCAACCAGAGCACATGGCATAAGTTTGGTGTTCCACAAGAGGGTAGTCAGTGGAGAAGTGGTGTGTGAGATGCAGCTGTAGAGAGCATGGGTCTTAGCTAACTTGAGGAAGCAGCCACAGGAAGTGACTGTGCTCTTGATGCTCTCCCTGGAGTGCTTCTAGGGGCTTGAAATGTGATTCAGCCTCCAATCAGCATGGACACACTATTTCGATATAATTCTGCCCTATTTTGATGGTGCCTCATAGCGTGGATGCACTATTTTGAAGTAGTTATTTCAGGAGGTATTAGTTTGAAATAAATAGTTTCCCAGTATAGACATGTCCTGAGAGACCTATGGCTCAAGTCGAATGATCATCAGATTCCCTGCCATCCATGTTATTTCCAAATTTTGGAAAGAGCTAAGTGTGGTAAATTATTCAAGTGAAAGGGGGATTTGGGACAGAAAATTTGAAATTGTTGCACTTGTTTAGTTACTTCATTTGGGACTTCCATGGGTAACCATCAGTACGAGAAACTGAATTGCAGTCCTTGATAGCAATAGGTTGCATTTTCTATTCTCTAGAAAGTTCAATCACTGAGCTGGCTTTAGCTGAAATAATGCAAATTTGGCTGCTTTTGATTTGTCCCTGTAAAGTTATCATCATCTTTACTACATTTGCAAAATATTTCCAGTAAAGTGTTCCAGCTATACATAAGGGCTGTGTCTACATTGGCAAGATTTTGCGCAAAACCGGCTGCTTTTGCACAAAATCTTGCCGCCTGTCTACACTGGCCATGAGTATTTGCGCAAGAACACTGATGTTCTACTGTATGAAATCAGTGCTTCTTGCACAAATACTCGGACGCTCCCGCTCAGGGATAAGTCCTCTTGTGCAAGTGTTCTTGCACAAGTGGCCAGTGTAGACAGGTAACGTCAATTTCTTGTTCAAGAAAACCTGATGGCTAAAATGGCCATCGGAGTTTTCTTGCGCAAGAGAGCGTCTACACTGGCACGGATGCTTTTGCGCAAAAGCAAATCTTTTGCGCAAAGGCACATGCCAGTATAGACGCTCTCTTGCGCAAATACTTTTAACGGAAAAACTTTTCCGTTAAAAGTATTTGCGCAAAATCATGCCAGTGTAGATGCAGCCAAGAAGAAGATTGTTGCAGAGGATAAGAAATGTTCATTTGGATTTCTAAAGACAATGTACCTTTATTTAATGTGTGCTAATGCAGTATTTTTCTGCTTAATTAACTTTGTTAATAATATTAAAGAGAAGCTACAAAACTGGCACTTCCTTAATTCAGGGGATCTGAACTCCAGCATCTTCTCTTGAGGGCCACAGGAAATGTGCATTATCGTGAGTGTTCTGGCCTAAGTGAGGCAAGGGAGCTGATGTACTGTATTTTTCTCCTCCACAGTGACTCTTAAGAAAAATGAAACAATCTGATCGAAACCACAAACCAGACACAAAAGGAAAATATGACCTTAGATCTGTTTCTTGTACAAAGGAAATGACTAGACAAGAGGGGGAAAAGCTGCATTTAGCTCTGTCTACTTTTTCCTTTGGTCCTGTGTGTCATTCCTCCTGAGGACGCTGATGGCTAAGCAAGGCAGCTGCACTCTTTCCCAAAGGCTCTACTGACCCTCTTTCTGATCTCAAAGGCTCAAGGGGAAGTTGATGCCATTTTACTAACTCATAGAAGATATTCTTCTTTAAAGTAGCATCTGGCTCACTCCATTGGCAGCTGTGTTGCCTCTGGGATTACTTACTGGTTAGACTTGCAGTCTTGTGCAGCAGAATACTGTTTGTATAAATACCTCTTTTAAATTAGTTAGAATTCACATACTGAGCAGCGCCTTGTCCCAGGCATTTCAGAGGACCCAGGGTTTCATTGCTATCAATATCCTGGCTAACAAGACTAAAACTAGATTACATGTGCCTGCATCTTCTACAATCACATCCTGTGACTGTGGTGTAGACAGAAGATGAAATAAAGATCCAATAGAGAGATATGTTACTTTATATCTGTCTTACATGGCATCTCGTAGAATTTTTGACCATATAGAACCCAAATCCATTGTGTACCCATTGTTTTTCTGACTCTGAAAGATTTGTACCCAATAGTTCACACTGATTAACTTTGCACTCTAATGCAATGCCAAAACTGTTAAGTTACTTCCTTACAGGAATTTTGGAATTTAGATAAGATCAAAATAATAGAGAATAGAGTCTGGATTCACTTGGCTATCTGCTGCACTAATTCCTTTAGCATTCTTAGTGCAGTGGATTCTTTGGGTGAATGGTTCCATATCCAAAAAGCTCCAAGGACAGAGGGCATCCTTGCCATATGCCTTTTGACTGAATGAAAACAGAGTGTATCCATGAAGCCTCATTTCCTGTTATGAAAATGATTGTATCTATCTACGACTGCTGCACACCACTTCTCTATATTCTTAGACTGCCATTACATAATTCTACTCTACTTGAACAAAGGGTTTCTCCATTTCTAATGGTAATAACATACATGGGTCTTTGTCTGATCAGGCAGAATGGATAATCCCCCAACATTCATTGTGTTTTCACTGTCACACAAAAAACCCTGTCTCATCTTAAGAGGGCAGTATTTTTTTAACCTGTTTGCCAAAACTTTTTGCTAATATTTATATCCTGGGATTTAATAGGCAAAATGGGTTAGTAGGAGGGGCATATTATCTTTCTCTGATTTAGAAAGCCCATCAATGTAACACTGAAAATCTCTCTCAATGGGAACATTCTTGAGATGACTGATGAAATTTTGCAGGATGCTTATGTAAGCCGTGGCTTTCACTTGTATGTTTAAGTCTGAAATAGTGGCCCCTACCTTTTATGCCATTATGATTTCTTTAAAGACTTTCTAATTGAAGTTTCCAAAGTGCTCTGTGGTTATCAAACTGTGTTCCTATTGCAGCCAATTGCCATTGACGCCAATGGGAGCAGAATCCTGTCAATGTTAACACTTGAAAATTCCACCTTTTGGCTACTTATGGATGGCCAGACTTATACACATTATCATAGTACTACAAATATATAGTACTTGCTGCTTTGAAGTGTATGATATCTGAATCTGGTCATTTGCTATGTGGGAGGAGTATTTTTTCCCTCGGGAAACATTTAATTTCTGAGCCAGATGTTTGTCTTGTTTATTTCTTTTCTCATAATATTCCTGCTCCCTTTCCAGTTTGATTTTTTTGAGCTATTTCATTTTCCTCTTGCATTTTGCAATTGTTGAAAAATATTATTTGATTCTATTTATAGAATGTTTTAGCCTATTTGTTGCCTTTTTAAGAGCTATTCAGTTTTTCTTTCTTTCTGTTTCTATCTTCTTTTTTTTTAATTTGGGAAGCTCTGCAAACCAGCCTCATTTAATGTTGGCTTAATAATTACGTTAAAGTATGTAAGGTTGTTACTTTTTTGACTAGCATCTTCTCTTTAAAGATTCTGCAAAAGGGTATGAAGTATGATTAAAATAGATCAATGATGGGTGATAGAAGCTAGTTTGTTAGGAAACATGGGAATGGGATGAGATACTACAATTTGGTATTTCCAGAGATGTTGTTATTCCCAACAAATGGAAAGAGAAAGTAGCTGATGAAAACATGTCATTGAACATTTATTTATTTGCAAGCAGGAGAAAAGTGTATTTTTTATCATTAAGACTCTAGCCATCTTTCTCAGACTGTTGATTAAGACTTTTGACTGAAATAACACTTACTGCATTGCCCTCAGAAATGTTATCAAACCTATGACATTTTTGTTTCAGTGTAGAAGTATAACAAGTTCATCTCATCTAGAAGAACCTGTAGGAGAATTTTTTCTATCATGGGTTGCGAGCATGTATGAATAATATGGCAAACATTTTTGCCACTAACGTTCCTTTTAAAAACATACAGGGGCCTTCCTCATCTTTTCATTGCTCTTTTATTTAAACTCTCATATGTGAGGGGTGAAAGTGTTCAACACCTCTTTTCTCTACATTTCTTACAAGAGGATAATATGTCACTGTATTTTCTTAATTGCATGTAAGGCCTTCTGTCATTTTATATTATTAACTGTAATTGAATGAATCATTAATATTTTATATTTTGCTATTATTTTGTATAAACAATCAATACATTTGCCATATAATATCTGGGAATGGGAGATGTTGTCTTATTTTCGTGAGTCACTGAACATAAGAAATTTTACAGGCTATGATTTGTTTTCTTGACATAACTATTTTTTATATTGCTTTTTTAAATTCTGGTGTACTGCTCAATATCAAGCTTGTTTTAAATTTTGATTCATCTTTTAAGCCAATACAACAACATGAAAAAAATAAACACCCTTTCTTTTTCCTCCCATCTTCCCAGCCTGTGTTTTTATCAGGGGGTATACTTACTCAAATCCAGTCAATCAGTCTCAGTGCATGGAAGGCATTAACCACTGCTAGGGACACTGCACCCACAGCCATTAAAGACAAGTCTGTTATCTTTCTGTGGAGTGGTGGTGAAGGATTTTACTGTTTCCCATAGGTACCCTATCCTACTAGATTGGTTAACGGCACCTCCTGCTTCCCTTTTCAGGAGAGTTCTCTCCTATATTTTTTTCTATCCTCCCTTTGCCCAACAACACTTTATTAGCTAATATTTAGTTTACAATAGATAATCTATTGTCCTTTGTATTAATATTTTTATTGTCCCTTGATTTGAGCAACTGAGGTTCATGTGATTTATGTTCCCATTCCTGAATTTTACAACTTATTACAGCCAAGCCATTCGAATCCTCATTTGTTTGAGTGTTCTAAAGTGACACTAAAGACCTTTGTGCTTCTTTTTCTTGGCAGCCTTCCATGCATTTTTCTTTTGCTTCTCCTTGGTATTGTCCCACTGACACTCAATTTGTCTTTCCAGAAGCAGCCCCAAGCATTTTATTTTAAGAACTTTTTCTTTTTCTTTCTTTCTTTCTTTCTTTCTTTCTTTCTTTCTTTCTTTCTTTCTTTCTTTCTTTCTTTCTTTCTTTCTTTCTTTCTCACAAAAGTTTGAGGTAGAAATATATACATTTAAATGGAGAAGTCAAATCTGCATCATTTTGCTTTTTCTTAGTCCTTAGGTTACCTCTCCTATTTTTCTGCACAACCTCAGGGTTGTAGTTTTTAAATTGAGAAATATCTGCATGTTGTGTCCTTTACAGCAGATCTTTTGCTCCCTAGCATTTTTTAAATCAGGTGATAATAATGTGATTTAATTATATCCCTGGAGTGATTCTTTTACACCTGTGTGAGTGTAGTGAGAGGTGGGGAAAGGGAAATTAGGGCTCTGAGATTTCTATCTATAATTACCTTATCTGCTCTTCTCATATATAAAACTGCCTTAATGATATTCTGCACTAATAGATTATTTTTCACCAAGTTCTCAGAGTATCATGTTATTCTCACTTTTGTTCCTGCTTTCACTGTTCTCCATTTTATCAACTTTAGAAATCCTGACTTGGTTCTGTTTCTTCAGAAGAGATTCTGGCCTGCAGATTCAATACCTCATCTGCATTCTGTCCTACTCCAGTTTCAATTATGCTGACCCTCTCATCTAGGTTAGCCATGTTCATTTGTTATAATTAGCAGCTGGGAACAGAGATCTATTCTGAGTGCCTTAGGGCTCTTGTGTGTCAGCTTTGGATCAGGAAGAAGGAAACCTAGTCCTTTTCTTGGCTTTATGTGCCTGGCTACCATCTTGTCCACTTCAAGGAGGTGGCACAAATCCCTAAGAGCAGTCAGAATGCCATTTTTCTGTATTTCCTTTTGGAAATAGGTCCTGATTATGACTCTTTTAAAAACATTGTTTTTCTATTGCAGTAATATATCAATTCATACATATTCAAATAAAATAACAAAACAAAGCAGGAATATGGCTTAACGATTACTTTGTATAATAAATTCATCTTTATATACTCCTATGTCTTATAAGATAAATAATTCCTTAACAACCCACTTGGATTCAGTTTGCAATGCCCACAGGAAAGACCCACTAACTTCATAATTGGAACTTGTGGACAGATTAACATCAGTTTTTCCATGAAGGCAGCATGAGTTAATTCAGTTAAAGCTTTGTCCAGACTGCAGGATTCTTTTGGAAGAAGCTTTTCCGGAAGAGATCTTCTGAAAAAACTTCTTCCGAAAGAGAGCGGCCACACTGCCAAAGCACATTGAAAAAGCGATCTGCTTTTTTGAAAGATAGCGTCCACACATCTCATATTTTAGCTGTGATTACTATGGACAGAGCGGCCACCAGGACATCTGTGCTTTTTCCTCTTTCCTCTTCTTTTGAAGAGCTCACTCTTCCCCATCCACAAATGCCTTTTTCCGAAAGAGCTCTTTGAGAAAAAGGCTTCTTCCTTGTAGAAAGAGGGTTACCAATGTTGGAAAACCCCTCTGCTCTTTCAATTTTTTTCCAATAGAATGTGATTGCAGTATGGACATGAGTGCAGTTTTTTCGGAAAAATGTTAATTTTTCTGAAAAAAACTCTGCAGTATAGACATACCCTTAGCTACTCAAAGATGTTTGGGGGAATAGTAGATTTCATTCTTATAAAATTACTATTTTGGTGTCCATTTCTTGGCATCAGGAGTGACAAGTGACAGAATGAGGAGCAATGGTCTCAGTTTACAGCAGGAGAAGTGTAGGTTGGCTAATAGGAAGAATTATTTCACTATACGGGTTGTGAAGCACTGGAATGGGCTACCTAGGGAGGTGGCAGAATCTCCATCCCTAGATGTTTGTAAATCTCGGCTTGACAAAGTCCTGGCTGGGATGATTTAGTTGGGATTGATCCTGCTTTGAGAAGGGGGTTGGACTCGATGACCTCATGAAATCTCTTCCAACCCTATGATCACTCAAACAGAATAGATC
Organism: Pelodiscus sinensis; assembly: GCF_052426305.1. Classification (NCBI taxonomy): domain Eukaryota; kingdom Metazoa; phylum Chordata; order Testudines; family Trionychidae; genus Pelodiscus; species Pelodiscus sinensis. The sequence continues at coordinate 44,299,480 of NC_143061.1, read as the reverse complement.
TTCTAAAATGCACAACACAGAGAGACTTAACGTAGGGGTAACTACTATCCATGACAGACATCATCTTTCTATCCAAGAGCAAAAAGATGGACATCATACCCAAAGGACTGAAAGTGAACAACCCATTAAGATCAACATACTGTACTGACTACCGTGAGAGACTCTGCTTCACACTATCCCAAAAATTAAGGAACCACCTGATTACCATTTTATACAAGAAACAGAAAAACATCAAGAATGACATCTCTAACCTAGATAATCTCATCTCAAGACAAACCTCCACACCGACTAACACAAGACTTTTGTTCCACCAGACGAGAAATCTACTATACACATTTCTATTCCCTACTAAAAAGAAAAGACAACAAACTTTCTAAACTGTTCCACAGCACAGGCTACAACAGCAACTACTTCAACCCACCGGATAATATCGTTAACCTCTCTAGCTACAAACTCAACCCAGCAGAAGAGTCTGTCTTATCCCGAGGGCTTTCTTTCTGCCCCACCTCCCCCACTAACTGGATTCAATTTTGTGGTGACCTTGAGGCTTTCTTTCGCTGCCTCCACCTACGAGAATATTTCCAAACTACTACTGAACATCAAGCTGACCAACCAGATCCCCCCTATCAACACCAAAAGAAAAACAATTCTATATGGACTCCCCCTGATGGTCGGAATTACAATCTGGATTTCTATATACAATGCTTCCGCAACAATGCACAGACTGACATTATTCACAAACAACAAGCGACATCTAATCTCAGCTGCGCTGAACACAATGCCATCCAGAGTCTCAAAAACAACCTGGACATTATAATCAAACCAGCTGACAAAGGGGGTGCTGTGGTCATTATGAATAAATCCGACTATGACCAGGAGGCAACTAGACAACCCCCCTACACCACATTTTACAAACCTCTCTCCTCTAATCCCACTTCAGAATACCAAAAGAAACTACACTGTCTCCTTAAAAAAACTCCCCACCTCTACTCAGGACCAAATCCACACAGACACACCTTCCGAACCTTGACCAGGATTGTTCTATCTGCTTCCCAAAATCCATAAACCTGGACACCCCGGACGCCCCATCATCTCAGGTATCGGCACGCTCACTACTGGATTATCCAGCTATGTAGACTCTCTTCTTAAACCCTACGCAACCAACAATCCCACCTATTTCCGAGATACTACTGACTTCCTGAGAAAACTACAAAACATCGATAACCTCCCTGATAATGCCATCCTTGCTACCATGTATGTAGAAACTCTCTACACCAATATTCCACATGAAGACGGATTACAAGCAATTAGAAACACTATCCCAGAGGATACCACTGCCAATCTGGTAGCAGACCTGTGTAACTTTGTTCTCACCCACAATTATTTCCAATTTGGTGACAATTTATACCTCCAGATCAGCGGCTCAGCCATGAGTACACGCATGGCCCCACAGTACGCTAACATCTTTGTGGCTGATTTAGAACAACATTTCCTCGGATCCCGTCCCCTTTTAGCCCTTCTCTACTTACGCTACATCGATGACATCTTTATGATCTGGACCCATGGCGAAGTAACACTGGATAAATTCCACAGAGACTTTAACAACCTACACTCCACCATCAATCTCAGCCTGAACCGTTCTACATGAGAGATCCATTTCCTGGACACCACAGTACAAATCACCAATGGCAAATTAGACACCACTCTCTACAGAAAACCCACTGACTCCTACAGTTACCTCCATGCCTCCAGCTCCCATCCATAACACATCATATGATCCATCCTCTATAGCCAAGCCCTTAGTTACAATTGCATCTGCTCTAATCCCACTGACAGAGACCAGAAACTTCACGATCTCTACCAAGCATTTATAAACCTCAATTACCCACACGGAGAAATAAAAAAAACAAATTGAAAGAGCCAAACAAATACCCAGAAACCATCTACTTCAAGACAGACCCAGGAAAACCAACAATAGAACACCACTTGTCATCACCTATAGCCCCCAACTTAAACTCGTCCAATGCATTATCAATAAACTACATCCTATACTGGAACAGGATACTACACTCCGAGAGGCTCTGGGAGACAGACCCATAGTCTCCTATAGACAACCGCCTAATCTCAGGATGATTCTTACCAACAACCACAGGACATAACACACTAATACCAACCCTAGAACTTTCCCTTGCAACAAACCCCGGTGCCAGCTCAGTAGGAATAAGAAATCCTCCGGAAAAGGCTTTATTTTCCGGAGAATCACGTCTAGACTGGCGCTTTTCTCTGGCTTATCCCCAATCCGGAAAAAAGCGGCAGCCATGTAAATGCAAATGCCGTGGGAGATATTTAAATCCCCCGTGGATTTGCAATTGCGATGTGTCTCATTAGCATCCCTTTTCCGGAAAGGGATGCCAATGTAGACACAGCCATCTTGTGCTCATTATTCCAGACAATAATTTCTTCAGTGCAAGATTTCTGTCTGAAATATGATGCTAGCCGTTCCATGTATATAACAAATAGTAGATGGGATATGAGATACCCCGATGAATTCCACAATTTTATCTGAAAAATAGGGAGAGATAATACCAGTGGTCAGAATAGAAGCAAGAGGTAATTTGAAAATAGTATACAGACTAGAAATATAGGTCCAAATTATAATTTTCCCAGGATTACATGAAGCCATTCCATTCAACTGAAAGCTTTTTTAGCATCTAATGATAGGCCAACAGCTAGAACATCAGTTATTTGTGCCTCATGGATAAGTAGGAACCTTCAAAATTCACAATTCATTTTGGCTGATTTCATGGTCGTAGAATTTTTTAAATTGTAAATTTCATGATTTCATCTATTTAAATCTGAAATGTCAGAGCTATGTATCCATCCACCAGCCACCACTCTCCAGCTACCCAGCTTTCAAGGCAGCAAAGTAGTGAGCGTAGCAATACTGTGTCTGCCCTCAAATTGGGACACCCTTACTTCCCTCCTAAAATAACATTTCAAATTCCTGCAACTTTTTTTGGTCAGGACTCCAAATTTGAGAAATGCTGCTCTTCCCCCATGAAAGAGTGTATAGTATACGGTAAAGTACACAAAAGAGCAGATTTCACAGAAACCAGATGTCACTGTCCATGGCACATTTTTCATGGTGAAGAATTTGGAAGGACTCTATAAACTAGGAAGAATATTTTCTGAGTATTGTCCACTGCTATGGATAATCACTTCAAATTAAACTTACCTGGCTTATGACTGGTGGAGCAATATTGTTTAACCATGAAGTGAGAAGCTTTGTCTGTAATATGTATTGTAAAGACATGCAGACAGTAATCCTGCAGTGAAGATCATACTTGCCTTTTTCAAGAATAAGGTTAATCATCATTTTCCTCAAGTACCATGAATTATTTCTCTTGTAAATATTTCATAGACTTCAGACAGTATCAGTGTTAATGGACTGATCAATGTCTTATAACATTCTGCTGGGATGTTATATCACATCCAAGTGATTCACCAGACCTGAGCAAGTCATTCCCCTGCTTAATATCTAGTAGAAATAAGTCTTCCTGCATATAATCTCTTTGAAGTATCAACAATGTATTTAGAGTAGCCCTCCAGGAATTGGTCAAATAGATTGGAATTGAACTCATCCTCTGATGTGCAAAGGGATTCATAAAAGTCTTTAAATTGCCTGTTAATGTTATCATGTTAGTGTACAAAATGACCATTGTCCCGCAGTAAAAAGATTAATGTTATTGGATGAAGCCATTTTAATTTTCTTCACTATGTGTTTGCCCACTTGATCCCTCTATTCATGGTGCCTTTGTTAAATTGTGTAAGCTGCAACAGCTCATTATTTTGAGGGTCTTTATGTTTGCCCCCAAATTTAGCAGAGTCCCCTGCCAAAAAGTTATGTACTTTGTTCTTTTCTTTCTGCAAATTGTATACATTCTCTGCTTAGGGTAGCCTTCACTAAGTCCCATATAGTTGTATTAGAGGAGACAGTATTTCCATTTTTCTTCAAGAACTTGGATGTTTCAGTCATCTGAAGAAATTCAGAATCTTTAAGTAGAAGTATATTTAGCTTTGATCTTGCAGTACTATGGCAAATATATATGTGAAGAGAAATTGGAGCATAAACAGAGATGATAATATTACTCTGAGTGCCTCTTCATACAAAATCAAGCAATTCCCTGCCTGTTAAGCAAACAACTCCCCATACATCACCCAGTTTATATCACCAGTTTGGGTATGTTCTGATCCCGGATGATATGTGCCTTCATCCTATTCCTTCCCCCTTCCCATATGAATTAATGAGGAATCTGCCAGAAATATACCTTATGTACCAAAATACTTACATGTGCTTCAGGGATATGAATACATAAATATATAACCTATCTATATATTGTGACAGGGTCAGGTCAGATGGCTATGGAAGAGCCTGTCCTGATGACCTATTCTGCTTGAATCAGATGCCTTTTATCCGCAAGGAAATTTTCAGCTCTGGTGGCCCCACTTCATCTCACTTTAAATTACATATTCAAATTTTCCAAAATAATTTTTAAAACTTTGTGGAATAAAATGACATTTTAGAGTGACAGAATGCTTGCAGTTACCACTGAGAGAATAAAAGCATCAGCAGATTTAAAGTGCAATATCACTCTTGAAATGACTCTAAAACAGGGTATATGTGGTTCTGAAGTCTTATGTTGTTCTATTGTGTCCATGAAAGATTGGCAAGACACTGTCTCATACAAAGTCCATAAAATCTTGATGTATGCTTAACAAGTAGTAACATTCTCACTAACAAATAGTGTGTCTATGCCCCAATTAATATAAGCAAATTTTATGATCTGCTAGGGTATATCTATACATCAAAGGTTTTTTTGGATACCAGAGGTATCCTGAAATACCTACCCTGTGTCTTTTGAATATGTCCACTATTCCGAAATATACAGACGTGCTATTTCACCATTCTTGTAAACCTCATTGTACGAGGAGTAAGGGATAGCTCAAAATTGCACTTTATTTCGAAATTTAGTGCTGTGTAGACAGCACCAAATTTTGAAATAGCCTATTGTGTATCTTATTTTGAGTTTATGGTGCTGTGTAGATACCCAGTTTTTTCTATCCACTACGTTATGGCTACTTGGTTTTTCTGATATGCTGTAACTGCTTTTTCATCCACAATATTTTTTTTCTGAATATCATTAACATTTATGCAAAGAGAAATAAGTGATCAGCATAGATTCTAGTTTTCCATGATGAACTAAAATTCTCAGATAAAAATCTTCAGTTTTTCTGAAATTAAAATACTGAACTTTAGTTTCTCTAGCCACAATGTGTATAGGTATTACTTGAACACAGTGTTTTATAGGCATGCAGCCTGTGAGCCTCCATTATCTGATGCTTCATATTAACTGAATATACAGCTGCCTGGGGGATTGACTGCCTGAACTCCAGCCTGTCAGCCACAGGTGCCTGGTGAGTCTGTGTGTGTTTTTATTTTTTTCACACCTAAAGCAGTTTAGATTTCTGCAAGGTCTTTGGAGCAGGGAACTATCTTCTGTTCTGCATTTGAACATTGCTTTCCACAATGGGGTCCATGACCAGGCATTACAGTATTTTTACTTTAAACTTAAGTCATATTACTGTAAAGCCTGGTAAAACTTAAAAAAACAACAAATAGTCTAGTAGCATCTTAAAGACTAACAAAACTTGTAGATGGTATCATGATCTTTTGTAGGCAAAACCCATTTCTTCAAACGTCCATAGTATAATAAGTCCAGATACAAGAATAAATAAGGGAAGGTGGGAGGGTGGGGGGAAAGAAGGAAAAGGGGGAGGAGAGGAAGGAAAAGAGATACGATATGTCTACACTTGCAGCCTAATTCGAACTAGGGCTGCAAATGTAGGCATTTGGAATTGCAAATCAAGCCCGGGATTTAAATATCCCACGCTTGATTTGCATCTTCCTGACCAGGCACCATTTTTGAAATTTACAAGCCCGAAGTAACTGCCCGCGTCTACACGCGGCAGTGAAACGGGCGTTCGAAATAAAGGCCTAGTTCGAACTACCTGTTATTCCTCCTGCAATGAGGCATTTGATGGCATAGATCACATGAGTGGATGTGCAGTAAAATGAGCCTTTGATTTGGTGGCTGATGTCATTGGGTCCAGTGATGAAATCGCTGGTATAGATGTGTGGGCAGAGTTGGCACTGGGGCAGATTGAAGGGATGAGTACCTGGATGATTATGATGGAGGTGTGTTGTGTAGTTATTGGAAAGAATTTGTTTGAGGTTATGGGGTTATCTGTAAGTGAGAATTGGCCTTTCCCCAAAGGCCTCTGAGAGTGAGGGGTCATTTTCCAAGCTAGGTTGTAGACTGTTGATAATGTGTTGGAGAGGGTTAAGTTGTGGGCTGTAGGTGATGACAAGTGGAATTCTCCTCTGGGCCTGACTTGAAGTAGTTCATGTCTGGGTACTTTTTTGGCTCTGTCGATAATGTTTTTTCACTTCTCCGGGTGGGTATTTCAATTTAAAAAATGTTCTATATAGATCCTGTAGGTTTTTGTCTCTGTCTGTGGGATTGGAGCAAATATGGTTGTATCTTAGGGCTTGGCCATATACAATAGATTGGGAAATGTGTCTGGGATGGAACCTAGAGGCATGAAGGTAAATGTAGTGGTCGGTAGGTTTCCGTTATAGGGTGGTGGAAATTTGGCCATCATTTAATAGTACTATAGTGTCAAGGAAGTGGATTTCTCATGTGGACTGATCCAGGCTGAGGTTGATGGTGGAGTGAAAGTTGTTGAAATCCCTGTGAAGTTCTTCAAGGGTTTCTTTCCTGAGGGTCCATATGATGAAGATGTCATTGATGTAGCATAAGTAGAGTAAAGGTGTTAGGGGGCAAAGGTTAGGAAACGTTATTCAAGATCAGCCATAAAGATGTTGGTATATTGTAGTGCCACACGGGTGCCCATGTCTGTGCTGCTGACTTGAAGATACAAATCATCTCCAAATTGGAAGTAGTTGTGGGTGAGAACAAAGTTACAGAGCTCTGTAACCAGGTGTGCAGTGCTGTCATTGGGGATGGTATTCCTGATAGCTTGTAATCGGTCTTCATGTGGAATGTTGGTATAAAGAGCTTCTACATTCATGGTGTCCAGGATGGTATTTTCAGGTAGATTACTGATGTTTTGTAGTTTCCTCAGGAAGTTGGTGGTGTCTCAAAGGTAGCTAAGAGTGCTGGTAGCATAGGGTCTGAGGAGAGAGTCAATATAGCCAGATAATCCTGTTGTAAATGTGCCAGTCTTGAGATGATGGGTCATCCGGGATTTCAGGGTTGTGTATCTTTAGTACCAGATAGAAAACTCCTGATTGGGGATTAGAGGTGCGTGTTAGTGTAAATTTAGTCCTAGGCAGCATCAGGGAGCCTCATATGCAGCTGTTTCAGGTTTTTTTGGTATTCTTTAGCAGAAACACAGGAGAGAGGCTTGTAGAATTTGGTGTTGGTGAGTTGTGTGGTCGCCTCCTGTTCATAATCTGTTCTGTTCCTGATTACTACAGTGCCCCCTTCGTTAGCCTCTTTTATTATGATATTGGAATTGTTTTTGAGGTTGTGTGTATTATTGCATTCTGCATGACTGAGGTTATATGTTATATGCTGTTGTTTGCTCACTATGTCAACTCAAGGATGTTTACGGAATAAGTTGATGTAGAAGTGAAGACTCTTCTTACGACCGTTAATACGGGTCCACATAGAAGCCTTCCTCTTGTGGGATTTGTGGGAGGGAAGAGGGGGAACAACAAGGTCAGTATGTAGTACATCGGTTTGTTGGAAATATTCCTTTAAGTGGAGGTGGAGAAAATAGGTTTCCAGATCTTTACAGAACTGAATCACATTTGTGGTGGTGGTGGGGCAGAAGGAAAGTCCTCACAATAGGAAAAGCAAAATGCAGGACAATGTAGCACTTTAAAGACTAACAAGATGGTTTATTAGATGATGAGCTTTCGTGGGCCAGACCCACCTCCTCAGATCAAATAATGGAAGAAAACAGTCACAACCATATATACCAAAGGATACAATTTAAAAAAAATGAACACACATGAAAAGGACAAATCACATTACAGAACAGAAGGGGGATGGGGGGGGGGAAGGAAGGTGAATGCCAGTGAGTTAATGATATTAGAGGTGGGGAAGGGGAAATGTCTGTGAGTTAATAGTATTAGAGGTGATAATTGGGGAAGCTATCTTTGTAATGTGTAAGATAGTTGGGGTCTTTATTAAGACCGGTGCGGAGGGTGTCGAATTTTAGCATGAATCCCACTGACAGAGACCAGAAGCTTCAGGATCTCTACCAAGCATTTATAAACCTCAACTACCCACCCAGAGAAATAAAAAAGCAAATTGAAAGAGCCAGACGAATACCTAGAAACCATCTACTTCAAGACAGACCCAAGAAAACCAACAACAGAACACCACTTGTCATCACCTACAACCCCCAACTTAAACCTGTCCAACACATTATCAATAAACTACAGCCTATATTGGAACAGGATACCATACTCAAAGAGGCTCTGGGAGACAGACCCATAATCTCCTATAGACAACCACCTAACCTCAAGATGATTCTTACCAACCACCACAGGACATACCACACTAATACCAAGCCTGGTACCTTCCCTTGCAACAAACCCCGTTGCCAGCTTTGTCCACATATTCATTCTGCTGATACCATTATTGGGCCTAACCAAGTGAGTTATAAGATCAAGAACACATATTCCTGCGCATCCAGAAATATAATCTATGCTATCATGTGCCGAAAGTGTCCGTCTGCTATGTACATTGGACAAACATCTCAGACACTTCGCCAAAGGATTAATGCCCACAAAACAGATATCAGACAAGATCACAAAGAGAAAACAGTTTCTTGTCATTTCAACCAGAAAGGACACAGTCTTAATGACCTGCTAACCTGCATCCTACTTCAGAAGACATTCAAATCTGCACTTGAAAGGGAATCCTCTGAACTGGCATTCATGCTAAAATTCGACACCCTCCGCACCGGACTTAATAAAGACCCCAACTATCTTACACATTACAAAGATAGCTTCCCCAATTATCACCTCTAATACTATTAACTCACAGACATTTCCCCTTCCCCACCTCTAATATCATTAACTCACTGGCATTCACCTTCCTTCCCCCCCCCCCCCCACATCCCCCTTCTGTTCTGTAATGTGATTTGTCCTTTTCATATTTGTTCATTTTTTTAATTGTATCCTTTGGTATATATGGTTGTGACTACTTTCTTCCATTATTTGATCTGAGGAAGTGGGTCTGGCCCACGAAAGCTCATCATCTAATAAACCATCTTGTTAGTCTTTAAAGTGCTACATTGTCCTGCATTTTGCTTCAGCTACCCCAGACTAACACGGCTACATCTCTACCACTACTCACAATAGGACAGATTCCTCTGCTGGAATAAGATTGTGGTTGGATAGGTTGACAATGTTGCTAGGTGAGTTGAAAGTATTGGGAATGAGAGATCCTGAGGCATGTAGGAGTTTGGATAGTTTATTGTCCTTTTTCTTCTGAAGGGAGATGAAGTGATCCGTGTAGGTGGTTTGCTGAATTTTAGTAAAGTCTGGACAAGGGTATATAGGCATCTGGATAAGTGTCTGCATTTCCAGAACTGCTCATCACCACCTGGATCTTCCATTTACCTGCTAATGATGTATAGACCTATTTACCTGTGGATTAATTTTGTCTGATTTAATATATGCCTCATTGTATCTAGTGCAGTTGTTGGGGCTTTTCTGATACTTTTCTTATTTTCTCCTTTGCTCATATGTTTAATTTATTATACTCAAAGTATACTGAAAAGACCACTTATGTTATAGGAATGATGGAAACGTGTGATGTTTTGTTTTTTTTCTTTTACTGAAGTAAATGCCAATAAGATTTTCAAGGATTTCAGCAGATATTTTTGAATTGTGCTTTTCAAGTAAGAAAAAAAAATTCTAACATTGGCAGATATTGTTTAATGAACTATTTATTCAGCTCACATATGAAATGAAAAAGGATTTATTAGCCCAAACGGAGTTAGAAAGCAATAATACTCTTTAAAGATTATGTTCTTTTTTGTGTGGGTGCTCCTGTGACCACAACATTCAACCTCCATCCAGATGGAGATTTTACAACTGAGTATTGCAACCTGAGGAGTGCAAAAGCTTAAATGAACAGGCGACCATATAATTTAGTATAAAATATGAATTTATTGCGGAAAAGCCTAATTTTGAGTTGTGCATTAAAGGTATGTGCTTTTACTACTAATAAAAATAGCGCTGGCAGACATATGCAGAATATGTATATTTCTGGTTTTACTTCAATTCACGATATGCTGAGATGTTGTAAAATAGTATTTATAATCTTTACTACTTTTTGAAAAACAAAGAGGTACTTCACAAATAGCAGGCCACACACTCAAGACATTGGATTTCTTCATATGCAAAACAAACAAAAATATGGAAAGAGTAATATAATCTACTAATTGTTTTATTTCTTAGCATAGTTAGATCTTGAAAAAAGGTGGCTGGCTGACTGCTTTAGAGAAAGCATCTTCTATTTCTCCATGTGTAGCATGATTAGGGGCTATGCAATCTTCCCCAAATTCTCCAATGAAAGGAGTTTCTGAGAACTCAAGGAAACATATCCTCCTTGGGTAGAACACAGGGGAGGGAAGCATGTTTATGACTTGTATGAAGAGAAAGGAAAGGAAGAAATTGGGGGGAGAAATTAGCTAGATGTCTAGTGTGGGGGAAGCACACTGGAGAGGTTCATGCAGGACGATGGGCAAGGAGCTGTGTATAAGAGGATTTTGGCAGTTGTTGGAGAACAGCAAAAAGGGTACCCATGCCTCTCTTTCATTCTGCTCCCTATATATTCAGTCCTTCTCCATAGTATCTGCTATCAGTTCCTGGTCTGAATTTATATACTGCACTCAGAATATGACATCTAAGTACCTTTACTCTCTTTTGTTTACACCAATCCAGCAGGGCTGACAGACATCGCAGGTCCCAGGACAAAGTGTGTGTGTGTGTGGGGGGGGCAACTGTCTGCCCCTAGAAGGGGCAGGGACTTTGGGTGGAATGGGCATAGCCGAGGGCAGTCAGTTCTTAGCACAGTCTAGGCTGTGTCGTGGGTCCCCTCCCCACCTCTTGGAACTTTGTGAGGCGACACTCTGGCAGCAATTCAAAGAGGCCTGGAGCTCCCAGACAATGTTGCCACTGCTTTGTCCCCTCTCCCTCTATTGGCAGGCCTGCCCCAATGCCAGGCCTTGCTAGAATCCAGTGCCTGCCTGTGGTGCAGGAAAGACTAAGCAGAGATAAAGGCACCTGCTGGGTTAAGGCAGTAGCTGCTTGCATATGGCAGTAGTGTAGCGAAGCAGTGCTATATTTGAGGCAAGGCTGCTCTGTTTCCAGGTCCATAAAAGGCTGATAGCAAATATCTCTGTGACGTCCAGGGATGGGATGGGATGGGCTACAGAGAATCCTTTCCCTGGTGTCTGGCTACTAGGTTTTGTTCACATGCTCAGGGGCTAACTGATTTGGGGTGGGGAAAGAATTTTCCCTTGGGTCACATTAGCAGAGACATTGGCAGTTTTTTACCTTTGTCTGCAACATGGGGCATGGGTCACTTGCAGATTTAAACTAGCATAAAGGTGGATTCTGTAACCTGAAGTCTTTAAACCATGATTTGAGGACCCCAGTATCCCAGTCTTTGGTTAGGGGTCTGTTCCAGGAGTGGGTGGATCAGGTTCTGTGGACTTCAATGTGCAGGAGGTCAGACTAGATGACCACAATGGCTCCTTCTGATTTTGAAGTCTGAGAGGAGAAAAAAGGGAAAATATTGGATGACTTAGATGTTGGATGACTTAACAGAGGAAAGTGAAAGGAAGGCAATGGTATTAATGGCAGAAACAAGTGCCTGACATGGGAGTAAAAAACGAAGCTGGGCTGAACCTAATTCATAATGAAGGGGCTAGAAACTGAGATGCACTGAACACCTTAGGGTGCTTTTGACTTCAGTGGGGGCTAAATGAGCTCAGAGCCTTTCTGGGTTGTACCCTAAGGCTATGTCTACACAGCTGTATTATTTCGGAATAACTTACGTTATTCAGAAATAACATAGTCCGCATCTATGTAGCAAGCAGTTATTTCCGCATAATGTTGAAACAATGTTGAGCTGGAGGACTTCTTACTCTGACTCCTTTACCCCTTATTTTACGAGGAGTACAGGAAGTTGAAGGAAGAGTGCTCTAACTCAGACTTCCTGCTGTGTAGACAGCTCCAAAAGATGAAATAAGGTATTTCAATTTAAGCTACACACTTGACATAGCTGAAATTACGTAGCTTATTTCGGCTTTAGCCCTGCTGTGTAGACATGCACCAAGGTAACTCTGATATGTTCATATCATCAACTAGATTTGACATGTTTTGTAATGGTTTCAGGTATAATATAGATGTCTGCACATACACTGAAACTATAGCCCTGTAAAGGGCCTGACTTTTCAGAAGTTTTTAAGCCCCCACAAATCCCACTGAGGTGCATGGAAGCTATACATACTCAGCAGCACTAAAGAGAATGACTATATGCAAATATTTCTGAAAGCATGAATGTAACAAGATGCTGTTAAAGTGGTTAATTTTTAAAGATTATCTTAAATATAGCTAGGTTTTGAAATAGTTTTATTTAAATATAGTAATTATAAATTCTTTTCTGCTAATTAAATTCAATAAAGTAGTATTGTTTAATCTTTTAAGAACAAAATAATATTTTCTGGTTTGCATTAACACAATGCAAAACTCACTATGCAAAATTGTAGCAGACAATTATATGATGTCTTTGTCTCTTGTTTGCTGTGGAGAAAATATCATGAATAAATGCAACTTCATAACTTTATCGTAATGTGAACAAAAGATACAGGGAAGTAATTAAAAGACATCTGTAAGGCCCAGAATCACAGTGTTTTTCCAACATATAATTATTTTTTGAGCCACAACAAGAAACCAAAAGAATCTTACCACAACATTTATTTTCTAGAGTTCTAAATTTCAGTACAAAAATAATATATATAAAAGGGGGAATGTTACTTATCTTTTATTCTGTTTGCCTGAAGATATCATCTTGCAGGATTCTTACTGTTGGCTGCAAGCTATTTAGTTTAAAACTGTTATAAAGTATTTTGACCTTTGAGGCCAGTGGCAATGGTCTTGTGGGTGAGTATGGCTGCTGGCTGACTACCAAGAGGTTTCTTTGTCTGTATCGATGTGAATAGTTAAGGTGCCAGTAGATGGCACTCAAGCATATCGAGCATAATCCTTGGGGTTTGTCAGATCAACATAATGTGGTGTTGCACACTGCAGATGACTTCTGTGGGCACTTCTTTACATGGGTTTTCTACTGTTGTCCACTGTCTCCTGTTGCATTCCAGCATTCTAGTCAGTAACTGTGTGAAATGCAAAGCTCCCAGAAACAAAAGCCAATTTAAGATGATAAAGGTATGATTTTTTTAAGTGCCTCAGAGGGGAAAAAATGAAAAACTACATGCAGGAGAGACAGCTAAGAAAAGGTAGCCTGTAGACTCAGTGGCTATGTCTATACTACAAGCCTCTTGCGGAAGAGCAAATGCAAATGAAGCACTCATTTGCATAGGTCATGCTCTCATTTGCATTTCCTCTTCCTTTCCCTTTTGCACAAGAGCCGTTCTTCCTCATTTTTCCTCTTCCAAAAATGAGAATCAACAAATTCAATGCCAAGTGTGCATAGGGACTGTCAAGATCAAACAAAAATTCTGAGATTAAAAGGCATCTAGCTACCTAACAAATGTTAGTGCCAGATCATCTAGATTGTCCTTAGCACAGCAGTACCCAAATGTTGAAAGAACGCTGAAGTGCTAGCCAAAAGACAAAGGGGGTGGAGTACCTGCGCACAGAACTGCATATGAAAACACCAAGAAGAAACAAGTGCAAAGACACTGTAACAGTGTGCTAAAGTGACTGAGACAGAGGGCTCAATTATTTAAAACAATTAGACTGGAAGACAGTGTGTAGAAACAGATTCCCATAGTGCAGGCATCAAGGGAAACTCCAAGGCTGTGTCTATATTGGCAAGATTTTGCGCAAAAGCAACAGCTTTTGCACAAAATCTTGCCACCTGTCTATATTGGCCGCGAGTGTTTGCGCAAGAACACAGACTTTGTAATGTACAAGATCAGTGGTTCTTGTGCAAATACTCTGACACTCCCGCTCAGGGATAAGCCCTCTTACGCAAGTATTCTTGCGCAAGAGGGCCAGTGTAGACAGCAATGTTAATTTCTTGCGCAAGAAAGCCTGATGGCTAAAATGGCCTTCGGAGCTTTCTTGCGCAAGAGAGCATCTACACTGGCATGGATGCTTTTGCATAAAAGCAACTCTTTTGCGCAAAGGCAGATGCCAGTATAGACGCTCTCTTGCGCAAATACTTTTAACGGAAAAACTTTTCCATTAAAAGTATTTGCGCAAAATCATGCCAGTGTAGACGCAGCCCAAGTGTGCAGCAATAGTCAGTGTGTGTGTGATCTAGAGGCAAGAAGAAACTGACAGATTGGAATGTTCAGTCAGTGGCATTTATGTTTGGTGGGGAGTAGCACAGAGTGGTACAATGGGAGTCCTGGCTCATGCACTTCCCCTGGTCTGGAAACCTAGAGCAAAGGGAATGTGCAAATGTTAAGCCCCAGAGATACTTTTCTGCACAGGCAATACTTTTAGAGGAAAAAAAATACTTTAAAATACGAGAATAAATGCAATGCAACACAATACAAGATGTGATGCATTATAAAATATTTATTAATATGCTTTAAGGCAAACTAAATGGAGTCTGTCACTGATGGAAACATATAACATTAAAAAACATGTAGTTACCTCTAACTTTAAGTTCAATCACTGGATTTTTATGTGCCATTTTTTCATGCAAGTTTTTTCACACTTTTCTTTTCTCATCCTCCCATATTTGGTACTAGTTCCATTGATGGCAGGGTCAGAGCAGTAACATTCTGTGCTTCACATTAGTATCAGGCTTATGCTTATGATGACTTGCAAGTCCAGACTCAGTCTGATGTTACGGAGAGGATGTAGAGTGAACTTTTATTAAACTTGCACACTAGTTTTATAAACTGTCACATGAGCGCTCATAATTCTAAACTTCATTTAGCAGACTGACTTCCCTGTTCTGACATTCATGGCTCTCCTCGCTATCAACAAATACATCAACTTCCACTGCTGAGTTTAAGTCTTGCCCAAAATTGTAGACCTGCTTTACAAGTTGCTTCTATTTCACTCAGAGAACATTGACATAACCTGCTAGGGTTGCATATTACAGTTGTGATGTGTCCAATAAATACTTCTGGAAATGCAGTTCTTGACCAGATCATCAAATGACAAATGCAGCTTTCTGAAAGCTGTATTGTATATTTGATAATAATCAAATAGAAGATTCCTGAAAAACAAATGCTTTAAATTTTAGTCCTCACTTAATTTTTGTTCAGAATAATACTGAGGATAAACATGAGCAAACAGCAAATCTTTCATTCTTCATTGTATACATAGAATAGATAGAGAATAATGAAGAATAATTTGGGGTGTATGAAATTTAAATCACCTATCTGGAACTGGTGGAGATGGAAATTTAGAGCAAGGTAGCAGAGTTCAAACCCAGTCAGAGTAACAGGCAGTAGATATTTGACCCCAGAAGCAGCATTTGCAGCTGGTTGATTTATATATGGTAGGCAGATTCTTGCCACATGCTCAATCTGACATGTAAAGTATTAGAGAAAATCAGTCATGGAAAGCTCCAGCATTTATGCTATTCAGAGTGCTTCAGACCCTGCACCTCCATAGATGGTGGTGGAAAGTTTTCATACTTAGAGGTCAATAGATCAAGGTCACTTTATTTTTCTCAGCTTCTATATGTAGAAATTCCTTGAAAATTTTAACTAGGAAGCTACATAATATTTTATTTCTAGTTGACATTTTGTACGTGGAAATACATAGTGTCCAGTAGAGTGCTAAAACTGTAGGCCAAATTCATCTTTAGCGAAATCTTTGGAGCTACACCAGGATGAATGTGGTTCAGTTTGTCCACCACTTAGCTTTGTGTTTTGCAAGGAAGTAAACCTTATAGTGTTACCCCAAAGGTTATTAATGGGTTGACAGAACTGTAGCCTGTTTGTACATGTAGCATTGTACATGTCCAAAAGCAGATGAGTAGTTCTCCTTGTATCTGATGTGAAATAGTACACCTGACGCCAATTAAAGTAATTGAACATGTACCTTAATTAACTCATGGTCCTCCTGTTTATTCACAGAAAAAGGTAATTAATCAGCAGGAATTTGGATCTCTTAATTTAAACAGATGTCTGGTAAGGCCCTTGGTGTCAATGCATGACAGTTGCCATCCAAGAAACGTACTGCTGTTAGCAGTACAGACAGTGATTGTAGTGGGCTGTGCTTATTGAGAATGTCACTGAATCATAACAAATTGGTCCCTCTAACCATCTGGACCCTTACAGAAAAATGGGAAGAAATCATATGCAGAAATCAAGAATATCAGATAAAGCTAGCTTGACAGAACAGTTGCTGCAAAGAAGTTCTGAATATCCTTCATTAATGATAACTTTGTTGTACAAGACTAATTATTAAGCAGTGATAGAAGAAAATTATAGGTAATTATTTCTTGACAGACTCTTTTAACTGTTGTTTATGTTCTATTTTTTTCCAGAACAGAATTAGAATGATATTGTTCTATGCAGGTCTCTTTAGCTCCACATTAAAATGACTTTTCTAAAGGTGCTAATAAAAGAAGTCTTGTGAAACTATTTTAAAAATTGAATGTGCAGAAGTACAGTATAGGTTTGTGATCCTAGCAGAATCCTTATCAAAATGGTACCCACATGTCATTTTACTTCTTTCGTATTATCCTGTTTTTTTTCCCTCTCCAGATAAATTGCAACTTCATTTTTCCTTTCTCTGAGTGTGTGAGAGAGGAGGAGAAAATCATGTTGAAGGTGCTATGCTGTAATTATTATTCAACATAATTTACCGAGTCACAACAATTAGGTTTTCTTCTGATTGCTTCTCCATCTGTGGCACACACACACACCTCTTAATTATGGGCAGATTTGATCATTTTGTTCATGTCCTCTAGAAGTACTAATAGGTGAAACAGATGCTTTCTTCAGAATTCTATTTGGAATAAGGAATTTGGACCTGTTGGTTGTCTTGATACTGCTGTATTCACTGTCGGCTACATTGTGATTCTGTTTAGTTTAGTCTCAAAGGGTATGTCTAGACTACATGGCTCCGTTGACAGAGCCATGTAGATGAGTTTACTAGACATAGCAAAATGAAGCGGCAATTTAAATAATCGCCGCTTCATTTACATCAAAATGGCCGCCGCGCTGTGCCGACGACCAGCTGATCAGCAAAGCTTTTGGCGTTGTCTACACAGAAGGAAGTCCAGGGAAGAGCACTCTTCCTCTGACTTCCCTTAATCCTCGTAAAATGAGGGTTATAGGAGTCTGAGTAAGAAGTCCTCCAGTTCATTATTTTGATATTATGTCAAAAAAACTGCTTGTAGTGTAGACGCAGACTAGCCTGCACAGAACAATTAATGGCCAGTATGTTATTGCACTTTAGAAATCACACTTCTGTACAGGTCAATAGACTGGTGCTAAGTCTTATGGAGGCTTAGGCTCCATCATTTTGAAAATAGGGACTTAAGTTCCTAAGGGTATGTCTACACTACCCCGCTAGTTCGAACTAGTGGGGTAATGTAGGCATACCGCACTTGCAAATGAAGCCCGGGATTTGAATTTCCCGGGCTTCATTTGCATAAGCGGGGAGCCGCCATTTTTAAAACCCCACTGGTTCGAACCCCGTGCTGCGCGGCTACACGGGGCTCGAACTAGGTAGTTCGGACTAGGATTCCACGAGGTGTACCGGTAGTTCGGAATAGGAACCTAGTCCGAACTACCTAGTTCGAGCCCCGTGTAGCCGCGGTACACGGGGTTCGAACAAGCGGGGATTTAAAAATGGCGGCTCCCCGCTTATGCAAATGAAGCCCGGGAAATTCAAATCCCGGGCTTCATTTGCACGTGCGGTATGCCTACATTACCCCGCTAGTTCAAACTAGCGGGGTAGTGTAGACATACTCTAAGATACTTTGGTAAATTTCACTCAAACTTAAAAAAAAACAGAGCTCTTTTAGGCTCTGTGGGAAAATAAGGAATCTAGGATGCTTATGTAAGAGTGGGAGTTGCCCAGATGACCTTAGCAAAAATTACTCCTTGCTTCCAAATATTGTGCTATGTACCTTTATATAATTGATTGTTGTCCTTCAAAGAACTGTATTTCAGTAGTGTTGTGTGTGTATATTTTTTCTAAACCACCTTAGGGTCCTTTTAGGATGAAAAGATGTTATCTATTAACAGGTGTGTTGTGAGCAAAACACGAGAAGTCATTCTTCTGCTCTACTCTGTACTAGTTGGAGGCCTCCGTTGGAGTATTGTGTCCAGTTCGGGGTACCACATTTCAAGAAGGATGTAGAGAAATTGGAGAGGGTCCAGAGAAGAGCAACAAGAATGATTAAAGGTCTAGAGAACATGACCTATGAAGAAAGGCTGAAGAATTGGGTTTGTTTAGTTTAGAAAAGAGAAGATTGAGGGGGGACATGATAGTTTTCAGGTATATAAAAGGGTGTCATAAGGAGGAGGGAGAAAACTTGTTCATCTTGGCCTCTGAGGAGAGAACAAGAAGCAATGGGCTTAAACTGCAGTAAGGGAAGTTTAGGTTGGACATTAGGAAAAAGTCCCTAGCTTCAGGGTAGTCAAACACTGGAATAAATTGCCCAGGGAGGTTGTGGAATCTCCATCTCTAGAGATATTTAAGAGTAGGTTAGATAAATGTCTATCAGGGATGGTCTATACAGTATTTGGTCCTGCCATGAGGGCAGGGGACTGGACTCGATGACCTCTCCAGGTCCCTTCCAGTCCTAGTATTCTATGATTCTATGATTCTATATGTTAATATACTTCTCATATATATATATTTAGTTTTATTCTCTGTATATTGTACTATTTCATTGTACTTGTACTTTTAGGATATTCATTTCTAGTAAACAGTGTATGTGAAACTAGAGGTATAAATAAAGAATTCTTGCAAAAATGTATAGTTTCTTATCAGAAACTTGGCTGCTGAAAAATACTTGCTATAAATCTGTTCCAACTTTGTTAGGCCCTCTTCAGAATCTTCAATAATAAGAACAAAGATTTTTGCTATATACTGGAATGATATCAGTTGGAAGTGACAGTGGAGGAGAAAAACCTGGCTGTACTTGTCAATCACAAGATGACGGAATCATCATTGTGTGGCAGTTGAGAAGAACGCTAATTGCAGTCCTAGGATGTAACAGAGGAGATGTTTTCAGTAGAGATAGGGAAGTGTAATTGTCATCATACCAGGCACTGATGAGACCCAGTTCAGAATGCTGTGTGTGATTTTAGTCTCCCATGTTTTTATCGAGGATGAATTCAGACTGGAACAGGTATAAAAGAGGGCTACTTGGATGATCAGAAGAATGGAGTCCCTACCTTATGAGAGGAACATATTTGATTTAATCTAACAAAATGAAGGCAGAGGGAGAGATATATTTGCTCTTTATAACTACATCACTGAGGTAAACACCAGGGAAGGA
The DNA here is from genome assembly GCF_052426305.1 of Pelodiscus sinensis. NCBI lineage: Eukaryota > Metazoa > Chordata > Testudines > Trionychidae > Pelodiscus > Pelodiscus sinensis. The sequence goes on along the minus strand of NC_143061.1, from coordinate 44,279,693 downwards.
AAGGAGTTAATTATGGTAGCAGCGCAATATTGGTACAAGAACAAATAGATGTAAACTAAATTAATAATTTTAGGCTTAAAGTTAGACAAAAGTTTCTAACAATCAGAGGAGAGACGTTCTGGGCTAACTTTCCAAGACAAGTACAGGTTGAACCTATGTGGTTCAGGACTCTCTGGTCCAGCATAGTTGGGCTAGGAAGAAATTTTTACAGAGGGCCAAGTGGCAGCCTCCTCCCCCCTCTTTTTTATAGTCTTCTATAATGTGGGGTATTGATTGCTTGCTGTAAATTGTGGGTTTTTGGATCTTGAAGTCTTTTAAAATCAAGATTTCAGGGTTTCCATAATTCAATAGTGGTTAGGATCTATTTCAGAAGTGAGTGGATGAAATTCTGTGACCTGCAATGTGCAGGAGGTTGGGCTAGGTAATCATGATGGTCCTTTTTGGCCTTACGGCCAAAGTTAAAATCCTGAGATGTAAGGTGCATGGTATCTGATAATATCATGCCTGCAGTGAAAAGACTGGAAAAATGTCCCGAGTCAAGTGGGCTGATGGAGAAAATATTTCTGGAAACATAAGGTAAGAAACTGCTTCTTTTCATGATTCTGTCAGTTATTAAAAACATTTTTCAATCAATTGCCTTTATTTATTCTCTCTCACTTTCTCTGCCATTCAAGCTAACATTTCCCTAGATCCTAAAATGGCACTTCAGAGAGTTGTCAGCCTCTTGACTGAGAACTATTATTCAGCTGGATCATTATTTGAAAGCAGTTTTGCAGTAGAATGGGCTATCGGGATGATTCCTCCTATATGACTGCAGGATCATTAGTGTGAAACCAGAGAAAATCCAGATGTACATCAGGCATGAAGATTTAAAACTTGGCCAAAAGTGCTGATTTGAGTTTTAAAAAGTGGTAAGCGGCCAGGAAATGGCATATAAATATGACTTGAGTTTTAAAACTTGGGGATGAACCAAATCCAAAACTGAGATCCAGAAAAATTACATTTGCAGTAGCATTGTAAATATATGTGAGTGGGGAAATATGTGTTTATCAAGGCCATAGGAAAGGATTTTGCAGTATTAATTGAGATTTGTGAAAATGGGAGCCTGGAGTAGAGTTTTTGCTGTGTGGATAGGTGGGAAAGGGTGTGTCTTAGCCCTGGTCTACACTACAGAGTTATTTCAAAACAACGTCCCTTATTTTGAAATAACAAGCAAAACGTCCACACTACCAAGCCTGTTATATTGAGATAAGAGACTGGTTATTTCGAAAAAATAACTCCTGCTTGTCATGAGGAATAACGCTTATTTTGAAATTGTTAATTCAAAATAGCTTTAGTGTGGAGTCTCAGTTGCTATTATTTTGAAATAATTGACCTGCAGAGGCCTCTCACAGCTGCTCTGGCCACACAGCTGAAAAATCCTATGCTCTCCTTCTCCTGCAGAGTTTAAACCTGCCGGCAGAAGGGAAAGGGCATGTGGCACCAGGACAGCCTTGCAAGCCCCACGCTACACAGCACCTTTCATTGGAGCCATGGCTGACCCTAGAACTCCCTCTGCACCCCTCATGGCTGCCAGCAGTCCCTCAGCACTCTCTGATGCCCCTGGCCAGAGAAAAAAAGAGGACACTGGACTGGACTGGCAAGGAGATCCCGGACCTCATTAAGGTCTGGGGAAGAAGATCAACCTCCAGGATCTCTGCATCAGAAGGAGGAATGCATGTGTGTACAGCCAGAGGGCTGCCAGCCTGGCGGATACGGTTGCCAGGTATCCGGTTTTCTACTGGACAGTCCGGTATTTGCTCCCTCTCTCCAGTAGAAAAATTCTGAAAATACCGGACATATACAATGTCCGGTATTTTCTGAATTTCCAGCTGGGCGCCGGACGGAAGCCTGGCGGGGGCGGGGGAGCGACTGGGAGGTGGGGCCACGATTGGCACTGGGAGCCCTGTGGTCGCATGCAAAAGCCGGGCAGGGTGAGGTGGGGAGGGAGGGGGCAGTGGCTGGGACTCCCAGCCACTTCTCCCACCGGCTTCTGCACACAACCAGAGCCTCCCAGCGCCAATCGCAGCCCTGCCTCCCAGCTGGGAGCCTCTGGTTGTGTGCAGAAGCCAGGTGGGGGGAGTGGCTCTGAGCCACTCCCCCTGTTCCCCCCCCCCGGCTTCTACTAGAAGCTAGAGGGAGTACCTGCCGGGGGCATGGTCTGTTGGACTCTGGCTGCAGCCTTCCCCCCGCCAGCTCTGCTTCCCACTCCCTCTTCCTCCCGTCCAGCCCCGCGGCTCCTGCCCCCCACCAACCCTGCCTCCCTCCCCTTCTACCCACTATCAAATGTGTCCGGTATTTTGGGGGGATCTACCACAGTGAAGGGACAAAAGCTGCAAGCAGTGGACCAATTTACATATCTTGGCAGCACCCTCTCCCGCTCAGTGACAATTGACATCGAGATCAACTGCAGAGTCGCCAAGGCAAGCTCTGCATTCGGCAGACTGTTGACCAAAGTGTGGGACCACCGTGGAATAAGTCTTGCTACAAAGCTTAAAGTCTATCGAGCAGTAGTGTTAACTACCCTGATGTACGCCAGTGAGACTTGGACTGTATACAGGAGGCACGCTAGGCAACTGAACCACTTCCACACGATTTGCCTCCGCAGACTTCTGAGGATCCGGTGGCAGGATAAGGTGCCAGACACAGAAGTCCTTTCTAGAGCAGGTTTGCCGTCAGTTTACCCCCTGCTGATGAAAGCTCAGACACGCTGGGCAGGCCATGTTGCAAGGATGCCAGATCATCGCATCCCTAAACAGCTCTTCTATGGTGAGCTGTTTCAAGGGAAGCGATCGCACAGGGGACAAAAGAAGCGATACAAAGATACGCTTAAAGCCTCTCTCAAGTCCCTGGATATTGACACGACCTCCTGGGAGACCCTGGCACAAGACCGATCAACATGGCACACGCTGATCTACCAAGGCTGTCAAACATCTGAAGCCAGAAGGACAACCATAGCACAAGAGAAGTGAGCACTCCGTAAAGCCAGAGTTGCAAAAGCTGCAACAGTGGTGCCCACACATGTCTGCCCGACATGTGGTAGAACATTCCGTGCCCGTATCGGCCTTATCAGCCATTTGCGGACACACCATGAACAGTCCATAACCTGTTAGATGTCAAGGTCCTCTTCGAATACGATGGACGAACAACAACAACCTTGTAACTCTACTGGCAGAGAAAGGACATATGCAGACCCTCAACCAGGTCCTCATAAAAATCAAAGAACTCTGGCAGGTCTACACTAAGGCCAGGATGCAAAGTTCCTCCTCTAAATTCTCAGCTGATATAAATCAGTGTGTTTATATAGCAGTTGAACCTTGATAGATGATCTGGCTGATAATTGTTAGATAGATAAACATGTTCATGATATCACTGGGGACTTCCTCAGCTACTCACGGAGCAGCACAGCCTAGCCTGGTTTTCTGGTGTCTCAGGGTATGTCTACACTACCCCCCTAGTTTGAACTAGGGGGGGTAATGTAGTCATACAGAGTTGCAAATAAAGCCCAGGATTTGAATTTCCCGGGCTTCATTTGCATGAAGCCAGCCGGCGCCATTTTTAAATGCCGGCTAGTTCGGACTGCGTGCCGCGCGGCTACACGCGGCATGAACTAGCTAGTTCGGATTAGGCTTCCTAATCCAAACTAGCTGTACACCTCGTTCCATGAGGCATACAGCTAGTTCGGATAGGAAGCCTAATCTGAACTAGCTAGTTCGTGCCACGTGTAGCCGCGCGGCATGCAGTCCGAACTAGCCTGCATTTAAAAATGGCGCCAGCCGGCTTCATGCAAATGAAGCCCGGGAAATTCAAATCCCGGGCTTCATTTGCAACTCCGTATGACTACATTACCCCCCCTAGTTCGAACTAGGGGTAGTGTAGACATACCCTCGCACCACTGTAGACACAGCCTCCAGGATGTACTTTTAATCCTCAGTTTCCAAACAGGACAGGGCAGAGTGCAGGCACACAGCTTCTTTTCCATACTCAGCTCATGTTCTGAACTTTTCCCTGCTTCCTGTTCCTTCAAAATATGTGTCTTCCCAGTGTGGCAGGGTGTTGCTCTGCACTGGCCTTTAAGGGGCTGGGAGCTGGAGTGAGGGAAGCCCAGCTGAGGCAGATAAGGACGGCCCAGCTGGGGACTATAAGAGCAGCTCCTGGGAGGAAGAGAGAGACCTGCCTGCCTGCAGTGAGAGAGGCGTTGGCCTAGCAAACCCAAGCTACCAGGCCTGAGGCCCTAGAGGCTGCAAGGAGGCAGTCATGGAGGGCGAGGCTCGCATGGAGGCAGCCCTAAAAGGCCGGGCTGCAAGGAGGCAGCCATGGCTTGCAAGGAGGCAGCTACAGTAGGCTGGAGGAGTTTGAGCCAGGGAAGCCCCAGGCCATAAGTCCACAAGACAGGGTTGCAGGAGGCAACCGGGCAGGCAGAGTGGGAGAAGAACAGGGGGTTCTAGGGAGTAGGAAGGACCCTGGAGGAGAAGTGGAGGAAGAACAATGACCTCCCCTCTCCTCCCACCCCCCGGAAGGGGGTGCGGACCAAGAACGGAGTGGTCACTGCTAGAGGGCAGTGACCCGAAGAGAACACCTCACCCAAAAGGGGCGCGTCGGCATTTCCACAAGCCACCCTGAGGGAAGAGATGTGCGAAAAGTGAGTCCAACCTGCTACACCAGATACTGAGCCAGTAACCTCATTAGCCCAGTAATTGACATCATGTGTCAGCAATCCCCACTACAAACAGGCTAACTGGCTCCAATTAAGTCTGCAGCCTTCTATGGACTTCAGTGACTTCAGTGACCCAGGTGCTGCAGCTAATACTCAGTCACATGCTTCCATCCCCACCCCCTTACTTCATTTGAGGCCTTCTTTGGCCTCCTGGGGAAGTCTTCTTCCCAGTCTGAGCTCTGCCTTCTTTATGGGTGTGACGGACCGGGCCGTGTCTGGGCACAACTAAGGGCGTCCGCTCAGGGCGAGTTGCTCAAATCCGGGGCTCCTTACAGTCCCCCTGACTGGCGACCTCTCCAAACAGGCCACAAACCAGTCCCACAGAGCGCTTCAGCTGCCTGCCTGAAGCCTCCCGAGCAAAACCCCTCCGACACCCCAGCAATATCCGTGCCCCAGATGGCCCCAGGCCTCATACACAGGTGGGGGTCCTAGCACCCAATCCCACCTACCCCGAACAAGTTCTGTCCGGTTCCAAGAAACCAGCCACAGATCCCTGGTCAATTTACCCTCTGGATCTTACCCACAAATCACGCTGGGCCAATCCTTTAGAATCTAAAACTAAAGGTTTATTAACACAAGAAAGAAAAGCATGAGAGTAAGGTTATTAAAGTACAGTACGTTACATGCACCGAATCTCCCAGTTCTCGATGCAGGCTCTAGCAGAGGTGTTGCAGCTGCTGGTTTTAAAGTTCTTATTGCACATCCTACGATCAGGAAGGGTTCACAGGTCTTCCGGGCTCTTCAATCCCTGCAGTGCTGCCTCTGGGATGAAGTGCTGAGCTGAGAACAAAATGGCCTCGACCACATGGCCCCTTTTATTCCCTTCCTGGCCTCTTCTTGTATGCAGCAAGTCACCTGGTCAGAGGCCAAACTCTATGTTTCCTGCTGGCTGCCCTCAGGTGACAAATCCCATTCTTTGGGTGTGTCCATAGCCTATTGAGAGTCATTGTTCCACAGGGCTTTGCTACTCAGCCTGTCCATAGCCATGCTTAACCACATTCAGAGAAATATTCAGCTTCCACACAGATTACAGATTCCTACCTACACACACAGACATTATATACTCACATAAATAGTGTACATAAGATTAACAAACAACAATCTCCCATTCAATACCCCACATGGCTCCCCCCATACCAATTTCTGGGGCCAACACCCCCCCCTAGGGGTGCAGCAGCGATCTGGCTGCTTCCCTCCAATTCAGCAACGTGACACCCCCAACGCAAAATTGATGCAGGAAGTGATGCCAGTAACATCACTGAGGGCATCACAGGCCTCCCCCAACAAAATGGTGGTGTGCCTCAGTTTCCCTTCTTACACAGGACCTTCTGGCTGGAACCCTTTTTGTACTGTAAGAAGTTCCAAGACCAGTTACAAGTGTTAACCACGAAATATCAATATCACAAGGTCCCCTTACATACCGTCTGTCATTTGGTACATCTCCAGACAGATTACATGGTATTTTCATAGGATCATGCACATTGTATACCGTTACAATTCTCTGCAACAATAGTACATTGGTTACAAGAATTAACATCAGTAACAAGAACAATCCTATCTCAGGTGTATACTGAAATTCTCCGTCAGGCCCCTTCTCTGGCCCCACACCATTGCAGTTTTGGCCCTTCAGGTTTAAACTGCAAACCTTCTTGGCCAAAACAAGTCCTGTCCCTCCCCCTTGTCCTCTGGGCTCCAGGCCTGAAACCTCTGGCCTGACCAAGACAATGGGCTGGCTGGGTGTGACTCCCTGGCTCACAATGGCCCTGGAATTTTCCCCCTTCCCCCACTCAGTGGGGTAACAGCAGTAAGCTGTAGACTCCCAAGTCTCTCCTCTGTCCCTCTCTAACCTCTGTTTCCACATGGAACCAGATATCAACCTCCCTGATTGAGTATGAGTGTCCACAGTGTCCAGAGATGGGAGCATAACTGCCATCTCCTGCATCCTAGAGAGAGTGACCACACAGCTGTTCTGCTCTGCATACTTAGCTACCCAGCCCTTCTCCTGAATCTGAGACACTAACTTCCCACTCTCCTCCTTCACCTGGGAACAATCCTGTCCCACACACACTGACTTCCCAGCAAGCTGGTCACCCACAGTCACTGGGTTAGCAGCCTGCTCCAGTTCTCTGGCTGTTCCTGCCTCATCTGGAACAACCCTCAGTCCCTCTGAGACTTCTCCACCACCATCCACACTGGGTTTCCCTAAACCCAAGTCAGTGGAGTCACTGCCAACAGACAAGTTCTGTCTGCCAGGCACTGCAACAAGTGCCTCACACAACAAGCTGCTGCCTTTTACAGGCAGAGCTTTCTCCTGAATGCCTTCTCCAAGCCAGGCATCGTCACCTCTCTCAGTTACTGCAAACTGCTTGCTACAAGCACTGCCAGGACTCTCCTCCCTATGAGCCTCCTTAAGCAGCAGTTCACCCTTCCCTGGCTCTGCAGTAGCATTGCCCTGCTGAGCCCCAACCAATTCCTCCTGCACTTCCCTTACTCCCTGAGTTATCTCTGGCCCCTCAGGTGGATTCACAGATAATCCCCTCTCAGGCACATAGACAGACCCACAAGAGACAGGGTCAGAGGCATCTTCACTCCCTGTGCAGCTCTCTAGATGGCTGTAAACGTCCGCACCATCATTAGGCACCAGAGTTAACACACCCTCATTCTCTCCTTGTGCCTGGGCTAAGGGGTCTCCCTGCTCCCACAGAGTAGCTCCCCCCTCTGCCAGCAACACAGCAGCATCAGGCACAATATCAGGGTCACCACTGTCTGGTCTCTGGGGTTCTGGTAAAACACTGACTGACTCTACCTGAGTCACCTCATCCCTCTCCCCAGCAGACACAAACCTTGGGCCACCCCCTTCCTGGGCCTTAGCCATATCCAGACCCAACTCTGGGACAACAACACTGCTCTCAGCCTTCACAGGCTGTGGGGCATCTTCCTCAGACAAAGGAAGAAACTCTTCCCCACACACAGACAGACAACCAGAGACAGTTTCTCCCTTGTCCCCACACTCCTGGCTAATTTCAGGCATACAGCTAGCCACTGGGACAGATTCCTTTACTGCCCCACTGCTACTTCCACCAGCCAAATTGCCAGCTTGCACACACTGTGCTTCACATGACTCAATTTCAGCTTGTGCAGGTTCAATTCCACAAACCTCACCAGCCACCAACACCTCAACTAAAACTTCACTCTGGCCAGCCACTCCAGGCTGCCCCAGAGAAACATTTCCCTGACTTCTGGGCTCTTCCTGCCCTGGTTCTGATTCCAGCCTCACCTCTGAGGCATCAGACGGGCCCTCACCCACAGGCTCACTGCCCCCCTGCACAGACACACAGCCGTCTGCCACAGGCACCCATGTAGAGACACTTTCCCCTTGGTTACAGGGAGACTGACCAGCTCCAGGAAACTTTCCATACCCACATGCACCCCCTTCCCAAACCTCCCTGTTAGCTACAGGTAACACAAAAGGTTTGCATTCACACATGCTTTGGGGTTGGGTTCTCACATCAGCTGGGTAAAATACGTCTGCCATATCATAAGCATACCCCATACCCACAGAGTTATACATTGAACCTTCAGGAGAATACAGTCTCTCTTGTTCTTTTAGTCTCTTAAGCTGGAGGTCAAGTCTAGCGTTTTCCTCCTTGGCTAGGGCCATCTTCTTTGCATGCTCTGCCATTTCCTTAAGCTGACGTCTGGCCCTTTCTGCCCTTCTCTCTGCATACTCTGCCATTCTCTCTGCATGTTCTGCTTTTCTCATCTCAAGTTCCCGATCCATCTCCTTCTGTCTCTTCGCAATTTCTTCATCTGCCTTCTGCCTTCTTTCAGCAGCTTCCCTGGCTCGCTTCTGATCCCTTTCATTCACATCTCTGGTTAGTAACAACACTACCAGATCTAGTTTAGAGGCCCTTTTCCTAAAGGCAATGCCTCTCCCCAAGCACAAATCCTTCAGAGCACTTTTGCTCAGACTCTCATATAGTTCCGGGATCATCGCAGCGGCTCTTTAATCAACCAAACTCTCAACACCAAAAATCAAATTTAGACAGCGTGGGGTCTTGATCCCAAAGCTCAATTGACCAAGATCTGTGGATCCTGCCGACTACGCCACTGTGACGGACCGGGCCGTGTCTGGGCACAACTAAGGGCGTCCGCTCAGGGCGAGTTGCTCAAATCCGGGGCTCCTTACAGTCCCCCTGACTGGCGACCTCTCCAAACAGGCCACAAACCAGTCCCACAGAGCGCTTCAGCTGCCTGCCTGAAGCCTCCCGAGCAAAACCCCTCCGACACCCCAGCAATATCCGTGCCCCAGATGGCCCCAGGCCTCATACACAGGTGGGGGTCCTAGCACCCAATCCCACCTACCCCGAACAAGTTCTGTCCGGTTCCAAGAAACCAGCCACAGATCCCTGGTCAATTTACCCTCTGGATCTTACCCACAAATCACGCTGGGCCAATCCTTTAGAATCTAAAACTAAAGGTTTATTAACACAAGAAAGAAAAGCATGAGAGTAAGGTTATTAAAGTACAGTACGTTACATGCACCGAATCTCCCAGTTCTCGATGCAGGCTCTAGCAGAGGTGTTGCAGCTGCTGGTTTTAAAGTTCTTATTGCACATCCTACGATCAGGAAGGGTTCACAGGTCTTCCGGGCTCTTCAATCCCTGCAGTGCTGCCTCTGGGATGAAGTGCTGAGCTGAGAACAAAATGGCCTCGACCACATGGCCCCTTTTATTCCCTTCCTGGCCTCTTCTTGTATGCAGCAAGTCACCTGGTCAGAGGCCAAACTCTATGTTTCCTGCTGGCTGCCCTCAGGTGACAAATCCCATTCTTTGGGTGTGTCCATAGCCTATTGAGAGTCATTGTTCCACAGGGCTTTGCTACTCAGCCTGTCCATAGCCATGCTTAACCACATTCAGAGAAATATTCAGCTTCCACACAGATTACAGATTCCTACCTACACACACAGACATTATATACTCACATAAATAGTGTACATAAGATTAACAAACAACAATCTCCCATTCAATACCCCACATGGCTCCCCCCATACCAATTTCTGGGGCCAACACCCCCCCCTAGGGGTGCAGCAGCGATCTGGCTGCTTCCCTCCAATTCAGCAACGTGACAATGGGGTTGGAGTCCTATTGGGATTTCCTGGGCCCTTTCAGGCTTGCCTTGCATAGGCCACTGATGAGGGTATCCTGCCTCCAATGACAAAAAGTCACTCAGGATGTGGAGGTTTCCCCACAGTTCTTTGTCATGACATCACTCTTATCCCCTGGATCATTCCTCCGTGTAGCTGCGGGCACGGAGTCCGAACTAGCGGACATTTAAAAATGGCGGCGCCCGGCAAGATGCAAATGAAGCCCGGGAAATTCAAATCCTGGGCTTCATTTGCAACTTCGGTTGCCTACATTAACCACCCTCGTTCGAACTAGGGTGGTAGTGTAGATAAACCTGTCCAGATAACTTCACCAACCTCAGCCTCCTTATTGGGACCATTCTCTTCTCTCTCCTCAGTATATCTTTCATCCCAGGCTTTGCTCAGAGTTTGCTTCTCCTGGGAGTTGATGGAGCTTCTGCCTCTCTTCTCTTATAGGTGTCTCTGATCTATCATTCCCACAACCATTACTCCCTTCTTGAATTTTACTTTCCCTCCCAATTCCTTTAGCATGCCAGTTCTTTCCAAACCTGTTATGGCATTTCTAGAGTTATTATACCCTGCCCCAGACAGCTACCTGGAGCACATACCCCTGAGATATCATTACGTGGATCTCACCATTGTGGACTCTATCCTTTACACTTTTAAGCATAAAGGGAATGGAATCCAGTCAGCTCCTGTCGTCACTACATAGGGCAGAGACTTTACCACACCCACCCTTTGCCACTTAATTCCTCCTACTTCCGATAGGACAATGACCACATGGTACATATTCTTTTCCCCATGTAAACAGTTGTTTGTTATCACCCTCCCCCCCCCCCTTTTTTTGGCCACTGTGGTGTAAGCATGGTGCTCCATACAGGGGAATATAAGGCTGCTGAATCTACCATGTCCCTTGTCTCCTAGGGTATGTCTACACTACCACCCTAGTTCGAACTAGGGTGGTAATGTAGGCAACCGGAGTTGCAAATGAAGCCCGGGATTTGAATTTCCCGGGCTTCATTTGCATAAAGCCGGGCGCCGCCATTTTTAAATGTCCGCTACATTTGAGGAGTAACGGTAGTTCGGAATAGGAAGCCTAATCTGAACTACCTAGTCCATGCCGCGTGTAGCCGCGCGGCACGGAGTCCGCACTAGCGGACATTTAAAAATGGTGGCGCCCGGCTTTATGCAAATGAAGCCCAGGAAATTCAAATCCTGGGCTTCATTTGCAACTCCAGTTGCCTACATTACCTACCACTCTAGTTCGAACTAGGGCGGTACTGTAGACATACCTCAACTTACTTTGACAGGAACTGTCTTTATCCCATTTCCTCTTTTCATGCCTGCCCAATCACAGAACTCTGTGAGCCTGCAGGCTGTGCATGGTTAGTCTTTTATTATATGTCCTTTGCTACTGCACTGACAACAAACCACTGAACTGGTGCTGGGAACCCTTCTGGGCCTCTTGCATCCCTTCCAATAGCCTAAGAATTCTGGTGGCCCTTTCTTTGCCTTCCAGGTTAACTCTTGTTGTAACCCAGACCCTGAGCTCTTGTGAAGTGTCCCTCTGTGGCATGTAAAACAAAAGGTATAACATGTTTCTTGCAATTTAAACTTAATTATAGTAGGTTATAATCCTTGTGTAAAGTAGCATCTTCCCTACAGCTTTTTTTTTGGTGTCTCCTACCAACATGGCTGGGATCCAATGTCCGGAGATGCAAGAATACTATCCTGTTTTCCCTCTTCGTGATGGACACTGGGGTACTGTCTCTGTCTCCTAGTATGGGTTGAATAACCCTTTCCAATACATTCCCAGACAAGGCTCTTTCCTCCATCTTGTTCTTCTCTGTCTCTTCAGTCTTGCATTCTCCATCTATGTTTAGCTGAGACTGCTGATTTGCAAAATTGACAATACTCAACTTACATTTCAACAGATAAATATCTTTGATCTGGCAGAAAGCTGGTTTTTCACATCTGCTCATGAACAACACCTTGCTACAAACTACACAAACAGATTTTCAGTATAAAGACATTACTTAAAATAACATCAGTACATACGCTTCACAGCAATATTAATGACCAGCATGATCCTGGCTTTCATGTAGGATCTCACAAAATGTTCTTTATAGATAAATACTATGACAGCAATGTGCTAGGTGTAATGCATTTGTCAGGCCCAGTAGGAGTTGCTGATGCAAAGGAGTGAACCTTTGCCAGCTGGCACCAATGGGCTCCTGTGTCACATTAACATAAAAAGTGAAAGCATCTGTCATATTAGTAACAAGCGCTTCCACAGTAGCTTAAGAAAGGAAAGAAAAATTGGTTTTCCACTATTTCCTTTGTGCGAGACGGTCTTCTAGGGATATCTTTCAAGTCAGCTGCTGGAGCAAAGTGTAAAAATGTGGGGTATGATACAAAGCCTATTAAGTCAATGGATGTGTCTGGTTTACAAATGCCAGATATATAAAGGTATTTAAGTACCCACAGATGCAGATGGCACCTACTGGGATTTTCAAATCTGCCTAACTCCCATTGAAAGTCAGTGGCAATAGGCACTTAACTCACGTCAATTTTTGAAACTCCCAATAGGCATGTATGTACATCTTTGTAAGTCTTGCTCTCAAAACTTGAGCATAGGTCAATTTCTGACACCTTTTGGTCGGAAAGCTTTTCTGTATAGAAAATGGATTCAAATGTTAGGCAGAATATTAATACTCACTCTCACCAATTGTCCATCATCATCATCTAACATTTATATTGCAATGTACATGAAGACCTTAGTCAGATTGGAGGATATTGTTCTAGGCACTATACAAAAAAATTATAATTGGTGCATCAAAGAACTTATGGAATGTGCTTAAGTCAGAAAATTCCCTGTCCCTCTCCCCCCTTTTTTTGTAGAGTTCTCTGCACTTGAAGTGGCTAAAGGTTAGTTTAGGACTGGACTGGAGCCCAAGCTCTGGGACTCCACAAAGCTCCAGCCCAAGCCCAAATGTCAAAACAGCAATTTTAGGGTAAGTCTATATAGCAACATTATTTCAAAATAATGTCAAAATACTGTCAAGCTGGAGGATTTCTTACTCTGACTCCTGTAACCCTCATTGTATGAGGAATAAGGGAAGTCAGAGGAAAAGTGCTCTATTTCAAAATAAGTGTTGTATACTTCCCAATTTCGAAATAAGCTATTTTGAAATAAACTACACAATCGACATAGCTCAATGTGCATAGCTTATTTTGAGTTAAGCCCTGCTTACAGACCTGCAATCCAAGTCCCATGTACCGAAGTCTGCTGATATGGGCCTGTTGTGGGTGTTGAATTCCTGCGGAGATATACCCTTGGAGTCAGAGAGGTATTGGTTTGTTTAATACCACGCAAACACCATTAGAATTAAAAAAAAAAAATTAAAGATGCAGAAAAAAGGGGGGGGACAAATAATCTGAAATGGAAAGTATTAAATAAGACTTTCATTGTAACAGCATCCCTTGTTTCTTTTCCTCTCAGCTGGAAAGAGGCCTTAAAGTTTAGGAGAAGCCCCTGGTCTGACAGTCTCTTGGATAGTATCAAAGATGGTAATAACTGTGTTTTTTGTAGAAAAGAGAATAAATTAGTAGAGCTGGGCTGAAGCTGTCATTGTTGCTATTGTTAGAAGTCCAATACTGTAAGAAGATCGGAAAAGATAAATACACCCAGTAGTGGAGCAAAAAGGATTAGAAAGACAGAAAATGCAGCCTGTCTCTGGTATTGACTCTCACTTGCACCTCACCATTGCTGACAAAGGCACAACATAGTGTCATTATAGCCACTTCAACACCTAGCAAACTCACGCCATCATCAGGCTGTTTAGGGCATTGCTTTTATGTGTTCTCTGTGGTCCCTGGCTTACAGCAGGATTGCAAAATGTGCAGCCTTGACTGTCTAAGCCTAACTCCTTTATTAAAAACAAGGCAAAAGGAAAGAAACAAGGTGGGGGACAGAGAGGGAAGGAGATTAAGTATTACATCCCAGGTGTTATTTAGGATTTAGCTGGAGGTGGAGATGACATCTGAGTTCCTCTCTGTGGCCCAGTCTGTTCAGGACATTATTCAGGATTGATACAAAAAAGGACCAGAACCCCTGGAGAAGACATAGGTGTCAGCCATGATGGTGACGCTTGTTCCAGTGGCCAATTCTTCTCTCAAAGTCTCTTTCTTTCAGAACCCCCAAATAAACTAATAAGTGGAATAGTGTATCTGTTCATTATTTTGTTCAACAGTTAGGCCTAGTATCTGATATATCCATTTTGATTCATATATTTCTGGTGCCACATTTTTTTGTTTACCAAATATGATCTTAAACAGTCTTGGGGGCACACCAGTAGGCCTTTTTGTTTCAGCTAATTCAGTCTATCTTGCTTGCTTTTTCCTCATAAACATGTATTCTGATAGATTATTGTGACACTTTGTAATTTTTTATCCACTTTCACACACTTTGCTCACAATTATGGTAAATTTGTAGGCCCATTTATTATAGCAGAGCTTTAACTACACTCCTGCCTCCTCTTAAATCCCTGCTAGTAGAGCTGAGCCTGTGTGATGGGAGAAGAAAACTGCACGGCTACGTCTACACTGGCACCCTTTTCTGGAAATGCTTAAAACGGAACAGTTTTCTGTTATAAGTATTTCCAGAAAAAGCGTGTCTACATTGGCAGGATGCTTTTCCGGAAAAGCACTTTTTCCGGAAAAGCGTCCGTGGCCAATGTAGACGCGCTTTTCCGGAAAAAAGCCCCTATCATCATTTTCGCGATCGGGGCTTTTTTGCGGAAAAGACTACTGTGCTGTCTACACTGGCCCTTTTCCGGAATAGTTTTTCCGGAAAAGGACTTTTGCCCAAACGGGAGCAGCATAGTTTCCAGAAAAACACTGACAATTTTACAGTAGATCGTCATTGCTTTTCCGGAAAAGCAAGCGGCCAGTGTAGACAGCTGGCAAGTTATTCCGGAAAAGCGGCTGCTTTTCCGGAATAAGTGGCCCAGTTTAGACACAGCCCACTTGTAAGGGCTGCAGTTACTTTGCCCTTTACTCTTCCACCCTAACTCTCGAGCAGGAATGTCGTAGGGAAGGAACTGTGGCAATATCTGATCATCTAAATCAGTGGTCTCCAACCTTTTTATGCTTGTGATCACTTTTTTAATTTAAATGCAATCCAAGGTCTTCCTGAATCTCAGATACCTTTGCCCCGCCTCCTCTGTGCCCCTTCTCTGAGGCTCCGCCCCTGCCCACTCCATCCTCCCTCCCTCTAGGTTGGGGCAGCGGGTTGGGGGGTAGGCTCTGGTCTTAGATTAAGGGATTTGGAATGTAAGAGGGGCTCTGAGCTGCAGACAATTCAGGTGCAAGAGAGGGGTTCTAGGTGCAGGCTCTGGGAGGGCATTTGGATGCAGAGATGCTCCGGGCTAGGGATGCAGGACTAGGGGTAGGGTTTTGGGATGTGGGCTCCAGCTGGTTTACCTCAGGTGCCTCCTGTGTGGTGGTGCAGTGGGGCTAAGGCAGGCTCACCCCTGCCCTGGCCCTGCACCACTCCCAAAAGCAGCCAGCAAACTCCCTCCCAAGTCCTGTTGTGCCCCCTCTCTGCTCTGTGGAGATAGGATACAGAGTGGGAGAGGAGGTACCTTGACATCAGCACCCCCCCCCCCTTTTCTCCTGTGCCCTGTACAGCAAGCAGGCATCTCCTGAGGGGCAGCTCCAAGGCAGAGAATAGAAGATGCACAGCAGTGGGGTGAGTAGCAGCTGAAGTGCCTGCACTTGATAGCTCCTTGGCTAAATCTCTCAGGATCACCTGTCAGAGGCTCCAGGATCTACCAGTAGATCTCAATCTACTGGTTGGTGACCACTGATCTAAATGATTGTGCCTCAATCATTTGTTTGATCACACATTTTATTAAGGTTCAACTTATAAATAGCTTATAAAGAGCTAGCAGGTGTTAACTGAATAATTAATTATTATAGAATCCAGCAGGTAAATAGATTAATTACACCTATTATTGTCTAGGAAGGAGTACTACAGAAAGAGCTCTTGGGGTCATAGTGAACCACAAGCTAAATGCGAGTGAGCAGTGCACCACTATTGGAGGGGGAAGCAGATTCCACTCTGGGATGTAACAACAGCACTGATGTACCTATAATCACTCACAATATGTAGTACTTATAACTGTAAAATGTTTATAACATCTATTAATCATAAACATAACAAAGTGTGTCCATATTTTAGAGTGGAAATCCGCATTTTAAAAGTGTGGCATTCCAAATATGAATATGTGAAGCCTTTTTCTCCACCCACCGAGAAACAACCACCAGGGGTGCAATAATGAATAACATGAGTCACAGACTCTTCAATATTACAGTCCTTTTCTGCTGTCCCTAAGTTGGAGAGATCCCTTATATTAATAAAAGCGACAAGGAGTCCTGGAGTACCTTAGGGTATGTCTACACTACCCTCCTAGTTCGAACTAGGAGGGTAATGTATGCATACCGCACTTGCTAATGAAGCCCGGGATTTGAATTTCCCAGGCTTCATTAGCATAAGCGGGGAGCCGCCATTTTTAAATCCCCGCTGCTTCGAACCCCGTGCAGCGCGGCTACACGGGGCTCGAACTAGGTAGTTCGGACTAGGTTCCTATTCCGAACTACCGTTACTCCTCGTGAAACGAGGTGTACCGGTAGTTCGGAATAGGCACCCTAGTCCGAACTACCTAGTTCGAGCCCCGTGTAGCCGCGCTGCATGGGGTTCGAAGCAGCGGGGATTTAAAAATGGCGGCTCCCCGCTTATGCTAATGAAGCCCGGGAAATTCAAATCCCGGGCTTCATTAGCAAGTGCGGTATGCATACATTACCCCGCTAGTTCGAACTAGGAGGGTAGTGTAGACATACCCTTATAGACTAACAGACGTATTGGAGCATAAGCTTTCGTGGGCAAAGACCCACTTCGTCAGATGCATCACCTTAATTTGGTGTTTATAGGTCAAAGCTACCAAACTACAATGTATTAAACAGTGTTCATTGTTTTTGCCTGGGCAATCTTTTTTTCCAGAAATGATTAAGTTGTTTAGTGTTGCAAAAAAGGTGAATATCAATCTTTTGCAACTGACAAACATGAAATGTTTTCACATTATATATTCTTAATTATCAAAGCATCTTGCAAGTAATTAAAATAGTTTTCTGTATTTTCAGTTGAAATTAGCTTGTCAGATCTGTTTCCCAGGGAAGACTGAGCACCCGTAGCAGTAGATTGTGTGTCCATGATTCATACTGCCTATAGGGTAGCAATAACTCAGCCCCATCATAATTGCCCTGTATCCCACCCGGAGCTCCCCCACTTCCAGAACTCCAACCATCACAGATCAACCCCACCCCCACTGCCCAGGGCCCTGCCCTGTAGCCCCACCACAACTACAACTGAACAGATCCCCCTCCCCCCATACCAAATAAACACACCTTCCCCATTGCCAACCACCTCTTCCTACCCCAGCATCCTCCCCAGACCATCCCCAGCCCAGCCCTGGGGAGCCAGCATAGAGAAGGATCCTTCCTCCCAGCACAGTATGAGGGGGCAGGACAGCAGAAGCTCGGGAGCACAGAGCATCCCTGTCCCCCAAGGCTGCATCCATCCCTACCTGTTTGGTGCTGGGGGCGCTTGTGGCAGACAGGCGGCACATTGAATGAAGCTTCCAACTTCATTAGCCTGCTGCTTCTGAAGAGCAGCTGGGAGAGGGGGGCATGACCCCAAGAGTCCGAAATGGATGGTCACCAGCTTGGAGCAGCATCATCTAAGGGCTCATCTGTGCCCCTCAGCTCTGCCAGTGGCAGAGAGGGGCTCTCAGCAAGCAGTGGGGAGTGGTCAGGGGATGGGGAAGACCTGTCAGGGCCCAAGGTAGAAGCCCTGGCCATCTGTCTGGGAGGAGTGAATGGGGGCAAGGGCAGGGAAGAAGCTGGGGGGAAAGGAGCCTGCTGCTCTGGACTAGGTTCTTTTTGCACATGGCCTAGTGCCATGGCACCAGTGTAAACCCACTACTGGTATGTGGGAGCTGACCCACTCAACTGCCGCCCCAGTAGTGCCCCGAATTTCCTAGGGCCATACACAGCCGAGTGTGCAGCATATGCCTAAGAATGGCCCTGTTTGTATTATGAATATGCAAAAGATATGCGAGAACAAAGTGTGTGCCAAGCAGTAGTGAAGAAGTCCACAAACAAATCTTTGCAGCTAACTCTGGACCCCAGATGGATTGATCTACAGATGATAAATATTGAACGCTGCTCACAGTATCGCTAGGCACACACTGAGCAACAGACAAATCAAACAGCAGGCTTGAAATGCAAATCACTTGTTTCCATATTCCATGAAGCCAGTATAAGGACATGGGGAGACGCGCCTCATTTAAATACGCAGATACCTAGACTTGCCAGCCTGAATAAGCCCCTTGACTTTGACGCTACAAATGATGATATAATCTGGATGCTTAGCTGAACCGTTATCATTATTTTTGACAATAGTGTGCCTGTTTTGTCTTAGTAATATTTATAAACCTCCGTAAGTACTGCCTAACGGGTTATCACTCTGTCCCAACCATAGCTAAAGCAAACGTCAATTGTGGCCTGATTACCATTGTGGATGAGTCCGAAAGGAAAGCTAACCTGCATGTGGGAAAGGAGTGGGGCAGGCAGACAAGGCCAATTTTCTTCAGCTCAAATCAGCGGTTCTCAAAGTGTGGCCCCTGCAAGTGAGCTGCAGCTTGAGGCTCAGCCCCACCCTCCCTTCACCTGTTTGGAGTGTCAGCTTCTCCCTGCGGAGGGGGGAGCCCCGAGCCTTGCCAGGACGCTTTCCCTGCTGCTCCAATTGGCCGGAATCGGAGCAGCAAGAGGTAGTACCTGGGATGTGGTACCTGGGAGCAGCAGGGGTGCAAAGCTGGGTAAATGCTCCCCTAACACCTTCATGGCCAGACCTCGCTCCCTTATACCTTTCACGATTCCCTTACCTCCACCCTGCTCCTGCACCGTCTCTTGCTCCTGCATTCTCCCTCCTGACCAGACACCCCACCCCCAGCCCGCTCCCGTGACCTACCTCCTAGCCAGATCCCCCATCCTCAGTCCCCTTCTGTGCTTTACTTCCCATGCATACCCCCACTCTCAGCCCACTCCTGTACTTTACTTCCCATGCATACCCCCACCCGCAGCCCACTCCTGTACTTTACTTCCCATGCATACCCCCACCCGCAGCCCACTCCTGTACTTTACTTCCCATGCATACCCGCACCCTCAGCCCACTCCTGCACTTTTCTTCCCATCCATGCTCCCACCCTCAGCCCACTCCTGCACTTTACTTCCCATCCATGCTCCCACCCTGAGCCCACTCCTGTACTTTACTTCCCATCCATGCTCCCACCCTGAGCCCACTCCTGCACTTTACTTCCCATCCATGCCTCCACCCTCACCCCACTCCTGTACTTTACTTCCCATCCATGCCCCCACCCTCAGCCCACTCCTGTACTTTACATCAGGAAGGGAGGCTAGGGAGGGGTAAGTGAAAGGGGGTGAGGGAGGAATGGGGTACGAGCCCCCGATGGGGAGGACTGGGCTGGCTCTGCAGGCTCCTCGGGTTGGAAGCTCTCCTGCAGCCCCCGGATTGCCCCCCCCCCCGGATGGCAGCCTGCAGCAAGTGTAGCCGGGCTGATGGCCGAGTGCTGTGATGTGCCGAGTGTGGGCACTCAGGGCACTCCAAGCCAGGACTGCTTTGCAAGTGGGAAACCCCTGAGAACTGTCTGTCTGGGGATGGGGGTCAGGTCCCTTTAAGCACAGCCCTCGGCTAGCCTGAGGCAGCAGCTCCATGCTCTAAGTCCTACTCTGATGCCCTGCCGGCACTGCTTCCGGCCATCCTTAAGCCCTCTTCAGGGTCCACTCAGTGTGGACATGCTAGTTCGAATTAGCAAAATGCTAATTCAAACTAGTTTTTAAGTCTGGATGTGTTAATTCGAATTAGCTTAGTTCGAATTAACTAATTCGAACTAAGTTAGTTCGAATTAGTGCTGTAGTGTAGACATACCCCTGGTTATTTCGAAATAACTCGCCAGTGTTCACATGCCCTAACAGACTGTGTAGTAGATGTGACATTCCAAAGCAGTGTGGGACTGTGTCCCGTTCCTCCCGCCCCAGCATGACGCATGTACTGTGGGAATTCTCATCGTGGCAGTTTTGGCTGAAATCTTTCTCCTTTACACTGTTCAGGAAACATAAAGGAATTGATGCTGCTGCACCCCTGGTTGGAAGTGACTTCCATTATGTACAGACATTACAGTTTGGTGCAATGGCTCCCACCATCTCCACTATAAAAATTGTTCCTGCTCCTCTGTATAAAGGGGCTGGAACATGTGAGGATATGGCTTGCTCTGTGGGCCACTGTGGTTTTAAAGTAGGGCCCGCTTTAGAAATAGGTGGAAAAGGTGCAGAGGGGCTGCCTAGTGAAAGGAATTCCTTACCATGCTCTAGGGCAGCATCTTTGAGAGTGTCCAATGTGCTGACTGTGTGGCACTGCCATTTTAGTTGAAAAAAGCTCTATTTAAAATTTTTGAAAGGAGACGGAAATTATATTGCAACTCAAAGCATTTCTTTTGGATCCTGCTTTCAGCTACAGTACACTTTGAGGCTACGTTTACACTGTCTTTTTTTGTGGCTGAAGATATGAAAATCACAATCTAATTTGCATATCTTCTGCCAATCCTTTTTGTGGAAGAGGTTTTGCCACTAAAAAGACCCATGTAGACGGGACTATTTGTTGGGGGGGAGGGGAAAGCCCTTTTGCGCAAGATCCTTTATTCCTCAAAAAATGAGGTTTACAGGATCTTGTGGAAAAGGATTTTTTTCCAACAAATGGGACTTTTTAGCAGCAAAACTTCTTCCACAAAAAGGATCAGCAGAAGATATGCAAATGAGAGCATGATTTGCATATCATCTGCCACAAAAAATGGCAGTGTAGATGTAGCTATAGTCTAGAAAGTTGGTTGCAACCAAAACAACCATTGCGGCATTGACAATAGTCAGAATTAGTTCAGTTCTAACTAGTAGTTATGTAAGTGGGAGACCTGGACTTGAGAGTACAAACAACAAAAATCTATAAACAGTAATAGGCAAAATCATGAGTATTTTTGCTGCTGAAACATAGAGAGAGGAACAGCCATGTATTTATACTTTATGGGTCTAAATTTTTATCCCAGTTTTCACCAGTTGGCAAAAAGTTAAGTGCATAGTAGTGACATAATGAAGGTGACACTGACCACATATTTTTAAATTAATAGAAAAGACTTAAAAACTATCTTACATGGCTTTAAAAAAAGATTGTGGCATTAAAAGTATGAATTCTCAGCCCTCTAATGAAAAATTCTGAGGCTGAATTAGAGCTAATGGAAGCTTCATTAAAACAGGTAAGGAAAAACAAAGTCCCTTTTAATAAATTAAACTACAGTACAACTTATGAAAGAAACATACAGTACAGTTTTCTTCTTTGTACAAGCAATGAATAAAAATCCTCTTTCTGACCAGAGCTTTTAATAAAGTTTTTAGACTAGGAACCAATATCTTCCACTAATTTGTTCAGTGGCTTCGACAAATATCACTGGAATATTGAAAATGCAAAATATGTCCTGGTGAAAAACTGGTAAATAAAACTACTGCCTAATTTACATGTTTTGATGTTGAAAGTTCTGTCTTACAGCTACAGCAGAACCTTCAAAAGTACATGGAAAACATTAGGGACTTTGTTTTTCCTTTTAATGTAATTTATTTATAAATATCTATCAGTGTTCACAATGTCCATGTAAATCCTCCACGCAGCAAGAGAAAAATGGGCCACCACCACTTAACATTTCATTTTTAAGATACATTAAAAATCATACCTCCATGATGAGGGCTGCAATTCATAATCTGAGCTGCAATGATTAAGAAAGAATCCTCAACCCACGCATTATTCCTGCAGCTACCTTGTGTTGTGAGTAGCAGGAATTTTAAAGAGTTTACTTGCTTGCTAGAAAAAGTACACATAATAGGTAACCATTATTAGAGTCTGGCAAATCTGTACCTATCTGCTTTATAGCCATGGCTCATTTTGGCAGATATGGATGCAGATACAAATTTTATATCTAAAACATAGTTCCCTGTAAAGTGTGCAGCTGAGTGGGGCATGGGAAGAAATTAAAACCTGCCCACTTCATTAGTGGAGCCGTGCAGTGCCTGCACTAACTAGCTGTCTCCTCCTGAGACCTGACCCTGTTGTAGAGGGAGAAGGTGAGAACAGACACACTAGTGGGCTTGGTGGGAGGAATAGTGTGTGTGTCTGTGTGTGGGGGAGGAATCCCAGCGGGGGGGTCGGAAGGCACAGCTGCCATCACTGTGCCTGTAGAAGTGGCATCTCCTCCTCAGCCAGCCCAGCAGATGGTTCATCTATACAGCAGCATTATCTTCGAATAACAAAATGTGTGTCTACACAGAAAGCCATGATTTCAAAAGAATGTTGAGCTGGAGGACTTCTTATTCCGACTCCTGTAACACTCATTTCATGAGGAGTAAGGGAAGTCAAAGTGTAGATGCGCCAAAAGCCAAATTTATTTAGACTTCAGCTACGCTATTGATGTAGCTCAAGTTACTGTAACTTAATTCGACTTTTACCCTGCATTGTAGACGTGCCATGATTGTCCTGCAAATAGAAGCAGAATCCCTCCTCCACTCCCACTCCCAGGCAGCCCCATGTGCTGGGCTGCTTGTGAATAAAAGCCAGCAACAGCTCCCGGACCCTCTGCCCTCTCTCCCTCCCCAGCAACCCCATGGGCTGGGCTGCTTTGGGTCCCCTCCACCTGCTCCCCAGTTCCTGGCAACATTATGTAAAAGCAGCAGCAGCTCCTTGTGCCCCTCTGCTCTCCTCCTCCCAGGCAGCTCCACGCTGGGCTGTTTTCAATAAAAGCAGGAGAAGCTCCCTGTTCCCTTCATCACCCCCTCAGGCAGCCCTCCCAGGTGCTAGGCTGCTTTGGGTAATGCCACACCTCCCTGTCCCCTTCTTTCCTTCACCTTCCCCCCAGTTAACACAAGCTGCTTGGCTGCTGTTCAGAATATAAGGCAGGAAGCACCCAAAAAATAGAGCAATTCAGATCTGAGAATAAGGGTGCATCTACACCAGTGGTCCCCAACACGGTGCCTGTGGGCGCCATGGCACCCGCGGGGGAATTTGTGTGTGCCCACCAAGTGCTCGGGGCTGGCCTGGCCCTGGGCACGTGGTGCACAGTGAGCGCCGGCCCCGGGAGTGCCGCGGATTGGCCGCCTGCGCTCTGGGCGCGCGGTGCTTGGGGGGGGAGAGCACCGGCCCCGGGCGCGTGGCGCTTGGGGGGGGGAACGCTGACCCCGGGCGCGCAGCATTTGGGGGGCCCCACCCCTGGGCACGTGGCTATGGGGGGGCCCCGCCCTCTGGCGCCCGGTGGGTGAACGGCCACGCCCCCTGGCGCCCGGCAACCTTAAATGGTTGGGAACCACTGATCTACACTGTGGGGCTTAACTTGGAATAAGCTACGTAAATTGAGCTACATCAATTACATAGTTTATTTCGAAATTGGGAGCATCTACAAATCACTTATTTCAATATAGATCACTCTTCCTGTGACTTCCCTTATTCCTAGTACAATGAGGTTTACAGGAGTTGGAGTAAGAAGTCCTCCAGCTTGACAGAATTTTGACACTATTTCAAAATAACTGTATTTCAAAATTGTGTAGACAGGGACTAAGTTATTTTGGAATAGTACTAGTTATTTCAAAATAGTGTTGCAGTGTAGACGTACCCTAAGATTGCACTAACTTGGTGCTAAAATGCTGGAGTTTGCTGTCCAACAATGTTATTCAGACATTGCTTAGGTGCAGAAATAAAAATAATTGAATAAAATATGCAGAAGGATTTCAATCCTAAATCTTTCCCGAGAGCTGAATCAAACCAGCTTTGATGAATGGCAAAGCAAATTGTCTGAAAATGTAAACAGAACTGAAATATTAAAAAATCCTTTTCCTGGGTAATAGGGAGCAATATGTGCATAAACAGTGTTCAGAAGTGAGCCCATTAAATAACATTTAGGCAGTAGCTATAAACAATGTATTGCCTTCACTTCTACTTTCCTGGCAAAGTCAACAAGAGCAGACACCTTTTTAATAAGATACTAAATGGCTACTGAAAATTTTGCACTATTAATTTCTTTTTAGTTGATTTCCTATTAAATAAACATTATCCCTTTTTCAGAGTTCTTTCTTCTTTTATAACATTTTAAAAAATATATCTAGGATTTTTTTAGTAACTGGCAGGAGCTGTGGTGATACAAATCCACACAAGGACACATGACCTCGATATTGGTGCATATGACAAAACTTACTCTGCTCATAGATAGAAAAACTTAGAGAGAACACTGATCTAGAACCCTGCAAATTTGTGGATATCCACTGTATATCCATGGGTATCCGCATCTGTGGATGTAGATGAGGATATCCATGGGCTGTTTTTGCAGCTGTGGATGTGAATACCAGTTTTGTATCCATGCAGGGCTCTAGGCATTATGATGTATATGGATCTT
Organism: Pelodiscus sinensis; assembly: GCF_052426305.1. Classification (NCBI taxonomy): domain Eukaryota; kingdom Metazoa; phylum Chordata; order Testudines; family Trionychidae; genus Pelodiscus; species Pelodiscus sinensis. Next base: position 44,255,173 of record NC_143061.1, on the reverse strand, counting down.
CTTGGTTTTTTTGCAAATGGGTTGTACAAGTGAGGAATTGGGATTTTTTTAAGCTGTGGCCCTTGTTTCTGTGGGCTAAAAGCTTGGCTTGGCCATATACAAACTGTCCTTTCATGGCTGCGTAAATTGAAGAATAAATATGGATTATTTTTAAATTGCCACTTGATTATGCTTCAGAAATTCAGAGTTCATTACAGGCCTGCCAACAGCAATTTTGGACCCCAGGACACAACAGTCAATGGGCTTCCACAGATGCATGAGCTGCACCCACACAGATGCATGTCCAAAGCTTTTATATGTCTGCCCACTACGGTTGCCAACTACTGTAACTGCACACACCCAAAGATCCTTGTTCTGCCCCTTGTCCTGTCCCCTCCTTTTGGCCATGACTCTCACTCCATCCCCTCTCCCTCTGTTGCCTACTCTCTCCCACCCTCACTCACTTTCACCAGACTGGGACAGGAGGCTTGGACTGTGGGAGGAGGTGTGGGGTGCAGAGTCTGGTAGGGAGTTTGGGCATGGAGACCAGCATACCCTTCAGGCAGCAGCTTCTAGGTGGGAAGGGGAAGGGAGACTCCATGTGCTGTTTGTCCACAGACACCAACTCCACAGCTCCCATTGGCCACAGCTGCAGAGATGGTGCTTGGGGCAAGGGCAGCAGCAGCATGTGGAGACCCCCTCTTCCCTTCCCCCAGGTCACAGGGAGGTGCTGGGTATTTCTGAGAGGATGGGCAGGAAGCCTGCCTTAGCCCCACTGCATTGCCATGGCAGCCAAGAGCCCCCAGGCCCTTTTAAATTGCAGGCTACAGCACATTTACTGTGGCAAACTGTAGTTGAAGCTGTCTTTGAAAGATACTCTGGAACTTCATCTAGTGCAGAATGTGCTGACCCACGTACTCTACAGTGGCCTTTATATGGAGCATGTAACACCAGTGTTCCAGCGGTTGTGCCAGCCAACTGTTTTGGGGTGCAATTTAATTAGTTGTTTTTAATCTATGAACCCCTATATGTTTTAGACCAGTGTTTCTCAACCTTTTTTTTATAAAGTACCCCCTTTTAAAAAAATTATAAGTACCCCCAGTACGTACAGTTTTCAGACACACACATTTTTTTCTACCATTGCAACACATTTGTTTAAACAACTTAATTGTAGCCGGGTAGACGATGACATTTTTGGGTGTAAAAAGTACAAAAATAATAAAGCGCTGTAAAATTTAAAACAAAAATTCAGTTCATGTATCCCTCGGGGTACTCATACTACTGGTTGGGAAACACTGTTTTAGACTGTGGTTACTACACAGATTTCCTGTCTGTGCACCCTGGCATATGAGCTCAGTAGGGACATTCATTATCATTCACCACACTTGAAACTTAAAGGATGGGAGAGGGAAGTAGTGTGTGTCAGTGTGAGTAAGAGATAGGCTTTGGCTCAAAATCACTTTCCCCTTAATACTACAAAGTTAGATAGTATTGAGTGTCAGCACATGTTTATTTACTTTGGTATTTCCTGAGTAAATAATGAGGGGAGTGAATTTATTGTATGCTGCGGGAGATTTGCTTTAGAGGTCAACATTTCTTAGCTTTTATTATTTATTTTTATGCTTTCAAATGACTGCATATGCCCCAGAGAGTATTGATTGACATATATTTTGTACCTGGTTAAAACCAAGCAAGCATTTTAATAGATCTGCTTAATTTAATAACATAACTTTTTCAACACTGATAGCTTTATGAGGCTCTAGGACACCAGTCATTTCCTTACACTTTCCTTTCATGAGATAGAAGGGAAGGTAACATAAAGACCTAGTAATAATCCTACTACTATTAATGGGGGAAAACAGTTCAGTATCTCTCAATAGTGATTTCCAGCAGTAGACATAAAATATGTCTATTTCCAGATGAGGTGAATTGCCATTTAAAAAAGTGAATTGGCATTTTTTCAGTTGTCACCTAGAATCCATCAAATGAAGGTCTATAGTGAAAGTGCAGTTAGGAACAAAAGAGATACAAACATTGTTATACAAAATTACTAGTTAACAAAAGATGACTATTTGAAACCCATTGAAATGACAAAATGATACTGCAAATATCTTTTCTGCAAGCTCAACTTCTATGTAATTAGGAAGTAATTTAAACTGAAGAGCATGGCATTTACAGCCAGGGATATCTTTGAAAAAAAGTTCATGTTTTGGTTTCTCAAAACAAAAACAGATTAATCTTTACAGATTTGGGACCCCTGTGTCATTATGTAACAAAAGGACCTTGATACAGCTATGAATGACACTTGTCTCAAGGGAGGTATTATGGAACACTTTCAAAATTATAACTCTCTCAAATCTTGTACTTTGCCAGTGGAAACTGCATTGACTGGGTTCTCAGCAAGCATCAGCATATGTGCTTTTATCTCTGGGTAATTCAGTTCCATGCTACTCTCAGTGTCTGGCAAATGTGTTCTAGATACTGCATTTGCTACAGTTAAGGTCTCACCTGACACATGCCTGAGGCTACTCTGGTGCCTTTGTGATATCTTCAGCTATCTCTGGGCCCAATTGTGCCATCTTCAGTCATGTTGACTGGTATCTTACTACACAATTAGCCCCAGTGTCAGTAAAGATGACAGAATGTGACCTGTTGTATTCTCTGACCAGTTTAACAAAATACTGTTTAACAATAGCTTCTAAAGATATTCTGTTTACTGGAAACATGCTGGTAGAGGTTGTTATGCCCAATGACTACAGCAAGGATCTTTTTCTGGTTTGGGCTTAGTATTGTCCATTGTGGCTGATATCTCTTATAACAAAACAGCACAGAATCCCCTTGTGAGGTATTAATATTTAGCTTAACAATCATGTTACAACTTTCTTCAGTTGCAGAATTGTAGTGGATATGATGTATAGGATTTTTTTTAAAAGCATTTTACAATGTCATGTCTGGGGATCTCTATAATTCCTGTTTATTATGAGGTGCTAGTATTTTCAGAATACAATTATTTTAATACTACAGGATCTATTGGCTTTTTCAAACAATGTTTTCTGAAACTATTAGCACTGATGGTATTCAGCATTTGCAATTGTCAGATTTCAGGCCCTCTTGCCAAACAACTCTCACAACTGTTCTCATGCTGTTTTGACAATGGAAAGATTTGGTGATGAAAGTACTGTCAACATTAATAAGTCACCAAAAAGAAAGTTGCCAAATCATGTTCACACTGCCACATTCTGTCGATATATCATGGCCATATTGTTAGCTTCCCCCTATCAAGATAAACAGGAAAATAATGTGGGAATGCACAAAGTAGCACTAGGCATTTTGGGAATGTGAAAAACATCCCATCAGCTACCTCTTTGCTTCCCAGCCCTCCTGGGACTTCTGGCTTAGTTTCACACCACTTGAATGACAGTCCTTGCTGTGAATGCAAAAATCTGCTGTGAGAAATCCTGGATCCTAGAATTCTCTCCCATGGTGTGTTCAATGTGCTTAGGACATCACAAATTGCAGCAGAGCTACTTATGCACTTAATAGCAAAGGAAGAAGACTCGGATGTGGATGACAATGTAAATGACAGGGACAGCAGCAAAGTGGCATTGTATTTGGGATGTCACAGAGCAGCTGTGCACAGAAGACAATTACTTTGGGCTAAGGAAACCAGCACTGAGTGGTGTGCAGATGTGGGATGAATATCAGTGGCTACAGAACTTTGAAATGTACAAAGCAACCTTCCTGGAACTGTGTGCTGAGGGATGCCCTGAAGAGATAAGGGACACCCTGAAGGTGTAGAGGTGGGGTCAGTTCCACTGTATAAGGAGACCCAAGTGAGAGCTGTTCTCTTGGTAGGGAAGCATGTTGCCATTGCTTTGTGGAAGCTGGCACCTTCTGATTACTACCATTCAGTTGCAAATCAGTTTGGAGCAGGGATGTCTACCATTGGTGCTGTACCGTTGCAAGTGTGCAGGGCACATTTTGCTGCATATGTCTGTGACGCTGGGAAATGTGGATGACATAGTGGCTGGCTTTGCAGAAATGGGCTTTCCAAATTGTGGTGGAGTAATTGATGGCACACATACTCCTATTATAGCGCCACCCCACCTTGCCACAGAGTGCATCAGTCAGAAGGGGTACTTCCTCCTGGTGCTTCAGGTGCTTGTGGATCTCTGTTGGTGTTTCACAGATGTAAATACAGGCTGGTCTGAAAGGTGTGTGATGCACACATCTTCAGGAACACTGGCCTGTACAGAAAGCTGCAGGCAGGAACTTTCTTTCCAGATCAGAAAATAACAGAGGGAGATATGGAAATGCCCATAGTGATTCTGGGTGATGCGGCTTACCTCTTACATGTTCATGAAGCCTTAAACAGGGCGCCTGGACAGTACTAAACAGCAGTTCAACATCAAGATAAGCCGATGCTGCATTGTTGTTGAATATGCCTTTGGCAGATTGAAAGGGAGCCGGAGGTGTCTCCACGGCAGGGGGGACATTCTGGAGAATCATATCCGCAAGGTGGTGGCCATGTGCTATTGTTCACATAATTTGTGTGAAAGTAAGAGTTTGGCAATGGGTGGAACAATGAAACTCAGAACCTGGGGACACAGTTTGAACAGCCAGCCAGCCAGTCCTGTTGTGAGTGGAGCCCATAGGGTGTACATCAGTATCAGGGAATATCTGGCTCTTTGACAATGAGGGGCACTGACAACTCTTTGTCTTGTGATTGCATCCCTGCCTCATCCCACTCAGTGAGACTTCCCATGAAACCAAGGGACATTACAGGCTTTCACAGGGGACACAGTAATTGGTGTGGGTTGTGTGACACAAAATAAACTCAAGGAAGCCTGCATCACCTTTATCTTTATTGATACCTTTCAATCACAGTCACACATGAAGAGTGGTTGGTTGGTGGTAAAAGATGGTAAAGAAAACCTTATTGGAAAACTTCACAGTGCTGTTAACATCCAGTTGTCAGTCACAGCTGCTTTCATGGGGATTGGTGTGTGCTAGAAAAAACAACATTACCTGACTGTGAAAATGAGTGTGTGGCCACAGTGGTTTCTGGATAAAGGTTTTTTGCTTGTGTGGCCATGGAGGCTGCTGTGTGGGAGTACAAGGATGGTTGCTGTGGAAAGAGTTCTGCATGTGCTGAGAGGGAGGCCTTTGGTTCTGTTTGCTCTGCATCTCGATCAGCACCTCATTTTGTTCTTCCATGAGTTTTAGCATGCGCTCAGAGGTTTCTGTTTTGACTTCCATCTCCCTAGCCCTCCTTTGTTCTCTTTCTCTGTCTGAAGCATTGAATCCTGCAACGCATTCTTGAGCAGATCCTCTCTTTTCCCCTAAGGTTTTTTCCTTAGTTGACGGAGACTATCTGCTTGTGAAAGTGCCTGACTTCTCAAGGGCAGGTCTGGAAAAGTAACCATTAATAATAGAGTGACTGCACTGTTCCTGATAAAGATGTAACATTTTACTAACATGCGCATCTCTGAACAAAACTGGCCACTTCTCGTTACGCTAAAGGCAAACACAGATCTTGCCAGACACTGATCACAGTGAGTTTTAAAGGTGAAAGAGGGGGAAGGGAGATCTGCTAATCGGAAAGAGGAAGAAAAGAGAGCTCCACCTGCCTAGCTAGTACACATACTGCTTCTCCAGTCTTCATGTTAACCCCCTGGTATCTCTCTTCAGAGACACCAGCAAAGATTCTCTGGACAGCTAACCCCCCTGAGTGGCAAAGTTGATGTACAGTATGCCTATGTGGCAAAGATGGTTTGGGGCTGGACTAAACTGAGTGTACTGTTCCTTGCATAGAAGAGAAGCTACCTTTCCCTTCTTCTGCACCAGTGAATGTGTCATCATGGGGGGTATGTCTACACTAGAAAGTTAGTTCGAACTAACGGACGTTAGTTCGAACTAACTTTAATAGGTGCTACACTAGCGCTCCGCTAGTTCGAATTTGAATCGAACTAGCGGAGCGCTTAGTTCGAACTAGGTAAACCTCATTTTACGAGGACTAACGCCTAGTTCGAACTAGCTAGTTCGAACTAAGGGCTGTGTAGCCCTTTAGTTCGAACTAGTGGGAGGCTAGCCCTCCCCAGGTTTCCCTGGTGGCCACTCTGGCCAACACCAGGGAAACTCTATGCCCCCCTCCCGGCCCCGGACCCCTTAAAGGGGCACGGGCTGGCTACGGTGCCTGTGCCAGGTGCAAGCCTGCCAGCACCCAGCTAGCAGACCCTGCACCTGGCACGGCACAGAGCCACCCACCCGATGCCCCCCAGCCCACCCCCTCTTGCCGGGACCAGGCTGGCGGCTCCCGGGAGCTTGCCCTGGACCGCAAGAGGCGGGCACCTTCCTGGGCTAGTGCGGACATCGTGGACCTCGTCCACGATCTCCGCACTAGGCACAGGAAAGTGGCCGTCTAGGGCAGGAGAGCTGCCAGCCTGGCCACCCAGGAGCAGGTGTGCATGAAAATCAAGGGGGTCCACTGAGACCCCCGACACTGAGCCCTGAGCTTACAATGGCCGTCCTGGGTCAGACCAAAGGTCCATCTAGCCCAGTAGCCTGTCTGCCAACAGCGGCCAACCCTAGGGACCCTGGAGGGGATGGACCGAAGACAATGACCAAGCCATTTGTCTCGTGCCATCCCTCTTCAGCCTTCCACAAACTTTGGGCAGGGACACCACTCCTACCCTCTGGCTAATAGGACTCCATGGACCCAACCTCCATCACTTTATCTCACTTCCCTTTAAACTCTGTTCTAGTTGTAGCCTTCACAGCCTCCTGCAGCAAGGAGTTCCACAGGTTAACTATTTGCTTTGTCAAGAACAACAACTTTCTCTTACTAGTTTCAAGCCTGCTACCCATTCCTTTCCTTTGGTGTCCTCTAGTCCTTCTTTATGGGAACTCAGGAAGAACTTTTCTGAATGCACCCTCTCCACCCAACCCCTGCTTTTAGAGACCTCTATCCTGTCCCCCCTCCGTCTCCTCTTTTCTAAGCTGAACAGTCCCAGTCTCTGTAGCCTCTCTTCATCTGGGACCTGTTCCCAACCCCTGATCATGTTAGTTGCCCTCCCCTCTCCCAGCCTTTCTCTTCCCCTCTCCCACCTCCTTTTCCCAGTCTCCCCCAGTTTTTTTTCAATAAAGACAGAGTCAATGTTGGAAGAAACGTTATCTTTATTTTGTACATCAATAAGAAGGGGGGCTAAGGAAGGGTAAGCGGAAGGAGGTGAGGGAGGAATGGGGTACGAGCCCCCGATGGGGAGGACTGGGCTGGCTCTGCGGGCTTCTGGGGGTGGAAGCTCTCCTGCAGCCCCCCAATTACTCCCTCTCCCCAGATGGCAGCCTGCGGCAAGTGCAACTGGGCTGATGGCCGAGTGGTGTGATGTGCCCAGTGTGGGCACTCAGGGCACTCCAAGCCAGAACTTCTTTGCAAGCGGGGCACCCCTTAGAACTGTGTGTCCGGGGTGGTGGTCGGGACCCTTTAAGCGCAGCCCTCGGCTAGCCTGAGACAGCATCTCCATGCTCTAAGTCCTCCTTTTATGCCCTGCCGGCACTGCTTCCGGCCATCCTTAAGCCCTGTTCAGAGTCCACTCAATGTGGACTTGCTAGTTCGAACTAGCAAAACGCTAGTTCGAACTAGTTTTTAGTTCTAGACGCGTTAGTTCGAACTAGCTTAGTTCGAATTAACTAATTCGAACTAAGTTAGTTCGAACTAGCGCTGTAGTGTAGACGTACCCGGGGAGATTACAAATGGATAAACCAACACTTTTGGTTTAAAGGCCCTATTTTTAAAAGTCCCCTAAAGATTCAAGCAGATGCATAAAGGGATTTTCTAAAGTTCCTGGACACATAATTCCCGGTGGTATGGCACAGGCACCTGTTTGCATCATTTATGCACCTAAATTCTTGTGAACATCTAGACCTGACTTATTTTCTTTAGAACGTGTAGGTTCACTGTGTTTATTCTCTTTGGGTATGTCTACACTTGCCCCAGTTTGGACTAGGGATGCAAATGTTCAGTACCACATCTCTTGTTGCCTACTTTCCCAGTTAGCTCAATTGGTTCAACTAATATTTAATAAATATTTGTGCCTTTTTGGGAGCTGCCCTCCCCATCTTCCACAACTGCTGCTCAGTTTTGTTTCTGTGTTGTCAGGGATTTTATTTATTTATTTATTTATTTATTTCAATGGATGACTATAGATAGAGTAGAGAAATCTGGCAATCTAAACTATTGCTGAATCGTCAAACTAAAAACTTTTAATTGAACAAAGTTTCTGTCCTTTGTTATGCAAACTGCTATTTTACATTTTTTTTATAAACTCTGTCACTTCTGATTTATTAGTTGCTGGACACAACTGAGGGCTTGATGCTTTTGATCTGATGGTTATTTTAATGTCAGTACTGTCTAGGGGGACCCATCAGGGTCCTTTGTGTTAGGTGCTGTATATAAAGCTAGTAAGAGATAGTTGCTAACATGAAGCATGTACCTTAAGCATGTACCCTGAAGCATGGACAGGATAGACAAAGCAAGTGTATTAAATTACATTTTTCAGATGGAGATCTGAGGCAGATCTGACTAGACCTAGGTCACACAAATCAGTTGTGACACGGCTTGGACCTGAATCTAGGCTCTCATGCTAACTGGTCTTAAATTTGAAACTGTGACCTAACGCTTGGATGGTTTGATTCCTACCTACTTCAAAGACAGCTTTTTTCTTCTCTTTACTGCAATTCTTGTGATCACCAGAGGTGCTCATAGGAGCAGCCTCCTAAATGAATTGGAAAGAGACTGGATGTTTTCAGAAATGGTTTGCAACTCTGCAACTCACGTGAGCCACCAGAACCCAAATTTGTTGAATTTCATATCATGCTACAGAGCTCACCTTTTCTGTAGTTTTTGCTGGGAAAGTAGCCTGAGTGGGTTATAGTGGGTGGCAGGAGAATCTTAGCTGCGCATATAGGGTATGTCTACACTACCACGAGGTGTACCGGTAGTTCGGAATAGGAAGCCTAGTCCGAACTACCTAGTTCGAGCCCCGTGTAGCCGCGCTGCACGGGGTTCGAACCAGCGGGGTTTTAAAAATGGCGGCTCCCTGCTTATGCAAATGAAGCCCGGGAAATTCAAATCCCGGGTTTCATTTGCAAGTGCGGTATGCCTACATTACCCTCCTAGTTCGAACTAGGAGGGTAGTGTAGACATACCTATATAGAGTTGCCAGATAGTTTCAACAAAAATACCAGACACACTTGATATTACCTCACAATCTACATTACATCTTATTTAGAACATACCAAACATTTATATTTTCTTATTTATATTTTCTCAATTTATTTCCCGAACAGAAAGCTCAAATACTGGACAGTCCGGTTCAAAACCAGACACCTGGCAATCCTACGCTTATATGTGTTATTTGTGCTCATGAGGGGTAGGGACAACTGACAAGCAGTGTAGGCCCAGCCTTTGCATGAGGGCATTTATTAAAATTATCTGCACTAGTAAATGCTCAGATCTCTGTATTAGTACAAACTGTGGAGTTAACTATGGGGTTAACATGGATACGAAAGCAATATGTTCAGATTGCACCATTACACAGTTTTCATGAAAAATGAAAGTAAAAATACAAAATGTATTAAACTACAACAAATAATGCCCTGCTTCTGCAACCATGGGCCACTTAAGCTTACACACTAGTCAAGCTATGGGGCATAACATTATCTTGCATTGAACACTACAGAAATTGACAATTTACAAACAACAGAGAGTATTCCATGTACATGAATTAGGGGCAAGTTAAAAAAAAGCTTCTCAAAAAAGTGAGGCACTGAGATACAGATCCTGTTAAACAGAAAATTCTGAAATAACTGCAACTATGGTCAGACTAGCCTGAGGAAATACTGCATTGATAAGGTGTCATGATGCCAAGTCTGGTTTGTCATACTAATAGTCCATGTTAGCAGTGTTGTGCATTCAATTCCTGGGAACCCACAAGCAGTTACAGATAGAGATACAACTAGATAATTTAGAAGGATGAGTTGGTTTAAGGGTAGGGAAAGAGGAACCCCATTTTCAGTGAAAAAGACAAACACATTTGGTGCTAGGTAAATTTTGTGTGTTTATGTACCTTTAGGGAGAGACCACATCTAAATATTCTCCATACACCCCTTTTTATCAGTTCACATGTATAGCTTTACAACCAGCCTTTTATTTTTCTCCATATCAATTTCTCACTTAATTTTTTTCTATATGTAAGGCTAGCTATTGAAAACTGATTAATTAATGTGTAACCCCCTTTTTCCTCCCTGGCTTACTTGGGAGCAGGCCACGCTCACCTGTGTGCCTGGGCACCTGACATTTTTAACATTAAAGGAGATCCTGAGCACCCCAGTAATGATGTTGGATTGTTGGGGATTCTCTACCCACTCTGTTGCTGCAGGCCCTTGGTCCTAAAGTAATGTTCAATGGTGGTGCCTCTACCTGGCTGGCCTTGGGAGCCTCAAGGAATAAAATTATTCCAGTAATAATCTGGATCTAACTTCAAAACAGCAATTATAAATAATATACATTGAATTGATTAAATTAGAAATAACACAGCTTTACTTAACTCAAAGAAACAGTGTGTAACCGATTAAAAGGAAGGTGAAAAACTTTTGGGCTACATTGGCCCCTGTTCTGTAATAGGGATGCAAATGTAGCACTTTGGAATAGGCAAATCCGCGGGGGATTTAAATATCCCCCGCGGCATTTGCATTAACATGGCTGCCGCTTTTTTCCGGCTTGTAGATAAGCCGGAGAAAAGCGCCAGTCTGGACGCGATCCTCCGGAAAATAAGCTCTTTTCCGGAGGATCTCTTATTTCAAATAGGAATAAGAGATCCTCCAGAAAAGAGCTTATTTTCCGGAGGATCGCGTCCAGACTGGCGCTTTTCTCTGGCTTATCTACAAGCCGGAAAAAAGCGGCAGCCATGTTAATGCAAATGCCGCGGGGGATATTTAAATCCCCCGTGGATTTGCCTATTCCAAAGTGCTACATTTGCATCCCTATTACGGAATAGGGGCCAATGTAGACACAGCCTTGCTCTCTTCCAGGCAGACAGACCAACTCTCTCTCTCTCTCTTGCTCTGTCTGCCTGGAAGAGAGCAAGAGTTTTTCACCTTCCTTTTTCCCCCAAGGGCTCATGGCAGCACAAAGGATCCTCTCAATAAAAGTCAGAGGTTCCTAAAGGGAGCCTACAAATGGCACCTGCCAAATTTTCATGGGCAATTCTTGCATACACATATTTTCTTAACCTGCATGGTGGCACTTCTCACCAAGTCATTAAATACTTCAGAGGGGTAGCTGAGTTAGTCTGTAACTAGAAAAACTTTAAAAAAAACAATGACTAGCCTAGTAGCACCTTAAAGACTAACAAAACATGAAGATGGTATCATGAGCTTTGTGGGCACAACCCATTTCCAGTCATCTGAAGAAGTGGGTTTTGCCCATGAAAGTTCATGATACTATCTGCATGTTTTGTTAATTTTTAAGGTGCTACTAGACTATTTGTTGTTTTTTAAGTTTTTCAAGCCATTAAAGTGAAGGGAAAGGTATATATTTATCTAAGGTACATATATGGCCCTATTGCCATAATATCTGAGCACCTCACAGTGTTTAACACATTTATACTCACTTGGGGCTGCGCCCCCTGCTCTCTATGCCTGGCAACCCCCTGTTGCTGGCCACTTTTGCAGCCAGTGAGCCTGGTAATCTTGCACTGAGACCAGCTGCACTCTCTGTGAACCCAAGTCACTCGTACCCTTCTCCATTCCTGCCCCACCACACCCCTGGACAGACCCCTCTATCCAAACGCTCTTAGCCCATTCCACCTGCTTGTGCTCTTCAATCGCCAGCCATTCTCCTCCCACCCCCACTGAACCCTTCCTGCTCCTGCCCCACCTGCCAATAAAATCGTTTGCGTGCAGAGTTCAGAGCCTCTTCTGGCAGCTAGGATGAGTCTCTAGAGAAGTGACCTGTTAGGCAGGGTTGTGCTCTGCAGGCTTGTGGGCCTCACGGGTAAACAAAAACCAAATGCAATCAGTAAAACGGGGCCCAACTTCTAACAAATCTCCTTCATTCTGGCTGGAGGGGCTGAGTTACATGCGAGCAGCCAAGTAGGGAGAGAATTCCCTGCTCTCCATGCCCAGTTACTGCCCATTTTCACAGGGTGGCAGTGCTCCAGATGTGCCCTTCCAGCTGGCAAGCGAACTCCAGCTGTGGGCTGAGACATGCTCCATGCAGACAGGGTGCAATGGAGAGACATAGAATCATGGGGAGCTCCGAACTTTATGTGCCTGCACTCCACTGAAAACTAGATTTGGGTCACAAGGGAAGAGAGCCTGGTGGAGTAATCTGGGTCACCAGTCCTTATCCCAGAGGTCTGTGGACTACAGTCCACCCCCCTTCTTCCATCCCTACCCCCACCTCCATCCTCTATTCCTACACCCACCACTCTCCCTAGCTTCTCCCTCCCCCAATCCCTCACTGCCCATTCCCCTCCTTCCATCCCTACATAAGAATGGCCATACTGGGTCAGAAGAAAGGTCCATCTAGCACACTATTCTGCCTGCTGACAGTGGCCAATACCAGATGCCACAGAGGGAGGGAACACAACAATTAATCTCACGTGATCCCTCTCTTGTTATCCATTTCCAGACAAACAGGCTAGGGACACTATTCCCATCCATCCTGACTAATAGCCATTGATGGACCTAACCTCCGTGAATCTATCTAGCTCTTCTTTGAGCCCCGCTAAAGTCCTAATTTTTAGGACAACATCCTCTGGCAAGGAGTTCCACAGGTTGCCTGTGCACTGAGTGAAGAAAAACTTCCTTTTGTTTGTTTTAAACCTGACTATTAATTTCATTTGGTGGCCCCTAGTCCTTATATTGTGGGAATAAGTAAATAACTTTTCCTTATTCACTTTTTCCACACTAGTCGTGATTTTATAGAGCTCTATGATATCCCTCCTTAGTCTCCTCTTGTCTAAGCTGAAAAGTTCAAGTCTTTTTTCTCTCTCTTCATATTGGACCTGTTCCAAACACCTAATCATTTTTGTTGCCCTATTCTAAACCTTTTCCAATGCCAATATATCTTTTATGAGACGAAGTGACCACATCTGTACACAGTATTCTAGATGTGGGCATACCATGGTTTTATATAGAGACATTAAGATATTCTCCATCCCTTTTTTAATGATTGCTAATATTCTATTTGCTTTTTTGACTGCCGCTGCACACTGGGTGGATGTTTTCAGAGAACTATGACTCCAAGATCTCTCTCTTGAGTAGTTGTAGCTAAATTAGTCCCCATCATATTGTAAGTAAAGTTGGGATTATTTTTTTCCGGTGTGTATTACTTTGCATGTATCAACATTAAATTTCATTTGCCATTTTATTGCCCAGTCACTTTGTTTGGTGAGATCTTTTTGAAGCTCTTCAGTCTGCATCTCCATCCCCCATTTCTACATCCATCATCCTTCCTAATCCCTCCCTTTCCCTACCCCACACTGCCTGTCCCTAACCCCACCTCCTTCCTCTATTCCTACATCCCCATCCTTGTGTAACCTCTCCCCCTTCACAGCCCCACGCTGCCTATCCCCATATACACACTAACCCCCCTCCTCTCTCCCTCCCTACATACACCCTGCCTCTCCCACGAATTCATCAAGCTGTGTACTCCACTTCCCTAAGAGCACCACCGGGCCGGACAGCACAGTCCCAGCCACTGCAGCAGGAGCCAGCGCCCGTCCCCCAGCCCAGCCTTTATGAATGGGCCTGTTGGGGCAGCTTTGCTCCATGGCGAGCCCAGGGAACCTGGAGCACAGAGCTACTGCTCCAGAGAGCCAGGGAAGCAGCTGGGGTGCAGGGTAACCACACCATCCCCAAAGGGCTGGGTGTACGGTGTTGCCAAGACCTGCACCACTTAGATCAGACCCGGGAGCACACGCCTGAGCGAAGGGCCTGGCTCTGGCTCACTAACACACACTGGAGTTGCTTGCTCGGGGGGAGACCTTCAGCACTGCCCCCAAGTGCTGTGGCCGGACTCAGGCTTCACAGAGCAAAGCCGCGCAGCAGATGCATAGGCCAGACAGGCCGGGGGGCAGGGCCCAGAGGCAGGTGGACACTGCCCTAGGGGGAATGTGGGGATGGAGTCACCGCCCTCCCAATACATTTTACAGAGCAGTCACATGGTCAGGGCTCCTGGGATGGGGCCACCGGGGAGGGGAGAGGCTGTGTGGCTGAAGGCGGAGGCAGGCGGCAGGACGTAGAATGATGTGATGTTGTCAATCTGTCGCCCTACAAGAAAAAAATTCTTATATACATAGAGAAATAATACCCTGGGAGCAGTATTCCCTGTAAGCTGGGCACTTCTGTGGCTGCTCCAGAGAGATTCCAATGCTGCCCAGCTGATTAGCAGAGCACCCACAGCTAGATTTTTTATTTCTATTGGAGGGGCACATTTGCACATAGAAAAATTTTTATACATGGATCGAAAAAATCTGCACACGAATGGAAAAGATTAGAGGGAAATAAAGAAGAGCTATTATACCTGGGCTGTGTCTACACTGGCACCCTTTTCCGTAAAAGGGATGCTAATGAGACACTTCGGAATTGCAAATGCCGCGGGGGATTTAAATATCCCCTGCGGCATTTGCATGAACATGGCTGCCGCTTTTTTCCGGCTCGGGGTTTTGCCTACTTTCAAGTAGGAATAAGGGATCTTCCAGAAAAGGGCTTATTTTCTGCAAGATCCCGTCTTGACTGGCGCTTTTCTCCGGCAAAACCCCGAGCCGGAAAAAAGTGGCAGCCATGTTCATGCAAATGCCGCGGGGGATATTTAAATCCCCCGCGGCATTTGCAATTCTGAAGTGTCTCATTAGCATCCCTTTTACGGAAAAGGGTGCCAGTGTAGACACAGCCTTCGTGAGTGGCAGTAGCTATGCTGACAGGAGAAGCTCTCCCACCTATGCTGTGTTGTCCACACAGGACATAATTTATGTTGACTTAAATCTATTATAATTGACAGGAGGAGTCATGACCAGCATCCGGTGACTAAGGGGTTAAACTCAGGTAGCTAGCAAAGGTGTTGGGAGGACCAATATAGATAGAGTGTTGAAATTTGAATTGGTATAGGTCCCCTGACTGCTTTCTTTGTGTGGGAGAAAAAAAACAGGAGTTGAGAGACACCGAATGATTTAAACCTAGACAGGACTACCATGTCTCCAAGGAATTTCGGGTATGGGAGTGGACTGAACAAAGATAAAATTGGAAGTAAGTATAGGGAAAAGTGAATCTAGTCACATTCAGGGTAATTTTTCTGGATTTTTTCTTTTGCTTTGAATTGCTCTATGTCAATCTATGCCTTTCTTCCCACCTTACTATCTAAGCATTGGTTCTGGAGATTTTTCTCTGTTTTAATTTGTTTTCCTTAGTTGCTCTGTAACATCTAGCAACCAAGTATGCTTTATCAAGTATATCTTTTGTTTTGCAATACACCTCTGAATTACTAGATCTTTAATGCAGTCATAGAGGCTGGCTCAGCAAAACTTAAACCCTTAAGCCTCTGTAGTATGTTGAAATATCATTTAGCCAGGATCCATTCGTCACACAGCATTTCAAAATTTCCTGGAAACAAAGCTGTGAATTTAGAAGAGCAAGGCAAAATAAATCTGATCATGCCATTGGTGTCTAGTGTATTTCTTTGGGAAATCCTTTGACTTTTTAAAAACCATGTGCCAAAGAAATTTGAGCTTTTAAAAATATCTTTATTTTGCCTTTTTTAAAATGAATTGTTAGCAATGTTAGGAATGTAGCTGTATATTGAGAAGGAGTACATTGATCACAAGGTATCCAGGTGTCTTGTTTACAACCAGAAACTCTGGTTGAAAAGGGGACCTGAGATGTAATGACCAGACACCCAAAGTCTGGTTACTGCATGCAAGAAAGACAGAGAGACACGAGTTACCACATTTATACGCCCCTACTCAGCCAGGACCACCTCCTACTTGCATCAGGCAGCTGCAGCTCCCAGCTCTGACTCTGCAGATGAGTTTCTCTTGAGAGAGGGGAAAAGCAGTGAATGATGGATGGAGGGAGAAAGAGGAACAACTGTGCGGGTGGGAGCTCAGGTGAAAGGGGTAGGGTAGAAGTAGGACCTCAGGGGAAGAGGCAGGGCAGGGCAGAAGTGAGGCCCGGGAGAAAGGGGAGGTTCTAGCATTCCTGCTGGAGTGTCCCATTTTAAAACATTCCAAAGCTGGCAGTCCTAAGCGTATAAAGTTAGCTCTCAAAGTGCTACATCCAGTTGGCATGACTAGATTACCCATTTCAAGACTATGCAGAAATAATCTGAAACAAGAAGTTCATTTCCTTGTACAGGTACTCTGATATTAGTGGCCATTGTTTTCTAAGATTTTTTCAGTTACAGACTAACACAGCTACCCCTCTAAGGCTATCGTTAAGTTACCTCAGCAAGGCTGACTGGGGAGATAACACAAATGGAATCATTATTGGTACTGTTCCGTATGTGTGACTGGTAGTTCCCCTGAAAGGCAAAATATCCCAAATTTATGGCATTTGTTGCAGCTTCTAGCAAATGACTCATTAAAAGCCAAATCCCGTCAGATTCTGAGTGCCATCAACTGCCATTGAAGTAATTGTGCTCATGCTGGCTCTCAGCTGAGATGGGGGATGGGAGAGAATTCCAGAGGTCCTTTGCTCAAACCTCATTACACAGGCTATGTATAAGAGATGTGATTTTTCACCCTAATGGAACTGCTGAAAAATGTAACTGGGAAAACTCTTTTGCTGTAGTTGATTAAAAAATTATTTGCGCCGCATGAGACTAGAAAACATAGTTTTAAATAGAGAAGAATAATCGACAAAATGTGGTAGGCAATATTTGATGATGGCATATTAACTAGAAAATTAGAAACTGCTTCATTAGAAAATGCGAATTATTTATCATGATGTTAATTCTGCTCTTTTTAATGCGGGGCAAGAGAGTGGTGATTTTTAGTGCTTAACTGTTTAAAATACCAGGGAACCAAAGCTCAGAATTAATACAAATGCTGCTAATGCTGTGGATACCACACAAATTAGGTCTAGCAGCTGTGGTAATGAGCAGGAATTTTTCTAAACTCCAGTACAAGTAGCAGCAGGTGGGTTTGAGAAGGTATTTTGAGGAAAATGGAAAAATCAGAAAGCACAGTGTTTAAACTCTCCTGTTTTACTGAGCCCAGCAAGTTGAGTCATATACATTGAAAGATACTTGCTAAGGAGTAGGGTTGCCAGATGGTTTAACAAAAAATACTGAACATCCCCACCCACCAAAACAAACACCGGGAAAAAATTCTGTTGAGAAAAAAAAAGGGGGAGACCAAAGTTGTTAAGTACTCCCCAACCTCCACCATTTGTGGCAGGGGAAAATTGTCCCCAGCGGGCTTCCCGTGCTCCTCATTTCCCTGCTTCTGCCAGACGTGGCAGGGGAAAATTGTCCCCACCAGGCTTCCCTCACTCCTCACTCTCCTGCCCCTGCCAGACACGGCAGGGGAAAATTGTCCTGCTGGGCTTCTGTCTGAGGGAAACAGGAAATACTGGACATTTTACATGTCCGGTATTTTCTGTTTTTTTGTTAACAGACGGAAGACCCAAATAATGGTTAGTCTGGGTGAAAACCGGACACCTGGCAACCCTACTAGGGAGAGAAAATAAATAAAAATAATTAAAAAAAACAACCCTCTGTGGGTATCAGAGATCATGATACCGCTAAACACAGCTACTGACTAGCTGACAAAAGAAAGGAAGTTTGAGGAAATTAGATGATGGAGAAAAGGGAATAGATTTTAAGCAACAAAAATGCAAAAATCACATTTCATCTTTAATGGGTAATACGTTTCTGAATAAATTTTGCTTCCACAATATATTACATTTGACTTGCTTAACATTTCTGCAAAGACTGACTGATAAAGTAACCATGATAAGTTTTCCCTTTAGTCCAATATCAAGCTTTGATTTTATTTTGTTATCCCTGAGAGATTGTATTTTTAGCTATGAAAAATTTCTACCAGCAGTTATAGTCTTGCTTGATAGGTACGTTTTTACATTACTACATTAGAAAGCAATGGTAAATTAGTCACTACAGACAATTAAAACTATAAAATTGGTTCTTACGGTGATTTGCCATTTAGAAAGGAAGACAGATTACAGTAATTTTCTGTGCGACCTGGATACAGAGCAAGCAGGGGATTCCAAGACAAGTTTAAGATATATGATATAAAACATGGTTCCCAAATGAAAACTTCCTTTCTGAATCTTTGGTCTTCACTTTGCATTTTAAGATTTATTTAATATAAAATGTTACTGATGGGAATATAAAATTGACAAATGGGGAAAATTATGAGAGCCAGAATGTTCATTCAGGGTTTAAGTGTAAATTCTTTGGGACTTCATAATGCTATGAGCCAACATCTGCTTACCAAGACTGATTTTATCAAAATAACTATTGGAGAACAAAATTATGAGAATTACGTCCACCTTTGTTTGATTTAAATGTTGTGATCACCTTTATTGCTGTGTCTCAAACCCAATGTGGCTCCAACATATGATACATTTTTGTTGTTATAAAAAATTCCTGTTGTGTGTGTTTTGCATGTTTTGTCCTGGGACATACAAGAGAAAAATAACTATTAATTCAATTGTTCTATGTTAGAGTGCCACTTAACTAAATCAAGTAGAAATAGATGAGCACTCCTCTACCTGCAAACTTGTCCCCAGGTGAGCCTGATTAACAAGCTTAGTCACATTTACTCAGGTTTGAAAGATTGCTTCAAATGACAGATCCGCTTTAGTGTTCCCCAAATGATTTGGTCTAACTTATGGTTTACCTCATGCTGTGTCTCTCCATAAATAGCATTTTTTAAACAATACTTAATTGTTTAAAAAATTATCTAATGTGATTGTGACAGTCCCCCTTCATGCTTTATGAAAATTGGCTTATGAGATAAGTCTCGTTAAGCCATGGCGCCCCCCGCTCGCCAGCCATGTGGTTCAGCACACTGCGCATGTGCAGACCACGCTGCGCATGTGCTGATCGCACTGTGGTGCCATGCCGGGCTATAATCTACTCACCCGTGGCGAGTAGATTACCTAAATTGTCAAGCACTGAATATAAATATGCACAACTTAGAGATGCTTTGGACAAAACACCTCATGTAATCTATCAATTTTAATGTTACAATCTGCTGGATCACAATATCCTATTTTGGTGCATGGATCATGTTCATGTAAGAAGTTAGGAATACAAAGTATGAGACTGTTTATAGTTTTGGCTATGCTAATGAGAGCCATTACTGGTGCCACTCCCTCCTGGAAGCCTTAACAACTTGATGATCAACTTAATGCCTTATTTGTTCTGTATGCTACCAGGTACTGGGGTTCCATTTTGACCCTGGTATTTTTCCATGGAAGGGGTGGGATGTAAAATAAAAGTTCCCACCATGGGGAAAATCTATTTTAAGCAATGGGAAGCTATCAGCCCTTTGTCTTCAGCTGGCCTTGAAAGGATACAAAGGGCTGGAGACCCAGGGGTGGGTAAAAGAGCTTGTGTCTGATCTGAAGTTTATGTCCAAAATAAGAACAGCTCTTTAGGGTAAGACTCTGCTTGCAATAGGTTTTATTAGTGAATTAGAACTCACTTTGCATTTTTTTTTCTCATTGTAATTTAGTAATTTGCTTTGATCTGTCTGTTTTAACTTGCAACCACTTAAATCCTATTGTTTGTATTTAGAAAATAAAAGTGTTTTTATTATCAGGCCCAATGTAAATTGGGGAGGGAGAACACGACCAGTGTGCATATCTCTCTTTCATTGATAAAGAGGGCGAACATCCTCATGAGTTTTTCCTGTGCAAAATTTTTACATAGAGAAAGATGGATTTATTTGGGAGTTTGATCTTTTTGGGGGGTTAGTTCCTTGGTTACTGTGCCCCAGAACTGCATCCTTCCACAGCTGAAGTGGTTCATTGTCTGCTCTGCTCTTCAGGGGAATGTTAACCCCAACTCTGTGCCTTGTATGGGGGAGACCAGAGGGTGTAGCCCATCAGGACAGGATGGTGGGGAGCCCCGGAGAGCAAGAAATTAGGTGTTAGTGGCATGAGCAGTGCACTGGGGAATAATCCCAAGGGGTCTTCTGTGACTGCACCTGTCACAGTGATTGTGGGCATCTTTTCACCACATTATAATGGCCTTTATCAGACGGGTAGCCATGTTAGTCTGAATCTGCAAAAACAACAAGAAGTCCTGTGGCACCTTATAGACTAACAGAATTATTGGAGCATAAGCTTTCGTGGGCAAAGACCCACATCACATGCATCTGACGAAGTGGGTCTTTGCCTATGAAAGCTTATGCTCCAATAAATCTGTTAATCTGTAAGGTACCACAGGACTTCTCATTATTATAATGGCCTTTGTTTCTCTCCATCTAACTCTATACTGTTTCCTTCTTTCTATAATAGACTTCTGAGCCATGGAACACAGTCATCAAATATAGATCTTAATCTTTAGCAAGTGTGAATGGGTATAGTTCTGTCGTCATTAATTGAGGATCTGACCCATAAGCTCTAGTTTTCCTGCTTGAAATTAGCAAATGGAGTGGGGTAGAGGAGCTATATAAAATACTCACAAAAAAAGTTTTTCTGGAATGAAGTTAAAGAAGTTGTTATATATCAGAGGTTTGAGTGTTTATTACCTTTCAAGAATAATACAAAGTTAAAAAAAACAGAAACCAAGGAAATTCAGACTTCAGGCTTGATTTACAAACAATCTAAACATTTGAAAATATGGAAATAAGCAGCTAAGTGATCCAAACTATCCTAGCAGGAGGAGAGGAGTACTGGGGAAAGGAGAGAGGGAGAAGGAGCCAGTCTCCAGGAAGTATTTTACAAACTTATTGGTTCATAGGAGCAGAAAGAAACTGGTGCACAGTAAATCATCCAAAATTCCTTATTGCTCCACTGTGATGCTAGAGCTCGTTAGGCCATATGCTATGGAATAGCCGTCATAATGTAAAATTTTAGTCCCCTTCTCTTGAAAGGAAAATAATTGTCACTGGCTGAAATAAGATTTATGTAAGTATATGGAACAGATTTTAACAAGGAATGAGCACATCTGGTGGATTAACTACAATATAGCTACAATATATTTTGATCAGAAAAAGTCATCGGGGAAGAGGAGAATAATGGAGGGACTGCACTGTCCTCATGAATGGAGACAAAATATTTATTTAGAACCTAAACAGAGGAATGCACAATTATAGTCAGAATTAGAAGTATTACTCTAATTTCTTACATACCAGAAAATAAAGGCCCTTTTAGACACATGAACCATTTTCTTCTGTTAGTATTTGGCTGATGCCTGAAATAAATTAGA
The DNA here is from genome assembly GCF_052426305.1 of Pelodiscus sinensis. Lineage (NCBI taxonomy): Eukaryota > Metazoa > Chordata > Testudines > Trionychidae > Pelodiscus > Pelodiscus sinensis. Next base: position 44,233,731 of record NC_143061.1, on the reverse strand, counting down.
CTCTATATGGATGAGATGAAGGCTTACATCTTTGGTATATTTGATGTTAGAATATGGTGTTGTAGGGTTGCCATATGGTTTCAACAAAAATACCGGACACACCTGACATTACATCACAATCTACATTACATTTTATTTAAAAAATATCGGACATTTATATTTTCTCAGTTATAGTTTCTCAATTTGTTTCCCGAATAGAAAGCTCAAATACTGGATTGTCCGGTTCAAAATTGGACACCTGGCAACCGTATGCTGTTGATATTATGAAATATGATAATACAAAGTTTTCAAAAGTTAGGCAGTGGGATTCAGAGTTATAGTAAAGGGTATTGTTGGGCAAAAGCACTGGAAGTGTAAAACCAAACTGTATCCAATGTCTTTCTGCTACCAACCCCAGGCCCCTGTCCTCCATCCCTAGGCCAGGTCCAGGGAGTGCCTGTGGGAGGCCCTTCCACTCTCCCCGCCCCCATGCATGCTCCAGGACAGCACTGTATCATATATTTTGGCAAATGAACTAATTTGCCAAGTGGTGTCTATCCTGAGAAGGTTTGCCAACACAGTTATTTTGGCAAACCCTCCTAATGTAATCAAGGCCTAAGCTATGCCCCAATCCTTCAATAAAATCCTACTACATATAATAACTGCAAGTGGAAGAAAGTGGGAATAGAATTGTGAGAGTAAGCAATATTGCACTCAGCAGTGAGGCCAAATTCAGGAAAGTACTTAAGCAAATAACTAAGTAAGTGTCATATCTCAAAAACAATGGGCCTATGCTCTTGGTTAAAGGTTGGCATGTGCTTTCATATGCGAATTGGGGCCCTAGTGTGTCCTTAAGCATACCAGCGAGCTTTATAACAGATTGAATCTATTTTTTTTTACTAATGTACATTATTTCAACAATTGTAAATATTTTTATAATGATCAAAACATGTGCTTTCAATCTTCTGGAAAGCATTTATCTTTATACGCACCCCCCAAAGACTTGGGTTCAGATTCCACCACCAGATTCATGTTAAATGTTCAAGCAGAAAAATGCAACATTCAGGCTTCTAAATATGTTGTTCCCTCTCTCTTTAAGCACTTAAAATAGATATAATGTCCTTTCCCCCGACACACACACACACACACACACACCCTTTAAGCTTTTTATCATGACACATTTTCTTGACAACAAAATCTGAGTTAAATCTGCTTGCAGATTTCCTGTTTACTTTAATGGAGGGTCTTTATGCAAATCTGAGGGAAGAATTTGGCCTTTTTAAAAAAATGATTTTGAATAGCAAATGGGAATTTCCCTTTTTTTTTTAATATTGTAATACAGGCAGTCCCCGGGTTACGTACAAGATAGGGACTGTAGGTTTGTACTTAAGTTGAATTTGTACTTAAGTTGGAACTAGTGTCCAGATTCAGCCGCTGCTGAAACTGACCAGCGGCTGACTACAGGAAGCCCGAGGCAGCACCCCAGCTGCTCTACCCCAGGTGTCCCCAAGTCAGCTGCTGCTGAAACTGATCAGCGGCTGATTCCAGGAAGCCCAGAGCAGAGCAACTCTGCCTCGGGCTTCCTGTAGTCAGCCACTGGTCAGTTTCAGCAGCGGCTGACTTGGGGACACCTGGGGCAGAGCAGCTGGGGTGCTGCTGGGTTGGTCCAGTAGCGCCGAGGAGCAGCGCTGTGGGACCAACCGGCAGCGCCCCAGCTGCTCTACCACAGGCGTCAGCGAGAAAAGCCTGGTCTGCTGGGTGGGGGAGGGGGTGCACTAGCTGTGCCCCCCCCCCAGCAGACCATGGAGACGTGGGCGGCAGGACCGAGACGCGCCGTGGTGCCGCCTCCCGAGTCCTCTGCAGCTTTGCTCCGCGTCTCCCTGGTCAGCAGACCAGGGAGACGTGGAGCAGCTTTTCTCGCCCTGGAGGACACGGGCGGCGGGACCGCGGCGCATCTGGGCAGTCCCGCCGGCCGCATCCTCAGGGGCGAGAAAAGTCCCGTTCGTAGGTACGGACCCGACATAAGTCGGATCTGCGTAACTCGGGGACTGCCTGTAATATTATATAAGACAAGACACACACAAACAAGAAAAAAGAAAGAAAAAGAATAAGTACCTGATCATTGCTATACTTATCTGGTAAGATACCAGCAGTGTTTGTCTTAAATTTAAAATTTTGACTTGAATACAGCATATATTTATTTAACCCATCTTTCAGAAGAATAAGAGAGAGATTGGGAAAATAGAAGAAGTCATGTGCAGAAGTTCAGAAATATGATCCCATTTAGGAGATCTTCATTCGAATACCCAGTCTACTGCAGATCTTCTGTGTGATCCTAGGCAGATCCCGCAGTGTCTCTGTGCTGCAAATCCCTGCTGGGAAGGGGTATTGTGAAGATAAATACATTAAAGATGGTGAGGTGCTCAGAGACTATGATCGCAAAGGCTGGAAGTACTTTAGATGTATAAAAACATATTTAGGGGGCAGATGGAGTCTTGCTGTGCTTATGTCTACATCTTGGTTATTCATTTTTTTTAATAGAGGAAAATATATGCAAGTACATAGCATGATATTTATAGCCAAACACCATGTATAGGAAAGAAGAATGCTCTGCGCTAGGGGCCGAGATGGGGTCAGTATTCTATACAGAGCTTTCTTCCCCTTCCCTGTTCACACAGAGGATAGACACCAGGGCTGTCCTTGAAGACTGGGTCTTCTCTAAAGTAGCGCCCTTTCCAGTGCTAGTCTCCTCAGATCATGTGGGGAATGGCTCATCAAAATTCATAGTGGTATTGTGCCTCAGGCAAACAATAGCTCCTCACTGACACTTTCCTCCCTACAGTGGGATGTGGCACAACCAAGTCTTTCCTGTCTCTCTGTAAAAGAGGAATAATACACAGTAAGTCCATCCCAGTGGGTTAGTGAGGTTTAGTTCATTAATGCCTGAAAAATGCATTGAGAGTTTCTGATGAGAAGGACTATAGAAGAATAAAGTACACCATTATTATTCTGAATAAAGGCAGTTATGATCAAATCTACCAAACAGTACAATAATAGTGAGAGAGAGAGTTATTTTTTGGATGAACAGGTAAGTTCTACTGATAGAGAGGAAATCAGAAAAATATGATAGGCCACAAGCTTTGTTATAGAAAATCCAGTGTATTTCAAATGGTTTAATGCAACTCCTCTGTGAGGCTTTTTGAACCACATTAAAAAAGCCATTGATTTTGAATGATGGACAGATCATTTGAGAGCTACAGGGTTAAATATTAGATGATAGCTAGAGATTCCCCTGTTAGACTGTGTTGATGCTTTCAATTCAAGTATACATCGAAAAATAATAGCTATTGCCCTTTTGATGCAAAAAGATCACAAGGAGCCGCTTATTTGAATGTACAGCATGTCTGGATGGAAGGAAACAATATTGGTCACTAAGAAACCCTTGTTGAGAGATGTCAAGAATTATTAAAACAAGTGGGATCTTGCATGTCACTCCTAGGATATTGTGGATGCTATTAGTCCTAGTGGTTTGTCAGCCAGGGTATTGTTGACAGCTTTCCGTCAACAGGTTGCAAAGGATACTTGTTGAGCTGAAAGCAATTGTTGAGCTGAGAGCTTCTGTTGTATGAAGATTTTTTTTTCTAGAAAGCTTCAAAAATAAAAGACACTAAGGCTGTGTCTACACTGGCACCTTTTTCCGGAAATGCTTAAAACGGAACAGTTTTCCGTTATAAGTATTTCCGGAAAAAGAGCGTCTACATTGGCAGGATGCTTTTCCGGAAAAACACTTTTTCCGGAAAAGCATCCGTGGCCAATGTAGATGCGCTTTTCCGGAAAAAAGCCCTGATCGTCATTTTCACGATTGGGGCTTTTTTTGCGGAAAAGACTACTGTGCTGTCTACACTGGCCCTTTTCCGGAACAGTTTTCCGGAAAAAGGACTTTTGCCCGAGTGGGAGCAGCATAGTTTTTCCGGAAAAGCAGCTGATTTCTTACAGTAAATCATCAGTGCTTTTCTGGAAATTCAAGGGGCCAGTGTAGACAGCTCGCAGCTTATGCCGAAAAAGCGTCTGCTTTTCCGGAATAAGTGGCCCAGTGTAGACACAGCCTAAATGGATTCAAGAGACTGAGGAAGGTGTTTATCCTGGGTTGTGTTTTTCTAGAACCTGAGACCTCAGCCATACTGGAACACAAACCAATGCCTGTTCAGAAAACGATTAGTTATTTTCAGAAACTGGATTTTATCTGCCACTGTTAAACTACTGCTTGGAAGCAACATATGTGAGCCCTGCAAATTGGATAATAAATCTCTTGGATTGCATTTCAAAATGCTCCATTGATTTATGTGGTTTAAAGTGTAAGACCTTGGTTCCCTATCCAGGCAGAATGTTAGAATTGAACCTATGTGCATTGCTGCATAATTCCAGAATGCCTTTCCTTCAGGCCAGTGAGTGACCTCTTGGGGGTTGTGACAGGCAGTGGTGACCAAAATCATCTGAAGAATTAAATTATAATGAGTGGCACCACTATCTAAGGTTGTGTGACTGTGAAAAAATCAAGGCCTGAAATCAGGGGAGGGGCAGACAGAATTGCTGGGCCCCTGGGCAACGGACGGGGCCTCAGTACAAGGAGCGGGGCTGGGCTAGTCAGCCCTCAGCACTGCCCACTGCATGCCACCACCCACAGCTTGACCTTAGTACCGCCTGGGGCTCCAGTGGCAATTTAAAAGGGCTCGGAGCTTCGACTGCCAGTGCTGCTGCAATAGCAGCAGCTGGGAGCCCCAAGCACTTTTGAATCACCAGAGCCCAGGGCAGTTGCCCTCCCATCCTCCGCCACCATCAGCTCACCTGCCTGAAATAAATTGGAAGACTTCTAATATTTAGAAATGCAATTACATAATTCACTAAACAGCTGAGCTCCATTCCAAATGCTAGTATCCAAGACATTTGTGTCTTGGCAGATATAAGTGTGATTATTGTGGTTTAGAGTCCAGCAAGTTGACATAAGACAATAATAACGTGGGGTGCAAAAAATTGAGCAAAATCATGTCTTCCTTAGGTGATGGAGGTCAGGGAAGAGGTGATGAGGTGTTTTATGTTGTGAGGGCAAGTTTAGAAGTATGGGATGATTGATGTAGCTCCTGAAACGTACGTCAGTTGCTCATGTAAAGCCAGACAATGGTTTATCTTAAAGCCCTGCCAAATCAGACAGTGGTTTATCGCTGATGCTCATTGAATTATTTGGGACAACTGCTTGGGTGCAGGAATCCCCAAGTGCTAGTTATTGTTTTGATACTGTATTCCTGTCACATCAAAGGAGAACACCTTATGTACCTCATATACCTCTGTGTATGTCTACACTAGAGAGCTTTGTCAGAAAAACGGCTGTTTCTCCAACAAAACTTGTGGAATGTCCACACTGCAATTGCATTCTTCCGCAAGAAAAACGAAAGAACAGAGGGTTTTTTCCAGCACTGGTAATCCTCATTCTATGAGGAAGAAGCCTTTTTGCAAAAGAGCTCTTTCACAAAAAGGCATATGTGGACAGGGAAGAGGGAGTTCTTTCAGAAGAAGAGGAAAAAGAAAAAGCACAGGTGCCCTGGTGGCCATTCCATCCATAGCAATCACAGCTTACATGTGAAAGAGCATTCATTTAGTCTGGACGCTCTCTTTTGAAAAAGCAGATCGCTTTTTTGATGCACTTTTGCAGTGTGGATGCTCTCTTTTGGAAGATCTCTTCTGAAAAAAGCTTCTTTTGAAAGAAGCCTGCAGTCTAGATGTAGCCTCTAGTTTTGCTTCTGTGTTAAGGGGAAAATGGAGCTACGCTGTTGTATCTTATCTGAATGGTATGAGGCTTTGCACATTTCAGAATTCAAATGGATGAGATTTATTTTTTAAAAACCTGAACATTATAATGAGGAAGCTTTAATTATTTTATTGAATCAGCAAAATCTGTCATTAGAGAGAGAAATGTTGCAAATACTGCAAGATTTAGTGTGCATATATTTTGAAAATGTAGAACCTGCAGGTGTGTCCACAGGTGTTAGAAATGAAACATGAGATTCTGGTTCTTTGGAAGGCTGCAAACTCTTATCTAAAATAAGCACCAGGGGTTGGGGCTTAAGAGTACTGTTCGAATCACTGCAGCAATTTATAAAATCCTGCTCCAGTGCAGCCCCTAATCAAAGCCCTGTCAAACCAGATGTTGAGACAATGCCATAGTGATTTGGGATTAAATCCCAGATGTGGTCTGAACTGGGATTTTAGCATTACATATGTGAGTGTCTCTTGTAGCTCTCAGTAACAAGGGAAAACTTGCCAGTCTAGATGCAGCCTCGTTGTCTAGTCACTTCCCCACCCTTGCTGCCTCTATCAGAAATAGACAGCAAGATGGGGAGGAAGAGGAGAAGATGCTTGGAAGAGCCGGCTCAAAAGCCAATTCCCCCCATCTCCATGGGAGGGGGCAAGGGCGCAGTGGCAGCATTCAACCTTTGAAATGTACAAGAGTCCCCCCTGGAGCTCAGAATTTAAGCATCTGGTGACTCGCCCAGGGCTATTTACTTGTGTGGCTACAGATGCAGCCACTTGCAGCTCCCATTGGCCATCGTTTGCCATTCCTTATCAATGGAAGCTGTGAGAAGCAATGGCCTGGTCTGCACCACTACCTACAGCTCCCATTGACTGGGAACAGTGAACTGTGGCCACTGGGGGCATGTCTACACTATAACAAGATGAGCGTCCATACCAGCAAGCCTGCAATTTTGAAATAATGGACTTGTTATTTTGAAATAATAACTCCTGCTTGTGAAGAGGAATAAGCTCATTTCTAAATAGTTGTTTGGGGAGTTATTATTTCAAAATAACTTATTTTGAAATAACCTGGGAGTGTAGACATATCCTGGGAGATGCGAGTGGCCATAGCTGCAGATGTCCAGGAGTAACCCTGGTGAACTGAGTGTAGCCTGCAGGTTGGTTATTGCCCACCCTGGTCTAAATTGAAGTGCTACAGTGGCACTCAGCTGTAATGTTTCAAGTGTAAACAAGCCTTAAGTTTGCTCTTAGAGCACACTGAGGCTACGTCCATACTGTAGCCTTCTTGCAGAAAAGGATATGCAAATGAGCACGGCATGGAATATCGCCGTGCTTCATTTGCATAAGTAATGAGGAAGAATGTCTCTTGTGCAAGAGGGTTTTTTTTGCGCAAAAAGGAGCTGTCTACATGGCTCATTTTCGCGCAAAAGCCTCTTGTGTGAAAACAGCTGCTCATTACTTATGCAAATGAAGTGCAGCGATATTCCACGCTGTGCGTCATTTGCATATGCTTTTCCACAAGAAGGCTACAGTATAGATGTAGCCTGAGAGACTGTGTGTGTATGAGAGAGAGACACACACACACATACACACCTCGTTGCATGGGGGCCAACAGACTTGCTGGGTCCTTGGGCATGGCGGGAGGACCAGACTCTGCACTCCCCAAAAGGGTTGGGTTTCAGATAGAAAGGGTGGGGAAGGAGCAGCAGCCCTCAAAGCTGCCAGGAGTGTACCACACGGCACTCTGGCAGCAATTTACAGGACCCAGAGTTCTGGCTGCCACCATTGCGGCAGTAGTGGCAGTAGCAGCTAGGCACCCTGAGCCATTTTGAATCTCCATGCCCTGGGGCAGTTTTCCCCTTTGTCTTCCCACTCCATCCCTGCCTAGCTGGATCAGGCTGAATAGGCCATTCAAAAGGACTGCTCGAGGCCAATGTTCTATTAATGGAAAATCTGAGGAGATCATGAAAAACCCAGTCAACAGGACACTGACATCTAGCAACCAGTCACCCAGAGGGAGATATGTGCTGGGAAATTTGAGCACAGAAGGTAAGCAGAGACACCAGCTTGAGGTTAAAGGACTAGCATTGTGGGGCGGAAAAGTGTTGGCTTGTGGAGAAAGCCATGGGGTCTTTTACCTGGGAACTAACTAAGGAGGTGAGGCTGAGGGAGACAGGGCCTGTTAACCTAAGGACTATAAGATTCTGTGTGCCAGGTGACTAATAAATGGTTACCTTGTTTTGAAAAGGCTGCTTGTGTCACTGTAAATACTCTCTGAGAGCATAGTGCCCAGAAGTGGCACAATATAAGCATCCCCCTGGAGTCTGCCTTGATTGCATTTGCTGCATACAGAATTATTGTTGCCGAAGGCCCGCTCATGGAGGCCATAAGCCTGCCTCTGTGGTACAGTGAGTCCTTGGAGTCCCAGAACAGTAAAGGGATCCCTCCAAAAAGACTGGTTACAGGCTGTTTATATAGTACCAGCCCCTGTAAATCCATGCAGGTAAATTGCATCTTGCAATGTGAAAACTAGGCTACTAAACTCTTTCTCAACTTCTGATGCCATTGGAAACTTCTCCTCTTCTTACACTTCTTATAATGATCACCCATGAACAGAGATGAGCATGAATGAAAGGCATCTCAGAAGCAGCACAGAGTAATGCTTGCTATGAGGAATTTCACTTTGAGAAGATGCTGTTGCTGGCTGTGGGTTCACGCCTTTGTATTCTGTTTTAAAAGTGGGATTGTTTAGACATGAAGGGAAGCACATTTCATCACACAAACTTTCCAAATGATGTGCTGAGCTACAGAGAGGCCACTTTCTCTTAAACAAATGAATTCTGGCATGTAATATGGCAGAAGAGCAATGTAATCAAAACACACTTTCCATGGTTACAATTGGATTTATCAACCATGGAGATCTAATGCCTCAAACCACAATAAAAACTTTCCCCCTTTTTAATATATTGTGTCTTGAAGCACACAAAATAAACAAACTGACGGATGCATTCAATTTTCCTGTTTAATTATCTTTTACTGCAAAGGCTTTTTTTATTCACATTGACTGTCTTACTAAAATAAAAATTTTTTCCTTAGCCTCCCGTTTCCAAATTCCACTATCTGCATAGGAAGCTTAAAATCAATCATCTCTCCAGTTCCAGTGTTGCTTGTCCTGTCTCTTTTGACTCTAGCATCCACTGAACAGTTTTTCTTGAGACAGGGTTCAGGCCACAGAAACTTCTTAATAGCAGCTGCCCATATTGCTGTTTAGCCAGAGGGCAGGTGAAGCTCATGAAGTAGCAAGCTCCTTCTACTCCATACATTTCTTGACACATTCAGACCATTTTACCATATAGCTTGAAACCTCAGTTGTATATTCTCATCCAGTATAGGAGTTAAGAAACCTTTTAAACCAAGCTTTTGAGGTTCAAGATCTCACTCTCATCCATAGCATCCAATAAATCACAGCAAACTAAGATCACAACTGACAACATATGTGGTCTGAATTTTGTCTTCTGAAAGCAAGCCGGCTGTAAAATGTTGTGTGTATTGTCTGGTGGAACTTCTCAACACCTTTTAAATTACTTTTTAAATGTTTACAGATTCAAATGCAATGGGTAAATCTATCTGTGGGGTTACTGCCTGGAGGAAATTGGCCTGATTTGTTTAACTAGCACTGAAAGTACAGCATACACTTGTGAAATTCCAAATTGGCAGCTGTAAATACCTTCTTTGAATTTAGTCTTTGTTCCTTTTTCCTGCTATGTATCAGGCTCTTACTCTCATTATTTTAAAACTAGACAATTAACCCGTCGTAAAATGGGATTTTCAGGTCTTCTCTCCTGAGCGCTCTCACTCTGTCTCTCTCTCTTCCTACTGCCTCCCCCCTCTCTCTCAGCTCTCTTCCACCTCCTGCCTCTCTCTCCCCCTCTTCTCCCCCTCTCCCTGCCCCCCTTCCTCTTCCCTTTCCCCTTCCCTCCCCCCCCCCCCCCCCCCCGCCGTGGCGCTTGGCTGAGTGCTCCCTGCTCAGCCGGGCTGCTGCGAGGGAGAGGGGCGGGGCAGTGATGTACACGGCTGGGGCCGGGGACATGTACATCACCGCCCTCCCTTCCCCTTCCACCCCGGGGGAGCCCAAACAGCCCCTTGAGCTGCTGGCTCCCCCGGAGGCCTGGCTGAGGGGCGCAGCACTCAGCTGAGTGCCATAGCGGGAGGGGAAGGGGGATGGTGACGTACACGGCCCCACCCCCTGACTGTAAACATCACTGCCCTGCCCCGCCCCCTTCCCTTCCCTCCGAGTGTTGCACGCTCAGCCGGGCTGCCGCGTGGGAGGAGAGGTGGGGCAGTGACGTACACGGCCAGGAGGCGGGGCTGTCTATGTCACCGCCCCCCTCCCGCAGTGGACCGGCTGAGGGGCGCACCACTCAGCACCACGGCGGGAGGAGGAAGGGGGGGGCGGTGACGTACACGGCTCCGTCCCCTGGCTGTGTACATCACCGCCACACCCCCCTTCCTGTCCCACCGGGCCCACCTGAGTGGTGCTCAGCTGGGCCCTGGAGGGGGAGCAAGCAGTGGCAAGCAGTCCGTGGCTGCACCCCCCCCCCCCACCAGATCTGTTTCCTGCCCCCTCCTCCCATCCAGCCCCACAGCCCCCGATCCTCCCCCAGCTCTGCTTCCCACCCCCCTTCTGGCCAGCCCTGCCCCCTTCCCCTCCCTGTGTGGCGCCTAGCCCCACCCCGCCCCCTTCCTATCCCACCCCCTCTGTGGTGCACTGCGCTGCTCCCAGCTGAGCGGTGCTCCTGCCGGGCCCCAGCGGGGGAGCAAGTGGTGGCAAGCGGCCCCAGCCCACTGAGCAGCGCTCCCGCTGGGGGCCAGCTGAGCGGTGCTGGCGCTTGCCGTCTCTTGCTCCCCCGTCGGGACCCAGCTGAGCGTCGCTCAGAGGGCTGGGGCCGTAAGCGGCCATTTGGGGTCTGTGCTCCCCAAAGGGCTGCTTAGCACCGCTTGCTCCCCCGCAGGGACACAGCTGAGCAGCGCAGCGCTTGGCTGAACCGCCAGGGAGGGAGGGGAAGAGGGGTGGGGTGCTGACGTACACGGCCAGGAGGCGAAGCCATTTACGTCAGCATCAGCATCAGTGTTACAGACGCACAGACACTGGGATACTATATATATGATACTTTGTGGAATGAGGAGTAACGGTAGTTCGAACTAGGAAGCCTAGTTCAAACTACCTAGTTCGTGCCGCGTGTAGCCGCGCAGCACGGGGTTCGAACGAGCGGGGATTTAAAAATGGCGGCGCCCCGCTTATGCAAATGAAGCCTGGGAAATTCAAATCCCGGGCTTCATTTGCAATTGCGGTATGCCTACATTACCCCGCTAGTTCGAACTAGTGGGGTAGTATAGACATACCCAGGTAGAGTTGGACCTTGCAAAGGGAATTAAAACCAATAGTAAAAGGTTTTATAGCTATATGAATAGGAAAAAAACAAAAAAAAGAAGAAGTAGGACCGCTAATTACTAAGGATGGAATGGAGGTTAAGGATAATCTAGGAATGGCCCAATATCTAAACAAATACTTTGCTTCAGTCTTTAATGAGGCTAATGAAGAACTTAGGGATAATGATAACATAAGAAATGGGACTAAGGATATGGAGGTAGATATTACCATATCCGAGGTAAAAGCCAAATTTGAACAGCTTAATGGGAGTAAATTGGGGGGCCCAGATAATCTTCATCCAAGAAGATTAAAGGAACTGGCACATGAAATTGCAAGTCCATTAGCAAACATTTTTAATAAATCTCTAAACTCAGGGGTTGTACCATTTGACTGGAGAATTGCTAATATAGTTCCTATTTTTAAGAAAGGGAAAAAAAGTGACCCGGGTAACTATAGGCCTGTTAGTTTGACATCTGTAGCATGCAAGATCTTAGAAAAATTTTTGAAGGAGAAAGTAGTTAGAGACATTGAGGCTAATGACAATTGGGACAAATTACAACATGGTTTTACAAAAGATAGATCGAGCCAAACCAACCTGACCTCCTTTTTTGAGAAAGTAACAGATTTTTTAGATAAAGGAAATGCAGTGGATCTAATCTACCTCGACTTTAGTAAGGCAGTTGATATAGTACCACATGGAGAATTATTGGTTAAACTGGAAAAGATAGGGATTAATATGAAAGTTGAGAGGTGGATAAGCAACTGGTTAAAGGGGAGACTACAGCGGGTCATACTGAAAGGTGAACTGTCAGGTTGGAGGGAGGTTACTAACTGAGTTCCTCAGGGATCAGTTTTGGGGCCACTTTTATTTAATCTTTTTATCGCTGACCTTGGCACCAAAAGTGGAAGTGTCTTGATAAAATTTGCGGATGACACAAAGTTGGGAGGTATTGACAATTCAGAAAAGGATCGGGATATCATACAGGAAGATGACCTTGTAAATTGGAGTGATAGCAATAGGATGAAATTTAATAGTGAGAAGTGTAAGGTTATGCATTTAGGGATTAATAACAAGAATTTTAGTTATAAGCTGGGGACACATCAGTTGGAAGTAACGGAGGAGGAGAAGGACCTTGGAGTCCTGGTTGATTATAGGATGTCTATGTCTATGTTCATTGTGACATGGCCATGAAAAAGGTTAATATGGTCTTGGGATGTATTAGGCGAGGCATTTCCAGTAGGGATAAAGAGGTGTTAGTGCCATTATACAAGGCATTGGTGAGACCCCAGTTGGAATACTGTGTGCAGTTCTGGTCTCCCATGTTTAAGAAGGATGAATTCAAACTGGAACAGGTACAAAGAAGGGCCACTAGGATGATCTGAGGAATGGAAAACCTGTCTTATGAAAGGAGACTCAAGGAACTTGGCTTGTCTACCTTAACCAAAAGAAGGCTGAGGTGGGACATGATTGCACTCTTTAAATATATTAGAGGGATAAATACCAGGGAGGGAGAGGAATTATTTAAGCTTAATATCAATGTGGACACAACAACAAATGGATATAAGCTGGCTAGTAGGAAGTTTAGACCTGAGATTAGATGAAGGTTTCTAACCATTAGAGGAGTGAGGTTCTGGAACGGCCTTCCAAGAGAAGTAGTGGGGGCAAAAGATCTATCTGGCTTCAAGATTAAACTAGATGGGTTCATGAAGGGGATGGTTTGATGAGATAACATGATCTTGGTAACTAATTGACCATTCACTAGCAGTGGAAAATAGGTCAATAGAGGGATGATAGGAGTTACTATAGAGAACTTTCTGGGTGTCTGGCTGGTGAGTCTTGCCCACATGCTCAGGGTTTAGCTGATCGCCATATTTGGGGTCGGGAAGGAATTTTCCTCCAGGGTAGATTGGCAGAGGCCCTGGAGGTTTTTCGCCTTCCTTTGTAGCATGGGGCATCGATCACAGCTGGAGGATTCTCTGCATCGTGGGGTCTTCAAACTATTTGAAGGCTTCACTATCTGAGATATAGGTGAGAGGATTATTCTGGGAGCAAGTGGGTGAGATTCTGAGGCCTGCATTGTGCAGAGGGTCAGACTAGATGATCATAATGGTCCGTTCTGACCTTAAAGTGTATGAGTCTATGCTTTCAACTCTTTGCAGATAATTTCAGAACTACTTTGGGAAATTGTTCATTTAGATGGCCTGTCTCCCATGTGCTAAAGTTTTCTATATTCAGAGTAAACATTTGGGACCCTGTTCTTGAATGCTACATATGCACCATTGTGTGATCTTGCATGTAGCCCATCTAAGTTATTGGAAGAGAGTTCTTCTGTCAATATAATTAAACCACCTTCAACGAGCAGTGGTGCTATCCTGCCGACACTGAACTGTCCACATTGGCACTTCTGCCAATGTAGCTTTCATCAGTCAGGGATGGGGTTTTTTCACACTACTGAGCAAGAAGTTTTACCAACAAAAGTGCTAGTGTAGATATCACCTTAGTTATAGTATGAAACAACACTGAAGCAGTGTTCCACAGCTACTTTATTACTAATGCTAGCCTCCTCCAAATTAAAAAAGTTGTCTATGCCCTTGGAAGAGGTGTGTTCCTTTGCAGCTATAAGTACCAGCTGACCCACAGAAACTGGAATACCTCTTTGAGTCAACTGGCAATGTTAAGCAATGTCTACACTAGAAAATCCATGTTGTTCATATGTGTTGGCGGAGGAATTGAAATCTTAGTGTTCACAAAGCAAGGGGAAGTAAGTTAGCAGGTCAAGGAAAACCTTTTTTCCTAGAGAAGAAAAGGTCATAGTGCTCTCATTATACCCTTTTCTGACTCTATGGAAAGTTCTTGAGAAGCAGATAGGTGGCTTTCCATGATGCATTATAAAAGGAAGCCCCAATAAGAGTGTTAGGTATTCAGAGGAAAGGGGTGCAGTATGTGTAGAATACTGTATGGATAAAAATTCTGCACTGCAAAAATGAGCCGTGGATATCTGCATGGATATCGACAGCTATGAAGTAGATACCTGCAGATTTGCTCTAAGTGTGGCTTTAAGGGCTCTAAGTGTGGGGGTTAAAAGTATAAGGTTAACTGGGGTGCAGTAGAGGAAAGGAAGACTCCAGGATTTAAATGAGAGGCAAACTGAGATTAGGCAGAAAAATGAGCTGTTTGGACAAAAGAAAGGGGGTAGAATAGCAAAGGGCAAAGTCAAAATAAAATCACAGAAAGAAAAAATGGAGAGTGAAACAATGACAAGGGACAGTAAGACAGTAAGAGTGGGGAAGAGAATCTAAAAAGTGGGAAGGCTGGAGTAAAAAATAACAAATTTTAGAAATTCTCAAGAGAAAATGATAGAAAACAGTTTTTTAAATTAAAAATAATTGATAAAGATGGGTAGTGAGTGTAACTATAAAAGAATGATTAAATATAGGCACTTGTGCCTGTTGTTTAAAGGGACTAAAAATCTGTCAAATACAGGAAACTTAACCTGCCAACCCAAGGGAAGAAGCCTCTAGCCCATGCCTTCCTACACACCCAACTTTTCTTTTTAATAGTTGTCCGTATGCACCAGTTACATTCTTGGGTAACAGCCTATGTATATTTTGCAGAATTCTATCTATGCTGGGTTCTTCTATTACTTCAAAAAATTGTCTTCTTCTAATTACTTATTCATGGGGTGATGCTGCACCCCCATATTTTTCATGGAAATATTTTTTAATCTGAATACACATAACTTTAATATGTTTTATGCAAAACAGGACAAACCAATTAGTCCGCAGCTTGTAATCCCCTTAATGAGTATTTTGTGCATGTATCATTCTTGTATGTGAAGTTAGAAATGTGAAAAGTAAACCTGCTTATTAATCCAAATCTTGCAGTGAAAGCCCTTTGTGGCACTTAGAGGCCTGGTGCTCAAGACAATGATCTGTAAATTTATTTTTGTTTTCCTTTAATCCCAAGGTTGGTCCTACACAGACATCTGACTGGGCCACATGGTGCTAGAATACATCCTGGATTCTGTACTTTTCTAGGTGTGTTTGTATGTGGTGGGGGGGGGGAGGAGACGGGAACTGAACAAACAATTCATGTCCTGTGGAAATTCTATTTAAGGGATGGGATGCAAACAATGATAGTCATCAGCTAGCTTTTGAAACTGCGTCCCCACCCTAAGAGGATATACAAGTACACCTGGGGAAAAAATTAGAAGCTGTTCAACCCAGGTCAAAGAAAAGATCATCTCTGACATGAAGATTTTTACCTGAAATAAGGACTTGAGTGAAGAGAAATGTTTTGTAACAATTTCTTTTAGTGTATTAGTTTTATTGGTGTGTTTTGTTTATTTTTACATAGTACCTTTCCTTGATTAGTCTGTCACCATTTGCACTCACTTAATTCCTACTTCTTTATATTGGTAAAATTACTTTTATTTATTAATAAACCCAGTGTAAATAATTGTTGCCTGGGAGGAACAACAGTTTCACTGATAAAGAGAGAGAACTCCATGAGGTTTGTCTGTGTAAAAATGTCTAATGTAGTAAGATGTATTTATTTGGGGATTTGGTCCCTTTTGAGGGCTGTACTACTCCTGGTTGCTATCAAGTCCCTGTAGCTGAGACGTCCCAGAACTGTTATCACCATCTGTAACACTCTTCTGGTTGCTGTTATCCTAATTTTGTGCCTTTGCTGTGGGAGACTAGAGCTTCTGGCTCCACAGGACCAGGTGGTGGGGTGCCCCAGAAGGCAGGTAGGCAGGCTAAGTGGTATGATCAGTATAGCAGGTGACTATCTTGAGGGGATGTCTATGCTCCAACCCATCACACATGGCATTATTTCATCTTTTAACTTTGGTATTAAATTGTTCAAACCCAGAACTATGCTTTAAAGCATACAGTATCTAAAAGAGCATGACAGAGAATTTTTCTTATGTGGTTTGAACAAATCTGTAAAATACATACATATTTTATTTAATGGAATGGCTGTGTATAAAAACCTAATTGTTATTAAATACATTGGGAGAGTGCACTCTTCTGTATTTCATCTTTTATTCATGTTTGTTCTACTTTGCCAAAAGAGACTCTAGATTATTGAACTAAAAAAACATATATTGTCAGATTTCAGTTTTATTGTAAGCTCTGAATTTAAATCTTGAGGCATTTTCTAGGTCAGATTTCTACATATCTATCCTAGCCTGCAAGGGCTGAGGTGCCTGGTCTGGGAAACCTGAATTCTGTTATGTACTGGTACATACTTCTCAACAGCAGTGTTTTGGTGCCACTGCTGATACTATGCAGTGAGGGGGAAATCTCGCTCCCCTGGGGTACAGAGACCCCAGAAGGGTCCGAGGCCGGAGGTCAAATCAGTGAGGCAGGAGAGAAACTTAGAAGAGAAAACTTTATGATGCATGCATGCAGGCTGTCACTTCCAAGAGTGAAGCAGCAGCCCTGACAGACAGATTCAGGTATCCTTTATACAGAATGCTTAGACAGCTCAGTTGTGGATTGTTCTTCTTTAACATATCAAAGTCTCAGCAGAAGTACTTTGAGACTTCTGTTCACCCCAGGAGTGCTAGAAGTAAGTTTTTACAGTACACAAAGCCACATGAGAACTTGAGTGGAGGAGTCTACAAGGCAAACTGTGACAAAGATAAGGGTTTACATGACAAATTGTGACAGACTAGGAGTATCCATGAATTTGAGATAGTCATTTGTAAGGGTCTTTGATTAGAGCTAATTTGATTTCTCTCTGTTACAGGGAGAGAGGCCTGGAAAACTTTTTAACCCTTACAGCAGTTTTCTTTTAGAAAGTTATGATTTCTGCACAGTCCCCCTTAGACACAATTGGAGTTATTTGATTTTTCTCCCACAATTCCCCCCTTTAATACTCCTATTGGAGTATTACTCAAAGTTATTTTAGACATTCTTAGGTATTCTTCTTTTGCTAGGATGAATTCTTATCTTAGAGGGAGGTTTTCTTTATCAGTTGGGTAAATGATCCACTGCCCATTCACCCCCAGATCTTTACCAGTGCCAATATTGCTTTTAAAACATAAGGGAAACATAAGGGAAGCATTCCCTGATGGATGTTATGCTTGAGTAAGGGGAATCTCTGAGGCAATCAGATTTTTATGCCAAATCTGCCTGTTCCCCCCCATGACTATGTACTTCTGGCACAGTGTTATCATTCTGGGCATCTACCCACTCCCGCTCTCCTGTAGAGTACTGACTACCAGTAGATCTGAATTTTAGGGGTCTGGTCCATAGGGAGGCAGGAGTTGGGATAAACTGTAATGGTAAAAGACCTTCAGAGCCTTTTATAAGCTGTTCACATATCCAACAGTCACTTGTATTGGTGAGGGACATAACCTTTTGCAGGGCTTCCCAAAAAGGGTGGGGAATGTTATATACTAAGGCTATTCTGACTACTAAAAGAAGGAAAACAATCCTCATCCTAGTATAGTATCTTAAATTTCTAAAGTAGAAAGGATAATAATAATATAGTAATTATCTAGCAACTAGCAAAGCAGTCTTTTAACTAAACTTAATCAGTTAGTATTGTTTGGCTTGCCTCTGCAGGCACTCTTCGAGATTTCGTAGTCTCTTAGTTCACTCAATACTGGAATGGATTTCCCTTTGTGAGAGCTACAGGGCTCCAGGCTCACCTGTAGGTCTTTGCTGGTACAGTCCTACCTCTCAGGTTGTACCTCGAAGCTCCTGGTGGAGGCCGGTTTGGTAACAGTCTGGTTTGAGAGTCTGCCGCCTCGGTCCGCTGAACCTCGTCCTCAGGTGATTCCTCCAGGGAGGGGTCCTGGGTGACGGGGTCAATCAGCTCTGTTGGATCTGCAGTTTGGCGTATATGACTTGCGTGGATCCACGAGCGGCGCTCCTTCACCTTTACTGCTGTGTGGGTGATGAGCAGCAATTGGAACGGTCCTTCCCACCGGGCTGTCAGGGAATTCTTTTTGCGATGTTCCTTCACGAACACGTAGTCGCCTGGTTGGATGTTGTGGCACGGCACATCAGTAGGTACTGGGAGGGCTTCCTTTACCTGCAGGTGCAAGCTCTCCTAACTGCATTTTGTGTCTAGGTTTCTTCTTTCTGTGTGGCTGCTAGCCTGTGGGCCTCCTGCAACATTAAACTGCTTACAAATCAAACATGAATTAGATATTCTTGAGACAGCTTCTAGGTGCACGCCTGGGGCGTACCATTGTTTTGGGATTTGTGAGGCCACCCCCCTTTTGCTCATGTGTGTCATTTGATGAGACACCTGAGCAAGCTGCCGTGTGAGAGATTTTTGGGGCAACTGGGCAGCCATCAGGTGCACCCATTATCCCAGCTGGGGATAAGGAGCAGCCTGCTTTCTCCCAAAGGTTTTTCTCTGCAGGTTGAGTAGCTTGCTGTAGTTCTATCAGGGCCTGCAAAGAAACAGGGAGAGAAAGAGAGACCAGAATCTGAAAGGGAGTCAGAGGTCCATGTGCTGCTGCATGTCTGGCCGCTGCATCAGCATTCCCATTACCCAGAGAAACAGGATCAGTGGCACCTGTGTGGGCCGGGCAATGGGTAATAGAAAGGGATGTGGGTAGCTGAATAGCATCAAGGAGTTGGGAGATAAGGGGACCATGAGAGATAGCAGAGCCAGAAGAGGTAAGGAAACCTCGTTGTTTCCAAATTTGTCCTGTGGCATGACAGACAGAGAAAGCATACTTTGAATCAGTATAAATGGCAGCAGACTGTCCGGACGCTAAAAGGCAAGCACGAATTAAAGCGATGAGCTCAGCAGCCTGAGCTGATTTTGATTCCTGGAAGAGAAAAGAACCTCTAAAACATTATTATCTGAGACCACTGCATATCCAGCCTTTAGTTTACCAACTGAATTTCTTTTACATGAGCCATCAGTATACAATACAAGATCTGCATTTTCCAGCAGTTGATCAGACAAATTTTTGGGGAGGCTTTACACAGTGCTCAAGCAATTCTTCACAGTTATGGGTATGTGCTTTACCAGTAGAGGGTAAAGGAGAAAAAGTAGCTGGGTTAAGTACATTACATCTTTGAATTACCACATTTGGGGAAGAGAGGATAACATTCTCATACAGGGTTTGTCTCTGAACAGATATGTGCTGGGTGCGGTGTCGCTGTAAGAGAGCAGAGACAGCATGAGGGACCTGTAAGATAATGCTGTGGCCTAATGTGACAGGTTGGGCCTTTTTAAAGTAATTCAGCAGTAGCTGCAACTGCCCTCAGACAAAGTGGGAACCCACGGGCTACTGAGTCCAGTGTTGCAGAAAAATAAGCTACTGGACGAGGTGTGTGTCCAAGGGGTTGACAGAGAGCTCCAGCTGCAATTCCATCCTGTTCATGACAAAACAGAGTAAAAGGCTAGCTATATTTAGGTAAGCCTAGAACAGGTGGCTGTGAGAGAAGAGTTTTAAGGGAAAGGAAAGCAGATTCACATTCTGGGGACCAGGTCACTGGGTCAGGAGCTAAGATTAAGAGTAGAATAGTAAGGGGCCTGGTGAGTCCAGAAAAGTTAGGAATCCATTGTCTGCAATATCCTGCAGTACCCAGAAATTTGTGTACCTGACTTTGGTGAAAGGGTGAGGAATGAAAAAACTTGTGAGATTAGCTCAGGTGTTAACTGGCGGCCATCTCCTGAAAGTAAATGTTCTAAGTACTGAACTCTTTGTTTTACAAATTGCAATTTGGCTTTGGAAGCCTTGTGACCCTTATTAGCAAGACACTTTAACACATAGGAGGTATCAGTTTTACATCTTTCCTCAGTTTCACTAGCAATTAACACATCATCAACATACTGAACTGCAGGGAAGAGAGAGAGAGTTAAGGTCAGCTTTTTAAAAACTGAGAAAACAGAGTAGGGCTTTTACAATAACTTTACAAAAACATGTCCAGGTTAATTGATGACCCTGAAAGGAAAAGGCAAAGAGAAATTGGGAATTCTTATGCACTGGAATAGAAAAGAAGGCAGAACATAAATCTATTACAGAAAACCAGGTGAGGTACTACTGGAAATCTAGGGATTACAAATTTATTAATAGCTCTTAGGTTTTCTTCAAATCTATAGATTTGCTTTTTCACAGGTAGTATAGGTGTATTACATGGTGAAGTTGTATAAACAAGTATCCCTTGTTTAAGGAGGGAAGAGATTACAGGCTTAATGCCCTCTTGTGCCTCCTAGCCAATAGATACAGGGCTACCCTTGGGAAAGGCTTGTTGTGTCTGTATGTTATTTGCACGGGTGTTGCAGAGGCTAGCAACCCCACTTCATTCACATGGGCTGCCCACAATGTCTCTGGGACATCTGAGAGGTCCAGGAGGGGTGTATGTCCTGAGGTCTCATCAGATTCCTCAGAGTAGTAATGCCATCAAATTTGGAGCCTGATAGGGGGAAAGGTCAACAAATATCCCTTCCTCACTACAGAGAAGGTTTGCACCCAATTTACACAACAAGTCACGTCCCATAAGGTTTACAAGAGAACAGGGAGATAACAGGAAAGAATGTTCAGCTGACAAGGGTCCAAAGCGGGTTGGGGGTGCAGATGGCACATCTGGGGAATCAAGCTGTTTCTTTAGAGTAGCCAATTCTTGCTGCAGCTTTTCAATAGAATCTTTTTTTCTAGCCATAATGCTCTGATTTTTTTTTTACTGCCACATCCTCCCAGAGGCACCAATATTCCATCTGGTTAGGATGTTTTTCCTCGAGGAAAACTCTAAGATAAGCAAGCTTTTGTAAGTCAAAGCTCTAGTTGCCATTTATTCTGGGAATTCCCCTGAGTATAGCCATTCCAAATGCTCAATAATTCCTTAAGTCTCCTTAGTTTCAAACCTGCAGGCAATTCCTAGCTGACTGATCATCTGAGACAAGGGAGTCCCAGGCTGTGAGAAACCTTTTCTCTCAGTAGGAGACAGACTTGAGGGAGCAATCTTATCCATGTTAGCACTGTCTTGTCCAAGGACAGCGCAGGAGCCCAACAGTACTACCCTCTCCAAGGATAGCACAGGCGTCCAGCAACACTACCCTCTCCAAGGATAGTGTGGGAGTCCACACAAACTGTCAGCTTCACTTACACTCCTTATGTGCCGGGGGAAACCGCCCTTGCTTTCAGTAGCTGTGCAGTGACACTGACAGCACTGGTGCGGCTGCAGTCCCACTCCGGACTTCACTCACTCAAAACCATGCGCTTGGACTCGCCACCAATCAGTCAGCAACAACAACAACAACAACAAAAT
The DNA here is from genome assembly GCF_052426305.1 of Pelodiscus sinensis. Classification (NCBI taxonomy): domain Eukaryota; kingdom Metazoa; phylum Chordata; order Testudines; family Trionychidae; genus Pelodiscus; species Pelodiscus sinensis. Next base: position 44,212,262 of record NC_143061.1, on the reverse strand, counting down.
CCAACCCCTATTTGGCTATACCCAGTGTTTTCGTTTTAAATTTCCCTCAAGCCTCTTAACCAAAAAAAATTTTAAGTAAAAGATGACTCTTACCGCCAGCCGGTCCAGCTGGTGACGAGAACAGGGAGGCGGACCGGGGGATTTTAAATGGATCCCTTACCCTCCAGATGCGCGCTGTAGTCCGTTCCCATTCCCCGTCATCAGCCTTTCCAACTGGAGTTCCAAGCCATCCCACTTCTGACACCAAATTGAGGGGGAAATCTCGCTCCCCTGGGGTACAGAGACCCCAGAAGGGTCCGAGGCCGGAGGTCAAATCAGTGAGGCAGGAGAGAAACTTAGAAGAGAAAACTTTATGATGCATGCATGCAGGCTGTCACTTCCAAGAGTGAAGCAGCAGCCCTGACAGACAGATTCAGGTATCCTTTATACAGAATGCTTAGACAGCTCAGTTGTGGATTGTTCTTCTTTAACATATCAAAGTCTCAGCAGAAGTACTTTGAGACTTCTGTTCACCCCAGGAGTGCTAGAAGTAAGTTTTTACAGTACACAAAGCCACATGAGAACTTGAGTGGAGGAGTCTACAAGGCAAACTGTGACAAAGATAAGGGTTTACATGACAAATTGTGACAGACTAGGAGTATCCATGAATTTGAGATAGTCATTTGTAAGGGTCTTTGATTAGAGCTAATTTGATTTCTCTCTGTTACAGGGAGAGAGGCCTGGAAAACTTTTTAACCCTTACAGCAGTTTTCTTTTAGAAAGTTATGATTTCTGCACAGTCCCCCTTAGACACAATTGGAGTTATTTGATTTTTCTCCCACAATTGCAGCTTCCCAGTTTGAGCCTACAAGTACAAAGTTACATACTTCACTCACCTTGATTCATTCTCTGTGGGTCCTGGGAATGATGATGAAGAGTCTTAGTATGCCTCAAATTCTATCACACTGAAATAGTTCCATCTTGTTGGAGAATAATTTTTCAGCAAAAAAATATTAAGGGGCCCATTTGGTTAAAATTTTCACTTAGGCTTCAATCTGATGGATCCTTTCTTCTCCCAGTCTGAATTTCATTCTCTGGGATGCTGCTTCCTCTACAGACTATCCGAAGGAAAGATTTGCTTTTTCTATAGGTCCCGGTGTGGTGAGAGGTGTTCCAAAAACAGGAAACTTTTTTTTTCAGTTAACATTACCGGTCCCTCTCTCCGGCTACATCTATACTACAGGGTTTTTGTGCAAAAACCTGCAGAGTGGCCACAGCTCAAGCGCATTTTTGCACAAGAAAATTGACAGTAGAATGACAGAACAGAGGGCATTTTGCAGTGTAGGTATACCTCTTTCTACAAGGAATAACTCCTTTTTGAGCAAGAACTCTTGCACAAAAAGGTGCGTGTGGATGCTCAACAGGGGTTTCTTGCACAGAAAAAACACAGGTGCTCTGATGACCATTCTGTTAATGGCAATCAGAGCTTTTTTGTGCAAGAGTATCCATGCAGTGTGGACACTCTCTTGTGCAAAAGTGCATTGCTTTTGCGATGTGCTTTTGCAGTGTGGACGCGCTTTTGCACAAGATCTCTTCCACAAAAAATTTCTTGCACAAAAAGCCTGCAGTATAGACGTAGCCTCCATGGAAAGGCTTAGAACAGGCCTGAGGAAGTAGTAGCTTCAGTAGCCTCCATGGTCCAAGCAAAGGAATATGGGAATTGCCAGACTGGATCAGACCGGTGATTCATGTTGTCCAGTATCCTGACCATAGTCTCTGAATGTACTAGGTGTAAAAAGACAATGAAAAGTTGGCTGTCAAGCAGAAATGAAAGGCCAAAACAGTATAGCTGGTGTACAAAATCAATTGGTTGCTGGGAGCATGTATAATAGGACAAGGAAATATGTGAGCTGAAAAACAAGTTTATTAATGCAGTGAAAGTAACCAACTAATGATCATTTTCATTCTGCAAGGTAAATGGCACATTTCAAAAGATTTGTACCTCTTCAATGATTATTACCAGGCATATTTATTATTTCTAAGAAGCAGTTTTCACATTGTAATTCATGGCTACAAAACGTAGAATGAATCTAGTGTACTATGTGGTCTTTGAATGATGACTCTTTTCTTTACTAGAATGCAATTTCAATTGTGTAATTAATTTTCTATACTTCATACATTTTATTATGCAGAATGTATCTTTATACTTCTTTTGGTAGCTGTTTTTGAGCATTATAAATCAAGGAAAGTAGCTTTTGAGGATGCAATCACTTGGTTAGGGTTCATTCCCTCTTCCCCTGCTTGCCAGATTTTCAGTGAGTGCTATAAAATACATAGTGCATGCACATGCTATTTTTCCTTTGCGATAACTCCTTTTGAGCTAGACCATGGTCTGGAAAGCAAGGCAGAGCAATGCACTACTCACTAATGAGGGAAAATGCCAGAGCCAGAATGTAACACTCTTAAGTGCATAGTTCAGTATGTATCAGATTTGTTTTTCACTCTTAGGGTGTGTCTAAACTGCATGGCTCCATCGATGGAGCCATGTAGATTAGGCTGATCAGCAAAGGGAAATGAAGCCGCGATTTAAATAATCACGGCTTCATTTAAATTTAAATGGCTGCCGCACTGAGCCAACAACCAGCTGATCAGAGACGGGGGCTGAAGTCCATCTTTTTAATAATAATAATTTACTAAAATTGGGGCATAAGAGAAATCATTTACAGAGTGCCTACAGATTCCATGTCATGGTTCATACTGATTGGTATTTCCCAAATAGCCTAGGGCAATGCGTTATAACATAAAAGATTGCTAAAGGAGGAAATTCTAATACTACATATGCATGTGTGTTAAAAATAAAGAATATTAAGTACACATTAATAGGAAAGATTCTGGACATAAGAAAATGCAGAATCCATAGAGCCTGTTTTGAATCTAGGCCTTAATTTTGTAAATTGGGCAGAGTAATACTTTATATGTACAAATAATCCTATTTTCATCAATGATGGGTGATTAGGATCAGATTTATATAACTTGCAGTTGGATTTATACTCCAGATGTGTGTTGGGCTAGCTGCCATGGTTGGACAGACCAGTAAATGGTGAATGACAGCCTCTTTTATTTTACTTAGGCTTGGTCTGGAATTAAAAATTTAGATCAAACTAGCTACAGTGAAAAACTCTCACCCCTGAGTGCCATAGTTAAGCCGACCTATCAACTGGTTTGGATGGGGCTTGATTGGCAGAAGAATTCTTCCTTTGCTCTAGCTATTGCTGGTTGGAGAAATGGATAATTCTGTAAGAACCTGTCTCTGTAACTCCCATTTCAGTTTCCCTGAAGCCCAAACGATTGGTCACTGCCACCACCAAGTGTAAATAAAAATATAAAATAAGTCCTTTTCCAGGGAAGAGATCACTTGTAATCCCTCCCTGAGGCAAAGCTCTTCTCCCTGCACCAACCTCCATTTTGCTTGGAGTTGGGAAAACAAACAGAGATAATCAGCAGAGAATAATGAGGCTCTGCTCCTTCCGGGTAACTTAGGCATGTAGGTTTAAGGACACAAAAATCAACCAATACTGGTTGGCCAAAACAAAAAGAAAACACTTTTATAATTAAAACAAGACTACTGTTGCAAGCTTAGTAAATGACTGGGTGTGAAAAGCCATGGAGTGAAATAGACTCAAGGAGAATCCTTAGTTACAAAAGAGAAAAACAATTAACCAGCTCAGACATGATTTCCAAACCCCCAAACAAGGAAAACAATAAAACCTAATGGACTGTCTAAATTTTCCCTACTTAACACATTTCAATTAATTCACGGAGTCTATTCTCGGGAGAGTGTGGAGATGCTGCCTCAGGCTAGCCGAGGGCTGTGCTTAAAGGGACCCGACCCCCACTCCAGACAAACAGTTCTCAGGGGTTCCCCGCTTGCAAATCAGTCCTGGCTTGGAGTGCCCTGAGTGCCCACACTCGGCACATCACAGCACTCAGCCATCAGCCCGGCTGCACTTGCCGCAGGCTGCAATCCAGAGGGGGGGTCAATCAAGGGACTTCAGGAGAGTTTCCATCCCGAGGAGCCCGCAGAGCCAGCCCAGTCCTCCCCATTGGGGGATTGTACCCCATTCCTCGCTCACCTCCTTCCACTTATCCCTCCCTAGCCCCCCTTCCTGATGTACAAAATAAAGAACAATTGTGTTCAAAAATAGAATCTCTCTTTATTGAACAAAACTCGGGGAGACTGGGAAAAGAAGGTGGAAGAGGGGAAGAGAGAAGGTGGAAGAGGGGAGGGCAACTAAAATGATCAGGGGTTTGGAACAGGTCCCATATGAAGAGAGGCTAAAGAGATTGGGACTTCTCAGCTTAGAAAAGAGGAGACTAAGGGGGGATATAATAGAGGTCTATAAAAGCATGAGTGGTATGGAGAGGGTGCATAAAGAATAGTTCTTCATTAGTTCCCATAATAGAAGGACTAAAGGACACCAAATGAAATGAATGGGTAGCAGGCTTCAAACTAACAACAGAAAGTTCTTCTTCACAAAGCAAATAGTCAACCTGTGGAACTCCTTGCTGCAGGAGGCTGTGAAGGCTAGAACTAGAACAGAGTTTAAAGAGAATTGAGATAAAGTCATAGAGGTTGGATCCATGGAGTGGTATTAGCCAGGGGGTAGGAATGGTGTTCCTGGCCTCTGTTTGTAGAAGGCTGGCGATGGATGGCACGAGACAAATGGCTTGGTAATTGTCTTCAGTCCATCCCCTCCAGGGTACCTAGTGTTGGCCGCTGTCAGCAGACAGGCTACTGGGCTAGATGGACCTTTGGTCTGACCCAGCACAGCCATTCTAAGCTCAGGGCTCAGGGTCGGGGGTCTCAGTGGACCACCTTGATTTTCATGCCAACCTGCTCCTAGGTGGCCACGCTGGCAGCTATCCTTCCCTAGACAGCCACTTTCCTGTGCCTAGTGCGTAGGTCGTGGATGAAGTCCACGATGTCTGCACTAGACCAGGCGGGCACCCGCCTCTTGTGGACCTAGGCAGGCTCCTGGGAGCCGCCAGCCTGGGCCTGGGAAGAGGCGTAGGGCTGGGTGGCAGCGGGTGGCTGGCTCGAGCCGTGCCAGGTACAGGGTCTACTAGCTGGGTGGATTATACAGAAGTGGATTATACAGGCACCGTAGCCAGCCCGTGCCCCTTTAAGGGCTCTGGGGCCGGGAGGGGGACAGAAGAGTTTCCCTGGTGGTGCCCAGAGTGGCCACCAGGGAAAGCTGGGGAGCGCTAGCCTCCCACTAGTTCGAATTAAGTGCCTACACAGCCCTTAATTTGAACTAGTTAATTCGAACTAGGTGTTAGTCCTCGTAGAATGAGGTTTACCTAGTTCGAATGAAGCGCTCTGCTAGTTCAAATTAAGTTCGAACTAGCGGGTTGCCTGTGTAGCGTCTATCAAAGTTAATTTGAACTAACGTCCGTTAGTTCGAATTAACTTTGTAGTGTAGACATACCCTGTGTTATTTATCTAACCATGCCATAGCACCAAGCAATAACAGTTATAGCCTTATTTAAAATGTGTTGCCACATTCATAGTCAAACCAAAAAGGCAAAAACTCAATAAAGAGGGCCATTAAAGTGGCTATCAATAATACCGTAGTAGGACCCACTTGGTTTAGGGAAATAAAGTAATTGTATGACACGACACCGACTGCTAAAATAGTAAAAATAATTATAACTGTGAAGAACTTAAAATGCTGAAATTAGGGTAAAATAAGCAAGGTATAGGTATTAATATAAATATATCGGTAGGTCAATACTTACTTATGTTATTATTTTATATATTGTGTACTTATTTCTTCTATGTAGTAATTGTTTATGTCTGTATTTTCTTATAATACTTATACGTATATTGCGTACCTGGTATTATAATAAAAACATTAGTATTAATGTAGTTATATGGTTATGTATACTTACTTAGTATAATGACCAAAGCCTTTGTTCACAGACACTAGACCTTGTTTCACAAGGCTTACAGGAGCAGTCGACAAAGGCTTCCCTTGTCGACCGATCCACGTCTAGACTGCCGTGCTGTGCCGGATCGGCTGATTGTCGACACAACGCAGCGGCCATTTTTATTTTAATGAAGTGGGGATTATTTAAATCCCCACTTCATTGACTATGTCAGGTAAACTACTTTACATGGCTCCGTCGACAGAGCCATGTAGTCTAGACACACCCCTAGTGTGGTTACCATGCAGTGGCACTTAGACCACAGCAGCAGCTAAGACCTCTACAGCATAGGCTGGGAGTCGGGTGGCTTTTAGCTCAGATGGTAGAAGCTCCTATATTTTACTTCAGAGGTTCTAGGTTCAAATCTGCGCAGTGGTGGTTGCACCAGCACTGATAAAAGCACATGAAGTATGTAAATATATTCCAGGACAGTACAGGAACACCCAGCTGAGTACATAATACAATAGTTGGAAACAACAAGGCTGTGTCTAGACTGCACCCCTTTTGCGGAAAAGGGATGCAGATTAGACAGCGCAATTGCAAATGAAGCGGGGATTTAAATCTTCCCCGCTTCATTTGCATAAACATGGTTGCCGCTTTTTTCCGGCTCGGGGCTTTGCCGGCAAAAAGCGCCAGTCTAGACGGGGATCTTTCGGAAAATAAAGCCTTTTCCGAAAGATCCCTTATTCCTGATTTTAAGAGGAATAAGGGATCTTTCGGAAAAGGCTTTATTTTCCAAAAGATCCCCGTCTAGACTGGCGCTTTTTGCCGGCAAAGCCCCGAGCCGGAAAAAAGCGGCAGCCATGTTTATGCAAATGAAGCGGGGAAGATTAAATCCCCGCTTCATTTGCAATTGCACTGTGTCTAATCTGCATCCCTTTTCCGCAAAAGGGGTGCAGTCTAGACACAGCCCAAGAGTAAAAGCATAACAATGGGTAGTGAATGCTTTGGAAGAAAGTACAAGGAAAGGTACCAAATGTGTCATTAGAGCATAAACTGATATGTACGGTGTATATCATAGATTGTTCATTTATGTCTATAAATATTGGGGTACCTCGACTTAATTCTTTGGCCAGTCTAGGGGGCAATAGGGGGCAAGATATACTGAAGGGGTGTACAAAAATGCACTCGGCCAAATGTTTATCATCACTGATGGAGCAGGAGACCTGTCAGGATGTCACACCAATGAATCCTGAATTTACCATATAGCTGTCCTGAACTACTACAGCGGTCAAGTTAAAATGTGCCCCAACGGGTTTTTATGTGTTGCCATTTCAAATATCTGATTTGAGTCCTTTAATCCTTTGTTGTGGAGACTGTCCAGTTTGACCAGTATACGTGGCAGAGGGGCATTGCTGGCACCTGATGACACAGATCACATTAGTGGATGTGCCATTGTATGAGCCTCAGATGTGGTGACTGATGTGGTTAGGTCCTGTGGTGATGTCTCTGGAAGGACACCACTGGTCAGAACCTAAAGCCCCTGATGTAGATCCCTCCAGTGCATTATTAACAATATACACCCAATCCTGGAAAATGACCCCTCACTCTCACAGGACTTGGGGGACAATCTAATCCTCATTTACAGATAACCCCCTAATCGCAAACAATTTTTTTCCAGCAACCATGCAGCAAACATCCATCATGCTCATCCAGAAACCCACTCCTGCAATAAACTCTGGTACTAACTCTGTCCACACATATATGTTTTCCCTGTTTTTTTCCTTCTCTTTCCCTCCTCATCCTCCCTACTCTATTTTCTGCTATTTGTACCCTGGATGCCTTTAACTCCATTCATCTGAAGAAGTGGATTATACCCATGAAAACTCATGATACCATCTACATTTTTGTTAGTCTCTAAGGAGCTGCAGGACTATTCATTTTTTACAGTTTTTTCAATTAGTTTAGTTTCTCACTGAACAATTATAGGAAAAAAATCTCCATTATCTCTGTTTCTCTTTATTGGATAGTCTCTTATTGTGACACCTACCCAGTCCACTCTGATGATGGTGACAAATGCTTCATTTTGTCCATTTCTTCCATAACCATCTTCATGCCCTATTCTATGCCTAGAGCATCCTTCCTAAACTGTTCTGCTCTTAAAATCCACTTCTGTCACAGAGCCAAGACTTGTTCATTCTATTCCACATGTTTTCTGAACTTGTTTGTGTAGTACTCTAGCCTTAAACATATTGGCGATGCCTCTCGTTCCTTCTTTTCTTCCCTCTGCTGGCTTGCTACCATCTGTGATGCTGGCAGATTAGTTGCCAGCTCGTGCCAGGGCCCAAGGCTTCTGTGAGCACTGACAAATGCATAGCTGGAAACCTGCCTGGCTTACCTGTGGGAAAGTACAGTTAAAATGTACATTAGTGTTTATAAAAATATTTTCCATGTTTAGGCTTTGTGGAATGCTTATAAGATGCTGCCTGAATAATCCTATTAATATTATTTGTATCTCATGATATAAAGTTATATTGAGTGAGGGCACTCTAACCCTCTGTAATTGTGTAACTTCTCCAAAGAGAAGGGAAAAAAGCCATAATTAAGGTGAAGAGCTTGACCTGAGCCCCTCAACAGTCCAAACATATTAAGGAGACCTCAGGGTATGTCTACACTACCCTCCTAATTTGAACTAGGAGGGTAATGTAGGCATACCGCACTTGCAAATGAAGCCCGGGATTTGAATTTCCCGGGCTTCATTTGCAGAAAGCCGGCCGGTGCCATTTTTAAATGCCGGCAGTTCGAACCCCGTGCCGCGCGGCTACACGTGGAATGAGGAGTAACGGTAGTTTGAACTAGGAAGCCTAGTTCGAACTACCTAGTTCGTGCCGCGTGTAGCCGCGCGGCACAGGGTTTGAACAAGCGGGGATTTAAAAATGGCGGAGCCCCGCTTATGCAAATGAAGCCCGGGAAATTCAAATCCCGGGTTTCATTTGCAAGTGCGGTATGCCTACATTACCCCGCTAGTTCGAACTAGCGGGGTAGTGTAGACATACCCCTACTTACATAAATATTCAATGTTATATTAATTCCAACACTCCTTTGGGATTCTAATGGCAGAGTGGTGTTTGTCTGTTCCCCACATTTTTGTCAGTATACATTAAACCTACAACACACAACAACATTTCCATCTGCTCTCAAGATACCATCCTCTACCCTAACCTATTGCAGTTGACCAGATACCAACACAGTGTATACAATAATAATACAAAGATTAGGGGGTCCCACAACTCTATTCCAAGGTATTGGAAGACACTTCAAAATCATCTCAACTCTGATCTGAATCACGTGGACTGTTCCTCCCACTCCCAAGTCATGTAATAACCCTGTCATGTGGGCATGATTTACTGTGCAAAAGTCTCTGTGGATATAAACTGGCACACCTTGACTTTAGTAGATTCTAGGGATATGCATGGTCAGCCAGTTAACTGATAGAAGCTGGAGCAGCTCCCCATCCACCACGGGCAGAGAGCTGCTCCAGCCCCATGGGGCCCACCACAAACAAGGGCTGCTCCAGTTGGCTAGAGCAGCCCTAGTCTGTGGCAAGGGGGCTGGCTGCTTCAGCCCATCCATGGCAGGCAGGGGACTGCTCCACCTCAGTGGGGTAGCTTCCTACCTGCTCTCCTTTTATCAGTTTAACTAACCAATTAAATAGGAGGTTAACCATAATGTTTAACTAGTTAACTAATTAAATGGGATTTTACATCCCTAGTAAATCTCTAAGCCAGCTAGAGATCTGCTATTTCACGCTAGGTCATATAGCAGTGAGGGTTCAGATTATTATATTGTATAGTGCTTTCAAGAGTTTGCTTTGCCTTGTAAACCCCAAAGTTTCTCCTCACTTAAAAACCTGCAATATCAGATATAAAAGTACAATTGTCACAGCACACTATTACTGAAAAATTGCTCATTTCCCATTTTACCATACAATAAAATACATCAATAGAAATATAAATATTGTACTTGTATTCAGTGTATATAAAGAGCAGCATGATCAAGTCATCATCTCTGGCAGTGTTTCTTAAACTATGTTCCGTGGAACACTGATGTTCCATGAACAACTCGCAGGTGTACCATAACTGCTTTTTTGTTTTTGTCATAGGTGTTCCACGTAAAAAATATTATTGTTTGGTGTTCCGTGGTCTCAAAAAGTTTAAGGAACATTGATCTATGGGATTTTAGTTTGTACTGACTTCACAAGAGCTTTTTCTATAGCCTGTTGTAAAACTAGTCAAATATCTAGATGAGTTGAAGTGCCTCGGAAGACCTCTGGATACCCACAAGGTACACATGCCCATGGCTGAGGACCCCTAGTATAGTATGTCTGTGACACTGTGTGCCTCTTTGATTTAATTTCTGAATGTCCTGCCTGTGTGAATGAAGGATGGCGCACTAGTGCTCTGAGCTGCTGTGAGCTGTGCATGGGGAACAAGCAAATTTAATGATGGCTTTCTTCTTTAAATAAGTCAGTGTGTGGTTCTTTGTATGGAAAATCATAAAACTTGAAATATAAAGAAGGCAGTCTTGCTTGCTGGCTAGGGCACCAGGCTGAGAGCCAAGAGACCAGAGCTATAGTTCTAGCTCTGCTGCTGATCTGCTATGTGAAGTTGGATAAGTCACTTTGTACCATTACTTCCCCTCTATCACTCATCTGTTTCAAGTGTGGGCTATGGTGCTTAATGAAGTAGGGAAAAATGATGTGTTATTGCAGTGAAAATAATAATTAAAAATACAAAAAGCTGGACTAAAATTAGTAACACTTCATGGCATTTCTGTTAATTTTTCATATTTTCTGTGTTGATTTAGAAAATAAATTGAGGCCTTGAAAAATGTTAGTCAGCTCTGTATACAGAAAGAGGAAAGTGTGAGTGTTAAATGATTTTTTTGCTAAATGTATTACTTAAATTAAGAAACTATTTTGTAGATAAGATGCTAATTGACATCCAATGCTTTATAATAATTATGCAGTGTAATCTAATATAATGATGTTTTATTCCCTCAGCACTTACACAGAATACAACTGTTTGCCCTGCAGCATTTGTTTTAATTATTCTGCTATTATGTACAACTTGCCAATTAGCCCGTCATAAGACGGGATTTTCGGGTCTTCTCTCCTGAGCTCTCTCGCTCTGTCTCTCTCTCTTCCTACTGCCTCACCCACACGCTCAGCAATCCTCCGCCTCCTGCCTCTCTTTCAATCTCTTTCTCTTCTCCCCCTCTCTCTTCTCCTCCTCCTCCTGCCCCCTTCCCCTTCCCCCCCACAATGGCACTTGGCTGAATGTTGCCTGCTCAGCCGGGCTGCTGTGAGGGAGGGGGCGGGGCGGTGATGTACTCGGCTGGGGCCAGGGCCGTGTACATCACTGCCCTCCCTTCTCCTTACACCTCGGGGGAGCCCAAACAGCCCCTTGCGCTGCTGGCTCCCCCGACGGCCTGGCTGAGGGGCGCAGCACTCAGCTGAGTGCCAGAGCGGGAGGGGAAGGGGGGCGGTGACATACATCGCCCCGTCCCCTGGCCGTGTATGTAACTACCCCCCTTCCCCTCATTCCATGGTGGCTCGGCTGAGTGTTGCGTGCTCAGCCAGGCCGCCATGGGGAAGGAGAGGAGGGGCGGGGCAGTGACGTACATGGCCAGGGGGAGAGGCTGTCTATGTCACTGCCCCCCCACCCCTCTCCCGCGGCGGCCTGGCTGAGGGGCGCATCACTCAGTGCCACGGCAGGAGGAAAAAGAGGGGGCCGTGTACATCACTGCCCCGCCTCCCTTCCTGTCCCAGTGGGGGTGCAAGCTGCAGCAAGCAGCCTGTGGCTGCACCCGCCCCCCCCCACCAGGTCTGTTTCCCGCCTCCCTCTTCCCGTCCAGCCCTGCGGCCCCCGATCCCCCCCCAGCTCTGCTTCCCACCCCCTCTTCCTGCTGGCCAGCCCCACGGCCCCCTGGACATCCCCCTGCCAGCGCTGCTTCCCTCCCTCTTCCTCCGTGCCCCCCCATCCTCCCCTACATCCCCCGATTCCCCTCCCAGCTCTGCTTCCCACCCCCCTTCCGGCCAGCCCCGCTCCCTTCCCCTCCCTGCCTGGTGCCCCACCCCTTCCCCCCCTCCGTGGCACGCTGCGCTGCTCCCAGCTGAGCGGCGCTCCCGCCGGACTCCGGCGGGGGAGCAAGCGACAGCAAGCGGCCCTTTGGCTTGCCGCCCCAGGCCCAGCTGACCGCTGCTCCTGCCGAGCCCACCTGAGTGGCGCAGCGCGCCATGGAGGGAGGGGAAGGGGGCGGGGCGGGGCTGGCCAGAAGGGGGGTGGTAAGCAGAGCTGGGGGGGGGTTGGGAGCTGTGGGGCTGGAGGGGAGGATGGGAGAGGCCCGGAGGAAGGGGAGAGGGAAGCAGAGCTGGTGGGTGGGGGATATCCGGCGGGGCCGTGGGGCCCGAACCGCCAGGGAGCGAGGTGAAGGGGGGCGGGGCACTGACGTACACGGCCGGGGGCGTGGCCGTGTACATCAGCGTTACAGACGCACAGACACTGGGCTATTATATATATGATGCCACAATATGGTGCTAATAAAATAATGAGGTTTTCAAGGGTAACTGGCTGTGCTCCACATGACAGAGATCACTTAAGAAAATATTAATTATAGTGATATGGAGGCTTTTCCTTACTAGAGGACCTATTGCCTTCCATTTAGACTAAACAGGTTACCAAATGATGCCTTTTACTTAAATTTCTTTTGTATCCAAAGCCCATGGTACAAACTTCCCTATAATAAAAATTATACGTTTTAATGTTATATTTCACACATAATATTTTTATAAATCCTAATGGTCATATTAATCATATTTACACATCTTTTTATCCTTTTTCATTCCTCCTATTATAGTGCTCACTCTTACAAGAAGCATGCTCTTGATCAGAACCTGTTGATGGTAACCTGTTTTCTTAAAAATGTGCTGTCCTGCAATAATGAAGTGTTAATTACCACTGAAGTTACAAGTTAATTATTAAATACAAAATATAGATTACATTAGTATTGGTATCAAACTGTATTGGTTTAAATCATGAATCTCCTTGAATTAAAATATCTTGTAACTATTTGAGCAATGAAAGACGTAAATCCACATTTTTCTTGGCTTCAATACAAATTGTTACTCCTTTCGTAAATTGGCTAAAGTTATTGACCAGCCTGAAAACCTAGCTTCTGGAGGTCTGTCTTTGTAGTGAAGTGTTAGAGATGTTCCTACTCTCGCCCCCACAACCAATAGGAATATGTTAAGTGGAAGAAAAAAACCACAAAGACCTCTTCTCAATGTTTTTTCCTTATCTGTCTTTGGGTGAATTATTTAACTTTGTCTCCCTCCCACTGTAGAAAGAGTCAAGGCCCTACCTCTAAACTTGGCTAGGCAGCTGAACACTAGGAATTATGTCTAGTTATAATATTTTTTAAAATTATAATGAAAATGTGGGCTTAAACCTGTTACTTATATTGATTTCAAACATGATGGGGCCAGAAGGGATATTGGGCTCTTACGGTGTATCTTAAATATATTTGTGGCACCCATCATCATATTGTGAGTAAGGATGTAATAGTGTAGTTGATTAACTGATTAATAGATAAGCAAAAGCTTACAGGTTAATGCTGTAGACACATGCATTTGTTCCCACCTCCCCCGCCAGTAAATTTTTAGCAGGCTGGCCAGCAGCCCGGTTTAGTCCTGGCTTGCAAATGGTCCGGGACCTACCCCCGCTTGGCTCTGAATTTATAGAGTTATTATGAGGTAGGCGAGGAGGCAGCCTGACTAAGTTACAGCCCATACTGGGTTCAGGAGCTCAGACCCTCCCATACAGGGGCTGATGCCACCCCTGTATCAGAGGCAGCAGCACGGTACGACAGGCAGCTGGTCTGCGAGGGGAGCTGGTTTTTAAACTGGCTCCCCTCACAGACCATCTCTTGCCTGGCAACTCATGCTGCTGCCTCTGATACAGAGGCAGCAGCACGAAGTGGAAGGAAGGATGGTCCTCTGGAGTGGGGCCAGATTGCACTGGCTACCAGCCCCGCCCATGGGAACTATAGAATAGTCAAGTAACCAATAAGAATTCATGAAGTTATGCAACTATTCAATTAACTGATATTTAACATCTCTAACTGTGAGCACTTCACAGTCTCATATATTTATCATCACACTATGTCTGGGAGTTTAGAGACAGGCAGCTATCCCATCCATATAATGGAGCTCTGAGGTACGAAGATTAAGGGGTAGATTTTAGAATGCTATTTAGGCACTGAAAGATGCAGATTGGGAAAAATATAATAGATTTCTAAATTCCTTAAAAAAATCTGGCCCTAAATGACTTTCCCGGAGTTACTCTGAGCACCTCTGCTGGAGAAGAAATTGAACCTTTGTGTCTAAAGCTCCATCCTAGAGCACTAATCACTAGTGAGTTTGTTTTCTTTGCTGCTAGTCATATACATTGCCTTATGGTGGCCTAAGAAACCACTGATCTGTGGGTTTGTAGTATATTGACTTTCCTTCATGTATTCAGATATAATAGGAAAAACTTGTAGCACCTTAAAGACTAAAACAACATGTAGATAGTATCATGATGGTATCATGAGCTTTTGTGGGTACCACCCACAAAAGAAGATCTGCAGAAGTGGGTTGTGCCCATGAAAGCTCCTGATACCATCTATATGTTTTGTTAGTCTTTAAGATGCTACTAGACTATTTGTTGTTTTTTAAGTTTTTCTTGTTGCAGACTAACTCAGCTATCTCTCTGAAGCAACAGATATAATAGTCAGTTCATAAGTAGTTCCAGAACCTCCTTGCTGTTTAGAGTATATTTCCCCTAAGGATTATAATGGTGTCATCCTTAAGGGGAAAACATCTCTGCCTGTTTGTTCTCTGTCAAAATAACCATTATTAAAAATATGCAAAAGTCATATTAAATTGCAGATATAAATTCTAGAGAGCTATGATTGTACTCCCAGCTTTATTTTTATGAAGTTTGCAATAATAATGTTTTAATAGAAAATATTTTATGAAATATGCATTATGTGCCAAGCAAGAAGAAAGCAAATTGTTCTCAAATATAAAAATACTCTTATTAATCTACAGAGAATCCAGTTAATTTTTCATTAAAGCAAAATTTCAACTACCTCAATAACTTTAAAATGCAGACAATCAAAGATTGGCATGTGGGAGGAAGGTGGATGAAGTTCATTATCTATCTATAGTAGTATTTTCATGGAAATAATTGAATTAATAAGACAGCAAAGTTCTGTGGCATTTTAAAAAGACACTGTTTGGAAGTTAGCTAATGTTTAAAAAGTGTAGTGCAATATCTCTTAGTTGCTATACCAACTCGTGTGCTGTTTTTACAAATTGGCTGCGTCTAGACTGGCATGATTTTCCGCAAATGCTTTTAATGAAAAAATTTTTCTGTTAAAAGCATTTGCGGAAAAGGGCGTCTAGATTGGCACGGATGCTTTTGTGCAAAACTTGCCAGTCTAGACGCAGCCATTGAGTTTAAACTCATTTGCTTGAGTATCTGAGCTGTTTACCTCAAACATCTGGGGTAACTTTCAGTCTATTCCTCCTTCAGGAAGCCACCAGCATGATCATCTCTCTTCAGGTCTGCCAACAGGGGAGGAAGGGCACCCAGGTTCCGGCTGCCCCGGAGCTCAGGGGTTGAAATGGGCCTGGAGCTCCTGGCCACCACTGACTGTCAAGAGGAGGGAAGGTACAGTGTGCTAGCCCCTAGCACCCCCCCCCCCCTTTTGCCAGAAGCCCCACCCATTCCAGGAGACCAGAGCCAGCCTCCCCCTCCTTGCGTAGAGGCTGGAAATTCTGTTGCCCCCTGCCTCACTGATACCTATATCAGCCTCATTTAAAGTGGACAGCCAATATGAAATCAGATGTGGCTCAAAGGGAAATGGTTGAACCATGAGGAATAGTCAGGAGATCACAACATCTGCCTGAGAATGCTGACAGGATTTGGCTGTCCACCATTATGTCTGTCAGATTGTGCAGCAAATCACAAGTATAAGGACATTGTTCAGAAAGTCCTAGCTCAGGAGCTAACCAAATGAGAGCTTCCCAGGGTTGTGCATGCAGGGTGGGGGAGCAAGCAGGGGCACAAGACTGCAATCATCCTTGGGGACACAGAATTCCTCCAGCCCCATGGCTGCAGTGGCGAGTAGTGGAGAGAGAACAAGGTCCTGCTGGGCCACAGTGGGGGGAGGGAACAGTAAGTTCTGCGGGTTGGGGAGGAGAGGAAGGAAGAGCAATCTCAGGCTGGGGCTGTGGAGGGAAAAAGTGAGCTCCTCCTGGGGCCACAGACGGAGGGTACAAAATGTGTCTGTCCCCCCCCCCCCCCAGTCAAATTTTTATACACAGCCCTGGTCAAATTGCCAAGCTGCCTTCTGAATAACAACAGGTCAAGTCTTTGTGTATCTATCAATATCGGGAACGATAGCACAGCTGGACATATGGACTTCTCCATTTAACTTGACTGAAAAGCGTATATGTTTTAAATAGCTAGCTTAAATAATCAGAACTCAATTCTAAAACCCTTGCGTCTGATTTGTTTGGAGGAAGGGGGAGTGAGGAAATGAGGGTGATTTTAACTGTAACTGTAAACCAGTCCTTACTCCACCCACCTTGTCTTTCCTTAGAAGTAATTTCCAGCTCAGCTGACTTAAGCCCACTTATAATGTATTTTCTGTCACTTTTCTCTCATTTTAGAAAGTGTTCTATCCTAATTTATCTGAAATCTGACATCCAGTGACTAATTCCTTCAACTAGGGGAAAGTGTTCTTTGCTTTCAGTGAAAAAACCTCTCTTTCAAGCTGTTCCCCTGTTACAATTATAGTAATTTATTGTTCTGGTGCCTAAAGGCCCCAGACTTGTTGTGATGGGCTCTGTCAAACACATAAGCAAATTCTTTGGAGCAGGCACTGGCTCTTACAAGTGTAATAGCAATGTAGCCGTGTTAGTCTGGTCTAGCTGAAACAAAAAACAGAACTATGTAGCACTTTAAAGACTAACCAGATGATTTATTAGGTGATGAGCTTTCGTGGGCCAGACCCACTTCCTCAGGTCAAATAGTGAAAGAAAATTGGCATGACCATATATACCAAAGGATATAATAAAAAAATGAACACATATGAAAAGGACAAATCAAATTTCAGAACAGAGGGGGGATGAGGGGCAAAAAGGGGGGATGCGACAGACAGGGTGATGGGAGAACAAGGTAACAAAGTGATGCCAGCTGCCTAACCATGCTCAAACTATCCTGCCAGACGGGGATGCTTGAATGGTCTTCTATAGGAAGTCTTTGAGCTCAATATTATCTAAGATCATTTTTTAACTTTTAAAGTGAAAGACTACTCACTGTTATTACTATCCCTATACAAGTCTTTAAGATTAATTTTAAAGCTGAGGTATGAAGTTACTACTGCATCAATTAAAAGTAAGTTACACAAACAGCTCAGTTTTAAATGGAATTTTTAAATAAAAATCTTCAGTTAATGTAGTACTTATGAGAGGTGCTAGATTAATAGTACTGAGTCCTTTATTTAGTTCCAGGAAATGTAGTACAGCGCATATGGCAGAAGTCTAAACTTCCCTGTGCTGCCCCATCAACATATTTCTACCTTCATAGTTTTGTCTTTATTCTTTACACCCTGTCAAGTCTTTCTTTTTTTTAAAGTATTGCTGAATGCAGCTCTTGCACATTACAGGCTGCCCTGTAATTTTTATGAACACTTGTATCTTGGACTGATTATTGGTACGGTGTTCACTATGGCTTCATCTAGACTTCATCCCTCTGTTGACAGAGGGATGCAAATCAAGCACATCGAAATTGCTAATGAAGCAGGGATTTAAATATCCCACACTTCATTAGCATAAACATGGCCACCGCTTTTTTTGAAACAGTGTTTTCGAAAAAACCCAGCAATCTAGACATGGATCTGTTGACAATAAAGCCTTTTTTGACAGATCCTGTGTTCCTCACAAAATGAGGTTTACAGGATGTGTCGAAAAAGGCTTTATTTTCGACAGATTCGTGTCTAGACTTCTGGGTTTTTTCAAAAAAACTCTCTTTAAAAAAAAGTGGTGGCCATGTTTATGCTAATGAAGCATGAGATATTTAAATCCCTGCTTCATTAGCAATTTCAATGTCCCTAATCTACATCTCTCTGTTGACAGAGAGGTGTAGTCTAGACACTGATTTAGCTTGATGTGGGCCTTCCTGAAATACAGGTGGAAAGAAGACTGGTCCCAGAAAGATGACCATTAACGGGTATCAAAGATGAGCTAAGGCAGCGGTTTTCAAACTTGGGTCGTGACCCAGTACTGGGTTGTGGAATGTAAGGCACCGGATCACCTTGCTCACCCTCCCAGGGTCCCTGGTGGCTCTGGTCAGCACTGCAGACAGGTCATTAAAAGTCCGATCAGCATTGCTGCCTGGCTAAGGCTGGGTTGTGACCCGCCCTTTGGAAAGCACTGGTCTAGTCCCAGTATGTTCTCACACCGCACTGCACCCTGGAAGTGACCAGAAGCAGGTCCAGCTCCTCGGCAAGGGGGCCACAAGGTTCTGCACACTGCTCCTGCCCCGTCACCAACTCCACACTTGCATTGAGCAGTGCCTGTGGGCGAGAGCCACATGGAGCTGCCTGTGCGCCTCCACCCATGAGTTAGACCTGCTGCTGGCCACTTCTGGGGAGCAAAGTGGTCCATGTTGCCAGGAGAGGAAGCCTGCATTAGCTCTCCTGATGTGCCACTGACTGGGAGCTGCTAGTGGTAAGCCCACACCCTAGCCTCCAGTCTTGAACCCCCCCCAACCCAGAGCCCCCCTTCTGCACCCCAAGCCCCTCATCCCTGACCCCGCCACAGAATCTGAATGCCCATCCTAGAGTCCTGACGCCTCCCACACCTCAACACACCCGCTCTAGCCCAGAGACCCCTTCCAAACCTTGAGCCCCTCATTCCAGCCCTCAGCCCTGCAACGCCAGCCCTCTGCTTTCTCCCCTCCCCAGCTCCCACACCCCAAACCCCTCATCCCCAGCTCCACTGGGTCACAGGAATCAACAATTTCTTCAACGGGTTCTCCAGAAAAAAACGTTTGAAAACCACAGAGCTAAGGCACAATGTGAGAACTATTAGCTTTGCTGCCACACGCTGGCTGGAAACCAGAGCCAGAACTCTTGAGAATGAGAATGGAGAAATGATCAAAGCACAGTAAACACAAGGACTGTGTCTAGACTGCATCCCTTTAACGTAAAAGGGATGCAAATTAGACACATCGCAATTGCAAATGAAGCGGGGATTTAAATCCCCCCGCTTCATTTGCATAAACATGGCTGCCGCTTTTTTCCGGCTCGGAGCTTTGCCAGGAAAAAGCACCAATCTAGATGGGGATCTTTCGGAAAATAAAGCCTTTTCCGAAAGAACCCTTATTCCTGATTTTAAGAGGAATAAAGGATCTTTCGGAAAAGGCTTTATTTTCCGAAAGATCCCCATCTAGACTGGCGCTTTTTTCCGGCAAAGCTCCGAGCCGGAAAAAAGCGGCAGCCATGTTTATGCAAATGAAGCGGGGGGGATTTAAATCCCCGCTTCATTTGCAATTGCAATGTGTCTAATTTTATCCCTTTTACGGAAAAGGGATGCAGTCTAGACACAGACAAGAGGAAAAGGGGTCTGGATGCGATTTAAAGGCCATGGTCACTAAAGTGGAGGAATAATATACAGAAGCCCATTGGGGACATCAGGAGAAACTGGGCCTGCATGGGATGCATCACCAGTGTGATGCCTGAAGGGAAGAACTGCAGGTGTCTGATTTTGGTCAGACAGGAACAGGTATGGATATACAAGATACTACAGACCTGGTTTAAAAGTGGTAGAGTTGCATGGTTCTATCCTAAGACAAGTAAGGTATGAAGTGTAAGATCTGAACTGGGTACACGTGAGAGACAGAGAAGTACAGCTTCCCTTGTATCCACTGAACAGTGAGGGCTAAAATAATTTCATATAAGCCACAGAAGAACAATCTGATAGTGATTTTCAGCTACAATTCATCTGAACTGTACTAATCAGTGACATAGATCAAAGGCTGTGTTCCAATACCAGTCCAAAATCATTTCTCTCCAAAGGAAAAGGTTATCTATATTCTACCTCATTTTACTTACAATGTAGTTCTGGTTATATAAATCAGGCTGCTTCCATATGCATGTGAAAACAGAATTAGCTCTCCAAACTGTGCTTTTTTGATTATATGTCTTTCATGCTATTTATACCAATTTGTACAAGGGATGATTTAGACGACCTTCTCTTGCTTCATATAGAACTGTGGTACCAACCAGTCAATCGTGATCAACTGGTTAATCGGGGTGACACTGCTAGTCAATTGTGAGGCAGTGTTCCCAGCCCCCCATTGCTGGTGCTACAGCCTTCTGCAAATATAGAGTTAGCTCCGGCTTCCTGCAGCATGGGGGGAAGTCCCGCACCTCTGCACCAGATCCAGAGTTGGATCTGGCGCGGAGCCTCCAGACTTCCCCCCACGCCACAGGAAGGAAGGCAGGCAGCACAGGGAAGAAAAGGAAGACAAGAAAGTGCACACTCCTCCCCTGCCCACAACAGCACACCCACTTTCTTGTCTTCCGTTCCTTCCCTCTGCTCTGTGGAGGCGGAGAAGGGGATAGTTAAGATGGCAGCACAGGATCTGGAATAGTTGGATTTTTTAAAGGAGCTGCATGTGTGCTTCTTCCAGTGCCACCTGAAGCAGGGCCGGCCTTAGGCCGATTCAGCCGATTCCCCAGCGTAGAGCCCCGTGCCTAGGGAAATGACACGATGCTTGTATGGGGCCCCCAGGCACACGGCGCATGCACCGTGCGTCCAGGGGGCAACGCTTGCGTTATACTCCCGGGACACTGCGCATGTGTCATGACATTCGGGACGCATGGCACATGCATCCTCACCTCCACAAGCCTGCAGCTTGCTCCAGCTCCCCAATTCTTCACCTGACCCCAACACTCTCCAGCCTGGAGTCCCTTCACTGAGCCAGAATCCCCCTTCTCCACCTCCTGAAACCAGATTCCTTCCCAGAGCTTGTACCTCTCACCCCTTCCCACACCCAAATCCCTCCTTCCCACCCCAGAGCCCGCACCTCCTGTCTCAACCTAGTGAGAATGAGTAAGAGCTAAGGACAGCAAATAGTGGAGAGGAGGGTAATGGAGAGCACGGGGCCTCAAGGAAGGGGTAGGGACTTAGGAAAGGGATGGGGTAGATCTTCGCTTGTCCTGACATTTAAAAATTGATCTTGAGTGTAAAAAGTTTGGAGACCGCTGATATAGAAAATTGCTATTTTCCAAACTTCACTGTAAACAGACTGACTCAGCTGCCCCTCTGAAGCTTTTGTAAAATGTAAGTAGAGGCAGTCCCCGGGTTACGCGGATCCGACTTATGTCGGATCTGTACTTACGAACGGGGCTTTTCTCGCCCCGGAGGATGAGGGCGGCAGGACCGTCCAGGTCCTCCAGGGTGAGAAAAGCTGCTCTGCGTCTCCCTGGTCTGCTGGGGGGGGACCCCCAGCAGACCAGGGAGACGTGGAGCAAAGCCGCGGAGGACACGGGTGGCGGGACCGCGGCGTGTTTCGGTCCCGCCGCCCACGTCTCCCTGGTCTGCTGGGGGGGGGCAGGGCGCAGCTAGTGTGCCCCCCCCCCAGCAGACCAGGCTTTTCTCGCGGACGCCTGGGACAGAGCAGCTGGGGCGCTGCCGGTTGGTCCCGCAGCGCCGCTCCTCGGCGCTACTGGACCAACCCGGCAGCACCCCAGCTGCTCTGCCCCAGGCGTCCTGATTCAGTCACTGCTGGTCAGTTTCAGCAGCGGCTGAATCAGGACGCCTGGGGCAGAACACCCCAGCTGCTCTGCCCCAGGCGTCCCCAAGTCAGCTGCTGCTGAAACTGACCAGCGGCTGACTACAGGAAGCCCGAGGCAGAGTTGCTCTTCCCCGGGCTTCCTGGAATCAGCCGCTGGTCAGTTTCAGCAGCAGCTGACTTGGGGACACCTGGGGTAGAGCAGTTGGGGTGCTGCTGGGTTGGTCCCTGCAGTGCCAAGGTGCAGCGCTGTGGGGACCCACCCTGCAGCGCCCCAGCTGCTCTGTCCCAGGCGTCCAGATTCAGCTGCTGTTGAAACTGATCAGCAGCTGATTCCAGGAAGCCCGGGGCAGAGAAACTCTGCCTCGGGCTTCCTGTAGTCAGCCGCTGGTCAGTTTCAGCAGCGGCTGAATCTGGACGCCAGTTCCGACTTACGTACAAATTCAACTTAAGAACAAACCTACAGTCCCTATCTTGTATGTAACCCGGGGACTGCCTGTACATCTTCTCTTTGTTGAACCTTAACCAAGCAAGAGATGAGGAAGAAAGATTGCCTAGTAATTGTTTACCTTTTGACCTTAGTTCAGGACAGAAGAAAACATTTTGGAAAACTGTCACTGTGGAAGTAACTGATTCCCGAGACTGCAACAGAGGAGCTTTTTAGACCTTCCTGTTGCATGAGTGGATGGAATTATAAGCTTCTTTCATGAGTTTATTTAATTCTCCTCCTGCTAACAGTACTTAACTCCCACATACTATTTACAACCTATTCGTATTTGAATGTAACAATGTTGTGACTTGGAAACTAAGCTGTTTAGCCTTTCAAGAGGCTTTCAGAAATCCTGCATGTCAACAAAGTTCAGATTTTAAAAAAGTAATCTTTTTATAATTTAGATTACTGTAAGCTGTGAAAATCTCCCCCATGTTATTAGTATGAGGATTTAACAAAATATTATACACAAGAGCTGTGAGAGCAATCTTTCAGATACTGCTCTGATAAAGACTAGTCTAAGCATGTTGACATTTCATAATTAAAACCATATCCAATTTCTACATCTATAACAGAAAAAAATGTTGAAGAAAAAGGCCATTGAAGCAAAATGGTATAATCCAATGTTTCCCATAGTGGAGACTGCTCCCCTACAGGGAATGAAGGACCTGAACTGTTAACTAGAGATTGACTTCTTACTTCATTATTTTTAATTGAAAGTGGTGACTCTGGAAGTTATAGTTGAGAAGGAATATGGGAGAGGAGGGGGAGTGACCAAAGTGGTGGTGTCATCTGAGTTTGCAGTGAACTTGAAAAAATAGCTCTGAAGTGATCTTTCGCTTCATTTCACCTGCTAATTCAGGTGTCAGTTATTCTTCAAATATTAGCATCGTTAATTATTTCATTGCTCACCGAAGAGTATTTTTTTAAAGAGAGAAAGTATCATATTATGGATATCAACCCAATATACTCTGAGTGATAGCTGATTTTACACCTGGCAGAATCAATAGGGCTTTGAGCTGTTTCGTTTTCCTAAGGAGGGATTCAGTTTCCAAAAGATGGAGAAATGGTGGCAGACTCCTTCCAGAAACTTCAGATCCTACCACAAGGGAATAAAATACACTTACAATGCACTGACTTAGAAGTCACACACAGTGGACTCACTGATACCACAAACCAGTCTACATAGGGTGCTGCTACACTAGAAAACTTACTGGCTATTTTTAATGCCAACAGTGAAAGCACTAGCCTAGATTAAGCTAAAGCATATTTTACTACTCTCATGGAAATGTTTGTGGCCAGTGGACATCTGTTCTCCGCGTCTATGTATATATGAAAACTTCCTCAGGTTGGTAAGTAAGATAGGAACTTAGTCAGCTTTAAGGAAATCTGAGGTGCTGTCACATCTGGCACTAAAGACACCAGCACCAACAAAAGACACAGAAGCACCACTGCAACCATCAGAATCTCGGCACGCAGTGGCACCCAATCACATCTCGGCACTGCAAGTGCCAAAGGTGAGACCACATGAACCAGAGCCCTGGCATCGAGCATCACAATCGCTAGTGCCAATGGTCAGAATGCCTCTGCATTCACCTCAGATTCAGGTACCTAATCCACACCAGCATTCCTCTGAAAATATTTCATTCTTCCCTACGTTATCATCTCCAGGTACTGGTCCTGGCACTGGACATGAGAGCAGTTTTTCCTCCTAGCAGTCGTCACCAACTGGTTCAGTGAGTTCCTGGTGCTCAAACATACACAAATCACCATACCACCAAACTCAATATCCTTGGTTCAGTCACCCAGGGCCATAGCTCAACAATACCAACATCAGTGACCACCCTCGGAATCATGGGGTCAATATCACTCTCAACCACCACATCAGCACTGATCTCATCAGTCAACTGTGGCTACCCCAATATGCATGTCGGCGAGGTCTCCTCCGCAGACTGCTCAATTGTCTTCAACCCATCCTCCTCCCTCTCCATGACTCAGACAGGTTCTGTTGAGGAAAATGTTGATTTACCTCTGTCAGATTTGGATAGCTCGTCTTCACTACAGCAGTCCTCATTGTCCCCTGATGAAGCAGTGTTTCCGTTCTCCTCTTCTCCTCCAGCTGACAACCTGAAACAAATTCAGGAATTATTCGAAAGGGTAGCACAGTCACAAGACATAGCCCTACAGGAGGTGCAAGAAAAGCAGCACAACTGCTAAAAATTCTTCAAGATACCACTACCCATAAATGAAGCCATCATGGAGCCATCAAAAACCATATGGTAAATACCAGCCTCTCTGCCACTCACCAACCATAGGGTCGGTACAAAATACTTTGTCCCGGCTAAAGGGATGGATTTTCTTTTCTCTCACCCCCAGCCAAACTCATTGGTTGGAGATTCCATTCACCACCTCTTGAGACAACTACAGTTCTAATCAATGCCCCAGAATAAGAATCACAAAAGGCTCAACATTTTTGGGAGAAAAGTCTATTCACCAGCTACACTCCAGTTTAAAATGTCTAATTATACAGCCCTCCTGGCTAATTTATGATTACTTTAATAATACCAGGCTACAAGAGCTGCTAAATGACATTCCAGAACAAAAGAGGCCTCAACTGCAGTCCATCATGAAAGAGGGACAATCCATTGCCCACATGGCACTTCAAGCATCAATGAACATAGCAGATATGGCAGCCCAATCAACCACAACTGCGATCGTTATTCACCACACTTCTTGGTTGTGGTCATCTGGTGTTTCCAAGGTTCTGAAAACTAAAGTGGAGGACTTAGAATCATAGAACTGGAAGAGACTTCAGAAGGTCATCAAGTCCAGCCCCCTGCTCTAGGCAGGACCAATTCCAACTAAATCAACCCGGCCAGGGCTTTGTCAAGCCGAGACTTAAACACCTCTAGGGATGGAGACTCCACTACTTCCCTAGGTAACCCATTCCAGTGCTTCACCACCCTCCTAGTGAAATAGTTTTTCCTAATATCCAACCTGGACCTCTCCCACCACAACTTGAGACCATTGCTCCTTGTTCTGCCATGTGTCACTACTGAGAACAGCCTCTCTCAATCCTCTTTGGAACCTCCCTTCAGGAAGTTGAAGGCTGCTATCAAATCCCCCATCACTCTTCGCTTCTGCAGACTAAACAGACCCAAGTCCCTCAGCCTCTACTCATAAGTCTATGCTCCAGCCCCATAATCATTTTGGTTGCCCTCCGCTGGACCCTGTCCAGTGCGTCCACATCCTTTTTGTAGTGGGGGGCCCAGAACTGGACACAATACTCCAGATGCGGCCTCACCAAAGCCGAATAAAGGGGAATGATGACATCTCTGGATCTGCTGGCAATGCTCCTCTTAATGCAACCTAATATGCCATTAGCCTTCTTGGCTACAAGGGCACACTGTTGACTCTAGCTTCTCATCCACTGTAACCCCAAGGTCTTTTTCTGCAGAACTACTACTTAACCGGTTGGTCCCCAGCTTGTAACTATGCTTGGGATTCTTCCATCCCAAGTGCAGGACTCTACACTTGTCCTTGTTGAACCTCATCAGATTTCTTGTGGCCCAATCCTCCAATTTGTCTAAGTCATTCTGTACCCTATCTCTGCCCTTAAGCGTATCTACCTCTCCCCCCAGCTTAGTGTCATCTGCAAACTTGCTGAGGGTGCAATCCATCCCCTCATCCAGCTCATTAATAAAGATATTGAACAAAACCGGTCCTAGAACCGAACCTTGGGGCACACCGCTAGAAACCGACCGCCATCCTGACATAGAGCCATTGATCACTACCCGCTGGGCCCGGCCTTCTAGCCATCTTTCTATTCATCTTACCGTCCATTTATCCAATCCACAATCCCTTAACTTGCTGGCAAGAATATTGTGGGAGACTGTCAGGGGTTCTGTCAGGGGTCCGCACCCCAGTGTGCCTCAGTGCCCCCTGACTGTCCTCATCTAGCCCCTCACAGGGCAAGTTACAGTCTGTATGGGATGCTCATCATAGGCATTTGGGATTATCTCCGCGGCCCCGCTTACCTAAGCCAGGCTGTGATCTGCCTCCAAGCCCGGTCCTTGCCTCCGGCCCCTCGTCAGGGTAGCCTTAGCTGGCCTTCTTCCAGCCCTTGCTGGCTATCCCCAGCGGAGTTCCCTCCTGGGAGCTCCTGCTTCCTCCACAGTCAGCCCCTCCCTGGCCTCTCTCTCTCCCTGAGCAACCTGGGCTTCTCTATATATACGTGCCAGCTGTGCTCATACTCGCCCTAATGGGTTCAGCTGGCTTCTACCAGCCACTCGTGCAGTCCTGGATCTTTGCCAGCTGGGCTCTCTCTAGTCCTAACTAGCTCCCGCTGGTCTCCTTTCTGCTAGCCCCGGCTCCGGGCCGGAGTCCTGGTGTTAAAGGGCCAGTGCAGGGCAGGCGCCCTGTCACACAGACCATATCAAAAGCCTTGCTAAAGTCAAGGTATATCACATCCACTGACTTCCCCATGTCCACCGAACCAGTTACCTCATCATAGAAGCTAGTAAGATTGGTCAGGCACGACTTGCCCTTTGTGAATCCATGCTGACTATTCCTAATCACTTTCCTCTCATCCAAGTGCCTCAATATGGATTCCTTAAGGATCCCTTCCATGATTTTTCCAGGAACCGAGGTAAGACTGACCGGCCTATAGTTTCCTGGATCATCCTTCTTCCCTTTTTTGAAGATGGGCACTACATTTGCCTTTTTCCAGTCATCCGGGATTTCTCCCGATCTCCACGACTTTTCAAAGATAATAGCCAAAGGCTCCACAATGACATTTGCCAACTCCCTCAGTACCCTCGGATGCACTAAGTCCGGACCCATGGATTTATGTACATTTAGCTTTTCTAAATAGTTCCTAACCTGTTCTTTACCCACCACGGGCTGTCCATCTTCATCCCATCTTGTGTCACTCGGTGCAGAAGTCCAGGAGCCGACCTTGTCCGTGAATACAGAGGCAAAGAAAGCATTGAGTACTTCAGCTTTCCCCACATCATCTGTCACTAGGTTACCTCCTTCATCCATTAGGGGCCGCACACCCTCTCTGATCACCTTCTTCTTGTTAACATGCCTGTAGAAACCTTTCTTGTTATCCTTCACATCCTTAGCCAGTCGCAATTCCATTCGCGCTTTCGCCTTCCTGATAACCCCCCGGCATTCTCGAGCTATACCTTTAAACTCCTCCCTGGTCATTTGTCCAAGTTTCCACTCTTTGTAAGCTTCCTTTTTCTGCTTAAGTTCACCAAGGATTTCCCCTGTGCCCTTTGACAAAGCTCAGTTTTTGGCAGCAAAGACCGATGAAGTACTCCACTCAATGAAAGATTTGCACACAACCCTCCAGACATGTGGAATGTATATACCATGCAATAAGAGGAGCAGATACACCCCATGCCAAAGATCAAGGGACAACTCCTACCAGAGACAACATTAGAGGCCATTTGACCACAGGTAGAAACAACTGACCAATGGTAGAAAGGCACAACATACCCAAACATCCGTGCCCCAATCTGCTGCACCCAAGTAGCAAATTAGAAGTTGTGGTTGAGGGCATGAGCAATCACCCTCTAGTTCTGGTTCATACCATCTGCATGTTCCACCATAGGTTGAGACCCTTTTACCACCAATGGGCTTTTATAACTATGGACCTCAAAATTATAAGAACTGGGTACATCATCTCCTTTACATCTATACCCCCTACCCACCTTCCTTTCCTGTCCCTCTTCAGGGACCCTTCTCATGAGCCCCATTCTACAAGCAGAAGCTCAAAAACTACTCAGCCTAGGGGACATAGGGCAAGTTTCCCCAGAGTTCCATCGAAGACAGTTCTATTCTAACTATTTCTTCACTTCCAAAAAGTCGGGGGGATGGAGATCAATCTTAGATATCGGGAAACTCAATAAGTTTGTATGCAACAAGAAGTTCAGGCTGGTAACTTTGGGAATCATCATTCTGGCACTGGACGAGTGGGGCTGATTCTCATCCCTCAACCTCCAAGATGTGTATTTTCATATAACAATACACCTGGCTTTCAGGAGGCTCTTCCAGTTTGTGGTGGGTAAAGAACATTACCAATATTGTGTCCTCTTGTTCAAACTATTGACAGCACCACATGTGTTTTCCAAGACCTTGGCAGCAGTCACAGTCTTCTCCAGAAAATGAGGAGTTATTATATTCCCATACCTCAATGATTGCTTGATCCAGGGGTCCTCTTGACAACACACACAATGATCGTAACAGATCTTACCCAAGACATTTTTATTTAATAAATGGATAGAAATCTATTCTGGATTCCACCCAGAGAATAGCAGTCATTGAAGCACTACTGGATTCTATGGTGGCCAGAGCGTTTCTCCTGTTGAGCTGTTTCCAGACCCTGTGCATTCTACAGGAGCCGATGACAATCATCCGCACATGTTTATAGGCCCTAGGGCACATGGCAGCCATGACCTTCATGGTATCCCTTGCGAGACTGCACATGAGATGCCTACAGACCTGGCTGACATCCGTGTACATTCCCAAACAACACAGCCTTGCCAAGTGGGTTACCCCCACAGTGTTAGTGCTGACATCGCTGCAATGGTGGACCTGCCCACACAATCTTCTCTCCATAGTTTCCTTCCATAGTGCCCAGACCCCTCACAGACAATCACCACAGATGCTTCCCTTCTAGACTGGGGTGCTCACTACGGATACCACATGGTACAGTACAGATGTCACACCTAGAGACAAGACTGCACATAAATATTTTGGAATTCCGGGTGGTTTGCAACATTTGTCTCCATTTCCTACCAGTCCTCCAGGGCCATAGCATATGTGTCATCATGCACAACACTTCATGTATGTATGTATTACATCAGTAGAGGGTGGGGGGGTGTGCCCAATCACACTCACCATGTGCTGAGGCAAAGAGGTTCTGGAACTGGTGAGTGAAGAACAACATTACACTGACCACTATGTACATATCAGGTCAAAAGAATACTAGGGTATGTCTACACTACCCTCCTAGTTCGAACTAGGAGGGTAATGTAGGCATACCGCACTTGCAAATGAAGCCCGGGATTTGAATTTCCCAGGTTTCATTTGCATAAGCGGGGAGCTGCCATTTTTAAAACCCCGCTGGTTCGAACCCCGTGCAGCGCAGCTACACGGGGCTCGAACTAGGTAGTTCGGACTAGGCTCGTTCCACGAGGTGTACTGGTAGTTCGGAGTAGGAAGCCTAGTCCGAACTACCTAGTTCGAGCCCCGTGTAGCCGTGCTGCACGGGGTTCGAACCAGCGGGGTTTTAAAAATGGCGGCTCCCCGCTTATGCAAATGAAGCCCGGGAAATTCAAATCCCGGGCTTCATTTGCAAGTGCGGTATGCCTACATTACCCCGCTAGTTCGAACTAGCGGGGTAGTGTAGACATACCCCTAGAGTACACAAACTGAGCAGAAAATTTTCCCAACAGCACAATTGGGAGCTCAGCCTCAAAATCATCCTACCTATTTCTCGATAGTGGGGGTTTCCAGTCATAGACCTCATCACCACAACAATCAACAGCAAATGTCACCACTTCTGCTCCCAAGGAGGCCAAGGCAAACATTTAGCAGGAGATACTTTCACCATACCATGGATGTCTCCTCTCTTATATGTATTCTCCCCCAATTCCCCTGATCTCCAGGGTAATCCTCAAGATCCAAACAGACGGAGTGAAGGTCACCTTAATAGTGTCATATCGGCCAAGACAGCATTGGTTTCCTTGTCTCCATTACCTGTCAGTCACCAAGCCCATTCCACTTCCTATCACTTCGCAATTGCTAACTCAACCCAGTGGACAAACCTACCGTCTGAACCGTCAGACTCTGAAACTCTCAGCCTCGCTTCTCCATGGTTCCAGAATGATGAACTTACTTGCTCCCAGAGAGTGAAACAGATCCTCCTCAGCAGTTGTCACCCTTCTGCAAGGTATACCTATCAAAACACATGGAAAACATTTCAGGAATGGTATAGTTCACACCATCTACGAGCACACTTCTCCTCAATACCTACCATACTCAAATTTTTAATGGATCTCAGTGATGCAGGGCTCTCCATCAGCTCCATAAGAGTCCATCTCTCTGCCATCATGGTCTTCCATGAGCCAGTAAACAATGTCTCGGTGTTTGCTCACCAGATCACCAAGCAGTTCCTAGCTGGCCTATCAAAAGCACGCCTACGCTTACACCCACTTATTCCACAATAAGATCTAAAACTGTGTTGGACTCCATTAACAAGACCACCTTTTGAATCATTAGTGACAGCCTCACTGCAACATATGTCCATGAAGGCGTCCTTCCTTATTTCTGTCACATCCGTATGATGGGTAGGTGAGATTGCAGCCCTTGTGATGGGTCCACTTATTCACTCTTCACCAATAACAAGATTATCCTCAGACCCCATCCTAAGTTTTTACCAAAGGCCATTTCTGTTTTCCATATCAACAAGCCCATTTACTTACCCACTTACCATCCAAAGACCTATAACTCCCCGATGGAGGCCCCATTACACATCCTCAATACAAGAAGGGCACTCGTTTCTTACATAGATAGGACTAAGCCTTTCAGAAAATCTAAGAGGCTTTTTATATCCATGTCCAGTCCTACCAAAGGAACAGCTGTCTCCGCACAAAGCATATCCAGATAGATATAAACTTGCATAAATACCTGCTACAGACTCTGAAACAAAGAGCCACTGCAGCCGGTCACTGCACATTCCACCAGAGTGATGGCTGTATCAATTGCCTTTTTACTACTAACTGATCTCTGCAGGGCAGCTACGAAGTCTTCATCACATACTTTTGCACAACATTATCAAGGACCAGAACCTACCCTGTCCATGGGTGACACTGGCTTTGTTTCTCCTAGCAGATGACTCCAAAGACCCACTGCCACAACTGTGGCTACTGTTTTTTAGTCACCTGAGTGGAACACCCACAGTGATACCAGTCGAAGAAGGAGAAAAAGAAGTTACTCACCTTGTTCAGTAATGATAGTTCTTCGAGATGTGTGTCCCTTTGGGTGCTCCACCACCCTGCCTTCCTTTGCTTTACTTTGGAGTCCATTATAGGATTTCCAGTAGAAAAAGAACTCACGCCGTGCACGTATCTAACAGACTAAAACAGTGAGAGACAGCTGCTGTGCATGTGTGGCATGAGAAGGCATTGCTGAGCTAAAAATCTCTGATCACCAGCACGAGGATGGAATGACACCTGAGTAGAGCACCCACAGAGACACACATCTCAAAGAACCATTGTTTATTGCACAAGGTGAGTAACTTCTTCCTTTATATGAGAAGATGTATACTAAAATAGCTATACAAACTACCCAATGCTCTTCTTGCTCGTGCTGAACCCAATACTTGTCTGTAGAAAGCTTGGGTGAGAAGTGCAGCCAAATTATGCAGACACATATCGGTAATGAAAGGAACATCTATATTGCTCCTCTTCCTTAATAATAGTCAGTATATTTTTGGTTTGGTAATGGGATGAAATGAATTGACATAGATCCATCTTGCATTATGTATTTAAATAGGAAAACAGTTTATTACATTAACCAGGGGTTCAATCTGCACTCCACTTGTGGTGTCCACTGATTTGGAGGTTTATCACCAAAAATAAATTTCAGAGCATTTTAACATTTTAGTATGTTTCAGCAAAAACAATGAGGAATCTTGTGGCACCTTAAAGACTAACAAATTTATGCAGTCTGACCACAAAAGCTTATGCTGAAATAAATTTGTTAGTCTTTGAGCTGCAGGACTCCTCATTCTTTTCACCAAATGTAGTTGTCCTTTTTACAGAGGACAAGAGTGGCAAGTATTGTGAGACAACTTAGATTGCTGCTACAAGTTCCTCCTCCTCCTGCTTCCTTGTAACCAATTGTTGTGTTGTAACTCATTCTGTTTGGTTTTGGTTACCACATGCTGCTGAGACTAAATCCAAACCAAGTTTTCATATAATCCGTCAATGTGTATTAAAAATGAGTAGTTCTGTGGCACCCTAGAAGTTGGAGTGGAAACTCATCCGATGAAGTGGGTTTTCCCATGAAAGCTCATGCTCTAACGTATTTGTTAGTCACTAAGGTGTCACAGGGCTATATGTTGTTTTTAAAGATACAGACTAACTCAGATTCCCCTCTGAGACATTTTATCATGTGTATTAAAAATGGCATTTCTAAAATCAAAGGGAGAATGTGTGTGGTCCTTGTTCAAATCCAGATGAGGAACAAGTAAGATGCAAGTAAGAAGTGAGTGCTTTTTGAAGCATGTAATTTCAAGTTTTCAGTAGATCCAAAATGTTTTTTATACTGTGCTCTGTATGGTAATCAATGGCTTATAAATTATTCCCTGATTCAAACAGCAGGAGAGATTTATCAAAAATGTTTTGGCCTTAGTGTACACAGCTGGAAATGATCAGAGAGGAAATGAGTAAGAGGGTGCTGCTTAAGTCATTCATTCTTTGCATGGTCTCACAGGAGTGTTTGACAAAGATCACTGTGGGTTGTTTAGCAATCAGCAGCAGCAGATATTTTATCTTTGTACATTATAGAACACTACTACAAGTCTTACCTGGTGTTGCCCGGGTCCAGCCCAGGGGGAACAGATGGGGGTCATGTAGGCCTCCTGCTGGCTCTTCCTGGGCCCAGCCCAGGGCTGGAGGGGGCAACCAGGGACAGGGGGAAGAGGGAGTGGGCAGTGGGATGGCTATGCAGGCAGCCTGGCAGTACAGATGGGCTGGGCTATGGCTTCTGCAGCAGGGAAAAGGGCTGCACTGCCCAGCCTCAGCAGTGCTCCTGGGGGGGGGGGGAGGGAGGATAGCATGGCCGTGGGGCTCCCAGGATACAGCTGGCTGCTCCCTTGGTGGTGTGGCTGCCCCAAGTGGTCACTCTGCTGTATAGCTTTTCCCTTTGCTTGCAGCCCGTCAAGCAAAAGTATAGTGTCCCTCTGCTCAGCCCTCTTCCTTTCTATGTTATGGAAAACAATCAAGTTCCAGGCACAACCCATTTTCCTTGCACAACCAAACCCTGACCTTGCTTTAAATTAGGAGAAAAGGTAGTTGCATACCAAATGTGGTGATCCTGGCTCTTACCATTTAGGACAGGGGTGGGCAATAATTTTAAATGGGGGGTCACTCCAAGATTTTGGCAAGTGGTCAGGGGCTACATTTCTACCAAGGGGGCTTGGGGTCTGGGACAGAGGTTGGGTGCAAAAGGGAGCTTGGGGTAGGAAACTGAGTTGCAGGAGGGGATGTGGAGTCTGAGAGGGAGTTTGTGTGAAGGAGGGGGTTGTGATCTGGGGCAGAGGCTTGGGGGGCAAAGTCCAGGAGAGAGTATGGGTGCAGGAGAGGATTCTGGCCTGGGGGAAGGCGGAAGGTGCAGGGTCTGGGAGGGATTTGTGACCTAGGGAAAGGGGTACAGCGAGTTTGGGTGGTGGCCTGGGGCAGGTAGTTGGGAGAAAGGGTGGGGGTGCCAGAGGCAGGCTCTGGCTGGGAGACACTTACCTAGGCAGCTTCCAGTCAGCAGCCCTGCAGGAACCCAAAGGCTTCAGTTGCAAGCTGCTGCCCCCTGCCACCAGCAAAATATCTCAGCTGTTATTGGTCTGAAACTGCCCAATGGGAGCTGAGATATTTTGCTGGGAGGGACAGAGCACAAAGCCTCCCTCCTCACTCCTAGAATAGAGCAGCCACATTTAAACCAGCTGCCTCTGTTTTTGCTTAAGAGTCCCAGCGAGGCAACTGCAGGCTGGATCCTGCTGGCAGCCTCTTGTCCACCCTTGATTTAGGAGGAGTTCTTGAATAAATGGATTTGCAGACAGACAGACTGATCAACTCGCAGACAAACAAGCACACAAATCTCTAAAACCTCTTAACAATTTTTCCCCATTTTTTTTTTCAGAATTCTGGTTTGTATATATATATATATAGAGAGAGAGGAGGATAAAATGAGGAAGGGATTAGTTTTTAAGAAGTTGTGTTGGCAGATCTTTAACTTTTCATTTCTTTTTTTTTTTTTTGGACCATGGGCTTCCATTTTGGATACTTAAAATGTGGTCCCCGCTGCATCAGATATTGATTATTATAGAAGTTGTAACTTTACCACCCACATAATGATCTTATCTAAATAATCCTCCTTTGAGGAAAAGCCACCTCAGAGTGGGACATTTGGAAAAATGTATTTTACAAAAAGTTACACTTGAGAGTAGACACTTTGTGTGGCATATGCAGAATGCTGGAAGCAGAAATAGTAAAATATGATTGACTGGACATTTTCTGTTTCAATATGCAATTTCACCTCAAAGTGTTTTGTGGGGACGAATCAATTTTGATGAAAAAAAGTTAAAACAAATTGTTTCTTCTTTTATATAAGTATTTTTTAAATATGTAACTTATGTGAACCTGGTTTAAAAAAAAAGTGCAAGCAGTGGCCAAGGCTGCAGGCATTAGATAAGAACTTACAAACTCATAGCTGGAAATGAAACCAGTTCATCGGTATGTTTTTTTTTTTGTTCAAAATAGGCATTTGTTTTATAAGATTGTATTTAGCGATTAGACTTCGTGCAATCCTTTTAAATTGCTTCATGCATTAATCTCATGTGTACTGGCTGTATTCTACAACTATAAGGAAACTAGCCAATTAGCCAGTCATAAGACGAGAGAGGCGAAGGGGGGAGGGGTTAGTGACATTCACGGCCAGGGGGCAGGGCCCGGAGCCACTGTCATGCCGCATGTCACCGCCCCGCCCCTCTTCGCCTTCTTCTGTGGTGCTCAGCTGACTTCTGTGCTTCTCAGCCGGGCCACCGCGAGGGAGCAAGCGGCACAAGCGGCCGTTTGGGCCCCGCACTCTCCGTGCAGCACGGGCCACCCAGAGAGAACAGCCAGCATTTCAGCGTTACAGACTCAGACACTGAGCTACTATATCCGTGGGCCCCAACACGGTGCCCGCGGGCACCATGGCGCCCGCGGGGGCATTTCCATGCGCCCGCCAGGTGCTCGGGGCTGGCCTGGCACCGGGCGCATGGCGGGGGGAGCGCCGGCCCCGGGCGCGTGGCGCTTGGCAGGGGGAGCGCCGGCCCCAGGTATGCAGCTATGGGGGGGGCGCCCCCTGGCGCCCGACAACCTTGAAAGGTTGGGGACCACTGTACTATATATATGATAAGTATGTTCTTTACTTGAAAAAAGTTTGCTCTAACCTTGTGAATGCAGACACTGGAGAGCTTGAGCTTTCGTATTTCACAGTAAACTGTTTTAGTGATCGAGGGCAGTAGTTCTTAAAGAACTGCGGTTTGAGGCTCAGTTCTCCTCCCCCACCCCCACCTCCCTCACAGCTGCAGCAGGGAGCTTGCGCTGGCACTCCAGCCCTGCAGCCTCACCCCCCACACTGTCCACAATGTTGGAGCATCCAGCATTGGCTTCCTGCTGTGTAAGGAGGGAGCCCCAAGCCTTGAGGGCTGGATCCATCATGCATGGGGAGCAAGCGCCTCTGGGCACTGCTGCTCCCTCTCCTTCTGACTATGCTCCAGTAGTCTCATATGAGTGAAGGCATTTTGTCATCATGGGTGGTTGACCAATGATCCACGGAAAGTTTGTGTTGAGCAAGGTGGGCCACAGGCCAAAAAATTTGAGAGCCACTGAGCTAAACCTTCCTTGACAGGTGTTTGTCTAACCTGCTCTTTAAAAATATCCAATAATGAAGATTCCACAACCTCCTTAGGCAATTTATTCCATTGGTCAACCACCCTGACAATCAGGAAGTTATTCCTAATGTCCAACCTAAACCTCCCTTGCTACAATTTAAACCCATTGTTTTGTGTCCTGTTCTCAGAAGTTAATGAGAAAAAGTTAACTCCCTCCTCCTTATAGCAACCGTTTTATGTACTTCAAAACTACTATCACATCCCACCTTAATCCTCTCTTCTCTGGAATAAGCAAACCCATTTTTTTTCAATCTTCCCTTATAAGTCATGTTTGTAGACCTTTAATCATTGTTGTTGCTCTCCTGTGACTTTCTCCAATTTGTCCACATCTTTCCTAAAATGTCATACCCAGAATTGGAGACAATACTCCAGCTGAGGCCTAATCAGCATGTACTAGAGCAAAAAAATTACTTCTTGTGTCATTCTTACAGAACTCCTGCTAATATATCTCAGAATGATATTTTGCTTTTTTGCAACAGCATTACTCTGTTGACTGTCATTTAACTTGTGATGCCTGATGATGATGATGATTTTATCCTTTGTAGCGAAGAAAACTAAACTTTGCACGTCAGAATTCAAACACTTTACATATCACTTACACTAATAATTACAAATGTGCTTTTGTTGACTTCAATTAGTCATAGGTAAGAAGGGCTAACTAACCTGAATAAGGGCTATATGATCAAATCCTCAGTTTCATTCAGAGTCAGCAGTCAAAAGCTTGGATAAATATCTACTAAAGCGGTTGGCCTGGAAGTTTCATTTAATGGGTTTGGTGCACAATTGATAATGCTTCCACTTGACTCAGAAATATTTCAATAGTTTTCTGTGATCCCTGTCATGATCAGGTCACAACCAGAACCTAAAAGTGCCATAGCGTGTCAGGATAGAAACACAAGAGGTGCAAACTCTTCTTAGATTAAGATGCCAGGTGAGTTCCATTTGAGTTTTAGGTGAAAATTCAGGGACAAGATTGACCCTTCATTTCTGCCACAAGAGGTTTGCCATCCGTAAGCTATTGTATCTTGGGTAAAGTAGTGTTTTGAAAAATTATATACATCTAATATATTGGATGTAGTTACAAAATAAAAATATAAACAGTTAAAACTAATATATGCCATGTGTGAAAATAATGGTTTATCAACATAATTGTACAGCTCCAGTTTGCTGAAATATTTGCTAAAAGGAACAATTACACTGGAAAACATAATTATGTAATGCAGCGCTGATTGTGCAGATTGCTCTGAAACCATTGTAAATTCTATAGTGCCATATGTGCACATTTGGCATACTACAGTCAGGCTACGTCTACACTGGCCCCTTTTTCGGAAGGGGCATGCTAATTTTGAAAGTGGGAATAGGGAAATCCGTGGGGATTTAAATATCCCCCGCGGATTTAAATAAACATGTCCGCCGCTTTTTTTCCGGCTTGGGGAAAAGCCGGAAAAAAAGCGTCTAGACTGGCCCGATCCTCCGGAATAAAGCCCTATTCTGGAGGATCTCGAAGTAGGAATAAGAGATCCTCCGGAATAGGGCTTTATTCCGGAGGATCGGGCCAGTCTAGATGCTTTTTTTCCAGCTTTTCCCCAAGCCGGAAAAAAAGCAGCGGTGACTGTACTGCACTCTACTGAGCTTTGTTGCCATAAAGGCTACATCTACACAGCTTCCCTCTTCCGCATAAGCCTATGCAAATGAAGCATAGATTAGCATATTGCCATGCTTCATTTGCATAATTAATTAGGAGCCGTTTTTGCACAAGATGTTTTTGCTCAAAAAGGTGCCGTCTACACAGCACCTTTTTGTGCAAAAAACCCCTCTTGCACAAGAGCTGTTCTTCCTCATTTTGTGCAAGAGGGGGTTTTTGCTCAAAAAGATGTTGTGTAGATGGTGCCTTTTTGTGCAAAAACCTCCTGTGCAAAAACAGCTCCTAATTAATTATGAAAATGAAGTGCGGCAATATGCTAATCCACACTTCATTTTCATAGGCTTTTGCAGAAGAGGGAAGCTGTGTAGACGTAGCCAAAGTGTTCCAACTCTTAGTCTACCACCTATATTTTTTAAAACGTGGATTTATCCTACCCATTCTTTTTTCTTATCTCTTCACTCAGTTAGACTTTCTAAAGGAATACTATCCAATAGAATTTTATTACTGCATTGCACTGACTGTGGACCAGCAGCTAGTGGCCTTAGATGCCTGCAGGAACTGTGGTTTTAAAAAGTTAAAAAGGGGATAAACACAAACTTAGTTGGTGTTAGCCTTATGTGACAGGGTCAGGCCAGGGAGCTGTTGCAGAGAGGCGAAAAGGCAGCCCAAAAGGGAAAAACTCCTGTTAGAAAAGCAGAGAACTGCAGCACAATTAGGTGCAGCTGGGAGGGAGCTGGCTCAGGCAAATTGGGGCCAGCTGACTTCTCTGCTGACTCTCTGAGGGCCTTTAAAAGCCTCATCAGTTGGAGGCTAGGGAGAGGAGTGAGAGGACGAAAGGAAGGTGGTGGAGAGGCAGAGAGGAAGAAAAGGAGAGAACAAGTTGGACCAGCATTAGGTAAAGGCAGCAGGGGAGGGAGCCTGTGGGCCCCTGGCTTGGGCTCCCTACCACTGAGACCCGCTGCAAAACCCCAGTAGTGGCTTGGAGAAGAGGGGCCCTTGCCACACGTGGTGCCAGGAGTGGGATCTTTGGCTGTGAGGTCTCACAGCAACCCAAATCTAGCTAAGTTGGCCCCTCGCAAAGCAAAGTACCCATGGAGGACCTGGTAAAAGCACTGGTGCAGGCCACGGCGGCTCAACAAGAGGCTACTCGGGTGCAAGCAGCTGCCCAGCAGGAGTCGGTGCGGCTCCAACAAGAAACCAACCAGTTGTTGATGAGTCAAGTAGCCCAGGACAGGGCCACCCTGCAGGAGGTGGTGACCCAGCTGAAAGCCCTGACAGTCCAGGTACGTGATCAAGATGGGGTTCGACCCTTGCGGGCCAATTTCTACTTACAGAAAATGACAAAAGACGATGAGGTTGAGGCCTACCTCTTGGCCTTCGAAAGGACAGCTTTGCGGGAGGCCTGGCCTCAAGCTCAGTGGGCCAGCATTCTAGCCCCTTTTCTGAGCGGGGAAGCCCAGAAGGCATACCTTGACATGGCAGAGGAAGCTGCATCCGACTACCCCCAGCTGAAAGCAGAGATCCTGGCACGGGCTGGGGTCACGGTCGCAGTGAGAGCCCAGAGATTTCACAATTGGCGATATCGAGATGACCAGGGCCCCAGAACTCAGTTGTTTGATCTGGTTCATCTGGCCCGGAAGTGGCTGCGGCCCGACATCCACAACCCCGACAAGATTATCGAGGTGATCGTTCTTGATCGGTACATGAGGGGTTTACCCCCAGACCTTCGGGAATGGGTGGGCCAGAATGACCCCACGACATTTGATGAACTGGTGGCTCTCGTTGAGAGGCGATTGACAGCTAAGGGACTTTCCCGCAGCCCCAGAGTCGAGGTGCAGCAGAGCAGAAGGTCCACCTTCCTCCCAAGGACCCGTGCCCCTGAAGTTTCCGACCGAGTCCAGACAGGAAGAAAAGAGGCGGAAGAGAGGCCGGGACGGGCAAGAGACCTTGGGGTCTGGACAGGAGAGGGCCAGGGATCAAGACCCAACAGCCCAAAACGAAAGGGGCTGTCCCGCCCAGGTTATAGGTGTTATGCCTGTGGGGAGATAGGGCATATTGCGGTTCAGTGCCCTAACATAGACGAACCTATGCAATGTGACCTGGGGAACCTACAAAGTGTTCTAGTTAACCTCGTAGGGGTAGCAGTGGGCCCCCATCAGTATACCCAGCCCGTGAAAATGAATGGGGTAGAAACCACTGCCTTAGTAGATTCCGGGAGTGCGGTTACATTGGTCTCAGGGAAGCTAGTGGGGCAAAATCAGCTGACTCGAGCCAAGTACACTGGAGTATCTTGTGTACATGGGGATACTAGTTATTACCCCACCATCCCTGTGGAAATAGAAGTACAAGGGCGGGTTACAGAGGTAACCGTGGGGGTGGTCCCAAGGCTCCCCTACCCGGTGGTCATTGGGCGAGACTTCCCCAGGTTTAGTGACCTACTACCACGGGACTGGGAGGAGGAGGATAGCTCCCTCCCAGCCTTCCATGAGTTCTCCCAGGACCTGTTCTCGGTGCCTGGGGAGCCCCGGAAAACCCGACGGGAGAGGAGGGCCTCAAAGAAATTGGGGACCATGATCTTGACCCAAGGTCGGAAACAGACACGGGTAGAAGGGGAGGCCTACCCAACTACTAGAGCCGAAGCCCCAGGACAGGATGAGCCTGAAGCAGGGCCCAGCTCATCAAGGGAGGAAAGGGGGCTAGGTTCCCTGGAGCCTGAGCAGGTGAAATCCCCAAGGGAGACCTTTGGGCAGGACCAAGCCAATGATCCACTGTATCAGAATATCCGTAAGGAGGTGGTTGAAGTTAATGGGGTCCCAGTGGAGGGGAGGAACAAGGGCACGGGGCCCTTCTATATAATCAAGGGGGATCTTCTTTATAGGGTAGTTCATATACAGGGCCAAGAGGTGGAGCAACTCTTGGTACCCCGGAAGCACCAGAGGGCAATACTGGAATTGGCACACAGTCATCTATTTGGAGGACATCTAGGGGTGGATAAGACCCTGGACCGCATTCTTCGGAGGTTCTTTTGGCCTGGGATCTATGTAGAAGTCCAGAGGTATTGTGCTTCCTGCCCGGAGTGCCAACTACATGGGCCCCGACCACACCTGAGGGCCCCATTAGTACCCCTACCAATAATTGAAATCCCCTTTGAACGGATCGCTATGGACATAGTTGGCCCACTAGAGAAGTCTGCCCGGGGCCATCAGAGCATACTAGTTGTAGTGGACTATGCTACTCGATACCCAGAGGCAGTGCCCCTACGCAACACCCTATCCAAGACCATCGCTAAGGAACTAATTCAAATATTTTCTAGGGTAGGGATTCCTAAAGAAATCCTAACGGACCAAGGGACCCCCTTTGTGTCCAAGCTTATGAAAGACTTGTGTACCTTGCTCCGCATACGGGCCCTGCGGACCTCGGTATACCATCCTCAAACCGATGGTCTAGTTGAACGGTTTAACAGGACACTAAAAAGTATGCTCAAGAAAGTGGTAAGCCGGGATGGCAAAGATTGGGATATGCTACTACCCTACCTCATGTTTGCAGTAAGGGAGGTTCCCCAAGCGTCGACTGGCTTCTCCCCGTTTGAACTTTTGTATGGGCGTAACCCACGGGGCATACTAGACCTTGCTAAGGAAGCCTGGGAGGAACAGCCTAACCTGGGGAGAAATATAGTTGATCATGTGCTCCAAATGAGGGACAGGATAGCCAGAGTCACCCCCATAGTGCGGGAGCACCTAGAAAAGGCACAGGAAGCCCAACAGGTCTATTACAACCGGCGAGCAACCGCCCGGAAGTTCCAGGTGGGAGACCGGGTGATGGTGCTAGTGCCGACAGCGGAGAGTAAGCTCCTAGCCCAATGGCAGGGGCCATATGAAATAATAGAAGCAGTGGGAGAGGTAAACTATAAGGTTCGCCAGCCTGGCCGGCGAAAGCCTGAGCAGGTATATCATGTCAACCTGCTAAAACCCTGGCGAGACAGAGAAGTGGCCTTGGTTGTGCTGGGGCCACCACCCCAAGGGGAAAACCCACCAAGGCAGGTGGGAATATCTCCCGAACTGACCCCAGACCAACAGGCTGAAGCAGCCGACATGATTGAGAGGAATCAGGATGTGTTTTCGACAGAACCGGGTAGAACTACGGAGGTTTACCATGACATCATCACAGACCCCGGGGTGAAGGTGCACGTTAAGCCATACCGGATACCTGAGGCAAAACGAAAAGAGGTCCAAGCTGAAGTGGAGAAAATGCTGAAGCTCGGAGTCATTGAAGAGTCCCATAGCCAGTGGTCTAGCCCTATTGTTATGGTGCCCAAGCCAGATGGAAGCCGGCGCTTTTGCAATGACTTTCGAAAATTAAACGAAGTATCCAAATTTGATGCCTATCCCATGCCAAGGGTGGATGAACTCATTGACCAACTGGGCAAGGCCCGATTTCTATCCACCCTCGATTTGACTAAGGGTTACTGGCAGATCCCCTTAGCACCAGGGGCCAAAGAAAAGACAGCCTTTTCAACTCCGGAGGGTCTCTTTCAGTACACGGTCCTCCCTTTTGGTTTGCATGGGGCTCCTGCAACGTTTCAAAGGCTCATGGACAAGCTGTTGCGGCCTCATGCCAAGTACGCAGCTGCCTATTTGGACGATGTTGTGGTCCACAGTCCTAACTGGGACACACACATTGAAAAAGTAGAGGCAGTATTGGAGACATTAAGAAGAGCAGGACTTACGGCGAATCCCGCAAAGTGTACAATTGGACTGGCCGAGGCCAAATATCTTGGGTATATTGTGGGAAGGGGGGTAGTGAGGCCCCAGCTCAACAAAGTGGATGCAATACAGAATTGGCCCCGACCAACCCGGAAAAAGCAGGTCAGGGCGTTCTTAGGGTTGGTGGGGTATTACCGCAGGTTCATCCCCAACTTTGCCTCCAGGGCCTGCCCTCTGACCAACCTGACTAGAGCACGTGGTCCCGACATTGTAAAGTGGACCATGGAAACGGAAGAAGCTTTTAAAGATCTCAAGAATGCCCTCTGTGGCAATCCAGTTCTCATAGCCCCTGATTTTAAGAAGGAGTTTATCTTGCAGACGGATGCCTCCGAAGTAGGACTGGGAGCTGTATTGTCTCAAATGGTGGGAGAAGAGGAGCACCCAATCCTGTACCTCAGCAGGAAGCTTCTGCCGAGGGAACAAAATTATGCCGTGGTAGAAAGAGAATGTCTTGCAGTAAAGTGGGCCATGGAAAGCCTTCGCTACTACCTTCTCGGGCGGAAGTTTACCCTGGTCACCGATCATGCGCCTCTGCAGTGGATGCACCGAAACAAGGACAGAAATGCGAGGGTTACCCGATGGTTCCTGTCCCTGCAGCCCTTCCACTTCCGTGTGCAACACAGATCAGGGACCCAGCATGGGAATGCAGACGGGTTGTCAAGGGTGCATTGTTGTCCGACCCAAGTAACCCAACCCCATGGGGTTGAGCAGAGGGGGGGGATGTGTGACAGGGTCAGGCCAGGGAGCTGTTGCAGAGAGGCGAAAAGGCAGCCCAAAAGGGAAAAACTCCTGTTAGAAAAGCAGAGAACTGCAGCACAATTAGGTGCAGCTGGGAGGGAGCTGGCTCAGGCAAATTGGGGCCAGCTGACTTCTCTGCTGACTCTCTGAGGGCCTTTAAAAGCCTCATCAGTTGGAGGCTAGGGAGAGGAGTGAGAGGACGAAAGGAAGGTGGTGGAGAGGCAGAGAGGAAGAAAAGGAGAGAACAAGTTGGACCAGCATTAGGTAAAGGCAGCAGGGGAGGGAGCCTGTGGGCCCCTGGCTTGGGCTCCCTACCACTGAGACCCGCTGCAAAACCCCAGTAGTGGCTTGGAGAAGAGGGGCCCTTGCCACACGTACTTCCTTTTGCTTGTCAGCTACAATTTTCATCATCAGCAACAAATTACACCATGGTTCACAAAACACAAATATGAGCCAGATTTTATTGACGCTAACAGTTTGAAAGGATCCACACACATTTATATGTGGCAAGAGCATGTCTGAGACATTCAAAGAAATTCCTTTAGGCTTTGAACTTAAGGTTAGTTTGCTATGTCCTGCTGTCATCCTGTACTTAGAGTCAGTAATAAACATTGAGTATTGAATGTTTGGCTATGTTAAGTGTGCTACTGTAGCACCTAACTTTACAGTCAGACTTGGCACATTGATTTGATTTGATCAGGAGCAATATGGAGGCGTGAGAGGGCATGTGCTCCCTCAAACACCAAGGATGAGAGAGGTAAGGGGCTGGCCAGGAGCTGGGGGCACTAATGGTGGTCGTCCTCCTCCCGCCTCCCTCATGCATTCACCATCTGTGGTGTGGAAAGCAGAGCAACATGATCTGCTCCTCTGGCCGCATCTCTTGGGGGAAGGGCAAGACCACCCCTGCACCCAGTGGAGGGAAGCAGAATGATGCGTGTGAGGAAGCAGAGAGCTACGGCCTCATTTCTCCACTTTTCCCACCATGGCCGGTGAATGTGGGGAGGAGGCAGAGCCCTGCTGCTGACACTGGAACCCTGGCCTCACTAGTTCCCTGGTCTGTACCACTTGGGGGAGCGTGGTGGGGAAAAAAGTGGGATGGAGCAAGGGTGTGGAAGAGGGGAGGAAGCAGGGCAGGGGAGGGGTGGGACTTGAGGCAGAGGGGGGTTGTCCCTGGTCTACCAGGACAGGGTCATGTGGCCAGTGGCCTCCCATGTGCCAGTCACCCCTTGATTTGGTGCTAGCTAAGAGGGAAGGTTGATACCAATTCATCCACTGACATCATTCTGTGGCAGATTGTTGCAATATTAAGACCTCACATCTATAGGCATGATCTGGCAAATTTGTCCAACTGTGTGGACCTTTACATCCCCCACAGAGTCTTCCTGAAGCAGAACTGAGGGAACACAGCAGAGGGCTGCACTTACAAGGGATGATAGAGTTCTTGGTTCAGATGACTTAACTGTTTATTATACCTTATTATAATGACAGGAGAGATATCAATCCTAGGTAAATTCTACATTTCCTCCCAGTGAAAAGGATACCAAAGGATAGTTGTTTTCATGACTATTTTAGATACAGGCAATGATGAAATAATCATAGCAAGGCAAACTTATATTGTCAATGTGACTTCTAATAGTGTGCGTGGCCTGTAGCTGGAATATGGAATTTTCTAGCCCCGAGACAGATAAGTTAGGGAATACAGAGCAGAGCAAATGATATTTCCTCAATTAATCAT
Organism: Pelodiscus sinensis; assembly: GCF_052426305.1. Taxonomy (NCBI): domain Eukaryota; kingdom Metazoa; phylum Chordata; order Testudines; family Trionychidae; genus Pelodiscus; species Pelodiscus sinensis. The sequence goes on along the minus strand of NC_143061.1, from coordinate 44,167,347 downwards.
CCATTTAATCATCTAAACTGGAAAATTTGTATAACTTTACAAACCATTGACTAACAGTGGATGGGGTGTGTCAGAGGAATATAGCCGTCTACAAATATGTAAAGAGGTAAGTATGAGGAAGAAAAGGAGGTTATTTAGACTGGCTTGTCAGAATATAACTAGAAATAACTGAATGAATTAAGACAGGGGTTAGTCTGAATCTGCAAAAGCAATGATGAATCCTGTGGTACCTTATAGACTAATAGATTTATTGGAGCATAAGCTTTTGTGAGCAAGACCCACTTCGTCAGATGCATGTAGTGGAAATTCCAGAGGCAGGTATAAATATACAGGCATAAGAAAAGAGTACCAATCAAGAGTAAGGCTAGAGATAACAAGGTAAATTTATTCAGGGAGCATGAGGCCCACTTCTAGCAGCTGATGTGGAGGTGTGAACACCAAGGGAGGAGAAACTGCTTTTGTAGTTGGCTAGCCATTCACAGTCTTTGTTTAATCCTAAACTGATGGTGTCAAATCTGCAGATGAACTGGAGCTCAGCTGTTTCTCTTTGAAGTCTGTTCTTGAAGGTTTTTTTGGTTGCAGGATGGCTACCTTTAAATCTGCTACTGTGTGTCCAGGGAGATTGAAGTGTTCTCCTACAGGTTTCTGTATATTACCATTCCTGATATCTGATTTGTATCCGTTTATTCTTTTACGTAGGGACTGTCCAGCAGAGGGGCATTGCTGGCACATGATGGCATATCGGTAGATGTGCAGGTGATGGTGTGGTTGATCTGATTAGGTCCTGTGATGGTGTTGCTGGTGTAGACATGAGGGCAGAGTTGGCACAGGGATTGTTGCAGGGATTGGTTCCTGAGTTAGAGTTACTTTGATGCGGTGTATAGTTGCTGGTGAGAATTTGCTTCAGATTGGCGGGTTGTCTGTGGGTGAGGATATTCAGATTATATCCCTCTCTTGCTCCCAGTATAGTAAAAGCTTTATCTGGAATGTTGGGTGAATGGGAGATGGCGGTTAGTCAAACATTCCACTTAACTAGAGCTATATTTACCAGTGGAGGGAGGAAGTTTGGGAGCAAAGGGGAGCTCAGGCTTGAGGTTGGGACATGGAAGGGGGTGCAGAGCATGGGATGTGAGAGGGGATACAGGGCAGGTGGTTGGACTAGAGCTTGAGAACTGTAACTGTAGGATAAACTTTTATCTTTTCCGTAAGTACATTCCATGTAACATTTTATTCTTTTCTAACATTTCTCTTTGCTGATACTTTGCAATGTGTAAATTATACTATGGCTAGTTCAGAATAACTCCTGAAATGACTATTTTGAGATATAGTGTCCACATTACAAATCCCCATTGAAATAGCATAGATTTATATCAAAATAGTGCATCCACACTGATTGGAGCCTGAATCGCATTTAAAGCCCCTGGAAGCATCAAGACAGCAGTCACTTCCTGTAGCTTCCTGTGGCATCCTGAGGCTATCTGAGGCTTGTGCTTAAAGGGGCTTCCCTCTACAGCCTTCTGTTTCAGACTCTTGAGGGACAGCAAACTCCTTGAGGGACAGCAAACTCATTCCACATGCTCTGGTTGCCCTAGCAGGTGCCACAACACTTCCACCCTGGAGATGAACCTGCTGCAAAGCAGTGCCAGGCTCTTAGACCTCCTGCTGCAACTCCTGGTGCTGCAGGAGCATGATAACCAGCCTGGAATGGGGGACCTCCTTAGTCAGGCCTGGGTGCTCCTCATGCACCACATACCCATCATAGAATCATAGAGCTGGAAGAAACCTCAGGAGGTCATCAAATCCAGCCCCATCCATCCTCCCCTGCACACTGTGCACTGCCACTTCTGGCACCGCGAGACCAATTCCAGTTGGTGGGCCCCCATTGTCATGGAGCTGTGGGACGACAAGCACTGGCTTCAGAACTACCATATGCGGAAAGACACCTTCTTGGAGCTCTGTGAATGGCTCGCTCCTGCTCATCGGCAATGGGACATCTGTATTCGACCCGCCACCCCCCTCCAGAAGCAGGTCGCCACAGCACTATAGAAGCTTGCCACACTGGACAGTGACCACTCTGTGGGGAACCAGTTCAACCTGGAGGGGCTATGCACATGGAGGTTTGACTCTCTTACTATTGTCCTGAGAGAGTGGTAAAAAACTGCAATAGGGTTCTCTAGGGAAGGGGGTGGAATCTCTGTCCCTAGAGATTTTTCACAAAGTCTTGCTGGGGATGGAGACTTAGGGATGATCCTGGTTTGAGAAGGGAGTTGGACTCAGGGAACTCTTGAGGATCCCGTCAACCCTGTGATTTTATGTTTCTATACGTGGTAAAGGCGATCAGTGCCATCCTGCTGTGTAGGGTCATGACCCTGGGCGATGTGGACCCCATCACCATTGGCTTTGCTGCCATCGGCTTCCCCAACAGGGGGTGGGGCTGACATTGATTGCACTCACATCCCCATCCTGGCTCCCGACCACTGTGCCTTGGACTTCATCAATAGGAAGAGATAGTTTTTCCATGTTCCTGCAGGCCCTCGTGGATCACCAGGGCTGGTTTATGGATGTGTAGGTCAGGTGATTGGGGAAGGCTTACACTGCCTGTGTGTTCAGGAACTCTAGCCTCTTCCAGAGGTTATGTAACTGCCACTGGGCGGATATGAACCTGGAACCTCTGAAGCTTAGTATAGGAGCCTCTACCCTTTGAGCTAAAAGCCAGCTGATGCTCAGACTTGTAGAGGTCTCTTATTCTTATCTGTTGCTGTGGTTTAGGTGGCACTGCATGGGACAGTGAACCACATTAGATGTGTGGGTTACAGTTTCACACTGGCACATTTTTTCCCTGACCACACCATCAGGATCAGGTAGGTGGATATGTCTATGGGCATCGTGGGTGCCTTGCTCCCATGGCTGATGAAGCCCTGCACAGTACACTTGGACCCAATGAAGAAGACCTTCAACACCAGACTCAGCAGGTGCTGCATAATTGTAGAGGGTGCCTTCGGCCACTTGAAAGGGAGATTCCAGAGCCTCCTCATCCACCTGGACCTCAGTGACTGGAATATCCCCCAGGGGGTGGCGGCCTACTGTGTGCTCCACAGCCTTTGTGAGAAAAAGGGGGAGACTTTCCTGCCAGGGTGGGGGACAGAGGCTGAGCAGCTCACTAGGGCTTTTGAGTAGTCGCATACCGCTGCCATCTGGCAACCCATCATAGGGCTGTGCTCGACTGGGAGGCCTTGAGAGAGAGTTTCAGTCAAGGCCAGCTGTGAGACTCTTCCCTAGGCCTCCCCACAAGGGGACTTTGCATTATCCCATGTACCTTTTCTACCCACCCTTCTTTTCCCTTCCTCTCTCTCCCACCTTCCCTTGCACCTCCACCTACAGATACAATAAACCTGACTTATTGTTTTGAAACAATAAACACAGTCACTTTTATTTGTGGATTATATAACTGGGGAGGGACTGGTGAAAGAACCTGGGAAGGTGGAGGAGGGGCACAGGGATGGGATTATATAACTCAGGCTGGGACTGGCACCTGATTCACGTGCATCAAATGCCTCCGCTGCCCGAGAGGTGCCACAGCCTCATGTGCATGGCCGTCGGCTGCACTAGTGGGAGATCCTGGGGAAGGGGCAGAGGTGGGAAGGTGATGGAGGGACTTGGTGGGGAGCGGGTTCTGGAGGGACTTGTGGGGGAGTGGGTGCTGGGGGTTGGGAGATGGACAGTGGACTAACTGATAGCTATGACCAGGCTCGCCACGGTGGTGGTGATTGAGAAGCACATGTCCTTGTGCTGGCGGGGCAGCTGCTCCCAGATTGTCTGGCTCAGCTCCCAGTCAGCCTGATGCTCCTCCTTGAAGTTCCTGTTCAAGGAACGAAGGCACTCGAGGTGTTCTCACACCAGGTCGTCACAGGATTTCCAGTGCCTGCAGGTCTTGCAGGGTTGGGAGGATGGTGTAGGAAGTGTTGCAAGTTCCTCAATTGTAGCTGGGCCAGCTGTGAAGAAAAGTGAGAAGGGCAGTCATCCCAGGAGACAGTGTGAATGAAGCCCATCCCTCATCTCTGAGCTGACACCAACGGTCTCGGTTCAAATGATGGCGACATGCTGCAAACAAGGCCATCTGTTGCCTAGATAGTCCGCACTGTCCTGCAGGAGCATAGACATTCCAGGGGAACCCTGCTACGCCCACGTCCCAGGGACAAGCAGGCATGGGAAGGTGCCGGCCAGGCCAGGAGGCTGCGAGTGGGAGAGGGAGGTGGGGAGGCTTGGCTTCCTTCCATGTCCTGCACACACCGGGTCCAGCAGTGGTGGCATCCCACAGAGGGAGAACTTCTATCCCTGCCTGCCAGAGGAGGGGGGGAGGATGGTGGGGGCGGTATGTGTGAGTGGCAGATGCCACTTCCTGGAGAGAGTGCTACTGGGGTCCCCTCTTCTTCCTTCCCCCGTCAGGTTTCTATGCAGAGGATTGGTGTCCTCCGCCTTGCCATGCTTGACTGGAAGCTGATCCTGCCCCATAGTGCAGGCATGACCGCGTGCCGTGTGTGGCACTACTGTGTGTCTCCGTGATACCAACCTCCTGGGTGGTGGCTTGTCATGGGAAGGTGTCCCACCCTGGAGAGTGGAGTAAGGCAGGCAAATTTGAAATAGGCGTTATTCCTCGTACAGGGAGGGGTTATTTATTTCGCTATTGCAAGCCTGTTATTTAGAAATAATTTTGAAATAACACGATTGCTACATGGACGCTCGTCTTATTATTTCAGAATAACTCTATAGTGTAGACATGCCCTATATGTTTGCTTTCATAGTCGGAGTCCTCCCTGGACAATGACAGTTTTATCAATTACAAATTATGTAACCTTCATTTGGTGATAGGACTGGGGGTAAGGACAGGACGAGGTGATGGCAGGTGCAATTATTTCATGCATGTGACTGGAATGGTAATACACTGCTGGGTTAGCTTGTAATTGGAGGTGACTTTTTATTCAGAGAGGGTATGTCTATACTACAGCACTAATTCGAACTAACTTAATTCGAATTAGTTAATTTGAAATAAGCTAATTCGAATTAGTGCATCTAGACCTAAAAACTAATTCGAATTAGCATTTTGCTAATTTGAAATAGCATGTCCACTCTGAGTGGACCCTGAACCAAAGTTAAGGCTGGCCGGAACCAGTGCCGGCAGAGAATCAGGTTAAGACTTAGAGTGTGGAGCTGCTACCGAGGGCTAGCCGAGGGCTGTGTTTAAAGGGATCCAACCCCCACCCCGGACAGACAGTTCTCAGGGTTCCCCGCTTGCTTGTCTAACTCGATGAGGGACAGCAAAGCAGTCCTGTCTTGGAGTGCCCTGAGTGCCCTCACTCGGCACATCACAGAACTCAGCCATCAGTCCAGCTGCACTTGCCGCAGGCTGCCATCCGGGGGGGTCAATCGGGGGGCTGTCAGGATCCAGGAGGCCCTGCAGGAGAGCTTCCACCCCAAGGAGCCCACAGAGCCACCCCAGTACTCCCCATTGGGGCCTCGTGCCCCATTCCTCCCTCACATCCTTCCACTTACCCTTCCCTAGCCCTCCTTCCTGAAGGAAAAAATAGAGGACACGTGTGTTCAAAAATAGAAACTCTCTTTATTTAACAAAACTGGGGAGGGGAGGAAGTTAACCTTTGCGGAGACTGGGTAAAGGAGGTGGTAGAGGAGAAGACAGAGGGTGGGAGAGAGGAGGGGGAAACCTGGGAGGAAGGAGCTGGAAGGGGGAAGCCAGGAGAAGAAGGAGGAGGGGAAGTATCAAACTATGGTACGCCATATCTTCAGTACTGGGTACAGATATGGTCTCCTCACCTCAAAAAAGATATTTTGGCCTTGGAAAGGGTTCAGAAAAGGGCAACTAAGATGATTAGGGGATTGGAACAGGTCCCATATGAAGAGAGGCTAAAGAGACTGGGACTTTTCAGTTTAGAAAAGAGGAGACTGAGGGGGGATATGATAGAAAATCATGAGTGGTGTGGAGAGGGTGAATAAAGAAAAGTTCTTCATTAGTTCCCATAATAGAAGGACTAGAGGACACCAAATGAAATTAATGGGCAGCAGGTTTAAAACTAACAAGCGAAAGTTCTTCTTCACACAGGACATAGTCAACCTGTGGAACTCCTTGCCACAGGAGGCTGTGAAGGCTAGAACTATAACAGAGTTTAAAAAGAAGTTAGATAAATTCATGGAGATTGGGTCCATGGAGTGCTATTAGCCAGGGGGTAGAAATGGTGTCCCTGGCCTCTGTTTGTGGAAGGCTGGAGATGGATGGCACAAGACAAATGGCTTGGTCATTGTCTTCGGTCCATCCCCTCCAGGGTACCTAGTGTTGGCCGCTGTCGGCAGACAGGCTACTGGGCTAGATGGACCTTTGGTCTGACCCAGTATGGCCATTCTTATGTTCTAAGCTCAGGGCTCAGGGTCGGGGATCTCACTGGACCAACTTGATTTTCATGCAAACTTGCTCCTGGGTTATCATGTGGCGTTTGGTGGCCAGGCTGGCAGCTATCCTGCTCTAGACAGCCACATTCCTGTGTCGTTATTCCTCATAGAATTAAGTTTACCTAGTTCGAATTAAGCGCTCCGCTAGTTCGATTTAAATTCAAACTAGCGGTTTGTATGTGTAGCGCCTATTAAAGTTAATTCGAACTAACGGCTGTTAGTTCGAATTAACTTTGTAGTGTTGACATACCCAGAGTGCATTACCACACTAATATGTACCAAAAACAACAACAACAAATGGTCTGGTAGCACTTTATAGGCTTAGAAAACATGTAGATGGTATCATGAGCTTTCATGGGCACAGCCCACTTCTTCAGACGACCAGAGTTTTGAGTTTAGGATGTGCAGACACAGAATAAATAGGAGAGAAGGGAGGGAGGGGGGAGGAAAAAAAACCAGGGGGTGGGAGACAGGGAGCAGTGGGTATAGAAAATTCAGGAAGGTAGAGGGAATCAGTATGTATCTGAACATTGGGTAGTTAAAATGAAGCAGATAAAAATCAAAGTAAATTGATAGTATCCTTCCTGACATAGGAATCTACACAAAGAGCTGTTTGCACCTAATATGAACCAATAAGTCAGTTGAATGAGTGTCTTCTCAGTTAGGCGGTCTAGTGACTGATGGAGAATCTCAGTCTCTTGCCTGACTCCTCTATCACGCCCAGAAAAAAAATTAAAGGCATATGGGTGACAATGGTGATCTTTTATTAGTGGTGTCAGTCATGGTTGACTGATTAGGTTTTAGGCAGCTGCTGTACTGAGAGTTTACTTTTTTTTTGTAAGTGAGAGAAATCAATGTTATAAATCAAGTCACCATAAGGAGGCACTCAGAAGATGTTTGTCACCTGAGGCCACTGTATGAGCTAATTATAACATTTGCCTTTTAGCATTCAAAATGTTGAACATGGGCTTTGTCCAGTATAAACACTTTTTTAGGTATGTTGCTTGCTACTGTGAATTGATCTAATGCCCTACAAAGATGTATAAATCTCCTTTGAAATAGCAGCCCCAGCGAGCTTCTGTGCCTAAAGTTGGGCACCAAATTCATTGTCTGAATTGCAATGCTCTCATAGCTCCCATTAAAAAAAATACTGGCATGAACACATACACATTATATGGTCTCCAGTGTCACCCATGAGAGGGGACAAACTAGGTAAGGTCATATCTTTTATAGACCAACTTCCATTGGTAACAGAGACAAGCTTTTCAGCTACACAAAACTCTTCTCCAACTCTGTAGCTCAAAAGCTTGTGCCTTTCACCAACTGAAGTTAATATATTTTATTAGACTATCTCATTCACCTTGTTTTTCTCATATCCTGTGTTCAACACGGCTACAGCAATATTGCAAATAGCTTACAAGAGCAACCATCCTAATCTTTTTAGGGTTTCAATTTTCCATATTATGATAGAGAGCATTGGCATTTAAATATTGGCTTTCCATTCCCCTCCCATGTATCAGTTATATGGAATGCCAACTGGGTCATCTTTTCTGTCTTATGTCCCCAATTGCTTTTCTATATTAACATTGAATTGATGTGGTCAAAACAACTTATAATGTCAATTAGTCTCTTAAACCTTTTCTCAGGTTTAGCTGTTTAATTTAACTGAATATATGATCAGTTTCCTGCCAATACAAGAATTGTTAATGCTAGATACCTTGATTTGCTCTCTGTGGAAGATGGCCTGTGTGCTAGGTGGTATTATTCTAATTAGCACTTATTACTCAAGGTTGTCCCTAATGGTTTGGATACTTCTGTCGCCTATTATTCTTTTCCCCTGAAGAAAACCAGACACAAATACAATTGCTTTGTTAAAACAAGAATGAAAAGAGTTTTATCTCTGAAGAAATGGTGTTATCATAAAAGAGTGTATCCCAGAGGCAACATTTTCCATTAAGAGTAGAAGATTTAACAGATGTCCATTACAAAAGAATGGGATTTGTTCTGATAATAGCTAGACAATGAGTTCCAGACACTTTTTTATATTTGAAAGTCTTTTGTAGCACAAATATATCAAGGTTGACTTTTATGTGACACCTGTATAAGGTCTGACATGTCCTCTATGGTATTTCTCTAAAAATATTGTACTTCTAATTTAGAAATCTGCTTGAATCAATCCCATATTTCTTTATACTGCATGAGAGTTTTTTAGCATAACATCTCTCAGGAGATCATATTTCATGGTTGTTCATAACTGCCCCAAACCAAGCATACTTTCAGAAATAAATGGTAAATGTCAAAGTGCTGTTGTGGTCTGTAGTATTGTTGGAGAAGTATGTTGTGATATACGTTTGTTTTGTAAATAGAAACCATTTGAGCAATGAAGTGGGAAAATGTTTCAGGTTGATGGACTTGAACTTCAATCTCTACTTTCTGATTTTATAACTATTGCTCTACCACTTCCTCCAAAATGAATTTAGCTGTTTCTTACATGTACAGGTTGTACCTCCCTCGTCCGTCACCCTGGGGACCTGACTGGTCCCAAACAAGGGGATTTCCTGAACAAGGGGAGGCCCCTCCCAACATGGCCTGTGCTGCCCCCGGCTAGGACTCTAGCCAAGCCCCGGTACTGCCTGCATGGCTGTGGCTCCCCAGGTTGGAGCTCCATGGCATCTGGGGCTCTGTAGCTTCTGGGGCTGCTTGGTCTCCAAGGCTGCTGTATCTGCCAGGACCAAGGCTCTGCGGATGCTGGGACTCTGTGGCTGCTGCCACCCTCCCTCTACTTCCCAGCAGCAGGGGCCACAACTCCCTGCTGTGTCCCCCTCTCTCAGCATGGGGCACCTGGCTGAGACAAGCCCCTCCTCTCCTGCTCTTGCCCTGTGGCCCACCTTCTTATACCTGGACTCATTAGTCCAGGAACATCCGTGGTCCTGCTGGACAATGGATATTGTCGTACCACAGAGCCCCGGTTAAGGGAGTACAACCTGTATATTAGAATCATTGCCTGAGGCATTTGTTCCATTATTTACAATATTTTGTTTAATTCATTTAATTTAAATTACTATATTGAAAAGTGCCAAATTGTTGATTTAAAAAAAAGTCAAATTCCTCCTTCACCACTTTTTTCTTTTTAATCACAATCTTCCCCACACTACCCAGCCAGTATGAATCACTATCTCTGGGAAGGAGAGAATAATTCATTTTTTCCTTGGCAATTTAGTCACTAAAATCTCTGCGATTACTATCTGGTACCACTTAAGGCACCAGTCATAGTTGTTTATATGTTAGTACCCAATTAAGGAACTGAAACTGTCAGGCTCACATCGCATAGGCCACTTACAGAATCAACTATGTCCATTAGTTGTAGGGAGAAGGCTGTGGCAGCACTCTCTAAATTATGGTCACCTGACACTTTTTCTGTTGCTTATAAACTTTTTTTTGCCAAAGTTTATCTGTTTTGAATTAAAAAATTCCATGCTGAATGTTTAGCTCAGGATGAAGTTTTAACATATATATGTATAAATAGATTCAGCTGAAATGGTTCAGCCATTTTTGAGAATAAAAATAGGGGAAATGCATTGTCCTCCACATAATCATCACTGATGCCCTTTTCTTTGAGAAACTCTAGTGCATTTGTGCTTTGGAGCAAGAGATTTGAAATTTGGCAGCAGGTCCCTTTGTGACACGCCTTTTGTTGTCCCTGTGAACGTTCCAAGTGTCAGTACAGTATAAGCCTTGGAAAACAGCTTAGTTCACACAAGCTCTCTAGAGTCCTCTGAGAGATTTGCAGGCTAAATCCTCCAAGGATTGTCTGCATTAAGCATGCTTCAGCTGGGGGCTGCAGGCAGGTGACTAAGCAAGATTTCCTCTGCATTTGCAGTTCCTGGTTCTTTCGTGCCATGTTGGGTCTAGACTTAGGCCCTGGAATGGCAGCAGGAATCTTGCCTCTCTTGTGATTTCAGTGCCATCCCAGGCCATTTGCCAAATCTGTGTTTTGTGAAGGAAGATGGGACTTGAATGCATGAGGATAAAAGCTGGACCTCAGGCAAGGGATGGGGGAGAGAAGGAAACTGGGAGAAGGAACTTAAAGGCTAAGGCCGGTGTTATAGGAAGCACACTGGGTCTTTTTCAGGGGATAAGGTAATTTTGTTTACTGAATATACAATATATGTTTTCATTCATGCAACACACATATACCCCAGCACTGCCAACACTGACATTGGGTACGTCTAGACTACATGCCTCTGTCATCAGAGGCATGTAGATTAGGCTACCAGACATAAGAAAATGAAGCGGCGATTTAAATAATCGCCGCTTCATTTAAATTTACATGGCTGCCGCGCTGAGCCGACAAACAGCTGATTAGCTGTTTGTCGGCTCAGCGCGATAGTCTGGACGCGCGGGTGTCGACATCAAAGATATTTGTCTACCACCCAGGTAAACCTCATCCCAGGAGGCATACCTGATCAGCTGTTTGTCGGCTCAGCGTGGCAGCCATGTAAATTTAAATGAAGCGGCGATTATTTAAATCGCCGCTTCATTTTCCTATGTCTGGTAGCCTAATCTACATGCCTCTGGTGACAGAGGCATGTAGTCTAGATGTACCCATAGTTATCAGTCTGTAGCTCAGACCAATCCAATAGCCATTTTGATTGGGCCTGAGAGCAAGAGTCGGGTTCTGTCAGTTGTAGTCTGATGTTCTGATGCTATCTGGGATGGAACCCAAAGTTCCATAGTAAAATATCCCATCCTTTATAGCAATTATTCCTCATTCAAGTGGATGAATTTTGCACCATCATGTTGCAATCAGTTACTCCTTAACATGTGTTTATCTTGAGAGTGTTTTCATTGTCGTTCATCAGTGGAGTTGCCACATTCTGGTTTCGGTAGGATCTGTTATCCTTTCCTTGAGGGATGCTTGCCTTAGCATCAGGGTTGTCAGTCTGCCCTGCAGCAGGTATAAAGGGAATGTTTGACAGTCTTGTGGTGCCTTTACATTATCCTAAAAGTAAAGGCTGATCATACTAAGTCAAAAAGAGTCTTCTAGTCTTTTCCTGCCTCAACATCAGAACAGGCACTGACAACTTACCCAATGCATATCTACCAGTGGAACTAGGCTGTTCCTTCCTGTTAATCTGGAAGGATGGCTGACAGGGTATAGCATGTAAAACTAAACAGCATATTATTCTCAACATTCTATTACTTTCTTAAACAGGTATTATAATAAACGACCTCACCAATACCTATCAAACTATTCTAGTATAAGTGTTACTACACAGGTCGGGAGGCTGGCAAGGGCCCTATCTAATGCATCCAAGGGTGCTGAGGTAGTTGGCTGATATGATTGCAGAGCCATTGGCCATTATCTTTGAAAACTCATGGCGATCGGGAGAGGTCCTGGATTATTGGAAAAAAGCATGTGCAGTGCCCATCTTTTAAAAAGGGAAGAAGGACAAGCCAAGGAACTACAGACTGGTCAGCCTTGCCTCAGTCCCCAGAAAAATCATGAAGAGGATTCTTAAGAAATTCATTCTGAAGCACTTGGAAGAGAGGAAAGTGATCAGGAATAGTCAAAATGAATTCACTAAGGGCAAGTCATGCCTGAACAATCTGATTGCCCTTCTATGACAAGGTAACTGGCTCTGTGGACATGGGGAAGGTGATGGACATGATATACTTTGACTTTAGCAAAGCTTTTGATATGATCTCCCACAGTATTCTTGCCAGCAAGTTAAGGAAGTATGGATTGGATAAAAGGACTGTAAGGTGGATAGAAAGCTGAATAGATTGTTGGATTCAATGGATAGTTATCAACAGCTTGATGTCTGGATGGCAGTTGGTTTCTAGTGGAGTGCCCCAAGGATCGGTTCTAGGGCTGATTTTGTTCAAGATGTTATTAAGGACCTGGATGGGGTGATTGCACCCACAACAAGTCTGTGGATGATACTGAACTAAGGGGAGAGGTAGATATGTTGGAGGGTAGGGAAAGGCTCCAGAGTGACCTCAACAAATTGGAGGATTGGGCCAAAAGAAATTTGATGAGGTTCAACAAGAACATGTGTAGAGTACTGTACCTGCATTGGAAGAATCTCAAGCACTGTTACAAGCTGGGGACTAAGCAGCAGTGCGGCAGCAGTGCCGCAGAAAAGGGCTTGGGGATTACAGTAGGTGAGAAGCTGGATATGAGTCAACAGTGTGCCCTTGTAGTCAAGAAGGCCAATGGTATATTGGGCTGCATTAGGAGGAGCTTTGCCAGCAGATCTAGAGAAGAGATTATTCCCCTTTCTTTGGCACTAGTGAGGCCACATCAGGGCTATGTCTAGACTGGCCAGTTTTTCCGGAAAATCAGCCGCTTTTCCAGAAAAACTTGCCAGCTGTCTACACTGGCCGCTTGAATTTCCGCAAAAGCACTGACTTCCTACTGTAAGAAATCAGTGCTTTTTGCAGAAATACTATGCTGCTCCCGTTCGGGCAAAAGTCCCTTTTGCGCAAAACTTTTGTGCAAAAGGGCCAGTGTATACAGCGGAGATTTGTTTTCCGCAAAAAAAGCCCCGATCGCGAAAATGGCGATCGGGGCTTTTTTGCGGAAAAGCGCCAGTGCCAATCTAGACGCTCTGTTCTGAAAATGCTTTTAACAGAAAACTCTTCCGTTAAAAGCATTTCCGGAAAATCATGCCAGTCTAGAAGTAGCCCTGGAGTATTGTGTCCAATTCTGGATCTCCTTTACAGAAAGGATGTGGATGCATTGGAGAAAGTCCAGCGGAAATCAACCAAAATGATTAAGGGGATGGAGCACATGACTTATGAGGTAAGGTTGAGGGATTTGGGCTGATTTAGTCAGTAGAAGAGAAGAGTGAGGGGGGATTTGATAGCAGCCTTCAACTTCCTGAAGGGAGATTCCGAAGAGGATGGAGAGAGGCTGTTCTCAGTAGTGACAGATGGCAGAACAAGGAGCAATGGTCTCAAGTTGTGGTGGGGAAGGTCTAGGAAAAGGTATTTCACTGGGAGGGTGGTGAAGCACTGGAATGGGTTACCTAGGGAGGTGGTGGAATCTCCATCCCTAGAGGTTTTTAAGTCCTGACTTGACAAAGACCTGCCTGGAATGATTTAGTTGGGGTTTATCCTGCTTTGGGCAGAGGGTTTGCCTTGATGTCCTCCTGAGGTCTCTTTCAACCCTATTCTATGATTCTAGGAGTTGCCCTGTTAACCTGCTTCCTTGCTTAGTCAGCTGTCCGTGGTGCAGGTACACCTCTGCAAACCCTCCACAGCAGCAACTCTAATCTCTCAAGAAAGGTTAAAGGAATCTGCTGCCTCTCCTCTGTCCAATTCCACTTCGCTGTGGGAATGAGGGGCACTGTTCTTGTCTGTGACCATTTCCATGACCCTCAAGATTGTTGAGAAGAACTGGGGCACAGAACTTCTTTCATGGCTCATAGATCCCAGACATCAGCCAGTTCTCCTGTGAGATGGGTCAAATGCACCACAAAAACTGCACTTTGCTCTGAGAAGCCCATCTGCACTGTGTGAGGACTCATTGCTTCCTGTTTGTATGCACATTGTTGTGGTCATGATCCATATGACAAGGAGAACCTGCTGAAGCTGAAGCCTGGTGCTTAAAGTGAGTAGGCATGGAGGAAAAAGAGAAGGCAGAGTGAAATTAGGGTTAGTAATGCTAGTGTCCAGGTCATCCCCTTGGTCAACTGATGAAAGAAAAGCCAATCCAGATGGGCATGTATCCTAAAGAAGGCAATCTCAAAGTCCAGTCACAAGCATGTAAGCAAAACTTGCTATATGCTTTTTCCCAAACTCAACATAACTCAAAGGCAGTGTGGACGCAGGTATAGTTTTGTCGACAAAAGTCCACTTTTGTCGACAAAACCCTGTAGTCTAGACACACCCTGAATGTGTGTGATTCTAGTGTAGTAACTATCTCAAGCATTTCAATTAGCACCAACACCATAAGCACAAGTAAATGACCTGCCATATAACATAAGGGGAAATCCCCATTCTGAAGGCAGGAGCTAAATGTTACATGGAAAATGGGGATTGCGGCACACAGTCCTGATAGGAATTAGCAATGTCAAACTATAGCATCCAGTAACAAGCCCCTTAATGGAGGCAGCATTGAAATGTTAATAACTGACTGTACTGTAGGAACTTCTAGAGTGTCCTAAAGATGTAGTCACTTCTGAAACAACAAATCAATTTTTAGTTGTGGGTTGAATCACAGGACTGAAAGTCTGATTCTCGTTTTTGGGGTTTGATGTGGAATTTTGATCTCAGTCACTTCTTAAGGTTTTTCTCTTGCCCATCTTACTAGGTGACAAACTCAATGTAGATTTGACATTTCAGTCAAAAGGCAATCATACTGATAAAGCAAGTAGATAGATCCACTTTGTGTTTTAGAGATTGTGTTGTTTTCTCTAGTGGACTATGGTGAATGTGAGCGAGCATGTCTTCAGAATGCTAAATGCTGTTTCATTAAAAACTGATTTGTTAGGATTTAGTGTACATGGACACAAATGCATGGGATGCTTGGGATTTGGCAGCAATCTGTAACAAATGTCCATGCATCTTTAAAGGTACTTCAGAGTAAACAAAAACATTTCAGACATTATAAATTAGCTTTAGAAACGGAGATTAATATGTTTTCAGATTGGCAGCTAAAATATCTTTTAATATTTCAGTTCTTATTGTAGCTGACTGTGTTCCATGATACAGTGTGTCAAGATGTTCTTTTAATAGACTGAATATAACAGATGTCCATTGGTTTCAAATAATGGAACAAAATAGGTTAGGGTCAGTTTCTCAAAAACATGTTTCTATTTCTTTTCTGAAAAGCTGTTCAGGCCACAATTAAATGAAATATTTTATTTTAAGTTGTTTCACCTGATACAGATTTCCCTATCCCATTAATCCATGTCACCCTTCTGCATTAACAGGAGCAGAGCAGGAGAGTGGGACAGGGAGAGAGAGAGGGAGAGAGAGAGAGAGAGTGTGTGTGTATGGGACATCAGCATGCTGTCTTGTAAGTTCAGATAGCAGCAGTAAACAATCCATCCTGAGGCAGGGGAATAGGGAAACCCCAATCTCACCTCTCCCATCTCTCTGCCCAGTTCTTTTCATGGCAATTTCTCTCTTAGTCATACACACAGACATCTACGTCTGTGTTCAACAGCCCAGGCATTCCACATGACTAGTTTTCCCCTGTCCTGGAGATGACCAGCACAGCATGCAGTCTGTCAGAAATGGAGCTCTGAAAGGAGATATGTGCAGGGCATTCAGTGGAGTTCAAAACAATGACCAGAGTGGCCACTAAAGGGTTAGCTGGCCATTTCCAGAGACCAGGCACAATGCAGCAAACATCTGAAGTATCCACACTGGTACCCCAGTACTATAGCCACCGAGTCTTGTCGAGGCAACAACTGCAAAGTGCAAAAACAGGTGTCTTGCCAGTGTGGATACCTCAGGAGTTCCAGTGTGGATACCTCTGGGAACTGATTCAGTGACCTGTAACTTGGTCTTAGTTTGTCATTAAAATACTTTTTTGTGTGTCTATTAGATGACATCCAAATAAATGGTTTTGTCTATGACCAATCAGCCACTGTAGATATGGAGAAAGAATAAGTCTTTACATATTGAGATTTTGACTTTTCAAGAAGTTATTTGGATATCTTTGCTTGGAATAATTGAATAATTGCAGTAAGAAGAATCAGCAAAAAAAGGTGACACGAGTATAAGTAACTTCAAAAAAACACTGGAAATTGTTTACTTATTACTTATTGAAGTATTATAGAAAAAAAACATGAGAGAAGAATTATGGTTGGATCATGGACAAAGCTGCTGTTTTGAAGATCAAATGTCAGGAATTCTATGGCGGGGTTATTTATTTATTTATTTATTTGCTGAATTATGTATTGCACACTTACCACAAAGTTCTTTTCCGAATGTTTGCCCTTTTATCATTTGCATGTTAGAGTACTGTCCTCCTTGTGGCCCTGGCAGTCTTACAGACTATTTTCAGCTTCCTGTTGCTGATACATCTCAGAAAGCTGTTACTTCTGTACTCCCTAAGACAAACTGTGCCCTAAAACACTAACATTGACTTCAGTGGGAACTGAATGAGCACTGCTGAGGAGACCATTTGGCTTACTGTGATTGAAAGGAGCAAATTCTTCTAGGATATGCTACTGCTGCTTCAAGTGGGTAGAGACAGAAAATAAATAGATCTGAACAACAGGAAAAATATACCTAATATTGGTGTAAACTCCGTTCTGGCACAAACTGGCCTTTCTTGAGTCCATGTGCAATGATAATGCACAGTATTGACAATATGGCTCACTCTTCCTACAGCTAGGAGAGGCAAAAGTTGACCTGCATGTACTTATAAATACTGCTAGCTCTTTCCAAATAATAAGTAGGAAGGAAGAGCAGGAATGTTATATGTTGTGAGTATTTGTAGATTGTAATAATGCAAAACGATACTTTAAAACTCCTAAATTAAGAAGGGGATATTGTCTTGGGCTTTGCACAGGTGTGTGTGTAAAGTTGGTTAGGATACTCACTGTGCTTTCCTTTTACACTCTTTAGCTTTTGGGCTCAGGGATGTGCAAAAAGATATTTCTAGCCAAAGGCTGTGGGAGGAAGCCAGGCTTTCCAGAGAGATCAGATGTATCAGCAGGACATATCTAGGGCTGCCAGGTGTCCAGTATTCAACCAGACAGTCTGTTTTTTGAGCCCTCTGTCCAGTAAAAAAATTCAGAAAATACTGGACATGTACAATTTTTTGCTTTTGCGGCTGGGCGCCCAATGGAAGCCTTGCGGGGGGGGGGGAGAGTGGCTGGGGAGGCGGGGCCATGGTCAGCACTGGAAGGTTCATATAGTCAAAATATATGATGTAGACTGTTGATTGTTTATAATAAAGTTCCCATTCAGTGTTAAGCATAGTTGTGGTGGGGTTTTTTGTTGTTGTTTTACTTGACAGGTTTTTAGCACGTGTGTTTGGTATTTATGGTTTTTTGGTTTTTTTACTCGACAAATTTTTAGCACGTGTTCGGTATTTTTTGGGAAACCATCTGGGAACCCTAGATGTATCATCCCTCATATAGTGGAATCTGCATGTCCCTTGTGTGTATTGGTGATATCAGGAAGACATGATCCCCTTTCTGCCCCCTCTCCCATTTGTGTGCATGGTGAAATTGACATTTACTGCCACTTACTGATAATGTATTCCGTTGAAGCTTAATTATGACTCAAAATTCTAAAAAGAGATAGCAGGAATTTAAAAGAACTGGGAAAGAGACAAATACTATTTTATAATGGGAAGGCCAATTTTTATATAACTTCAAAGCTGCCTAGTAAACACCTTAAATCACTCTGCCTGACTTTTTTTCCCCCTCATTAACACTTTTTAACTACTCGAACTACTGCCCAATTCAAAAACTTTGGCAAGGATGTTAAAATTTGCAAAGTTAGAATAAGTCTTTTCCACATCATTAAATTTTAACATTTCACATTTTCAAGTCTTTGGCTACTAACACAGCATTACTTTTAATGAGAAAACTCAAAGCTGATTTCTTGCCAGCTGTCACAGTTAAATAGCTTGACATTAAAAGCTATCAGAGGAAGAGGAAAACTGTGAAGTGACAGTAATGGCTAAATAAAATACGTTTGTTTGAAAATATATAGATATTACATGTTTATGATTTCAAAGGCAATATACTAGTTCTAATGACTGTTTCTTTTTAATGTTAAATATTTCAAAATACTTGATGTAATCACAGTAAAGGGATGATATTTCTATATTTGTAATTTTTTAAATAACTATTCCTGGTTCTTTTTCCTCTTGCTGAAAGCCTCCAAAATATACTGTGCTTTAGTTATTAACCTCCTAAGATTTTAGGAAGGTTAGAAATTAAAAATAATAGAATTTCAAGATGAGCATGACATGCTATTTTATCAGTATAACTCAGTGCTAAAAATGCTGTTTCTACTCTGACAGTTTAACGAAACATCCAGCCAAATACATTTTAAAAAGAATCCAAAAGAACTTTCTTTCCTTCCTGTGTTGAGAAATTGAAAACACTGCACTGCCTTTCTCTCTAGTTTTCTAGTGAGATCACGTTGCAGGCATGCACAGTCTAATCTTCCATCCAGGTGTCTTCAGAGCTGCCTCCACTATACACCTAACCTTCTAGAGTGGGCAGTGTTGCTTCCAAGTCTTTGAGTTTTATTATGATAAAAACACTTTTGGCTTTGACTCAGCAGTATAATTATGCATGTGCTTAAATCCCATTAAAATCAATGTGACTTAAATATGTACTTAAATGTTCTGGGGATCAATGCCTTGTTGAACATAAAAAATACCAATTAGACCTTTTATGCGACACTTATATTTCAGATTGCATAAGGAACTTTTTGTTGAATGTTAACATCTAGTGTAATCTGCCATCTATTTTATCAGAGAAAAAATGTTAATACTGCAAAGCAGATAAGCATCCTAAGGCATTACCTTGTTATATCTGGCATATACATTTTAGTTATAATTCATCATTCAACATTAATAAAAAGACAGATTTCTAAAACTGTTTCTCGATAGACTGATGTTACAATGTAGCTGTTGTCTGTGTGGTTTAGCTTGGAGCATGATTTGCCCTCTATTATGACTTCTATAGAAATTTTTATTTATCTTGGTATTTAAGTTGCCATGCTATGCTGCACAGTATTTCAACCCTGTACTTCTAGTTACAGCTGATGATAAACATCCTTTGTTCATCTTTATGTGAAAATGTACATTGCTCTGAAGTAGAAATCTTAGTAAAATCTTTGTAATCTCTCCCTCGTCTTCCCTTTGTGCTTTTTAGAATAGTGTATCTGGGCACATGGACAACTGCTAGCTCATTCTCATTGCTGTAGCAATGTTCCCTTTTATTCATTATATGTCTAAAGAGTGATGATCAAGCACTACCAACCTACCCTCTTCAGGCCCTTTGTGTCCCTGTCTGTCCAATGAGCATCATTTGCCATTAAATCTTTTAATCAGCTGTGCTTAAGGAATTTAACTACTAGGGCAACGATTCCAATGGAGCAAGTCTGCTCAGGGTTTCCTTTTGGAGCCACAAATGTAAAAACCTTCTCTATCCTGTCATCATGATCTACATTTGAAAGAAAACATGATTTCAGAGTGTAAGTTTTTTGGGATTGGGGATGTGTTTGTACAGTGGCCAGCACAATGGATTCTGACAATTATTTATGAGCAGATCAAATATTAAAAATACTCTTCGTGATACATTCTGAAACATGTACTGGGACTTTGTTTTCTATCCATTGATCCAGCCTGCTCTAACTGCATTGATGGGGGAGTGCCCATCCCTTTCCCTCATCGCCACCTCTTGTCAGACCAGAGAGGTACTTAAACTGGTCTATCTTGAAGCATGGAGCTTTTATTGACCATTAATTCTTACTTCAGTCGAAGGTCTGCATTTAAGTAGACTATGAGCACAGCACTCTGATCTATTTCAGGAGATTTTGAAGCTGTGTGCCGACATGGCGCTTCAATGGAGGAAGGAACACATTTTTTAATGAAGTACTAAAATTAATGCAGATGGGGAGTGACATTTTCGTTAACAAAGCTATTGCCAATGTCTTTCCCCCCTCCCAAAAGAAAAAGAAAAAAAGAAACTTCCAGGATGTATACTTTGTTGTTGTATTTTAATTGAAAGATATAACAGAGTTAAATCTAATTATGAACTAGATAGCACTCTTAGGCTCAGCACTGAGAATCCAGCAGTATCTGCTTAGTAGCTCCCTTTTTTCCAGTGGAATGCTGTGCTGTGTCACTGAATTAGGGCAAGCTTGCAGGGTGGCACATAACAGAATGGAACCATGGCTCAACCTATTCTCCTTTCCTTCCTCCCCACTTACGGCTGGACTACACTATTGAGGAAGATCGATCTAATAGTCCTATAGTCTCCCCTTGAGGTGGAGCACCAGAGTCAAAGTGAGAGCAATCATCAGCCAATTTTTCATATTGACCCTTACTGGATCAATCTGCCTCTCTGACTGCCTCCCCCAGTGTGTATCAGAAGCATATCCCATTCTTTCCTTCTTGGCCATGGCCCAAGTTCTATAAAGGTTCTGAGCCTTCATATAAGAGGAAAGTTGAGAATTTCTCTCCCTCACTAGACATGAGCAGGAAAAGGTTTCCTGTCACAGGAAAGTTTTCAAGATTTCAAACTATGGCTTGTTCTGCATCAGTATAAAATCAAGAATTTTTTGGCGGGGGTGGGGAGGCAGTCAGAGAGGCAGAAATACACATTCCAGAGTACCTACTAGCCTTGTGGATATGGGGCATACCTAGGATATGAGATGCCTAGATTCAGTTCTTAGCCACCTTTACGTCTTACAAGTCTGCGCAGCTGCTTACGACCAGGGCACTACCTAACCCATCAATAACACACCATTTTTAATGGTCTCATTCAATCTCAGCTCACTTAGATATTCTTTCTAAGTTATTGCCACAAAATGCTTTAAAGCATCTTTCTCAATCCTTTTCTTTGTTATTTTTCAAGTACCTTTATCCTGTCACTTCTGTGACTAAAAACCTCTCTTTCCCACTCATTTCAGAAAATGTAGAATCGCAATAGGAGCTCTTCAGTGGCTACCAAGGAGTTACTTTTTTAGCAGAAATATTTTCCCATGCAATTGCTGAGTAGCTTTGAATTATGGTCCAAGAGGTTTACAAAGAAAGGCTTGGAGTTTGGAATGCTGAACAGTCACACTAGAATCAATTCCACTGACATCAGTGGAATTATTCTGTATTTAATCCAGTGTAACTAAAAGCAGAATTGAGCTGCTTGCATTCTGAAAGCTTTCATGTTTGTAGTGTCAGTTTGAGAAATAAAAATTTGCCCAGAAAAATATTGGCCAGTTGGGAATTCCCAGCTACAAATGATGAAGCAAATGTTCTGTGTGAAAAATGAATGTCTTAAATAATTCTTCTCCAACTGAAAACAGAGCACTTCTTTATGTTCCATTTGTGCTTTGATATTTTATATGCCTCTACACCACTAGACTGCAGCATTTCTTTGAAACCTTCTAGTTATGTTTCTTATTGATCAGTGTGCGGAAGACAGGTCTAGGTACAATCAATGATCTATGAACCTCCAAAGGTCTCTAGTGTGCTAATTCAAAGCTCTTGGATAGTTCAAGAACAATAGTGAAAGCTTGGGTAGGTTTAGAATGTTTGCAATAGAATTAATGAACTTGACAGTTGAAATAAAAGGCTTTGAAAACCTAATGTCAGCTTAATTTTGTGTAATTTTTTCTTTAGTATGCCACCAGAAAGCTGCAATATTACAATTTGGCTAATTTTAAAATAAAAACTTGTAGTTATCTAATACTATAGACAAAGCCATGGAGCAGAGCTGTTTTCATACTCAAAATCAGGAAATTGTAAACATCCCCAGTTTCTTTAGATGTTTTTGTTTTGATTTCTAGCCTATTCTAAATGAAATCCTAGATTCCTTAAAGTTGCAGACCCACTATTGCTCCTGGATCCCATTCTGAGTAGACTCCCATTTACCGCTGTGCTATTTATCACTATGTAGCATGTTTGAAATCAATTTGAAGAGTGGTGTATCATATCCTGTAAGTCAGTATTATACCTCTTTGCTTCCTCAAAGAAAGTTTCTGAAGGATGGCTACAAGCAGTATTCAGTTTTGGAGTCCTGGCTTTCTCAAATCCCTCGACTGTGATACCTACAATACTGGTACAGGTTTTTTATTCTAAGAGACATGTTTGGGTTCACTTCTAAAGTCAGGCCATGTTTACACTTCCACTTACGTCAGCAAAATGTATGTTGCTCAGGGGTATGATTTTTTTTCACATCCCTAATACACACCCCTGAGTGACATAAATTTTGCTGGCACAAGTACTCACATGCACCGTGCTATATTGTCAAGAGATGCTCTTCTCCCAATGTAGCTACCCAACATGGGGATAGGTGGCTTTATTATTTTAATGTTGTCGCTGATTGGCATAGAGCACCCACACGTGCAATTGTACAGAAGCACAGCTGTAAACTTGCTAGTGTAGACATGGTCTCAATGATATCCTTAGTTACCACACCACAGCACTTGTGAGATTGCAGTGCTCCACTTTACTGTAATGCACAACAGTTATGGTTAGTGAGATGCAATGGAATCGGTATCAATCTCTAAATGTTGATGCTGAATTCCTATCTGTACTTTTTGAAGTATAGATGTGTTTGGAATAGCTAAAAACACTAGACTTTCTACTACTGGTGCCTATGAATTCATATGGTAGCTGGCTACCATCTTTTAGGCATTTTTCTAAACTGATTCTATTGAATCTCTCTCTTCAGATAACTATAATCTGTCAGACCAAGAGTGAACGAAGTAGGAAATTTATGAAGAGCAGAAACAGTTTCCACCCAATGACATGTTCCTGGGTCAAGCGAAACACTGTCCAATACACACCCTTCCCTTCTAGCAAAACCTGACAACAGTTACAAAGACAAACAGGGCAATTGCCCTGGGGCGTGGTGATTCAAAGGGGACTGGGGCCTCTGGTCACTGTTTCTGTTACTGTGGCAGTGAGGGCAGCCTGAGCCTGAGCCCTTTGAATTGCCACCTGAGCGTACCATGCTCTGGGCAGCTCTTAGGGCTGGGAGGCCACTACCCTCCAGGCAGCACAGAGGGCTGGCTGCCCCCAGCCCACCTCTGCTGCCTGATGATTGCAGTTGAATGAAGTGTCCTTGGTTAAAGATTCTACAAACTGAATGATGTATATCTAGCTGTTTGAAGTACTACGTGGTACATCCTCTTCAACTTAAAAGTGTATGGGATGGAGAAAGAGAAGATGCTTGACAAGAGAGAATTATTTACTGATGATTAGGTTTAGTCAAGGTCTCCTTTTCTGTTCTTGCCTTTCCACCTTCCTCCCCTTTGTGGTTGAGTTGATTTGTTGCTTAATTAGTTAGCTAGGAAATTTTATGAGGACAGAGGAAGTGGAAAGGCTGAAATATTTAACTATCCTAGTTCTTCTTTATCCTTGGTGGCTGGAGTTTCTACATCCTGAATGGAACAAGAGGGTGAGGATACTATCTTGTCATTTAGGCAATGTTTTTGTAAAAGTAATTTTTAAATGATATTGCCCTCCATTTACTAGGCCTTTTAATGCCCCTGTAACTCATTGTGTTGTATACAACTTTTTCCTCTCTGAACACTTTTGAGGTCTCCTCATAGTATTCATACATGACCTGTGTATTTCCAAGTAATAAACGTAATTTTTTATCAAACTATTTAGTTGATTCTACTTTGGAGGATCCTGGCTAATAAGGAAAGCTCTCGATAGCTGCAAAGTGTAATTGCTGGAAAAATGTACTTTTTTATACAAACTCATTAATCCCAAATCATCAGTAAAATTGATGGGTGTGTCTAGACTTCAGGGTTTTTTTCGAAAAAAAGTAGCCTTTTTTCAGAAAAACTTCCCCTGCATCTAGACTGCTGCTGCATTCTTTCAAAATTAAATCGAAAGAATGGAGCAGTTTTTTCAACCATGGTAAACCTCATTTTAAGAGGAAGAATGCCTTTTTTTGAAAGTGTTATTTTGAAAAAAGGCATTCTTGAATGCAAACAGGACTTTTTTGAACAAGAGCATCGCATCCAGACTGCTCTCTTTTATATGCTCTTTTTTGAAAAAGCAAATCGCTTTTTTGAAAGAAATGGTTGCAGTCTAGACGCTCTCTTTTGAAAGAGGCTTTTTCTTTCGAAAAAAGCCTAGAAAGTGGCCTGTAGTCTAGACATACCTTATGACTGATAAACCTGTCAGGTCCCCTACATTATGTACTAGATTTTTTTCTACAGAAACCTCCTTTTCTGTATTCACTTGTATTTTTCAGTTTTTGCCATTTTTATTTCCCTTTGTCCCTTGTCCCACAAAATTGGGACTTCCCCAATTTAAATGCAAAGCAGTATTACTTCTGTATTTCTGATACATCAGAAACTATCCAAGTAGTCAGTCCCTATGCTTCAGAATGTAGTATTATATCTAGGGTATTGTATAATAGCTAGTGTATTATTCTTAGTGCTATATTGTATCACTGATATATGAACTATTTCCCTGATAGAATGTTTGCTTGAATCTTCTGTAAATTCTGGTGCCTCTGCTGTTGACACTTCACTCCTCAAAAGATGTTCTGACACTTGAATGGTAATCTCTTAATTCTGATCTAGCAATGTGCAATTATTTAAAATGTTAGTTTCATTCTTCAGTTCAAAATACTGGGAATATGAATTTAACACTCCCACCCTGCCAAACACCTCTGAGATTTAAATCCTTAAATATCTTTTAAAAAATCACTTGTGAATTTCAAAAGCTGCCAGACAAAAGAAAGATTCAGCAGGGGATTGCTCAGAAATATGATCTTGTGACTATAATGGTAATATGTATCTATAGTATGTAATTCCCTCCTTTCCTCCCTCCCACTGCTTATCAAGTATCTTTCATGTCTATTACTGATAGCCTGCTAGATTATCCTGGATTGTGTGCTTAATAATGAGCTGTACAGTGACCTTTTACAAGTTCACATGGGCAGGTAAAGTCTAATTTCACACACTGCAAGCCCACCACTATTTAGCAAAAACAGAAACCCGCTTCCTATCCCTCCAGAAAGAATGTATGCCCAGCAGTGAAAAACTCACATCCACTACAAAGGCTTTTACGATAATTTTCTGAAACAAAATCTAAAAATATCACTATTGTTATGGAATACATACTTATAGGAATCCTGCTTGCCACAAAACTCAAGTTTTGGTAAATAGCTTTGTGGAGCCAATAAACCAAAGATGGATAAAGGGAAAATATATAATACAGAAATCCTTTCTCTACATTTTGTAATAGAGTAAATAGTTCTCCTATTAACAGGCTAGCTGTTCTGGTTTTATCAGCTAAGTTTCTGCAAAAATGACTTGCAAGAATGCATTTATTTCCAAGATGTATGATAGGAGTTACAGTGCATAAAATAGTTTTCACTTTTGTACCTTTATTTGCCTCTAGGTACCTTTCCAGACCCTCAGCTGGTATAAATTAGCATAGCTTCATTGCATTTAATAGAGCCATGTAGATTTTAAACCAGCTGTGGTTCTGGCCCATAAATATTATGCATTATAGAGATAGAGTAGAGACATATGGTGGCTACTAGATCTTGAAGTTAAGATCAGTATCGACATGAGAATTGCATTTTGATTAAAACATCATATCATTAATCTTAACTATCTTGATTTGGACCCAAACATGAAGTCAGTGGATGTTTCTTGCTGCTTTGTATCCGTACATTGCTTTGTTGGCTAGAAATCACACAGCAAATGGCAGTTGCAGAATAATGGCATGATACATGAGAAATGTTTGATGCTTAGAGTTGAATCAGTGAAGTTAATTTAACTGCCAATTTTTCTAAAATTACTTTTCTGGGTTTTTATTTCATATTTGGTGATATTTGGTGATTTAACATATTCTTTATGCTACATGATGCACGTATATTTTAGATATTTTAAGACCTTTTTAGGTTATTTATGTTGACAAAAAAATCCTAAAATTTTATACTGTGGTATTGTATAGCCCAGCACTTGTTAGAGGTGGAAAAATATAGTTGAGCAAAGTTGGCTGTAGGCTAACAGGTAACTTAAGTACCTCTCTTCG
This sequence comes from Pelodiscus sinensis, assembly GCF_052426305.1. Classification (NCBI taxonomy): domain Eukaryota; kingdom Metazoa; phylum Chordata; order Testudines; family Trionychidae; genus Pelodiscus; species Pelodiscus sinensis. Next base: position 44,141,165 of record NC_143061.1, on the reverse strand, counting down.
CATCCTCTGTCTACTGTTATCACTGGAAGGTTGAGTAGATTGAACTTCTAGTCCAACTTGGCCATGAAAACTTTCTTACTGATTACAATCACCAGTCAAAATAAATCTCTTACAGATGAGCAGCATCAATTCCATTGCATTCATGATGCCCTTTATGCAGCCTGACCCTGGGGTGGTGCAGGGCAGGGGACCTGAGACTCGAACCTGCCACTCCACCCTCCCCAGCAAAACATCCTACCCTAGGCCACACCGGAACCCATGATTTTTTTATTTGAAAAAAATCAAACAAGCTTATAGGTAAGAAAGTTTGCTCGTTATTAATTTAAGTGACGTGGAAAACTAGATAAAATATTTTTTATTAAAAATGAATAGTAGGTACAGGTTGAACCTCTCTCGTTTGGCACCTTCCTGACCTGACCAGTGATGAACCAGAGAGTTTGCTAGACAATGGTAGGTCAATATTGTCTAGCAGCATCACCAACAATTCCTCTGCTTACTAGGCTATTAGACGATGTTTAAGGGTAAATTAGAGCTAAATAACAGCACAGAACATTGTGCTGAGCTGGTGGTTGTAAACCCATTTTATGGGACCGAGATAAAGTTGGCCACACCCATGGTAAGTGGACATCTGGCCAACTAAATGCCAAACCATGTATTTTGCAGGACCAGACAGTGCCAAACTAGAGAGGTTCAACCTGTAGTGTTGTTTGGTTGGAAGAAGTGGAAGTTTGCACAATTGAGTTCTAGCTATGGAGTTTTTATAGAAAAGTGGTACATAGATCTAAATATTATAATTTATTAAGGAAAGTATGTAAAGTGTGTGTATTTATAGTAAGAGACACAAATCAATCTATTGAGTTTATCCAAGAGAAGGCTGAGAGGTGACTTGACTGTTGTCTACAGCTATCAACATTGATTTATGGTGATAGCACTTGAATCTAGCTGAAAAGGTTAGATGGGATCCAGTAGTTAGAAGCTGAAGATAGACAAAATCAGATTAGAAGGCAGGCATGTTTTTAACAAAGAGGGCAGTTAATAGAAAATGTGATAATATTTTGTGTTGGTGAATGTTCATTCTGTTAAAATTGCAAGTTCCATGCAGATGTATTGATTTAGGCTAATTTTGACCCCATCATGGCTACTTCTTCATTAATCCATCTAGTGGACTACTTAGCTTCCAGCCTCTTAGCTCCTAATGGGCTTGGGAGTATGGGGGAGAGGGCGCATGAGAATGCTGTCTCCCAAGCTCTGATGTTCTGGCTGAGTTGGTGCTCCCTGGTTCCTTGTCAGCCTAACACACAGAATTTCCCTTTGAAACTTATCTACTCATTGACTCTTTTTATCCTCCCCCCCTCCAATTTTTTTTCTTCTCCACCCGACTCCCTCCTTCTCCCATTTATTCTTGGTTCAGGACATCCAACCCTCTGGTCATTTGAAGAAGTGGGCTGTGCCCACAAAAGCTCATGATACCATCTACATGTTAGTCTTTAAAGTGCTAGCAGACTATTTGTTGTTTTTTAAGTTTTTACATTTGTGGATGTTAGAGGACCTTATGCTTAGAACACTTATGTGTGAGAGGAACTTTACTTCTGTGTATAGTTCTGCAGGAATTAAGATGTTAGTAAAATTATTCATATACATAATTATATATAGGATTGGGTTCTTTAATTTGCTTTAAGTGCTGGTATTAAATACATTCATATTTGCAAAGGTAAATTTTTCTGTTGGTTTCCACAATGTGGATTATTGGCTGTCTGTATGGTAGAACAAAGCCCTATCTGTAATCTCTTCCTGAGAGACTTGACTGTATATCAGTGCTTTTTTCCATGCAAAGTAATACATATAGAAGCTAAAAATCTAAACTATTTATACATTAATGGTCTTTTAAATTCGGTGATTTTGAAAGCTTTATCATTATTATGGTGAGCGCATCTGGAATCTGGTATCCAGTTTTTATTTTGATTTTAAAAATAAATATGAGATTTACCTGACCCAGGCAAGAGCAACAAAGATAGTGAGAAAGTTGTGGTATGTCATCAACATGAGAATTACAAAGACTTGGATTCTCTGTTCTGGAAGGAAGAGTAAAAAATGCACAGTGAAATCTGACCAGTCTTCTGCTCCTTCTCCTCCTCCTTTTTTACTTGGTTCCATATTATAATTTGGGAATCATAAGTCAAGAGGGTAGCAAGCTTAATACTAACAAAAGTAAATATTTATTCATCAAAGTGTGTATTGAAATGTTGTCTCTAAAGAGCATTGATTCAAACCTTGTAACTGGACTTTACAAAAGGCTGAAAAAATGTTCATCCGTTAATTCACATCTGTAGTGGTGCAAACTGAGAATGTGTAAGTGGTGAAAAATCTCATGTTTCCACCTTTGATATGGCTTCCTTCAGGAAACACTTCCCCTCCCCTGCCACCTTTGGTGTGGCATATCAGTACATAAATGACTACAGGTATTATGAGTTTTTTGTATACAGTTGTTATTAGCGTTCTTATGTTCATTTTATTCCATTATACTATTATGTCAGGATTTGCTAATGATTTTCAAGCCAAAGAAGGAGAGCCTTGTGCTTGCGAATCATTTCAACATTCTTTAATGACTTTGTTCTTTATCACTGAAGTGAATTTGAGTGTTGCCATGAGAATAGGATTGAGTTTCAGGTGAGTAGGGTGGTTGATCCTGAAGAACTGGAATGACACTTGTTCCAAAGTTATAACTCCATAGGCAGAACTGTAAGATTCTGGTTTTAAACATAAAAATCCCCGCAGCTATTTCGAAGTGTGCTCTTCCTATGAGACATTATGGTAGACTGTTTTATGCTCATATAAATTAATGTAAAAACCCCTGGTTTTAATAGTTTTGTGTGTACAAGTTTACAATTCACAAAGCTCAGCACAGGGTATAGTTGGTATAAATATACTGATACATTAATAAATGTTTAATATTAATATTGTAATATCTTTTATTATTAGTCACTTTGTAAAAGATCTTTATTCTAAATATCAAAACATCCTGGTCTCAGGGAAGCATTTTCTTCTCCTTCTTGAGCTGCAGTAACAGAAAGGAAAATAGCTAATGCTAATAGTGCTTTTTCTGTATTTGGTATTGGTGAATTGTCTGCTGCAACCAAGGTTTATCTGTACATGACACTAATGTTAAAAGGTCTGCACATCTCTTGTTGCCATTAAGGTAACATAATGTAGAACAAATAACTCTCCAGATTCCTTGCTTCCAAGTTTCTAGGCTGATTTTTTAATTTGATTTTTAACATCGTCTTTTTTTGTTGGTGTTAATGGAAGCCTGCCATTAGTGTAACAAGAAGAACAGAAGGCCATACTTTTGTGTTTGAAGAAGAAAAAAATGTTCAATTCAGACAAAGTTAAAAAAATCTCCTATTGGATGTAAGAAGACAGCCTCTTCTGAGCACTGTCCTATGAACTAATAATAAATGGGAATCTGGCACATGACGGACACATTTTCACCACCTTATACCAGAAACCTACCAAATGCTTCTAGCTTCCATCCAGACACATTTCTCAATCTATTGTTTACAGTCAAGCCCTAAGATACAATCGAATTTGCTCCAATCCCACAGACAGACACAAATACCTACCGGATCTATATAGAGCATTCTTAAAACTGAAACTCACCTGGAAAAGTAAAAAAACAGATTGACAGAGCCAAAAGAGTACCAGATATGGATTACTTGAAGACATGTAATGAAGAAAATTAGAAGGAGCCAGGCAGATGTATAGGCCCCTGTCGATATTATTTTGCACCCCATGAAGATTAGTGTCAGTCCAGACTCCGAGTGTGCTTGCTGTGCTGAAAGCATGCCTCTTAATTGGCCTCCTTCATAGACCTAAACTGACCTCCATCTTCCCACAAACCGTGTGTTATCTTGCTAGAATTGTTGGAAATCACTTATCAGAATGCCAAATTATGAAACTGAAGTTCATAGAATTTGTTGATAGCTCCATCCTTGTAGCTTCCTTTTATGGATTCTTTGCAGTGGTGAAACATATTGATGTCCTTTGAAGAGTGCCAACACATAAAGGCTTTACCAGCAGTATTCATTCTAATTTTTTGTGTCCATGTGTGGAATAAAACAACATATGGTCTGGTAGCACTTAAACCTAAGCAGATAAAAATAGGGAAGGACTAGAATCACAGTTCATCCACAAATTCAATTCACATACTAATGGACTCAGTCGTGATATGGGCTGGCTAGGACACTACCAAATTAATAACCACTGAAGGTGCTAACAGCTCTCTGAGTGGTATCCTTCCTGTCTTAGCAATCTATCTATTGACTTTGATTTTTATCTGCTTAGGTTTAAGTACCCATTCTCCAGATATTTAATGATGCTCTGTCTCACACCCCTCTTCCTTGTTTCTTTTTCTCCCCCTTTCCTTCCCCTCTCCTATTTATTTCAAGTTTTCATATCCCCTACTCATAACTCCGGTCATCTGAAGAAGTGGGCTGTGCCCACGAAAGCTCATGATACCATCTGCACATTTTGATAGTCTATAAAGTGCTACCAGACCATTTATTGTTTTTTTCTGTAACAGACTAACTTAGCTACCCCCTGAAGCTCGTGTGTGCAATGAATTGTGTTATGTGTATCAATATGGAGATTATGTGAAATACATGCCCTACATATTGGTGCACATAACAAAATTCATTCTGTACATGGACAATCTCTGATGGAAGTGGGACCAAGAGGTTTGGAGTATGGAAGGGGTTCATGATCGGGGGGGATGAGAGCTCTGGCTGGGAATGCAGCCTCTGGGGTGGGGCTGGGGATGAGGAGTTTGGGGTACACAAGGGGGTTCCAGGCTGGGACCAATGGGTTTAGAGCATAGAGGGTGTGCAGGTGGGGTCTGGATGGAGTTAGGTTGCAGGAGGGCAGCTCAGGGTTGGGGTGTGAGGTTTGGGAGGGAGCTAGGGTCATGGAGGGGACTTGGGGCTGAGGCAGGGGATTGGGGTTCAAGGTGCTTACCTGGGGCAACTCCCATTTGGTATGTGGGGGAGGAGGACAGGTGGCTTTATGCCTCCCTGTGCTCACCTGCAAGTACTGCCCTCCACAACTCCCATTAGCTGTGATTCTTGGCCAATGGGAGCTGTGAGGACAGAGCTTCCCGGAGATCACAGCAAAGTGGTTCCAGCCAGGAGGAAGGAACAGCTGGCTGCTTGAGGAGCCATTTCTCCCCAACCCTTGCAAGGAAGGGCTAGCCCAGAGCACCTAATGCTCCTTTCTTAATCTGACCTGGAGCCTGGGCCACAGCCATCCCACTTTCCCCATCGCAGCAGCTCCAACTAGGGTTGTAGAAGCATGCCTCTTCCCCCAGCCATGGCAACTCCCTAATAACTGGGGATTATGAGGCAGCTGCACAGCTGCACACCTTAGAGGGAACCTTGTTTACCATCTGTATTTTGCCTCCAATATTTTCTACTCACTGTTGGGGTGGGGAGAGAAATTCAAAACTGCATGAGGTTACGTTTTCTGCAGTGCGAGTTTTCCTGACATTCCTAATTTGAGATATTTGTCTCATATTCTGCATATGACAGGTTTAGAGAGAGATACTCTGGCAAAAGTATCTTCCTGGGGAATTTTTCTCTGCAACTTCAATCTATGAAATTTGTGGACACCTACTGCTCAGATAAATGAACATGTCACCTGGTTTCAGGAGTCCATATGTTTTGATACTGCTTTCTCCTTTCAACCCGAATGCCTAGTGGACCGCATTCTCCCAGCCTGAATCCATGTGCAAAACAGAAATTGCATTGCTTGTGGTTTGAATTCATGGCTGAACGTGGCCCCTTGTTTTATAGCAGAAGTAGGCTTTCCATTTGAAAGGCTTGAATAAGACATAGGTACTTACTAACTGTTTTGGCATATCTGTTGTACGAGGGCGTAAAGAAGGGGAAGCTGGAAGACATGTATTTAATGCACACCATGATTGTGGCCAACTTTCTGCTTCTTTGTACCTTTCCCTGCTTTTATCAGTGCTTATGGCTGTGTATGCTGAACCTTGAAGGGTTCATCACCCTGTGCAAGATATAGTCTCAATCCATTTTAGGGAAATCCAAAACCTCTTCACACATCCGCTGTCTCAGCTTTAGGGTGCATGGTCTTCTTTTTGATGACTTGAAATAGACTGGCATTGTGTCCAAGGTAGATCAGGAGACTGTCTCTGGAGAATAGCCCAGGGTGTTTGGGGATTTTTGTTCCCACCCTCCTCCATGCCGAGGATTTCATTGAATTTTTAGGACTCCCTTCAGAAAGGGGAAATGTTCCTAAACTGTCTGAAGAGAAGAGAGCTACAACAGAGTGCTTCCCTTCCTCATGTGTTCATGCATGCCTTCCCATAAGAACAATGTTTGTTGGGGCTCTGCATCAGGGATGGAGCAATCCAGAGATTTCCAACTAAAAATATGTATGCAAGGTTAATATTTCTAAATGTGACATTGCCTCCACCACCTGAAATGTTAACAGTTCTGAGAGGTCAGTGGTATGGAACCACCAGTGAGGAAGCCAATCCTAGCATACCAGGCCAATGGCAGGAAAGTTATGCTGGCAAGAAGCAAAAGGCAGCTGATCTGCACAGAAGTTTCATGGCTGAAGAGAATGGTTTCTGGTCTTTAAGCCCACTTCTCCTGACACATCCATGCACATTTTCAATTTCCTGGGTTGTCAGACTTCCCCCACCCCACAGAATAACCTGTAGGAAAGAAATTATAGGCCTAACTCAAGTAGTCCCCTGAAAAGTGGGCAAATCCTCTTCGAAGGGTAAAGTTAAACAAGGTTTGAGTTAATTACAAACTCCATTGCTTTGTGAATATTGCTTCTCCATGGTTTGCCCCATATATATTCTACAAAGCCCTAATAAAAGTAAGCATACGTTAGAAAAGATATGAGTACGCATATCACTGTGACTAAATATTTTGCTGTATAGAGAATCAAGTAATAAAAAGGTATGTCTACACTACAGAGTTTTGTCATAAAACCTGCCATTTTTCTGGCAAAACTTGAGGAACGTCCAGACTGCAATTACATTCTTCTGCAAGAAAATCAAAAGAACGGAGGTTTTTTTTCTGGCGGTGATAATCCTCATTCTGCGAGGAAGAAGCCTTTTTCCAAAAGAGCTCTTTTGCAAAAAGGCATGTGTGGACGGGGAGGAAGGAGTTCTTTCAGAAGAACAGGAAAGAGGAAAAAGCACAAGTGCCCTGATGGCCATTCCATCCATAGCAATCACAGCTTACATGTGAGAGAGTGTCCATTCAGTCTGGATGCTCTCTTTCGAAAAAGCAGATCGCTTTTTCGATGCAATTTTACAATGTGGATGCTCTCTTTCGGAAGACATTTTTGGAAGATCTCTTACAAAAAAAGCTTCTTCTGAAAGAAGCTTGTAGTCTAGACGTAGCCAAAGACACATATTCTGAGATTAGATACCACATTCATTGTGATATCTGTAGTTTTCCATTTGAACAGCTAGATGGGAACAAAGACCCAACTGCTGAAGTCTATTAGGAAAAAAATCTTTCCTTATATCTCTAGCAACAAATTCAAAAGAGGAATATCTGATTGTACATTAAAGAACAAGCAATAAACATCTTGTAAATCATGGAAGAACAGCTTCATGGGCAAATCTAAATTATTATGTGGTAGAGATGAAAATTGCTGTGTTTTACTGTATATTTAAAAAAGCTGCAATCATTTTATTTGCCAACTCAGCAAATATATAAACATTGTTTATACCACCGTCATATTTGGACTGAACAACAATATGGCTATCTTGGATACTCCACTTTTTATCCATATGGTTGGCTTTCACAAGATGTATTGTTAATATCTCTACAACATAGCTATGTGTAAATTCTCTCCTGTTATTGTTTGCCTAGTATTATCCAGAGGGCTTTATTCTGAGTTTTGCATGTATTCATAAAAGGGTGAGAAACTGTGGAAAGAATATTAAAAGCTTCCTAATTAGTGTGTTATCAAAAGACATTTGCTTGACACTATACAAAGATGAATTAAGCATCTTACTTTGTTCTCAGAAAACACTCTGCTGAACAAAGACAAAATTGATGATGAACAAAATTGGCTTCCATTTGTGGCTGATTTTTTCTTCCAGCTGATCCTAAAAGAAAACAGCCCCATCATATCTTCCCAACAGCCTCTTCATCTCCTTGAGGTTCTGGGAGCAACTACATTAAAATAGTCTGTAAGGGTATGTCTACACTACCCTCCTAATTCGAATTAGGAGGGTAATGTAGGCATACCGCACTTGCAAATGAAGCCCGGGATTTGAATTACCCGGGCTTCATTTGCATAAGCCGGGCGCCGCAATTTTTAAATCCCCGCTCGTTCGAACCCCGTGCAGCGCGGCTACACGGGGCATGAACTAGGTAGTTTGAACTAGGCTTCCTAGTTCGAACTACCGTTACTCCTCGTGGAATGAGGAGTAACGGTAGTTCGAACTAGGAAGCCTAGTTCAAACTACCTAGTTCGTACCCCGTGTAGCCGCGCTGCACGGGGTTCGAACGAGCGGGGATTTAAAAATTGCGGCGCCCGGCTTATGCAAATGAAGCCCGGGAAATTCAAATCCCAGGTTTCATTTGCAAGTGCGGTATGCCTACATTACCCTCCTAATTCGAATTAGGAGGGTAGTGTAGACATACCCTAAGTGATGGGGCTTTCATCTTCACACCCTAAAGGTACATTACATGTGGTTCCCTTAAAGAAATGAGTTTTTAAGTATATATTTCCCTTATATAAACCTTAGAACACAGCGTAAACCTCAATCTTAATTGCCCACCTGCCAGCATCACTTACAGTATATTGTTTAAATATAGTATCAGAGGGGTAGCCGTGTTAGTCTGAATCTGCAAAAGCGACGAGGAGTCCTGTGGCACCTTATAGACTAACTGAAGTGTAGGAGCATAAGCTTTCGTGGGCAAAGACCCACTTCGTCAGATGCATGTAGTGGAAATTTCCAGAGGCAGGAATAAATATGCAGGCCAGGATCAGGCTGGAGATGATGAGGTGATCCAATCAAGGAGGATGAGGCCCACTTCTAGCAGCTGATCTGGAGGTGTGAATTCCAAGGGAACAGAAGCTGCTTTTGTAGTTAGCAAGCCATTCACAGTCTTTGTTTAATCCAGAGTTGATTGTGTCAAACTTGTGTTTAAATATACTGACAATAGCAAATAACAAATACTTGTAAAGTAGACTGCCAGCTTGTAATTAAAAATTGAAGTTTTGACTAATCTATACTAATAGTGAGCATAATCAGATTAGCTCATACATTGGATTTTCCATAAGGAAAACAGACAAGATTTTCAGAAATGGCTAGTAATTTAGGGGCTCTGGTTTTGCAGGCCCTGACTTGCTGAATACGTCCCCTTGTGGAAGTGGGGCTCCTTTTAAAAAGGTGTCTCAAGTTGGGCTCTCAGCAATGTATGTATGCAGCCAAAATCACTGGTCACTCTTAATTCTTGTCCCATGCATCTGAACGTGATGATGTAGTTTGAGAAAAATCTATGACATTCTAAGTCTATGATGCACCCTGAACCCAGAGTGCTGGATGAAAGCCTGATTGCAGCACATTGAGGAGTTCTCGTAAGTGATTTCTCTACTTAAGAAGGTGGTGCTCTTAACATTAGTTCAGTGGCTGGCTAGACTTGTTTGTGCATTTATCATACGGCGTTGCAGATGTGCCTTTCCTAAGCCAAGAAAGATGGAGTCTCTTCCTTGACACTTCTGCAGTCTAAGTTAGACAAACACAACCAGAAGCGACAAATGTAGAGGAAGGGTCTAGGGAGGACAAGGGTGTGTTGGGACAGAGAACAATGGTCATGTCTGCATATGGTCCTGATATGGCACAGCTATACTGATGTAGCTGTGCTACTGTACAGTCTTCTGTGTAACTCTCCTGCCAGCACAATTAAACCACTATGAATGAGCAGAGGCAACTATGTTGGCAGGCAATGCTTTAGCATTTCACTGTCTACATCGATGTTTTTGTCAGTGAAGCATCCCTCAGTCAGGGAGGTGTTTTTTCACACCCCTGATCAACAAAAGCTTTGCTGACAAAAGTGCTAGTGTGTGTGTGTGTGTGTGTGTGTGTGTGTGTGTGTGTGTGTGTTGGAAAGCACAGGGAGAAATTGGGAGAGAGGCCAATGTTTCCTCCTTGCAGCAATTAGAGTTGGGGTGGGTTAGTGGGAGAGTATTCTATAGTGGTTGTATTAACTGGTCAGTAATAGCAGCAACCTTCCCAACTTACCCGTTTACTACTCCATGAATCTGCTGTCCCAGATCGACTTTCTCTGTTGAACGATTATAGAACTACTATAAATAAGTCATTGGTAGTGGTGTTAATGTAATTGCAAACAGCATTCCAGAGAAAAAGGTGAATATTAAAAATAGTTTTAAAAAGAATCTATTATTCATTTTTATTAAAATGCTCACAGCACAAATGTTTTATTGCTGATTACTTTACAACACTTTCCTCAAAAAACATTATAATGCCAGACAATTTTATATTTTATGCTTCAGTAACTGAATTCAGTTACTCCAATTATGTAGCTTTGCCAGAAGAAAAGGAAATACTAGAAATCTAAAACAAAGCAAAACAGAAACATTGTTACATTTTGTTATTTTACATTAATCAATTTAAACTAGTTATTTAGACTAAATTACTGAAAATAAACAACTACTGTATCTAACTATCTACTGTGTCCATCTGTCCTGTGTAACAAAATGCTGAAAATTGCACTATATATGATTCATCCATAGGAATGGGTGAAAATTAATTCCACATACCACTGAATGTAGAAAAAAAGTCTAAGTTTGCAATTCTGCAAACACATAAGTGTATTTTTAACTGTAAACATGTGAGTAGTCTCATAAGTTAATGAGACGGGCTGTATGAGGAAGTTAAACACATATAAATGTTTATTGAATTGGGACCTTAGACTATTTCAAAAGCAAGAACACTAGCCTGCAGATCAGCAACCTAAAATCTTGTTTTGTCCTTACAAAGCACATGGTCTAGAAGATGATATGCTTTCATCCCACAGTTTTAAGGTAGATAACACCAAAATCTCAATAGCAATGATGCTTGCGGTTTTATTGCAGCTTCATAGCAGAAGTGCTCTGAAATTTCACTTAAACATTTTCAGCAGTTCTCAGCTGGGCCACTGAGTATTTGAAGAAAATAATGGATCTACTTGTTGGTTTACTGCTTCCTTTGGCGACTGGTCCTTCAATAGAGAGCAGGCTAGGAACTCAGATGTGTCCTTATCTTAGCTGCATAATGTTGTCTGGGTTTCTACTCCACTACTTAAGTTATATCTATGCTACAGCCCTTACAATGGCACTGCTGTAAGGTCTTCTATGTAGCTGCTCCATGCTGAGCAGTGGTAGCTATGTTTGCAGGAAAGCATCTCCCTTCACTGTTGTGAGTGAAACTTAAGTTGCTCAGGGTGTGGGTTTTCCCAGATAACGGACTAACAAAAGTTTCACTGACAGAATTGCTAGGGTACACAAAGCCTAAAATATATCTGGAGGCAAGGACAATGAACACTTTGAAATTGTATAATTCTAACATGCATCAAGTGATGTGTCAATATCACTGTCCACAGCATCAGGGCCTATATGCATGGAATAGATTGGATGGGGATTAACATCAGCTCCCAAAACATTGTTATGTAACAAAGTTTCTGTTATTAACATATCTTTTCTGGCCATGAAGAATGAATTATTTAAATGAGCCAAAACATTCTACTAAAGGGGTAGGGCTAAGAACTTTGGATCAAATTTGAAAGCATGACAGCTGGGGTTTTTGTCACATTATGTTCTTGTTTCATATTAGTCAGGTGTGGGGAGCAGCCTTGCTTCACTGGCTGTGATGGTGCTTTAATTCTTATAATTGTGGAAAAGATAAAGATTATCTATCAATAAGTTCCACTTTTCCACCATGGTCACTTGCAGGCTCTTTTCCATTTGAATGTATTTAACAGAGGTTGTACCTTTACAGTCTTTCTAGTGAAATCCCTTAGCCTTTAGTGGGTGCAAATTGTTTTTAATTATTTTAATTTCTGGGTTAATTGAGGCTAAGACTCCTACTCTAATAGCTTCAAACACTGAGTATATATGGAGGCTTACCAAACTATTGTAGTAAACAATCATGCAATGTTATAGAATAAGATGAAATAATAAAGTCATTTGTTTTTCCTTATTTAAAAAATCATAATATGTGTCTATGAATGGTTAACTTTACTGTGACTGAAAAAAACAACAAATGGTCTGGTAGCACTTTATAGACTAAGAAAACATGTAGATGGTATCATGAGCTTTCATGGGCACAGACCACTTCTTCAGTGCCCATGAAAGCTCATGATACCATCTACATATTTTGTTAGTCTATAAACTGCTACTAGAACATTTGTTGTTTTTCTCAGTAACAGACTAACTCGGCTACCTCCTGAAGCTCCTTTACTGTGACGGGTTCAGTAACAGAGTTCCTTTTGGGTCTGTCACTTGATTATACCGCTGAGTCCTCCTTCCAGCCCTCTGGGGCTGAGCCAGGACCTGTGATCTCTCCCAATCGAAGCACAGAGTTGGGTCACAGCTCACAGCAGAGCAACACAGATTCTGAGTTCTACTCAGCTCTGGGAAGACTCAGTCAAATGGACTTCATACAGCACCACTCCCCCAATGAGACCAGAACTCCAGTTAAATCTGTTTTATGCTGCAGAGAAATTGTATATAGAGCAAGCTCATAAGCTGTTTGCTTCCTTTATCAATGAAAGAGAAAGATGTGCACATCTCTTGTCCCCTCCCCCCAGCTAACAGTTATTTACAGTTTAATAATAAACAAAAATGATTTTATTAAATATAAAAAGTACTATTTAAGTGGTTGCAAGAGATAACAAACAGAATAAAGCAAGTTACTAACCAAAATAAAACAAAATACACCAACTTAGCTTAATACTTTAAGAAACTTGTTACATCAATTTTGTAGACTAATAGTAGTTTTAATTCTTTTCTCACAAGCTAGGCAGCCTCCTAGTTTTGGCTTGATCCTTCCCCCTGTTCACTCTTAGATATTTCCAGCAGCCATCTTGGTGGTAAGCAGGGAGTGTATGGTATCTACCCATTCCTCTATTGTTTGGTTTCCTTCCTATAAATAGATTTTGCCCAACATGTCAATCCTTTGTGTTCAGCTTTTCCGTCCTCCATGGAAAGTACCACATACAAAATGTGTTCCAGCATCAAGTGATCTGGCTGATGGCTTGGCACAACCAATCATCGTCTATGCTTACAGGAAAGAAAAGGACTATTCACAGATCATTATGTTGAGTACTAGACCATTAAGTTCCTTGAATACTGCTAACGGCCTTCACGGGCATATTTAGATTTATAAACAGATTTTTACTTCAGATTTCTAACTCCAAATACTGGAATGATATGTGCACACAAATAGAGTAGACACATTCAGAGGATTACAAGCTCTCCAATTATAGATTATATGCCACATTTTGCGTAAAGCATATTTGAGGTAGGCATAGTCACATTCAAATCATATTTCCATAAACATATGTGGATGTAATACCACATTTACAAATTAAAGTGAATAATTCTAGTTTAAAACTGTTTATAGTTATATAAAACTCCTTTGTGTATGAAATTGGAAACCACAGTAAATAAAATACAGGTTGGACCTCGCTGGTCCGGCATCCTCAGGACCTGAGTGGTCCTGAATGAGGGGATTTGCTGGACCTGGGAAGGTCCCTCCTCTCATGGCCTGTGTTGACACTGGACTAGGGCTTCAACCTACCCTCACTGCTGCCCCATCCCCGGGGCTCTCTGGATGCTGCCGGTTCCACTGCTACTGTGCACCATGTGCACCATGGCCAGAACTGCACAATCGAGGCTGAGCTCTGCTGCTGCCTAGCTCCGTGTCTGGAGCCAGAGCTCTGAAGCTGGGACTGCGGCCAGAGCTGCCTGGCAGCTGCTGGGCTAAGACTCCCTGGCCACTGGAACCAGAATGGGGCCAGAGCTCTGCAGCTGAGGCCAGGGCCAGAGATCCCTGGAGGACACTGGGGTTGGAGTTTCCTGGCAGCAGTTTAAGTTCCATGGCCACTGCCAGGCTAGAGCTCCTCAGCCACTGGGGCCAGGAAGATCTGCTGGGGCCAGGCCTCCTCACCACCCTGTCCATCCTCCCCTCTCTCGCCTCCACACACTGGGCTCCCAGCTAAATGGCCAGTGCCCTTTACAGTGCTCCTGCCCCACCACCAGACCTCCCTGTTCCTGGGCTTTGTGGTGCAGAAACATTCCTGGTCCATGATGGACCACAAATAGATTGCCGGACCAGGAAGTCCCAGAGGTACAACTTGTATTACATATAATCCAATAGATAGTTTTCCTGAAAAATACATTATTAGAGTGACTATAACTTTCCTTATAGAGAACAAGGAGAAAATGGGGCCATAACTGTAACAGGAGAAAAGGTAAGTCTAAATTGATAGAAGCCACTCTTCATTTATCTGGTAGTAAAGCATATTTTTCCAGCAATTCATAAACATTCAAAATAATCTTTGAAAGGAAGAATAGCAATTTTAAACAGAAGTTGCCCATTAAAGCCTAGTCTCCATCATTTTCAGGACTTAAAAGAGAAAGAATTCACATCTGATGCAACAAATTTAGGAATGCAGGTCGAACCTCTCTAGTTTGGCACTCTCTGGTCTGGCAACATCTATGGTCCAGTATGATTTTAGTTAGCCAGATGTCCACTTATCATGGGTTTGGCCAAGTTTCCCATGGTTGCATAAAGTTTATTTACTGCCACCAGTCCTGGCTCTCGGTGTTCTGGGCTGTTATTTAGTTCTAATTTACCACTAAATGTCTTCTAAGAGCCAAGTAAGCAGTGGAAGTCTTGGTAATACTGCTACTCAATATTGACCTCCCATGGTTTGGCAAATCCTCTTCTTCCACACTGGTCTGGTCCCAAGGGTGTTAGACCAGAGAGGTTCAACCTTTAATAACTATATGTTCATATTTAGTTCTTTTTTCTTTCTTCTCCATCAATTTTCTTCTAAATTTATTTAATTTCTATGCAGAGATTCTATCTAAAGTACTAAATTAGAGATACCAATCCATACTGATGGACTGCTACCAGTTTGTCCTAAGATAACTAATGGTCAGCCGGTAGTCACAAATAATGAGAAATTTCAGATGCATTTGAAATCCTTAGAATGGCTCCCAGCATTCTTCCTTCACTGATCAATTTCTGTTCAATTACCAGAGGCTTCCGTTCTCTAAAAGCTAGCTTCAAGAGCACAAATAAAGAGCAAGATTTGTTTACACTTCATAACTTTATCACCAAAAAACTGCCTTTTGGCGACAAAATAGTGAGAGCGTACACTTTGCAATATGACTTTTATTGGTAAATATACCTATTTTTGGCAACAAATTTCATGGTCCTACAAAAGATTTTTTATCCCCTTCACGCTTTTATTGTTGACAAAAAAAAAGTAGTGTAGTAGACATTGCTGTTTGTTTTGTTGAAAGAACTGGCTTCCACCAGTATTCCACGACGCCTGCCCTGATGTCTTGGCTCAGTATTTCGATCTCTGCTGCCCTCCTTTGGGAAGTATCTGAAATTTGAGTGCACTGCCCCATTTGGGGAACTAACAAAGAACAATCATTGGACTGCTCCTGTTCTGCCCTGCACTAGGAACACAGTGGCAGGCAGGCTGCTGCTGCAGGAGGAAGGGGACAGGCTGCCGTGCTGCTTTGACTTCCTGCTCTATTCCTGCTTCCTCCTGTCCTGGCTGCATTAAAAGAACTTTTTACCCCATGCTGCCATGGTCTCTCTTCCCCCTCGCAACTTTCCACCCCACATGGGCACCGCCACTTCTCTCACCCGCCCTTATCTGCACAGCAACTTACGCTGCATCTCTTCCCTTACTTCAGTGTTTCCCAATTGTATTTGGCCATGGAACCCTTTTAAACTTGAAAGTATTTTGCAGAACTCCTAATAACTGTCTAATATATGGAGCTGAAAGAGTAGACCACAAATAAGTAAGGATAATAATAAACAAATGCTAAACAAGGTCATGAGATCAACATTTAGTTTAATTGCACATATTTAAAAACAAAAATCACATATTATTTTTTTAATCATAAAATATTATTGTAATGGAACCCTTATTTTCACTTCACAGAACCCCGGGGCTCTGCGGAACACCATTTGGGAAACATTGCCTTACTTCATGCTCCACGTACAGTTGCTGAGAGTCCTCACAATCTTAGGCACCTGAGAACAGTTCCTTGCTGCCTGGTGTATGGGTGGTCACTAGATTGAGCCTAACCTCCTTGGATATGTTTCCCAGACCTCAAGAAGAGCCTGTATAAGTTTGAAAGCTGGTCTCTTGTTCTTAGGCAGTTGAGAATCAGAGCCCGCAGTACCACTCGCATTTCCCTGCTTTTGCTCCTATTGGGAGGGCACACACTTTTACCTTCCATCAGTGCTGCTGCCAGCGAGGGAATGATCTGATGCCAGAATGGTTACTTAGGTGGATCTGGAAAGGCTACTCAGACTGGAGAGAGATTACCTCAGGAACTTTTGGTAGTAGGATCAGATTTCCTAGCAAAATACTTTTCAGAGCAATGCCAGAAGGACCAATTGAGTGGAACTGGCCAGAATTAGTGATTTCCAGATCAGGGAAGTTTGTGCTATATTGACATTTGGTTTTGTTCTGATTGTAAATGAAACCAAATTTGTGTTAATTTCTCATGAACTGGAAATCTTAAAACCAATGCTTCCCTCCCCCAAACCCAGCACAAGAAACCACCACACACATCCCTTTGTTTCACAAACACCATTAAATGGGGTTTCTGAAACATAACAGGCATCTCGGGGCCCCAGCCATTTCAGACTGAAATTGACATTCTTGACAGGTTCCCTAACACTGTTTGGAGACATCCGCTTCCATCAGAGCTGCCAAGACTTCCAGGATTTGCCACTTGGGGACAGCCCTACAACATGCACTGCCCTGGGGCCAGAGACCCCAGCAATTCCAGACTCTGAGCCAGCTGGCATCCAGAGCTGTCCACAAGTTAGCCATCACGGGGAGACAGCTGGCCAGAGAGCCTGGCAGCATTGAGGTCCCCAGTCCTGGAGCAATCCACACAAACCTGGAATCCTGGGCTGCCCACAGCTTGCCAAGGAACCCATCAAATTCCTGATGGAATCCTGTCTAGCAGACAAGAATCTATCAAATCCTGCTTGCAATTCACTCAGCACTGATCAAACCCAAACTATCTGCAAAACATCTTGGGATTGATTCTATGCATTGTCTGACCCTCTGTTTTGTTGGAAAATTTCTGGCCAGCTCTAATCGTGGCATCTGCTTATGGCACCTTCTAACAGAGCCATATGGCTGAGAATTGGTAGGTTCTCTGTTGCTGTCTTTTGCAATGTTTCAAACAATTCCAGAGCATTAAAAAAACTGAACACTTTTTGTATCTTTCTGATAGATGCAGTCTTTGTTTGAAGTTGTGTGTTGATCATGGTAAGAATGGCAATTGGATGAGTTGGAAATGGCTATGTTGCTGGATTACTTGAAAGTTTTGATTAGCATTTCATGTAGGAGATGGGAGGTTATGTATATAAATAGTAAATTCTTGACAAATTTAAATGCTTGTCTTTTTTATGTGTAGGATCAAAACCCAGTGAACATTACATAGAACAGCTTACACGCTTGAGAAAAGCTTGTTAGGAAATTGTGTAAGCACCACTGAGTTGATGTAATTAGTGGAACAGTGAAATATTCCTGGTAGATATCTTAAAGAATATTTGAAATTCAAGCAGAAACAGTGTGTCTCGTTAAGCATATTGAAATAACAGCATTTTGGTGCAGGTAGCACATAATAGAAATAATTGTAAATTCCATGGAACCAGAATTTTCCCCTAAATTTGGAAGTGATGAGTTTCATATTGGATATTTCATTGGGCAGCAAAACTGTCATGTAAACAGCCATGTCTGTCTATTATAGTGCCAATAGTGAAACTAAAGCATCCTGAACAGAAACAAACCTGCTCCTTATGAACAACTTCTAAACAAAAGTAAGTAAAAAAGCTATTGAGTTATCACTACTATTGAGTCATCATTAGAAACCACATGAACAGCTGAATCTTAGTAAAAATAACACGCAAAAAATAAAGGGGAGGGCTTCTGTCTTTTTTTCCTCAAGAATACTTTGAAAGGGCAGTGGGAAAAATTGGAATACAACACCAAACAAAGCTGATGAAGTAATATGATGGGTAAGCAGCTTGAAGGGACTGGAGGTAAAGGCTGCAGCAGTTTCAGCACTGGTGATACTCTTAGGGTGTGTCTAGACTACAGAGTTTTGTCGACAAATATGGACTTTTGTCAACAAAACTATAGCTGCATCAACACTACCACTGAGTTCTGTCGACATAACGTCGACAGAACTCAGCAGTTTTGTCAACGCTGATAAACCTCATTTTACGAGGCATAATGCCTTCTGTCGACAGAGTTCTGTCGACAGAAGGTGTTATTGCATGTAAACTGTCCTTGCGTCTACACTGCCATGTCGACAAAGCAGCTTGCTTTGTCGACAGAACTGAATGTAGTGTAGACGCTCATTGTCGACAGAAGTTTTGTCGACAGTATCTGTCGACAAAACTTCTGTCGACAAAACTCTGTAGTCTAGACGTACCCTTAGACAGGAGGACAGATCATTTGTCTACAGGGATAACACTGCAGTGATTGTTAAAGCCATATACACTGAAATGAGACATTAGAGAAGCTGGCTTTGGTAACACTATTAATTTGTTAGGACTGCTAGAGTAGGCAGTTGTAGGAATATTCAAGCCTTCTTGGAGACATGAATCCCATGGGCTGTCAATCTGGATGCAGCTAAAGTGCCATTATAGTCAAAAGAGGGTCTATCATACCATAAGAATGTCTGCGTCAAAACTAATGATCCTGGACCTTTCAGAACCATTATTTTAACTATTATAGACTTTTAAGTTAAGGAGCTCATACAGATTAATAGCAACCAGGTCACTGAAGCCATTCTGTATGAGAAAGTGCTAGTTTTTCTTCCTTTCCTGGGCACCCTGGTGAAGTATCATTCATTAGTATTAATAAAAAAAAAGGCTTTATCAAGGAAGGAGTTGAGGCCACCATCCTTCTTCCAGCCAAGCTCAGGCTGTAATTTGAAAGTATTTGGATTTCATTGAAGCCAGGCTCCTAGGAGAACTTGAAGCTGTATCAGATCTGGAGGCTGACTCTGAGCACTAGGAAACATCATGCTCTCCTATTTGCTATGATTTCCCTGGTTATGAATACATTTATGCTCTCAAATGGAAGCTCAGACAGTTGTACGTCCTTTGTTTTTTCACCTCCCTGTTTGGCAAATGATTCATTTTAACCCACTGCCTCCAAACTCTCTTGAAGCCTGCTTCCAAGCTTTGCAATATCTAGAGCTGAGATATTTTAAGACTTCAGTACATTGCTAATGTAAATTCAATTCAATTAAATATGTTAATACAATGCTAAGTCTGCACAGTTAACATCACAAAAATCCCAGGAAATAAAAAAAATGTTCCAACTGTAAAAATAATTTGACTTGCATTAACAAATCCTCTATACCTTGATGCACATTTGAAGATCTAACCATGATCCCAATATTTTTCCTGCATGTTTCACTGGTAAAACATTTACACCTTATTATGGGAATTTTTTTTCAAAAGGACATAGTCCATTCAGGGGGTGCAAAGTACTCCTGTAAAACTTGTGCCCACAAAATGCATTAAAAGTGCTAATCTGTTGGGAGAACTCACTCCTGAAATTTAACTCACAATCAACTCCTGAAGGCAAAAGTCCTCGATTACATCATTAGTGGAAAATGGCTCCAAAGAGAAGGATGGTTTGAGTGCTAGTCTGAAATTGCAGACGTGTCTTCAATTTCTGCTCCTTCAGACTTTGTGTGTGATCATGAGCAAGTCACTTAGGCCATATCTACACTAGGAAATTATTTTGAAATAATAATAACTCGCAAAATAATAATTTTGAAATAGTGTGTTTTACACTTGAAATTAGTCCAAGGCAGGCTCTGTTAGGGTACGTCTAGACTACAGGCTTTTGTTGACAGAAGTTTTGTCGACAGATACTGTCGACAAAGCTTCTGTCGACAATGAGCGTCTACACTACATTCAGTTCTGTCGACAAAGCAAGCTGCTTTGTCGACATGGTAGTGTAGACACAAAGGACAGTTTACATGCACTAACACCTTCTGTCGACAGTGCTCTGTCGACAGAAGGCGTTATGCCTCGTAAAATGAGGTTTACCAGTGTCGACAAAACTTCTGAGGTCTGTCGACGTTATGTCAACAGAAATCAGCGGTAGTGTAGACGCAGGTATAGTTTTGTCGACAAAAGTGGACTTTTGTTGACAAAACCCTGTAGTCTAGACACACCCTTAATGTGGATGCACTACCTCAAATTAGAGCCTCAGGAAATAATGGGGAGTAATTAGTTTGAATTACCCTGGGGAGTAGTTATTTCAAAATAGCATCCATGGAGCATCCACACTATCGCTATTTCAAAATAGCTATTTTGGAATTAGCATTACTCCTCATGGAAAACAGGAGATATTATTTTAAAATTACCAGACTGTTTTTTCAAAATAACAGGCTTGGTAGTGTAGATGCTCCAATTGTGATTTCAAAATAAGGGGAATTATTTCAAAACAACTCTCTAATGTAGACAAGGGCTAAGTATGACAAAGTGGAATTTTCTGTAATTTTTATAATGCCTTTGCAAAACATGATGGCTGCGTCTAGACTGGCAAGTTTTTCTGCAAAATCAACTGCTTTTGCAGAAAAACTTGCCAGCTGTCTACATTGGCCGCTTGAATTTGGACAAGAACACTGGCGATCTAATGGAAGATTGTCAGTGTTCTTCCACAAATACCGTGCTGCTCCCATTCAGGAAAAAGCCCTCCTGTGCAAATGTTTTTGCGCAAGAGGGCCAGTGTACACAGCTAAAAAGTGTTTTGCGCAAAAAAGCCCCGATGGCAAAAATGGCGATCGGGGCTTTCTTTCACAAAACCGCGTCTAGATTGGCATGGATGCTTTTCCACAAAAAGTGCTTTTGCGCAAAACATCTGTGCCAATCTAGACACTCTTTTCCGCAAATGCTTTTAACGGAAAAACTTTTCCATTAAAAGCATTTGCGGAAAATCATGCCAGTCTACATGTAGCCGATGTGTTGTGTCATGTTACTATATGGGTTTGGATGAATGGATTATTAAATGGACTAGCTGAAACCAACCCAACAACTGGCATTTCTCCAGGGGATTCTATGGCACACAGAACACATGAACCCAGCATGGATTTGAATACCTAAAGGTGGCTAGGGTAGGCATTAGCTTTGGGGAGAGATGCAGCAGCTCTCACCCAGGATTGACAGAAAGTCTAGAAGAAATCCAGAAATGGCAACTTGGCGGGATGGAATGATGGCTAGGCCAGGATGGATTATGCCCCAATTTCTGTGTCTCTGTGCTAACCCCATGACTTCCTGACGAATAGTTGCAGGTGACTAATAAACCCTCCTCTGTTTTGAAAAATGCATCTGGTGTCACTGAAAAATACTTGGTGTGGTGCTCATGTCCCTGAACCAAGTAGAAAATCTCTGCCCAGGAGATTTGGATTCACTGAGCAGAACTCATAGTGTTAACTAGGAGTGCTAGAGCCGAGAGACTTGGACTTGTGGCTTACCCTTGAGGAAGAGTGGGATTCCCTGGGGTTCTGGCCTGTTGGAGAGGTTACCCAAAGGGATTGTAAATGGGGGGCATAGCCGCAGTGCTTTGGTGTAGACTACTGTTTTTCAAAGAGGTCTGCAGACCCAATTTGAGAAAGCTGCTAACTGGCTGTTCCTGTTTGTTTATTTACCAGCTCAGCAGCCATGGCACCTTGAGGCTCCTATTGGCTGTGGTTCACCTTTTGCAGCCAAGGGGAGCCACAAGAAGTGGCGTGGACCAGGCAACTGCTCCTCATCACTCCTCTTGGCTGCAAACCAATGGGAGCTGCGAGGCTCTGTGGATGCGGAGCCGATAAACAAACAAATGGGAGTGGCCAGTTAGCAGCTCTTTCAGAGTGGTTCTGTAGACCACTTTGAGAAACACTGCTGTAGACTAGGATTGTTAAATATTGGTTAATTGAATAGTCAAGTAACCTCATGACATTATATCAGTTAGTTGACTAGTCTATAGTCCCTGAGGGTATGTCTATACTACAACACTAATTCGAACTAACTTATTTCAAATTAGTTAATTCAAAATAAACTAATTCGAAATACCACATTTAGACCCAAAAACTCATTTGAATTAGCATTTTGCTAATTTGAAATCGTGCGTCCACACTGATTGGATGCTGGATCGCATTTAAGGGCAGCTGAAACCGGTTCCAGCAGGGCATCAACTCAGTAGTTGCTTTGTGTGGCTGCTGTCTGAGGCTATCTGAGGTTCGTGCTTAAAGGGACCCCCCTTGACAGCTTGTTCTCAGCTTTTCCGCTTGCTTGCCTACCTCACCGAGGGACAGCAAAGCATTTTCCTCTCTGCCTGTCTGTGTCGGTCATTCTCATTGGGGACACCGCCACAGTTGGCACCATGGAGCCAGAGCTCGCCCTGGGCATTCTAGTCCAGTTTTTGAACATGCTGTTGCAAGCCTGCCAGCAATGGCTGGAGGCTGCCTGGCACCATCTGGTGCACGTCAGCCCCCTCCCCCTCCTCCTGGCCTCCCTGGGGGCCATGGAAGGGCCACAGCAGTGCCCGGATGCAAGTGTGCCCCGCTGCATCTGGCGTCTGGGTACCAGCAGCGACTGGTGGGACTGCATCATCCTGGAGCGCTGTGGAGACCAACAGTAGACCCAGAACTTCAGGATGAAGAAGGACACCTTCCTGGAGCTTTGTGAGTGGCTCGCTCCTGCTCTGCGGCAATGGGACACTCGCATGAGGCCCGCTATCCCCCTCCAGAAGTGTGTGTCCATCGCCCTCTGGAAGCTCTCCATGCCAGACAGCTACCGATCCATCGGGAACCAGTTGGTGTTGAGGGTGGGGCAGGAGGGACGGGGGGCGCGGAGGAAGCAGGAAGTGGACTAGGGGTGGGAGGAGGAGCGAGAGCTGGGACGGCCGCAGGGGCTGGAGCAGGAGGAAGCAGGAACCTGTCCACCAAGGTCTGGAGGTGGCCGTGGGGGGCCACGGTCCTGCTCCTCCAGTGCCTCCAAGCTCCGCTGCCACAGCCGCAGGTCCTTCCAGACAGAGGCGTAGCGAGGATGTTTCGCACCGGGGGCAAAGGTCAAATTTGTGCGCCCCCCAATCATTTGTTACTGAGCAAATAATTTTACACATCAAATTATTAGATTATATTAAAACAAGACCTGAAACATATGATAAAATATACTTAAAACATAATGTATAATAATAAATAATTACAACTGTCCTATAGAAGTACATTCTCTTTGGTGTCCCTGAAAGCTATCTGTTTTCATTTGTGTGGCCCTCCGAGGGCTTCAAGTTGGACATGCCTGATCTACATGTTTGTTAGTCTGTAAAGTGCTGCCTGATCATTGTTTAATTTTTTCCTTTTGTTATAAAGTATCTTTTATATAAAAAAATAAGTAACCCCAATACACTCACCCATGCCCCAAAGCCAGGCACCCCCCATTCCAATACAACATCCCTTCCCCTGAGCAGGCACTTCAGCCCCCTCCATACCAATGCAACTCTAGGTAAATCTCATTAATCTCTGTATTAATCATTTTCTCAATAATGTTTTTATTTTAACTTTGTATCAAGTCCTTTTAGTTTTGTAGTAAGACTCTAGTTTGTCCTTTTATAGAAACGTATACTTTTACAGAACAGAGAAACTTTGTAGTAAGCCTTTTTACATAGAAACCTTGTATCTTGTAGACTTTTTAGCCCTCCTCTCCCCTTTGCTAAACTGATTATCTTGTTGAGTGAATGAGGTGTGAATGGATAAGGCATGAAAGAAAAGCATCTCTTGCAATGGTTGGAGAAAGGTGGAAGCCAGATTCAAGAACAATAAGAACAATGGGACCTGTGAGTGAAGTCGGTTCATTCAAAGAAGTCTGGACCTATGGATGCCCTAGGCCAGGGGTTCCCAAACTTTTTTGGCACAGGGACCAGTAAAGCCATTCACAAGCTTTTGGAGGACCGGTAACATTCATTTGCATATGTGCATATTCATTAAGCAAATGATGAATATTGAAATAAGTTGTTTCTGGTCCTCCCAAAGCCCCCAGTGCCAGCTTTAGCAAAGCTTTTGATATAGTCACCCACAATATTCTTGCCAGCAAGTTAAGGGAATATGGATTGGATAAATGGGCTGTAAGATGGACAGAAAGCTGGCTAGAACAGGGTTTCTCAAACGTTTTACTTTAGTTGGAACCCATTTTTTTCCAGTACTGTTTTTTGCAGCCCAAAAATATAAATGAATATTAAAAAAAAGAATTAAAAATGAATAATTGTTCAGTGTTTCACCCAGCTTCATCCTCCTCCCAGCCTGGGCCAGAGCTTGGGGGACCCTCTAGGAGGCGTGAGCAGGAGCAGATTGGGGGTATGGTATCTGGCTAGGAGGGAGGGTGCAAGGAGGGGTAGGGTTGCCAGGTGTCCAGTTTTGTACCGGACAGTCAGGTGATTGAGGGTTCTGTCCAGGAAACAAATTGAGAAAATACTGGACATATAAAATGTCCGGTATTTTCTAATTAGGTAAGTTTTATTATTATTAGGTGTATCAGCCCATAACTGCGAACTGCCTAGCTGGTGTATGTGCTCATGCCCACCCCACTTTTCCTGATCTCCTCCATCCAGCCCTGCTTCCAGCAGCCAGTTTACCCTCCCCTGTCCCCCACCGATCTTCCCCGGTTAGCCCTGCTCCCCTCGACAACCTCCCTGACCAGCCCCGCTCCCCCCACTCCCCTCCCAGCCGGCCAGTTCTGCCCCGCTTCTCCTCCTGATCTCCCTTGGCCAGCCCTGCTGTCCCCATGCAGCCCTGCTTCTGGCGGCTGGTTCTCCAGTCCTCCTCCTCCTGATCTCCCCCGGCCAGCCCTGCTTCCGCTGCCCACGCACCTCAATCTCTGTCGGACAGCCCCACTGCCCCCCAACCCTGCTTCCCAGTGGCTGGTTTCCCCCTCCCACACACCTCCTCCCAGCCCGACCTGCCCTCCTCCCGCCAGCCACACTGAGGCCCGGTATTTTTTTCCTGCGGCCCGGTACTGGCCTATAGTTTGGGAAACGCTGCCCTAGGCCCTATGGAGTAAGCACCAAGCACCTACTTTTGGAAGGTCCCTCTTTGAAGGTGAATGGGGGAGCATCAAAAAAACCACCCAGAAGTAGGTGCCATAGATGAATAACTGCATATGCACATGATGACTCTGCATGAGAGGGAAGATACTATACATCTCTAAGGCATCTTGCAGTCAAAACATGGGAGCATTGATCTGGCTCCAACCCTCCCCCACCTAACTAATCTGGCCAGCAGTTAGGTGGAACAGCTATTGGTAAAAACAAGACAGACTGTCTGTCTGTTGTATTATATGCATATAACTATTGACTATGTGTATTACCAATAAATGTCGCATTTTTCCTTTTCCCCAAAAAAGATCCCATGCAGTACTTTTAAGCACAACACAACCATCACTGCCCCAGAGACAGCCCCCCAATACCTCCCATCCCAAAGGCACTCACCCCCTTCCTCTGAGCCAGCCACCCCACAGCATTCCCCATGCCATTCCAATACACTCACCTCACCCCTGCCCCAAAGCCAGCCCCCCCATGCACTTCTCCCTCCCCCCCCAGAGCAAGGCACCCCCAGTGCAGGAGGGAGCACTCCCCCAAATCCACCCTCCCCCCCAGCCAGGCAGGGAGGAAGGTACTCTTCTTCAGAGCACTGCTCCTCCCACTCATCAGCTGGCTGCTTTGGAGAGAGCCGCCGGTAGCAGCCCTTAGCCGGCAGCTTGCAAGAAGAGCAGACTCAGAGTGGCTTGGTCGATCCCACCCCACCCAGCCCAGCACCCACTGGGGAGGGGGCAGAAGGGGAGTACTCCCACAATCAAATTCACACCCCCTCCCAGCCAGACATGGAGGAACTTACCCAGTCTTACTCTTCAGAGCACTTCTCCCAGGGTACGTCTAAACTACATGGCTCCGTCGACGGAGCCATGTAGATCTGTTGTTTTGGCAAAGGCAAATGAAGCCGCGATTTAAATGATCGCGGCTTCATTTAAATTTACATGGCTGCCGCGCTGAGCCGACAAACATCTGATCAGCTGTTTGTCCGCTCAGCGCGCTAGTCTGGACGCTCCCCTGCCGACATCAAAGCCCTTTGTCGGCAGCCCCGGTAAACCTCATCCCACGAGGAATAACGGGGCTGCCGACAAAAGGCTTTGATTTCGGCAGGGGAGCGTCCAGACTAGCAGTGAGCCGACAAACAGCTGATCAGCTGTTTGTCGGCTCAGCGCGGCAGCCATGTAAATTTAAATGAAGCCGCGATCATTTAAATCGCGGCTTCATTTGCCTTTGCCTATGTGTCTAATCTACATGCCTCTGATGACAGAGGCATGTAGTCTAGACACAGCCCCACTCAGCTGGCTGCTTTAGCTTTCACTTTGCAGAGAGCTAGTGCCAGCAACCAGAGCAGCACTAAGCTGGCAGCTTGAAAGAGCAGCGTGCGTGACGCTTGGTCCCACACCAATTTGATGCCCCCGTTAGCGTGGTGCCTGGGGGCAATTGCCCTCACTGCCCCCCCTTCCCTACGCCTCTGCTCCCGGATCCAGTGGTCCTGGGTGCGGTGCTGCTGCTCCAGTAGCCGCAGGTGCTGCCACTGGTACTCCTCCCGGTTGCTGGCCCGGGTGCGGGTGGCTGTTGCAGGTGAGGTGGTGCGCCTTGCAGTCCCAGGTGCTGTGGCTGTGGTGAAACAAGAGCAGTGGTCAGTTCTCTGTGGAACACAGTGGGGGAAACCCAGCCTCCTTCTGCAAGGCGAGGTTGGCGTGTGGGGAACGGGCCAGGACCCCTGCAAGACACCCAGCTGCTGCTCCATGGTGGGCAAGGCCGAGGCGCACGGTCCCTGGGCTCCCTCTCCACCCCTTTCCCCCATACACATAAAGGGAGCATGATGGTACTCACATGTGGAGCCCTCCCCAGCCTCAGACGATACTGCCTTTGTGGGATGCCTTGGGGGTCCTGGGTCCTGGGCAGGCTCCCTGCAGGCTCCTGGCTCTCAGTGTCTTCCTCCTCCTCCATGTCAGGGATGGGGCCCTCTGCCCCGGGGTCGATCACAACCCGGGGGGCATAGACTGTGTGAGCCCCCAGGATGCGGTCCAGGGCCTCATAATGAGGGCATGCCTCCAGGTTGGCCCCTGGCTGGGAGGCTCTGGAGTAGGCCTTTATTTTGCAGCGGACCTACTCCTGGGTCCGCATGTGGCGTCTGGTGGCTGTAGACGGCCACGTTCCTGTGCCTAGTGTGGAGATCATGGACATTGGAGGCCTCCCCACAAACCTCGATGAGGTCCACGATCCCTGCACTAGACCAAGTGGGCGCCCGTCTCTTGCGGCCCTGGGCAGGCCCCTGTGAGCCGCCAGCCTGGTCCTGGGAAGAGGTGGAGGGCTGGGTGGTAGCGGTTGGCTGGTTCATGCCGTGCCAGGTGCAGGGTCTGCTAGCTGGGTGCTGGCAGGCTTGCAACTGGCACGAGCACTGTAGCCAGACCGTGGCCCTTTAAGGGTTCCGGGGCCGGGAGGGGGGCAGAAGAGTTTCCCTGGTTTGGCCCAGTGTTGGAAAGAAACCTGGGAAGGGCTAGCCTCCAGCTAGTTCGAATTAAGTGGCTACACAGCCCTTAATTCGAACTAGTTAATTCGAACTAGGGATTAGTCCTCATAGAATGAGGTTTACCTAGTTCAAATTAAGTGCTCCGCTTTCTAATTAAATTCAAAATAGCAGTTTGCATGTATAGCCGCTATCAAAGTTAATTCGAACTAACGGCTGTTTGTTCGAATTAACTTTGTAGTGTAGACGTACCCTGAGAGTGGGGCCAACAGCCAGTGTAGTAGAAGCAGAAGCATGGGGTGCTGGTCACAAGGGGAACCAGCTCTCCTCGTGGACCGGCTGCTTGTTGCCCTGTGCTGCTGCTTCTGAGAAGGTGTCTAGGATGCAATCTGAGCTCCTGGACCTAGCATGAGCCAGAACTGAGCTGAGCTGCCTGCCCGCCTGGCTCCTAATACACTTTAAATACAGAGCTGTAGGAAGGGTAGGTCCTGAATCCATTGCAAGCCAGGATTGAGCCAGGCTGCTGGCCACCCTGCTAAAAAAAGTACTGGAATGAAGAGAGGGAGAAAGGAGTGCATGTAGTCTATAGCATTAACCTATAAGCTTTTGCTTATTACTTAAGCGGTTAATTTATTATACTATTACATCTCTAGGGTAGACAGTAGCAGGCCAATCATTTTTGCTAGGGAGGGGGACACTCCATCAATTTTGCTAAGTCGTCACGGGTCACACATTTCTACTGAATTAATGGAGGGGATGCAGGGGTCTGGGAGTAATACAGAGGGGATTCTGACTTGGGACAGAAGGTTGGAGTGTGTGAGGGGTGCCAGGTGCGGGTTCTGGCTGGGAGAAACTTACCATCGGTGGCTAGGACTTCCTAGAGGTAAGTTTCCTGCTTACTGCCATCTTCCCACAAGCATCTTACTACTGCAGGAATGTCTCTGTGCACCTCTTGGAATGAGCGGGGAGAGCGTGTTTCAGTGCGCTGTCTGTGCCTGAAAGCACTGCCCCCACAGCTCCTATTGGATTGAAGTTTAAGGACAGTGCTGGAGGACTTTTAGCAGCCTGGCAAGTCATGGAGGGTCAGACAGAAATGTTAGTGGGGGTGGATCTAGACTATGGGCCATATTTTTCCCACCCCTAGAGTAGACACTAACTACACCAATAGGGGAGTTCTCCAGTCAGTGTGCGTAATCCACTTCACTGAGTGATGGTGGCTAAGTCAATGGAAGAATTATTCTGTGGACTTAGGGGTAGTTCAATTTAATTCTGCTGCTCAGGTGTGTGGATTTTTCACGTCCCTGAACAACATAGTTAAGCTGACCTAATTTTCCTAATGTAGACCAGGCCTTAGTCTCTTTGGGTATGTCTACACTACCACCCTAGTTCGAACTAGGGTGGTTAATGTAGGCAACCGAAGTTCCATGAGGAGTATCGGTAGTTCGGAATACGAAGCCTAATCCGAACTACCTAGTCCGTGTAGCCGTGGGCACGGAGTCCGAACTAGCGGACATTTAAAAATGGCGGTGCCCGGCAAGATGCAAATGAAGCCCGGGAAATTCAAATCCCAGGCTTCATTTGCAACTTCGGTTGCCTACATTAACCACCCTAGTTTCCCATCTGTATAATGGGAAATACTATTATCCTACCTCAGTGGGGTGTATTTTGTGGATACATTTATTAGAATTTCAGTGCTCCAATACAGTGGAACATCAGAGTTATGAACTGACCACTAAACCACATGCCTGAATTGGAATCAGAAGTATTAGGCAGCAGCAGAGACTAAAAATAAAACAAATAAAACAAATACAGTACTGTGTTAAACATAAACCTCTCTCTCTCTCTCACAAACACACACACAAAGAACATTTAACAAAAATGATTTGACAAGGTAAGTAAACTGCTTCTGTGCTTGTTTCATTTAAATTAAGATGGCTGAAACTAGCATTTTACTTCATATAAACTTTCAAAGTTATAATACTGTAGCGGCTTCCCACTCGCCACAGAGCCACCTGCCGCCGAGTTGGGGAATTAGTACTGCTGGCAGGTGGCTGGATCCCTTTCAGGACACTGCCCTCCGGCAATGTCCACAACAGCCTGAGCTTTTCCCCCCCCTTCCTCCTTCCGGGGGAGATTGGGTTTATTGGCTCCTCTGCCTCCTGCACAGTGGTAGACGTGCCTGCCTCCCTGTGTTACCACGCCTTACAGATAGTCCAGGCGGGCGAGTCTCTTCCAGGCCTTCCTTCACATCTGGGCGCAGAGGTAATAGTTCGCGCGCCCGGCCTTGCTTCAGGTCCGGGCCGTAGAGGAATAAGTCCACCCCTTTCTCAGTCTCTTATTCTACAGTTCTGGGCAGGGCAACGGTTCTAGTCCCGCCCCTTTAAGAGTCCCTGCCCGATGCACGGACAGTCCCAAACGCCCCTAGGGAAGCCCCGCGCTCGTGAGCAGGGCAGGCAACAAATACAGTCTACAAGGCCCGGCTCCCGAGCCGGGCAGGCCCACCGATATCCAGCTAAACCCAGGCCCTAGCTCCGGGTGGGCAGCAAGCGGTGGCCAGGCCCTAAGGCAAGGTGAGGTTTCAGACAAACACCAGTCTGTAGACGCTCCTCACCCAGGAATGAGGCTGGTATGGCACCTGCAGCAGCAGTGAGGGGGAGACTGCCACCCGGTAAGGGGGTGGCGGGGGGGGCGCAGGCCCTCCCGCCTCACTGCGCCCCAGACCAGGGGCCCTGAATGCAGCCGTGCAGCTGCGACTGGCTCAGCAGGGCTCCGGCCCGTAACTTGCTGGCCGCGGGCCGCTCTCGGCCCGGGCTACTCCTGGGCCACTTCTCGTCTCCCCCTTCCCAGGTACCTGTAGCTCCAGCAGGTCCGTCAGGGAGTCGAGGCGCTGTTGTCCCCGCAGTGTCTGGCCAGCCCGATCCAGGGTCAAGGGGTTGGCACTCGGCAGAGTCCCACACGCTCGTCCGGCCCGGCGTTCCAGTACCCATCGGGGGTCCAGCTGGTCCACCAGGTCGTGCCCGTCCTCCAGGTCCACGGGAGGTTCTGCTGGCAGGCTTGGCCAGGCCTCAGTAGCCCAGGCCGGGAAGCCCTGGCCGGCCTCCGGGGAAGCTGCTGAGGGCGGCCTAGCCCAGGTCTTAGCCTCCCCAGGCAGGAGCTCCAGACAAGCCTCCAGCTCCTTCAGAGGCTGGGCCCTGACTGAGCTCTCTGGCAGCCTTCTTATAGTCCTAGCCCCGCCCTTTGACTTCTGGTCAGGTGAGGGGGCGGGGCTAGGCTGGGGCCAAAATGGCTCCCGGAGGGGTTCCTCCAGCTCAGTGGGGGACCACTCTACCCCCCTACACCCCCTACAAATACGTTCAGTTGTAAACTTTTTCAAATAACAACCATATCATTTCATTCAGAGTTACGAAAAACCTCCATTCTAGTGAGTTCATAATTCTGAGGTTATATTTTTCTACAATTATAGGAGCCACATAAATAGCATGGATAAATAACTGAATGGCAAGTGTGCTTAAGGAGTAAGGGTTATTTCAAAAGAAGTGGTTTCTTTTAAAATAATTGCATCTACATGGCATTTTTTATTTCCAAATAGGGTATTTCGAAATAGCAGCCGAACATGATTATGCAAATGAAGCGCAGGAAATTCAAATCCGCATTTCATTTGCAATTTCGCTTGGCTGCATTTGCATTCTTCTCTCGAAAGAGGAATGCAGTGTAGACATACCCATAAAGACTAGATCTAAGCCCAGATGAATATATATACCTCTTTAAGTGCAATGCATCAACTTAAATAATTATTTTAAATTAAGGTAATAACAAATTGGCAATGTCCTTTGAAATTCAGTGGAATCTATAGTTTGTGTTGCAGCTTGTTGGATCTCAGATTGCTAGTATTAGAAAAATCAGTTACAAAATGTACTTATAAAAGGGTCTGGAAAAACTATCCCTTTGACCTTGCTTTTAATTAACGGGAGCTGACTTTGACATGCTGTCTGATGCCCTGGGATACTTATATAAAGGACATTATGGGAGAGCTGCTTATGCTTTATTGCATTGCGTAGCAGATTTTGCAGCTGATCAGATATTTTTCCGTAAGGCAACATTGATCTGATCTGTACAAATGTTATTCAGTGTAGCTTAGCTTGCCTATGTCATGAAGGTATATGTAAAAGACAGTTAAAGACAGAGCAATATGTTTTCCAAGGCATACATTTTCTATGCCTTGCCTTAATAATTTATGTCCTGAGAAACATTTCAGAAATGTAATAAAGAAAACAAAAAGCTCTAACCGTTTCCAAAACCAAGTCCCTACACTGACACTTTGTCTGCACTGGCAATTGAGCTTCAAAGCTTTTGTCCTTCACAGGTGCTTAACCCTTTCCTCCCAGCCCCAAATAATAAATCTTTGCCAGGGCAAGAAAACATTAGTCATAAGGGCTACGTCTACACTGGCCCCTTTTCCGGAAGGGGCATGTAAATTTCACGAGTCGTCGTAGGGAAATGCGCGGGGGATTTAAATATCCCCCGCGGCATTTAAATAAAAATGTCCGCCGCTTTTTTCCGGCTTTTAAAAAAGCCGGAAAAGAGCGTCTAGACTGGCCCCGATCCTCTGGAAAAAGTGCCCTTTGAAGTAGGAATAAGACCCTCCGGAAAAGGGCACTTTTTCCGGAGGATCGGGGCCAGTCTAGACGCTCTTTTCCGGCTTTTTTAAAAGCCGGAAAAAAGCGGCGGACATTTTTATTTAAATGCCGTGGGGGATATTTAAATCCCCCGCGCATTTCCCTACGACGACTCGTGAAATTTACATGCCCCTTCCGGAAAAGGGGCCAGTGTAGACGAGCCCAAGGAGTGGAAGTTGTTTGTCAGCAAAAGTGCCAGCTTGTTTACAAGCTGCCTGACCAACCCTGTCACCAAAGGCTGATTAGTGTAGACTAGGGATAGGCAAAATACAGGCCAGGGTTCAAACCCAGCCTGCCAAACTACCGGATCCAGCCTGCGGATCACCCTGCCAGGACCCTCAGGCACACAGCTGCTGCAGTCCATGCAGTCCATGTGGCTTTCTGCTCTGCAGGGTAGGCGAGGCTTTGTGTGATAAGCTCCAACTGGCTGGAAACAACTGGGCAATAGGAACTGACTCAAGACAAACTCTCAGCATCTATTGGCTGGAAACAACCAGTCAATAGTAGCAGAGAGATTGTCCTGGGGGTGGGGGCAGTACAAGCTTCTTCCCCTTCCCAGAGCTGAGAGCCACATGGAGGGAACAGTGTGCAGTTTGAAATGGTCTGGGTTTGCAGGCAAGGAGCCCAGCCTACCTTGGGGGTGCTGCAGGGCTGCTGGCTGGAAGATGTTTAGGTAATCCCTCTGGCACCTGACCCTCCTGCATCCCAACTCCCTCCGCCAGGTCACCATCCAAACCCTCTGCACCCCTCTGCCCCAGGCCACAACTCCCTCCCCCCAGAACCTATATCCCCTGCTATACCTCTCCCCCAGACCAGAATCCTCTCCTGCACCCATACCGCCTCCCAGACACTGCACCCCATTCCCCTGCCCCAGGTCACCAGCCAATTCTTCTGCATTCTGCAACTTCTTTTCCTCTTCTCCCAGGTCACAATTCACTCCCACACTTTGCACCCCCTACTAAAATCCCCCCCCCCAAGCCAGAATCATCTCCTGCACCCATACTCCCTTCCTGGCCATACACTCCAGTCCATTGATCTAGGTCACAACCCCCTTCTTCACCCAAACTCCCTTCAGACCTCACACCATCTCCTGCACACCAGTCCCTTTACCCCTTGTGCCCTTCTGCACCCAATCTCCCTGCCAGACCTTACAGCCCCTCCACAGAAAAGTACAGCCCTTGTCCACTTTCCAAAATCTTGGAGTGCCCTGCTCCAAAAAAATTATTGCCCACCCAGAGAGGGGACTTGTTTCTGACTTTAGGAACCCTTAGACTTAGAGTCTGTCCCTTAAATAATGATTCGTTATGGAATCAATATGGTGGGAGTGAGTGCTTGTATGGTTTGGGAGGGGGGCAATCAACAAAATCATTTTTCTGCTCTTCTTCCACAATGGCTTGTCTTGTGTCTATGGGCCTACTTTTGTTGGAGAGAAGATGGCATCTCTTGTGGTAACTAGCATTTCACATGGTCATGTTTCTCTTCTGACTGACTACGTCTAGACTGGCATGATTTTCCGCAAATGCTTTAAAAGGAAAAGTTTTTCCGTTAAAAGCATTTGTGGAACAGAGCATCTAGATTGGCACGGACGCTTTTGCGCAAAAGCACCTTTTGTGGAAAAGCGTCCGTGCCAATCTAGATGCGGTTTTGCGCAAGAAAGCCCCAATCGCCATTTTCGCCATCAGGGCTTTTTTGCACAAAACAGTTCTCAGCTGTCTACACTGGCTCTCTTGCGCAAAAGCATTTGCGCAAGAGGGCTTTTTCCCGAATGGGAGAGTCATTGTATTTGCGGAAGAACACTGACAATCTTACATTAGTTCGTCAGAGTTCTTGCACAAATTCAAAGCGGCCAGTGTAGACAGCTGGCAAGTTTTTCCGCAAAAGCAATTGCTTTTGCGGAAAAACTTGTCAGTCTAGACACAGCCACTGGGTTTTACATGATACACTGATACCATAAATGAAATTAAAGGTACATCTGCACTACCAAGTTTAGTCAAGGAAACTAATGTCAACATGCAGAAGTTGCCAAAAATAGTTACCAAAGCATGTTCACATTTGCTCTCTCTGTGGACAGATTACGTTCACATATTTAGTACCCCCCACTGAGAGCAGAGCTATGGGTAGAGATTCCACAGTGCCTGGCAACGCCATCTGCAACCTGTGATCCCTGAAGCCAGGTCCTCAGGAGATGGAGTGCCATGAATGAAAGAGGGTGGGGAAGTGGCAGGAAGAGACAATGCAAGGGGATGATAACAGGCAGCCAGGACTCCTGGGGTGGATTGTGCAATTTGTCTGGATGGGGATGGTTTGAAGGCTGAAAGTTTGGGAGACTCCTATTCTACAGGCTTGTGGCTTCACCTTGCTTCATATGCAGCCCACCTGTGTTCCACTTTGGTTTCTGCAAAAGTGATTGATGAATGGTGTGGGCCAGTGTCCTGCAAAGTGGGAGGGCAGTATCATGGAATATGTGGCAGAAAATTATTTGCAAAAGCTTTACTAATCTCTTTCTCTAGGGTTCCACTGATAACCAGGGCAAACATCAGCACCCTGCTACGTCATATCGATTAGCTATACAGAGCTACATGCAGCTTCCAGGAACACAGCCAGCCTCCCACTTTTCCATGCCCTCAGCCCTGCACTCCACAAGCCCCAGCCACTAAGGATGCTAAGAGGTGGGCAATTCATTAATCATGTAGTCGATAGAATTTTATTCAACTACACAATTAGGCGATAAGGAAAGAAGTGCTCAGTTCCAGCTTGGGACAGGTCCAGGAGCTACCCCCACTGTGGCTCTGCAGTTTAAATGTAGTAAGAGCCAGGCAGGCAGGCTCCTTCTACATTTAAACTAGAGCACGAGCCACGACCAAGCCAGGCTGCCTGCCCAGCCAGAGCCACCCCTGTCTGCAGTGGCCTGGGCTGGCCACAGGCAGAGACTGCTCCAACAGCAGCCCCTGTCCTCAGGAGGTCCCAGCAGGTGCGGTGACCAGGCATGGGCACCTGGGAAGATGCTGTGAAACCACTGAGCCAGTTCACAGGGGGGTGGGGACCAGATGATCAGGTAGCAGGAAATGGGATTTAAATTTCATGGGTCTTGCAGTTAGCTGGTTGGCTGGCTACAGAGCAGCAGAGTTCAAAGTACTAATCCAACCTGCTGATTGGGAATTGTGGGCCACTTCCTGGAGGCAGAATCAAGGACAAAATGCCTCACGTTGTCTACAGTGCACGTTTGTCAACAACACAGGGAGGGGGAAAGTCAAAGTCAAAAGTGGAGCTTGAAGATTTTGTCAA
Organism: Pelodiscus sinensis; assembly: GCF_052426305.1. Classification (NCBI taxonomy): domain Eukaryota; kingdom Metazoa; phylum Chordata; order Testudines; family Trionychidae; genus Pelodiscus; species Pelodiscus sinensis. Next base: position 44,105,310 of record NC_143061.1, on the reverse strand, counting down.
TGAAAATGAGTTTTTCACAACAATTCATGTTGCACTGTGAATACTCAAGTAGTTTTGTCAACAAAAGGCACTTTTCTTCTACAAAACTTGCCAGCGTAGGCAAACCCTACACATGGAGAAATTTACAAGCATTTTATAAAGTCTAAGCACATTTTTATAAGGCTGGTACCTATTTTAACAGTATTACCATGCAGTTGAACCAGACGTGTTTCTCTCTCTGTGTTTGTCAGAATACAGTGAGACATGGCTGGGGTCTTGGCCTTGAACTGGCACCAAGTCTGTCAGCATCACACTTTTAAATTTATATTTGAGAGAGACTGTATTGTCTCCTGGTTAAACTGCAAGGAGTCAGAAAACACCACATTGATTTAAGAGCATAAATCACATTTTTGAATGACTCATTGACTTTCAACTGGAAGTTAGTGCCTGCCAGACATTTTTGTGCTTTGAAAAATCTACATAAATCACCTCAGAAAGGAGGTGTATTCTCTTAAATCAGTTTGGTACTTTTGAACATTTTACCCATTGCATCATTGCATCATTTAGTTTAAAATACATGTCTCAGTTTCTATAATTGTCACTTCTCTCCCCTTTCACATTTTGTAAGTGCTGAGTATCTTAATACATTCTTTTGATACTTTTCACACAATAAACTAGATTTCAAGAGACATAATGTATCAGGGTATGTCTACACTACAAAGTTAATTCGAACTAACAGCCGTTAATTCGAATTAACTTTCATAGCGTCTATACAGGCAAACCGCTAGTTCGAACTTAATTCGAACTAGCTGAGCGCTTAATTCGAACTAGGTAAACCTAATTCTACAAAGACTAACGCCTAGTTCAAATTAAGTGGTTCAAATTAAGGGCTGTGTAGCCACTTAATTCAAACTAGTTGGAGGCTAGCCCTTCCCAGCTTGCCCTGGTGGCCACTCTGAGCACAACCAGGGACACTCTTCTGCCCCCCTCCCAGCCCTGGAGCCCTTAAAGGGCCATGGTCTGGCTCCGGTGCTTGTGCCAGTTGCAAGCCTGCCAGCACCCAGCCAGCAGACCCTGCACCTAGCACAGGATGAGCCAGCCACCTGCTGCCACCCAGCCCTCCACCTTTTCCCAGGACCAGGGTGGCGGCTCATAGGAGCCTGCCTGGGGCTGCCTGGGGCTGCTCATAGGAGCCTGCCTGCGGGCACCTGCCTGGTTTAGTGCGGAGATTGTGGACCTCATCGAGGTTTGGGGGGAGTCCTACAACGTCCACGATCTCTGCACTAGCCACAGGAAGGTGGCCGACTAGAGCCGTATGGCTGACGGCTTGGCCACCAGAGGCCACATGCGGACCCAGGAGCAGGTCTTCTGCAAGATCAAGGACCTGCGGCAGGCCTACTCCAGGGCCTCCCAGCCAGGGGGCGACCCGGAGGCGTGCCCTCACTTCGAGTCCCTGGACTGCATCTTGGGGGCTCACGCAGTGCATGCCCCCTGGTTGGTGATCGACCCCGGGACAGAGGGACTTGTCCTGGACATGGAGGAGGAGGACGCCGAGAGCCAGGAGGCTGCAGGGAGCCTGCCCAGGACCCAGGACTCCCGAGGCACCCCACAGAGCACATCGGCTGTGTCGTCCGAGGCCGGGGAGGGCTCCACATGTGAGTGCCATCATGCTCCCCTTATGTGTATGGAGAGTGTGGGGGGAGAGGGAGCCCAGAGACCATGCGCCTGGGTCTTGCCCAGCATGGAGCAGCAGCTGGGTGTCCTGCAGGGGCTCTGGCCCATTCCCCACACACCAACCTCGCCTTGCAGAGGGGGGCTGGGTTTCACCCACTGTGTCCCCAGGGAAAACTGACCAATGCTCTTGTTTCACCACAGCGGCAGCACCTGAGACTGCAGGGTGCACCACCCGCCCTCAGCCACCCGCACATGGGCCAGCAGGTGCACCAGGAACCTGGAGGACTACTACCGGTGACACCTGTGGCTACTGGAGCACCAGATCCTCATCCAGGAGCACTGGGTCTGGGAGGACCTGTGGCTATGGCAGCGGAGCTTGGAGGTGCTGGAGGAGCAGAGCCGTGCCCTCAGAGGCCACCTCCAGACCCTGGTGGACAGGTTCCTGCCTCCTCCTGCTCTAGCCCCTGAAGCTGCCCCAGCTCTCGCTCCTCCTCCCACCCCTGTTCCCCCTCCCACTTTCTCTGCAACCCCCGTCCCTCCTGCCCCACCCTCCACACCCACTCCCCTCTGATGCCCCCGCACATGCAGTGCTGCGAGATGAGAGAGCCAGCAGGACCCCCAACCCTGAGCTTTCCCTTTCCTTCCTCCCATTCCACCCTCTTCCAGCTCCCTCCTCCCAGGTTTCCCCCTCCCCTCTTCCACTCTCACTCCTCCCTCCCCCCACTCCAGTTATGTAAAATAAAAAGAGATTTTTGTTGGAAAAACAGGTGTGTTTACTTGACATTAGGAAGGGGGGTTAGGGAGGAGAAAGGGGAAGGAGGTGAGGGTGGAAGAAGGCCCCAGTGGGGCATGCAGGGAGAGTTCAGTCCTCCTCCTCCACCTGGTCACCATGCGGTCAGCCTCAGCCATCCAGGCTGACAGGAAAGCTTCCCCCTTCCGTTCGCATAAATTGTGCAGCACACAACATGCTGCCACCACAGGAGGGATATTGTGCTCGGCGAGTTCAAGGCGGGTGAGGAGGCACCTAAATCATGCTTTAAGTCAGCCAAAGGCCCCCTTGACCACGATGCGGACCCAGGTGAGCCTGGCATTGAAGGCTTGCCGGGAGGGGTTGAGGTGCCCCATGTAGAGTTGTAGGGGGCAGGGTGCAGGCCGCATCCCCTACCAGGCAGATGGGCATGTCCACATCCCCGACCCTGATGTGGCGGTCAGGGAAGAAGGTGCCGGCCTGCAGCCTCTGGCACACAGAGGAGTGCGGAACACCTTGGCATCGTGTGCCTTGCCGGACCAGCCCACATTAATGTCTGTGAACTGGCCCTGGTGGTCACACATGGCCTGCAGGAGGACGGAGAAGTACCTCTTGCGGTTAATATACTGGGAGGTCTGGTGTTCTGGGGCACGGATGGGGATGTGCATCCCGTTGATGCCCCCCCCCCCCGAAGTTGGGGAAGCCGAGGGCGCCAAACCCCCGGATAACTGCGTCCAGGTCGGCGAGGTGGACCACCCTGTGGAGCAGCACCCGGTTGATGGCCTTGACCACCTACAGAGAGACACAGCAAACCGTGAATCACTGGGGCACCCGGGTGGTGGGGAGTGTTCATTTCCTGGCACTGCCCTGTGCCCCACTCCCGGAAGCAACCCCCGCGGGCGGCACTTAGTACGGCTGGGACAGACCGAACCCTCCCATGTGGGGCACTTTCGCCTTCCCCCCCACCTTTTTCCTGGGGCAGCCCATCCCCTCCTTGCAGTCCCCCTCCCCCCAGCCCAGTGGCCGGTGGGTGCGGTACCTGCATAAACACAGCTCCGATGGTGGCTCTCCCCATGCCAAACTTGTTTCCGACAGATCGGTAGCTGTCCGGCATTGACAGCTTCCACAGGGCGATGGCCACACACTTCTGGAGGGAGATGGCAGGCCTCATGCGAGTGTCCTGTCGCCGCAGAGCAGGGGCGAGCCACTTGCAGAGCTCCAGGAAGGTGTCCCTCTTCATTCTGAAGTTCTGGGTCCACTGTTGGTCTCCCCAGTGCTCCAGGATGATGCGATCCCACCTGTCTCTACTGGTGTCCAGATGCCAGATGCGGCGGGGCATGCTGGCATCCGGGTGCAGCTGCTGCTCCTCCACGACCCCCGGGGAGGCCAGGGGGAGAGGCAGGGGGCTGACTTGCACCAGATGGTGCAAGGCAGCCTCCACCCATTGCTGGCAGGCTTGCAGCAGCAAGTCCAAAAACTGGAGCAGCATGCCCAGGGTGAGAGAAAAACGCTTTGCTGTCCCTCGGCGAGGTAGGCAAGCAAGCGGAAAGCTGAGAACCGGCTGTCTAGGGGGGTCCCTTTAAGCACGAGCCTCAGATAGCCTCAGACAGCAGCGACACAAAGCAACTAATGACCTGATGCCCTGCCAGAACTGGTTTCAGCTGCCCTTAAATGCGATCCACCGTCCAATCAGTGTGAACGTCCTAGTTTGAATTAGCAAAACGCTAATTCAAATTAGTTTTTTGGTCTAGATGCACTAATTCGAAATACCGTAGTTCGAATTAACTAATTCGAAGTAAGTTAGTTCGAATTAGTGCTGTAGTGTAGACATACTCCCTATACATACTTTTTGAATGAGAACTGACTTGCAAAGAAGTTTTGGCTAAAAAACCAGTTATGTTGTGCTCCTATTGAGCCTTCCATCTGAAGCTTTCACAATGCTTAGCAAATGCCAGTGAATTTATCTGCACAATCCTTTCTTCCCTATCCTCTCTGCTGGTGGAACAAGGGAAACTAGTCTGCATAGCAGGGCTAATGTTGGAATAAGCTATGCAACGTCAGCTATGTCAATAGCATAGCTGAAGTAGAAATAGCTTAATCTGGCTTTTGGCGCTGTCTACACAGCAGGAAGTCAAAGGAAGAACATTCTTCCTTTGATTTCCCTTACTCCTCCTCATAAACTGAGGGTTATCATGAGTCAGAAACAAAAAACAGGACTATGTAGCACTTTAAAGACTAACAAGATGGTTTATTAGGTGACAAGCTTTTGTGGGCCAGACCCACTTCCTCAGATCAAATACAGGCAGTCCCCGACTTACGTCGGATCCGCACTTACGAACGGGGCTTTTCTCGCTCATGGGTAGAGCTCATGGGCGGCGGGTCGCCACCTGTGTCCTCCGGGGCGAGAAAAGCTTCTCCCCGTCTCCCTGGTCTGCTGGGGGCATCCAGCAAAGCCGCTGGACCCCCCCAGCAGACCAGAGACACCCGAGCAAAGCCGCCGCCTGGGCGGCTTTGCTCATTTGCCCGGGAGCAAAGCCGCCCAGGCGGTGTGACCCCCGCCACCTGGGCGGCTTTGCTTCTGTCCCCCTGGTCTGCTGGGGGGGGGGGTCCAGCAAAGCCGCTGGACCCCCCAGCACACCAGGGACACCAGAGCAAAGCCGCCGCCTGGGAGGCTTTGCTTGTTTGCCTGGGAGCAAAGCCGCCCAGGTGGCGGCTTTGCTCCCGGGAAAACGAGCAAAGCCACCCAGGCAGTGGCTTTGCTCCCGGGCAAACGAGCAAAGCCGCCCAGGCAGCGGCTTTGCTCTGGTGTCCCTGGTGTGCTGGGGGGGGGGGGGTCCAGCGGCTTTGCTGGACCCCCCCCCAGCAGACCAGGGGGACAGGAGCAAAGCTGCGGAGCACGCCCGCAGCGGGACAGCCCGGGCGCGCCTGGGCTGTCCCGCTGCGGGCGTGCTCCGCGGCTTTGCTGCCCGTCTCCCTGGTCTGACCAGCATACCAGGGAAATGGGGAGCAAAGCCTCGGAGCACGCCAGCAGTGGGACAGCCACGGCGCGCCTGGACTGTCCCGCTGCCCGCGTGCTCTGGGGCTTTGCTCCGCGTCTCCCAGTTCAGCAGACCAGGGAGACAGAGCAAAGCTATGGAGGACTTGGGCAGTCCCGCCACTCCCGTCTCCCTGGTCTGCTGAGGGGGTACAGGTAGTGCCCCCCCCCCCCAGCAGACCAGGCTTTTCTTGCCTACCCCCGGGGTAGAGCAGCGAGGGGCTGCCGGGTTGGTCCTGATCCAGCAGTGCCTGGTCAGTTTCAGCAGTGGCTGAATCAGGACGCCTGGGGCAGAGCAGCTGGGGTGCTGCTGGGTTGCTCCAGTAGCGCCGAGGAGCCGCACTACTGGAGCAACCCAGCAGCACCCTTGCTGCTCTGCCCCAGGCGTCCCCAAGTCAGCCGCTGCTGAAACTGACCAGCGGCTGACTACAGGAAGCCCGAGGCAGAGTTGCTCTGCCCCAGGCTTCCTGGAATCAGCCGCTGATCAGTTTCAGCAGCAGCTGACTTGGGGACGCCTGGGTTTCTTTCGTGGGCTTCCCATAAAAGCTCATGATACCATCTACATGTTTTGTTAGTCTATAAAGTGCTACCAGACCATTTGTTGTTTTTTAAATTTATCTTAAATAGATATTATTCATCCTACTTTCACAGAGAGATCAAATAAGGCACAAAAGAGGACTTGCTCAAGGCTAAGTAGCCACTCAAATGCAGGGCAGGGAGCAGAATTCAGATTTGCCTCACTGCAGTTTAACCAGGAGACCACCCCTTCTCTTCAACACAGATTTCTAACTGGAGAAAACTTTCAAGTTAAATGTAAACGAGATGGAGAAATGGCCTCCATCAAATGTAAAGAGTCCGTGAGAGCGGTACATACCAGCTACAATGATAGTTGTCATCTGAAGAAGTGGGTTGTGCCCATGACAGCTCATGATACTATTTATATATATTTTGTAAGTCTTTAAGATGCTACAGGACCATTGTTGTTTTTTAAGTACATACAAAATGTAATTTTAAAGAGGTTCACAAAACCCGCCACACACATGTATTCGCATGCTTACAGTTGTGGAAATGTCTGCAAATGTGGTGGTGAGTAAGGATGTTTAAATACCCAATTGCACATACAGTTGTATGAATTGCACTGAAAGTGCAACTGTGTGATTTTTCTTTTTATGAACAAATGGGCCATTGCCTATTCAAACATGCATATAATGTCACCATCGGAGCAGTGTTCCCTCTATGTTTCCCCATCCCTGAATGGAATGAATCATGTCATGTGCACTAATTTGGAGGTGCTGTGGCACATATTAGTGCACATAACACAATTCATGTGGCAGGGTTGGTGCCAAAGAGTTCTGGGTGTGGGATCAGGCCTGGGGCAGAAGGTAGGGCTGCATGGGTTTGATGGCTCTGTCTGCCGGTGTTGATTCTGGGGTGGGGCTTGGGATGAAGGGCTCAGGGCTGAGACATAGGGTTAGGGAGCAAGGCTCTGTCAGGTTGTGCTGGGTCTGGGGTGGGGCTCTGGCTGAGGGTGGAGTACAGGGGTGTGAGTGAGGGAAGGCATGGGGCCAAACTGAAGCAGGGGGTTCCCGGGCCACGCCACTCTGGTCATGATGGAGGTGGTATGCAGGGTTGCCCCAGATGCAGGAAGGTCTGGAACTGGCCACTGTGGCCGCAGTGAGGGAGAGAGGGAAGAGGACCTGGACCACAGTTACCTTTTGGCTCCGGAGAGGTGCCAGCTTCAGGCCGTCCTTTCCCTGGCATCAGGCCGGAGGCTAGTTTAGGCGCGAGGTAGCTCTTCTGGTATGTGTGCCAACAAGGCAGCTGCACGGTTGCACAGTTTGCAGGAACTTAGCATCTGAGCTTATTCTTTCTTCTACTTACTTGTTGCCTTGTGGCTTATGTACAGATAGAATTGAAGTTTGATAGTTTATGGCAGACTTTCAAGGGTTTCATTATTTTGTGAATGTTTTAAAGAACAGAGAAGTTGTTCCTTTTGTTTGTCTTCAGTATGATGATGTGTGGATGAGGTTATTGAAAGAAACTTCAAAAATACATGTCCAAAGAATGAGAGGTTGCTGGTTAAGTGAGTACTAAGAATCAGAATAGACAGTACTTCTTACTTGCTTCAAAGATCACAGCATGAAATAGCTTTTTATAATAAAAAACATTTGGTAAAGAGAAGAAGCTAAATGGCGAACAGTGGGGATAACAACAAATGGAACTGTGGGCTGAATCATTGGCTTCCCATTTCCTACCTACCTATTTTATTACCTGGTGAAGAATGTTTTACTCCAAGCAAGTGGATTTCTTTTTTTGGAAAGTGCCATTGTAGAACCAACCCACAGCAATCAGTTGGACACTGCTATTCCTGCTTCACCAGGCTTCAGTTAAAAATGTAGGTTTTTTTCTAGACTTATCCATTGTAGGACAGGAATACCCAAATTGCTCTGAGTGCTTACAATAATAGTTATGTACTAAATTATGTTTTTCTATGCAGTGGTCACACTTAATGTGTCTGCAGACTGAAAGCTTTTCCCGGTCTGAAAGAATGTTCCTGATCATAAAGTTTTGATCTGATACCACTCTGTGAAGTCAGTGACAAAGCTCTCATTGCCTTCAGTGGGGCTGGGGCTGGCCCTCAGAGGAGAATATTGGTAGCATTGGTAAACTAGAAGGAACTTCTTAAGTGTGACCATTGTGTCTAGCTCAATGGTTCTCACATTCTGGGGCAGAATACCACTTAATGGAGTCACCAGAGCTGGCTTAGATTTATTGGGGTCTGGGACCAAGCCTGAGCCCCAATGACCAGGGCCAAAGCTGAAGCTTCATCCCTGGGGGGGAGGGACAAAACTCAGGTTACAGGCCCCTTGCCTGGAGCTGAAGCCCACCTGGTTCAGAAGGGTGTGGGCAAGCTCAGTCCCCCCTCTGGTGTCCTGTAGTAATTTTTGTTGTTAGAAGGGGGTTGAGGTGCAATGAAGTATGATAAATCTTGGTCTAGCTTTATCCCAGCATGTCCCCAGAACTGCTGGCTTGGGATGTCTTATATGTGCAGTCACTTATTGGACACTGCTAAATAAGTGTCCAATAAGTACTAAATAGTGGGGGTTGGGGATGGGAAGGAGCTGTAAGAAGCAAAGGGTCTTTAGATGCCCAATTCCTATTAAAAACCAATAGGAGTTGGGCTCCTAACGTACATCTCTGCCCTTGACACTCTTGGCGGGATCTCTTACAGACACAGAGAGATATGAAATATTCCTTAGATTGGCTTTTCCACTTCCATTGTATTTCTTTATGCCAGTGGTCCTTAACCAGTAGATCGGGATCTATGGTAGATCCTGGAGCCTCTGGCAGGTGATCCTGACTGGTTTGGCTGGGAGGCTATCAAGTGCTGGCACTTCAGCTGCCCCTCCCTCCACTATTGTGCATCTCCTGACTTATGCCTTGGAGCTGCCCCTCCCTGTGAGCCTCTTGCTTTCTGTGCAGGGTGGGGGAGGCAAAGAAGGGGACACTGATGTTAGGGTGTCTGCCTGCTCCCATCCTGTACCCCATCTCCACAGAGAGGGGGTATATGACAGGGCACAAGATGGACTGAGCTTGCTGACAGCTGTTCCTATGTCTAATCATTCTCAGCACACTTAAAGGGGCATTGAACATCTGTCACTCTCACACACTTTGTGTCTGTCACGTACACAGACACACTTTCTCAGGCTTTCACACTTATCTCTTGACTCAACACATTCATGGGGTGTTGGGACATTTGCTCCTTTCAAAATGTGTTATTTTAGGCTTTGATTGGACTGTGTGTCTCATAATTTTTATTGCTCTCTCATGCTTAAATTTAATTATTTTGACTAGTGAGTTTGAAAACAGCTGGCCTGTCATAGCTGGACTAATTATTCCTGTGGCAATTAAAAAAAAAAGTATATCTAGGTTTTTGGTTTCTCTTGGTGGTGCACATCTGCACACTACCTTGATATTGGTGCACAAGGCAAAATTAATTCCCTCTAATTTTTCCATCCATGTGCAGAACACTGGCTGGGAGTCCCCTGGAATTGGGCTTGATCACCTGGAGGCTCCTGCAGACAAATCAGGAGACCAACTACTAACAATCAAGTAGCCCCCCTACCCTGGCCTTGCATAGCTCCTGGAAGCAGCTGGCATGTCCCTTCAGCCCCTGGGGGAAGCAGGACAGGGGATCTCCACATGCTACCCTTGCCTGCAGGCACCACCCCCACATCTTCCATTGGCTGGGAATGGGGAAACATGGCTAATGGGAGATGTGAAGGCAGTGCCTGCTGATGGGCCGCAGCACAGAGATACACCTGCCCCTCACCTCAGGAGTCGCTGATGGATGTGCTGGCTGCTTTCAGGAGTGGCACCGTTCCAGAGCTGGGGTGAACGGGCCTTAGCCCCAGTGTACCACCTCCTGGGACTGCCTAAGGTAACTGGTGCCGTGCCAGAGCCTGCATCCTGAAACCCTACCCCAGCCCCAATCCCCCACTAGCACCCCAACCCCCCGTCCCAGGCTCAGCCCGGAGCCCCTCCAACACTCCAAATCCTTTGGCCCAAGAACAGAGCCTGCACCCCACCCCTGTGCTGCAGCTCCCTGGTGAAAGTGAGTGAGGATGGTGGAAGGGAGGGGAGGTGGAGTGAGCAGGGTAGGGCCCTGGAAAATGGATGAGGCAGGAAGCAGGGCAAGTGTATTTGGGATTGCCATAGATCCTGGATTGTACTTACATTCAAAAAGGGATCTTGGGCTTAAAAAGGTTGGCGACCATTGCTTTAGGCTGAGCTAGGATGACATTTGTATCATAAGACAACCAATACAGTCTGCCTTAAATGAGATAGATCCATGTCAATCAAATAACCTCGCCTTTTAAAGATTTTCCTGCTGTTTGTTTAATTCAGTTTAAGTAGCTGAATCTAGACCCATATCTTGTGGAGACATAAGCATATTATTAAATGCATGAAAAGTCCGACTATAATTGTGTGCTTTAAAGTTAAGCATGTGCATAACCCTTTGCAGGATTGTATTAATAGCTTTATCTTCAGTGAGAATGAATGTAAAGGATAGGGACCATCTGTTCTGTGTTAGTACAATGCCTAGCTTAGTGTGATCTTGATCCATGACTGGAACGCCAATGAATTACCATAATACAAATAAGTCATAGAAAGCCAAAGTTCATGTGGAAGTTATGTGTGTATGGGGTCAAGTGCATATATCTATAAATGACAATTGTACATAATAGAATATAACTGGTAAATTAAAATGTGTTGTTATATGACTCGCATGAGCTGCTGAATTTTAAACAGATGTTTTATCGTCTTGAAAATATCTCTTTGCTCTAAGTAAATGGATCTTTTTCAAAAAGATTATTTTTTCAAAACCTGCTGAATTTAGGATTAAAAAGAATGCTGGCAAATAGTTCTGTCTATAGTTTGTTTTGTAAAATCTCAAGGATGCATAAGTTGATTTTTAAATTTCAATGGCAATCTATTTTGTTTGTACTGCAGGCCAGAAATTCCAAATGTTAATACAATTCACACTGTCAATAAAAAGAGCAACTGACTGGGAACATCCTATAGATGCGATTTTGGGTGTTCAATTTTGAGGCATCTAGGTCCTGACTTGCAGAGCATCCATCCATGGCTCTCCTTGACTTCTACTGGAATTATAAGCACACATGCTACCTCTGAAAATCAAATCCTACTTATTTCAGCTGGGACAGACAAAAACAAGGAACCTAGAATTAGTGGCTATTTTTCAAAATGTGGCCAACATTTTAAACAATTTTGATTATATTTTTAAATTTTTAAACTAATTTTGTTACAAAGTGTGAAATTCTTCTGAGCACTGATACCATGTCAGAGATTTTATTATCTATTTTATCTATCCAAATCTTTTTTTAAGTTAGAATAATAATTGAGGAGGAAGAACAAATTCAATAGGAAGAACACAGAGTACAACAATTTCCTCTTTCAATTGATCAGATAAATAATTATCCATTCTAATGTTTCTAGGATAATATAAAGGCCACATTTTGAAAAGTGCTCAGCCAATTTTTCAGCATTCACATATGGAGTGAGATTTTTTCAGAAGTGCTTAACTTCCAGAAGCTTTCATGGGGAAAAATAGGAACTATTGAGTGATAGATGCACAAGAAAATCAGGCTGTTGGTTAGGTGCATAAATAGGAACTGAGATCTTTTAAAAGCCTGATCCTAGTTGTGAGTGTTAAGCTTTTCTGAAAACTCTGACCAAGTCATCTCAGACTTATAAATTCAAGTAGTCAATAAAAATGGTCCTCACTAGATTATCACTGCTGTTTAGAGTTACCAGGTAGCTTCAGGAAAAATACTGGACACACTTGATGGGGAAGGGACCAGCCGGCAGGGGAGCAGGGCTAGACGGGAGGAGGGGGGGGACGGGACGCAGGGCTGGCGGGGGGAGGGGTGTTGGGGGCAGCGGGGTTGGCCAGGAGATCAGGTCGGGTTGTCGGGAGGAGATCGGGAGGAGAAGAACTAGACAGCAGGAAGCAGGGCTGGCCAGGAGGGGATCAGGGGGAGAAGGGCTGCCTGAGAAGGGGGAGTTGTGGGGAAGAGAATTGGCCGGCGGGGAGCGAGACTGACCCGGGCACATGCACATCCCAGGGTGTTGCCTGTCCCGTGCACGGTCCCGGCGAAGCACGAGGAGTCCAGCTACAGCTCCACAACGTGCTTGAACAGTGTTCAGGAGCGCAGACAAGGCTTCTCCTCCTCCCCAAAGCGTCACTCCTACGTCAGACGCAACTAGAGGCTCCTAGTGCCAATCGCGCCCCGCCTCCCAGCCATTCCCTCCGCCACTGCCAGGCTTCCGTAGGGTGCTCAGCCAGAAAACCAGAAAATACCGGACACTGCAAAAGTCCAGTATTTTCTGAATTTTTTTACCGGACAGAGGGCCCAAAAACCAAACTGTGCGGTTGAATACCGAACACCTGTTAGAATTAAAGGGAAAAAAAAGAAAACTCTTCAAGTTGGGTGTATTGTCATTAATTTCCCCTGAACCATCAAAAAAAGTTCCTTATGTGTACTAGATACATATGGGGACATATCACTGCCCCCCAGCTCTTCTCACTTTTCTCCCTTCTCCTGCCTCCCCCACTTTGTGTGAGAAAATCTGGCCTTCTCTCAGCACACACCAGAAAACTTGAATAAATAAGACATGAGCGGCACAAAAGGACTTGTTCCATCCCCATGGATGGCTTTAAACCAGTGGTTCTCAAACTGTGAGCTACAGGATTGGTGCTCCCACCCCCAAGCACTGAGCCCACATTGGCACTCCTGCAGCCCCTTCCCAGCAAGGTTGGAGCACCAGTGCCGGCAACTCTCTGGGTACGTCTAGACTACATGCCCCTGGCGACAGAGGCATGTAGATTAGGCTACTGGACATAGTAAAATGAAGCGGCGATTTAAATAATCGCTGCTTCATTTAAATTTACATGGCTGCCGCACTGAGCCGATCAGCTGTTTGTCGGCTCAGCACGGAAGCCATGTAAATTTAAATGAAGCAGCGATTATTTAAATTGCCGCTTCATTTTACTATGTCCGGTAGCCTAATCTACATGCCTCTGTCGCCAGAGGCATGTAGTCTAGACGTACCCTCTGTGGGGAGTGTGGGGGTGGGAGGTGAAGGAGGCAAGCCTTGTGGGCTGGATCTGGTTTGCAGCAGAAGGAAGCGTCTCTGTACATTGCCACTCTCCCTCCTCCTGGGCAGGGGAATGGAAGTGCAGGAAATCACTTGTCTGGAGGCTTTCCCCACTGCTCCCATTGGTCAGAATCACTGCCAATGGGAGCAGTGTGTGTGTGTGTGAGGAGCAATGCCTGGGAATGGCAGGAGGCATGGAGCGCCTCCCCATCCCCCTCATACCCGGGTCTTGTACTCCCATCCCTCTCATACAACTGCCTCCTCCTGAGATCCTGCACTCCCCCATACTCCTCCTACACCCTCTTTTCCTCCCAGCCCCTCCACCCCCAGCTCTGCACCCAACTTTCTGGGCAGACCCTCCAACCCCAGCCCTGCACCCAAACTCTTGGCCAGACCACCCCTAGCCTGCTCCTACACCCAACCTCCTGGCTAGATCCTGCACCTCTACCCCCTCCTGGACACTTTTTATAACCATAGGTGGTTGGCTGGTGGTCCATAGAAAGGTCTAAATTGAGCAGGTTGGGCCATGAGCCAAAAAGTTGGAGAACCACTGTTTTAAACCTATGTGCTTCATGATTTCCTCATCAGAATTGTATGCATTTGGATTTTTCTAAGGGGAACTCCAAATAAACCATATTGTGCCATCCAGCTCTGAGGGTATGCAAGAACACCATGTTCCCATGTGTCAGTGTCCGGGTCCCAATGAAAAGAAAGACAATGGCAGTGTAAGTGAGGAAAAGAGAGAATGGGAAAGATTAGATTTGGGGCAGGTTCCCTAATTCCTTTTCCTTTCCCTATTTCAGGCACTAAGGGCTTGATTCTCTCTGGGATGGACAATCACTATATAAAATGGTGTAGCGGCCAAGAGCCCTAAACCCTCCTATCATCCTCATCTTGTTTCAGACTAGGAGGGGAGACAAACCTAACTGGTTCTGCTGGCAGATGCTACCTTCTTCTATTGTATGGAGAGACAGGGGTTTACATATGTCTTCCTTCTGCCCTTGATACCAACTGTCATCTAGACAGAGTGGATTGAGTAGAGGTGTGAATAAGTAATTTTGCTTCCCACCCTATATCACTACAACCCTACAGTTCTAATCTGTATTCTTTGGGGGGTTTACTAATTCAAGTGTTTGGATTGATAGGAGAGGGTGAAGAAGGTCTTCTCTGAAACAGGGATATTTGATGGGCTTAACATTTTGCTCCCTAGTATGCTGACACCCATAACATGATAAAATGGATGACACAAACAGGACTGCTAGTGAGTAACTACTGGGAGCTTGTGTTGACTTTTGTGCATTTTCACTTAAAAAAATTCCGATTTTACCCTAAATTGATTTTAATTCTGTGCCTGACCATTATGTTGCAATATGACACTGTAAGTGGACTAGACACTTTGGAAATATTCTGGAAAGTTACCACCTGGCTGCTTGCCTGATGGGTACCTTGATTGCTGATCTTTTGATTAATATGATGTTCCTATACTGATTAGTGGAGTGACAGCTCATGCATCTTATGTGCTGTGTAAATGTTGCTCACTCGGCCCCTGCCTGTGAGCAGTAGGATGTGATCTGTGCAATTTATTGCCTGGTATAGCCTGTGCTGACTCTGGAGAAAACTATAATGAAGCAGCTCACCAAGTGTCAGGTTATCTGTTGCAGTAGTTGATGCCAACTGGTAACTGTCTGAACCAGAAAGCTGATTAAAAACTCTGACTTTCGCTGTTTTTGTGCAGGTCATGTTTCTATGGAAACTCTCTGATTTTAAGGAAAATGTTTAACTCAGATGTTTGGACCATTCAATATTTTTGGGTTATTTTAAATCAGGCAAAGGTTTCTAAGCATCAGAAGAGTGAAGTTCTGGAACAGCCTTCCAACTGGAGCAGTGAGGGCAAAACCCTAACTGGCTTCAAGACTGAGCTTGCTATGTTTATGGAGGGAATGGTATGAGACTCTCTACAGTGGTATGTAGCTGGTCTCCAACTGCTAGCAGCCAATATCCTCAACAGGTGGCGAGGGGACAGCAAGACGGGAAGGGCTCTCAGTTACCTCCAGAAAAATCTTTACTAGATAACTGCCGGGCAGGTCTTGCCCACATACTCGGGGTCAGACTGACTGCCATATTTTGGGTTGGGAAGGATTTTTCCCCCAGGTTGGATTGTCAGAGACTTTAGAGGAGGGTTTACCTTCTTCTGAAGCACAGGTCACTTGAAAGTTTAAATTAGTGTAAATGGTGGAAACTTTATATAGCAAGGTAATAGGATTTTTATTAAATACAGATGGCTGCAAGAAAAGTGACTTTTTATGGAACTTCTTAGTTACAGTGTAAAAAGGTATTACTATAGTCAGACCTCTTTCAAGTTTTACCTTCTCTTTGAATTTGCTCCCTCTGTCGACAATACAGAAAATCACAAAAAAGTGAAGCAAAATATTAAGTTATTTTTAATCTTGATTCTTCTCCTTCCAACAAGATTTTGAAGTTTTGCGGGAGTCTTGAATTTAGACACATGTTTTTATATTGTGTAACTTGCAAAGAGAAAAATGAGGTATACTGATATGAAATTAATTTTTCTTTAGAGCAATCCACTTTATGAAAAGTGAAGCAATATAAGGTGTCATCTTTACTGCACTGGAAATAGAAGAAATATTCCTTTTCTGTTTGTTGCAGCATACCACTTTACTTTACAATCTCTTTTCCAGATAGTCTCTTAAAGAAACAAAGGAAATTTCGATATTAAGTGATGAGAGTCAAAATAACAACACTGTATATCATCTGTGTAATTTGGCATTGCATAAGTTGGAATGAAGATCTATCTTGCTAAATCTTTAATGTTCTTGTACACTCCCTCTCTTTAATTTTCCAGGGGAGAGGTGCACAGGCAGGAGAAGAGATGGGATTGTTCCTTTCCTTTCCTTTCCTTTCCTTTCCTTTCCTTTCCTGGTCCTTTCCTTTCCTTTCCTTTCCTTTCCTTTCCTTTCCTTTCCTTTCCTTTCCTTTCCTTTCCTTTCCTTTCCTTTCCTTTCCTTTCCTTTCTTTTTTTTTTGTCCACCTCCCTGCTAGGTGGAAGACCATATAATAAAGTGGCCACTGATCTCTCAGAAGCTATCAGGCTATTTTTTCAAACCACTGGAAAATATGTTGCTTAAAGAATAAAAAAATGGAAAAGAGACTTGAAACAAGTAGTAAAGAACAAAAGAGAAATATAAATAAATAAATAAAAATTTTGCATATTTTGGGTTTTGTTTCACATCTGTCCTCCTACATTGCAGTTAAAGAAATTTTAGACTTAATATTTTGTATTCTCTATTATTTCGTTTGTTCCAATCTATAATAGAATATTCTTTAGAGATGTGATTTAACACGGTAAATAATACCTGCATTTCTTTAAAAGTGACAAGATTGTCCTTGGCTTTTGGTCATCTGTAGTCCTGTGTAGATTTTGTTATAGTTAGATACAGGACAAAAGAGAGCGCCTGGGTTATTAATAAGTCATTCAGTCCCCTGTAGTTGTGCATGGTAATTTATATCACCATGGTGCTAAAAGGCTGCTAGGCAGACTTTCCATTAGTAAAAGTTTTTTAAGATCCAACAGTCTCTTTGATCAGTGTGTTGGATTTCAGCTTTGAATATCTAGAAGATGAAGATTAAAGTCAATGTTTTGATATGTTTTGTTTTCAGAGATAAAAAAGCAAAATCCAAAGTTCTCACAGGCAACCCTTCAAAGGATTTTTTGCACTTGTTGGGGATAACAAGAGTATGAATCAGCTAACACATTGTATCATTACCAATCTCCTAGGGAAATGAAGGCTGTTCTAATCAATGGAAAACATTACTCTTGGAACCCCTGAAAAATACTTCTGTATGTTTCATATCAACTTGGCAAAAGGCTACATTTAATTTTCGGTATAGATGGTATACACACTGTTAATATAGATCTACAGTGGAAAGTTTAAAAAAAAAACTTGTATCAACATTAGAAAGCATAAAGAAAATTATGAAAGCATTATGTCTTCTATGGCAGCTTTATTTATATAGCTGGCACTGAGTTGCTTGCTCATTGAATTTTCTATTGAAAGGGTTTTCCCGCAAAATATTGTGTCTTTCACTAAACAGGAGTTCTCCCAAAGTATCTGATTTCCATGGAAAGCTACTTTTTCTTGATGCACTGCCTCTCCTTACCGAGAAATAGACTGTGGTTTTCCATGGGAGATATAGTGTGATCAGATAGCTTGCCCTTTAGAGAATAGGACCATAAGGCACCTGAACTAAAATTTCTATGAGGTAGTATTCAAAAATCAAAATTCCTTACTGGGGTGGTGGTGAGTTGTGGATGGGTGGATGGACACCTTTTTAAAATCAGCCCTATTAAACAAGCATCAGTTAGTAGACATTTTCAAAAAGATATTTCATCAGCTTAAGGCCAGGTATTGAAAATCAGTGGGCGTTAGGCACCTGGGCACTCTTGTAAATCCCACTTGGCACGAATCAGCATTTTTAGGTGCCTAAAGAAGTGCTTTTAAAAATTCTAACCTGTATATGATTGCCAATGTTTGTTGAATGTATTCCTGGGACTTTCATCACATGACATAATCTTTATTCCTGGACTTCAGAACAACTCTGTGCCCATAGGAGCCGAAGTCTCACTGAAAGTCACTGATTTGGAAATGGGACTTGGACTGGTACATTCATTTGGTACTTTATGAAAAGAAAGCCACATGTGTGCCTCATTAACTGTAGCCTGGCACATGTGGAGGCACACACTCGTGTAAAGCGGGTATAAACACCAAATACCAGAGCAGTAGCATCTAATATTCACCTTACATCTTGCTTTATATCTCTGCCAGACAGTGGACAATCAACCTTCTAGTTTTTTATGCCCTCTCCAAAATACCATTATTGATCTTGATGCATGGAACGTACATTGGAAATATTAGTTTTAGTCCCAGTGCTGAAAAGTAGGTCACAAACAAACTGTGAAATGTGAGTAGAAGCATTTTAATACAATCTTGTTTTGTTCCAGGGAAGTAAAAACATATCCTAAGTGACTCCAAAAAAGCAAATACTGAATATAGAATAGATATGTACACAGACAAAATGCACTTACATCACTTTAATATGGTGCCATTCAAATATAATGTTATTTTTTCCTTGAATATTACCCTATTTGCTTCAAAAAGGCCTTACCTTGTAGCTTGGAATCCTGTTCTACAAACTTTGAAATTAGATTTGATATTCTTGAAAGTAGAAAATGATTATTTCAGTACTATATCATTTTTGTTCACATTCATCTTTTGATCTATATCTCATCCATAAAAATGTACAGAAAAAGTGATGTAAAATTATCAGGTTGATAATGGCATTGTAATGTAAAATGTCTATATTTGCATAGTGTCAGAAGTAAACATTTTATCCATTGGAGGATCACATCTTTTGGAAAGTGCTCTCTTAATGTTGTTCAGTATTCTGTGGAGAACACTGATATTTGTTGTGCCTTAGGCTGTTTAGTTTAGCAGAAGAGGACAGTGTTGCTTCTTGATAAATGAGGCTCAGGATACATTTACATGAGGGACTGAAATCGTGTATTTCAAAGTATGATAAAGGAAATATCTATATAT
This sequence comes from Pelodiscus sinensis, assembly GCF_052426305.1. Classification (NCBI taxonomy): domain Eukaryota; kingdom Metazoa; phylum Chordata; order Testudines; family Trionychidae; genus Pelodiscus; species Pelodiscus sinensis. The sequence goes on along the minus strand of NC_143061.1, from coordinate 44,086,577 downwards.
CACTCTGTATACTCTAGTCGTGAGTGTTCTGTTGACATGGTCTGCAGACCCTTCTACTGTATGTGAACTGGGGGCTCCACTTATCTACAATTTCATTACTGGCATAAAGCAGGTGCCAAATAAAATAATAGAAAATCAGCGTGAACCCCACTTACAGAAATTCCTGAACAATTAAGTGTCTTTTCTCTTTCTCTGCTCACCTACAGATGTGCAGATGTTGTTTTCTTTAAAGGCTAGTGCTCTTGTTAGGTAACAAGGTATAGGATTGGAATCAAAAGGCTTAGAACTTGACCTTCAACTTATGTAGGTTTTCCATCAAAGTCAATGGAGCAATGACAGTATATGCCTCTTGAGAATATGGCCTTCAGCTTAGGTGGATGTAGATTCTATTCTTGGTTATTCTGTTGACAATCTGTGGGACATTGGGCAAGTTACTTTTCCTCTCTGTGCACCATTTGCAAAATGGGGTAATAATGCTTACTCCCCTTTGCAAAGTGTTTTGAGATCTGCAGGTAGAAAACACCAGACTTTATGGATATTATTGTAATTACACATGATACTAGCATTTTCCACAGAGAAGTACCAAGAATGTGAGACTGTATTGAATTTCTATGCTTTATCCTGCCTCTATTTCAGCAGTGACCTGATTACTGGGCAACCTTCTTGCTGCTGCAGGGTATGGACAATGAATCATGAAATCTAACTGTGTTTCACAGCTTTGCAGAAAAAGATGTATTGTACTTCATTATATGGTTCCTTCAGTTTAAACACATGAATTTACAAAATGCTATTTGGAAATTGCAAGGAATTTATTTGCTGCATATCTCACTCAATTCACTTTTCTGTGCAAGAAATGGTGTCTGATCTGTAAATTACCTTTTGTTGTGATGATTTTAAATATCAGAGTAGTTTTTCCACATCTGAATAGTTTTGGGGAGCATGTATTTAAGCATAAGGATCAAAAAGCTTACGGGAGATTTTCAGACACGACAAGAGGTTAGGAGCACATTGACTTTCTTGCATTCTTGTACATTTTCCCTTTGAAGGTTTGGGATGAAACTGGTATTCTGCTGCAGTCTAGCAGAAACACAAGCATAGGGGCGCAGAATGGAAAGTCTACCAGTATGAAACTTCAGTGATGCAATAATCACTTCTGGTGCAAAGCCCTTCAGAAAGCTAGAAAAGTCTGCGCCTGTAGCAGGGGGACTGGGTAATGCACAGATTGTGGCTGTGTCTAGACTACACAGTTATTCTGGAAAAAGTAGTTTCTTCCACTTCTTTTTCGGAACAGGCTTTTCTGACCTTTGGCCCATCTACACTGGGCCAAATGTTGGGAAAAAACCTTTTTCAGAACATCCCTTCTTCCTCATAAAAGGAGGTTTACAGGGATGCCAAAAAAACGTGTCTGCTCTTTCAAAAAAAATTTCCTTGGATGCAGTAGAGTTTTTCCAAGATACAGTCTAGAGACGTACCCTGTGAGTGTCCCACATGGGGAAATCACCTGCTTTCCCTCAGTTTCCTTTGTGGTGAGTCCCCTCACAGTGCAAGGTAATCAGATGATGTATCAAAGTATATCACTGTGTTCGATGTAGGGAATGTGTCCTAGGGAATTTAAGAAGTTACAATCTTAAAAAAATGACTTTGTTGAGCAAAAGTTCTTTGTTGAGGGCTACTTAGTTCTACTCAGAAAAGGAAACGGAGAATTAGCCAAGGAAACTGAATGGGAGTTACAGTGCTTTTGGCTGATGAAAACCTTGTTGCAAACCTAACAATCCTGGCTCTGATAGCTGCTTAGTTTCTCTTGTAACAGGAATAAATGTCTTCTCAGGTCCAAGGCCACCAAATGCCATTTTAAATACCATGACCTGCAATAGAGATGTAAAATCCCAGCTAATAAGTTACCCAGTTAAACTTTAGGCTTAACAGGTTGGTTAACCGATTAACGGTGGGATCGTACTCCCTTCCCACGAGCATGCTTGGTCCCCTGTGCTTTGGACTCCTAGCAGCCTCTGCTGTTAGCTGCCTTGTGCTTCGGGCTGCCGGCAACCACTGCCACCCCACCCTGCAGCAGAACCCCGCAGCCGCAAGCATGGGGGGACTGATTTCTGCTCATATCCTTCCCCCCCCCCCCCAATATGTGGGAGCTGGCTCCTGACCCCTGCATTCATGTGGGCCAGTGGCAGGGGGATTAATCATTCATATCCTTAGCCTGCGGTGTGTCATTTCATATACATTAAAAAAGTAAGAAGAGATTTTCAAAAGCACAGAGAACAGTTAAGCACTTTATTTCCAGTGAAAGTTAACAAAAGTTTGGTGCCTTGGTGCTACATGTGACTTTTAAAATCTCTCTTAAAATAAATAACTGCTGAGCACCATGTCTATGGCCTTCAGCACAGGTGGGCAAGACAGCCTCTGTGGGCCGAATGCAGCCTGCCAAGACGGTGAATCCAGCCCATGGCTGCCCTGCTACTCCCCCACGCCCAGGCCAATCAAGACCTAGGGATAGGGGAGCATGCAAAGTCTCCTCCCTAACTGGCAGTTCTCTCTAGCTACCGTGCACCCCTGGCAGGCTGGGGGTAGGGGGCGAGGGACTTTGTGCACTCCATCCACTCCCAGGCCTGATTGGGCTGGGCGCGGGGGAGTGCATGAAGTCTTCTCCCACTGCGGTGCCTAGAGGGAACCACCAGCTGTTTTAAAACAGCTGGAAATTCTCTCTAGGTGCTGGGAGTGAGGGGCAAAGACTTAATGTGTTCCTCCACCACCAGGCCAATCAGAGTCTGTGGGCAGGGTAGCCTGAGAAGTCTCCTGGCCTTGCCCCTTTTACCTAATGCCCCACCCCTTCTGGGACGGACCAGGGTCACTTCAGAAATTTGTGAAGTGGCCCCCTTTTAAAAATTAGTGCCCACCCCTGGCCTTCAGGCTACATAATACTATACAGGTGGTGACACTTTTAAAAGTACCTTTGGTTCCCTGTCCTTACTCACCCCAACATGCTCTGCCACTAGGATTGCCAGATGGTTTAACCAAAAATACGAAACATCTCCCCCCCCCCAAAAAAAAACACTGGGGAAAAGTTTAGTTGAGAAAAAAAGGAGGAGACCAAAGTTGTTGAGCAAAAAACAGGTGGCGGAAATATTGGATTGTCTGGATCAATACCAATACTGGACACCTAGCAACCCTATCTGCCACAGTTATTAAAAATAACTGTAAAAAGACCCTGCCTGTGTCTATGCTTCAGGTCTTGTCCTGTAGCACTGCTGTGCAGACACTTCCATCAGCGGAAGAGTTTTTTCCCTCTGTTTTGTTAATCTGTCTCTCCAAGAATCCTTCCACCAGCCTACCTGTGTCTACACGAGGGACTAGGTTGACTTACCTTCACTGCTCAGGGCACACAATTTTTCACAGCTCTGAGATATATAGATAGGTTGAGCTAAGATTTGTAGGTGTACATCAGGCCTCAGTTAAGGTTTTCATGCAGGAGGGCTTTAGATCAGTCTCTAAGAGGATGAAATAATTACACGGTAACCTGGTTCCTACTTACTTTTCAGAGCTGGAGAATTTAGCAATCTTGCTGCACTCAGGATTAGCTGTATGTTTTCACACCCGAGAGCCAGGAAGCTACAATGCTGCAAAAGTGGGTGTAGACTTGGCCAAAGACTTGTTCTTAAATTATTAAATTCTTGCTACTTTAATGGCCGGTGTGAATTTCAGCAGTAGCACATTACTTATTCTGCCTCAAATACACAGTACTTGGAAGCCTGCAGAATGGTTTGCAAATCTACTACTGTTTCAGCATTACCTTATTTCTGTAGGATGACTTTGAGAACTACTTAGAATTCTAAGCTGTTCCATTTTTCCTATTAATTCCTTGAGAAGGTACTGTATATCTGAAATTGATATGACACAAAGCGATTTTTGTCCTTAGGGTCTGCAGTAGTTAGTAACATTTACTAGATCCTGGACTGCAGCTAGAATTGATTTGACAGCGAAGAGGATGAGGACATGGAAACAATCTTTGAGTAGTTTTAGTTAAGTACTATAGCATGTATAACAAATAACATCCTGGGGGAGCTCTCTGTCTTGTGAGCAATAATTGAGAGTGAGAGGCATATATGTATGTAAAACTACATTCCCTAAATGGTTAACAATCCTCAATAATGTATATTTGTTACTACAGGCAGTCCCCGGGTTACGTGCAAGATCAGTTTCAAGAGCGGCTGAATCTGGATGCCAGTTCTGACTTACATACAGATTCAACTTAAGAACCCCAGGCGTCCCCAAGTCAGCTGCTGCTGAAACTGATCAGCAGCTGATTCCAGGAAGCCCGGGCAGAGCAGCTCTGCCTCGGGCTTCCTGTAGTCAGCCGCTGGTCAGTTTCAGCAGCGGCTGACTTGGGGACGCCTGGGGCAGAGCAGCTGGGGTGCTGCTGGGTTGGTCCAGTAGCGCAGCCACTCCTCGGTGCTACTGGACCAACCCAGCAGCACCCCAGCTGCTCTGCCCCAGGCGTCCTGATTCAGCCACTCCCGCCAAGGAGCAGTGCTGCGGGACCAACCGGCAGCGCCCCACCTGCTCTACCACAGTCCCCGGGCTTTGCTCCACGTCTCCCTGGTCTGCTGGGGAGGCACTAGCTGCGTCCCCCCCTCAGCAGACCAGGGAGACGCTGAGCAAAGCGGCAGAGGACCCAGGCCGGAGCCGCGGCTCTTCCAGATCAGCTGGAAGCGCCGCGGGTCCGGCCCGGGTCCTCCACCGCTTTGCTCCGCGTCTCCCTGGTCTGCTGGCTCCCCCAGCAGATCAGGGAGACGGGGAGCAGCTTTTCTCGCCCCGGAGGAGGCGGGCTGCAGGACCAGGCGTCCCGCCGCTCCAGTCCTCCGGGGTGAGAAAATCCCCGTTCGTAACTGCAGATCCGACATAAGTCGGATCCGCGTAACTCGGGGACTGCCTGTAATATAAATATCTAAATCCATACATGGTGGAGCGAGCAGAAAATTAGCTATCACTATGTAATCTCTAGTACTCTAATAACCCTGTTTTGTAAAGTGATTCATTTTACTCTGTGTTCTAATATTCATTTATCACTGCTCATCCCTGACTGTATAATCATCAGTGGTCATCATACATATCTTGATTGAAAGGTGAATTATTTTAATGTATCACTGTGTTTTTGGCTTTAAAAATAACATTAGCAAGAGCCATTCCTACTGCAGATGGATGCAATGCAAGATTTTCCACATAGTTGCTTCCGTACTCTTTGATCCTAACCTGAAACTTCCTTGGTTTACCAGTCATGAGCTGACTCGTCTATTTAACATTTATAAAGGGAGTGTCGCAGGGCCAGGGGAAGGAAGCTGCCCATCAAAAGCAGTTTTGTGTTAGGGGCAAATGAAGAAAGAGGGTAGATTGCTAAACTATCCAGCTCTGACAAGTGAGTAGGGACCAGTTGTGCCACTCTCACCTTTGAAATTGATCCATCCTGTCAAAATGGTACAATAAACTAATTCACTATCAAATATAATTTGAAACCCGAAATTAAAAGAAGGTTGCAGAGTGAAGTAACTGGAAGTCAGGAAATGACTTAATTAAGTATGCCTGCATGAATTATGATGCAGTTTTGTATTACACAGTCAACTTTTTTTAATAGGACCTTACCTCATTAGGGGTCTGAGTGTGGCAGTGTTCACCAGATGAGGCAGCTATTGAGTATTTCATTTGAACAATGTCATGCAGTGTATCGCCCATGATTCGTTTACTGTTCCCTCCGCAAACCCTGCAATGAACACAAAATGTTTCTGTGTAAACCTTTCAGTGACCTTAGTATCTGAGCACCTCACAAACTTTCGGTCGAGTCAGACTTGATTCTCTTGAACAGCTTTGTGATAGTAGCGAGTATTAATAGCCCAATCTGCAGATGGGCACAGAGTTGATTAGGTGAGTTGATCAAGGTGATATAGGAAAGCTGTAGTAGAGACAAAACCTAGATCTCTTGCATCCGATAACAATTTATATCTTCTAGACCATTATTCCTTTTCCAAAGGCCCGCCACAACATTCACTATAGACTATAAAACCTCTGAATCATAGAGTCATAGGGCTGGTAGAGATGTCAGGAGTCATTGAGTTTAGACCACTGCCCAGGTAAGACCAACCTCAATTAAATCATCCCAGCCAGGGTTTCGACAATCCAAGATCTAAAAACCTCTAGGGATTCTATCACCTCCCTAGGTAACCCATTTCAGTGCTTCACGCCCCCTCCTAGTAAAATAGTTTTTCCTAATATCCAACCAAGACCTCCCCACTGTAACTTGAAATCATTGCTTCTTGTTCTGCCATCCGTCTCCAAGTGCTTCAAAATGGATTCCTTGAGGATCCCCTCCATGATTTTTCCGGGGACTGAGGTAAGGCTGACCAGTCTATACTTCCCTGGATTGTCCTTCTTCTCTTTTTTAAAGATGGGCACTACATTTGCCTTTTTCCAATCCTCTGGGACCTTCCCTGATCCCCATGAGTTTTCAAAGATTATGGCCAAAGTCTCTGCAATGACATCTGCCAGCTCCCTCAGTACCCTTGAATGCATTAAATCCAGACCCTTGGATTTGTGTATGTCTAGCTTTTCCAAATAGTTCTTAATATGTTTTTTCTCCACCGAGGGCTGCCTACCTCCTTCCCATATTGTGTTGCCTAGTGTAGTAGTCTGGGAGCTGACCTTGTCTGTGAAGACAGAGGCAAAGAAATCATTGAGTACTTCAGCTTTTCCCACATCATCTGTCACTATGTCACCTCCCTCATCCAGTAAGGGCCTCAAGTCTTCCCTGATCACCCCCCTATTGCTAACATGCTTGTAGAAACCTTTCTTGTTACCCTTCACATCCCTTGCTAGCTGCAATTCCAGTTGTGCTTTTGCCTTCCTGATTACTCCCCTGCATTCCCGAGCAATATAGTCAGGGCTGCATTATGACTTTCGTGGCCCTAGGAACTTTTGTCTTCGTGGGCCCTTCCCACCATAATAATATCCAGGGCTCGACAAATAATGCAATCTACTTGCCTGTGGCGAGTAGATTGCAACCCGGAAGAGTTGGGTTCGGGCGATCTGCGCATGTGCAGAATGATCTGCGCATGCGCAGATCGCCGGACAGTGTGGCTGGCAAGCGGAGCTCACCGCGGTTCGGCGAGCCCTGATAATATCAATATTAAAAATTATTTTTGATATAACTTTAAATACTTCAACATTTTTTTTCTGTTTTAGGCAAAATGTAATAGATTTTCATGGGCCCTAAAAGTTTCATATTTTTTCTGATGTGAGAAAAAAATTAAAACATTTTCTTCGACCCTAAAAGTTCCTTTTTTTTCTTCTGATTTTAAAAGAAATTAAAACATTTTCGTGGGCCCCTAAAAGTATTGTGGGCCCTAGGCACTGTGCCTAATGGATAAGTCGGCCCTGAATATAGTTATACTCCTCCCTGGTCATCTGTCTTGTAATCTTCCCTTTTGGGTTTAAGCTCACCAAGGATTTCACTGCTAAGCCAAGCTAGTAGCCTACCACATTTGCATTTGCTACTGCGCATAGGGATGGCTTGCTCCTGTGCCTTCAATAAGGCTACTTTAAAATACTGCTAGCTGTCCTGGATTCCTTCTCCCTTCATATTAACATCCCAGGAGATCCTGCCCTCTGAGGATGTCAAAATCTGCTTTTCTGAAGTCCAGGGTGTGTATTTTGCTGTTCTCCTTTCTTCCTTTTGTCAGAATCCTGAAATCAAACATCTCATGATCACTGCTGCTCAGGTTGCCACCTACATTTACTTCCCCTACTTGTTCCTCCCTGTGTGTGAGCAGCAGGTCAAGCTGAGCATGGTCCCTGATTGGTTCCCTGAGGAATAGTACCAGGAAGTTGTCCCCAGCAGTCTCCAAAAACTTCCTGGGTTGTCTGTGTACTGCTGTATTGGTTTCCCAGTAAGACAGCAGTAAGAAAGTCAGAGTGTTTTGAATCCTTAGACTACACAATCTTCTATGCAATCCTGCTCAGCTCTCTGCCAATACTCAATGAGGCACTCTCAATGAGGCACAGTTACTCTGATTGCTTCCCTTTGGAGGCTTACTATTCTTTTAGGGGGATTTGTCTGGACTGATTTTCTATGATTTTTTTTAAAATGCGGAAACAGATAAATTAAAAATGTCCAACTATTCACTATGCAGAAGCAGAGTGATCTCTACTGTGCTATATGTGTAATCAGAATGCAGGTTGCCTCATTCCATGTGTACTTTTCTGTATCCTGCATAAGAAACCAGGGCTCCCTAAGGGCTGTTCACTCCCTATAAACAATTACAGCAAAATTCCACCCCACCTAATACATTGATGCATTGAGCAGAATGTTGAGACGTTGCCTATTCCATCCACTCGGTTTATGCAGAAATATGTATTGGCAGTTAATTTCATTGTTTAATATATTTTTGTGCACATACATGAAGCACTTTTAAAAAAACCTTTTATAGTTCAGTAAAATCTAATTTTCATCACAACATCTCACTGATCATCTGATCAGTGAAAGATGCCTCTATGAGCTAGGGACTTTGTCTCTGGATAATACATTACTCTTACCTTAGAAGAAAGTTGCATCCCTCTGCCCCTTCACACACATCTCCAACTATACTTGAAAAATGTCTCAATTGATCTCAATGAAGCGTTCAGAAAAAATACGCTTCCTGACTCAAAGCTAGCATATGAAATTGCGGACAAAAATGTAGAATGTGTTAGTTAGATATAAACAACAAATGACCCTTGATAAAGATATAGGGGCCTATACTCTAATTATCACTTTGCTTGTCACCTGTAGTATTAACCTGTCGGTATTGGACATTCAACTGGAAATTTAGTGTGTGACTCTAATCAGATATATCTAAAAGTATTGTTAATTTTAACAACTTCAGATACTTTGCAAATAGTTTATTTCTGTTCCTGATACGCAGTAATTATGGATGCTTTGGCTGACTATCAATCAATCAAAACTAACCAGATCTCTTTCAACCTTTCCCCCCAATGACTGCATGCCAGCAAAAGCTTTCAGAGTCTGTTGTAGCCTCGGCTGCAAGAGAGCACTTGTGAGAACCACTGTGTTCCTTAGGGTCTTCTGTCCCATTCTGTGGGGACTAATGGTGGACAGATGGCCAAATACTGGAAAGAAAATCACAGAATATAAAGAACTTGCTCCCTCTGTCAAATACATCTGCAGTCAGGGGAAAGTCATGTTATCCTTATCCCTCATATTGGAAAGGAACTGGGCCAGATTGTGTGTTTTAGGATACATTCTTTAACTAGTAAAAGATTAGGGTATTCTTCCCTGTCAGGGCTGTTCACCACTTTGGCACTCTGAGTGCCAAAGATGGGGGCCTGTAAGAGACCTTAAATACCTCACCTCTATTAGCTCTGCTCACAAAAACTCCCCAAAGTTAAAGATGTACTGACTCTGAGAAAAAACAAAAGCTGCCACCATCAAGTGATTTAACCTTGAAAAAAAAACAGGAGGGAACACCTAAATTTCTCCCCATGAGGTACCCCCAAGCTCCTTTGCCCCAAGAGAGCTTGAAAAAAGAAAAGAGAAAAAACAAGCTTCAGTCTTTGGTACCACTCAGTCTTAGGCAGGCAAACACAAACACAGATCCCCTGTTACTTTCCAGGACACAAGAATCAAATCATTGCCTTAAAAAGGTTATTTTTATTAACAAAACAGAACATATACTTAATAAAGCATACTTGGTTGCTAGGTGTGGTTGAGCAACTGAGTAAAACAAATTAAAACACAGAGAATATCTCTGGGAACAACTATGAGAAAGTGAATGTGGGAAAGAAGGCAAAGATTCACACAGAGAAGTTTAACCCAAACAACCAAAGTAAAGAACAATATCCCAATCGTGACTAGATACGCTTTTCCCTCTACTCATGATCCATGCTGATCCGTACTTCAAGGCCCAGTTCACTCTCATGTCCAGTATTTCTTATAGGCATGGTAATTCTGAGTACTGCATGTGCTCCCTCCAGCCCCTAACTTGGAATCACACAAAGAGAGAACAGGCAAGGTATCTAAATACAATGCAAATGTCAGCACTGTATCCCCATTGGTTCTCTGGCCCTCTGCCAACACCCTTGTTAGTTACCTGAGTTTAATCCCTTCATTTAAATCCCGGGCTTCATTTGCATGTTCCCGGGCGGGCGTCATTTTTAAATCCCCTTAGTTCGAACTGACTGCCTGTGGCTACATGCAGCAGTCAGAAGTTAATCCGAACTAAGTCCTTAGTTCGGATTAACTGTTACTCCTCCTGCAATGAGGTGTAACAGTTAATCCGAACTAAAGACTTAGTTTGGATTAACTTCTGACTGCCGTGTGTAGCCGCGTGCAGTCAGTTCGAACTAAGGGGATTTAAAAATAGTGCGCGCCCGGGAACATGCAAATGAAGCCCGGGATATTTAAATCCCGGGCTTCATTTGCAAGTTCGAATGCCTACATTAGCCACCCTAGTTCGAACTAGGGGGCTAGTGAAGACATACCCTTAGTCCTGCCAGCACTCCTCCTTTCCATTACATTGCGTTTCACTCTTTGTTTTTAATGGTTTAACAAGGAGTTTGAATAAAGGGTTGACCTGGACATCCTTTGGGTCCATGTTATAGTTATGCGATGAAAAGTAGTAACGCATGGATGAGGTCCATTTGCCTGTGATGACATTCCTAAAAGCAATGTTCATAGACATACTGGGTGAGATTTCAGAAGCACCCATGGGATGTAGTTCCACAGTGACTTGTGCTGCTAAATAGAGTGTGTGAATAACTTGGGTTTTGTTGGTTGGATTGTTTAATGACAGCTTTCATTTAAAAAAAATCAGCAAAACAAAAAGGGGAAAAATTATTTTGGGTCAATCCAAATGTTTGTATTTCTTTTTTGATTTAAAGTGTCTTTTAGGGTTTGTTTGTTTCTTAAATAAAATTGAAGGCGGCTAATTAGAAACAGTCATTTCAAATGGAAAAATCAAAGTGCTTCATTTTGAAATTATCAAGGCAAAACGTACATTTTCACATACACAAAATGCCTACCCATTCACCCCCCCCCCCCACACCTACAAATTTGGTGAAATCAACATGGATTTGTTAAGTATTTCAGTGTTGCTGAATCTTTTTATGCCCTTCCCACTCATGCCTCCCAAAAAATTTCAGATGGAAATGTTTACCTATCTCTACTTTTACATCTAACTCAATTAGAAGCCTCTGAAAATCTCTCTCAATATTTCTTGTAGATGCTGAATTTCTTTTTTCTCCCTTCTCATTTCTATTTCTGAAAGCAACTTCATTGGTGACAGGTCCTTTAGATAGGACAATGAAGAAGCTGTTGATGAATTATATACACCACCCTTTGGTTCAGTATGAAATATATTCAAGAGACCAAATACAGGCAGTCCCCGAGTTACGCGGATCCGACTTATGTCGGATCCGCAGTTACGAACGGGGCACTTCCTCTCCCTGGTCTCGAGCAGACCAGGGAGAGGAAGCAAAGCGGCGGCGGAACGCGCGGCCAGCTGACAGCCCAGACGCGTCTGGGCTGTCAGCTGGCCGCGCGCTCCGCTCTGCTCCCCCACCCCTCTGCAGACCAGGGGGAGGGGGAGCAGAGCGGAGCAGAGCAGAGCGGCGGAACGCGCAGCCAGCTGACAGCCCAGAAGCTTCTGGGCTGTCAGCTGGCCGCGCGTTCTGCCGCTCTGCTCTGCTCCGCTCCGCTCTGCTCTGCTCCCCCTCCCCCTGGTCTGCAGACCAGGGGGAGGGGGAGCAGAGCGGAGCACGCGGCCAGCTGACAGCCCAGACGCGTCTGGGCTGTCAGCTGGCCGCGCGTTCCGCCGCTCTGCTGTGCTCCGCTCTGCTCCCCCTCCCCCTGATCTGCAGAGTGGGGGGGGAGCAGAGCGGAGCACGCGACCAGCTGACAGCCCAGACGCGTCTGGGCTGTCAGCTGGCCGCGCATTCCGCCGCTCTGCTCTACTCCGCTCCCCCTCCCCCTGGTCTGCAGACCTGGGGGGGGGGGGAAGCAAAGCCGCGGAGCCCGCGGGCAGCTGACAGCCCAGGCGCGTCTGGGCTGTCCCGCTGGCCGCGGGTTCCGCCGCTTTGCTCCCCCTCCCCCTGGTCTGCAGACCAGGGGGACGGGGAGCAAAGCAGAGCAAAGCCACGGAGCCCGAGGGCAGCAGGATAGCCACGGCGCGTCTGGGCTGTCCCGCTGCCCCCGTGCTCCGCGGCTTTGCTCCGGATGCCTGTGGTACAGCAGCTGGGGCGCTGCCGGTTGGTCCCGTAGCGCCGCTCTGGGTGCCACTGGACCAACCCAGCAGCACCCCAGCTGCTCTGCCCCAGGTGTCCCCTAGTCAGCAGCTGCTGAAAATGACCAGTGGCTGACTACAGGAAGCCCCTGCCCCGGGCTTCCTGGAATCAGCCGCTGATCAGTTTCAGCAGCAGCTGACTTGGGGATGCCTGGGGTTCTTAAGTTGAATCTGTATGTAAGTCAGAACTGGCGTCCAGATTCAGCCACTGTTGAAACTGATCAGTTTCAGCAGCGGCTGAATCTGGACGCCAGTTCCGACTTACATACAGATTCAACTTAAGAACAAACCTACAGTCCCTATCTTGTACGTTACCCGGGGACTGCCTGTAACCAAAGTCAGTCAGATGTATTGTTAGGAGTCAACTACGAGACTGCGCCCCCTTGCTATGCTTGCCAACCTTCCTCTCAGCTGGGGAGATCCTGGTTCCGAGGCTGCCCCAGCTCTCCCCACACTGGCCCTTGGGTCCCCACCCTCCTGGCCACTTACCACACTCCCAACCCTGGCTCTTTGCTCCCTGGCTGCCAGAGGGGGAAAGGGGCAAATGGGCTGAGGGTGCACTGGGCCCGGCTCTGCACCCAGACACTTAGAGGGGCCAGGCCAAAGCCACATGGGCCCTGGTTCCTCCCCCGCCTCACCACCTGGCCCCAAGGATGCCCTGACTCTTGCCCCCCCACCAAACAGCCCCCGCTCTTGGGCCCCCCTGGCACTGGCTCTTCGCCTCCTCCCCCGACCATTGGGAGGGGCTGGGACGAGGATCTTCCCTACCTTCCCCACTACTGGGGAAGGTCTGAGGCTGCCCTGGCCCCGGCTTCTCACCCTGGTTACCAAGGAGGGTTCAGCCCGAAGGACACCCCGAAAATCCCCCCAGATTCGAGGCCGCCCTGGCTCTTGGCCCTCCTCCTTGGCCCCAGCCCCAGCCCCAGCTCTCCCCACCAACTGCTGGTGAGGGGACCAGGGTGAGGTCATGCCTGGTGCTCCCCCTGGCTTCCAGGAGGCACAGACTGAAGCCAGGCCGGGCCCAGCTTTCTCCTGGCCACTGAAGGGCGAGGCTGAAGCTGTGCTGGGCTCAGCTTTCTCCCCAGCTGCTGAGGAAGGATGGACCAAGGCCACCACGGTCTCTGGCCACTGGGAAGGAAAGGGGAGGGCCAGGGCCAGGGCCAGGGCCAGGTCCGCAGGCATCCTTAGCTCTCTATGTGGGCCCCGGGGAGGGCCAGGCTGGGAGTGGGTGGGACGTGGAACCACTTTGTGGATGCAGAGTGACATGATGACATCATTGCATTGTTAATTTCACCTTTCCCAAAAGGTCGGCTCTCAAAGCTACACCTCTAAAACTATTGTTTTTATACTCAGCCTCTTTATAAGCAAAAAGTTATGATACATGTCATCTGAATTTAGATCTAATCAATCATCTTTCTGTCTTGGTTTTTCTGGTACTATGATGTAGTCCTTATCTCTGTGCAGAAATGAGATACTTGACTTGAGTGAACAGAATTGTGAGGAGAGTATAATACATGCAGTATAACACATAATTTCCAAAAGCTTAGCCAGTACACACATTATTTACTATTAATACCAACGTAACTGACATCCTTCCTGTAGGGTGGCATGTCCCCTGTGTAGTCTGTTGCCAGGAAAAAATGATGATGAAGAGAGTGACAGAGAATTTCTAAGGGACTATATTTTGCAACAAGGAGCTTTCCATATGGTTTTCCTACCCTAATTTTCAAAGCACAGGCTTTCACTGAGGGTGGTGTGAATCTGCACTACCCCAGGGAAGAACATCTGAGGAGACTTTTGCTTCCTGATTTCCTTCTGGGCCATGGTACTGCTGCTTCTTCTCCCTTGCAGACAGTGGGGTAGGGAAGAAAGCTGAAGCCTGCATGCTAGCCAATGAGCAAGAAAGCAAGAAACGAGGAAAACATTTAGTTCACATGCACAGTGATCTGTCCTTGCATACTTGTGCCAGAAACAGGAATCATTTACCCCTTAGTCTGACAAGAGACACAATGGCATCCTTCTATGTTTATTGACCAAAACTAAGTATATATCATGATCAATTCTTGATTTCAAGTCCACAATAGATGCTGAAGGGTTTTCTAAAGGTGCAGTTCAGAATAGATAATGAATTCAAGAAGTCAGTTTATCAAGGGCCTGATGCCCTTTAACCATGCTTATTGAGAGATGATGCTTCATTTGATGGCATGTCTTATGCAGGTACCTGAAAAAGATCTCAGAAAACAAGAATCTGCAAGGAAGCCAGCTGGCGGGAGAGTGGGGGGTGGGGGGAAAGGGGGAGGTCTGGATACTCTGCTGAGAGCTCTGAAAAGTTCATTGTGCAGTTAGCACTTCACTGTAGCTTGAGAGGAGTTGTTTTCTGAGGTCACATGGAATGGAGAGGCTTGACCTGAAACCCTGCAACACCTAAAGCTTTCTGGGTCAAACAAAGCTACATCCTGACAGATCACAGGACAGAAGTGCGAAGAGCCAAACCTTCCACAGTGGTTCTCTGGGCTGTCCGCTTTCTAACTTCCTAACTCCCTTAGCAGAAATGGTGTCATTGATTCCAAACACATGTGCCTTATTGTAGACTGGCTGTAGCAGCAGTAACTTCTGTATGGATTTCCTATTGGAAATCTGTCAGGCTTGCTGGAAGACCTGCTGCAGAAGAAACTGCTCATGTGAGCAGCTTTCATCCAGTCAAAGTGGCTCTGGAGAAACATGTAGTAATGTTGCTCCTCCATTGACCTTGTCCCTTGCCTGGTTTTACTTCTATCTCCATGTATAATCTCCAGACTTTAATAATTAGTAACCTGATGTGCTATTTTTTCATATTCTTTGGAATAAGATTTAAATGATTTTGCATCCTGTGGCTTATAATATTACTAGCTTGATCTCAGCTGGAGGAGACCTAAGAACAGAAGGCCTCATTTCTCACCTGGCAACTCCATTTCTCTGACTCGCATGAACTTTCCTAGGATCCCTGTTGTGCCACTTAGTTTTAAATTTTGTCATTTATCTTTGTAGATGAAATTAACAGAAGATGAATCACTTGTGACTTGGTAAAGGGCCACATGAACCAGTTGTAAGCATAAAACTGAGAAAATATATTCAAGCTTGAGTCATAGCTATGTAGGGTACTGGAGGACAGTCAAAGAAACCCTAATTTCCGGGAAGAAATCCTCCTTGAAGTCTTCATTTTTCAATTTAATACTAAATATGATGTCTGTTGGCATCATGCTACTCTGTAATTAGTCACAGCTCCGTATACATATATATATATATATCAGTTGTTGTTTTTTAAGACATAGCTTATATTTTAATATATTCCTTCAGGAGGATTAGAGAGTTACTTAATATATAATTTTCATATAATAAAATCTCTACCTTCTTCTTTGCTCCTCCAACATTTACTGAAGTGTATTTTGAGTAATCAGCCTCCCAGTGGACTGTAGTATAAAAGCAAACCTCACTTTAATACACTTAGGTTTACAAAGCAGTGTGAGGAAATTCAATTACCTGTTCGCAAACACAGCCTTCTCCTCCAGTAACATTTTTAATATCATTCTCAATTTTAATATAACTCTATTGTCAGTTTTTAACCATCGTGGTTGGGCCATTAATCAAGAGCACAGGCAGGTGGGCAACGATAGGATTTACTGCTTAGGATTTTGAGCAAATAGTGTTCTTGCGGGGGCTCCTCTAGGCTGGGAGGTCAGTGGGGTTTGATGCTGAACTGTAGCTCACTCAACCATGAGGCAAATCTAATTGAGTGCAGTAGTTAGAGTGAGGGAAATATCAAGCTTCATTTATTTTTTCAGCTGCGGGGCTGAAAAACCAAGCTATCTATATATCTGGCTTTGACGCGACCCAGGACGACTTCTGCAACCCATGAGCCATGTGCCCTTCTGTGTTTTGTTTGGTTTAGGTCTGTGCTAAAATTGGGTTCCTGGCAGTCCCCATAGAAAACCAGCTTTCTAGTGAATTACACATGTTCTCATAGCAGACTCTTCTCTGTAATCCTAGTTAGTACGCTTCTTAGGAGACGGCAATGATATAGGCTGCTGGGTGTAGAGCCGCCCTTTTTATTGCTTCTATAGACATGATGGCTGTGTCTACACTGGGCCACTTATTCCGGAAACTCAGCCGCTTTTCCGGAATAAGCTGCGAGCTGTCTACACGGGCCCTTGAATTTCTGGAAAAGTAACGATGCTCTACTGTACAAAATCAGCTGCTATTCCGGAAAAACTATTCTGCTCCCGCTCGGGCATAAGTCCTTATTCCGGAACACAGTTCCGGAAAAGGGCCAGTGTAGACAGCCCAGTAGTCTTTTCCGGAAAAAAGCCCCGATCGCGAAAATGACACTCGGGGCTCTTTTCCAGAAAAGCACGTCTACATTGGCCATGGATGCTTTTCTGGAAAAAGGGCTTTTCCAGAAAAACAGCCTGCCAATGTAGACGCTCTTTTTCTGGAAATACTTATAACGAAAACTATTCCGTTTTAAGCATTTCCGGAAATTCATGCCAGTGTAGACACAGCCAGCCTGATTGTCCTTGGCCCTCATGCAGCTGTGCAGGGGATTAAAGGCTTCTCTTGCTTCTCTGCCTGGCATAGTAAAGATGGCTCAGATTGAAGTTCTGGTGCAGGGGAGGAAGGAGTTGCTCATTTGGGACTCCACACTCTATGCTATGGGAGAAGAAGGTCAGAACCAAAGTAGTTGTCCAGACACATAAGCTACGTCTAGACTACAAGTCTCTTTCGAAAAAGAGCGTCTAGACTGCAACCAGTACTTTCGAAAAAACAAGCCATATTTTCGAAAGAGTGCACCCAGGCAGTCTGGATGTTCCCTTTCGAAAAAGCACAGTTTGCATTACATAGCACTTTTTTTTTGAAAGAACACTTTCGAAAAAAGGCGTTCTTCCTCGTAAAACGAGGTTTTCCGCGGTTGAAAAAACTGCTGCATTCTTTCTATTTACTTTCGAAAGAATGCGGCAGCAGTCTAGATGCAGGGGAAGTTTTTTCAAAAAAACCCTGTCATCTAGACACACCCATATAGTTAAAGCACTGGTTAAAATAGGGATGTGGGCAAATATTGAGGCTCCACGGCTATATTTAACTGTGCCTCTTCAGGTATCTAATACTGCAACTCCCGTTGGCTGTGGATAGCCATTCCCAGCCAATGCGAACTGCAGGAGGTGGTGTCCCAGTCTGTGCTGCTTCCCACAGCTCCGATTGGCCAGGAACAACAATGCATAGCCACTGGCAGCTGTAGTCATTATTACCTGCAGAGGCACAGGTAAATATAGAGGCAGTGGCCCACCAGGGCTAACCCCGGTGAACTGCCACTGTTTTATTGCCCACCCCCAGGTTAAAGTCACTATTTATAGTTAGACTTCACACCGATAGTAAAGATTTGCATCAGTGGTGCAAATAAGAGATGTAACTAACACTTGGACTGGAGTGACATACATGCAATAATTAACTGCTGGCATTCAGATGTTTGCAACTGGGCAGCTAGCAAATACAAAATCAGATGTGCTATGTTTATTTACCCTAGAAAACCAGATGAAGAATAACAGTTGCTAATCCTTCTTCCAGAGGAAACCTCTTTCAGTGTGATATATCTGCTCACCCTGTACTTTCTTTCTTTCCTTATGTCACCTTTATTCCCTTCAACAAGTTACCCCATGATCTGTGTGAATGAAGTTTTTGATTCCTAAAAGAAGCTAGATAAAGAGATAATGGTGAGAAAAGAATTATTTGGTACAAATGGTACTTTTGTATTTGACAGAGAAAAAGTCAGGTGAGGTAATATCTTTCATTGGACTAACTTCTGTTGGTGGAAGATACAAGCTTTATGGACACAGAGAATTCTTCTTCATGTGTATTATTTATGCAGCTAGTGCTGCCTATGGCAACTTTATCTCTCGCACTTGGTGGTTTAGATTTACATAGCAGATAATCCAGATGGACACTGATCCAACAAATTCATCTGTTTTAATGAGTGTGCATGATCTGTGTGAAAAATAAATCAGTTAGCTTACATGGAAGCATTAAGATTGGCAGACTCAGAAAAACTGAACCTATTCTTTTTCCTCCTCCTCTTCCTCTTCCTTACTAAGTATGTCTAGACTCGGGTACATCCAAGGAACACATCTGCTCTTTGTAAATTTTTTTTTGAAAAGCGGATGCATTTTTTCTGAATCTCTGTAAACGTCATTCTATAAGGAAGAAGGGATGGTCCAAAAGAGGGTTTTTTTCTGAAATTTGGACCCACGTAGATGGCTGAAATGTCGGAAAAGCCTCTTTTGGAAGAAAAACTGTAAAAGATACACAGTGCAGACATAGCCTCTGAGTAGCTCTGTGAGCTCTCTGTGCTGAGGAATATCAACGCCTGTCCCCCCTTCCATTGAAGCAGCAGTCTGCCTGCCACTATAATTCTTGTGCAGGGCAGAACAGGAGCACTCCAATGATTTGCTCTTTGTTTGTTTCACAAACAGAGCAGCCCACTCAGCTGCCAGATAGTTCCTGGAACTTTGAAAGGGGAGGGGCATATGCCCGCAGGGCAGTAAATATGGAAACACTGATCAGAGCCATCAAGGCAGGTATTGTAGGATGATGATGGAAACCAGCCACTGTCTGGAAGCAGTTAAAAGGGCTTGTGCCACCCTGGCTCTCAGGCAATGTGTTAGAAGCGAGGCCAAGAGCCCTTTAAATAGCAGGGTTGAAAGGGCTCACAGCTCCTGCCCCCTGTTAATGTGATGCCTGGGACTGCAGAGGAGGCATGAGCCCTTTCAATTCCTGCTATTTAAAGGCCCTGCCCTTTCTGCCCAAAGCCCCACCCTTCTAGGGCAGCCCACGACCATTTAAAACAAACAAAAGGAAGTTTTTCTTCAGTCAGCAGACAGTTAACATCTGGAGCTCCTTGAGAGATGATGTGGTAAAGGCTAGGACTTTAATAGGGTTCAAAAAACAGCTAGATAAATTCATGGAGGTTAGGTCCATCAGTGGCTATTAGCCAGGATGGGTAGGAATTGTGTCCCTACTACTGTTTGTCTGGAAATGAGTGACGGGGGGGGGGGGGGGGGGGGGGCTCACATGAGGATTACCGGTTGTGTTCCTTCCCTCTGGGGCATCTGGTATTGGCCACTGTCGGCAGACAGAATACTGGGCTAGATGGATTGTTGGTCTGACCTACTACGGCTGTTCTTATGTCCATTTAAAATTTTTTTGAAGTGGCCTCCTCTTCAAAAATTATTGCCCACCCCTGCTTTAAGGGCAGGGTCCTAGTTCCACAGATACTCACTTACATGTATAGCCTCTCTCTCCTTATTTCAGTGTCTCATCAGATTCCTTCATACCATGCTAATTAATGTTCTGTTTTTCGCTTTTTTAAATGCTTCAGTGTTGTCTGTTAGTTTTGAGATAGCAGTTACTACACACTGTTAGGCAAATTATATCATGACTGACAACTTAATAGATGTTTTCCTCAGAAATGACATAGCTCTTCCACATCCAGATTGATAAAATTAAAAAAAGTGGACTTGACTGTTCTTCTAATTTTTAATCTTATACAGCTGAAAAAAGTCATCACTTCTGTATCAAATAAGAACAAAAGCTGCTTATCTACAAATAGCTGCCTGCATGTAAGCTTTGTATCTAACAAGTAGACATCTCTTGAAGAGACCTATTGGAGGGGATTAGGAGTGAGTTGTGTATGGGTTATTGTTGCTAGACAGAGTTAGCATATGGAATGGGGTGTGGTCTGCTCCAGTGGGTTCTGTCTCTGTTGCTGGGGTCAGACTCCATGATCAAGCAGGCAGGGAAGCTGCTCTTCTAAGGCCATGTGTCCCACGTGAGCTGGGAGAAGTTGAGCAGAGGAGCAGCTGGCAGGCTGTTGTCCCTCACTCTGTAGCACTTTGCAGCAGGTAGTGATGATGTTAACCCTTTAACAGGGAACATGGTCAATGTTAATTATAGAAAAGGGAAACTAGGAGGGAAAATAATGTCTTCTGTTTTGATTTTGGCCAAACTGTTCTAGTTAACTTTCCCATATAGTGTGATTCATCATCTGTTCATTAAATGCAGCAATGGGGAAAGAGTCATTTCTATTTTTGTTATTCTCAGTTTTGGTGTTTTCTTGTAACAGGGTTTCCTTTAAATCTATATACCTGTGACTTATCTGAGTGACTGATTAATCAGTTAGTTGGCTGGTTAGAAGAAAGCTGCATAGATTCCAACAGAGGTTAGGCCCTGCAAGCAAGTTAAGGGAATCCTCATATTTTCAGGAAGAATGGCTCTTGTGCATGAGGGGTTTTTTTGCACAGAAAAGAGTCATCTACACAGCTCCTTTTTGCGCAAAAGCATCTTGTGCAAAAACGGCCCCTAATTAATTATGCAAATGAAGCACAGTGATATGCTAATCAATGCTTCATTTGCATAGGCTTTTGTGCAAGAGAGATGCAGTGTTGAAGTAGCTTCAGTTTCTTCTTACTGTGTTTTGTGTGGACTGAAGTGTTCAGATTTTACCTTTGATTTTCTTTTTAATGTGGTTTACTGTAATTGTGAAGATAATTTCTGGGTTATAAGAAAACTACATTATGTTGTAAAAATTAGATTATTATTTGTTTCTTCATAAGATTTGTGTAAAGTTTATTTAATTTGTGTAAAGTTTATAAAAGTTTCTTTAGTTCTTTGTGGGATTTGAATGTGGGGAGGTTGGCCTTGCTGAAAATCCTTAGGGTACATCATTTACACAACAGAGCTGAAATCAAATTAAGGTATGCAACTTCAGATATGTCATTTGCATAGCTTAAGTCAAAATAGCTTAACTCGGCTTTAGACGCTGTCTACACAGCAGGCAGTCAAAGGAAGAACATTTTACCTTTGACTTCCCTTATTCTTCATAAAATGAGGGTTTGAGAAAAAAGTCTTCCAGATCGAAATTATTTCAAAATAAAGGCTTGTAGTATAGGTGCACCCTTTGAGACTGAACTCTGGGTCTTCAGCTACTTTTCTATGGAAGTTGGGTTTTTTTAAGGCACTAGAGAAGGGCACTGAAGTCTATCACTCGCGAGGTTACATTTACATTAGAGCTCAAGCTACTATAACTATTATAGCAACATTAACCACCCACTTTAATCAATGACTTGCTCCTTTAAAAATTATTTTTCTCTGTGCTCTCATTTTTCTTCCTCCGAGGCTAATTTTACAGAAGCTTGTAACTAAAGCTGGACAAATATTTCGTGTGGAAACGTTTCTTGCTGTAAAAAGGAAAATTTAGGTAGACTTTAGATTGTTTCAGTTGGGGGAAAAAAGAAAAAAGTTGGAAATGTCAGAGGAGCTAATTTTGGGATTTCCAAATAAATATTTTTGACTTTGTGTTTTGGATAATTTTGCTTCAGAATTTTCCTCAGTTTTATTTTGGAAACAATTTAAAAACTTTCACAACCAAGATTTTTTTTTCCTTCAGTGACTTGGGGGAGAGGAAGAAGGTTGTCACTGCTAGTAACAGTAGTGGATGACCACTCTGGAATAGTCTACATGACTGAGGTCATTCTAAACTAGGAGTGGGCAAGACTGTCTCTTTGGGCCAGATCTGGCCTGTCAAGTCAGTTGATCCAGCCTGTGGCTGCCCTGATTCTCCCCTGCCCCCAGGCCAATCAAGACCTGGTGACAGAAGCATATATGAAGTCTCCTTCCCCCACCAGGGGCACCCACCCACACACACACTCTCAGCCCACTCCTGCACTCTCTTTCTCTCCCAACCTTTCCTATTCCCACCCTGCTCCTGCACCCTTTTTGTCATCATGGGTGGTTGCCAGGTGGTCCACAGAATGGTGTGTGTTGAATGGGGTGGGCTGTTGGCCAAAAAGTTTGAGAACCACGGCACGTAACCATTTCCCCAGCATTGTGGGTTCTTGAGTATGTCACATCTCAGTTCCCCCATTCTCTGCCTGTGACATACAATAGTTTAGTCTTCTGAAGGCTGCAATAATATGGTCTAATTTAAGTTGGTTGGAAGAGTAGGTGGTGAACAGGGCTGGTGACCTTTGGTGTATGGGAAATCAGACTAGATGTTCTAGTCTGATTTCATATGTTATGATCTTCTGACCTGGGGTCAGAGTCAATGAGGCTGTGTCCAGACTCAGGGTTTTTTTCGAAAAAAGTAGCCTTTTTTCGAAAAAACTTCACCTGCGTCTAGACTGCAGCCGCGTTCTTTCGAAATTAAATCGAAAGAATGCGGCTTTTCTTTCGACGGCGGTAAACCTCATTCCACGAGGAAGAACGCCTTTTTCGACGGAGATCCGTCGAAAATAAGTGAGTGTGGACGGGGGGAGGCCATTTTTTCGAAAATATTGGCCTCCAGGAAGAAGCCCTGGTGGACAATCTAGGGCATGAGTTGCATGTCTGTGGTTCCTGTCTGCAGCCATTTCTTAAAGGGACAGGCACCCTCACAGCCACTTGTTGCAGCAAAGGAGCCAGAGCACACGGCTACTTTGGTGCAGCATGTCCCAGCCCCAAGACCCTCCTGGCCCTTCCAGAGAGCCTTCTGGGGACCCAGCCAGGGGCTCCAAACGCCGGGCACCATCCTGGTCTGGGCCAGAGCTCAAGACCCTTCTGGAGCTCTGGGGAGAGGAGGAGGCCTTACAAGCCCTCAAAAGCCGGCGGCGAAATGCCGACATTTATGGCTGCATGGCAGAGGCCCTGGCCCAGAAGGGACACTACCCCCGCACCCAGGACCAGGTGCGCTCCAAAGTGAAGGAGCTGCGGCAAGGGTACGTCAAGACCAGGGAGGAGAGCTCCCGTTCTGGTGCAGCCCCCTACTACTGCCCTTATTACAGCGAGCTGGACCAGATCCTGGGTGGCAGTGGTGAAGCACGCACACCACGGCGTTTTGTCCAGTCAGGATTGGCAGACCCTGTGGTGGACGCTCCCGAGCAGGACCCAGAGCAGTCTGGAGACGGGGACATGGTGCCAGAGGAGGAGGACAGTGAGGAGACGGTGACCCTCACCCTGGAGCCAGTCACCCAGATCCCAGAGGCCTCCCAGGTGTCATCTGGCGCAGGAGAGGAAGCAGCAGGTGAGTGCAGTGAGGTTGTGTAACACCCGGGGGGGGGGGAGGAGGTAGGTGGGTGCACAGTGGGTGATGCACAAGGGAAACCTGTCATGCTCAGGCTGATGCCCAGGTCACACACAGTGTTACCTTCAGAATGTCTGATTCCCCTGTCTCAAGGAGAGGGCATGCCCTTTTGGACAGCTGTTGCACACATGACTGATAGTGATAGAAATGTAGCCGTGTTACTCTGATCTGAGGAAGTGGGTCTGGCCCACGAAAGCTCATCCCCTAATAAACCATCCTGTTAGTATTTTAAGTGCTACAGAGTCCAGTTTTTTAGGACTGATTGTGTCTTCTTCTTTTCCTCCACAGCCGGACCAGCCGTGCAAGAGGGCCGCAGCACCCCAGCCCCACCTTCATCTCCATCTCAGGGACATGGGAGCCGCAGACACAGGCGTGTCTATGCGGACATCCTGAGGCAGCACGTGGAGGCTGTGCAGGAGCTCAACTCCATCCTGAGAGAGAAGGCGGAGGCAGAGGATCGGTGGCGTGACCGGCTGATGGAGGAGCTGGTCCAGCAGCGCACGTCCCTGACTGCCACTCTCAGGGAGGTCTGCGGCTTGCCTGCTCCTGTGCCTGGTCCTGCTCCTCCAGCACCCCATGACCCCGCCCCACCAAACCCCCCTTCCACAACAGCAGCCTTTTCCCCCCTTGGACCTCCCTCCCCCCCAGCCCCCCCAGTTCCCCAGCCCCTCTCTCCCCCTGGCCCTCCTCTCCCCCAGGCCTCCACGTCCCAAGAGCACCCCAGCCAGCCAACCGACAGGTGCACCACCCGATCCCGTGGCCATGGTGCACCCCGAACACGAGGCCCAGGCAGGAGAGGGAAATCAGGCAAGCACCGTGCAACCTGATCCCCTTCCCCCCTCCAGGTTTCAAGTCCCATTCCCCCCTCCAGGTTTCAAGCAACCCCATCACCCCAGTTAAATCACAAAGAAAGTGTTCAAAAAATGTTTATTGTACATAGTTTTGTCAACATCAAAAATGAACAAAAGCTTTTTTATGTTTGCAACAGTTATACTATTTTTTGAGAGATATTTAAAAAAATTAAACAGAACATATTATTTTGAGACAAACCCTGGTGTTAATGATTTGTCCAAACAGAGTCAGGAGATGGGTTGTGGAGAGAAGCTTCTATTGGGCCAGGGCCCAGTCCCCAGGCAGAAGCCCCTCAGTAGAGTCAGTGGCCTCCACTTGAGAATTGCTCCCGTAGGGCCTCCCATATGCCAACAGCAGACCAGTGAGCCTGGCGGATGGCAGCTGTCCGGGGCTGGGCAAAGTGCCTCTCCTGGCCATCAGCACCTCTACCCCACCCTGGTAGGAAGGCTTCCCCTTTCCTCTCCACCAGGTTATGGAGAACGCAACACGCAGCCACCACCTCAGGGATGTTGCTCTCCCCCATGTCTAGGCGTGTGAGCAAGCACCGGAATCTGCCTTTTAAACGTCCGAACGCACATTCCACCTGGTTGCGAGCCTGGTTAAGGTGAGCATTAAACTGCTCCTTGCTCGCATCCAGGTAGGGCTTCATCAGCCACGGCATCAGGGGGTAGGCAGCATCAGCCACTATGCACACCAGCATGTGCACATCCCCAACCGCAAAGTCATGATGCGGGAAAAATGTTCCTGCCTGAAGCCTCCGGTAGAGGTACGAGTTCCTGAAGATGCGGGCATCATGTGCCCGCCCTGACCACCCAACACAAATGTCAGAAAACTGGCCACGATGGTTGACCAGGGCCTGGAGGACCATAGAAAAGTAGCCCTTTCTGTAAATGAATTGGGCTGCTCGATGGGGCGGTGCACGGATTGGAATGTGTGTCCCATCGAGCGCTCCTCCACAATTCGGGAAGCCAAGGGCAGCAAAGCCGGCCATGACATTGTCCAGATCTTGTAGACAGATGAGCCTGTTGAGCAGCTCCGAATTGATGGCCCTCACCACCTGCAGAACGAGACAGACAACAAAATGTTAGAAGGGGTGCCTTATCTCTTAGGAGGAGAACCCACCGCCCACCTTCCCTCTCAAACACCCCGGGAATCCCCTCCTCAGAACCCCCCCCCCCACAATTCAGGGTGAGTGGAGGAGCTCCCTCCCACTCCCACTTCACTTGGCCCTTCCTGACAGTCTCCCTTCCCCTCACCCCAAACTGTGACTGTCCCCAGACAATGACTTACCTCCATCAGGATGTATCCAACAGTAGACCTGCCCACTCCAAATTGGTGTCCCACGGAGCGGTAGCTGTCGGGGGTTGCCAGCTTCCAGAGGGCAATAGCGATCCTCTTTTCCAGGGGGATGGCGGGCCGCAGGTGGGTGTCTTGCCGTTGCAGAGCAGGGGCGAGCCAGGTACACAGCTCCTGGAAAGTGGTCTTTCGCATCCGGAAGTTGCGTAGCCAGTCTTGGTCATCCCAGATCTCCATCACGAGCCGGTCCCACCAGTCAGAGCTGGTGTCAGGCCTCCAAACACGCCTGTCCACAAAGAAGTTTGGAGGCAAGGGCAGTGCGGCTGCTTGACGGAGGAGCCCTTCGTACCTCTGGTCTGGGTCCAGATGGGGAAGTAGCATCATGACTGTGTCATGCAGATGCAGCAACAGTTGCAGTATGATGGTGTGGGGCCATCACCTGCCCAGGGGCAGCTCTGGCTCCATGCCAAAAAAATGGGTCTCAAACAGAAAAACCTCCACAGAAAAAAGCTGCTGGGGTGTCCCAGGAAGCTGAGCACTCCAAACAAGCACTGCAATGCCTTGCTTACCTCCTAGAGGGACAGCAAAGGCAGCTGCAGGAGCAGAGCAACGGGTGTTCAGGAGTGTCCCTTTAACCACGCCGCGTCTCTGCAAAGGGCAGGCAGGCAGCAGCACCCGGAAGGAAATGCTGCCCCCATGCCCTGGCAGAAGCGGTTCCGGGTGGCTTTGAATTTCGAAAGAGCATCCAGCAGTCAGGACGCTCTTTTTCGAAAAAGCGGATCGATTTTCCGATCCGCGTATTGTAGTCTAGACGCGCTCTTTCGAAAGAGGCTTGCAGTCTCGACATAGCCTGAGAGATTGTGACTCCAGGACACAGAACATTGCTGATTTTTCATCCAGTGTGGTCTATCTAAGAGACTCTGTTATCTGCGTGAGATCTTTCACCTCATACTGCTCCTTTTTTCTGTCTCCTTTGGTTTGCTAGCAGTGTAACTCCAAATCAGCTCACTACCACACTGCCTTTTTCCCGCAGCTGCTCGCTTAATAGGTATCCTCTGCTGGGGGGAAGCCCTGCAAAATTGTCCACGACTGAATTGCCTTTCTGAGTACAGGCTGGTTGCAGAACATTTGCCCACTTTACTCTGCTCCCTCCTGTCTCAGACACACTCATTCTCCAAATTTCTGTGTAAATCCTGAAACCGAGTATGCCACAGAGAGTGGGGGGATAATACAGTACCATTGAGGCAGCTGACTGCAACTCATTCCCACTTTTTTAAGCAAGAGATCTCATGTGTAGATCCTGTGGGCACTTTTTGTGTCACTGTTTGTATCATGTAAAACAAACTCTTTTCCTCAATGTTGTGCTTATTTGTAAATATTCCATGGTGTAGCACTGTTGTTTGTGTAATATCTGATAACCTGGCTATTGTCAGCATCTAGCATCTTGAAAACTAGAAATTAATGTCTGGGGGCATTTCAAACAAGGTTGGTTGTTATCAGATAAAAATGTCTAAGGATGTCATGAGAATTGCAATGGGGGTTTTAAAATCCTATTTCCTCTAACTTGTCATTTGCCCAGGAAAGTGAGACAGTTCAGATACCAATTATCAAGAGCTTATACAAGTGTCATTTGGGAACCTGGCTATAGTCTTGCAGTGCTGTCATTTCATAAACATGTAACTGCAGGTTGTTTCTTGGAGGACACAGTTTTGAATGTGTCACAAAACAAAGCTGGAAACTTGGAAGTGAAGACTTTCTGCTGCTGTTTAAATATGCAAGTGGAAGAAAAGAAAATTAAATATGAGGAAATATAACTTTGGCATCACTAGAACCAACACTCAGTGCTATGTAGCGGTATGTCATATAGTAATTTTTTTGTTTTTAAAGAACTGGACAGATTTTTTTAAGAAGTTTGTGATAGGAACATAAGCTTTGGAGAAGCTGAAAGAAATTACATTGGTATAAAATAGGGATATAAGCAACTAGTCAACTATCCAATAAGTATATGGGGGAGTAGGAGCTAGTGCTGGTGGGAGCTGACTTAAAAACCGGTCCCCCTCCCAGCACCATTTCATGGGGGGAATCATTCGCACCCGATCCCCCCCACTGCACTTCAGCCTTTTACATGTATTAAGAGCTTGGTAAGCTAATGGTTCTTAATACTTTTAAAAGGCAGATCCTCAGCGGGCCTCTGAAATTTCCCCTCCTTATCAAATAATTGACCAGATGGAAATTCCATTAACTCGTCGATTAGCTGATTAAATGCCATTTAACATCCCTAGTATAAAACCTATCCAAGAACAGAACTGTATGCACCATATTTACTATCACAAATGTTGCTAAATATATTGTATATGGGAAATTATTTTACCATAGTACATAGAAATCCTGATGCCACATTTCTGGCTGTATTAATCTAAAAAAAAAGTTGCAAAAGGCAATAAAAATGATACTGGGAGATGATCCAAAAGTGTTAAAATTCGTGTGAGAAGTATGAGTAGGGGTGTCTAGGGCAGCCCTTTACTGGAAATTCCAAGGTAGAGGACAGGCTGCAAAAGAGAGAGCAGATACTCCCAACACTGGTAGGTAACACCAAAGCTAATATTCCCAACCAGCCACAAAGTGTGCTTCTGATCCATAGTGATTATCAAAAGCAAATCACACAGTCCCTTTATAGCATTCCAGTTCTGGTTCCCGATCAGCATCTAGGTCCAATACAGTGAGAAGTTTTCTCAACAAAGATTCTGCTCAGATGTGTTAAAAGTTCTTCTGACCCCAAAGGGCCAGCTACATTACCAGCCAATCTTTTAATGTGTAAAACTAAAAATGTATTATAAAGAAAGAAGATGAAGAGAAATATTAAATGGTCAGTCACCTACATTAAAAAGCTTCAAAGTCCATCAGGTTCCTAGCATTACTGGTGAGGTGTCTGGCTTGAAATTCCCTCTGGAATACATCCACACCTTGATGGATCATTCAGTCCTTTGTTCAGAGCTTCTTTTGTAGAATGTTTCAGAGGGGTAGCCATGCTAGTCTGTATCTGCACAAAAAATGAGGAGTCCTGTGGCACCTTAGGGTATGTCTACACTGCAGAGTTTTTTCAGAAAAACGGCTGTTTTTCCGAAAAAAACTTGACTTACGTCCACACTGCAATTGCGTTCTTTCAAAAAAAATTTGAAAGAACTGAGGGGTTTTTCCAACACTAGTAAACCTCTTTCTATGAGGAAGAAGCCTTTTTCTGAAAGAGCTCTTTTGGAAAAAAGGTGTGTGGGGACGGGGAAGAGGGAGTTATTTCGAAAGAAGAGGAAAGAGGAAAAAGCACAGATGCCCTGGTGACCATGCCGTCCATAGTAATCACAGCTTACATGAAAGATTGCATCCATTCAGAGTGGATGCTATCTTTTGAAAAAGCAGATAGCTTTTTCAATGCACTTTCGCTGTGTAAATGCTCTCTTTTGGAAGAAGTTTTTTTGGAAGATCTCTTCCAGAAAAGCTTCTTACAAAAGAAGACTGTTGTCTAGACATAGCCTTAAAGACTAACAGATGTATTAGGGCATAAACGTTCATGGGTGCATCTAGACTGGCAAGATTTTGCGCAAAAGCATTTGCTTTTGTGAAAAAACTTGCCAGCTGTGTACACTGGCCGATTGAATTTGTGCAAGAGTACTGACTTTGTAATGTACAATATGGCTACGTCTACACTGGCCCCTTTTCCGGAAGGGGCATGTAAATTTCACCAGTCGTCGTAGGGAAATCCGCGGGGGATTTAAATATCCCCCGCGGCATTTACATAAAAATGTCCGCCGCTTTTTTCCGGCTTTTAAAAAAGCCGGAAAAGAGTGTCTACACTGGCCCCGATCCTCCGGAAAAAGCGCCCTTTTCCGGAGGCTCTTATTCCTACTTCAAAGCGCCCTTTTTCCGGAGGATCGGGGCCAGTGTAGACGCTCTTTTCCGGCTTTTTTAAAAGCCGGAAAAAAGCAGCGGACATTTTTATTTAAATGCCGCGGGGGATATTTAAATCCCCCGCGGATTTCCCTACTACGATAGGTGAAATTAACATGCCCCTTCCGGAAAAGGGGCCAGTGTAGACGTAGCCAATCAGTGCTTCTTGAGCAAATACTTTCACGCTCCTGCTTGGGAAAAAGCCCTGTTGCACAAGAATACTTGCAGAAGAGGGCCAGTGTAGAAAGGGAAGAACTGTTTTGCGCAAAAAAGCCCTGATGGCTAAAATGGTGATCGGGGCTTTCTTGTGCAAAATCGCGTCTAGACTGGCCATGGATACTTTTGCGCAAAAGCACTTTTTGCACAAAAGGATCCATGCCAATCTAGACGCGCTTTTGCGGAAATACTTTTAACTGAAAAACTTTTCCGTTAAAAGTATTTCCACAAAATCATGCCAGTCTAGACGCAGCCTCATGGGTAAAACCCACTTCAGATGAATCGGAGTGAAAATTATAGAAGCAGGGGTATATATAGGGAAGAAGTTGCTTGTGTAAATGAAACTAGTCAAGTCAGGGTGGAAATGGGTCATTCATAGCAATTGGTGTAGAGATGGGAATATCTGGAGAGGGGAAATTGCCTTCGTAATGCGTTAACCATTAGAGATCCTTATTTAATCCTAAAATGATAGTGTTGAATTTGCAAATTAATTCCTGTTCAGCTGTCTGTCTCCCTTTGTAAGCAGGCTTTGAAATTCCTTTGTATTCAATAAAAGCTGGTTCCTGTTAGCACTGGCTCTGCAGTGAGGCCTGCCCCACTCCCTGCACTGATAGAGGCAGCAGTGCGGGGAGGAAGCAGAGGAGGCTGCACGAAGGAGCCTATGCCCGCAGTGGGCCCTAGCTCTCTGTGAACAGAGGCTGGTACGTGGCAGCAGCCCCTGTCCATGGGGGGGTCTCAGCTCCCCAGAGACAGAAGCTGGAGCAGTCTCCGTCCACTGGGAGCTTGGAACTCCTGCGGAGAGAGGCTGCTGCCAGAACAGCATCTGTCCACAGCCCATCTGAGCTGTCATGGATAAAGGCTGCTTTGTGGCAGCTTCCCCCGCCTCCTTCACCTCCCCCAGCAGCCTCTATCTTTGGGGAGCTCAGACACCCACAGACGGGTTGCTGCCACCTTGTGCTGCTGCCTCTGTATCAGAGGCATCAGCATGGGGCTGCACACAGCCCCGTCCGCAAGGGGAGCTATTTTTTAAACTGGTTCCCCTCATGGACCGGCTCAAGCCTAGCACCCGAGGTAGCAGGGAGCTCTCTGGGAGTGCGGCCTGATTACACTGGATGCTAGCCCTACCCCTGGGGACTACAGACTAACCACTAAGAATTCATGTAGTTAGTTGACTATTCGGTTACCCGCTATCTAACATCCCTTGTTGCATGTGAGGTTATCTTAAAAATATAGCTTTGAGTGTATCATATTAATTATCAGAAAATCTAATATTTTTGGGTATGTCTACACTACCCCGCTAATTCGAACTAGCGGGGTAATGTAGGCATACCGCACTTGCAAATGAAGCCCGGGATTTGAATTTCCCGGGCTTCATTTGCATAAACCGGGCACCGCCATTTTTAAATCCCGGCTGGTTTGAACCCCGTGCCGCGCGGCTACGCGCGGCACGAACTAGGTAGTTCGAACTAGGCTTCCTAGTTCGAACTACCGTTACTCCTCATTCCACGAGGAGTAACGGTAGTTCGAACTAGGAAGCCTAGTCCGAACTACCTAGTTCTTGCCGCCCGTAGCCGCGCGGCACGGGGTTCGAACCAGATGGGATTTAAAAATGGCGGCGCCCGGCTTATGCAAATGAAGCCCGGTAAATGCAAATCCCGGGCTTCATTTACAATTGTGGTATGCCTACATTACCCTCCTATTTCGAAATAGGAGGGTAGTGTAGACATACCCTATGAGGAGTTTGTGGGTTGTACTTGGCAATGCATGGAGCCAACATAGAACTAGGTGCTTTGCTGCTTGCTACTTGAATGTGAAACACTGAAAGTGTTGCTTTTTAGTAAAAACAGGATCATGGACTAGAAGGCAGTTAGGGAAAAAATTGTAATAGTTTTTAAGAACCTACATCTTTACCTTTTTCTAAATACCTTTAAAAATCTGGTCCTTGGTAACTAATGCACGCTGCAGTAGCAACTGCACACAGCAAAGGACTTCTAGGTCTCTAGGGCTATTTCTTCTGGCTGTTGGACTACTGGATGTATGGTTCCAATTACTGTACTAGGTACAGAACAACTGTAGTCTGAAAAATGGCTTGGCCCTGATTTAGGAGGATATGACATGAAAAAAGCATAGTATTCTATCTCCATTCACTTTTTAGAGCTAGGTATGGCTGCAAGCGCCCAGACTGATATAGTTGCGTTAAAAGAACCTAAAATTACAATGAATGATGCCATCCCCTATAATACTATTTTTATTATGTCTCTTGAGACATTTCTAGCCAAGTTCCTCTGAATGTGAAACATCCACTGTGGATGAGAAACTCTGGGTTATGGTGGCTGTTATGTGATATTAATCTAATATTGTGCCATCCCTGATATAAATATTAATGGAAATATTGATCTAAAAAGAGCAACAAAAGAAGTAAGTACACAGTTTCACAATGATAGATCAATGTTATATAAAGATTGGTCCAAAATAATTACGTGTATGCATAATACATAAAACCGCCATATTCAGAAGTTACACAGCTTCACCATAAAGTTATATTCAAACAAAAAATGCCAAACTACTGCTGAATTACTGCTGCTGAATTACTACATCATATAAATGTTGACTTATGGTTAATGCATTGTAGGCACATGCCATGTTCTGTGAGAAATATCTCAGGAAAATGATATTTCAGATGCAGTAACATCTTGAGTTGTTGGGAGGGTTATTCCATTTGGAGTGGGAGATAAAATTTCTGTTGAGTGCACCTCTTCTTAACTTGTCTCTGTACAATCCAAATGCTACACTTATTGACAATGATGCTTCTTTTGAGGTCCCTGGATACTGCCCCATTCATGTGCCATCATCCAGTATCTTGGTTCTTTTAATGAATCTTTATTTTAACCTTGTTTGAGTCAAAATCTCTTATTCATTCTGATTAGTCTTAGTGTTTTGGATATTCTAATGGTTCCATACCACTGTACTTTGTAAATGTTCGTGCTTATTAGAACTTTTATTTTTCATAATGATACAGTAATGTAATGATAATGCAATTAATAGCCCATACCTAATGATTTCTTGTCCAAGGACTGAAAGAATTAGTGCAATATATTTAGTGTGATGCTCTGAGAGAATTGTTAAGCTACTTGTGCTTTTTTATTACCTATGTGGTAATACAAGTGAACAGTTTCTGTCTACTTGTCAAAGAAAAGCTCTGTTTAAAAAAAAAAGTAGGGAGAGGAAGTAAGAGACCTGATTTTTAGATTAGTTGTTTGGCATGTTGTGCTGTAGCTTCTGATGTAATAATGTCATTAGATTCAGGAAATGTATTGGGAGTGAGGGAACAAAAAACCTGCAACATATGTCTAAATGCGTAGCAAAGCTCAGCCTATAGATGAAGAATCTTCTCTATTGTCTTTTCCAGAGATGTGACCTACAGACAGGAATGGAAGAAAAAACTAGAGAGAGAAAAATGTAGGAACCAAATGGGCTCCTGAAATGAGAAATACCACACTGTATTCTTACAAGGGATGATGCAACAAAGACATAACACTGCTAGTTCTCTCTCCACAAAACTATATGAACCAAATTTATGAATATGAAAAATATAATGTTTTATATTCTATAATTATATGTAATATTGTATATTCTAGTGTCTTGATGTTACCCAGATTTAATGTTTCATTTAAGTCATATCATTATTTCCAATCTGAAATATTTCAGATATTACATTCCACAAAATACTTTTTGGACTGATGGTGAAGTTTTTTTCTCCAAAATATCATATTTTCATACAGTACTGAAACTGAATTTTCCAGCCAACTTTACTTAGCTTTTTATCAAAAATAGGGGTGTAAGCGACTAATCGCTTTCTCCCCCTTTCTGCCGCTATCACAAAGAAACAGCAAGGGAATGAAAGAGGAGGAGGTGCTGGAGGGAGCTCAGGTTTCGTGGGAGTGAGCAGGGGCACAGTGGCGGCTAACTTTGAAATGTACTTGGGCTCTTGTACGGCATTGAAGATGCACTAGTTTACGCTTTTCATAGATGGTTGTTAAATCACTGAATCAGTCTGGTTATATCCCTGTGTACATGATGTAATGTAATTTCTGCCTTTGGATAGCTGAAAACAGATTCCTGGATTCTCAGCTTGAGAGAAACATTCTGTTAGCCCTGCAATTTCTAGCTTTATCTTTACAGGTAGCAATCTTCTTGTTTTAGATGTGGCGTTGTCAGATTAATGTGATTAAATGGTTTCTAGTAATCAAAAACATGGAGATTGGCTTCACCAGGCAGTGTGTTTCAGATTCAAAGGTTTAATATGCAGCTCTTGTACTTTTTAGGCTTTAGAAACTCTGTTAGATTATTTTCAGCAGGTATTGTCTTTTATGTTTGCACAGCAATTTGTGCCATTAGGATTGGGGCCTTTGGGTGGTATGTAATATAAATATTTAATAACTAGCACACTTATTTGGCATTGCTTGCGTCCTTAAAGAGGGGTTCAGAGCAGGAGCCTGGGGATGTGAGAGGTGCAGACTCCATGGTCTGTGAGTGAGGAGGGGCTCTGGGCATTGGACTGTGTGTGTTTGCGTGGAGGAGAGAAAGGGAGGGAGGCAGCAAAGAGTTTTCTACACAAGCTGCTTGCTCTTCCTTCTCCTGTCCCTGTCAGGGAGTGAGAGCAAAGTGCACAGCTTATCTGCCCTGTGCTGCCCCAGGGAGAGAGGACTACCCCAGCCCTCTCTTACTGCCGCAGTTTGGAGCCAGGTGAGAAGCGCCCCTCCATAGCTGCTGCAGCTCCAGTGGGTACAGCCAGGGGAGGGATACATGACTCTTGGCTGGGGCAGGTCCAGGTTTTCCCTTGTACTCCCCAGCCAAAGTGAGGAATTTAGCAAACTGTGCACTTTCACCTTTTCTCCCTGATGCACATTGCCGGTTGTTCCCCATCCACCCTCCCTAAAGGGCATATGGGGATGGCAGGCTCAGGGCTGGAGCAATCCCAGATTAGAGGGAAGAGGTGCATCCAGCCAGCCCCTTTCACCTTCCTGGTGATTCTGTTTCTTTTCTGTATGGTTTTGTGAGAAGCGATCCCATTCCAGGCACATCCCACTGTCCTGGCACAACCAAACCCTGACCTCACTTTAAGATATGAAAAAGGAAGCTCTATACTGAATTTAGTGGTCCTAATTCTTACTGTTTAGGAGGAGTTTTTGAACAAACAGGCATATATGCAGACAAATTCTCTCTCATAAATGTAACATGGAGTGATTGCATCCTGAGCCCCATATCTTTATAAGGAAACTGGCCTGTGGATATTGTAGAAAAAGGAATTGGTAATGTTAGAGACATGGCGCAAAAATATTCGAACCACTTCTTTTATGAATACTTGGAACCATCGTGGCTTCAGCAATGTTGCTCATAGTTCATTAAGGAAGGGGAATGCATGCCCTTTTCATATACCAACAGAATTAATAATAGGAGTTGCAATGGTGATCTATGGGCTAAATTCCATTTTATTCTTACCATAGACATACCAAGTGAATAAGCAGAGGTGCTTTTCTGAGGAACTCACATATTAACAGGTTTTTTTTAATCATTCCCCTTTTTAAATTTTGCGGTAATGTGATCCCTTTTGCACAGTGTTAAGTGGTTGATACTGTTCATCCCTGACTTGGCTCAGTTGTATCTTTGACACTAATGACTACCTTTTCCTGCCATTATCTTGCCCTTGAATAGTGGACTTATGGATTGTGTGCTCTTATACTACATATTCTTTAGTATTGTAAATGGTCCTATTTTATCCAAATTGGGCAAGTTCTTTGCCTTATCTTGTTCTTTTTGGGAAAAGTGCCATTGACTTCAAAGGGAATGG
Source organism: Pelodiscus sinensis (assembly GCF_052426305.1). Lineage (NCBI taxonomy): Eukaryota > Metazoa > Chordata > Testudines > Trionychidae > Pelodiscus > Pelodiscus sinensis. Next base: position 44,050,945 of record NC_143061.1, on the reverse strand, counting down.
GATCAAGCTTTCTTTTTTATGAGAGCAAAGTGTCCTCTTGAATACATTAACAAGAGTTCTAGCTAGTGACAGTGATCATCAGATATTATTACTGTGAGCAACAGACCCAGAATAGAATAGCCAAGAAGCTCTTCTTTGAACTTAGCCAATCTGTGGTTAGAGATGCTTTCTTAGACGACCAGATATACCCTTAATTCCCTTAATGCTTACCTATCTTTTAGAGTACTTATCAGATATGCAATAGGGTGACCTCTTGAAATACCAGAAATTATTTTTGTGTTGTGATAGCTACCAGATCAGAAATATTGTGAAGAAAAAGGAGTCAAAGTTGATTTATATAAAATACATCAAGATGGTTTTAACCTCTCCTGACTTTTCTAGGAGTGATTTATATAGTGTATCTCTGTTATGACTGCATTTCTGAACCATGTTACAAGAGAGATGAGAAGTTTGATAATAGTCAATTATTCTTCTGACAGTAGTCACTAAAATTAATAGAACAGAATATACTAGCATCTTCATCTTCTTTGCTTTTACTAAAGGAAACTTAGTAAAAATCAGAATAAATAATAAAGTACATAAGTGAGAAGATAGTTTGTGTTTTTACTGAGTAATGAAAACCAAATGATTAATTTGCAGTGAATGAACTATAAATTGGTATAATTACCATTCATTGCTGAAAACATTTTGTAACAAAAAAAGCATGAAAAGAAATTTTCAATAAAATGTATCCACTTACAACACTCAAGGACAAAAGCTGATATGCTGTGGGTCAAAATGAATCTTATTTATTAGCTGTTAGAGCAATAGTCAATAATTGAGAGAGAATTTAGTGATATAGTCTGAAAAAATACTATCTAATTGTCAGACATCAAATCTAACAAATTAGCTGAAATAATTAGACATGTATTACTACTAGATCCAATTTAATTCTTCCTTAATCACTTTGTCACACATTGGGCATGAGCAAGTTCTTGGCCTTATATTGACCAAAAACCTCAATTCTTAGCCCTTACTGCTGTGGCTAATTAAAAAGAAATGACTGTGCTTGGGGAGGAATCTTAGGCCCCGTCTACACTAGGAGTTTACATCAAATTTAGCCTCATAATGTTGATTTTCTAAATGATCTGTCCGCATAACCAAGCTTGTCTTGTCGACTTTAAAGGCCACTGAAGTTGATGTCAGGTACCCTGATTTCACAAGGAGTATTGCAATTACAGACTTTGCCTGGTCAAGTTTATGGTAGTGTAGGCGCAGCATTGGTGAAAGTCAAGGTCCATGGCCTCCAGGAGGTATCCTGTTCTGGCCAGAATGTGCATCTCTACTGCTCTGCAGGTGAACAAAAAAAGCCCTGGAAAAATTTGAATTTAATTTCCCTTGTGGCAAGCAATGTGAACACACCTCAGTGAGAGCAGCACACCTGAGCAGCACACGTGGCTATGATTTCCAACACTTCCATGACTTCAGGTCCTATGAGTTCCTGTTCTGAAGGTACAGAAGAGAGCCAGTTTGGAGTGTCCAGTAGATCTTGAACCTCACCAAGGCATAGGGAAAGGAATCCGTTCTATCTGAGCTCTGAACAAGCAAAAAATACGACATTTATGTGAAGATTTCACACTGCTAAGTGGCCAAAGGATACCCCAGTGACAACCAGCAATGCAGAATCAAAATAAAGGAGCTGAAGCAGTCATACCACAAGACATGGGAGGCGAATGGATGGTCTGATGTATCACCCAAACATGCCGGTTCTACAATCAGCTGCATGTGATTTTACGGAGGGACCTGACCAGATTCCCAAGTCTGTCTGTGAGTCTAGCCAAGACTCTCTTGGCATCAGTGTGGAAGACAGTGAGGTGGCAGAGGGGGAGGAGGAGGAGGAGGAGAATGGCCAGCTGGCAATCGGTGAGAGCCAAGAACTTTTTATCATGTTAGAGCCAGTCCCCTCTTCGCAGCACATCTCCCAGACAAACACTGATTGCCGAGAGGGCATTTCTGATGAATTCACAATTTTTTTAAACTACAAATAGGGTGATAAGTTTCTTACCACAAACAGCATTTGGGTGTGATGTGTGGTGGGTGGTGTGTGCTGTGCCTACACAGAGCCAGGGGCCTGGAATCACTTGTTAACATGTACAGAGATGGAGATGGAGTCCTCCTTGTACATCTCCATGAAGCTCTCAGATAGGAACTCTTTCATCCTTCTCACAAGGTTTCTGGGGAGGTCGCCTTATTCCATTTTCCATGGTGGGACACCTTCTCATGCCAAGCCATCAGTAAGTGTTCTGGTGTTATTGAACCACAAAACATTGCAGCATAAGGCCGGTTATTCTGGTGGGGCAAGGTAGTATCTGGGAGAATCTGCTTTCCCAGCCGGCAGGAGCCTTCATGCAGAAGAAGGGGGACAGAGTGCAAGGTTCTGTGCAAGGCCAAAATTTTGCTTTAACATGGCCAGTGTACAGCAGGTAAACAGCAGAGTTCTCAAGGGAAGATCTGGAATCACATGGAGACAGGCAAGGTAAGGGGCCTGCTACAGCATGATCTTGTGGGCGGGAGGGAGACATTCATGTAGGAGGAACACAGAAGTGTCTGGCACACATGGCTTCCAAGGACAATATACTTTCCCAGCCCACAGGAGCCTGATTTTCTGGTCTGGGGAAAAAAGTTCCAGCATGCATCTTTCTGAAGAGGCAGGAGTTCCTAAAGATATGCATGTTATGAATCTTTCCCGACCACCCCACACTGATGTCAGTGAAAAGGCCCTTGTGATCCACCAATGCCTTCAACACCATGAAGAAATATCCCTTGTGGTTTACGTATTCCTTGGCAAGGTGGGCGGGGGCAGGTGGGGTTGTGTGTTCTGTCTATTACTTCACCGCAGGTAGGGAACCCCATTGCAGTAAAGCCATCCACTATGGTATCCACTTTTCCCAGAGTCACAACCTTCCATGGCAGAATGGTATTTATCACCTTGGCTACTCTTATAACAACAGCCACCACTGTAGATTTCCCCACTCCAAACAGATAGTGACAGGTAGCTGTCTGATGTTGCTTCCTCAGGGCTATTGCCATGTGCTTCTCCACAGTCAGAGTGGGTCTCATCCTGGTAGACTTGTGCTTCAGGGTGAGGGAAAAGTTCCAAGAAAGTGGCCCTGAATATTCAGAAGTTTTGTAGCTGCTGCTGAACGTCCCACAGCTGCATCACAATGAGGTCCCACCAGTCTGTGCTTGTCTCATAGCACAGACATTCCACTGTGTCCAGGTTTGACTGACAGCTGCGTTTGCATCAGTGCAAAGGCTTGCATGAACAGTGAGTCTGTGTGATCCCAAGATTTGTCCTCTTCCTCTTCCTGGCTGAGTGACATGCATACACTCTCAAAATACTGTGCCATTAGGCGTACCAAAGCAGACAACAACATCACAATGGTTTGAGGTGAAATGGGATCCCTGATCAAGCTACTACGGCATCTGTGCAGGCAACTGGGGCCAAAAAGGCATGAAAAGATTATTTCCCATGGATCTCAAGCAAGGGAGGAATGCATTGGGGATACTGACATCATAAACCTATAAACCACTCGCAGCACAGTTTTAGTCCTGGCATGCACTGAGAGCATAACCCAGAATGCAAAGCCGTGCATGCACTGTGGGATAGTTATCACCAAAATAGGGTGATCAGACAGCAACCATAATAGATCTGGCCTTATCTTGTAGTGTAGACGTAGTCATAGCAAAGAGAATTGAGAAGCACTGAAATTCCAGATTCACAAAGACTGGAGTAAAAGAAACGTGGCAAAAAGGAAATGCACTCCAAAATATAAAAACTATTAACATTTCTGTGGAAATACTGATATCAACCAACTCTGATCCCATTCGTTTAGCTGTTACAGAATGTGCTCTTTTTCCGAGAAAAATATTATTTCCCAAGAATGAATGGAGGTTCAGCCTGTGTTCCAGTCTCTTTGAAGCAGAGATGTTAAAAAGCATTTTGGGGGGTAAACATCTAACTGCTGAGATTTTCAGTGGTTACACATTTACAGGTGGGGCAGAGGCAGCTTTGTGGGAGCTGGTGCATGTGGCAAGCCATGCCATGGAACTGCCTGTCTCTCCCCCTGGTACTGCTGTCACAGAAGCAGCAATGCAGGAATGGGGGAAGGTGGCTTCGTAGGAGCCAGTGCTTTAGGGAAGCTGGATTAACAGCTGGCTGCTCATGAGCACCGTCTCCTGTCTGCTGCACTATACAGAGGTAACAGAAAGGGAGAGGGTGCTTGCATGTAACCAGGCTCATCCGTTAATTGTTTAAACAAACGCTATCACATCCCTACTTTGTAGCAGAAAAAAGAGGCTGACTTACGATTGTCTCTAGCAGTCTGTTGTCTGTTTGCACTACAGGCAGTCCCCGGGTTACGTACAAGATAGGAACTGTAGGTTTGTTCTTAAGTTGAATCTGTATGTAAGTCAGAACTGGCATCCAGATTCAGCCGCTGCTGAAACTGACCAGCGGCTGACTACAGGAAGCCCGAGGCATAGTTGATCAGTTTCAACAGGCTGATTCTGGACGCCAGTTCCGACTTACATACAGATTCAACTTAAGAACCCCAGGCGTCCCCAAGTCAGCTGCTGCTGAAACTGATCAGCGGCTGATTCCAGGAAGCCCTGGGCAGAGCAACTCTGCCTCGGGCTTCCTGTAGTTAGCGCTGGTCAGTTTCAGCAGCGGCTGACTTGGGGACGCCAGGGGCAGAGCAGCTGGGGTGCTGCTGGCTTGCTCCAATAGCGCCGCTCCTCAGCACTACTGGACCAACGCACCAGCACCCAAGCAGCTCTGCCCCAGGCGTCCTTATTCAGCCGCTGCTGAAACTGACCAGCAGAGGCTGAATCAGGACACCTGGGGCAGAGCAGCTGGGGTGCTGCCGGGTTGGTCCAGTAGCGCCCAGAGCGGCGCTGCGGGACCAACCGGAAGTGCCCCAGCTGCTCTACCACAGGCATCCGGAGAAAAGCCTGATCTGCTGGGGGGGGGGGGGGCGCACTACTTCGAAGTAGGAATAAGAGATCCTCCGGAAAAGGGCTTTATTCCAGAGGATCGCGCCAGTCTAGATGCTTTTTCTCTGGCTTTTCCCCAAGCCAGAAAAAAAGCGGCGGACATGTTTATTTAAATCCACGGGGGATATTTAAATCCCACGCGGATTTCCCTATCCTGACTTACCTGATTTGCATCCCTTTTCCGGAAATTGTGGCCAGTGTAGACGTAGCCAAAGTGTCCAGTGTGGGGTCTGATTCCTGCCAAAACTTTCCTTCAAGGCATCTGCTGTCTTTGAAAACAATCTTATATCATTTTAATATTGTCACTGTTGTGCAATTGTCACCCTTTGTGTCTTGCACTGCAGTTAGAAAATTTTAATGTTGCACTCTGATTAAATCTATGTATTTCCCAAGAGGACCATCATAGAATCATAGAATCATAGGGCTGGACCCAACCTCGGGCCTGATTGTACCCACCCTTGCTCTTGGTGGTGCAGCTGCTCCCATTGGCCGCTCTGCATATAGCTCTCCTCTGTGGGTGCGCTGCCCCCAGTGGTTATGCTCAGTATCACCTCCCTCTTCTCTGTGCCCCCTCCCTTTTTCATTATTTTCATTGCACATCTACAGTATTCCAGTTACATTATGGATTAAATAGGGGTTTGTGAGCTTCTCTGGGAACCTAGCTACCAGATAGATATGTCTTTATAAGAGCTCCTGTGTGAACTTATGAATGCACATGACTTCTGTCTTTGCCATTCAGGCACTTTCTAAGTAACAAACATCTGCACATACAAACCAAAGCTCACCTGCAGCTTTAGAGGAGGAGGCAAGAGGTGCAAGAGATGACAAGCAGTGCAAGTGCTGACTGGAGGACCCCGGAGGAGTCCTTTTTGCAGAGTAGTCCTTTTGTTACAGCAAACTCTTCTTCAGGGACTGTATTTCTGAATCTAGAAGCATGTATCTTTACTGCATGGTCTGATATTAGCTTGCAGGCTACAACCAGAACCTGTTGATGTGATCCAACACCTAAAGGTGACAAATATCCACACTGTGCTGTGTGAATTACAAATGCAAATAATTGTTCTTTCAAAAATATATGTGCTACTTTAAAGTTGACTTTCTGCAAGTACAGGTGCCACTGAAACATATTCACATTAATATCCTGGAATCTGAACGTAAGAGGAATGTGATTATGGCCAAGGCGAATTTACTTATAAACGGTGAATGAGTGGAATGCTCTTGGATTTCTTGTTTCAGTAGTTAATTGGCAGATGCAATCTATAGAAACTTTTCCCATTGGCAGCTCCAAAATTTAGCTACCAACCAAAGAGAGGACAATATTTAACTGAGATGAAGAAGTAAACGTCTCATCTGAGTAATTAGGAGGGGGAAAAGAAACAGCCATCAACACTGAAACCTCAAAAGGTATCCATCCTACTGACATAAAAAACCAAACAATGGGTACTTAAGAAAAATATGCACCTTCTCTATCAGCTTCATGTAGCATTGACATTCTAATTCATTATTTCTTTTTCCTTTTTTTTCCTTCTCTCCTTCCCCCATTTCCTGTTTATTTAAAAATTGGACCTTTAATAACTCCATTCATCTGAAGAAGTGGGTTGTGCCCACAAAAGCTCATGATACCAGCTACATGTTTTGTTAGTTGTTAAGGTTATGTCTAGACTATGTAGAATTTTCCAAAGAGGATATGCAAATTCCAATCTCACTTTCGAAAGAGGATCTTTCGAAAGTGAAAGTAGTCTGGACACGATTTTTTCTGGGAAAAAAAAACCTTTTTTGAAAAAATCGCTCTTCCTTAATAAAAGGAGGTTTACGTGGTTTTTTCGAAAAAGGGTTTTTTCCACGAAAAAACCTGCATCCAGAATACTTTCACTTTCAGAAGATCCTCTTTCAAAAGTGAGATCAGAAGAAGATATGCAAATTCCCGCAGAAGGTGCATATCCTCTTTAGAAAAAAACCTTAGTTTAAACGTGCCCGAAGACTGCAAGACTATTTGTTATTTTTTAAATTTTTACAGAAAAGATTGTGGGCTGTCTGGTTAAGGAAACATGAGAATTTAATATAGAACATCTCAGATGGGTAGCCATGTTAATCTGTAACTTTAAAAACAACAAGTAGTCCTGTAACACCCTAGGGCATATCTACCTAGAGCATATCTATCCTTATTTCAAAATAGCAAGGTGCACATCCACACTACCAGGCCTGTTATATCAAAATAATGGGCTTGTTATTTTGAAATAATAATTCCTGCTTATGAAAATGAATGAGATTATTTTGAAATAGTTATTTTGGGAATTATTATTTTAAAATAATAATAGAAATGTAGCCATGTTAGTCTGGTGTAGCTGAAGCAAAATGCAGGACTATGTAGCACTTTAAAGACTAACAAGATGGTTTATTAGATGATGAGCTTTCGTGGGCCAGACCCACTTCCTCAGATCAAATAACTTATTTCAAAATTACCTGGTAGTGTAGACATAGCGTTGGAGACTAACACAAATATATAGAAAGCTCATGATACCATATATATTTTTGTTCGTCTTTAAGAGTGCATCTCCACAGTGCCTTAAACTCGAAATAAGATAAGATGCAAGTTGTATATCTTATTTCAAATCTGTTTCGACATAGCTTATTTTGAAATTTGGTGCATCTACACAACATCACATTTCGAAATAACATGCTGTTTCGAGCCATCCTTATCCCTCGGGCAATGACGTTTACCAGGATGGTGAAATAACATGCCCGTTATTTCGAAAAATATTTCAAAATAATGGGAGGCTTGTGTAGATGTGGGGAGCTATTTTAGGATACCAAAGGTATCCCGAAATAGCGATGTAGTGTAGATGTCCTCTAAGGTGCTGCAGGACTACTAGTTTTTAATATACATTGATTAATAAGAGTTTAATATTTACTAACAGTAATATATGGAAAAGGTTCACACCTCTCTGAGTATCATTTAGATGAAAGAAAAGAATAGTGCAACTTACGGGAGCGCTGGATAATATAACATGATGCAGTACTAAAGTTTAACTTAAAGAATAGTCTTCAGTCTTTGCAAGGTTGAAATGTTACTTCTATATCATTGTCTGATTAGGAAAACTCACTGTTTCATGTATCTGGTAAACCTTTGAATATTCTGTAAAGATTAAAATGTAAGTTGTCCAAGATATTCTTATAGTAAGGTTCTACTCCTTTTTCGCAGCCACAATCCACTTAACTGTATCAATGTGAAAGTTTGCATGAAACTTCATTATAGCTCAGTGAACTGTATAACACATGATAGCTAGCATGCTGTGAGAGTCTGTGACCAGCAGAATGAAATTGTTTCTGTTCACTTTGCCACTGTATATAAAAAACATGTGTGTGTGATAAGCCTTTTCTAGAATTCAGGAAATTGCACCGCTCTGTCTTGACGATGTTAATTTAGTCACAGATTATTGTTTTCCTCATATTGAAAGAGGCATATGTTTTTGAAACACCAATAATGTAATCTAATTTTCTCTCAATCTAAAATCCATAAACGGTTAGTGAAGTAATATGACAACAGACAAAATACCGAGTTATGCTGAATTTGTCAAATTGCCATTTTTTCAGATGGTTTTCTTCTCCTTTTTTTGCATTTGGTTTTATTTGCCTTGTATCTAATTTAAATGTAATTTTAATGTATTTGAAAAATACTAACAGGAAAGTTTTTGCAGGCTATTATAGGTACCCCATTATATTTCCATTATGTATTGGACTCCTTTCCTTTCTCTGTCACAGATATATTTATATTACTTTGTTTGAAGCTCTTCCTTGTTCCCCCAAAGAGATCTCTCTTCCAGAAAACTTCAAGAAAGAGTTAAAGGCTCTGTCAGAGGAGAGTTCCTCATGTCCATGGCACCACTGCAAGCCACTTCAGATGCAGCAGAATTGGTGGCTTGCTCCATGGTATTAGCCATCTTGATGCAGCAAGTGGCTTGGCTCCTTTCCGGCCTCTCACCAGAAACACAGAACTCCATCCAGGATCTCCTCTTTGACATTGGTGCCCTGTTTGCAGATCAAACAGACACAAAGCTGCACAGGCTTAAGGACTCTTGAAGTACTCTAAAGACCCTGGGTCTATATATCCCTGAGATAGACAGGAAGAAGTTTAAGTCTCAGTCCTCTCAGACAAAGGGACCTTATTCTTGGCTGGATACTACTCTAATATGCCCTAAGCCCTTCAAAAAGAAGCAGGGTCGTCATTCTCAATCTGGCTAGCTGTCAATCTAGCCAGTCTAAGCCCCAAGCCAAGCATACCCTTTGAGGATGCACCCAAGGACAGCATACTGGAGCCATACTCATTGGATTTTCCCCGTTTGTTTTCTTCCCTTTCCTCCCAGCCTGGAAGGGTATTACCTCGAACCGCTGGGTCCTAGCCACAATCCAGCATGGCTATACCTTCCAGCATTGCTCCACATTCCCTCTCTCCTTTCAGGGACCCTTCTCATGAGGGACCCTCCTAGAATAGGAAGTAACTCTGGGTATGTCTACACTGCAACACCATTTCAAAATAATTAGTGCTATTCTGAAATAGCTTGGTCCACATCTACACAGCAGGCAGTTATTTTGAAATAGTGTCAAAATGCCATCAAGCTGGAGGACTTCTTAATATGACTCCTGTAACCTTCATTGTATGAGGAAGAAGGAAAGTCAGAAGAAGAGTGCTCTACTTTGAAATAAGTGGTGTCTAGATGCTCCCTATTTTGAAATAAGATATGCAATTGATGTAGCTCAATTTGTGTAGCTTATTTTGAGTTAAGCCCTGCAGTGTAGACACACCCTCAGTTGCTCCGGGTGGAAGCGATGGAATGGGGGCTTCTAATTCTCAAGGCAAAAGGGGGCCTATGGCCCATACTGAATTTTTGTAGTCTAAACAAGTACCTGGTCTGCCTAGGCTCCATCTTCTCTGGAGACTCATATGCCACCCTTGACCTCAAGAACATATAAGAATGTAAGAATGGCCATGCTGAGTCAGATAAAAGGTCCATTTAGCCCACTATCCTGTCTTCTGATAGTGTCCAATGTCAGATGTCCCAGCGGGAGTGAACAGAAACAGATACTCAAGTGATCCCTCTCCTGTTGTTCATTTCTAGCCCCTGACAAACAGAGGCTAGGGACACCATTCCTACCCATTCTGTTTAATAAGTATTGATCGACCTAACCTCCATGAATTTATCTAGGTTTTTTTTTAACCCTGTTAAAGTCCCGGTCTTCACAACATCCTCTGGCAAGGAGTTCCACAGGTTGACTGTGAGCTTCATGGAGAAAAAAACTTCCTTTTGTTTGTTTTAAACCTCCTGCCTATTAATTTAGTTTAGTGACTCCTAGTTCTTCTGTTATGGGAACAAGTAAATAACTTTTCCTTATTTACTTTGTCCATACCTGTCATGATTGTATAGACCTCTATCATAGCTCCCCGTAGTCTCCTCTTTTTCAATCTGAAAAGTCCCAGTCTTTTTAATCTCTCTTCATATGGGACCCATTCCAAACCCCTAATCATTTTTCTTGCTCTTTTCTGAACCTTTTCCAATGCCAATATATCTTTTTTGAGACTAGGCATCTGTTGTATGCAGTACTCAAGTTGTAGCCATAGCATGAATTTATATAGGGGCAATAAGATATTCTCTGTCTTATTCGCTATTCCTTTTTTAATGACTTCTAACATTCTGTTTGCTTTTTTGACTGCCACTGCACATTGAGTAGATGTTTTCAGAAAACTATCCACAATGACTCTAAGATATCTCTCTGAAGTAGTTGTAGCCTAATTAGTCCCCATCATTTTATATGTGTAGCTGGGATTTTTTCCCAGTGTACATTACTTTACATGTATCAACATTAAAATTCATTTGCTATTTTGTTGCCTAATCACCTAGTTTTGTGAGATCCTTTTGAAGCTTATCACAGTCTGCTTTGATTTTTACTATCTTGAACAGTTTAGTATCATCTGCAAAATTTGCCACCTTACTGTTTACCCCTTTTTCCAGATCATTTATAAATAGGTTACATAGAATTGATCCAAGTATGGTTCCTTGGGGGACACCTCTCTCCATTTTGAAAACTAACCATTTATTCCTACCATTTATTTCCTGTCTTTTAACCAGTTATCAATCCATACGAGGACTTTCCCTTTTACCCCATGACAACTAACTTTACTTAAGAGCCTTTGGTGAGGGACCTTGTCAAAGTTTTCTGGAAACCTAAGTATACTATATCCACTGGATCCCCTTTGTTCACATGCTTGTTGACCCTCTCAAAGAACTCTAGTATATTAATAAGGCATGACTTCCCTTTATAGAAACCATGTTACTTTTTCCCCAACAAATTATGTTCATCTATGTGTCTGACAATTCTGTTCTTAAATTTAGTTTCAACTAATTTGCCCAGTACTGATGTTAGACTTATTGGTCTGTAATTGCCAGGATCATCTCTAGAGCCCTTTTTAAATATTGGCATCACATTAGCTATCTCCAGTCATTAAGTACAGAAGCTGATTTAAATGATAGGTTACAAACAACAGTTAATAGTTCTGCAATTTCACATTTGAGTTCTTTCAGAACTCTTGGGTGAATGCCATCTGGTTTTGGTGACTTATTGCTGTTAAATTTATTAATTTGTTCCAAACCCTCTTCTAATGACACCTCAGTCTGGAACAGTTCCTTGAATTTGTCACCTATAAAGAATGGCTCAGGTTTGGGAATCTCCCTAACATCCTCAGCTGTGAGGACCGAAGCAAATAATTAATTTAGTTTCTCCTCAATGCCCTTATCATCTTTGAGTGCTCCTGTAGCATCTTGATTGTCCAGTGGCCCCACTGGTTGTTTAGCAGGCTTCCTGATTCTGATGTACTTAAAAACATTTTGCTATTACTTTTTGAGTTTTTGTCTAGCTTTTCTTCAAACTCCTTTTTGGCTTTCTTTAATATATTTTGACACTTAATTTGACAGATTTTATACTCATTACTATTTTCCTCACTAGTATTTAACTTCCACTTTTAAACAATGTTTTTCTATGTCTCATTGGGTTTTTTACATGATTGTTAAGCAATAGTGGCACTTTTTTGGATCTCTTACTGTGTTTTTAAATTTGGGGCATACATTTAAGTTGGGCCTCTATAATGTGTCTTTGAAAAGTCTCCATGCAGCTTGCAGGGATTTTACTTTTGGCACTGTACCTTTTAATTTCTGTTTAACTAACCACCCCATTTTTGTGTAGTTAACCTTTCTGAAATTTAATGCCACACTTTTGGGCTGCTAAGGTGTTTTTCCCACAACCAGGATGTTAAATTTCATTACATTATGATCACTATTTCCAAGCAATCCAGTTACATTTACCTCTTGCACGAAATCCTGTGCTCCACTTAGGACTAAATCAAGAAGTGCCTCTCCCCTTGTGGATTCCAGAATCATCTGCTCCAAGCAGTGGTCATTTTTAAGGTGTCAAGAAACTTTATCTCTGAATCCTGTCCTGAGGTGACATGTATCTAGTAAACATGAGGATAGTGCTATATTCTTTTTATTAGAGCATGAAATTCATATTCATAGAGATTCTATAGTACATTTTGGTTCATTTAAGATTTTTACTTCATTTGATTCTACATTTTCTTTCATGTGTAGTGCCACTCCCCCACTAGCACAATCTGTTCTGTCCTTCCAATATATTTTGTACCCTGGTGTGTCATTGGTATCTTCATGTTCCACAACCACTGGCTCCTCCACTGCACTACACATAAGTCTATCTAGATGTCACGAGAGATCCACAACCTTTGCACCAAGCAGAAAAGTCACCATAACTGTTCTCTCAGTCATTGACAACCCAGCTATCTGCTTCTAATGTTTGAATCACCCATTAATAACACCTGCATTTTCCCAATGATTGGAATTCCTTTCCCTGAAAAGGTATCCTCAGTGCAAGAGGATACCACAACACCGTCTGGAAGGAGGATCCTAACTATGGGATCATTTCCCTCTGTTCCAGTTGAATGTTCTCCTTCCCTGAGTTTTCACCCTCCTCAACAGCACAGGGGCTGTCTGACCAAAAGCCTCATCTATATACCTCTTTTCTTCCCTTAGCTCTTCCAATTCAGCCACTCTCGCCTCCAAAGTCCGTTCGTGGTTTCTGAGGGCCAGAAGTTCTTTGCACCAAATGCACAAATATGCCACCTGTTCATAGAGAAAGTAATCATATATGCTACATTGGGTGCAATAAACAGGATAACCCCTACTCTGCTGCTGGGCTTTTGCCTGCATTCTCTCCTACAAATAATTAGGTTTCTGAATGGGGTTTTTATTTAAATCAGGCAGTTTGGATTTAGTTCATTTTAAATGAAGTTTTAAAGAATGCTAAGTGTATCTTGCTCCCTCTAAACTCCATCACAAAACTTCCTGTTAGCTGCTCCTGTTCTCTACACTCTGTGGCCACTTTCTAGCAGAATTTATACTGCTCTGGCCTTCCTGATAGCCCCAAATCTTGGTTAAGGCTTGACCAATGAACAAAGGGTTATAGATTTCAAATCCTCATTAAGAAACTCACATCTCCCAACTGCCAACCTCAGCACATGGTCCTTCAAACAAACAGGCAAACACAAGATGAGTACACATTATCAGAGAACAGCTAAGCAGAGAATTCTCCTCTCACCATGCGTGGACTCGTCACCCTGATTTAGCCTCCTCTCTTTTCTGAGAGTGGGGCTGACTCCTAGTAGACTTCTTCATGATGAAGGAGAGCATGAGAAGCAGCAAATTCTGCTCCTGGTTCAGTCTTGAGTGGGGCTCCATGCCCGATTCCTTCCTGTTCCGGGGGTCAGAGGGCCTTCTCTCCTCCTTCCCGCCATTTCCCCTCCTCAGCAGAGTACTGAAGAAAATCAAATGGGACAAGGTGAATGTGATTTTCATCTCACTAGTGTGGCCCCATCAACACTGGTTCGACACGCTTATGAGCCTAGTGTCCCATCTGTCCTGGCCAATGCCCTCCAGCTGAACCTCCTGTGCCAGGACTACAGGTGCCTGCTGCACCCAGATCTCTGGCTGCTTCATCTTACCACGTGGTTCCCCCATGGCTGAAGCTCTAGGAGCATGCCTGTTCAGATCAAGTTTACAGGGTGTTCCTTGAAAGCCAAAAACCCTCGCATTTTCCATTTACATGACAAAGTGGATGCGTTTCTCAGCATGGGCACAACAGAAGCAGATCTTCACATCTAAAGCTTCCCTTCAGGAAATTCTTAACTACCTGCTTCACCTAAAGCAGCAAAGCCTGATCCTAGCATCAGTCAAGGGTTACCTAGCTGCCATTTTCGCCTTTCATCCACCCATTCAAGGCCGTTAAGTTTTTTTCACACATCGGATCCCGGTTTCTGAAGGGTCTAGAAAGACTCTTCCCACAAACCCAAAATCCTCTTCTGCTGTGGAACCTAAATCTCGTCTTGGCACGAGTCATGGAACTGCCATTTGAGCCACTCACCATGTGTCCCCTTTCATTGCTCTCCTTTATGCCGGCCTTCCTGGTGGCGAATACATTGACTACAAGAGTGGCCGAACTCCTTGCATTAATCTCTGAGCCTCCATAAACCTGTTTCTTCAAGGATAAGGTTCAACTTCAGCCTCATCCAGCCTTCCTTCCTAAGGTAGTCTCCACCTTCCATCTAGATCAAGACCTATTCCTACCCTTCCTTTAGCCCAAGCCTCACACAAACAACAAAGAAAGGAGAACACTGGTGTTCTGCTTAGGAAGAACAAGGCTCTTCCACAAGTCCATGCAGCTCTTTGTGGCTTATGCAGGGTTCCCCAATATCTTCCCAGAGGCTCTCCAAATGGATCACCTTTTGTATTTGCATGTGCTACGAATTGACAGGGGCCCAGCTGCCCGCATTAATCAGAACTCATCCCAGTAGGGCTAACGCTTCTTTGTAAGCTTTTCTCATTTATGTCCCAATCTAAGACATCTGCAAAACAGTGACATGGTTGCCAGTCCACATTTTCATATCCCATCATGCAGCAGGCATGGGAGGATGCTGCATTCAGCAGAGCTGTGCTGCAGTCTGCATGATCTTAACTCCTACCTGCCTCTGCAGACACTGCTTGCAGTCATCTATGTTGAATGGACATGAGCAAGCACTTGAAGAAGAAAAGACAGTTAGTTACCTGTTCCGTAACTGGTGTTCTTCGAGATGTGTTGCTCGTGTCCATTCAACTTCCCACCCTCCCTTCCTCTGTCAGAGTTCTGGCAAGAAAGGACTGAGGAAGGAGGGGTCTGAGAGCACCCTATATAGTGTGGCATGTGTGCGCCATTCCAGGGAGATGGATCTGACCAAGTGGGTCTTTGCCATGAAAGCTTATGCTCCAATAAATCTGTTAGTCTACAAGGTGCCACAGGACTCCTTGTCGCTTTTGCATATTCTTTAAGGCATTGTATCTGTTGGTATTAAATAGATGAGTAAATCTGTCTCCGAATTTTGTGCTTAAGGTCAGAGTTAAATTGGTTAGTGTTTCATTTTCTTTTAATAGTTCAAAATATTTTTATTTTTAAGTTTTTAATGTCTACTCTTAATTTCCCAGGATTTTATAGCTTTTGCTCCTTTTCTCTTTTAGGGGGATATTCTTTTTAAATTTTTAAAAAATTCTTAGTGGATATATAATTAAATCCATTTTAAGAAAGAGATTTTGCCTGAGAATTTCCCACTTTCTGACATGTATTAGGAGGATACCACGTGAAGCTGCCAAGCACCATATGACACACAGACTGTAGGAAATATGGGACAGGCAGCTCTGCAGAAATCCCTTTGTAGCATGTAGGAGCCTGACGTGATTTCTGTCTTTCAAGGCATCTCTCAAACCCACCTCCCATTCTTCCTGTGCTTTCCTGATTACACACATTAATTCTCCAAACTGACCTTAAAGTCCATGGATCCTTTTGTGGACCTCTGAAGGAAAGTGGAAAGTATAAGACTGCTGCATAATCTATTGGTGCTCACAACTGTTTTTCCAGATTTTTGAAGAGTGAATGCTCTTGCTTTTACTCTGATGTTTGGCATGTTGAATACACTTTCCATGGACAACAAAGGGTGAAATATTTTTGGAGGAGGGTTTAATGGAATTCAAAGGCTTGTAATTATGAACATTGCAGGTAGAGAGTATGAGAATGCAGTGTTAATGGCGCATACAATTTTTAATGAATCAGCCCCTAAGTATAATTAACGGAAAAGATTAATGGTCTTATACTATGTGCTGCAAACTATTTGCATTACGTTTTTATGTTGATTGCTAATAAAGTAATAGAAGGGAGGGCAAGAAAAACATTGTGTGTGGCTATAATTCTTCTGTGGCTTATAATTGAATACAGGTATGAATTCAGAAATTCTAGTATGGATTTCATTGCTGCCCAGTTATTCATTTAATAGGAAAATCTAATCTTCATGGCTGTGAATGCAATTGTATTATAAATGTTTTCATAAGAGGCCTTCTATAAAGAAAGGACTGAAAATACAAACTGCTTTGTTTAGATTTTTAAAGTTATTATAATCAATGCATGGTAGAACCTAGCATATTTAATGTTGAAAAATGGTATTTTCCCCTCTTACCCTTTGTTTTTACCTGTTGATACATTTTCATCTAGCGTCACACCATTTTTACTGAAATTCTCCATGCAATGAATATTTTTGAAAGTTTGAACAAAATTCTATCAGCTGTTTTTGGACACTCTCCCCATCTTATAGACTCATAGACTCATAGACTTTAAGGTCAGAAGGGACCAT
This sequence comes from Pelodiscus sinensis, assembly GCF_052426305.1. NCBI lineage: Eukaryota > Metazoa > Chordata > Testudines > Trionychidae > Pelodiscus > Pelodiscus sinensis. The sequence continues at coordinate 44,034,141 of NC_143061.1, read as the reverse complement.
TATGATCATCTAGTCTGACCCCCTGCACAGTGCAGGCCACAAAATCTCACCCACCCCTCCTAGAATAATCCTCTCACCTATATCTCAGATAATGAAGCCTTCAAATACTTTGAAGACCCCAAGATGCAGAGAATCCTCTAGCTGTGATCTGTACCCAATGCTACAGAGGAAGGCGAAAAACCTCCAGGGCCTCTGCCAATCTACCCTGGGGTGTGTCTAGACTACATGCCTCCTTCGACGGAGGCATGTAGATTAGCCAGATCGGAAGAGGGAAATGAAGCCGCGATTAAAATAATCGCGGCTTCATTTAAATTTAAATGGCTGCCCCGATCTGCCGATCAGCTGTTTGTCGGCAGATCGGGGCAGTCTGGACGCGATGCGCCGACAAAGAAGCCTTTCTTCATCGGCACAGGTAAACCTGGTTTCACGAGGCTTACCTGTGCTGATGAAGAAAGGCTTCTTTATCGGCGCATCGCGTCCAGACTGCCCCGATCTGCCGACAAACAGCTGATCGGCAGATCGGGGCAGCCATTTAAATTTAAATGAAGCCGCGATTATTTTAATCGCGGCTTCATTTCCCTCTTCCGATCTGGCTAATCTACATGCCTCCGTCGAAGGAGGCATGTAGTCTAGACACACCCTTGGAGGAAAATTCCTTCCCGACCCCAAATATGGCGATCAGCTAAACCCTGAGCATGTGGGCAAGACTCATCAGGCAGACACCCAGAAAGTTCTCTATAGTAACTCCTATCATCCCTCCATTGACCTATTACCCACTGATAATGAATGGTCAATTAGTTACCAAGATCATGTTATCTCATCAAACCATCCCCTTCATAAACCCATCTAGTTTAACCTTGAAACCAGATAGATCTTTTTCCCCCACTACTTCCCTTGGAAGGCCATTCCAAAACTTCACTCCTCTAATGGTTAGAAACCTTCGTCTAATCTCAAGTCTAAACTTCTTACTAGCCAGCTTATATCCATTTGTTCTTGTGTCCACATTGGTATTAAATTTAAATAATTCCTCTCCCTCCCTGGTGTTTATCCCTCTAATATATTTTAAAAGGGCTTTAAACTAGGTTTGTCGGGGGCAGGTGAGCAAAGCCCACAGGTAAGTGCTGAATGTGCGGGACTGGGAGATGGGTTGGAAATGGGGGGGACTACGGCCTATAATGGCAAGGAGAAAGGAGGGTCAGGGCACAACAGGGAGGCAAGATCAAATCAGTATCTTAGATGCCTATATACAAATGCGAGAAGTATGGGTAATAAGCAGGAAGAACTGGAATTGCTAACCAATAAATACAACTATGATATCATTGGTATTACAGAAACCTGGTGGGATGGGACGCATGATTGGAATATTGGTATGGAAGGGTACGGCTTGCTCAGGAAGGACAGACAGGGAAAAAAGGGAGGAGGGGTTGCCTTGTATATTAAAAATGTACACACTTGGACTGAAGTGGAGATGAACGTAGGAGATAGCTGTGTAGAGAGTCTCTGGGTTAAGCTAAAAGGGGTAAAAAACGAGGGTGATATCATGCTAGGAGTCTACTACAGGCCACCTAGCCAGGTGGAAGAGGTGGATGAGGCCTTTTTTAAACAATTAACAAAACTATCCAAAGCCCAAGATTTGGTGGTGATGGGGGACTTCAACTATCCAGACATATGTTGGGAAACTAACACAGCGAGGCACAGGCTATCCAATAAGTTTCTGGACTTCATTGGAGACAACTTTCTGTTTCAGAAGGTTGAAAAAGCTACAAGAGGAGAAGCTGTTCTGGATTTGGTTTTAACAAATAGGGAGGAACTAGTTGAGAACTTGAAAGTGGAAGACAGTTTAGGGGACAGTGACCACGAAATAATAGAGTTCATGATCTTAAGGAAAGGTAGAAGGGAGACCAGCACAATTGAGGTAATGGATTTCAGGAAGGCAGATTTTGATAAGCTCAGAGAACTTGTAGGTAAGGTCCCATGGGAAGCAAGACTGAAGGGAAAAACAACTGAGGAGAGTTGGAAGTATTTCAAAGGGACGTTGTTAAGGGCCCAAAAGCAAACAATTCCGCTGTGTAGGAAAGATAGAAAATATGGCAAAAGACCAGCTTGGCTTAACAAGGAGATCTTGCATAATCTCAAAATAAAAAAGGAGTCATATAAAAAATGGAAACTAGGACAACTAACAAAGGATGAATATAGGCAAGCAACACGGGAATGCAGGGGCAAGATTAGAAAGGCAAAGGCACAAAATGAGATCAAACTAGCTACAGGCATAACGGGAAACAAGAAGACCTTTTATAAATACATTAAAAGCAAGAGGAAGACCAAGGACAGGGTAGGCCCACTGCTTAGTGAGGAGGGAGAAGCAGTAACAGGGAACTTGGAAATGGCGGAGATGCTCAATGACTTCTTTGTTTCGGTCTTCACCGAGAAGTCTGGAGGTGTGCCTAACGTAGTGAATACAAGCAGAGAGAGGGTAAGTTTAGAAGATAGGATACACAAAGAACAAGTTAAAAATCACTTAGGAAAGTTAGATGTTAGCAAGTCACCAGGTCCTGATGAAATGCATCCCAGGATACTCAAGGAGCTGATAGAGGAGGTATCTGAGCCTTTAGCTATGATCTTTGAAAAATCATGGCAGACAGGGGAGATTCCAGAAGACTGGAAAAGGGCAAATATTGTGCCCATCTATAAAAAGGGGAATAAGAACAACCCAGGAAACTACAGACCGGTCAGTTTAACGTCTGTCCCAGGGAAGATAATGGAGCAGGTAATTAAGGAAATCATATGCAAACACTTGGAAGGTAATAAAGTGATAGGGAATAGCCAGCATAGGTTTGTGAAGAACAAGTAATGCCAAACTAATCTGATAGCTTTCTTTGATAGGATAACGAGCCTTGTGGATAAGGGAGAAGCGGTGGATGTCATATACCTAGACTTTAGTAAGGCATTTGATACGGTCTCGCATGATATTCTTATTGATAAACTAGGCAAATATAACTTAGATAGGGCCACGATAAGGTGGGTGCATAATTGGCTGGATAACCGTAGTCAGAGAGTTGTTGTTAACGGTTCTAAATCCTGCTGGAAAGGGATAACAAGTGGAGTTCCTCAAGGGTCTGTTTTGGGACCCGTACTGTTCAATATCTTCATCAATGATGTAGATATTGGGATAGAGAGTACGCTTATTAAGTTTGCAGATGATACCAAACTGGGTGGGGTTGCAACTTCTTTGGAGGATAGGGACATAATTCAAAATGACCTTAGCAAGTTAGAGAAATGGTCAGAGGTAAACAGGATGAGGTTTAATAAAGAGAAATGCAAAGTGCTCCACTTAGGAAGGAACAATCAGTTCCATACATGCAAGATGGGAAGCGACTGTCTAGGAAGGAGCATGGCGGAAAGGTATCTAGGGGTCATAGTGGACCACAAGTTGAATATGAGTCAACAGTGTGATGCTGTTGCAAAAAAAGCAAATATGATTCTAGGTTGTATCAACAGGTGTGTTGTAAGCAAAACTCGTGAAGTCATTCTGCCGCTCTACTCTGCACTAGTTAGGCCTCAGCTGGAGTACTGTGTCCAGTTCTGGGCGCCACATTTCAAGAAAGATGTGAAGAAATTGGAAAGGGTACAGAGAAGAGCGACAAGAATGATTAAAGGTTTAGAGAACATGACCTATGAAGCCAGGCTTCATGAACTGGGCTTGTTTAGTTTGGAAAAAAGAAGATTAAGGGGGGACATGATAGCGGTTTTCAAATATCTAAAAGGGTGTCACAAGGAGGAAGGAGAAAATTTGTTCCTCTTGGTTTCTGAGGACAGGACAAGGAGTAATGGGCTTAAAGTGCAGCAGGGGAGGTTTAGATTGGACATTAGGAAAAAAATTCCTAACTGTCAGGGTGGTCAAATATTGGAATAAATTGCCAAGGGAGGTGGTGGAATCTCCCTCTCTGGAGATATTTAAGAACAGGTTAGATAGACATCTGTCAGGGATGGTGTAGACGGAGCTTGATCCTGCCTTGAGGGCGGGGGGCTGGACTCGATGACCTCTCGAGGTCCCTTCCAGTCCTATTATTCTATGATTCTACGATTCTATGAAAGTGCAATCATGTCCCCCCTCAGCCTTCTTTTGGATAAAGTAAACAAGCCAAGCTCCTTGAATCTCCTTTCATGAGACAGGTTTTCCATTCCTCGGATCATCCTAGTGGCCCTTCTTTGTACCTGTTCCAGTTTGAATTCATCCTTCTTAAACATGGGAGACCAGAACTGCACCCAGTATTCCAAATGGGATCTCACCAATGCCTTGTATAATGGCACTAACACCTCTTTATCCCTACTGGAAATATCTCGCCTAATACATCCCAAGATCGTATTAGCCTTTTTCACGGCCATGTCACAATGGCGGCTCATAGTCATCCTATAATCAACCAGGACTCCGAGGTCCTTCTCCTCCTCTGTTACTTCCAACTGATGTGTCCCCAGCTTATAACTAAAATTCATGTTATTAATCCCTAAATGCATAACCTTACACTTCTCACTATTAAATTTCATCCTATTGCTATCACTCCAATTTACAAGATCATCCAGATCTTCCTGTATGATATCCCGATCCTTTTCTGAATTGGCAATAGCTCCCAACTTTGTGTCATCTGCAAATTTTATTAGGACACTTCCACTTTTGGTGCCAAGATCAGCAATAAAAAGATTAGATAAAATTGGCCCAAAACTGAATCCTGAGGAACTTCGCTAGTAACCTTCCTCCAACCTGACAGTTCACCTTTCAGTATGACCCGCTGTAGTCTCCCCTTTAACCAGTTGCTTATCTACCTCTCAACTTTCATATTAATCCCTGTCTTTTCCAATTTAACCAATAATTCCCCATGTGATACTGTATCAAACGCCTTACTAAAGTCGAGGTAGATTAGATCCACTGCATTTCCTTTATCTAAAAAATCTGTTACTTTCTCAAAAAAGGAAATCAGGTTGGTTTGGCACGATCTACCTTTTGTAAAACCATGTTGTAATTTGTCCCAATTGCCATTAGCCTCAATGTCTCTAACTACTTTCTCCTTCAAAATTTTTTCCAGGATCTTACATACTACAGATATCAAACTAACAGGCGTATAGTTACCCGGGTCGCTTTTTTTCCCTTTCTTAAAAATCGGAACTGTATTAGCAATTCTCCAGTCAAATGGTACAACCCCTGAGTTTAGAGATTTATTAAAAAACTTTGCTAATGGACTTGCAAGTTCATGTGCCAGTTCCTTTAACATTCTTGGATGAAGACCATCTGGGCCCCCCGATTTACTCCCATTAAGCTGTTCAAGTTTGGCTTTCACCTCGGATATGGTAATTTCTACCTCCTTATCCTCAGTCCCATTTCTTAACTTACCATTATCCTTAAGGTCTTCATTAGCCTCATTAAAGACTGAAGCAAAGTATTTGTTCAAATATTGGGCCATTCCTAGATTATCCTTAACCTCCACTCCATCCTTAGTAATTAGTGGTCCTACTTCTTTTTTTTGTTTTTTTCCTATTTATATGGCTATAAAACCTTTTACTATTGGTTTTAATTCCCTTTGCAAGGTCCAACTCTACCTGACTTTTAGCCTTTCTCACTTTATCTCTACATGCTCTATCCTCAATAAGGTAGCTTTCTTTACTGATCCCTCCCATTTTCCACTCCTTATATGCTTTCTGCTTTTTCTTAATCACCTCTCTGATGCTTGCTCATCCAGCTTGGTCTAACACACCTGCCTATAATTTTTTTCCCTTTTCTAGGGAGACAGGCTTCTGACAGCTTCTGCAACTTTAACTTAAAATAATTCCAGGCCTCCTCCACTTTAAGATCCATAATTTCTTTAGTCCAATCAACGTCCCTAACGAATTTCCTTAATTTACTAAAGTTAGCCCTTTTGAAATCAAAAACCCTAGTCTCAGATTTATTTTTGTTTATCCTTCCATTTAATTTAAACTGAATTAGCTCATGATTACTCGAGCCAAGGTTGTCTCCTACAACCATTTCATCTATGAGGTCCTCGCTACTCACCAAAACCAAATCTAAAATAGCATCCCCCCTTGTTGGTTCAGCAACTACTTGATGAAGGGATTCATCAGCTATCACATCACATCTAGGAAAATCTGAGCCCTATTACTATTACTAGCACTTGTTCTCCAGTCTATATCTGGAAAGTTGAAATCTCTCATGATTACACAGTTTCCATGAGTATTTACTTCATTAAAAACATTAAAGAGGTCTCTATCCATATCCAAATTGGATCCTGGTGGTCTATAACACACCCCAAGCACTATCCCAGGGGAGGATCTGATAGTTTTCTTCCCCAATGTGATTTTTGCCCAAACGGACTCTGTCTTCTCCATTCCATCACTTTTTATTTCTTTACAATCTACCTCATCTTTGATATACAATGCGACTCCACCACCTTTACCCTTATTTCTGTCTTTCCTAAACAGCACATACCCTTCAATACCTGTACTCCAGTCGTGCCTAGTATTCCACCATGTTTCTGTTATTCCTATAATATCTGGTTTCACTTCCTGGTTTCACCAATAGCTCTAGTTCCTCCTTTTTGTTACCTAGGCTCCTCTCATTGGTGTAAAAACATCTTAATTTTTGCTGTTTGGCCTCATTCACATTCTTTACCCAATTTGGCACAGATGTTATACCTCCAATATGACCTATTAGACTAATATCCACCCCACCCTTCCTCATGTTCATTCTCCTACCCCCAGCTATATCCTTTCTTACTTTGTTTTCCTCCCTCTCAGTGTTAAAATCTGGCGTAGAGATTACCTGGACATCTCCCAACCGTCTCCCCCAAATTCCTAGTTTAATAATCTTCTTCACTGCAGTATTACTTTTTAGTGCTAAGTGAGACCATGGAAACATGAATGTTTCTAAACACAGGCACTTGCTCCTTTTCTCTCTTTAATTAAAAACAGACAATATCAATGTTAAATTCTCAAGTATGCTGAAAATTCAAATGTTAAGATTCTATTGGCAACAGCTCAGACTGCAGATCTCTATTATTAATTTCCAGTGTTTCCCTGTTTAAATGTGTATGTCAGTATATTGCTGTAAGTCAGAAAGTATATAGCACACAGTATAAAAGGTATGCAATTAAGCTACATTAAAACTGCTTTTGAACACATTTTTAGTTTGAATTTGTGATTTCAACTCCGCAGTCCTAATCACAGCAATGCAACCATAAGGGGTGGTGGATGGAATTTGGCTGACTTCCTGAATGAAGAAAATAGTGAAAGAGTCAAACTGCCGCAAAAAGGGAAAACGTCCAACACTGACTGCTTCCCTGGAATTTACATGGGCAGGAAGTTTTAAAAGGATCAGCCCTGGGCATGATGTCCTCTTTCACACAGAGCAGGCTGAGGCAGCACCTCTCCTCCCTCCCCTCAGAATGGTCCTTAACTATATGCAGAATACACAGTTGTGTAGGGCACCTGACAATTTGGGGCACTACTGGCTTTTAATATCCAGTCACCTGCCTCTTCCTATCCCTGTTCTGTGGTTCAGCTTCCTTTTTCTTAAAAGTAAAAAAGCCTGACAAACCTATTAGCAGAACATCAAACCTGTGAAAGAGCCATTCACGTGTTTATGAAGCCACGTAAAGGCATTTGCCAAGCCCAGGTATATGCTGTCAGTTTACTATGCTACTTGACAGAACCTTAGTTAAAATTTGTTTTAAAATATTTCATTAATGTGATGCTGAAGAATATAAAATCATATCTCTAAAAAATTGTTGTCTCTCCCGGCTGCCATTGGGAATAGAGGCTCCAGTTTAATAGTACTGCATTGGGCCCCAACCATCCTAAGGGTGGCCCTGCCTCCCATTTAAGTGTTGACATACCAGGTTTGGTTAAGACCACTGTTCCCTCTAAGCTGTACCTCTGACTGAGCGGTGCTGATTAATCACATGTGAAGCTGTGCTGCCGCTCAGCTTAGAGGGAACACTGGTCAAGCCCTGCTGTGGACATAGCTCTGGCCACCTCTTTTTCAGGGGGCTAGGAAGGAATTTTTCCCTTCCCACCAGAGTGGCTTAAGTAGAGATGGGGTTTTTACACCTTCTTCAAGGCAGGTTCAGGGAGGGCTTTGTTAATGCATGGAATGAAGGGAGGTAGGCGGTATGTCACAACTCATTATATAAGTGGGGCAGATGTCCATAGGAACACTATCCTGTGATTGGATAAATGACTTGTTAAAGAACCTAAAAAAGAGATGTTGATTAAAGGAAAGGAACAGAGGGGTAGGAGGATTGGGGACTCCTATGATTGGTAGGTAAGAGAGCCAACCTCTTTTTATAGCCCACTTTAATCCTCCTACAAGGGAAGTGGATGGTAATGTTCCAGCAGTGGGTTGGCTGCAATACCTGGATGGAAAAAGATGGGGGGCTCGTGTAAGAGTCCCCCCCCCCCGAAGATATTGAATGAGCATGCGATTACCATCATTATATACTTTATCTGCTGAGTAGCCCCAGATATCTAATAATAAAGTTATGGCCTGACTAAAACAAGATCTGTCCTACTTTTGGTATAGCTGGACAATATTACATCGAGATAATGCATTCATAACCAGACATAGGCGAATATCAGAGTTTCTGGTCTGAGAGCTTATATTCAAACTCCAGTTCTGAATTCTCCTGTAGAACGTAGGATCTGGATTGGATTAAAGACACCGAAGGGGCATGCTTTTAGCATGGGTTTTGCATGTGTGCCAGAATGTTAGTATTCACATACCATCAACTTGTAGGAAGATCAACTGGATCCACAGGATCCACAAGATCAACCCACAGGATTTCTGTCACTTTCTGCCCAAATCTCCTGGGACCAGCTCAAGAAACTTCAATGAAATCAAACCTGCTTCATCTCAAACACAAATTCTGCACTCAAAGCCTAAAGATAATCTGGTTCTGAAATGCCTTATGATCTGACTATCTCCGGTTTAAACAATGAATTGTAGTATCTACAGCTATAAATAAATATTTTAATAAATACAGTAAGGATGTAATAGTATAGTTGATTAACCAAAAAGCTTACAGGTTAATGCTATAGGTTACACACATTTCCCACCTTCCCGACAGTAAAATTTGTAGCAGGCTTCCCAGCAACGTGGCTCAGTCCTGGCTTGCACTGGTTCCACTACCTATCCTGCTGCAGCTTTGCATTTAAAGTGTATTGAGAGCCAGACAGGCAGGCATCTCGGCTCAGTTCTGGCTTGCACCAGGTCCAGAAGCTCAGCCTCTCCACCCCGACCCCAACAGGGGCAGCTTCAGCAACAAGCATCCAGTCTGCGAGGGGAGCTGGTTTTTAAACTGGACCTCGTAGACCAGCTCTACCTAGCACCCCACACTTCTGCCTCTGATACAGGAGTTTGCAGGGGGATCTTCTGGAGTTTGCTCTCTATTTGTAGCTCCTCCTGACTTGCATTATTCTTTACAGCTCCTTCTAGTATTTCCTATGATAATAGGTACATAACCACGGTGCCAGTAGGTGATTTGTGCTCTTTTGTTATGTAGAGAATTTCCTTCTTCTCAAACATCTGAAGTCCTGGATGGAGTACAACAAGAAAATGGCTTTTCTTCAAATTTTACTGCTGTCTTTGGAATAATGCACTGCTGGAGTTTTGACTCCTTATTGTAGTTATTTGAAAAATGATAGTCAGTGACCTCAAATGTGTGCTTTGGGTAGCCTCTATTAAAAACCCTCTTTCTAAATCTTATTAGGAGTATAATTTCATTTTAGAGGAAGTACCTTCCATGTGTGTTTCACAAAGATACCAGTCACAGGCACATAACCTCAAAACTGTGTCTCAAATGTTCTTCAGTACGGCTCTACCAAGAGAATACTTAATACCACCAAGATATTATCTACTTGACCAATCACCCATTCATATTCCTGTATAGTTTATAATATCCTTGATTAATAGGGTTAGCTACACAGTGCAAGGCTGGAGGAAAATGTAACTTAATTTCTTGTTAGAGTAGATACATAAAAATAGACTGTGCATGCAGTATTATAATGTACACTAAGCTTTAAATTTGCAGATTCCAACTTGAAAACACACTATAAAGTTAACTCAAAGGGAGATAAGACATGGCAGCTGTGTTTTTGAAAGTGTTTCTTGCTTGTTTACTTTCCATTTCCCCCCATGATGCTGTAATTAACTTGATCAGTAAATATTTCAGAATGAGTACAAAAACACATTACAGATATGACATGAATGAACTAGAAAAGTTGGTTCAAGCTATTTTATAAATAAAGGTTCCCAATCTCATAACACATGAACACTTACTAAAATTAGCTGTTGAATAGTATATCATGCTAATTTTTTATTTGGTGGATTGATTTTTTATCTTGTAATACTAGCAGACTCTTTCAGGCATATGTTTTTCTTGGAAATTAACTAGTAGCATTAATTAAGATTACATATTATTCCTGCACCATATTGGATTCTTCCGCTGTTTCAGCTTGTAAGACTTTTTAATAGAATTTAATTTAATAATAAAAAAATCACACAAATAGGAAGACTTTGAAAGCCCTGTGCTTTTTGCTGTTGCAGAACTGTATATATTGTAGTAAATCTGCAAATTGGGTCAGACATATATTGGAAAAAAATCTTCGTTTGTTTGTAATCTAAACTAACATTATGTATCAAACATTGGTCAGAAGAATCCAGTCTAGAAAATGAGAGACAGGGAAACTAGAGGATAAAAAGAATTGTTGTTTAAAGTACATGTAATAAATCATGATTTAGAACACATGCTGTAATCCCTGAGAGGGAATTGTAGGCGGATGACTTATTTTAGAGAGTTTTGTTTAAAATATACAAATATTATTAAAGTAAAAGAAAACGTAGCATGGAATGAAGATGGGGAAATGTGTGCTTGGAAGATAAAGGCAACGGGAAGAGAAGAAAATGTTATAATTAAATATATACATTTCTCAAGGCTTGAAATGAAAATCTGTTCATTGTTCCACCTCCCCCCTCCCCCCAAACACCTATTTATCTTAAAATGTTATATATGAATGACACACTCCCAGAGGTGTCTGAAATGTGTACATTACTTTTGGGCTAATATTATTCCGGTATCCTGAAACTGATTTTTCCATACTGGAGAATAAATCTATTCACTGATCACAAATTTAGAAAAATGACATTCTTTAAATGCCACGTATTATGAAGGTGTATTGGAGTATATATTCACTTTTCTAGGCAAAGATGATGAGACATCTTTGCCTAGAAAAGAGAAAAAGCTAGTAGCTAGAATAATAAAAGGCATATTATCGGAAGCTCTTAGAGCTCTTTTTAAAAGCTGTACCCTTTTAAACTGCCTTGAGATAATTTTGAAGTACTGTACTGTTTTTATTTTGTCTCTTGGCTTCTCCTCTCTCTCCACCTACTCAATACCGGCTCTTGGGTTAAGTTGTACTAATTGTTCCTGATGGAAGTCAGGATGATAGAGAAGTTATATGAAGTACAAAACACTTTGTTTTGGGAGAGGTGGGCAAAAAGACCAAAGTCATCCATTGACCATTGTCAATACTGGCAGATACAAGAGGAAAAGTAGAATGCCATAGATTACCAATCACCTCAGTAATGCAACTGATTCTGGGGCAGTTTGTTAAATACTCCCATCAAGAATATGTGCCAGAGATTATGGCTACAGGAGCTGAAAGAGATTTATTTTATGGAAATTCAGACACACTTTAACAAAGATATTATGGCTTCAGTACACACCTTTAGGGATGTGAACGACTATGCTTATCAGATATCCAAATGCTTATCAGATAGCCAACACACTAGTCAATTAGTTGCTCCCGTCCCCTTGCTGCCTCTATCAGAAAGACTCAGCAACAGGGGGCAGAAGGGAAAGAAGAGGGTGCTTTTAAGTGGCAGTGCTGCGTGGAGCCCGGGCTCAGCTGGGAACTCCCAGCTTTCCTGGGCTGTATGCTCCATTTCAAAGTGGCAGCATCACATGGAACTGGCCTGGGCTGCACAAGACATTTCAAAGTGGCAGCACCATGTGTAGCCTGGGATCAGCTCGGGATTCTTCACTGACCCCAGGCTCCATGCAGCGACCACTTTGAAACACTGTAGGGAGCACAGGGCCAATGGAGGACTGCTTCGGTGTGTCTAAGCTACATGGCTCCGTCGATGGAGCCATGTAGATTAGGCTGATCGGCAGAGGGAAATGAAGCCGTGATTTAAATAATCGCGGCTTCATTTAAATTTAAATGGCTGCCATGCTCTGCCGACCAGCTGATGATCAGCTGTTTGTCGGCAGATCGGGGCAGTCTGGACGCGCCACTGTCGACAAGGAAGCCTTTGTCGACCAGCGCAGGTAAACCTCATTTCACCAGGGATCATCAGCTGGTCGGCAGAGCGCAGCAACCATTTAAATTTAAATGAAGCCGCAATTATTTAAATCATGGCTTCATTTCCCTCTGCCAATCAGCCTAATCTACGTGGCTCCATCAATGGTGCCATGTAGTTTAGACACACCCCTTGAGTCCCCCGCTGGCCCTGTGCTCCCCACAGTGCTTTCACCTTTGAAGTGTAGCAACAACCCTGGGTCTGTTGCTACACTTCAAAGGCAGAGGTAGCTTTATCAACTAATCAACTAGTTGATGCAAATTGCATTGACTATTTGATTAGCCAATTCATCTAAATTAACAGTAATAATATTATAATGTGTGACGTATTACAGTACTGTTTCCTTTTGAAAAAATGAGTAGGTTGTTGGCATAAAATTGCATAAAATAAATATGGCATTTATTTTGTTTTATAGTGAACAAACACAAGCCATGGATAGAAACTTCCTATCATGGAGTCGTTACTGAAAACAACGATACTGTTATTTTGGATCCTCCTCTTGTTGCTTTGGATAAGGATGCTCCTGTACCCTTTGCAGGTAGGAAAATACACTAACAATGTAATTTGTGTTTACTGAATTAACGATAACCTACTAGAGAACAGCTGTAAGCAATTTGTGTGCAACTAGTATCATCTAAGAAGTGATACTAGAACCATTAAAGTTTCTATTGTTGGTGTATCGTATTTGGATATTGGCCCCACAGACCTTAAAATGCAATATGTTCCAGAATTATTATGTCTGATTTGTTGTGGAGGCAGGAGAGATTGATTATACATGGTGCACTATAGCAAGCTTATGCTGGCTACATTTATTTTAAAAAAATGAAAACATGGAGAATATGCAAGGAAACACAATATTAATTGTCATTCTGTTTGCCTAAACTAATCCTCTATAACCTAAGCTATTTTACTAGTGGGTAGTTAAAAGCTAGCTGTAAAGAAACTATGTAAGTAGTCTTCAGAGATACTTGCATACTATGCACTGATGCTAGTATTTCATAAAAGTCAGCACCAAGAGAGGAAATGTAATGGAGATTTCTGATAAGATTGCTTTATGATAGATGTCTGTGATATTGAGGGTTTTCCCATATAAAGTCTTTTTCCCTGTACACTTAGTCTGCCACATTATGAGCTACTTGAGCAGAAAAATAACAGATAAGCTCTTTGAAGTGTAAAAGAGCTAAAGTGGTGGTTGCATTTAAACAATAAAAAACTTGCAGAAAAGATGGAAGAATAATAAGAAATAATGATGGTATAGAGGCCATGAAATGATGTGCTCATTGAAAATGCATGCACTAAATATGAGATTGAGCTCTTTTCCAGTGTTTCAGCCTCGGTGCACTTGAGCAAGCTTTATCCTGAAGTAACCGGTCCATCTTTACTTATACAGTAACTCTGAATCCTTGATCTCTGATATGACAGACGTAGTCATAATAAACTATCTCCCCCTCCCCCGAGATTGTTCTATTATGTCACTTTCTGCTCTGCTTCTGCAAAATGAGAATTCTCAAATACTTTCATAGTGTGAACCCCATTTTAATGGAAGGAGTGTATTATGGACTAGCACCCCTCTCATCCACAATTGCACATATTACCTCTTGTCCCCTTATACAGCCAAATAGCAGTTGGCAATGACAGGAACAGAAGTATAAAAATGTAATCCATCTCAGCTGTTATCATTTTCAGTTGATACATCATATTAGAACCAGTACCACCTGTCCAGCCAGACCTCCACAGACTGCCAACATGCGATCCTTGGGCCACTGATTGAGAACCAGTGCTTGCAAAGTGATTTGTGTGATGGACTCTTATACTAACATGGATCGCTTTGCAGAATTAGGAAACTGGCTAGGTTCTTTACATGTTCTTTTTGAGGCTGCCTCTCCTTGAGAGGGAGATACTATAATAAGACTCAGGCAATTGGTCTCATAAAGATGCTTTTAGGACTAATTGCCTATGATTGAAGTACCAATTTTTTGATCACAAGAATGTTTTGTTCTAAACAGGCATCTCATATTTTTAAGTATTTATCAATGACCCCTTAAAATCCAGAAAAATATACTCTAGGGCTGTGTCTAGACTGGCAAGTTTTTCCACAAAATCATCTGCTTTTGCAGAAAAACTTGCCAGTTGTCTACACTGGCCACTTGAATTTCTGGAAAAGCACTGACGATCTCATGTAAGATCGTCAGTGCTTTTCCGGAAATACTATGCTGCTCCCGTTTGGGCAAAAGTCTTTTTCCAAAAGACTTTTGTGCAAAAGGGCCAGTGTAGACAGCACAGTTCTGTTTTCCACAAAAAAGCTCCGATTGCGAAAATGGCGATCGGGGCTTTTTTGCGGAAAAGCGCGTCTAGATTGGCCACAGACGCTTTTCTGCAAAAAGTGCTTTTGCAGAAAAGCATCCTGCCAATCTAGATGTGCTTTTCCGAAAATGCTTTTAACGGAAAACTTTTCCGTTAAAAGCATTTTCGGAAAATCATGCCAGTGTAGACGTAGCCTAGATGATTAACAGTTACTTCTGTGTGATGTATTTGAGCATCACTCATTTTGCTTGGCTGTACCTTCCTATGCAAAATTAGATATCTTTTCACAGGTGAATGCAATTAATTCTTCCAGGCATATATTAAAAGTGACAGTACACTCCAATATGCAGTTGCATTCATTGATAAAACATATCTTTCACGATCTACTTGTACAGTTGTTTAGGGATAAAAGATGTTTTAGAATGGAAAGAACCCAAGATATTCCTTAAGTTGGTTCTGATTTTTTCTCTTGGCATTTCACCCAGCTTTATGTTTTTTCACTTGCTAATTCCTCTTTGAAACAAAGTAGAAATATTAGTTACTGTTCCCATTTATTATTAACTCCTTACTGACTGATCTTTAGTTTAATTCCTTAATGCTTATGTTTCATGTGGTTTTTAAAGGGAGGTTGTAATATTTTTCCCTTGTCCTTTATGATAGTTTTCTCAAAGATTGGATTTAAAATCTTTCTCCATCACATAGATTTATTTGTTTTGATAGTTTCTCATGAATCCTGGTTTAGAAATATTTAATGTATTAATTAATTTAATTTATGTCTTGTTTCATTTTTTATCTCTTGCATAAAGTATATTTGATTTGAGGTGAACATGAGCAAAACAATATGCAGGTTTTGGGGCATTACCTTGCTGGTTTCACTTTAAAGTTCATGCCCAGTTAATATTTATAATATTTGGCACTAATTCAAATAGCCTTGTGACAGGTATACTTTCTAGTTTATCCAAATCTCTACATTCATTATTGAGCTGTACACTTAAATTTTATTTTATTTTAAAAGAATAAAATCCTTAATTCCCTAGAAGATTGACTAAGATTGGTTGCTTAGCACTCACTTTGTCATCAATGCCAAAGTATTAACAAAACAACAAGCGAAAATCGAACCCAAATAAGTAATTTTATGTATTTTTTGAATTCAGTTTCACTGGTTCTGTGTGTAATGGTCTGTGACTGTGATGAGAGAAAGATGAATGGGGAATGTGACATTGTGTGATCTTGAATTTTATTTTATAATTTGCATTTTGTACAAAAATCTAGTGCGTTTTTAAAAGTTGCAACTTGAAAGTAGACTGTAATGAAACACTACTGATCATTGTACCAAAGTTTGTAGAGTATTATCCACAATTATCTCTGTTCTCTTCTAGCCAATATTTTGAAATGTACACATGTTAATACTAAATTCTTATTTTGTATAATTGTTTTTGCACCTGCCTTTTTCAACAGTTCTTTGCAGAAGTTACTTACCTACAATTGCCATGCCTCATATTTATTTTCAGTTGCATCACCTTCCTCCTTTTTTATTGATTTAGTGGTATGCCATGATTTGAGTGCAATATATGTCTAATTCTTCCAATGATATAAATAAATGAGTCAAATCTATCCTGTTATTGATCCTTGTGGCAGTCCACTGCTCATTTACCAGCAAACTGTTGCCATTCACAAATCAGTCCTTGTATCCACCTAAATAGCTGATCTCATTTCTCCCAATTACCTTTATAGATTTATTGTATTTATGTGGGTTTATCAAAAGATTTTCCAAAGTCC
The DNA here is from genome assembly GCF_052426305.1 of Pelodiscus sinensis. Taxonomy (NCBI): domain Eukaryota; kingdom Metazoa; phylum Chordata; order Testudines; family Trionychidae; genus Pelodiscus; species Pelodiscus sinensis. Next base: position 44,017,655 of record NC_143061.1, on the reverse strand, counting down.
AGTTAAATTATATGTATAGCTTTTTAAAAAGATGTTAGGTATGGAATTTCCCATTTGTAAATATACCTTCTGTTTTCTCTTTTTGAGATCCTATATTCCATTCCTGTATCTTTATTGCTACAGTTCAGTTGTAGAGTTTGTTGTTTTTCTGGAGTCTTTTCTTCAAAAATTCTTAGGTAATATAGTTAGGTTCAAGGAAGCATCTATATTCAGAATATTGGCTCTCTGTTGCTCTTAGGTATACTTGAAGCAGTGCCATAGCTGGGGCCATAGCTGTTATACTTACTAGAATGAACTATGAGAAAGATTGTATTCAAATAGCTTGTAAGAGCTAAGCATTTATTCTTTGAAAAGATTGTGTGCAGCTATGTATTTATATATTAATATATGTGTATATATAATGTACATGTATGGATCTTAGTTACTAGTACATCTTTTTTGCTTTTCAGAATTACGGCATACATCTCTAGTTACTTTTATACTTACCAATCAAACCACCTCCTCTCTCAAACATTTTGTTTTAACAAACTAGTAAATGTATCTAAGAGACAATAGTTTAGCTGCCTGTTAGTAAGTGTTATGGTATCCCTCACTATTCACTTTTTTGCTTTTAAGTATATGCAGTTTCCTAAGAGAGTTTCATACTTATCCCATCAAAATGGTTTAGGAAGCAAAGTCCTTTTAACTTTGGAATTTTCCCACTTTCGATTTCTACAATTTTCAGTTTTGTCCCTGTGTATAAATAGACCCTATTCTCACTCTTTTCTTGAATCTTTGCATTCCCCACCTGAGATTTTTCGGGAGTTGGGAGGGAGGAGCTCTGAGTTTACATCCGGTTTGTGAAGCCAGCTCCTATGCCAGTCCCTTAGTTCTGATGCCCCCCAACAGTGGGGAGACATGGTAAGATGGGGTGAGCACAGATTTGCTCTGTCGGTTTTCAGTAAAGAGTGCTCCTTTGGGAAACCAACACTATCAGTGTATGTTAGAGCAACTTTTATGATCTCATGTTATGGCCTCGGTGAGAGCAGCTTTGGAGGCTAAAGTGAGTCCAGTCATGGTTAGTGGATGTAATTATGTCACGCTCAGCTGAGACAGAAGTTTTCAGTGCAAGTGCAGTGTCAGGCTATGGCACAGCCCCTAGTGTGTGTGTGTGTGTGTGTGTGTGTGTGTTTGTGTGGGGGGGATGGGGTAGGGTGGGCATGGCTTTTGGCTGGTGTATGAAATACTACAGTAACCACACGTTAGTGTATGAAATACCACAGTTTACTACTATAGCTGTCTGCTGAGAAGTGTTGACATTTAAATGGTGGCCTGTAAGGACCTGTCTCTATATATGAATAGCTAGATAGCTAGAGCAAACTCTTAACATACCTATGCCTGCAAGCCTCTAGAACAACTGTGTGTGTCTGAGACACATTCAAGCTCTTGAAAATTAACTTCTGCAGTAACCAGTCATGTTGTGGATCTTTGGTTACCACCTGGTGTGATTTCTTTCCCTCCACACCATGCATTGTGGTAATGTTGTCACACCATCTTTGTATCTATATGAGGGCTTGAACTGCCATAGGATATTGTCTCCCTTATCCTCCCACTTGGTTATTTTTTCTTTGTTTACAATTTTACGTTAAAAAAAAGATTATAATGACATGTTTCTGACTGATTTTACCATGTTACCTGGACCACTACTAAGAAAAGCTAGACAGTGAAATAAAAATATGTGGCAGTTAGATAATCCACCTACGCTTTCATCCTCAATGATTTTTGCCAGTCATTAACATTTTCACAGTTAATAGGAGAATTGTTATTCCCAAGTGTTCCCTTACCAACTCAGCTATCTTCAGTCCTCTTGAGCCAGATATCGAACATAAAAACCCATTTTTCTGTTGGATACTCCAAAACTATCTTCAAAAAAGTGTAGTGTTCCCAGTGGCAGTGGTCCGTTTTCAAGTGATTGGCTTCTGTTTAAAGGGCTTGCATCTGCCAGGTGCCTGCCAGGCAATGCAACTGCCCAGCAAGCATGAACCCTTTAAATAGAAGCAGCTCAAAGGGCTCTCACAGCTCCCAGGGAATGCGCTAGGGCAAGGGTCAGCAACCTTTCAGAGGTGCAGTGCGAAGATATGACTTATTCACCTCCGTGTATGGGTCCGAGTGCTGGTGATACTTTTTAAAGTCCTACTTATAGTAGTTTCATCAATAAATAAATTAAGATGCAGATCTTACCTTTTAGTGCAGCAGTCAGCAACCTTTCAGAAGTGGCATATTGAGATTTAACTTATTCACAGAATGAGGAGGGAGGGGAGGCAAGAGCAGCTGGGTACAGTGACCTTATTTTCTGAACCAGCTGCAGCTAGGGAGAATGGTATTATTTAACTTATGAAACAGATTAAGCGTTTTAACTTTGGTCACCAACCAGTAGATTGGGATCTACTGGTACATCTTGGAGCTCTGACAGGTGATCCTGACTGGTTTGGCCAGGAAGCTATCAAGGGCTGGCACTTTAGTTGCCCCTCCATCCACTGTCATGCTGCTCCTGCCCTCTGCCTCAGAGTTGCCCATTGGGAGCCTCCTGCTTGCTGTGCAGAGTAGGGAAGGAAGAAGAGGGGGCACTGATGTCAGGGTGTTCCCCATCCTCCCACTTCTATACCCTATCTCCACACAAAGAGAATGGGATGGAGGGAACTCACACATTGTGTGTGTCTCTGTCATTCTCACAAACACACTGTCCTTCCCTCTCATCTCCTGACCAAACACATATATGGGGAATTGTTACTACTTTTAGTGTTTGCAAAGTGGGTTGTTTTGGGTTTTTGACTTTTCTGTGCATTTCAAAACTTTCATTTCTCTCCTATGCTTAAATTTCATTCTTTGAGTAGTGAGTTCTAAAATGCTGAACCTGAACCTGTCATGTCTGAAGTCATTATCCCTGTGGTAATTGTGCTCCTGGAAGTGGTTGGCCCCTGAGAAAGTCTTGCCTGCAGACATCACTCCTGCAGCTCCCATTATCAATAATGGAGAACTGTGGCCACTAGAAGCTGTGGGGTCAGGGTCTGTAGATGAGGGACTGTGGCCACTAGAAGCTGTGGGGTCAGGGTCTGTAGATGAGGGACTGTGGCCACTAGAAGCTGTGGGGTCAGGGTCTGTAGATGAGGGGCAGCACATGGAGCCACTGCTGTACATGCCAGCTGTGGTGAAGTGCCAGGGCAAGAGTAAGGCTGCTATGACTCTGCTGCTCCATCCCAGAGGCAGCTGTCTGGCTGCTCCCAGGGTGGGTGGGGTGGACTCAAGCCCCCAATCCTGTGCTCCTCAGGCAAATGCTGAATCCCCTAGGCCACTCCAGAACCCACTCCACCTTCATAGGGTCCTTCATCCTGCTTTCCTAGTGCAGAAGCCAGGTCCCCAGGTGAATCCCTGAGTTCACTGGAGATCCCACTCTACCTCCCTATCTTCAGTGGGGCCCTTATCCTACCTTCATAATGTGGGAGCCAGCTCCATCCCTTGGGGGTCTGTTACCTATCTGGTTACTCCCAGGGTGGGTGGGGGGACTTGAGCCCACCCTCCTTTACTCCCCAGGTGAATACCCTATCCCCTAAGGGTATGTCTACACTACCCTCCTAGTTCGAACCAGCGGGGTAATGTAGGCATACCGCACTTGCAAATGAAGCCCGGGATTTGAATTTCCCGGGCTTCATTTGCATAAGCGGGGAGCCGCCATTTTTAAAACCTCGCAGGTTCGAACCCCGTGCAGCGCGGCTTCCTATTAGGGGCTTCCTATTCCGAACTATCGGTACACCTCGTTCCACGAGGCTTCATTTGCAAGTGCGGTATGCCTACATTACCCCGCTAGTTCGAACTAGCGGGGTAGTGTAGACATACCCTATGCCACTCTGGATCCCACTGCACTGCCCTACTTTCAGCAAGTCCATTATCCTGCTTTCCTAATGCAAAACAAAAGGTGTCAGTGTTTTCTATATTTATGGCAGGGTGGGGAACCCTTTTTTGGTTGGGGGTCACTGACCCACAGAAAAATCAATTGGGAACCACACAAGTAAAAAGAAAAAAAACTCCTCTGAAAACTGCCACTGTGGCCCCAACTGAGACACCTCACTCCTCTGGTGCCCCCTCCTCACGAGATGAAGGGAATTGGGGGAATGAGGTTCAAGGATTCCCGTAGACCAGATTTATTTTTCTGGGGTTCCAGAGTGAATGGATTTTATGGACCTCCTTAGGTTCTGGCGTAGCTGCAAAAATGAGGGGTATAGTGTATGAGACAGGGCTGCCAGCAAGTAGAGTAGGTATAGGGTGCAGGATCTGGGAGGGAGGAAGGGTTCAGGAGCAGGCTGGGAATAGGGTGTCTGGCCAGATGGAGGGAGCAGGACCATGGTGCAGTCCATGGCCAGGAGAGAGGGTGCGGAATAACATGGATTAAGGAGCAGGGTGGGGTGTCTGGCCAGAAAGTAGGGTGCAGGAACAAGGGGGGGTGTCAGAGCAAGCTGGGGATGCTGGATCTTGGGGGGGAAGTGAGAAGATAGAGGTGTGCGAGGTCTGGGCATGAAGGGAGCCCTTACCTAGCTTCGTGCCTCCTTGCAACAATGGCCACAGCCATGCTGTTCTGGATGCCCTGGAAGGAGGTCCGGAGGGAGGCCCCCCTACTAGGGTCCATGTGGTTTGGGCCTGCCACCACTGTTGACACAGTCTGGGGCTGCCCCAGAGGCCCCAATGCCACTCTGGTCTGGGGTTGGCCTGTGCATCCGGGACGCCATGTGCACCTCCCCCACACTCGATCCCCCTCCTTTCCCCTTCCCTCCCCTTCTCCGGAGTCAGGCATCTCCCCCTGCTCTAGCCCATTTCCCCACCCCCACTAACCTTATGCCCAGGTCCCAGAGCCACCGCTGGTGCCGCTGCTACACCCGGAGCCCTCGCCGTTGCCGCTACCTGCACTCAGCAGCCAGCTGCTTGCACATACAGGCTGGGATACTGTGTGAGACCCGGCTTGCACATGAAGGATATGATGCAGTGCGCTGGGGGCCTTGATCAGAACGGTGCGGGCCATGAGCATGCATGCAGCTCACAGCAGCCCGGCTGTGAAAGCGGCTGATCTGAGCAGTTCCAGGTTCTGTCCCAGTTCCATCAGGAGCAGCAATTTTTTTTCATGGGAGGGTCTGTGGGGGAGGAGTTTGGGGGGGCATGCCACTGACCTAGTGGCTTTCTTCACTTTCCACCTGCTCTCATGGGGCAAGACACTTTTTGTGGACCCCATGGTACACAGGTTTTCAAAGGAGCTGGGCAGGCTTTATCTGCATGTCCATCAGCCTGTCCCTCCATGGGACCTCAGCCTGGTCTTGTCCAAGCTCACAGGTCCTCCCTGTGCACTTCTGGTGACATGTTTGCTGCTGCACCTTTCCTGGAAGGTGTCTTGGTGGCTATCACATTGGCCAGACACATGTCCAAAGTGAGGGCTCTCACCTTGGACCCCCCCCTTATACAGTTTTCTTCAAGGATAAGGTTAGATTATGACCCCATCCCGCCTTCCTTCTGAAGGTGTTGTCTCATTTCCATGTTTCTCAGGACATTTTCCTCCCAGTTTTTTACCCCAGGTCCCACGCTTCTGCTAAGGATCAGGCTCTACACAACCTGGATGCTAAAAGAGCTTTAGCCTTTTATTTGGAAAGAACAAAGCCCTTCCGTAAGTCCTCACAGGTGTTTGTGGCAATCGTGGAATGGCTGAAGGGACAGCCAATCTCCGAGCAGAAGATCACCTCATGGATGATGTGCTGTATCAAGGAGTGCTATGGTCTGGCCAGGGAGCCAGCCCCTTCCATTAAAGACCACTCTAGTAGGAAACAGGCCTCCTCTGCAGCCTTCATGGCCTATACTGCCTATACTGCCTATACTGGACTTCTGTCAGGCCACAACTTTGCCATCCATTACAGACTGACTCACCGGGCTAGGGAGGATGCAGCTCTGGATAGGGCTATCCTCCTCTCTGAGGAAGGTTAGAACTCCAACCCCGCTACCTACGATTTCTGCTTTGGAGTCACCTACATAGAATGAACATGAGCAATCGCTCGAAGAAGAAAAAATGGTTACTTACCTTCATAACTGTTGTTCTTCAAGATATGTTGCTCATTCCATTCTAATTCACACCCTCCTCCCCTTCTTCAGAATAGTCCTGTAAGAAGGAACCAAGGGGGTAGAGGGCTAGCAGGGGTATATATTAGCCCAATGGGTACTGCCAAGGGAAAAAACTTCTAATGATGTGTGCATGAGGTACGCGCACACCTACATGGAATGGTCATGAGCAACACATCTCGAACCACAACAATTACAAAGGTAAGTAACCGTTTTTTTCTCAAATGGCAAACAGAGCTCACTAGCAACAGGACCTTTTTTTTATGTAACAGAATATTATTCTTCAAATAGAGACTCTGAATAATCTCTTTTTACCTTTCTCTGGCAGTAAAGCAGAAAGAATTCACTCAGGTTTATGGTGCTCAGAATATATTAGTTTTAAAATATTTTACCTTTATAGTAAAGCATGACCAAAAGTTTGAACTTCAAATTAAGTCATGAAGTCTTGAAGGTGTTTGTAAAAAATCACTTGAATAGCTTTTATTTTACAAGTTTTTCATTCAGCATAATTGGTTTAGTATAGCCCTTAAAAACCCCAAACGATGTTCTGGACAGAGAATATAGCCCACAGAGAAAAGAAGTGCCCTGAAGATTTGGCAGTAATGCAATCAGCTACAGAAAATACAGGATTAGAAATGACCTTAAGGCTGCTGTTTTCTATGCACTAAGAGGTTAGGCATGACAGGAGATGCTTAGGCTTGAGCTAGAAAGCAATCCAGCAATATTTCTCTTATAGTGACCTCTGTTGGCTAGTTCATGAAACTCAGACAAGTCTCTCCTTTCCTGCTGAGTATAACTATCTTTTAGTTGCTATGGCAGTAGTCAAAAATAGGTTTTTAAATGACTTTGCTTTAAGTTTGAAAGGCTCAACCACTCAGATTGTTCTCATAAACATTTACGTTGTTGCCCAGTGGACTGTGTCTAGTGTAGGACTTGAGTGGTCATGAACGAGTTTAGGTCCTGTGCTGTGAAATTAAGTGCGCTATGCTTCTTGTATCTAAAAGGTAACACTAAGCAATGACAATGGTTGAATACCGTTTATTTTAGCTAAAAATGCCATATTATTTGAAGAAAAAAGGACATTAGTAGGCTGATGATTGATTTAAAGGCTCTAGTCTGCCATATAAAGGAACTTTTTGGATGTTATACAATCAGCCTTGTCCATTAACTTTCACTCAAAGGAAAAATAGCATGTTAGAAATTGTATTTATGAAGACACAAATGGCTTGATGTTGTTGGTAATAGCGCAGATGATTTGAAAGTACTAATATGTATTTTTTTACATCCAAGTTAGTCACTTTCTGGTTGTTGTGCACTAACCTAATGCTTCAGTTTTAGATTTGCAAAAAATGATGGAATTAAACATGACCCCCAAAAACCTTTTACATTTAAAATATAACGTACCATATCATGTTTTAATATTATGTTTCATAAAAACTTGTTTTAGCAGAACCCAAATGTTGGGTCTAAACTGTGTGACAGTGTGTCCCTTTAATTTAATCTGTAATAATCATGCCCATATAGAAAATTCTACTAAAATTGCTTATATAATTCAGTGCAACGAATAGGATTATAATGTGCATGCGCTTTCAGTATCTAAGAAAAAAGAAATCAGTAAATTAATGTGTGAGGCTCTGCTGTGTGCATAATTAGTTAAAATACTCGGTGAGTTGTACAAGAATTACCTTAAAAATAAGTCTTGTAAAATATTGTTTCAGGTATCTACTGCATCTATATTATTCTTTTACAGTTTTAAAAACAGTGTTACTATGTGACAGAACTGTAGCTGAAATGGTTCTATTTCATTTAGTGTTTTTTTAAAAAATGTTTTTTTAATGGGAAACTAATCTAGAATAGTGCTTGCAAGTAGTAAGCCACAAACTAAGACAGAAACAGGATTTGGGAGTCTAATTTACAATGTGTTTTCTCCTGTGACCTATGGAAATGGTGGTCTTGTCAACATAGATTCTCTGGGCAAACTTTGAGAGTTTTTCGGAAGCCATGGGACAATAAGATGGGAATTGACCCAGACATGGACAATAGCCATACATTTCTGTTGGCAACACACTTAGGAATTGCTATGATGCCTCATTTGTGGCTCAGGATTCTGCATTATGTTGAAAATGGGAAGTCCTTGCCATATGGAAGTTACCGAATTTGCTCAAAAATCTAAATTTCTTCAACAAAGGTAAATGGAATGCTAGGAATCAGCAATGGAGTATTATAGTAATTAAAACAGAAGAATCCTGTAACAATCATGCATTTGTACAACCAATATTGACAGGAGATGGGGATATGAACCTAAAAGAATTAGGAGTCATTTACCTGTTGATTTTTTTTTCTTTAAGGTTCTATGCTTCTTCATTCAGAATAAGGTTTACATTATTAATTTCACTGTGTTTTCATTTTTGTAGAGATTTGATATTACCTTTGTTATTCACGTTCCCTTTAGTGCTTATTGAGAGTGAAGGTGAATTTGATTTTGACTAGCTGGGAATCAGTCCAGTAATATGCTATTTCTGCTAAATGAGTGAACACTTAAGCTGCAGACTTTTGAAGGTCAGTTTTGGATCATAACTATTTGTTCTGAGTACATAAGTATTTATAGAATTTTTTAAAGAAAATAAAGATAAAACCATCAACAAATGGATATTTTCAGATAACACAAACCTTGTGCAGTAACACACAAAACATATTTAGGGGCAGTTTGCAATTAGGCAATTTTAAAAGATTTTAAATCCTGAATCAAGTATGTTAAACTCTGGGATAATGGAATTGAAGTAATTTCCACACATTGTGCATGTTATGTCCTTTTGAAAGGAGATAGGTTAAAAAATGACACAACAGGACTAGCCAATTAGGATATCATGTTTGAAAAATAATGTTCTCATTATGAGTAGAATCTGAATTTTTACTTGAAAATAACATACCTAATTGAGGTGTACTTGACCAACAAAATTACTCTGGACAGCAAGGAGGCATTTTAAAGTGATTAAGAGAGGGTGTGGCCTATTGGAAGGTACTCTTTGTACAAAGTTTCTGATACTGATTCTATAAGCAGAGAGAGCCAAAAATAAAAATGATAATTAGTAGGAATACTTGGCTCATTTTATTCCAGCGCTGCAAAATTTGAGTGGGTTGTAGTTTGAATAAATAAGAGATATTCCCATTGATTATGAAAGGGGCCTGCATCTCACTCATCATTCTGATTATATTGTATTGTTAAGATTATCTAAATACTGAGGGTTTGGCAGAGGGATGTCAGAAGCTTCCTTAATCTTTCAATTATGCTGATTTTTGTTTTACAATTCAAGAAATAACTGTGACTGGGATCTTGGCGTTCAGTCACAAATACAAGGAAACAGACATGCTGTGGCTTTCTTGTTAGAAATATACCACAGAGGCATAGGTAACATCACCATTGATTTAAGGCTGTGATGGTTCATGGTCATTGTGGATTTACTCTGAGAAGGCAAATTTATTGATTTTAGGGAAAACAGCATAACTCTTTGGGGAAAAAAGTTCAGAATTTCCACCAGTTTTTTTTGTTCATTGCACAATTTGCAAGGAAAGATGTTGTACTGATGTGCATGTTATTTATGTCATTAAGGTACGGGGAAGAAAAGAGGTTACAAGGGTATATCTGGGAGTGGAGTATTACAGCAGTAGGTCTGACTCTGAAGCTCATACCATTGAGAAAAGTAGAGGTAAAAGAGAAGAGAAAACAGGAATTTACAACACTGAATTGCTGTTTGCTGTGTGTGTATGTTCTTTTCCTTTTTCGTTTGATGAAGCTTGATTTTAGTCTTCATGGCAGGTTCCTTGTTTTCACTGTTTGAGGGGGAACCCAATCTTTCAGATACAGTGAAGGACACAAACCCGCTCAATATCTTGGAAGAAAGGGGAAGTTCAGATTCCTTTCTCCCCCTAATATATTGGGTTCCGATTTTCTGTTACCTGGCATCTTTGCATTTCACTGCCTAGTGAATGCACAAGTGGGTATACAGTGTTCCCTCACAGCTTCACAGGTGATTAATCAGCCCCACCCAGTCAGTGAGCTCCCTGCACAGAGCCTTGAGCTTCTGACAAGGTGGAGCTGATTAATCAGCTGTGAATCTGTGCTGCAGCACAACTTGGAGGGAACACTGGCTACCATTTGATATACTGGTATCATATACTGGTTATACTCACTGTGTGCTCATTTTATGGATTTTATAGGTACGAGGTACAGAGCCATGGAAAATTAGGCTGTTGGGTTATATTCACCTCTCCCTTTTTGAATGACCTTATCCCCACAGTGCAGGCAGTTCTGGTTACTTCGCTTGTCCCAGACTGAAGGTGCTTTTGTGATCAAACCTGACATAATTATTTACTACTTTGTGGAATATCTCAGCTCAGGCAGAAGCAGAATCTCTGTGTCAAAACGGGAATTTAACACAATGCAGCTATTTGGATAAGTAAGGATGATTACAGATTGTCCTTATATTGGATATTATCTTCCCCACATGTTGGAGGGTTTCCCCCATAGAAATTAATAGCACTACTTCGGTATAAAACAATGCCTTTAGATGGTTGTTACATCAGTGAATTTTGGAATTTGCTAATTAGGCTACTGAGGAAAACTGAGCTGTGTGGGTGATTTAGTTGATTCACCAGAAAAGGCAAATAGCTTGATATACAAGGACCTGGAAAGGAAACTGTAAAAATAAGTTGGTCACATGGAAATACCAGAAAACAACTGGGAACAGTACAGGAATATTTGGGAATGATCATGGGATGGACGATTAGTAAATAGAACAACTTCTATTTTTTTTAAATAGTCTAAATTCTATTTATTTATTTATTACACAACAAAGAAACGGGAGGGGGGAAGGATAGAATAGGTCCAATATTGAGTTAGTATATTGCTTTTTGAATTGGCTTAGAGAAACCATATTCTTTCACGATTAATGCTGTTTAAAATAACTTACAATTTTTATGCAAACTATTCTTTTCTGTTTTCCTGCAGTACCCATATTGAATATACATGGAAATAAAGATTTTACCACAAGTATTAATTATGAATATCAGTTCCGAAGGTCAATTACTTTACTTTATGTGGCTGCAGAGACTTCAAATGAGGGTCTTGTGCTCATTTGAAATTCAGAGAAAAGTGCAATCTGGACAGTTAAGAGCAACTAGCTCTTTTAGTTGGCAAGATGTCCAAATTTGTGTTGAATGAATACCTTGGCAATAGTTCAGAGGCAGATTTTTATTATCTTGTATTGCTACTCTGTGGTGACTGTAATCACAAAATAGTCATCAAAAGCCAGATGTCCCTGGTGAACCTTGACAATGCGTGCGCGCGCGCGCGCACACACACACACACACACACACACACACACACACTTGCAGGTCTTTCAGTAATTTTGCAAGAATGTACAGGCAGTCCCCGAGTTAGGCTTTTCTCGCCCCGGAGAATGGGAGCGGCAGGACGCCCAGATGTGCCGCGGTCCGCCGCCCCCGTCCTCCGGGGCGAGAAAAGCTGCTCCCCGTCTCCCTGATCTGCAGGGAGACGGGGAGCAAAGCCTTGGAGCACGCCCCCAGCGGGACAGCCCGGGTGCGCTTGAGCTGTCCCCCTGCAGGCGTGCTCCAAGGCTTTGCTCCCCATCTCCCTGGTCTGACCAGCAGACCAGGGAGATGGGGAGCAAAGCCTCGGAGCACGCCAGCAGTAGGACAGCCGCGGCGCGCCTGGACTGTCCCGCTGCCCGTGTGCTCTGCGGCTTTGCTCCGCGTCTCCAAGGTCAGCAGACCAGGGAGACGGAGCAAAGCCGTGGAGGATTTGGGCGGTCCTGCCACCCCTGTCTCCCTGGTCTGCTGGGGGAGGGGGGAGTGCAGCTAGTGCCCCCCCCACCAGGCCAGGCTTTTCTTGCCTACCCCTGGGGTAGAGCAGCTGGGGGCTGCCGGGTTGGTCCTGCCGCGCTGCTCCGGACCAACCCGGCAGCACCCCAGCTGCTCTGACCCAGGCATCCTGATTCAGCCGCTGCTGGTCAGTTTCAGCAGCGGCTGAATCAGGACGCCTGGGGCAGAGCAGCTGGGGTGCTGCTGGGTTGCTCCAGTAGCGCCGAGGAGCCGGAAACTGAAACTGACCGGCGGCTGACTACAGGAAGCCCCTGCCCCGGGCTTCCTGGAATCAGCCACTGATCAGTTTCAGCAGCAGCTGACTTGGGGACGCCTGGGTTTCTTAAGTTGAATCTGTATGTAAGTCAGAACTGGCGTCCAGATTCAGCCGCGGTTGAAACTGATCAGTTTCAGCAGCGGCTGACGCCAGTTCCGACTTACATACAGATTCAACTTAAGAACAAACCTACAGTCCCTATCTTGTACGTAACCCGGGGACTGCCTGTATTGAACAATTGTATGACATTAGTTTAGTTTTGTTTACAAAACTCCAGTTCTGTGTCTTCAAAGAATATCTACAGTTTTTGCACTGCTAGCCATTACATTAATTCAAGTGCAATATTTCTAAATGAACAGTTTAATTCTGCTGTATCAAAAAGCTTTTTATTCTTTGTAACTTATTTTCCTTTTTAATTTTGCTGCTTTGGAAAAAAAGTCTTTGAAGGAAATTGATTTGGATTTCAATCTTGCTATATTGTTTGGAAGTATGCATGTGTGTATTTCAGGTTAATTGCTATTTGTCCACATTTACCGTTAGTTCTTAGTGATCTCTTTAAAACGTAAAATATTCACTGGAAAATAAAATGAGATTGGTGCTTTGATCTCTGTACTACAATATGCTGTTTCTAGCTTTTTGTTTTCATTCATTTGATCTGCAGACATGACAGGGAAATAGAGACAAATGTAAAAAATACCTTGGCAATCTCCTTTCTAGAGATCTGACTATGGATTTGCTGCCTTTTCTCTCTTATAATTAAATAAACATGCTCTTTAATTTAAATAATAGGAACTCAACATTATTTATATCAGCAGTATTACTGCTCTTTTTTAAAGAAAAATTAATGAGTTATTTGATCCTTATTTTATCAGCTTTTAAAAAAAATCTTAATCTCATTTTATATAATTTACCTAAAAGGAAAATAACAATAACAATTCTGATTTGGAAAACTGAAAGACCATAAATTAAAATATAGTGCTACAGGTAGTACAACTTGCATTCAGCAGTGTTAAAGCCTGAAATCGTTTGCCAAGGTTAGAATGAAAATTAACAGAAACAGAAACTGGACCATCGCTCTCTCCAGTTCTCCATATTTTTTTATTCATGGTTTAGGTATTTCTTTTAAAGATTTGCTAAACTTTGCTCATTCCCATTAGCCTCTGTCATGAAGCCAATACATTGGCATATCACACTGTGTGACCTATAAGAAAAAATATCTTTTTTTATCACTTTGTATATAAATAAAATGAAGAATTTCATATTGTTATACATTACTTGCTTGAGTACTGCCATAAATACTCTAACAACAAAAATTAGGTTTTACTGTTCATTTGCCATAACTTGTAATATATGAAGACCTAATTTTCTGAATTAGTTCTAATAATAGATGTGGTTGGATTAGCTGAGATACAGGAGATGAAATATAATAACTGAATGTTACTGTACTGTTATATAGTGCCTGTATATAAAACCATACTGGCAATTATAACGAAAATTATAAACTTTGTTTTCCCAAATAGTAATTACAACTTCACTGCATTTTAAGACTGTTGAAAGATTCCCCTTTTTCTTGCTTTCACGACAAAATAGTACTGTGTACACTTTTAGAAAAGAATTATATTCATTATCATTTTAATGATAACAATTACATTGCAATATCACCCAAACACCTCAGTCAGGACAAGGACCTTATTGGCTACTTTATCCATTCAGAAATGCCTTCTAAAATTTCACTTGCAATGTTATACTAATGTTCATTTAGCGCACTCAGTAATTTCTGTGGGTGTACCAACATGATTAGGGGGTGGGAGCACATGACCTATGATGAGGTTCCAAAGAGGATAGAGAAAGGCTGTTCACAGTAGTGAGGGATGGCAGAACAAGGAGCAATGGTCTCAAGTTACAGTGGGGGAGGTCTAGGTTGGATATTAGGAAAAACTATTTCACTAGGAGGGTGGTGAAACACTGGAATGGGTTACCTAGGGAGGTGGTGGAATCTCCATCCCTAGAGGTTTTTAAGTTTCGGCTTGGCAAAGCCCTGGCTGGGTTGATGTAGTTGGTATTGTTCCTGCATTGAGTAGGGAGCTGGACTTGATTCTATGATCAGGTATATAAGCTTTGCAAGCAGATATTGAGAATGAAACCTTGCAAGTGGATATGCAAAACAGAAGGCCTGAGTTGTACATCTTTAATGATTGCAAAGTCTAGTATTTTTCCATATCGATACGTCATATTAGCAGGTGTGTGGGCCCTGCCAAGAGCTAACTCACTGAATTTCCTTAGACTCCATCCTGTGTATATGGAAAATTTAAAGATAGAGCTCGAGCAGATGGAGCTTGAGTCTGCAAATTCCAAGGCCTGAAGAAAAAAACCCAAGGACTAACCAAGCCTTGGCAGAAGGTTACACTGGGTTTGACTGAATCTAGCTTTTAAATGGTAGTTTATCTGGTTAAAACCAGACTGCAGAAGTAGCCATTTTTTTGATATTGCAATATATGGTTTGGAGCTAAGTAGGGATTCCACCAGCTATAGGTATTTGTATCACCTCTTATCCTGAAATAGCCCAAGACTTTTACATATAAAGAACAAATCAGAAAAGTATTGTAATTATCTACCATTAAACTGCAGTCACTTCCAGTCCACAACTGCATTTGTCCATATACTTGTCACTCACTGTCTCATAGTCTGATCCAAAGTTCGACCGTTGTGGAATGCTCTTGTGAACTCCCGGTAAGTATACAGATGCTCTAAGAGTGCACAGAATCCTAATACCAGCAATGGGCTTTCTGAGACATGTAACTTACCTGTGTCTTTTAGTAGCAATCCTGAAAATTTACAGTATAGGAACTATTATTCAGTTAGTATTTGTGATATTTAGAAATAAATATAAGGCAGTAGGCTGTATCAATTATCTGTTTATGCCATCAGAAAGATCTGTATCATTCCAGACTCTTTGAAAATGAACTCGATCATTCTTAATAATAATACTTCATCATCAAATAGACCTTCTAAAGTTAGCATTCATGGGACATTTAATTAGACTTCAGTGAGATTTTTATAAAAGTCAAATGGAGTTTTAGAAATTGCACTGGTCTTCGTAAGTGGTGATAGACACAAATATTAAACAGAAATAGGGCTCTGTTTCTACCCATATTGCAAAATTTAGGACTTGATTTGAGCCACTATTTATGTTCAAAAACATTTTTTTTGTTTAGTTGAAGGTTCTTGATTCAAAAAAGAGGTAGTAATTGTGTTACTCATTCTGGTAGACATGTTTTTCAGATAATACATTGCCACAAAGGTGTACACTAATGGCAAGCTTTTCAAAAATACTCAGTGTATGCCTGACTCTCCTCCTGCTGTAGGTAGTGAGAGTATTATCACTGATGAAACTGGGGGCAGACGTAGGGCAGTTATGAGGACTTCAAAATCTCTTCTAGTGTTCCCCCACTCCCTTCATCCAGTGATGGGAGGTTGGTTAATTAGGAGAAAATTAGCTGACTCATTATTTGGGAACAAAAATCATTAGCTCATCCACAGGTGTCCTGTTTTGAGTAACCAAGAAATGTGATTGAAGGGGTTTGTGTGGCAAAACTGAAACCCCTGACAGTAGTAAGGCCACTGCAGGTTCCTCCACACAGCTACCACCCTTTGGAGCACTCTGGTGGCTAAGATTGAGGTATTCCTATATTCTCATCCTCGTTTGGATTCTGACATAGGGGGTAAGGGAGAAATCACATTTTTCAGACGATGTCTCTGATTTTGGGTGCTTCAGTCTTTGAGTGCTCATCTGCAGCCTATTCAAGATTCTGTTTACAGAGGTACTTAGCACAACTGCAATTAAAATAAATGAACACATTTATTTTGTTGGTTTATTTTCACTACTCTTCTCTGTGTAAAATTAGAGATGATTATATTTATTTCACAAGGTATTGTGACAGATATTAAATGTTAGTAATCTCAGTTTAAATGCTGCTGTGCACCAGGCTGGACACCTGACTGTACCAGCTGACCTCCATCTTATTTGGGCTTTTGTTAATTGCAAAACTTTTTCAGTAGTGTTGGCTTCTGTACTTGTGCTCCATCTCATGCTGCTTAGTTCCATTTCTCTTGCTAAGGCTTCAGGGATGTGCCAAAGAATCCTTTCCCCCCTTTCTCCTCAGATTACAAGGGCAGCCTTCTTTTTTCATAGCCATGAGTTGGTTATTAATTAGAGTGGGAAATGCCCAAGTTAACTTTCAAGTAATGTTCACTTTCAAGATCTTTCCCACGTCTCCCATCCTATACTGGAATCACTTGCAGTAGTGTGCGAGGCGCCACTCAGCTCTACCATTTCAAAAAGATTTTTCAAACCCTCCTCAACATCCACTTCTCCTGTGATGTTAACTAGAAAGCATCCAACTAAAGATGACTAGATGAAGCTTTGGCTGGAGAGAGCAGAGACCTATGCATTTATAAGTGACAAGATTTTTTGGAATGATCTGAAACTTTCAGATTGGAAGAGAGGAAGGTGATCAGAAACTGTCAACATGGATTCACCATGGGCAAGTTGTGCCTCACCAATCTGATTAGCTTCTATGATGAGGTAACTGGCTCTGTGGACATGGGGAAGTTGGTGGATGTGATATACCTTGACTTTAGCAAAGCTTTTGTTAAGGTCTCCCACAGTATTCTTGCCAGCAAGTTAAGGAAGTATGGATTGGATAAATGGACTATAAGGTGGATAGAAAGCCGGCTAGATTGTCGGGCTCAGTGGGTAGTGATCAACAGCTCGATGTCTGGTTGGTGGTCAGTTTCTAGCAGAGTGCCCCAAGGATCAGTTCTAGGCCTGGTTTTTTCAAACATCTTTCTTAATGGCCTGGATGAGGGGATGGACTGCATCCTCAGCAAGTTTGCGGATGACACTAAACTAGGAGGAGAAGTAGATATTTTAGAGGGTAGGAATAGGGTCCGGATTGACCTAGACAGATTAGAGGATTAGGCCAAAAGAAATCTGATGTGGTTCGACAAGGATAAGTGCAGAGTCCACAGTCTAAATTGTGACAGAAGAAGCCCAAGCATTGTTACAGTCTGGGGACCAACTAGCTAAACAACAGTTCAGCAAAAAAACACCTGGGGATTACAGTGGATGAGAAGCTGGATATGAGTCAACAGTGTGCCCTGGTAGCCAGGACGGTGCATTAGAAGAGGGGTTGTCAGCAAATATAGAGAAGTGATTATTCCCCTTTATTCTGCACTTTATTGAGGCCTAAGGATGTATTTGAGTAGTCAAGTCCGGGATTGCTCAGTCCCGGCTCATGCCCAGTCCAGGACCTGCCCCAGCTGTGCCTCTATAGTTTCAGTGTAGTACTAATCAGGCTGCCTGCATGCCTGGCTCTTACTACATTTAAACTACAGCGCCACAGTGAGGATAGTTCCTGGACATGGGCATGAGCCAGGACTGAGGAAGTCTTTCCTTACTGACTAATCGTGCTGTCAATAAAAATTTATCAGCTACACAATTAGTGGATTATCTTCCTCTTAACATCCTTAGTAAGGCCACATCTGGAGTATTGCATCCAGTTCTGGGCCTTGCATTTCAGAAAGGATGTGGACGCATTGGAAAAAGTCCAGCATAGGGAAAAAAAGATTAGGGACCTGGAGCAAATGACTTACGAAAAGAGACTGAGGGATTTGGGTTTATTTAGTCTGCAGACGAGAAGAATGAGGGGGAATTTGACTACCTGAAGGGGGAGTTCCAAAGACGATGGAGAGAAGCTGTTGTCAGTGGTGAAAGATGACAGAACGAGGAGCAATAGTCTCAAGTTGCAGTGGGGGAGGTTTAGGTTGGGTATTAGGAAAAACTATTTTCGAGGAGGTTGGTGAAGCACTGGACTGGATTACCTAGGAAGGTGGTGGAATCTCCATACGTAGAGGTTTTTAAGTGCTGGCTTGCCAAAGCCCTGTCTGGGATGATTTAGTTGGGGTTGGTCCTGCTTTGGGCATGGGGTTAGACTCAATGATCTCCTGAGGTCTCTTCCAGCCCTCTGACTCTCTGATTCTCTGAATCCATGTAAATATGATCATGTTATTGCCACCTTCATCCTCCATGTCCCATTCCTTATTGTTTTAGAGTGTTTGTTTCAAACTAAATTGCAAGCTCTTTAAAGCAGGGATTTGTGGCTTTCCATGCATTTGGACAAAACCCAGAATGATGGGGTCTGTGTCTGTCCATTGTGACTTTTGAGGGCAATCACAATATAATTTTCCCTGCAAGTTGTTTGTAGTTATAAATTGATGTATGGTTGTTTGTGTGCTGTGCATGGTATAAACAACTGAAAGAAATACAAAAAAATATTTGCTACAAGCTGAAGATAATAAATATCATTGACACTAAAAACTATTTTGTATGGTGAAATACAAGGTGAAATAGAGATTATGAATTAGTGCTAATACCGAGGAAAATTATTTCCTATTTTAAGTATTATAAAGTAATGCATATTGCTAGCTAGCATTACTTTAGTCGTATACTGAGTAATGAATATTTTAATGTCAACTGCTGTAGCCTTCCAAATTGAACCTCACTGTAGTAATTTTGTTGGCATCCAGATAGCCTGGTCATATTAAAGGGATTTAATATTAGCCACAAAAAGCAGAGTAAGCTAAATACTCAATTTCAATTTTAACTCATTGATTTTTGTCAATTTAAAACAGTTGTTTTTTAATTTACTTCATTTTTAATATCAGATTTTAAAACAAGATAAAAGTCTTGAGAAAATAAATGAGTGATTATCAGTGTATTATGGAATAGCCATAAAATTAATGTGTGTAGTGTATACCTACCAGATTAAAATAAACTCGACTGATTGATGACTCTGCTATAATGTTTATAGGTAAATAGACTTAATATTTCAACCCTATATGTTTTTGTAGCAAATTCGCAATGGATTATTTTTTATCCAAGCGCTAATAAAATGTTTGAAAGGCCCCCTGGTACATGATTGATTTGTTAGTATGCTTGACAGACCTAATGGACTTTTCTGACAAGATTTCAGGTCCTTACTAAGATTCTTGCCCCGGAGAGGTTCCAGGTGTGCTAATGAAGAAAGCTATAAGCAAAACCTGAAAAGGCTAACATTTTATTTGATGTGGATCTGGGGTATAGAAATTAAATGAAGTATTACATGGTGGTTAATTGTCAAACTACAATAGAAAATATGACAGTAAATTAACACGGCACTACTGGGGGCTCTGGGAACTGAGGAGACTGAGGGCATGTCTACTCTAAAGAGTTACTTTGAAATAACTCCCTTTCTTTTGAAATAACAAGGCAAACGTCAACGCAACAAAAATATTATTTCGGAATTATTTTGAAATAATGGGCTTGTTATTTTGAAACAATAATTCCTGCTTGTGAAGAGGAATAAAGCTTATTTCAAAATTGTTATTGGAAATAACGATAGCGTGGATGCTCAGCTGTTGTTATTTAAAAATAATTGGCCTCCAGATGCCTCTCACAGCTTCTCTTGTGGCCACTCTGGCAACACCCCTGACAACTCCACTGCTGCCCTTCTCCTGCAGACTTTAAAGTTGCAGGCAGAAGGGAAAGGGCTTGTGGCACCAAGGCGGGCCTGCCATCCCTGTGCCACACAGCAATCTTCAGAGGAACCATGGCAGTCCCAGCCTTCCCTCTGTACCCCCCCCCACCTCCCTCCCATGGCTGCCAGCACTCCTGCTGCCATCTTGGAAGCCCCTGGCCAGGGTTGAAAGAGGGCACTGGCCTGTTCTGGTGTGGATATCCTGGATCTTGTTGAGGTCTGGGGTGAGGAGACAAACATCCAGGATCTTAGCACTAGGAAGCAAAATGCCGAGGTCTGTGGCCAAATGGCCACCAGCTTGGTCCAGAAGAGGCAAAGTGCACCTCTGAAAATGAAGGAGCTCCAACAGTCCGACACAAAGGCCAGGGAGCAAAGCTCTTGCTCTGAGACATCACCACAGACCTGCTGCTACTACATGCCTGCTGGTCACCTTCCCCTCTACCCCCCGTCATCAACTCTGGCCAGGACACACCTGTTATCAGCCTCCATGAGGGTGGGGTTGTGGAGGAGGAAGATGATGATGAAGAGAAGTAGGAGGAGGAGCAGGCCAGCCTGGAGGTCATCATCTGCCTGGAGCCAGTTGTCCCTTCCCAGGATGTCTCCTATGCCTCGGACAAGGTTGAGGAAAGCATTTCAGGTGTGTTCCATAATCTACACATGGGGGCAGGCAGAGGACAGCCAGGGGTTGCACGCTCCTTGCTTGTCCTTTTCAGCCTGGGACTTGCACAACAGCTTGTGCGTGTGGATGTACTTGGAGCACCAGTCTGGACCACTCAGATGCATGACGCTCTCACAAAGGAACCCCTCACTCCTTCTCACAAGGTTCTTGAACAGCCCTGCCTTACTTTGAACTCCATAGTGGGACACCTTCCCACGACAAGCTACCACTAATGGGGCTGGGGTCATGGAAATGCACAGCAGCATTGCTCCAGGTTAAGTATGGTGATGAAGAGGACACCGATCCCTTGCATGGGAACCTGCTGGGGGGAGGAAAAGAGGGGGACCCCAGGTGCACTCTTTCCAGAAAGCAATGTCTGCTACTCACACACACCTCCCCCAATACCTTCCCTCCCCCCACTCCAGTGAGCAGGGACAGAAGTTCTTTCTCTCCGGGACACCACTGGTGCCAGACCTGGTATGTGTGGGACACAAAAGGAAGCCAAGCCACCCCGTCCCCACCTCCCGCCTGCAGGCTCCTGGCCTGGCCAGAACAATCCCATGCCTGCTTGACCTTGGGACATAGAGGTAGCGAGGCTCCCTTGGGATGTCTGTGCCCTTTCAGGAAAGTGCCTGCTGTCTAGGCCACAGATAGTCTTGCTTGAAGCACATTGCCATTTTCTAAACCGAGACCTTCGATGTCAGCTCAGAAATTAGGGCTAGGCTTCATACACAGTGTCTCCTGGAATGATGGCCCTTGTCACTTATCTTCACTGCTGAGCCAGTCTTGGGCCTGACATATGTGTGACAGGGTGCGCAACCAGAAGGGGTCGTCTATGACCACACCCCGTCACAGGGGTAGAGTGAGCAGGATGCTAACAGGGCCTCAGCCACTCTCCTTCCCACTCCCTGGGGCTCCTCACTGCCCGGTCCGGCTGGGCCAGCTCTGCTGGTCTCCCCCAGCCAAGGCCCCAAGCTGAGGTCCCTGCCCCCACCGAGAAGCAGTACAGACACTGAACCACTCCAGGTCCAAGGAGAGTGCAGTTTAGGGCCCAGCCTCCTGAGAGAGTACTCCCCAGATGGGATCAAACCCCACACAAGCCTACTTTATCAATGAAAGGAGGAATATGCACACTGGTTGCCCTCCCCCCTCCCCCCCCAGGTAACAATCACTATGATAGAAGATAGAAATGGTTTTATTAAGTTGAAGCAGTAGGATTTAAGTAGTAATAAGAGAAAGTAGACAGAGCAAAGTAGGTTACAAAGAATCAAAAGAAACAAAACTGGTTGGCTAATTCTCCACTGAAACCTCAGTGTAAACTTAAACTCACCCTAAAATCTCTTTTCCAGCTGCCACTCTAAACCAGGGCTGTCTTCCACACCCTGGGGTCTCAGGCTTCTTCCTTCAGGTGCAGCCCAGCCAAAGGACCCAGGCCTCTGCTTTCCTATTCCTTTTGTGAAGGAGTTGAGGCCACTCCTACCAGCCACTGCTCAGACTTATAAGGACAAAAGATTGTTTAACAGTGGATCATCTAGAAGTTGCAGGTAACACCCTCCATGTCTCCCATTCACATATTTGAAACTCACCAAGTATTCCCCACTCCATGTGTCTAATTTTCTAGATACAAATGATACATACAACAGAGTAAGATAAACAGAACCAGCAGATCATGACATGAAGCTCGATGGGTTACATGAAATAATTCGCTCAAACTACCTTTCAGTTATGTATATGCATGTCCATGAGTCCACTTCATAAAGCATGGGAGAGGGGGGCGGTCCGTCACAATGTGTACCACCTCTCACACCATCTTCATGACCCTGTGAGAGCCACGGACAAAGGGGACCCCACAAGGACCTGGTACAAGAACACCTTGACTGTCTCTGTTCCCTTAGCTGAAACTTCAAGGAGGAGTGCCAGGAGCGCTGGGCTGACTGGGAGCTTACACCTCGTTCCACTAGGAAGCCTAATCTGAACTAGCTAGTCCGTGCTGTGTGTAGCTGCGCGGCACGGGGTCCGAACTAGCCGGCATTTAAAAATGGCGCCGGACAGCTTTATGCAAATGAAGCCCGGGAAATTCAAATCCTGGGCTTCATTTGCAACTCTGTATGACTACATTACCCCCTCTAGTTCGAACTAGGGGGGTAGTGTAGACATACCCGGGGAGAGTCTCACAGCTGACCTTGGATGAAACTCTCCCTCAAGGTCTCCTGGATGGGCACAACCCCCTGATGTGTTCTCTGAATGGCAGAGGTGTCCGGCTGCTCAAAAGCCTGGGCTAACCACTCAGCCACTGCCGCCCCCTCCACCCGGCAGGAAAGCCTCCCCTTTGCTTTCACATATGTTGTGGAGCACACAGCAGCCCGCCACCACCTGGGGGATGTTCTGGTCACTGAGGACCTGGCAAGTGAGGAGACCCTGGAGACCCCTTGAGCACCTGCTGAGCATGGTGTTGAAGTGTTCTTTAGCGGGATTCAGGCTGCCTGTGTTGGGCTTCATCAGTTAGGATACAGATGGGCAGGATACAGATGGGCATGTTGATGTCTTCATCCCTGATGGTGTGGTCGGGGATAAAAGTGACAGCATGTATCCTGTGGAAGAGGCTAGAGTTCTAGAAGACATGGGCATCATGTGCATTCCCCAACCATTTGATGCAAATGTCTATGAACCAGCCCTTGTGATACTTGAGGGCCTGCAGCACCATTGGAAAGTACCCCTTCCTATTGATATAGTCAGAGACCTGGTGGTCAGGGGCCAGGATGGGGGTGTGGGTGCCATCAATGCCTCCTCCTCCCCTCAGCTGAGAGAGCCTATGGCATCAAAGCCAGTGATGATGAGGTCAGCATTGCCCAAGGTGATGACCCTCCATAGTTGGATGGTGTTGATGACCTTGACTCGTAGAAATGTAGAATCATAGGGTTGCAAGAGACCTCAGTGGGTCACCAAGTCCAACCCTCTGCCCAAAGTATATATGCCTCTATTTAAAACCATGTGAATACTGTGTCAAAACATTAGCATTGGAAAAGGTTCAGAAAAGGGCAACAAAATGATTAGAGGTTTGGCAACAAAATGATTTAGAGGTCCTATATGAAGAGTGATTTAAAAAAAGTGTACTTTTCAGCTTAGAAAAGAGGAGACTAAGGGGGGATATGATAGTGGTCTATAAAATCATGACAGGTGTGGAAAAAGTAAATATGAAAAAGATATTTACTTATTCCCACAATATAAGGACTAGAGGTCACCAAATGAAATTAATGGTCAGAGGGTTTAAAACAAAAAAAGGAAGTTTTTCTTTCACTCAGCCTGTGGAACTCCTTGTCAGAGGATGTTGTGAAGACTAGGACTTGAACAGGGTTCAAAAAAGATCTAGATAGATTCATGGAGGTTAGGTCCATCAATGGCTATTGGCCAGGATGGGTAGGAATGCTGTCCCTACCACCCCCAAGCCTCTGTTTGTCTAGAAATAGAGGATAAGAGAGGGCTCTTGTGATCTTACCTGTTGTATTCCCTCCCTTTGGGGCATCTGGTATTAGGCACTGTTGGCAGACAGGATACTGGGCTAGTGTATGGACCTTTGGTCTGACCCAGGATGGCCATTCTTAGGTTCTTTTGTAAAGCAGGACCAACTCCAACTAAATCATCCTAGCCAGGGCTTTATCAAGCCAGAATTTAAAAACCTCTGGAGATGGAGATTTCACCACCTCCCTAGGTAACCCATTCCAGAGCTTCACCACCCACCTAGTAAAATAGTAAAAGCGTAAAGCCTGCATGAGCATGGCCCCAACCATGGATTTCCCCATGCTGAACTGTTTCCCAATAGAGCAGTAGCTGTCCAGCATGCTGAGCTTTTATAGTGCTATGGTGATGCACTTCTGGAGTGAGATGCTAGTTTTCATCACTAGATAGCAGGAGCAAGCCACCCACACAGCTCCAGGAAGGTGGCTTTCCGCATGCAGAAGTTCTGGAGCCTCTGCTGGTTTTCCCACTGCTGCATAATGATGTGTTCCCAAGAGTCGGAACTGTGTCCTTCTGCCAGAAATGGCATTGCATGGTATGCAGGGGAGGATGGAAGGGAATTTGGTGCACCCAGGCTTGGGTCAGGAGGTCACCCACTCTGGGCTGACCCATGAGGCTCAGCAAGAGGCCTAAGAGCCGGTCACTGATTTACAGCAGCTCCGGCTCCATAATGAGAGTGCTATGGCATCTGCAAGGGCAACCAGAGTACACAGCATGAGTTTGCTGTCCCTTGAAGGGGTAGGCCATGGAGAAGAGGCGTGTGAGAGGTGGCTGTAGAGAGGAGCCCTTTTAAGCACAAGTCTCAGCTAGCCTCAGGAAGCAGCTACAGGAAGTGTCCTGATGCCCTGCCCAAAGTCCATCCAGGGGCTTTAAATTCTATACAGGCTCCAATGAGTGTGGAAGCACTATATCAAAACAATTCTGTGCTGTTTTGACGGTGCCTTGTGGTGTGGATGCGCTATTGTAGACATAGCCTGAAGGACCTACTGTGCACCTCTCAACTCCTTTGGATCTGCTCTTGCAGCTTCTTTAATTGATGATCTGGTCCTATGTGTTGTATAGAGGCCAAAAAGTCAAATTCATTGTTCCTTCATTGACTAAAGAATTGATCTTAGTGGCACTTTGCCCACTTATGTCAGTGCAGAATTGGCTGAATGTATTTAAAGCTGAACATTTTATAGAAATTCTTTTAAGTGTCATGAACCTCATTTTCTTCTCTCGCTTTTGCTGATGTAAATCAAGAGTAACTTCACTAATGTTAATGCAAATTCAGTGCAAGAGAGAGCAAACCAGATCTCACAGCTTTTGTATAAAACCTTGGATTAGCAAGGAGTGTTTTTCAAATCTTGTCAGCTGTTCTGTGGCCATTGAGAAATGAGTTGGTGCCCTTGATCCAATTCCTTTAGGACGTATAGCCAGACCACATGCCATAGTAACTGTAACTTCAGGCAAAGATTGAATGGACATGGAGACTGAACTATAACGTCATCTCTGCAGATGATCACTTCCACATGGCGGTTGAGGTACTTTGCTGGCACATAACATGGTTATTGGCACTTTTTGCAATCTGTGCTCGGGTTCCTTGGGGACAAAGAGAGAGTCCAAAGATGACAAAATTGAATGTCAGTGGCTTGTATTTTAAAAGGGCATAAGGGAGCTAAGGCAGTAAGCCCCATAAGCCCCTATAAAAATCTTACCCTGAATCCACTTAGCATGGTGGTTCAGAAATCTCTTTTCAGGCTTTACTCAAGCAAAAGAATAATGATGAAATTGTCAAATATACTTACACCTATTTTCAAAAGCGACAGCACATGAAGGGAGCATGGGGGACCCTTTGAATCTAAGCATGGCTACTTCATTTGGCATCACTGGACCAAAGGCAAAAGAAACATGGAATTGATGTTAAAACACCATGGAGCTGAAGACAACCTTTCAGCTACTCTACTGAAGTCCACCAGGACTTCTTGCTAGTGAAGCATTATTTCTGTGACACTCTGTGAAGTATCATTCTAAAAGGCTTGATTTGTTTAAACACTAGTATCTCATTAGATTGTACATGCTGCCATTCTATGTGAAGTTATGATATCTTTGCAATATATGCATTACTGAGGCCAAGTCTATACTGGCACTTCACAACACTGTAACTTTTTGGCTAAGGGGTGTGAAAAAAACTCCTCTCTGAGCACAGCAAGTTATAGCACTGTAAAGCATCAGTGTGTGAACCAGGCTATGACACTGAGAGTCATGCTCCCAGCTCTGTTGTCTTCACTCCCACACAACTCAGCACTTGAAAGAACCTCTGGAAGACAAAAGGCTTGGAATGGGGGAGGGGGACCCAAGCTGCAAGGCCTGTCCCTCAAGAATCTGCAAGCCTACTTGTATCATAAGTCAGGATGATTCAAATCCTATCTAGTCTGTGTAAGTTTTCCATTGAAGTTTTAATTGCCTAGATAACCTTCTTTGATCTGTTTGCTATCACTTATCACTTAAAATCTATCTTTCTATAGTTAATAAAGAAATTTTATATTATTTAGCTAAAACAAAGTGGTTTGGGTGAATTGATTGAGAAAAATCTCAGCTCAGTTAAGAAAGCATTTTGTGCATATTCTTCTCTACTTCAAGGAATGAGTGGACTGTGTAATAAATTCCTTCTGGTTGGGAAAAATCTCTGGAATCCTAGGCTGAGCAGCTGGGGTTACTTTCGAGCCTTTTTCCTGTTGGTTCATGCAGTGGCTGACAGAGCATTTATGAACAGGATCTGGAAGGCTTTGGATGCTGGAAGGCTTTGCCGCTCTTCACAATGTTACAGTGCAAGAGGTAAACGAGATTGGTAAAACAGCGCTGCACCCCAGTTCTAGGTGGCACCTGTCACAATTCTCTAAAGTTTATTTTGCAGTTCTTTGTCCCTCCATGTGAAATATCTCAGTCCTTGAGACTTCCTTCGTTGACTTACACAGCCTAAAGCAGGGGTGGGGAACCTCAGGTCCATGCAGCCCTTGTCTCACCTGTATCCAGCCCCTGAGGCTTACCATGGGGCTAGAGCACACATTAGGCTGAGCTACCCTAGGCTCCCGTGTATGAGGGGAATGTGAGGAGTACCTTTCTGCTTCTCAGTGAGGGTTTTTTGTTTGTGGACCCGACTGATTTTTCTGTGGGTCAGTAGCCCCTGACCCCTCAAAAGTTCCCCTCCTTTCCTAAAGGATCACATACCAAATGTGACAGTTGCTTTGATGAGTGTTGCTTGTAGTAATCCACGAGGAGTAACGGTAGTTACTAGGAAGCCTAGTTCGAACTACCTAGTTCATGCCCCATGTAGCCGCGCTGCACGGGGTTCGAACGAGCGGGGTTTTAAAAATGGCGGCGCCCCGCTTATGCAAATGAAGCCCAGGAAATTCAAATCCCGGGCTTCATTTGCAAGTGCGGTATGCCTACATTACCCTCCTAGTTCGAACTAACAGGGTAGTGTAGACATACCCTAAGTGATTAGTTGACTAGTTGACTATCTGATAAGCAAAAGCCGTATTACAGTGAAAGAGGTATGGACTGCCTTTCTTTCTTGGGGTTCGTCTAGACTACATGCCTCTGGCGACAGAGGCATGTAGATTAGGCTACCCGACAGAGTAAAATGAAGCGGCGATTTAAATAATCGCCGCTTCATTTAAATTTACATGGCTGCCGCGCTGAGCCGACAAACAGCTGATCAGCTGTTTGTCGGCTCAGCGCGATAGTCTGGACGCTCCCCTGCCGACATCAAAGGGAGCTGTCGACAACCCAGGTATGCCTCATCCCAGGAGGCATACCTGGGTTGTCGACAGCTCCCTTTGATGTCGGCAGGGGAGCGTCCAGACTATCGCGCTGAGCCGACAAACAGCTGATCAGCTGTTTGTCGGCTCAGCGCGGCAGCCATGTAAATTTAAATGAAGCGGCGATTATTTAAATCGCCGCTTCATTTTACTCTGTCGGGTAGCCTAATCTACATGCCTCTGTCGCCAGAGGCATGTAGTCTAGACGTACCCTTGGTGAAAGCAAGCTTGCAGTGATATGCAAAAGCTTATCAGATAGTCAACTAATCCCTTAACTAGTTGCTTCAGCCCCCCTTGCTGCCACTATCAGAGGCAGCAAAGGGGGGTGAGCAGGAGCCAGAACTGGGGAAAGCTGGCTTGAAAGCTCGTTCCCCCCAGCACCATCTCTGCAGGAGACAGGGGAGGTGGGGGGTAGCAGGGACTGGGCTTGAGCTAGGAACCAGCTGAGTCCCAGCTTGTATCCAGTCCCAGACGCTGCGCCTCTGCTTTTTAAATGTATTAAGAGTCTGCCAAATCTTAATACATTTAAAAGTCAGATGTACAGTGATGGGGGAATCTGGTGCGAGCCGGGTCAGCTGATTCCTGGCTCGAGCCCGGACCATCCCCCTGCTGTACTCCAGTCTTTTTACATTTAAGGCTTGTGTGCTGTGGGGGAGGACCTGGCGCGAGCTAGGAGTCAGCTGACCTTGCTTGCGCAGCATCCCCTTGCTGCGATTCAACCTTTAAAATGTAATAAGAGCCTTCCAGCTCTTAATACATTTAAAAGGCCGGTCTGCAGCAGGGCGGGACTGGCATGAACCAGGAATCAGCTGTCCCAGCTCGTATCGGGTTCTACCCGCTGTGCTTCTGACTTTTTAATGTATTAAGAGGCTCTGTATATGTATTAAGGGGCCAGCCTAGTCAATTAGTTGATTAAATTAAATTTAATATCCCTAGTTAAAAGATTACTGGGCTATTAGATGATGTCTCAACATTTTATATTACAGATTGCAGACAGCAAACATGAAATGGTTAATGATGTGTTTTGCTAAGCCACTTTAATTCTTTAAACAAACATACAAACAAATAAACTGCTATAGCTTGTACAACAGCAAGACAGGAAATTAGTCAATTTGTGGGTCTGTTAATTCGATAAGAATTCTGAATAAGGCTATGTCTAGACTACAAAGAAAAGTCGGAAAAAGATATGCAAATTGCGAACTGGAATTTGCGTATCTTTTTCCACTTTTTATTTGAAAGAGGCTTTTCTGAAATTTGGCATGTCTTCATGGTGCCAAATTCAGAAAAAAACTTCTCTTTCAAGCCATCCCTGCTTCCTCATAAAATGAGGTTTACAGGAATGGTGAAAAATGCATCTGCTTTTTTGAAAATGTTTCAAAAATGTTTGGAATTTTTTCCAAAAAAAATGTTCCTTTGATCCGGCATTGCTTTTCCAGGATACCTTCATTATCCTGGAAAAGTGCTTCAGTTTATATGAAGTCTAAGAGAAGTTTCACTATTGCTGTTTTTCTACTTTGATTAAGTATGCATAAGCTTATAAGTTCTGTCTGGGATCAGAAATCTGTGTAAACTGACCCCCTAAATCTACCATTTTGGAACTTCCTGGTTTAAATAGTCATTAGATAAATAGTGTCTAGTATATTTGATGCAAAAAAGGCAGAAATACCCCAGGTATGAGATGATGTCAGCCTGCAGCTGCAGCCACAGGTAGTATCTGGAGGTGGAAGGGGTGGCTGGTGAGATGAGTGAAGACTTAGCAAAACACCCTGCTGAGCTGTCTGGGGGGAATGCTGATTCTGACTCGCAGAATCTAGTCCCTACCTTGAGGGTATCTTTTATCCTGCCTTCCTAGTGCCTGACCCATCCCTGGTGTGGCTGGTGCTGGGGGGAGGTTGTGGGATTCAGGCTTACTATCTTATACCTCCTAGGCAGTTGCCTTATTCCCTAGGCCACTCCAGACCCCACTTTCTTATCATTGGGATGTCCCTTATCCTGCCTTCCTAGTGCCTGAGCCAGGTCCATTCAGGGGCCAACCAGTGCTGGCGAGGGATGCAGCATTCCAACCCAACAGGCTGATTTCCCCAGCCAGGTGCCCTAGTCCCTAGGCCACAGCAGACCCCACCCCACCTCCCTATCTTGAGGATATCCCTACTTCCTGTGGTGTCTCAGTGATACAGCATTTAACGCACACTTGATGTGTCCAGTAATAAATCGATACCAACTAAAAATTGAGGTTAACTGCACACAACCCATTTTCAAATTAGTAGTTTTTGCCATTTTGAATGTTGGTAGTTTTGGACATTCTCCCTTTTTCTCCAGGTAGTTTATCCTGTTCCAGTGTGAGTCAATGTATGCTACTTCTCTTTGGCTACGTCTACACTGGCCCCTTTTCCGAAAGGGACATGCTAATTTTAAACTTCTTAATAGGGAAATCCGCGGGGGATTTAAATATCCCCCGCGGGATTTAAATAAAGATGTCCGCCGCTTTCTTCCGGCTTGTAGAAAAGCTGGAAAAGAGCGTCTAGACTGGCCCGATCCTCCGGAATAAAGCCCTATTCCGGAGGATCTCTTATTCCTACTTTGAAGTAGGATCGGGCCAGTCTAGACGCTCTTTTCCGGCTTTTCTACAAGCCGGAAGAAAGCGGAGGACATCTTTATTTAAATCCCGCGGGGGATATTTAAATCCCCCACGGATTTCCCTATTACAAAGTTTAAAATTAGCATGCCCCTTTCAGAAAAGGGGCCAGTGTAGACGTAGCCTTTGGGTACATCTAGACTACACCTCTCCGTCGACAGAGAGATGTAGATTAGGCACGTCAAAATTGCTAATGAAGCGGGGATTTAAATATCCCGCACTTCATTAGCATAAACTTGACTACCACTTTTTTTGAAAAGGAGCTTTTTCAAAAAAAACCAGCAATCTAGATGCAGATCTTTTGAAAAATAAAGCCTTTTTTGAAAGATCCTGTAAACCTCATTTTGTTGACAGAGAGGTGTTGTTATGGCTCCTTCCCCACTCTGGCATGATAAATACAGAAGTGGGGCCAGCAAAAGTACCCCAAAACCTTATCTTCCAGGTTTTGGTATAAAACTTCCCCCCAAAATCTTAACAACCTTAGATTTTGGGGATCAAACGCCACTGCCACCACCCAAATATTAATAAAGACATCAGGGGAAAGATCATTTGGGAAATCTCACCCCTAAAGTAAAAATCAGGACACACCTGGTATTAACCAATACCAGGTTAATAAAAAGAAAAGAAAAATAACTTTTATTATCACAACACTACTCCTGTTGCAAGCATAATGACCATGTAAAAAAGTGACAAGGTAATACTCATGGAGAAATTCTACCATGGGTTCAGAACTTAGTTACAAAGAAAAGTCAAAACATTGTTTAAAAGTGCACTGACATCAGATCCCATTTCCCAAACTATAAAACAATAAAACCTAACAGATTTATCTAAACTTTACCCTACTTACAGAAAGTGAAGTATTGTTTCTTGGACAGGGAGACATGTCTGTCTGTCTCCCTCCATAGCTACAGAGCAACTCTCAGAGACAAAAGGAGGGAAAAACCAAACATTCCTTTGTCCTAAGCTGAAATTCCTACCTACATTCCTCTTGGCTACTCCTCCTGGCTAGATGTAGTCCCCAGGCTGCTGGCTAACCCTTATAATCATAACAGGTGTAGTCTAGACACAGCCTTTGAGATCCCTAACTCTACGCTTGAGTAAGCTTTTGCTTCTCTTGCCCCTCTGAAGTTGGATGGGAAGTTTTCTCAAAATGTCTTCATTTGGGGATTTTCATTTGTGCAGCTCAGTAAAGCTGTTTAACGCATGCTAATTTTTATTTCTTTGAGTCTGCTAATTTTGCGTGTGCCTTTGTTAATAGGAAAGTAAGTAATACTTTCACAGAGCAACCGATCATGGCTATTGCAGAGCCTGATTTTTTAATGTCTACACAGGATGCTGCAAAAGCTGAGGTTTCTGAGGAGCAAGGTTATTTACAAGAAATTCATTAATCAAATATATTGCTTTATTATGCTGTGTGGGGAGATGGCTGTGTGTATGTATATCCTCCCCCACTGGCTCATCTCTCCCTGAGTGCCTGTCTCAGGGCTGAAGTAAATTAGGAGCATATGTGGGAGGTCACATTGCTATCAGGAAAATGAGCTGGGGTAAGGAGGCAGCTCTTGTCTATAGCCCCAGGCTAGGACTGGAGAGGAAGCTGCCCAGCCATCTATTGGCTGCCTCTCACAGGTTTTGTTCACTCCTTTTTGTCCTTACACACTGCTGCTTGCTTTTCCTTGTGTCCCACAACCCTCCACTCTCCTTCTGCTCCTTCTTCACTATACCTTAACAGAAGCAAGCAACAAGCTGCTGCAGATTGGTGGACACTCCCCCTCTCTCTTATAAGTGTTCTCTCCTAACCTAGCCTGGACATTGTCTAGGCTACATACCTCGTTCGAAAGAGAGATGTAAATTAGACATATTGAAATTGCAAATGAAGCCAGGATTTGAATTTCCCGTGCTTCATCTGCATAATCGTGTTTCGGCATTCTTTTGAAAAATGCTATTTTGAAAGTGAAACTGTGGTCTAGATGCAGTTCTTTTGAAAAGAAAAGCCTTTTTCGAAAGATCCTGTAAATCTCATTTTTTGAGCCAATGTTTAAGAGAAAAGAGAGTAACGTGGAATGCGTTGGGTGGGGTAATTGATAACTGTAGGTCAGATTCTGCTACCCTTTCTCACACAAAGGTATTACTTTGCTCACTCAAGCAGTCATATTAAAAATGCATAGATCTACTCAAAGGCTGTGTCTAGACTTGCAAGTTTTTCCGCAAAAGCAACTGCTTTTGTGGAAGAACTTGTCAGCTGTCTACACTGTCCGCTTGAATTTCCGCAAGAACATTGATGATCTCATGTAAGAAATCAGTGCTTCTTGCGGAAATACTATGCTGCTCCCATTCGGGCAAAAGTCCTTTTGCGTAAAAGGGCCAGTGTAGACAGCTCAGATTTGTTTTGTGCAAAAAAGCCCTGATCGCGAAAATGGCGATCGGGGCTTTTTTGAGCAAATGCGCGTCTAGATCGGCACAGACGCTTTTCTGCAAAAAGTGCTTTTGCGGAAAAGCGTCCGTGCCAATATAGATGCTCTTTTCTGCAAATGCTTTTAACAGAAAACTTTTCCGTTAAAAGCATTTGCGGAAAATCATGCCAGTCTAAACGTAGCCAAGGAGTAAGCCAGTACTCCACATGAGAAATAGTGAGACAATCTGGTTCTGTATATTCAAAATTAAATATTAAGAATTAAATAGGACATTATTTGTTGATTATAGAAAACTGTGTTTTTATGTTTTGTGTAAAAATAAATAAATTAAAAAGGGCAAAACAAAAATAAATAAAACTGTCATTTTGTCAGTTATTATGGGCATGTCTGGACTGCCCACGGCTTTTGAAAGAAGATATGCAAATTCGTATCTTCCGATCCCATTTTCAGAAGAGATTTTTGAAAATAAAATAAAATAAAAGCAGCCTAGGCATGAGGTTTTTTTTGAAAAAAACAACAACCTTTTTTCAAAAAAACCCTTCTTCCTAAAAAATTGAGGTATACTGGCTTCTTTTGAAAAAGGGTCCTTCCTGGAAAAATCCCACAGTGTAGATGTACCCTAAGTTGCCACAGGACTACTTGTTATTTTTAAAGTTATAGACTAACATTGCTACTCCTCTGAGACTTATGTGATCTCTGGTGATTTTCTGTGACCTGGTCTACAGTTAAAACTATTACCAGCATAATTTCTTGACTGGAGTAGTGTTGAGGGAGGTAAATGAAATGATTGTACTAATAAAATCCTAATACTCAGGTGAAAAGATGACCTGATTTTGTAGGGAGAGGCTCAATATTTGAGGATTTTCTTATATATGAGCTTGTTATCCCCTCCAAATGCACACGGTCCTGATTTTCCATACTTGCTATCTCATCACTCTTCCTAGCGCGGAAGCAGTTATATTATTATAAAGGTCACTTATATTGGTATATCTGTTTTTTGATGGATGGCAATTAGTTGTACAGATGTAAACACTTCTATACTACCATACTCCGTCTATATTATGGGGTTGTAGCATTTTAACTCTGTTGGTATTGTTAAAATGGTACAACTTTTATGTTTACACAAGCCCTTTGAACTTTTAAGCAAAACTACCCAGATTTCCCAAAAAATCTAAAAGTCATTTTGTAACAACAAAATTAAGCAATAACTTTGAATCCTCTTTTCCTGAATATTTGGAGAAAATTCTTAAAAGCACATCATGCCTCTGGGTAAAACCAAGTCCTCCCTGCCCCCTTCCAAAAAACCCCCAAACCAAACAAAATAAAAAACAGCAACAATGCCTGCAATGCCTTTTAAAATGAATGTGATGTATTGCTTCTTTTTATATGTTTTAAACAGACTCACACTGTGCAAGTTCCCTAGACTGTGAAATAATGCTAAGTGAACCTGGAATCAAGTAACTAACTTAAAGATGTAAAATATTTTAAGTCACAGAGTAGTTACATTTTAGAGTTTTTAACAATAGCCTTAACTGATAGCAATGACAGTGATGGGCACGGGTAAAG
This sequence comes from Pelodiscus sinensis, assembly GCF_052426305.1. Classification (NCBI taxonomy): domain Eukaryota; kingdom Metazoa; phylum Chordata; order Testudines; family Trionychidae; genus Pelodiscus; species Pelodiscus sinensis. The sequence goes on along the minus strand of NC_143061.1, from coordinate 43,983,203 downwards.
GGGGAAATTTTTCCTTAATATTTTATCCATGTTGCCATTACTGCAAGAGTTAAGAGGGATCCATATTAAATAACTGTATTTTGCCTCTGTTATTTTGCTTAACGAGCATTTAACATTTCCACACCCATTCCTTGAATTCATTGCACTCAAGAAAAGGCTGAGCATAAAAATCAACTTTGAAAATGACTCTTCCTCATAGAGTATCTAGTTGCCCACACTTTCTCTGAGGGTAAGTCTATACTACGGAGTTTTGTCGGAAAAACAGCCGTTTTTCTGACAAAACTTGAGGAACGTCCACACTGCAATTGCATTCTTCTCCGAGAAAATCAAAAGAACAGAGGGATTTTTCTGACGTTGGTAATCTTAATTCTACAAGGAAGAAGCCTTTTTGCTAAAGAGCTCTTTTGGAAAAAGGCGTGTGGACAGAGAAGAGGGAATTATTTCGGAAGAAGAGGAAAGAGGAAAAAGGATAGGTGCCCTGGTGGCCATTCCATCCATAGGAATCACAGCTTACATGCGAGATAGTGTCCATTCAGCCTGGACACTCTTTCGAAAAATTGCTTTTTCGATTTGTTTTGGCAGTGTGAACGCTTTCTTTCGGAAAAAGATATTTTTGGAAGATCTCTTCCGCATAAACCTTCTTCCGAAAGAAGCCTGCAGTCTAGACATAGCCTGAGTGATAAGCAAAGCTGAATGAGAGTGAAATAAAATAGAAAATACAATAAAAGTCTTATCAAACTCTTGTTAGGATCATTTCTGTTTAAGATAAAAACGTGACATGCGTTTTGAGGTCTGTCTGGTCTATTATGAATAAAGGAATAGGAAAAATCCAAACATCACAAGTGAAAACATATTTTAAGGAACAGGTTAAACTATGAATGTGACATCAAGGCCAAATAAAATACTGGGAAGTAATTTAAAATTCAGGATTAAGCTTTATTGATTTTAACTTTGTAATTAATTTTTTGAAGTTCATAATTCAGTAGGCAAACTTAATGAAACAGAAGCTTAAGCAGACAAAAGGAAATGTTACATATTTCAGATAATATCTTAGAACAGAAAATTCACTGACTAGCTATAATATTCCCAGTCCTCAATTGGCATGCCATTATCAAAATTGTTAATACTTTTTATTTTAAAAAATGAACCGGCACGGGTATATTTTAATGAATATTTTATTTCTTTTCCGCAATTGCACTTAATAGCGCTATTGTGCTTTTTGAACATGGAAGTCTGCTTTGTTGTGGGTTTTTTTACACTTTAGTAAAAATAGACCTTAAAATTTAGCAGCTGATCAGAACTGATCAATTTTTTATCAAGCAACCATGAGAAGAAACTACTCTCAGTTATGGGTATTGCACAAGAATGTGAAACTAGGGCACAGGAATTAATATTTTAGTATTCTGCACTTAAGCAATTAAACATTGCTTTGCCGGTGACAGTGAAACACAACTTTGAAGAGAAAAGAGGGGAGAGATTTTTGTTTCTTCCAATACTCAAACTTTCAACAATTTAATCTGTCTAAAGTAGATGTTCTGATAACTGTTCTCTCAACTTCCCATTAGCCAGTTGTATGGAACACTCATTTTATTTTATGTAGTAGACTCATCTTAGAGTGGTTTGCATTAACATTCACTTTTGTCACAGAAGAATGTCCTTTATGTATATGTGTCCAGTTTTCTAAATGTACTTGAAAGGAAGAATATTCCACTGGCTAAGGCAAGAGTTTGGGGCGCAGGGAAACTGAGGTACAATTCCCTGCTCTAACACTGGGTTCCAAGGTGAATTCAAGCAGTCACTTGAGGATAGTAGCATTTATCTACCTCACAGGGGTGTTGTGACGATCAACATACTACAGATTGTGAGGTTCTGAGATGCAGAAATAATGTTTCTGTTGGGAGCACACCAACATTATTATTCCTATACCTGTCTTCTCTCACTTCCAGGTGGGCGAACAGACTTGCTCGTCCCCTGCTGAAGGTTGGAAGAGCAACTCCGTGCTTCTGGAAGGGAAGGGGCAGGCTGGGGTCAGCCAGCTCTAACTGTTGCTGGGAGCATGCCTCTTCAGCCGGCCCTCACAGCTGGCCGAAGTGCTCAGACCAATCTGATGGTGATTTAAAGGACCTGCAGCTCCTGCCCAGCTGCTCCTGTGGTATTGGTGGATCGGAGCCCATAGCCCCTTTGAATTACCAGGCCCCGGGGCAGCTGCCCCCTTTGCCTCCCCTGTCGGCGGGCCTGCTCACACTGCCTGCCTATGGCAATTTATTTTAGAATAAGATACCTCATCTTCATAATCCCTTCCTCTATTTGCAATTTGTTACCTCTCCCCAATGTGCTCATCATCTCTGGAAGGTGGTTCCACCTCTTTCTCAGGAAATGCATCATCACCACTTTACTCTTGGAGCATTCCTGAAATGGTCAGCTGGGAGCCAGGCCAGAACAGCTGTGAGCTCTTGCCTAGGAAGCCACAAGTGATTGTCTAGGATGCCACACTACATTAAACAGTGAATTGAAGAGATGGGTGATCTTTGACACCTTGACACTAGCCAGGAAGCCTTGTTCAGTTATTTGGAAAGCCTCTTGCAGAATGGGAGTTGTGGCCTATGAAAGCAAAAGCAGATCATTTGCTGAATGCAAACTGGAGTGTCCTTAGCAAAGATTTTAATTCCACTCTGCGTTTAAAGAAATCCAGGTTATCTGAGAGCTTGCATGCATGCTTCCTTTCCACACACATGACTTGCATGGTGTGTTGGCAAGACTAATAAGTAGCACACATCTCTATTGACACATGTTATGATAAATGTGATCATGAAGAAGACTACAATCTGTCTAGTTACTTTGATTAAGCAACTGTGAATTATGAATTAGCTCTTCAGGAAAACTGTGATCCAGAGGATGTGGAAAGTGCAAGTCAAAAATACAACAAAAATAATAAATATAAAAAGATGGACCCCCTTCCCAAACCTAAGACCAAGACTAACATCAAATAGGAAAAAGCTACGCCTGCTTAAAAAAAAAAAAAGACAAGGGGACTTACTGTTTTGTTGTAGGTATTTCTTCAGAGTAGTCTCTTATTGAATGTATGACATTCTATGCATTTTTTTTTCAGTATTGCTTAGTTAAAAAAAAGACTTATGAGGGAAGATTGAAAGAACTGGGTTTGTTTAAGACTGAGAAGTGTTGTTACAAGTGGCGGGGGGGAACGAGGGAGAAAAATTATTCTCCTTAACTCCTGATATCAGGACAAGAAGCAGTGAGCTTACATTGCAGCAAGGTAGGTTTAGGTTGGACATTAGGAGGAACTTCCTAAATATTAGGGTGGTAAAGCACTGGAATAAATTGCCTAGGGAGGTTGTAGAATTTCCTTTACTGCAGATTTTTAAGAGTAAGTTACACAAACACGGTCAGATAGTCTAGATTGAAGGATGGTGCTTGGTCCTTTCTTGAGTGAGGGGAACTGGACTTGACCTCTCAAGATTCCTTCCAGTTCTATGATTCTGTGAAAACACACACACATACACAACCTGCTAAAACTATTTAAATAATTGAAAACTATTATGCCTCCAGTGACAGATTACAGGCTGGGTAGGAGTAGGGCTGTCGAGTTTCTAATGGAAGATATTTCTTGAATCAGAAGGACAAATTCTTAGCTGCTATAACTCCATTAATGTGACCTTGCCTATTTATACTCTTGAGGCCTTTGTCTATGACTTAATGCTCATAGATAATCATTGTCTCCACCCACTCCCATTTCTTCAGTGGAACTGCAGTTGCTATAATATCTTTTCTTTCACTGCTTACTTGATTTTCAGAGACCTAAGTGGGTGTTAAACAGTCATTAAAATCTTGCCCTGTCTGTTGACCTTCACAGTGAAAAATATCCAGATAAACAGAACTTGTAAAATTCCATTGGGCCCTCATTATTGAATCACAATGAAAAGAAAATGAAATGCTCTCAACATTATAGCACTATGGCAGAGACACTAATGTTATAGTCTGAAATCCAGAAAAACAAACGGACATTTTACGAGTTAGCCTTAAGGAGAGTGTGAAACCTGAAGTCAGCTCTCCAGACCCTACTACTTTTCACTTCCTTTTTTGACCTTTTTCTTCTTCAGAGCACTCTGCTGTGGCTTTAGTCTCAATCCCTTTCACCATCAGTATATCTTTTCTTCATGGCTACGTCTACACTGGCATGATTTTCCGGAAATGCTTTTAGAAATGGACGTCCGTGGCCAATTTAGACGCGCTTTTCCGCAAAAAAGCCCCGATCGCCATTTTCACGTTCGGGGCTTTTTTGCGGAAAAGAAATCTCTGTTGTCTACACTGGCCCTTTTGTGCATGCGCAAAAGTCTTTCGGAAAAAGACTTTTGCCCAAACGGGAGCAGCATAGTATTTCCGCAAAAGCACTGACAATCTTACATGAGATCGTCAGTGCTTTTGCGCAAATTCAAGTGGCCAGTGTAGACAGCTGGCAAGTTTTTCCGCAAAAGCAGATGATTTTGCGGAAAAACTTGCCAATCAAGTCACAGCCCATTTGTTGATGCACGTGCTTTGTTCTGACCTCTCAGTTAATATGATGAAAGTTTTTACTTGCTTCTGTTTGACTGGAAATTCATTGATTTTGCATGAATATCAAATCAACCCTTATCAAGCAACCTCCAGCCTTGAGGGATGACCTCAAATGTACTGAATATAATTTCTAATAAAGTATCTTTAATCAAACGTTAAATATTTAGTGGTCATATCAAATAGGTTTTGGGGTCAGCGCTACAGATTAAATCTTCCTTTTGGGTTGTGCATCATCATCCAATTATAACTTTATTTTTGTTTTGTTTTCAAGATTCAGTATTGGAAAGCTAGAAGTTCTTGATTTTGTCCAAATAGGGGAAAACTTAGCAATAAAATGAAGATGAGAGCAGGGATGTTAATGGTTAACTAGTTAACTGTTGGCCTGGCTGGGCTAGAGCAGCTCCCCAACTGTCCTGTTTAAATGGTTAACCAGTTAAACATAATATTTAACCAGTTAACTGACTAAACAGGATTTTATATCCCTAGGTAAGCGTTAGGGTTGCCAGATGGTTTTAATAAAAATACCGGACTCACTTGACATTACATCACAATCTACATTACATCCTATCTAGAAAATACCGGACATTTATATTTTCTCATTTATATTTTCTCTATTTGTTTCTCAAATTGAAAGCTCAAATACTGGACTGTCTGGTTCAAAACTGGACATCTGGCAACCCTAATGAGAATCTCTAAAACAGAGGAGGAGACTGTGCCTTTCTACCTTCCCCACCCCTCCTTAAACTCAATAGCCTAATGGTAAGAGCATTCACAAGGATGTGTTGACTTAGTTTCACATACCAGCTCTGGAGTAAATGCTTGAACCCAGGTTGTCTTCCACTGGGCTACTGGATGCGAGTAGAATACCACTTCCTCCTCCTCCTCCTCCTCCTCTGTGAATGGCGTATAAACCCTCTTAGGAATCTATGCAGAAAAATCAGAATGTTTCATAAAGTCCATTTTGATACTTCTTGTTTTCTTTTTACGTTAAAGCTGAATTTGACAGTTTGTGAAATGTTTCAGTCAACTGAAATTTGCATTTTTTGTTTTAAAAAGTATTGATTTCTTTAGAAACAAACTGCACCCTATTCTGTTTCCCAACATTTCTTTTTAAGGCTCTTCAACACCTACCCTCTGTCCCCTGAATATTAACTTCTGAGAAAGATGAGGAAGGTTTTTTTAAATAAACTTTCCTTCTTAACATACAAGTAATCCCTAGAACATAGACTCTGCTAACAGAGTCAGCATGTTCAATTAAAGCACCAAAATAGTTTTGTGCTCAGTGTCAATAAAATACAAATAGAACAGCCAAGTAAAAAAAGCCCTTTTGTATCAACTCACTCCTCCAAGCTTTTCCGGTTAGTTTTTACATTTTAGAAGGCATATAAGCTTCGAAAGTACTCAGAAACTTAGGTACACCAGAGATAGCTTACATCGACCTAACTCTGTTAGGGTATGTCTACACTACAGAGTTAGTTCGAACTAACTTAGTTCGAATTAGTTAATTCGAACTAAGCTAATTCAAACTAACGGATCTAGACTAAAAAACTAGTTCGAATTAGCGTTTTGCTAATTCGAACTAGCATGTCCACACAGAGTGGACCCTGAACCGAGGTTAAGGATGGCTGGAAGCAGTGCCGGCAGGGCATCAGAGGAGGACTTAGAGCGTGGAGATGCTGTCTCAGGCTAGCCCAGGGCTGCGCTTAAAGGGACCCGACTCCCACCCCGGACAGACAGTTCTCAGGGGTGCCCCGCTTGCAAAGCAGTCCTGGCTTGGAGTGCCCGGACTACCCACACTGGGCACATCACACCACTCGGCCATCAGCCCGGCTGCACTTGCCGCAGGCTGCCATCTGGGGAGAGGGGGCAATTGGGGGGCTGCAGGAGAGCTTCCACCCCCAGAAGCCCGCAGAGCCAGCCCAGTCCGCCCCATCGGGGGCTCGTGCCCCAGTCCTCCCTCACCTCCTTCCACTTACCCTTCCCTAGCCCCTCTTCTTGATGTTCAAAATAAAGGACACGTGTTCAAAAATAGAAACTCTGTTTATTTAACAAAACTCGGGGAAACTGGGAAAAGGAGGTGGGAGAGGGGAAGAGAGAGGCTGGGAGAGGGGAGGGGGAAAACTGGGAGGAGGGAGCTGAAAGGGGGAAGCACGGGAAAGGAGGGGGTGGGGAAACTGAAGGATCAGGGGTGGGGGTCTCGCCGGGCCAACCGCCTCCCAATACGGCGAGGGAGGGGGCCTCGGCGTCCCCGGGGGGATGGGGTGGAGGGTGCGGAGGTTGAGGTGGGGGGTGTGGACATTGAGGAAGAGGTTGTGGGGGTTGAGGAGGGAGAAGTGGGAGGGGGGCAGGAGTGGGAGGAGGGACAGCAGTTGGGGGGGCAGCAGGTGCAGGACCAGCACGGGGCACCATGCTCTGCAGGAGGAACTGCAGGTTGGTGCTCAGCCCTCGGAGCTCAGCCAACAGCTCGTGGCGGACCTCCAGGTCTTCCCTCATCCACGCCTGTAGTGTGCGGTGCACGGCTCGCAGGGCCCCAAGGTGCTGGTCCCTGTACTCCTGCTCCGTGCTGGCGGTCTGGAGCAGGCCGCGGGTGCGGGAGCATGTCCCGGGTGGGGTGGTGCGCCCTGCACGAGCAGCTGGTGCAGCTGTAGAGAAAGAAGAGAAGGGGTCAGTTCTCCCTGGGGACGCAGAGGATGATGCCCAGCCCCCTCCCCAACTCCGCAACGTGAGGGTGACCATGTCCTGCACCGTCACAGCCGCTGTGCTTGTACAGAGGCCATGGTCAGGATGTCTGGCTCTCCCCGGGACTGGGAGCTGCCCCAAGACCGCACCCATGTCCCTGTGCCATGTATAGTGTGGCCGGGGCGGTGGGGGGGAAGGGGAGATGTCCCCTGCCTCTGTGTAGAGGGGACATGTGAAGGGAAATCATCCTGCTGGGTCCTGCCCCGGGGTCGGGAGCATGTCACGTCTCTTTGCACAAGCATGTGCCTATTGGGCAATGGCCCCTGGGTGTCACGCAGCTGGAGCCACCTGCCCAAGGGTGGCATGGCACGTGCTCGCACGTGCAGAGATGTCTGCGTGATCCGTGGAAGGCATGGCCCATGCGCGCGGTCTCTGGTCTCCCTCCCACCTCCCCCCCCCCGAACTACTTAATTCAAACTACTTACCCGGTACGGTCTCCCTGGACGACACTGCTGGCGGTGACCCTTCTGGTGCGCCCAGGTCAGGGCCCTCTGGTCCCGGCTCGATGTCCCCCGGGCTGGCACGGACCGCCCTGCCCCCCAATAGTTGGTGGAGGGCAGTGAAGTAGGGGCAGGTGGCAGCCCCTGCAGCGGCGCCGCCCCTTGTGGCCCTGGCATACGCCTGCCGCAGCTGTTTAATTTTAATGCGCACCTGCTCCTGGGTGCGCCTGTGTCCCTTGCTGGCCATGGCGGCCGCTATGCGCCCATAGACGGCCGCATTCCTCCTCCTAGTGCGGAGATCATGGACGTTGGGGGCCTGCCCCCAAACCTCAATGAGGTCCATGACCTCCGCACTAGACCAGGAGGCCGCGCGCCGTCTACGGCCCCTGGCTGGCCCCTGGGTGCTGGGGGACTGGGCAGGGGACGTCTCACTGGCACTGGCTGCCTGGCTCATCCTGCAGCCACTGGTTCGGGGCAGAGACTCCTGGCAGGGCTGGCTGACTCTAGTGCCGTCTGGCCAGAGTCTACCCCTTCAAGGGCCCGGGGCTGGGGGAGAGGAGAAGAGTTTTCCTGGTTGTGCCCAGAGAGGCCACCAGGGGGAACCTGGGAAGGGCTAGCCTCCCACTAGTTCGAACTAAAGGGCTACACAGCCCTTAATTCGAACTAGCTAGTTCGAACTAGGCTTAATCCTCGTAAAATGAGGTTTACCTAGTTCGAACTAAGCGCTCCGTTAGTTCGAATTAAGTTCGAACTAACGGAGCGCTAGTGTAGCGCCTAGGAAAGTTAGTTCGAACTAACTTTGTAGTGTAGACATACCCCAAGTGTCTTCAACAATGGTGCTCTCGCCAATGTAAATTGCCCACTTTATTGACTTAGGGTTTAGGGCAATATAATTAGGGCAACACAGTGTCAGTGTATACACTGCTTTACTTACATGGCCTGTTGACCGTCAGTCCTGTATGGGACAGGCAGCTCCCACTCTGCTCCCATCATGTCAGCCTGGCTGTCAGTTTGGTGTGGGACTCAGTGGAAGTCTCCCTTCCCTACTCAATCCCTGCCCAAGGGTACAGGGATCACTCTCACAGTAAGGAACCTACCAGCTTTGAAAGGGATGTTTTTGTCATTTTGTAGCTGCTATTTTTCACATTTCATCTTGGGCTGGGACTGTCAGCTGTGTGCCCCTCGTGGTTGTCAGTGTTCACATCCATCAGTGCAAGCACCACTGGTGAGAACATGCCCTATGATACCGACAGCTGATTTTAATTGATGAAATACCTGTAGGTCAACCTAACGTAAATCAACTTAATTTAGTAGTGTAAAGAAGCCCTTAGACTGAGCAATTTTTCCCACTTTTGATTCTCCATGCTAAGAAATGTATTAAGAGCTTGTTAAAAGCCTTGAGTTTTTAGTTTTCCAGCAAAGGAGGGTCAGATCTTGCAAAGTACTGAGTACTCCCTGGGTTCTCAGCTTCCATTCTCAGCTTCTCTAGGCAAGGTGAAGTGTAGCTCCACACTATCAGAAAGGGTGGGGCCTCAGGCAGACGGGTGTGCCTGGGGTCAGCCGGCCCTCAGTGCCACTCAGACTGCAGCGTGTCCTCCCACCCAGCCCTCAGTGTTACCTTGACCATGCCCTGCCATGCCCCTGCCTCTTCAGGCAGCCCCAAGAGCCACCCGGAGCATGCTGCATGGCCCGGAAGTTCCATGTGCTCCAGGCATTAGCCTGTTTTTTAATTTTCTCTTCTCATCTGCTTTTGGCAGAAATGCTTGACTTTTTGAAAGGTTGGATGTTTCTTAGTGGTTTCAAAAAGTCAAGCATTTCTGCCAAAAGCATCTGAGAAGAGAAAAAAAACACAAGCTAATGACTGTACCTAATGGAGCTTCAGTGCCGCTGACAAAGGGAGGGCAAACTCAAGAAATTCAAAAGGGCCCGGGGGCTCCTGGCTGCTACCACCAGAGTGCCATGCAGCAGGCTCTGGGTGGTTTTATTTGTTGTGTTAAATATTCCTATTGTTCCCTAATGTAGCAATGGCTGGATACTGGATTTGCCAAGACTTTATTGCTCTCTAAACAGAATCTGGGGTGAGACATCCAGATGGTACCTCATATGGGTCTGATGACATAGCTGTGTGCATAAATGGACATAACGTCTGGTGTAATTTCTTTTTGTGCATGACACCAGGGGTTTTGATGGGCACTAGTCAGAATTTGGTGAAATAACCAGATGGTGCCTCATATGGGTCTGATGATGTAGCTGTGTGCATAAATGGACATAACATTTGTGCGTAATTTCTGTTTTGTGCATGAAAATTGAGGTTTGGACATGAACTAGTCAGAATTTGGACTTCAGAAATGGATATCAGTGCCTATATATTACATCAACATGAAGTTCCATAATAAACAGAAACTTTAACTTCACAAGATTACTTATATGTGTAACACTGCTCTACAGCCAAAATGCTTCTGAAATAAATGTAAGTCAAACTTTACTAATTCTGGGTCACTGAGAATTAAAATGATGCTTAAAATTGTTGATTGGCTCTAGTTTTTAAGATATGCTATTGGGTCAGTATATACGACCCTTGACTTGCAAATGGCAGAGGATAAGTGAGTTATAAAGGGAAGGGATCCCAATTTAAACTAGAAATGACTAAAATACATCTTTGACTGGATCTATGAATAAATCTGTGACTGGGTTTGGACAGTACTTGCTTTTTAGGCAAAACAATGAATGATGCAATCTGAAGCTGGTATTGTGTCATACATGATATGCATTGCATCATGTTATTCCTAGAAGTCATGGATGATGCAATAATAACAAAGCTTACATCACTCTGCTGAACAAATTGCCCTATATCAGCTCTAGAAATCATACAGTATCATGCTCTCATATATGTCAGTGTCTGATTTTGCAAAGGGACACATTTCTGTTTAGCCAAAGTGAGCAGAGATGCCTCGTACTTGTGTGAACAGTGCAGATAACTTCTGCTATGTTTGTGGTGGAGTGACTTTTGCATCACAAAAGCACAGTATAACCACTATGGTTAAGAAAGCCTATCACCTTTATTTTGGCTGCAAAATTGGAGATCAGGACAAGAGGTGGGCCCCACACATATGCTGCAACACTTTGTGCAACAAATCTTCACCAGTGGTTGAACAGGAAAAGGAAATCTATGCCTTTTGCAGTGCCAATGATTTGGAGAGAGCCAACAGATCATACCAGCAATTGTTACTTCTGTATGGTGCCTCCAGTTGGGAAAGGTGTGTCAAAGAAGAAAAAGTGGACTGTGCATTATCCAAATATTCCATCAGCTATACGCCCTGTACCCCACGGAGAAGGACTGCCAGTTCCTGATGTACCAGAATCATTTTCACTTGAGTCAGACGAGGAAGAGGATGAAACTTCTGGTCCTGAACCATCAATGTCACAGGACCCATATTTTCTCCCATCCTCTTCCTCTGAACCACACCTCATAACACAAGGTGAACTGAATGACCTTGTTAGGGATTTGGAACTACCCAAGAGTAAGGCAGAGCTGTTGGGCTCCAGACTACAGCAGTGGAATCTCCTGGCAGGTGATGTTAGGGTTTCCATGTTCCGTGACCGTCAAAAGGATCTCGTCCCATTGTTCTTCATGGAAGGTGATCTTGTAGCCTGCAACAACATAGATGGTGTGATGGCAGCCCTCAACATCGTTCACGATACAGATGAGTGGAGACTGTTCATTGATTCATCAAAGACAAGTCTTAAAGCTGTTTTGCTGCATAATGGCAATGTTTTGCCATCAATTCCAGTTGGTCATGCAGTCCATATGAAGGAAAGCTATGACAACATGGAACAACTTTTGAGGTGCATAAACTATGACCAACATCAGTGGCAGCTTGGTGGTGATTTGAAGGTTGTTGCTCTCTTGCTTGGTCTGCAGACTGGATAGACAAAGTACTGCTGTTTTCTCTGCAAATGGGATAGTCGTGCAAGAGATTTCCACTACATCAAGATAGATTGGCCACTCTGACAGTCATTGGAGCCTGGGAGGAAAAGTGTTCAGCATCCGCCACTTGTTGAATCAAGGAAGAGTTTGTTACCACCCTTACACATCAAGCTGGGTCTGATGAAGAACTTTGTCAAGGCCATAAACAAAACACAAGCAGCTTTCAAGTACCTCCTTGGAAAATTTCCAAGGTTAAGTGAAGCTAAGATAAAGAAAGGTGTCTTTGTTGGTCCTCAGATTCGTGAACTTCTTTGAGATGATGCATTTGACCATGCACTGCGTGGCAAGGAAAAGACGACATGGAAAGCCTTCTAGTTAGTGGCAATAAATTTTCTTGGCAACAACAAGGCAGACAACTACAGGTTGTTGGTGGAAAACCTCCTCAAGGCATACAAAAGCCTTGGTTGCAACATGTCACTAAAGATACATTTTTTGCACTCTCATCTAGATTTTTTTCCACAGAACTGCGGAGCAGTGAGCGACGAGCACGGCAAGCGATTTCACCAGGACAATGCAACAATGGAGAAACGCTATCAGGGCAAATGGAGCCCATCAATGCTTGCAGACTATTGCTGGACAGTGACGAGAGATACTCCATTTAATGAATACAGGAGACAAGCCAAGAAGCGCAGAGTAGACACTGCATAGGACTAAACTATGTACATAATAGTTTTTTGCCTTTTGTTTCATAATACATTTTATTTATATAACCCTTTTGCTGATTTTTAAAGTGTTACATAAACAGGACAGGTGAAATATTATCATGTAAAGCAACCATAAACACATGAAAAGACCTAGGTTTACAATTTATGATTAAAACTCTACTATCTACACAATATACATAGACCTAAAATGTAAAAACTTAAATATCTTGGAAACAGTAGCCAATCAGTTGTTTTAATTGTCATATTTGAATTCAGCACATCAAAATACATAATAAATAGCACATTTTATCTCTGAAGCAGACGACTTTTAAAAAATTGTAGACCAGTATAATAGGGAAATAAGTGACTAGTTGATTATCGGATAGACTAGACTTTCAGAGGCAGCAAGGGAGGGGGAGTAGGAGCCGGTGCTAGAGGGAGCTGGATTAAAAGCCAGTTCCCCCCAACACCATCTTCTTAGAGGGCAGTGGAAGCGGGGGAGGGGAAGGCGGGTCAGAGCCCGAATGTAAGCCAGGAATCAGCTGTCCCTTCTCACGTTGGGTATTCCCCCCGCAGCATTTCAGCCTGTAGGCTTTTAATACAGTAGAGAGGCAGAGCCTCTCTATGGTTAGCTCTTAGGTCTGGGAGCTATTGCCACTGCGGGTCCCCCGCTTATCGACTAGTCAATGGAAAATTCATGATGAAATGTAACCTCCCTAATGTGTAATGTACTATTTTCTTTCATAACGGGCTATCTCAAACTTAATGGGACTGTATTGTATACAGCATATCTAAATACCATTGTAATTGAATACTCATTTGCATCTATTGACATTGCATTACAAGATTTCTTTTTTAGTTTGTTCATAACTACTATCACTAAAATCATAATGCTATCTCCTCTACATATGTAATGTATACCAACAGCATTTTCATTATCTGGGCTCACCGAGCTGCGGTGAGCCCCGCTCGCCAGCTGTGCTGTTCGGCGTTCTGTGCATGCACAGATTGCCCGAACCCGGCTCTTCCGGGATGTACTCTACGCGCCATGGGCGAGTAGAGTACATATATTGTCAAGTCCTGTTCATTACACATTGCTGTTTTAGCCAACCAGCTTCTACTTCCTCAGTTAACCATTGTAAATTAACTTGTTTTTATGATATGCCATTATTGGTGTCCTTTCTTACAAATACAATAACACAGTATTCATAGAATTTCTGTCCCTTCTTTTATAATAGAGTGAAACTTATGATGTTATTGCAAGACCCATTCACTTCTACTGACATACCTGAAGCATGCTCACTCATATCAAAGCAGTGACTATTGATTGCTGCTGATATCCCAATACACTGTACAGTAATAGCTGGTGCTATGAGAAAAGTGGAAGTAAACAGAAATAGTCTGAAGACAGAGAAGTCTCAGCACAGTTGCATTGCAGCACAGGTAGGCAGGAAAACAGTCCAGAGTTAGCCCTAAAATTTCTCTTCTATGAAAGCTAGAAGCTCCCTTTTATATAAAGTGTTGCTTCCCGAAAGAGGCATAAATGGTGAGTAGAAAAAAATGGACCAGATCTTCAGCTGGTGTAAATTATCACATCTCCATGGAGGTAGTGGAGGCTGCCTTACACCAGCTAAGGATCTGGCACAGTAATTTTTTTATATTCATTTTCCCTTTTCATCTGGAAAACAGATAGATTTGAGAAAGCCCCATAGAAGATATTACTAATTACAAAAATTGTATTTTATTTCACAACGCTACATTTGCCATATAATTTGCTGGAGAAGAATAACCTGGTCACTTTGGATTTCAGTGAACCTCTGCTTCAGACAAAACTGTCAAGGAGTTTATGTGGATTTTCTTTTTAATCCATTTGGTTGTTTAAAATGCCAGACCGCTTCTCTCACCTGTTTAAATGATCTACCTCCAGCTTTCCTGAGAGAATTAATTGTCTCAGTGGTACATAAAGCAGACTCGAATGTTTTATAGTAAAAATAAATATGAATGTTTACTGCAGGCATTTCTAGAAAGTATGACGTGAAGTAAAATGATGTACAGTTTGCTGAAGTGTGTAGCTTCCTGAGAAGAGACCCTAAATGTTCAGAGACCTTGGTCTTACTCTAAGAGCAGTGTGGCTCTCAATGTGTGGTCAGGGTAATATTTGGCAGCACATAAATAACCAGAGCCGGCCCAAGGTACGCCCAGGGCTGCCGGGCTAGGCGGAGCTGGCACCGCACATACTCCATGTGCCTGGGGCGGTGCTACACATGCACCGGGCACCCGGGGTGGAGCTGCGCTTGCGGTGGGGCCGCGCATGCGTTGCACTCCCTGGGGCGGTGCCGCACTCCCAGGGCCCGGAGCGCACGAATGGCTTGGGCCGGCCCTGTAAATAACTGTTAGTTTTGTAGATAGAGAAAATTTAATTTCTATAAAAATACACATGCAATTAGAAGTTACATCTCTCTTATTTTATCTAATCTATCTGGAGAAAGAGACATCCTCAATACCTACATTTATGTATTGCTAGTAAGCTATAGAGCAGGTAGTACCAGATTGCCCATTGCCCTTATTCCATCCCCAAATATAGATTGGTCCTAATGGACACTCCTGTCTGTATACTCATAGGAAGGAGATCCATCCTTCCACTCCTTCTGCTGACCCAGGAGGAAGGATACTATCCTAACTGATCTCGTTGACACACAGCACTCAGAGAGTCTAGTAGGACTGGACAGGATAAGAGAGAGAGAATGTGTGTACACAATGGCCTACAGAGAACATTGAACTAATCTGCTGCTGTAGAAAGGCTAATCTTTATCTCCAGTAGCACAGCAGTGTCTGCCTACTGATGCAAATAAGAACAACCCAATGGAGAGATCAAGGGGGAGCAATGCAGCTCTTGGCCTGCTACTCTGATACCAACTTCTGTGTTAATATCATAGCATCTGTTTCTGGTGTGCAGGGTTCCACTGAAACCAGCGATCAGCCCTACTGTAACACGAACTCCTGCAGAAGAATTTCTCCTGAACAAACATTCTACCGTGTACTTGAGTTCTGGAGAGAGACATTGTATTTATTATACACGTGGAAACAGTCTGTAATTGGCCACCTCTCCTTTGCGCTAAGACATGTGAAACAAGTGCTACTTTGTCCCTTCTTAGGCTAAGGAATTCCCTTCCTTAGGCAGGCAATGGAAACACTGACATTGTCTTTTCGCCTCAGGGACCTATGTGAATATCCAGGTTAATTCAAATGAATGAGTGTGCTTAAAGCAACAGAAGTGAGTAGAGCTCTGCAAACTGCTGTTCCAGGTGGGGTAGGGACTGTGTTCATTATATGTACATATAGAAGTTAGATTAACAAACCATAACATTTTCTGGCTGAAAAGTTCCATTATAACACTACTTTTTCTTAAAAGTCAAAACAATAACATTCAAGAATCCACAAAAAAGACAAATCAGACTACTCCCTAAATTGAGAGACACGCTACTTGCCCATGCATTGTTGTGAGCTGCCTTTTCCCAGACTGACTTCTCCCTGATGGCACTCTTCCCTAAAGAGTTCCCTGGCTAGAAAGCTAGACCAGGCAATGTTCCCACTCAAAAAGTAATTGCTTGCAGATCCAACGAATTTGTGACACCTAGGCTACGTATCCCAGAAAAGCTATGCCATGTCTAAGGAATGCGTCTGCTTTTTCGGAACAGTTTCCAATAAAGCGGACGCATTCTTTTGGCATCCCTGTATTCCTCATTGTATGAGGAAGATGGGAGGTCCTGAAAGAGGAGGTTTTTCTGAAATTTTGCCCCATGTAGATAGGCCAAATTTTGGAAAAGCCTCTTTTTTAAAAAAAGCAGAAAAAGATACGCAAATTGTGGTTTGCAGTTTGCGTATCTTTTTCCGACTTTTCTTTGCAGTCTAGACATAGCCTTTTTGAATCAGAGGGATGACATTCACCTAACAGGAAAACCCAGCAAGCTTCATATCTTAAATAAATCGTCCATCTTCCTGGACTTCAGGAAGGCAGTCTTTGAGTTTGCTACAAAGTTGGTAGATAAAGTTCCATGGAAAACAAGACTAAGGGCATGTCTAAACTACACCCCTCTTTTGAAAGAGTGATGTAAATTAGGCAGATTGAAATTGCAAATGAAGCCGGGATTTGAATTTCCCGTGCTTCATTTTCATAATGGCGGCAGCATGTTCTTTCAAAAATGGGTAATTCAAAAGTGAAACCACTGTCTAGACTCCCTTTTTTTTGAAAGGTCCGTAATACCTGAAAAAATGAAGTTTACCAGTTATTTTGAGAGAGGTTTTTTTTAAAAGAACTGCGTCTAGACGGCAGTTTTACTTTCAAAATACCATTTTTCAAAAGAACATGCAGCCATCATTATGCAAATGAATAATAGGAAATTCAAATCCTGGCTTCATTTGCAATTTTGATCTGCCTAATTTACATACCTCTTTCAAAAGAGGGATGTAGTCTAGACATAGCCTAAGAGGAAAAACAATTGAAGACAGTTGGCAGTTTGTCAAAGGGATATTATTAAGGGCCCAAGAGCAAACTATTCTACTGTGTAGGAAAAATAAGAGGTATGGCAACAGATCACGTTGGCTTAACCAGGAGATCTTAAATGATCAAAAAATAAAAACGGAGTTGTATAAAAAGTGGAAACTTAAGTCAAATTACAAAGGATGAATATAAGCAAATAACACAAGTATGTAGGGGTAAGAAAGGGGAAGGCACAAAACAAGCTCAATATAGCTGGAGACATAAAAGGTAACAAGAAAACATTCTACAAATATAGTAAAAGCAAGAGGAAGACCAAGGACTGGGTAGGCCCATTGCTCAATAAAGAGGGAAAAACAATAACAGAAAACTTGGAAATGACAGAGGGGTTTAACTACTTCTTTTTTTAGCTTTCACCAAGAGGGTTGGTGGTGACTTGATGCCTAACAGTGAATAATAGCTTTAGCA
Source organism: Pelodiscus sinensis (assembly GCF_052426305.1). Classification (NCBI taxonomy): domain Eukaryota; kingdom Metazoa; phylum Chordata; order Testudines; family Trionychidae; genus Pelodiscus; species Pelodiscus sinensis. The sequence goes on along the minus strand of NC_143061.1, from coordinate 43,965,854 downwards.
GTTAAAATGGGAAAAGAACAAGTTAAAATTAATTAGAGAAGTTAGATGTCTTCAAGTCACCACGGCCTGGTGAAATGCATCATAGAATACTCAAGGAGCTGATAGAGGAAGTATCTGAGCCAGTAGCTATCATCTTTGAAAACTCATGAAAGTTGGGAGAGATTCCAGAAAATTGGAAAAGAGCAAACATAGTGCCCATCTATAAAAAAGGAAATATGGACAATCCAAGAAACTACAGACTAGTCAGCTTAACCTCTGTTTCAGGAAAGATAATGGAGCAAATAATTAAGGAATTCATCTGCAAATATCTGGAAGAAAATAAGATGATAGGTAACAGCCAGCATAGATTTGTAAAGAACAAATCATGTCAAACCAATATGATAGCTTTCTTTGATAAAGATAGCAATCCTTGTGAATGAGGGGGGAAGTGGTAGACATGGTATGCCTAGACTTTAGTAAAGCATTTGATTTGGTTGCAACTGCTTTGGAGACTCAGGTAATAAATCAGAGTGATCTGGAGAAATGATCTTAGCAAAATAAGATCTAGGGATCATAGTGGACCACTGTCATGGCTCCTTCCCCACTCTGGCATAATAAATGCAGAAGTGGGGGTCAGCAAGTGTACCCCAAAGCCTTATCTACCAGACTTTGGTATAAAACTTCCCCCAAAATCTTAAAAACCTAGATCTTGGGAATAAAACTTCCGCTGCCACCACCCAAATGTTGATAAAGAAATCAGGGGAAAGATCATTTGGGAAATCTCCCCCCTAAAATAAAAATCAAGGCACACAATTAACCACTGCCAGGTTAATAAAAAGAAAAGAAAGAACTTTTATTATTACTACAATATTCCTGTTGCAGGTATAATGACTAGATAGGAAGGTAACAAAATATACTCATGGAGAAACTCCATGGGCCTAGAACTTAGTTACAAAGAAAAGCCAAAACATCTTTTAAACAGTGCCAGATCTCAGATCCCATACCCCATCCTTAAAACAATAAAACCTAACGAAACTACCTAAACTTTACCCTACTTACAGAAAATGAAGAATGGTGTCTTGGAGAGAGAGAAACATGCTTGTCCCTCTCTGTAGCCGCAGAGAACTCCTGCAGAGAAACAAAAGGAGAAAGGAAAAAACCCAAATTCCTTGGTCCCAGGTTGAAAGTCCCACCTACATTCCTACTGGTCACTCCACCTGGCTAGGTGTAGTTAACCCCTTAATCCCCAGGCTGCTAGCTAACCCTCATAATCATGACAACCACAAGCTAAATATTCTACAACAGTGTGACACTTTGGCAAAAAACCAACCAAACAAAAACCAACCAAACAAAAAAAACCACAGATGTGATTCTGGGATGCATTAACAGGAATGTGAGCAAGACACAAGAAGTAACTCTTCTGCTCTACTCTACATTAATTAGGCTTCAGTTGGAGTATTGTGTGCAGTTCTAAGCAACACATTTCAAGAAAGATATGGAGAAATTGGAGTAGATCCAGAGAAGAGCAACAAAAATTATTAAAGGTCTAGAAAACATGAGAATTGGTTTGCTTAGTTTGGAAAAGAGAAGACTGAAAGGGGACGTAATAGCAGTTTTCAAGTACTTAAATGGGTGTTACAAGGAGTGGGGAGAAAATCCTTGATCTCTGATGATAGGACAAGAAGCAATGGGCTTAAATTGCAGAAAGGGAGGTTTAGGCTGGACATTATGAAAAGCTTCATAATTGTCAGGGTGGTTAAACAAGTCTGGACATTATGAAAACTTCCTAATTGTCAGGGTGGTTAAACACTGGAATAAATTGCTTAGGGAGGTTGTGGAATTTCCATCATAGGAGATATTTAAGAGCAGATTAGATAGATACCTATCTAGATGGTGTGTGGTCCTGCCATGAGGGGCAGGAGACTGGACTTGATGTCCTCTCAAGGTCCCTTCCAGTTCTAGTATTCTATGATTGCTCTGTAGCTGCCTACTCTTCATCCTCACCAACAGCTACCAGCCCAGAACCCTCCTCCTTAGCACTGTTGTCTTCAGGCTAGGAATTGGTTGAAGTTGTGGCTCGTGCTATCAGCTCGCCCTCCAAAGAGAGAATGTGAAGGAATAGTCAGGTGGCACAACACAGAATCCATAGAGCGTAGCACCATACTGCCCCAAGGAAGGGAAGAGGAATGGATGCTAAGCCCATTGAAGATTCCAGTGGTACTCAGAGGGTATCATAGCATGCTGGGAGCATTCACACAGGTGTTACAGGTTTAAGTTAGCGCCTTTGGATCAGAAGGGTCCAGACTTTATACAATCTAGGGAAGCCTAGGAAAAAGACAGTTGCTTTTCAATAGAAACATTACATGACACAGTTGTTAAAAGCATGGTAGATAGCCATCTTGTTTGTAAGCACAATAATGTGTTGCATATACCAACATCCTGTTTCAGTTACGTAGCCCTTTGTAAGGCATGGGCTTTTAAGGAAGCTGAGCTTGAGATTTCTTCTAAGCAATACAGTCTGATGTTAGGATTTCCAGTTTATCTAACCAGCTCATTTGTTCTATGGTGAGTCTGAGTTTGTGTGATGGAGAGAGAAGAGTCTCTCTGTTTTTGACATGTAAAAGTGCTCCTCTGGGTACTGAGATACTTGTGCCTAACCTTCCTCACAAGGGAACTGATGATAAAAATCATCAGACAAATATGTACACTTGGCATAGACCTTTGAGAAATTGCTGCATCACTATCTAATAGGAAGGCTTCTCAAAGTATAATAGACTCAACATCCTTTTTGGCTTAAAAGATGTTTATTCTCCTCCATCCTTGCCACATAGTTTCATACACCAGTACAGGAATAAAAAAGTCTGCCAGACATGAACCATATTGTAATACAATTAATTGCACTGAGCAGTATCTTAGTCCAGAAGATGTATCATGGATCACGGAGCCATTCATGTATGAATAAGAGTATCCTAAATTGCATTGCTTTTAATCAATGTTATACAGGCAGTCCCCGAGTTACGCGGATCCGACTTATGTTGGATCCGCACTTACGAATGGGGCTTTCTCTCCCCGGAGCTCGCAGGCAGCGGGACCGCCCAGAGCGCAGCGATCCTGCCACCTCGACCTCCGGGGCGAGAAAAGCTGCTCGGAGTGCCCCTGGCCTGCTGGGGACTGTCTCCAGAAGACCAGGGACACCTGGAGCAAAGCTGGGGAGGCGGAGGGGTCCCGCGCCTCTGAGGCTTTGCCAGAGCAAAGCCGGGGAGGCGCGGCACCCTGCCGCCACTGCGGCTTTGCTCCCCGTGTCCCTGGTCTGCTGGGGGGGCGGGGGCGCAGCTAGTGCGCCCCCTCCTCCCCCAGCAGACCAGGCTTTTTTTGTGGACCCTGGGGTAGAGCAGCTGGGGTGCTGCTGGGTTGGTCCTGCAGGGACCTACCTGGCAGCCCAGCTGTTCTGTCCCAGGCTCGAGATTCAGCTGCTGTTGAAACTGATCAGTGGCTGATTCCAGGAAGCTGGGGGCAGAGCAATTCTGCCTCCAGCTTCCTGTAGTCAGCCCCTGGTCAGTTTCAGCAGCAGTGGCTGAATCTGGAGCCAGTTCCGACTTACATACAAATTCAACTTAAGAACAAACCTATAGTCCCTATCTTGTACGTAACCCGGGGACTGCCTGTAGTACTTTAGAATAAAAAAGAAAAAAGTGTGTGGAAAGGAAACTCTTATAACATCTCTAAGGAAATGCCCACTCATGCCATTGTACATGTGGGCTGTCAATACAGTAGACTTCTGATAATCCGGCACCCTTGGGACCCAGGTGGTACCGGATTATCAGAAATGCCGGACTATCAGGAGGTACTCTGGCAGGGGCAGGTCTCATCGGAGGGGAAGCGGGGGAGGGGGCGGGGGTGTGCCAAACCCTCCCTCCTGCTGCAGGGAGGCAGAGCTTGTGAGCGGTGGAAGAGGAGAGGCGGTGACAGGCAGGCAGCCGCATTCAGGACATTCTGGTCAGTTACAGTTACTCCAGCTGGATCCACAGCCAACATGCAGTTAATGTAACTTTCCTCTCTACTGCCGGGAAGAGGAGGGGCAGGGGAAGGTAGGGGTCGGTGGGGTGGGGGTGTGCGGATATATACACTGCTGATATATATACAGCCTGTTAATTATTCACTTAAACACTAAAAAATGCAAACTTTAACAAACCCCTGAAACTTAAATCTGTAACTTTATTTTGCCATGCTGCACAATTACTCATCATCCGATGAAACCAGTTCTGCTTCATCCCTGTTATCATCCCCCTCTTCAATATCCTCCTCTGCTTCTATGGGAGTGTCAACAACAGTAGGCTCTGGTGGTGGTGGTGAAGAAAAAGGCTGAACTATCTTCTGTGCCCTTGCAAACATATCCCTGAGACAGCTTGCTTAGAGGACTGTGACTTCTTAGCATAAAAGTTATTCAGAATAATATGAAGGTTCATCACTTCAGCTGCATTATATTGGCTGCAAGACTCTGCAAATTCTACGAATTTGGAAATAAATTTAGTTGCCTCTCGCCAGGTATATTTTGCTCTCTCCATCACTTCCTTTTCTTCTTCTTGAGGTTTTTGTGGATTCAAAACACTTTCAATGATCGTATCATAGTGATAGAAATGTAGCCGTGTTAGTCTGGGGTAGTTGAAGCAAAATGCAGGACATGTAGCACTTTAAAGACTAACAAGATGGTTTATTAGATGATGAGCTTTCGTGGGCCAAACCCACTTCCTCAGATCAAAATTTTGATCTGAGGAAGTGGGTCTGGCCCACGAAAGCTCATCATCTAATAAACCATCTTGTTAGTCTTTAAAGTGCTACATTGTCCTGCATTTTGCTTCAATGATCGTAGCATCACTCAACATTTCTACAACTAGTTCATCTTTGTCCATGGCAAGCCATTGTTCAATGTCATTTTCTGAGAGCTTTGCAACAGCATTCTTCTCAGAGACATTTTCAATTATTTCTTGTATGTTACTAATGTGCTTAGGCCTAACATTAAATCCACAAAATTCCTCTTCATCAGAAGAATCATCACAAAACATGATGCTAGGCCAAAGTTTCCTCCAACATTTTCATACAGTAACCTTCCTTACGTCTTTCCAAGCCAATGCAGCCGCATACACAGCGTCCTTAAGGTTGAAATCAGATTGAAATTCAGAAACACTGCAGTCTGAGTTTACCAACTTTTGGACAAAAGTCCCCCTGTAGAAACACTTAAAGTTCTGTATCACACCTTGATCCATCGGTTGGATCAAAGACGTCACGTTTGGTGGCAAATATGTAGCGAAGATATTTCCACTTACAAGCTCTGAAGCGGGCGGATGTGCTCGACAGTTATTGAGCAAAAGAACAGCTTTACTATCCTCCGGTAGACCCTCCTTTCTAAAATTCTCCTTAACTGCAAGCACAAAATGATTAAAAAACCAGTCCTTAAAGATTTCTGATGTCATCCAAGCATTCCCCTGTGCCTCATAAATCACTGGCAAACTCGTAAGAGTTTTAAATGCCCTTGGTTTTTTGTACTTCCCTATGAGAAGAAGCTTAAGTTTATGCGTGCCAGATACATTTGCGCATACCAGAACTGTAATGCAGTCTTTGTTCATTTTGAAGCCATGAGCAGCCTTTTCACCACCGCCAACTAGAGTAGAGTTTGGCAAACAACGCCGTAAGAGCCTAGTTTCATCAGCATTGTACATTTGACAAGGTGACAACCTGTGTTCCTCCACCAACTGCTCAAAAACAGCATTATACTCCTCAGCAGACTTTTGCTCACCACTGATATCTAATTTACGGATCCCATGCCGATCCTTAAAATTACGCAACCAACCTTCTGAAAACACACATGATTCGCTAATGTTCATTTGACTGTGAAACTGTTTTGCTTTTTCTATGAGCACTAGCCCAGTAATGGGCTTACCTTCAGAACGCTTTGCATTAAACCACTTAAACAAAGCTACATCCAACTGTGCCATCTTAGGCATTTTCAGAGTTTGCCATAGCTCAGTACGTTTAGTAGGTGCTTCACTTTCAGCAACAAATGCTCGCAATTTATCCTTCTGTTTCTTTATGTCATAGATTGTCGAGATCCAACGTTAAATTTACTCATGATAACCTTCCGATTTATGCCTCTTTCTAGCATCTTTATAATTTCTAATTTCTGGTTCAGTGTCAGGGTTATATGCTTCCTTTTTAAAGTTTTCTTACCACTACTACTAGCACCTTCATTCACTTTTGACTCCATCACTATGTACACTCTGATGGGCAAAAATATTCAAAAGTCAAAACAGCACTCTCCAGTGGGTCACAATGCTAATGGCAGACTGACTCAATGCCTTCCGGTTCACTGGGTTCAACTGCTGCCTCTGGTTTTTTGCGCAAGCTCACTCACTTGATCTTTTGATCCTGGACTATCGGTCTACTAGTAAAAGCAGCAGGGACAGGGAGGGGAGATGATCTCTTGTGAGTTTCAGCAGCAGCCTGTCACCTGCGGATCTACCTGTTCCCACCGCCCCCCCCCCCCCCCTCCCGGCAGTAGAGAGGAAAGTTACATTAACTGCGTGTCGGCTGTGGATCCAGCCACAGTTAATCAATAACTCTAACAACTTGAAGCAGCTGCCGGAGCACTTCCGGGTTGCAGTTGGTGCCAGACCATCAGGCGTACCGGACCACTGGATGCCAGACCACCGGAGTTTTACTGTAATTACTTTGGTTGATTGGTTTCTTTTCCTGGTTTTTCACATTGACTGTAATGATGGTTTTTATCATTATTATTTTTTTTATTTTATGATCTTTGACCCTTCTATATGTGTAGCAGACAACATATTTAATTTATTCTTCTTTGTGGCTTTCAAATTCCAGCTATCTTTGTTATCGGGAAAAAACTGAGGGGAAAAAGGTTGTTTCAGTACAAAATGTAGGTCACATCAGTCACTGGCAACAATTGAAAATGAGGTGGGGAAATTGGCCTCTTAAAGGAGCATTCAAAGGCAACTTGCAACAACAAAAATATATAATGTGTTTGATTCTAAGAACAAGGTAGGAAGAACTTGGAAGCCTTTACTGATGGGTCTGTTACCTAACAGCTCTTCCTCCTCGGAAATTCTAAAAGGTCTTCCAATCCTTTTTATGATGAGACAAATCTCATGGGTACTCACCACAAATATTTCCACAAAGGCTTTTTCTGTCCATCCTTAAATATGATGTCTTCCTTTCACTCTGCAACAGTGATGACCAACCACATATAGTGAGTGAACCAGAGTAGTGTGCCTCCTTCATCTCAATGGGCCACAGCAGCCCACAGTCCACTGGGGTTCCTCCTATGGCCCACTGAACCTCTCTTTGCCCCTTACCCCATGCATCTCTCGTGCACTGGGACACTGGAGCCCTATACTTACCTGTTCCATCTCCGCCCTCCCAGCACTTTTGGAACACTGCGAATCCACTGATTTGCATTCTGTCCCTTCCTCTCCCTCTCTCTTCCAGAGCTTGAACAGCTGTGGATAGCTGATGCATGGCACCCTAAAAGTGCTGACAGTGAGGAGAGGCATAGGAAGTGTCGGGCTCTAATTCCCCAGTGCCCAAGAGGAGTGTAGGAGACGGGGGAAGACAGGCAGTCTGCAGACTGCAGGTGGAGCCCCAGAGGGCCACATGTAGTGTGTGGGCTGCAGATTGCTTACTACTGCTCTGCAATATTTGATATCTACTTGCCAACTTCTATCAAGTGCAGATTCACCTATAATACTGTACCTGTCTGAGAATCAAAGTAATACATCTGTTTCTTAATACTCCATGAAAAGTCCCTTAGCTTTTACAAACATGAAACATTTTCCGAAACAGTTTAAAATGAGGAAAATTCAATATGAATCCCAAATTCTATATACGTTTCCCTTTCATAATTCTCTATTTTCTTCTCTCTGAAACTTTTTATCACAAGGAGAAAATATCTATATCCTCAAAGAAATTCTGCATAGATATTTCCTTTTATTAGATAAAACAGTTTACAGCCAGTCTGTTTTACTAAGGTATCATAATATTTTATTTACTATTCCTACTTTCTGATTTTTTCTATAGCTAAGACTTTCAGGTGAAAACATAAACATAATTACTTGAGAAAATGAGTAAAATGGATGTAATTTTGTTTAAAAATATAAATCATTAGGCTATGCAAAGCACCAAAATATAAAAATAATAATCAGATCCCAGGTTCAAAAACGTTAATCAGATTTCAAGGTGATTAAGAACTCTCCCTTTACAATAAATTACAATTTGAGTGCAGTTTAGCTATTTGGTGTTGATGAAAATGTGACCCCAAATTTCACTGGAGACCACCCCAGAGTTACACTTATATGGATTTATTAAATGAGGAATTAACAATCCAGGGTTAAACTCAAGGGGATTGAGCTGTCATTTAATGCCATTATAGAGTTAAAAAGAAGGGGCTTGAGCTATCTCTCTCACCCATCCAAACACACACATTCATTAGTCCAGTCACACACATTCATTCATGCCCTCAGGCATTCACACACTTACAAAGGTAAAGGGTTGCCAAGCAAGCAACTCCAGAGGTTTGCCTCTAGGGATGGATCCGGTCCAGTGAGCTGTTCAGAAAGTGGGCTTCTGCCATGTGCTCTCTCCTTTTATTGGAATTGGGTGGGTCCTGTCACTCACTCAGGGGTCCTTCCTCCAAGTTCCTCACTGAGGAGCATACCCAGACCTCCCTCAGTCCAGGTCCTTTGTTTGCTTAGGACAGGGCTGTGTCTTTAATTAGTCACCTCCTGGCTCCATGTGGTTAGCCTTGCTGTAGCTTAGAACAAGTTACAATCAAAGTGGCTGAGAGTTACAATGATTACAAAGTTGCAAGGCTCAACCATCACCAGGTTTACAGTAGGTTTTTGAGCTTATAAAGCAAAGTGGCTGAGAGTTTATAAGTTTATAAGCTTACAACAAGGTGCAGAATGTAGCTGAAAGTTACAATGAAACAAGTACAAAGCTTCAAAGCTCAATAGTTACAAAGATACCTTCCAGAGCAGGGTATCTTACTGAGACTGAGAAGACAACTCCCCCCCTTAAACAGTGGTCACAGCAATGCAGTCAAGCATCAGGTTTTGTCATTCTCTAAATCGTATGTTGGCAGGACCATACAGTTTAATGCATTTCCAGAAAATGTGTGCGTAAATCAAGTAATAGCTCAGGTTGAGGCTTTATGCAACAAAAATAAGTTGAGATGTTCTGAAATAGCTGAAAGTACAACTTCTCTCTCTAAAATTAATTGTGAAGAATAGAATCCATATATGGGCCAACAGCATTATCAATTCCAAATACATATATAAGCATGGTGCAGTAAAGCATGTCTCCTGTGGGAATTTCATACATCTATATTTTTGGAAAATAGTTGCAATGTGTTATTGCTTAAATGTATATATTCATTTTATTATAAATTTGACATTGTAGTATCAATAGCCTGATTAATCCATCTTTTTTGTGTTCTTTGTTGAGAAAATACTCTTGAGCCTCCGTTCTTCATCTGGTTTAGATAGCTAGTGAAAATTCTCAGAAAGTCTTCATTAAATAATCAAGTTCAGTTGCCTATTTGTTGAAAATGTCTATGGCTTTATTAGAACAGAAACACAAATGCTAAAGACTCGATTCTTACTCACACTGAGTAGTGGGAATAAGAATTGTGAGCAATCTCATTGCTAATCAGAAGAGTAAATACAACTCAATATGAATTAATGTCCAATTCAGCAGCCTTAAACCAAGACCACTTACAATAACACGGAATAAACCAGAAGTAACTTTGCAATGGCCACATGTAAACTCTCCATGAAAAATTCTGTTCTCAATAATAATTCATGAATAATTCAGTGGAATTAAAATTGGACTAGTGCTGCTGAAAGTAGAATTATTCCTGAAGTATGCAGATTTGACTGAAAACAGAATTTGGAGTCATTACTCTGTGGATCCCCACTGATGTTTTTGAGTCAGTACAAAATGTGGCCAGTAAAATTTTTGACTTTGCATTGAATTATCTACCTTCTTTCTCCAAACAGTTCCTCCTTTCCTGAAATAACGTGCCTGGGGAAATACTGTTAAAAACTTAAGTGATGATTGCTTTAGATAATGAAACCTTTACTCACATTCATAGGTATTCCTCTCTTTGATTTTAGCAGATATGTGTAAATGCTCACTAGGATCAATGAAAGCTCACTTATAATAGTGCATCTCATCATAACTATATGCCCAAAGCACCAGGATGCAGCCCAAAATCAATAAGATTTCACTGCCCAGCTCCAATTAATTCAGATGAATAGTTGTGTGTGTGCTTTAAAAAATACCTACCATTTAAATGCAGCCAACCACAGTATTTCCTCGTTTTTACCAATCCTACTTTCATTACATACCAATACTTTAATTAGGTGAAAAAAATATAGGCCCTGCATCCTGTTCTCCATGTAAAATGCCTTTCAAATTAAAGAACAAAACAAAACAAAAAAATCCATTGTTTTATATCACAATCTATTGAAATCTGCTTTTGAAGCAGATCATGAAGATATTGCTTCTGCTATCTGTCATACCAATATTATCCAACCCAACTGAACAATCAAATCCAATTCCAAGATGATAAATTACCTAACCTCTGTTTTCTATCTCATGTAAGCCTACAATTCTTCCAGTATTAGGTCTTCTTGATTGCTTGAACTTTAGTTGCACCCAGCCATACCCATTGTTAGATGATCTTTGGCAAAAATCAATTTGCTACCTTTCAAAGGGTCTTTAAAAGTATTAAATGTCATTTGGCTTGTATAATCAAATGATCACAGTTTTGACCTTCACCCATTAATTTTTCCAAGGAAGGTAAAGTATAAAAAGGTCAAATCTGGCTTATAGAGCTATTGTAAGATACCTTGTGTGTAAATATGTGAGTACCTGGCATAGTATAAACAAAAGGCTGTTGAATTATTTGACATGCACTTCATCATATAATTGCAGATAAAACATGCTCATGACTCAAAAGGCATGTTGTATCAATTTTAGTTATTTAGGAGTGTATTATAAAGAGTATAAGAGATTAGAAACCAATTTTAAAAGAAGCATATTTGAGGATTTAAAAGCCTACGTTTTAAAAAACACTTAATAATAGGAGGTTGAAATTATAGTTAAAAAAAAGGCTATGCAATGTTTTTTTCTCCTCCCCAGGGGAAAGTTGTCTGTGTTTCCTTTTTTTTAAACTGCTTTTAAAATATTTTGTTTTTAAAAGGCGGTTTTCCTATTAGATTATTAGATTATTATGCAGGATGGAAAAAATAATCCCATAAAATAATCATAGACCTTTGAGTAGGTTCCAATTATTAGAACAGACCAGGAATGAGGAACAAAGCTTTTTCAATAAGGATCTCGGGGACCTAATTTTAGGTGCACAGATTTGAAAATTTGGGCCCTATATAAATTAGGAAAATACAAAAAAGATTATATATAGCAGTAGGAGATAATGCAAGAGAAATTGTGAAAATTGCTTTCCTGTTGTGACTCTTTTTCATCTTCCTTTTCAGAATATGATCTGAGTGGTAGAAAGGCCTGTCAACCTCATGTCACATCCATGAATCTTTTAAAATTCAGGCCTTAGCCCAGATTAGAATCCTAGTTCTGCTGAAGTCAGTAGAGACCCCAAACCAAAGTATTTGGTTTGTACTAGCAGATACTGTTTGTTGCAGGATTAGGATGGGATATTAGTTTATTTTTCTTCCTACTGTGATGTAGGATTTTATGTTTCTTTCCATGAAAATCCTAATAAGAGATGTAGGTGTATAATTCAATAAATGCAAAATTGATAAATGTATTTTATCAGTGCATTTGAATATTTTATCAGTGCATTTGAATATTAATAATTTAAGATTATATCCATTAATCGATATTTGTAACTTTCACTATCTAGACAGATAATGTAGATTAGTTTGCTTTACTAAAATAAAGCAATTTATTTGTTCACTCAGCAAGATGACCAAATAATTTAAACCTTTGTGCAACATACTAAGATTACACATTATGGGTATGTCTAGACTGCATCCCTCTGTCGGCAGTGTGGGAATCAGCCAAGGGCCCGGGCTTCACGTGGCACTGCCACCTTGAAACGCCACCTTGGCATTTCAAAGGGGCAGCTCCACACAGCTGATCCTGGGTTCAGCTGTGCGGCACTGCCACTTTGAAGTAGCCCTTGTACCCCACCCCCCCCCACACACACACTTTGGTGCCTCTATCTGATAGAGGCAGCAAGGGAGGGGTGATCGACTCATCAACTAGTGGACTGACTACCTTATAAGCATTTGCTTATCAGATAGTCGACTAGTCTTTAACACCCTTAATTTAAATGTGTGCCTGCATCAGGAATAGTGGAAGAAAAATATTTTAAATGATTCACTTTCAGGGTATATATTTCCTTCTTGTACAAAGGTGAAGACTGCCACCTACCAATAAAATTATTGTGTTCTTTGTATATTATGTGAATACAGGATTTCATGAATCTGTAGAAAAAATGTGAACCACTGGTAATATAGGAACATCTGCTTTTCTGGAGATGTTGGGCCCAAGATATTAGAAAAGCAAGATGGGTGAGGTAATGTCTTTTATTGGACCAATTTTGGTTGGTCAGAGAGACAAGCTTTTGAGCTATATGGAGCTGTTCTTTAGGTGTAGGAATCATGAAATCACAGACTACTAGAACTGGAAGGAACCTTGAGTGGTCATCAAGTCCAGTCCCCTGCACTCACAGCAGGATCAGACACCATCTAGACCATCCATGACAAGTATTTGTTTAGCCTACTCTTAAAAATCTGAAGTGACGGGTATTCCACCAGTCCTTTCATCACACTGATAGGCAAGAAGTTTTTCCTAATGTCCAACCTAAACCTCTCTTGCTGCAAATTAAACCTATTGCTTCTTGTCTTATCATCAGAGCTTAAGGAGAAAAATTGTTCTCCCTTCTCCTTTTCAACAGCATTTCAGATACAGGTTGGATGTCCCTGGTCCAGCACCCTCAGGACCTGACTAGTCCCGGATGAGGGATTTTGCCCACCCAGAGGAGGTCATTTCTGGTCCCTCTGCCATCAGCTCCCTCTAGCTCTGGCCTGACTGCCGGCCTCCTAGCTGGCTCCCTGCTCCTGCTGCCTCTGTTCACCAGGCTCCAGCTGCTGCTCCCAGATCCTGCTGTCTCTGCTCACGGGGCTCCCCCTGCTGCATCAGGCTAGCCCACAGATGTTGCCAGCCTAGAGAGTCCTGGTTAAGAGAGTGTCAACCTGTACTTGAAAGCTGTTATGTCCCCGCTCAGTCTTTGCTTTTCTGGATTAAACTAGCCCAGTTCTTTCAATCTTCCCTCATAGGTCGTATTTTCTAGATGTTTCATCATTTTTGTTACTCTTCTCTGGACTTTTTCCAATTTGCCCACATCTTTCCTGATACGTGGTGCCCAAAACAGCACACAATATTCCACTTGAGGTCTAATCAAAGTGGAGTAGAATGGAAGACTTAAACACTCCTACTAATACTCTTCCTTTTTTTTCCTCAACAGTGCCACAATGTTGAACCATATTTAGCTTGTGGTTTACTATGACTCCTAGATTCCTTTCTGCAATACTCCTTCTGTATGTGTGTAATCTCTGTTGTTCCTTCCTAAGTGGAATATTTTTCATTTGTTCTTGTTCAATTTAATTTTATTTACCAAAGATAATTTATTCAATTTGTCCAGATAATTTTGAATTATAATTCTATCCCCCAAAGCACATGCAATCCCTCCCATCTTGGAATCATCTGCATACTTTACAAGCGTACTCTTTATGCCATCATCTAAATAGTTGATGAAGATATTGAACAGAGCTGGACCCAAACCTAAACCCTGCAGAAGCCCACTAGTTATGCCCTTCCAGCATAACTGCGATCTATTGATATCTACTCTCTGGAAAGGTTATCCAGCCAGTTATGCACCCACTTTATTGTGTTGTATTTCTGCAGCGTTTAATAAGAAGGTCATGTGAGACTGTATGAAATGCTTTACTAAAATCTAGGTATACCATATCTACCACTTCCCTCTTATCCACAAGACTTGTTATCCTGCATGGGAAGAGATCAGGTTAGTTTGACATGATTTGTTATTTGCAAATCCATGCTGACTGTTACTTATCACCTTATTATCTTCTAGATGTTTGCAAATGGATTCCTTGATTATTTGATCCATTATTTTTTCTGGTACAGAGGTTAAGCTAACTGGTCTGTAGTTTCCTGGATTGTTCCTATTTCACTTCTTACAACTGGGCACCATATTTGCCCTTTTCTGTTAGCAGACCTGCTGGTACTCCTTTGTATGGCTCCTGTTTAGTATGGGAATGACTTTTTCCTGAGAAGTAGTCTGGTAATTCTTTAAAGTAGAAGATGTCAGGTTCTGGAACAGAGTAGTGGCATTGCAGATTACTAAGAAAATTCATAGTCAGGAATAGTTCCATGAGGTATGACTGAGCTTCTGCTTCCTGCACAACCACAGCATAAGCCAAAAATAATTCTTTGTGCTTGACCCTGTCTTTTCCAGGCCCTTTTGCACCATTGACAGTCATATTATCTTCCTTCCTGCTATCTCTTTTAGAGATATGGAGAAATAGAAAGGAGAAAGTACAGTTTCATGTTAGTGTCAATAGTTGGAGTATTCATAGTGACTTATTCCACTGTGGTCTGGTGGAATTGCTTGCAAGCACATTTTGAAATTTGACTAGGTCCTTTGTCTTCTGGGAGTGTCCCAGTATGTTTTCTGCTTGTCTCTGGGAGACTGGACTGATTCTGATTTTGGGACTGTAGTTAGTCCAGCACTGGATAGTATTTGTGAGCCCTAAATTCATGACCAGTTGACAATCTGGAAATTAATATTTCAGAAAATAAGGGTGGAAAGCGTGGAGAAGATGTCGGTAATCAGCATCTCAGCCACCTCCTTTAGGAAAACTTTAGTTTTGGGAAAACTACAGTTTCGTAAGATGCACATGTTGTGATTCTTGGAAGATTTCCAGAGAAACTGGATGTCCTTGAGGATTTTGCCTCAGAGTGGTCCCTGCTGTTTGAAATTGGACTGAAATGAGGTGGCTGTTTCTGTTACATCCTTGCCTTCTATGAGTCTAGGTTTTTGGTGAAATGTGGGGGACAAGATGTACAAGCACTGCTGTATTACCTCTCAGGTTTTTATGATATAGGCTAGAGTAAGGACCATTTTTGAGATGGGGATGTAGATGATGATGTTTTGTGATCACTCACCTTAAATTGGTCTGTGGGAGCCTAAGTTACTGGTGTTTGTCTTCATCTTTTGTATGATTGTGGGTAGTAGCTGTTGCGTGATTGCATTTGATTGTCCATAACAAACAGATTGCTAGACTTCCATTATGGTTTACATTTTATTTAATGTAGGTATATCTTGGATCAGGGAGGTGAAGAGTCTGAGAGTTGGATGGTGGCTGAGGGAGTTCTGGGGATGCATCTGATTTTCAGGGCAACCTAGCTAGGCTCAACATTGTGCTGTGCAATTTCAAGGGCAAAACAGATGAAGCACCACTCCAGTGTGGTGGTAGGCTTGCCTGCATTTCAAAAATGCCATGCAACTGTCTGGAAGCCATTCTGTAATGCAGAATCTTTTTCGTTACTTTCTCTGGGATGATGTTGCTCTCCACCATCTTTTGTTATTGAAACCACAGTCTAGCCCTTTCCTGCACAGGCTTATTTTGTTTACATGTAACATTTCCTTTTCATTGCAACTGCCTGACTGAATTTCCTATGAATTAACTGTTAAGTTTTATACAGCATCCTATCACTGTTAGTGTTCTTATGAACTTCTATAACATACTTTTAGCAACCAGTTCAGAGATTTTAGCTCTTCCATTTCTGCTATTAACTGATGTAAGTTGGAGAGTTGATTAGAATTTGATTGCTGTGATGGCACTCTCCAACTACTGGTACGTGCCAGCTGGCACAATTGCTCACAGATGATAAAACATTAGAAACACCTGACTCACAAGCCACTTACTATTTAGAGGAAAAAAGAGACCATTTCTTCATGATAGCATAAATGGTGTGGGTTTGTTTCCCGGGAGGCTTGCACTTATGTGATTGTGGTTCACTAAATGTTTGTATCTGATTTAGTAAATTGTGGGATAATAGTAATCAGGAGTCTGATGGGTTGAATAATGAGATTCTGATAACTACTTGCCTCCTGATCAGTGCTTCCAAGGCATTAAATGCTGGAAGATTCACAACATGTTAAGAAAAAGCTTGAATGAAGAGCCCCTTGGCTTAAAAATTGCAGTAATTGTGGTTTATAGCTATTCATATGATGAGGTGAGGTTCTGAGTTTGTCTTTTAGACGGTAAGCTCCTGAGAACAGAGATTGTGTTTTTATTTGTGTCCTTATTGCTGATGATTAACAAATAAATAATGGCAGGAGTGGAGTCTAAGGTATAATGATGTTCTGTCCTGTCAAGACATTGTAGCAAAGGAAAATACATCCCTTAGTTACACAACCAACCTAGATACTGTTATTGGGACAGTCTCTCGCATATTGGTTGCTCTAAGATTTTACTGATGTCCTGCCAGTCCTATATAGCCAATTGATGCTTTAATACAAACATTTCATTTTTGGCATGTACTTATTAGAGTATCAGAATATTTATTTGATTAGAATGACATTTGAACTACATTTAAAATACCTTATTTTAAATTATTTTAACATTATATATAAACCCCTCAGCTTTAGTTGAGCCACTATCCTTTCTCCGAACTGAATGAATCACTAATACATTATACAAATTATACTCTTTATTTTATTCCTCAGACTACAATATCCATTCTGATTTTATATCCTGAGTTTCCATAATTTGCCTTGTCACTAAACTTCCAGATTGTGAGGAGGCTATTAAGAGCTAATTTCCTGTTCAGTAATCTTTTTTAAGGACAACTGCCTTTATATGATTTTTAATGTTTCTATCTTCATTCGTTTCAAAGCTGCACATCTTCATATTGCACATTTCATGTAAGCACCACACAGCACTGTGATTAAACAAACAGGCAATGGGAAGTGAGACACAAACTAGACTAGAGAGAATTACTGATGGAAAAGCTGGTGTTATAATTGAGCTCAAACTTTAACCTTTGTCATTAAAGTGATTTCAGGCTTCCTAATTCAGTGGGAGGGAGTGCTTAATGCAGTCCAATTATGAACCACCATTGTTTACAAGGAATTCTATGTCAGCTGTTTTATGAACTCTGGAAGCCTTGCTGATACGGCAGCAGATGAGTTTAGTAGAGCTTAATTAACTTGAAAAAATTACATTCTGTTTTATGAGATTATTAAATTAATATAATTATTATTTAGCTCACTTTAAATTCACAAACTAAGAATAGTAAAAGCAAGCAGACTGATTATTACTGCTTTACTCATTGAATTGATGTTATTTTAAGTAAATTGGTGAATATTGAATGAAGGGGTATTAGCACTAGGAATTATTGTTGCAAAAAAGGATATATGCTATAAGCTAATGGACAATGAAGTATATAAATTTATTTGTTCAATAGAGGCATTTTAAAATTTGATAAATATATTGAATAACTTTTTTGGAGGTATATATTTTTCAACTTTGTACTGTCAGATTTTTATTACTGTTGTTGTTTAGAATCATGGAAAATCAAATAAACTATGAAATAAGTTTTCCCTCTCTATTCTGACTTCCCATCTCCATTTATCACAATATTCTTATTTAAAAACAAAACCAAATGTAGGGATAACATTAATTTTTGTAAGCAACATAAGCACATAGACCAGATTTTTAAGGCTATTCAGGCATTTTTGCATTCACTGTTGCAACTCCTAACCAATTCCAGCCTAAATCTCACTTCTAGAAGCAATTTAGGAACCTAACTCTCATTTCCAAAAGTGATCTAGACACTTAGGAATATAAATCCATTGATAATTGAGGCGACTAAGGCTTTTACTCCATACCTTAATTTTTTTTATAGAAAATGAGCTTGTAAATCAGGTACGTGTTACAGCACTAAAACTACAATGGGTGGAAACCTTTGACAACCTGGAATGTACAAGCCTAAGTTTTAATAAAAGTCAGCAAGACCTAGGCCTCTAGGTGTCACTTTTCAAAATGGAACCTAGATACTTATATTTTACTTGTGTATTGAAAGGAGGAGAGAGAGTTAACCCCTAATATACAAACAGACAATACTCAAAACCAAGGAGACAGGCTACTTTTTTACGATATGACATATGGATTCTTGTTTGGTCAGAAAGGATTGTTTTACAATGGTTACTCACAGCTAAATCTGAGCATCTTTCTATTGTTTGTGAATGTGAAGCTCATCCTAGACCAGGGCAAAGCCTGTTATCTGTTAACTGATATCTGTTCCTCTACTGAATATAAACTATAAGGGCCTAAATCTTTTTCTTCAGCCATAGCACTCTTCATTTTATCATGCTAACAAAAGATGGGTTTTGGACACGTTTCATGAACAGGTTCCTCCAATATATGGAAACATGAATGATTCTCCAGATGTGTTTCTAGATGGTATCTATGGATATGAAGGACACAGCTTTCAAAAGTTCTCAGCAATGGCTTAATTCAGTTCCTACTGAAGTCAAAGTATGTTTTATCATAGACGTGACTTGGAGCGTTTAGGCAAATGAGATCACTTCTGAAAATCCCACCTTTAAAATGTAAATGTACTAATGCAAATACACTGAAAATTAGTTGTTTCTCTCCTCTGCAGCCTGCTTCTGCTCTGTTTTCCCCAAAGAATTTTTTAAATACTTACTTTACAGGATTTCAGTAATTTGGTTCATTAAATTATGCCTTAGTGCTGGCATTATCTTACATGATTGTTCTGATACTACATCAGGAGCTCCCCAAAAGCATTACACACCCATCACATTTAATAGTTTGTTACTGATGTTGACTTGGACTATCAGTCTATCATTTTCATGCTGTATCATATTCCTACCACCGTAATTATATTTCTACCCTTTTTACTGTGACTATTAATACTGCACCTGCCAAAAGAGAACAGAGAGATATAAAATTACTGCTACTGGAATCAAAGAATGTAAATTATAGATTTATAGAGAGATAAAACAGATAAAAGAAACTTAAGCAGAGAAAAATCAAATGGAAAATAGAAAGACACAAGACAATAACAAAGTGAAAATTATAGAGGAAAAAGATAAAACATTGTTACCATTTCAATTAAAGTTGTGAAAAGCATCAAGATATATTTATTTCATGGCACAAAACCTGGATATATCCTCTTTTAAATTCAGCCAGATAGATCTGCGGCACTGTGTTCATGCAGATCAAATTGGCATATTCAGAAAAGGAAATTATTCAAAGGAAAGAGGAATAAAGAAAATGTTCTCTAAACTGTGGTACTGAGGTCTCTTCACAGGTATTCATGCCCTTCCTCTGTGTGTGTGTAGGACTGTAGAATTTCTTCAAGTAGGGCTATAAATTAGAAAATGTGGTTAGTCTAATCTTCTCTTTGTTTTTATGTATTGTCAGGTTTCACATTGACAATAATTGCTGGAGAAGTTAGTTCATTTTGAGTTCACCAAACAACCATTCTTGAAGCTGTGTCATTTAATCACCTATTTGAAACAGATGGAGTTGCATTTGGTGTCTACAACTGGTTTTGAGACTTTTGTAAAAAATATGGCACTGCAGAAGCACTAGAAAGCTTTAAAATGCTTAATTGTTAAACTGCATAAGGAGGATGTAATGGTAATTTGAGGTAGGAGAAGAAACAATATCATGTTATCCTTATTTAGCCAACACAGCCTGAACAGAATAATGGGAAGATGCTGCGATCAGTAGGCTTGCAAGGTTTGATAAATACTGTGGCCCTCCATGTATATGCATACAGAACATAATAATTCTTCTTTGAGTGATGTCCCTGTGGGTTCTCCACTGTTGGTGTCCGTTCATCCTGGAGCTGCAGACCTGAGTTTTTCACAGAAGTAGCTGGTTGGGCTGTGCATGCGTGATAGGCACCTTGTGGCATTTGCACCTTTTCTCTTCGTGTACATGGCCTGACTCTCCTCAGTTCCTTTGTTACCACCCACATTTGCAGATGGAGCTCAGTCTTTCTCTTCAGCATTACCTAGATAGAGGTGTAGTTAGTTGGTGTTAGTGTTTTTTGCTCATTCATATTACCATTGTTAAAAAAATTACTATAAAATATATATATATTGTGACAAAGCTCCCGCAAAAACTTAGTGAGTCCTGCACTTCCTGGTGGATTTGCTTGCCTTAGAGGGTCACAGCAGTCCACAGTTTTTAGGCACGACGTCCAGGGCTTTAATTTGCTTTTTCTTGAGGTCTTTTCAACATTGGCTAACATATGGTAAAATGGAGAATAAATTCCACAGCCCTTTTCCCCAAGTGGAAATGGGAAGGTGGGGGTTGTGGGGAACCCAGGCCAACCCTCTACTCTGGGCTCCAGCCCAGAGTCCTATGAAAGTAGCTGCTTGTGTGATTCTCTGACACCTGCTATAATACAGCTCCAAGACCCCTGGGCTCCTCCCCTGCACCTTCCTCAGCACCTTCCTTCTCTCCAGCTGTTCTCCTAGTTGTGATCTCCTTTCTTCCTCCTCCCAGTGGCATTCTCTTCCTTCCCCCCAGCTGCACCCACCCTACAACTGCAGACAAGCTTCTTTTTATAGCCAGTCTGAACTGGTTTTCTTAATTACCCCCAGGTGTCCTAATTGGCCTTGAGGAATAAGGGCTCCTGCGAAAGAGGAGGCTTTTCCTCCATTTGGCCTCCATCTAGACGTCATGCAGGTCATTTGGCACCCCTGTACACAGTATTCACAATTAACAAAGTGATACTGAGTCCACATCCTTCCTTCTTGCTTAGATCTGCACAGATTTCCACATCAATTAACCCATCATCCTCCCTCACCCTAAGCCTCATGCCTAGTGAGAGGAGGCTACCTAGCACACCCTTCATGTCTGCAGAGCCCTCTCTTTTTACATAGGTAGGACTCAGACCTTCCACAACTTGCAACGCTTTTTTGTTTCCATCTCTAAGCATTCCAGAAGCACACCAGTATCTTCCCAACACATAATGAAACTGATAGCGTCTTGCATCAATCACTGTTACTTACTATAGAACAGAACACTTCCTGCTCTGCCCAGGGCACATTCCACCTGAGCTTTCTCCACATCTACAGCTTTTTTCAGGAGTGTACCACTTCAGGCTCTGTGCCGCACAGCCACATGGTTGTCGAACCACACTTTCATGAGACAATATGCAATTGCTCCCCAAACATCTGCGAGCTGTTCATTAGCCACCAAGATTCTCTTGACCGCTGATAAATGGTGATGAAAAGCCCATCTACCATCTTTCTTGATTACCACTTTACAGATATCAACCATGGAGCATCCGCAAGGACATCACTCAAAGAAGAAAAGGAAGTTACTCACCTGGTGCAGTAACAACGGTTTTTCAAGACATATGTCCCTGTGGGTGCTGTGTGACCCACTCTCCTTCCCTCTCCTTTGGAGTATTTATCTTTAGGTACTCGCATGTAGATGAGGAACTGAGGAGGATCGGGCCATGCACAGATACAAAATGTATATCCACGAATATAAAGCAGATATCCATGGAGCTGCATGGCTCTGTTGGGAACTTCAGTGGTGAAAGCAGCATGGCTAGCTCTTCTGGTGTAGCTATGCTGCCCTGAGCCCTGCCAAATAGGGATGGGTACCAGACTTTCAGGCATCTGTCCCCAGTCAGGCTCGACTATGCAAGTAGCTTGCACATTCCCAGACAGGATTCCCTTCCACACTGCAGCCTGCAACTCATGTATAGCAGTATTTCTTGCAGTAGGGGTAACAGAGATGGAAATAATCTAATGGCAAAGCTGCTAATATGTCTGACCAAGATCTATAGGTCTGGCCAATTCTTACCTGCAAATTCCTAGTCTATAAAAGCATTCCAAGTCATGTCCCTGTCTAACTCTTCAGTAAGCAGAATGAAATTCAAAAAGAACAAATGTGAAGTACTACACTTTGAAAGGAATAGTCAGTTATTGAAATGGCTGTATAGGAAGGATCAGAAGGTTAAAGTGGATTACAAACTAATATGAGTCAACAATATTATACTGTTGAAAAAAATTAGAGTGAACATAATTCAGGGATGGATTAGTAGGAGTGTTATGAGCAAGACACAGGAAGTACTATTTCCAATCCATTCAGCACTGACAAGGCTTCAGTTGCAGTATTGTGTCCAGTTCTGGGCATCGCATTTTGGGCAAGTTGAAGTCCAGAGGCGAGAAAAAAAATAAAGTCAAGAAAATATAATCTCTGAGGAAAAATTGGAAAAAAAAAACCGGATAAGGAAAGATTGAGTGAGGACATAGCAGTTTTCAAGTATACAAAAGCTTATTACAAGGAGAAGGGAGAAAAATTGTTTTCCTCTTCCACTGAGGATAGATCAAGAAGTAATGGATCTACATTACAGCAAGATGGGCCTAAAATTACAGCAAGTACTCTTTGGTTGTCTAAAGAAGTGGGCTGTGCCCACAGAAGCTCATGATACCATCTACATGTTTTGTTAGTCTTTAAAGTACTACTAAACTATTTGTTGTTTTTTAAATTTTTCCTGTTACAGACTAACTTGGCTACTCCTCTGAAACAGCAAGATTTAGGTTAGATATCAGAGGAAACTTTCAACTGTAAAGAGAGTTAAGCATGGGGAAGAGAATATGTTGGGAGGCTTGTGATTTCTGAGGGTAAGTCTACACTGCACCCATAGCTCGAAATAAGCTATGCATTTTGAGCTACGCAAATTTCGTAGCTTATTTCTAGTTAATTTTGAAAAGCTTATTTCAAAATTTGGTGCTGTCTATACAGCACTTATTTTGAGATAAATCACTGTTCTGAAATGTCCCTTATGACGTAGAATGAGGTTTACTGGGATGTCGGAATAGTGAGCTTGTTATATTTGAAAATAATGGTGCACTCAAAACATGCAGAATACCTATTTTGGGATACCTCAGTATAGATGTAGCCTAAGACTGGAGGTTTTTAAGAAATGTTTAGACAAACACCTGACAGGGATGGTATAGAAAATACTATGTCTTGCCTCAGAACAGGGGACTAGTTTAGATGACCTGAGTCCTTTCCACTCCTACATTTCTGTGATTTAGATTTGTTTAATGCAGGTCAGCTTGAGAGACTAAAAACATGGTTCACAGATATTTCCAAGTTTTTTATACTACAGAGGAACATTTTGTCCTGCAACTGCAAAGTACCTAACACTTGCTGGATGATGAAAGGAAAATAGAAAGAATAAAATCAATTATTTAGTTCTCTAAAGAATTGGAGCATATTAAATTTTGTGACTCCTAAAATGTGTTGAAATAATGGCTTAGACAAAGGACTATATCATTCTAAATAGTGGAGTGCTGGGAGCTCGCTGGTGACTCAGCATTCTGACCACATAGGCATCAGTCACCTCCTTTGGAGAAGGCTGACTGGGCATGTGTAAGTTAATTGGCTGATCAGGCTGGAGGATGAATGTACCAGTTAGTCCTTCAGCTGAGGGGTATAAGAAAGACACAGGAAGGAAGTACTGGGGAGAGGGAGTGGGAGTAAGAATATCCAGGGCTAGCTGAGCCTAGAGCATGCAGAGTTCACAAGGAACTGAGTTCACATCTATCCCAGTGGCCAAAGGGTTAAAGGTAGAAAAGCACTCTAAATAATATTGCTTCATGGAACTGTATTGATGTAGTTGATTGAAGTGTAAATACATCCCATGAAATTGCCACTCAATGGACAGAGTATGAGAGGATACTGTGGCATCTAAGGCTGGGGATGGACTAGGCCTGTTACAGGTAGCAAGGTGAAATAGCAAAAGATAATTTAATTTTATGAGTTAGTTTTGAATGTGCATCTTATAGAAAGGATAGGATAGCCGTTAAAACTTGAAATAGCGTTAACTTTGCAAAAATCTATACAAAATCGTAGAGATCCATCCGGTTTCGGCACTAATACGATAGGGCTTCTCCATTTGCTATGGGATTCCCTGATTACCCCCCACTCTAGCATTGACTGAAGCTCTCCTTTCACCGTATCCCATAACTTCCTGGGGAGGAGGCGTACATTGTCTTTTACCGTCTTCCCCGGTTCGGTCTTTATCTCATGATGGATCAGGTTGGTCTGGCCAGGCCAGCTTGTCAGCACCTGTTGAAACTGCTTAAGAGCCCGGTATAATTGTTCTTGCTGTATGCCTGAGAGTCCTCCCCAACTCGTATCTCCTCGAATCTCACCTCGGGTTCCCCCCATGGTCTGAATTCTATGTCGGCGGCCTGGGGTTCAATTAAAAGGGCTTCCCACTGGTTCCACTTTTTTAATAGATTTACGTGGTAAATTTGGGTTTCTCGCTGGTTCCCATTTACCCGCACCTCATAATCTACCGGTCCTACTTTCCTCACTATTCGAAAGGGTCCCTGCCAATGAGCTAATAATTTGGAATCACCCACTGGGAGCAATAGGAATACCTGGTCACCCAGTTCAAATTCCCTTGCCTGGGCCTTCCTATCATAATACATTTTCTGGTCTCCCTGGGCTTTCCGTAAATTTCCCTGGGCCCAGTCCCCCAGGGCGTGCAGATTCTTTCGCAATTTTTCATTGTAAAAACAAAATCGGCCACTTGTACACCTGTCTTCGTCTCGGGCTCCAGCCACCTCATCCCTGCTTCCTACACGCGTTGGGCCACTGCGCGTGGTCGTTCTTATAGGTTGTACCGGGCTTCCCGGAATCTGCGGCAATGTGTCTCTGGGGTGACCCCTAGCTGGTCTAGGATAGCTTCCTTGACTTTGTAATAACACAATGCATCGCGGGTGGACATGCCCCGATATGCGAGCTGAGCCGGTCCAAACAGGTAGGGGGGACAGGAGCATCGCCCAGTGTTCTTGTGGCCACTTGGCTGCGATCACCACTCTTTCGAAAGTAACCAGGAACGCCTCTGGGTCATACTCCGGTCCTAACTTCGTCAGGCGTATAGGCAACTGCGACCCCACACCGCCGGCTCCTTCTCCTCCCAGCGAATTTCCTATTCCCTCGGTCGCTAAACCGGTAGGAGTCCCTCTCAGTTCCCGCAACATCTGGTCCTGTCAGTCTTGGAACTGAGTGAGGAGTTGTTGTAGCTCCTGCGTCTGTTGTTGCTGCTGCTGCTTTTGGTTCTCCATTAGCCATTCCAGAATCTTATTCACTTCCATTTTTTTCCTCTTTTTTTTCCCCTACCAATAAGGATATTGTTAATTCCACCCTCCTCCCTCTAGACCCCTGTTCCGGGGTCAGAATCTGCCCACATTCTCCACCAGGTGTAAGAGAGTTTCCTCGTACCCGAGTACTCCCCTCCTGTTTCCCTCAACAAACCCACTTAGTCTGGTTAGTGTCTATAAGTTTATTACCATACGGTCCCACTATAGATACGCCAAGGCTAACTATTCCCCGGCCGATTTAACATCGACTGGTATGACGACCTGCTGGGGGAAGGGGGTTCGGGCCCACCCTCGCTCCGAACCCCGACCCAGAGCCCTAAGGTCCGGATCTACGTCCGACCTAGCGGAGGTCGAAAAACCCCTTAACTCCCCCGCTTTCAGGGTCCACTCCCCCGCCCTGGGCTGCTTCTTCCCCCGCGTTGGTTACCGCGTGGTCCGAGGACCCCTGGGTTATGCCTCACCCCAAGGCCTCCAAAATCCGACGAACTCCGCTGGCTGCTCGCCCCGTGCCCCGCACCCCAGGGAATTCCCCCCATCTGCCGATCTGGCCTCTTCTTTTAAACTTCCCTCCCTGATAGCATCCCCCCTGACATTATTTCCCTGCGCCACTTCCGGGTCATGGGGGGGGGTGACATCACTAGTGACGCCACGCCGGCCGTCTCCCGACCGGCCCGTCATTGTCTCTCCGCCCGGCCATCTGTTGCGGGCCCTGTCGCTGTCCGCCCGGGGCTTTTCGTGGCGTTCCGCCCCCATGCTGCTATGTCGCCATCCTCCAGGCTCAGCTTCTGGAGGGGGCGGGTCCGACCCACCACAGTCATAAAAGAAAGGAGAGGTCGACGGCCTGGCACATGCATGCAGTATGGAAGATGGGAAGATGTACTAAGCACATACTGAGCTTAGCACATCTGAGAAGGTACCTGCCAGAAGAAGGAGAAAAATAGGAAGGTCAAGAAAGAATTGGCAGAAGACAGTAAAGAAGGATGGTACAATGGGGAAGTAGCACAACTAGAGCATAAGCACAGTCAATAGAACAAGTGCGCTACCTGGTTTGTCAGCGGCACAGGAACAGCTATGATGGAGGATAAGCAGCAAAAAGATGTTAAGCCTTTGCATTGATGTTGTTCTTTAGGAGGAAAGGTGTGTCCTAAACTATTAGGTATCATTTCTTAGGAATATTTTTAGAAAATACATGTCGTTATGTGCATCCCAAAAACTCTTATTCCTAACTTTCAGTCTTTTGAGCAAGGATATGGTCTCTCACATCATCTTATAAGCTATACTTATTCTGTGAGCAATTGACAGAACATGTCTCCTGTATTGTTTGCCCCATATCTGAAGGAGGAGGAGATTCTGCATTTGAGAAGTCTATTCTTTACTCTTTTCTCAGGCCCAATTTCTATTACATTTAACAGAAGTACAAAGTATCTCTAATTTCCCAGAAAAGGTGACGGATGGCATGCGGTAATGAGGAGCAGACATCTTCAGGGCTGATTGTTGTATGTGAAACCTCACTGTGCATTAGTAACAAAAGTGGATAAAGACGTGAGTCATAAAAAAGACAAAAGGAACAGGAAACAAACAAAGGTGTTTTCAAGACTTGCTGATTTTTATCCTGAGTTAAACTGGAAATATCCCCAAAGGGAAAAAAATCCTAGAAAGTGAAAGAATTGTTTCTGACCAATGCAAAGATCAAACAGTTCCTTTATGGAGGGTCCATAGTGGGAAAAAAAAAAGCTGGCCGAGTTTGGTAGGATAATATGTTCAGCCTTCTCTTAGAGACATGTTAGCAACCTTGTCCCAAATAGCGTGAGCTGGCTAACGGTCTAAGATATATTTTTTGTGGAAATCAGTTATTTCAGAATGAATACTGTGCCATAACCATAGGTAACAAAACAGGACTTTGAGTGTGCTAAAAGGACAGTGGCGTTCTATTCAAATCAAATAATGAGCCACTTTGCTACATGTATGATCATGTAGCAAGCTAGTCAACCTCCAACCCACGTTACAAGACCCAGATTATACACCTGCTTCAATTAGATACAGCAAAATATTGCATTCTGGCTGGGATTCTGCTGCTTGCCTGTGCAAGTGCCACTGGTTAGAGTGAATAAAACATATGCCCAGAATTCTAAGGCTGAGATTATTCAAGAAGATTAAGGGAGTTAGAAGCCTCCCTGCCAAGAACTGAGAATTGAGTGCCCAAAGCCCTTCATCTCAGGCTAAATCATTTAGTGGAAGCTGTTAAATATCCTTGGCTCTTTCCAGACTATGGCTGCATAGGATGTTGTTCAGCACAGGTACATCAGCAGTAAAAGTTGGAGCTATGTAATGTTAGGCTTGAAACTTTCAGATGGTGAGCATCTTTTCCAGATTGCAGGTGAGACTAAACTCCTAGGCTGTGTCTAGACTGGCAAGTTTTTCCGCAAAATCAGATGATTTTGCGGAAAAACTTGCCAGCTATCTACACTGGCCATTTGAATTTCTGCAAAAGCACTGGCGATCTCATGTAAGATGGTCAGTGCTTTTCCGGAAATACTATGCTGCTCCTGTTTGGGCAAAAGTCTTTTTCCGAAAGTCTTTTGCGCAAAAGGGCCAGTGTAAACAGCATAGTAGTGTTTTCTGCAAAAAAGCCCCGATCGCAAAAATGGCAATCGGGGCTTTTTTTGCAGAAAACCGCGTCTAGATTGGCCATTGACGCTTTTCCGCAAAAAGTGCTTTTGCAGAAAAGCATCCTGCCAATCTAGACGTGCTTTTCCGAAAATGCTTTTAACAGAAATCTTTTCCGTTAAAAGCATTTTCGGAAAATCATGCTAGTGTAGAAGTAGCCCTATAGATTTAGACGAAAAGTCAAGGAAAGTGAGTGCTTGCAAGAGGTGCTGGTCCAGGAAGTGCAGCTCAAGAGCTAGAAAGAGGTTATGGTTCTTGAAAATACTTTTCTTGAAAAAAATATTTTGTCTTCTCCCAAAGAACTCTAGGGTTCTCTAGGAGCTGCAGCGCATCCCTCACCCCGATCACAGCATAGAGAAGAGCAGGCTCAGGGGAACTCTAGCTTATGGCAACTTCCCAAAGTCTGAATACGAGCTGCTCTAAGTTCAGTGCAAGTCAAAAGCTCCCTATTCTGTAGGGACTCCCCTCATGCCCCAATGTGCTGCGTGAAAGGGGGCACATTGGGTCACTTAGGGTGGCCTCATGCTGATCAAGTTCTCACTCCAGCCCCATATGACAGCAGAATGGCACATGGGATCAGAATAAAAAAAACGAGGAATGTAGCCCACTGTATCCTGTATCATGAATTCTAGATTACACATTTACAAAATGATACCTGAATCGGGAACCTGGGGATGTTTCCAAGTGGGAGAAGGGCTGATAATTGCTGTTCTTCATTTTCCTCTCCCTTAGTTTACTAGTGGTATGACACCCAAATCCCAAAGAAGGGGATGCCAAAGTCCTAGGTGAACAAACTGCATTAAGTTCAACCACCTTACATCAGCACTCAAAAGCATGTTGCTTTATTGTCTCTGGTCTCCTCCCTGCTTCCTCCTCTCCCAGCAAACAATAAAGAAATATTTGTCACTGGCAACTTTATTGCAAACTATTATCGTACCAAATGAACCAAGCAAAGCATTTATGTTAATTAGATTCACAATAAACTAGGGGCTTCTCTAATGTTTCATTTCACCTTTCCTCTGGGACTGACTAAAATCAAGTATTTGGCACAGAGACATACTTAAGCTGAAATGAGTAGGTACCATAGAAAATTAATGTTTGTTGTTGAGAGAGAATTTAGAACTCTATTAATTAGAGGCCATTAAGATAAAAAATACATATGGGAAAATGTTTGCTCTTGTTTTATTTCAGAGGAGATGAAGTGGGCAGTATAAGTAGTTCAGTCACATTTGGCGGTAGCATACACATTTTCTATGTCTTTTGATTCATGGGCCTTTGGGACCATAATGTCCTGTCATTACTTTTAACAGGAAAGACATTCCAATGTCACACTTTTTACATACAAAGGGATATAATAGATGTCAATCATGTTGCTATTAGCTTCAGTGGGAGCAGAATCAAGTCCCATAGTGGTCACTTTTATTCAAGACCAAGATGAGAAGAGGTGGACGAGATGAGAGCCAAGGACAGTGCTAATCAACAATGGTGTTGTTTCACCAGTAGAACCTTGTTCTTCCTCTTCCAGTTATGGGTATCCAATGTCAGTCAGAAATGTGATGGTTTACAGGAAGAATGGAGACATGGAAGAATTCTGGACTCCCTTATTCATCCTGTTAACAGTTACTCAGCTGTCACACAGGTGCCATGGAACTGACCCACCTTGGAGAATACCTCAGGAATAAGAATTCCATAATTCCAGTGTGGACAGCCATGCACTTTACTTCTTTTAGCTCAGTTACCCACAGTAGGGTAGGTGAAGAGTGGGGCAAATTGTATGGCAGAGCAGCCCTGGCATTTCTTTAACTTTGCAGACTGCCTTCTTCCCAATTGTGCCATCCAGGCCACTCTTTCTACAAGTTGCAGCACAGTATCAGACTCACTAATAATGAATGGAGAAGTGGTCCCTTCATTCAGGAGCACTGAAACAATTTGTACAGTGGGGGGTGCTGAGAGTCATTGAAACAAACTGCAAATCCTGTATGCAATGGAAACCACTGCAAGCCATGGGGTGCTGTCGTTCTATCACGTATGCCTGCCTTTCAGAGTTGGCTTTTTGTTTTATGATTGGCTGGGTTTTTTAAAATAGATTTGAGAACATGAGCAGGTCAATCTCTTCACTGTGGGAGAAGGAAGGGGATAAGTAATATGCTAAACAGAAATCAAATGAAAGAGTAGAGCAGAAATATAGAGGAATTCATGGGATTACGCATTAATTTCATGTATGTGTCAGTTTTGAAAAATAATCCCCATAGTTTGATTATTCAAACTAGTGAGAAATGGCAGCTATTGTGGCAGAATTTTTAAGTTATAAAGAAGTTTAATTTAAATGTCTTTCTTATTTGTGAGTCACTTTCCCTCCAATTTCCTAAAAGCTGTTACTAAAGTGCATGAAATGTTGTATCTGGAACTTTGAATTGCTTTAAAGATAAATGTGGCATTGCTTTGCACTTTCTGTAAGTCTCTCTACATGTTGAAAACCTTAGGTTACAGTGAAACACACTTTAAGGAGAAGAGTTGGTGTGTTTAAATGTTTTTATGTCTAATTGTAGGAGAAGGGAAAATAGCTTAAAATGGTCATACATTTTTTAAAATTTAATTTTAGTGGATTTAGCTCCTTTGTAAATTCAGGTATGTATGGCACTCAGTAACTAAACTTTGCATATTGACAATCTGAGCAGAAATCAGTTACTGAGGCTGTAATATTTGACTTCAGGTAAGAACACTCCCTTTATGTTTGTACAGGCTCCCAATCCTGAATGGGACTTCAGAGTGCTCCTGTAATACTACTGCTAATAATAGAAGTAAAATAATTACCTTTCAATAGATCAAAAGATACTGTAGAACATCATTGAATATAATGGGATGTCTCTGTATGCTATTCCTGTATGGTGCAATGAATTTAATTCACAATGTAATTTGAATACCGTATATTGTATATTCTCCATCCAGGAGATGCCACCTCCCAAAATTATACTAGTGGTATGTTACTTTCTTATCACTGCAGTTAAAGATGGGTGAATTGTTCTCAGTAAAAGAAGAAACCTCCCCAAAACCTTGCCCAAATCTCAACCAAATCCATGGAATATATTTGTCTGAAGGTCTGGTGCACAATTTTCCGAACCCCCAGGCTGTGTCTAGACAGACCAGTTTTTCCGGAAAATAGGCCGCTTTTCTGGAAAAACTTGCCAGCTGTCTACACTGGCTGCTTGAATTTCCGCAAAAGCACTGACTTCTTACTGTAAGAAATCAGTGCTTCTTGCGGAAATACTATTCTGCTCCTGTTCAGGCAAAAGTCCCTTTTGCACAAAGCATTTGCGCAAAAGGGCCAGTGTAGACAGCTCAGATTTGTTTTCCGCAAAAATCCCCGATCGCAAAAATGGTGATCGGGGCTTTTTTGTGGAAAAGCACGTCTAGATTGGCATGGACGCTTTTCCGCAAAAAGTACTTTTGCGGAATACTGTCTGTGCCAATCTAGACGCTCTGTTCCGAAAATGCTTTTAACGGAAAACTTTTCAGTTGAAATCATTTACGGA
Source organism: Pelodiscus sinensis (assembly GCF_052426305.1). Lineage (NCBI taxonomy): Eukaryota > Metazoa > Chordata > Testudines > Trionychidae > Pelodiscus > Pelodiscus sinensis. The sequence goes on along the minus strand of NC_143061.1, from coordinate 43,934,351 downwards.
AAATCATGCCAATCTAGATGCAGCCCCACAGTTTTCCTTTGTTTGCACCTGTTCCTGGCCAAGACAAGCATTAGAAACCCCCAAATCACAGGGAGGATGCTTTGTTTGCAGTATTTTATGCTTGGTATTTCATAAGAGGTATAGAAAGACAGGGCTGTGTCTAAACTGCATCCCTTTTCCGTAAAAGGGATGCAAATTAGACACATCACAATTGCAAATGAAGCGGGGATTTAAATCCCTCCCGCTTCATTTGCATAAACATGGCTGCCGCTTTTTTCCGGCTCGGAGCTTTGCCGGAAAAAAGCGCCAGTCTAGACGCAGATCTTTTGGAAAATAAAGCCTTTTCCGAAAGATCCCTTATTCCTTATTTTAAGAGGAATAAGGGATCTTTTGGAAAAGGCTTTATTTTCCGAAAGATCCGCGTCTAGACTGGCGCTTTTTTCCGGCAAAGCTCCGAGCTGGAAAAAAGCGGCAGCCATGTTTATGCAAATGAAGCGGGAGGGATTTACATGCCCGCTTCATATGCAATTGCTATGTGTCTAATTTCAATCCCTTTTACGGAAAAGGGAAGCAGTTTAGACATAGCCCTACATTTTTTGGAGTGTTTATCCCAAAGTAACTGAACTGCTTCGTCCAAACTTATTTGAACTGACAAAATTTTTGAGGTTTTCCAGTTGTTAACTAATAAATACATTCTAAAAATTACCACTTGTTGTGCTCTGCATTCTTATTTTGGCTTTCATGACTGTAGCTGGTGCTTTCTGATTAGACACCTCAGTACTGCACTGTGATAATGGCAACATTGGAAGACCATCATTGATATTATGCAGCTTTCCTTTCCTTCTAAAACATTAGTTTCAGCCTACTTAATAATGGAATATTTTTTCTGACATATGTAAGCAGGTTTATACTAAGAATGTAATAGTATAGTCGATTAACTGATTAACCAATAAGCAAAAGCCTATAGGTTAAAGCTATAGACTACATGCATTTCCCCCTCCTCCCCGCCAGTAAATTTTTTTAGCAGGCTGGTCAGTAACCCAGCTCTGTCCCCGCTTGTGCCGGGTCCAGGACCTATGTCTTCTGAGGCTTTGCATTTAAAGTGTATTAGGAGCCAGACTGGCAGGCAAACCGGTTCAGTTTCGGCTCATATCATGTCCAGGAGCTCAGATCACTCCTCCCCTTGGACAGGGCTGCTTCCACCCCATGCTGCTGCCTCTGTATCAGAGGGACCTGTGTGAGGTGGCAGGTAGCCAGACCATGAGGGGAGCTGGTTTTTAAACTGGTTTCTCTTGAGGAACAAGTCCGACCTGACACCACGCGCTGCTGCCTCTGATAGAGAGGAGCAGCAGGACATGGCAGGGGACTCCCCAGGAGTGGGGTCGGAATGTACTGGCTGTCAGTTCCACTCCCAGTTGACTAACCAATAAGAATTCATGAGGTTAATCGACTATTCAATTAACTGATATTTAACATCCCTAGTTTATACATTGGGATTTGTGGAAGGTAAGTAGAAAACTTTTGAGGAGAGTATAAATCATGTATACAGAATCCAAGGATCACAATCTTTGCTGATGTAAATTCACATAATCTAGTATTAAGATATAATCTTGTTTAGATTAAATTACTAGCCTTTTATTCTTGAGCAGATAAACTTCATACTGTGAACTGAGTATCATCAGCAGTATCTTCTTGAGCACCTGTGGATAGTCAGCCCCCTGACATCTGTCGCTGCTCATAGCTTTCCCACAGCGCAGAAAAATTAAAAAATCCTTGTAGTTTTGTCGGTTTTCATTACTGCTCTCTAGAAGCTTGTGAACAGAAGTGAATCTGACAAGAATTAGGTGAGTTTCATTCTGCAATTGCTTGAAAAATCCAGGAACAGAAACTATGCTGGACACTAGGGCTGTGTCTACACTGGGCCACTTATTCTGGAAAATCAGCCGCTTTTCCGGAATAAGCTGAGAGCTATCTACACTGGCCCTTGAATTTCCGGAAAAGCAACGACGCTCTACTGTACAAAATCAGCCGCTATTCCGGAAAAACTATTCTGCTCCCGCTCGGGCATAATTCCTTATTCCGGAACACTGTTCCGGAAAAGGGCCAGTGTAGACAGCCCAGTAGTCTTTTCCGGAAAAACGCATCTACATTGGCCACGGATGCTTTTCCAGAAAAAGGCCTTTTCTTGAAAAGCAGCCTGCCAATGTAGATGCTCCTTTTCCGGAAAAACTGAAAACGGAATAGTATTCCGTTTTAAGCAGTTCCGGAAATTCATGCCAGTGTAGACACAGCCTAGTGGTATTTATTGGGAAAAAGGATGCAAACACAGATCCTGAAAGACAGTGGTGGAGACTCCCCTCATAACAGCTGGGAGGTTCTGGGGATGGACAGGGAAAGAACATGTTTTCTAGTTCCTTACTGCAACCAAAGGGAGTTGAGCAGCAGATTTATCAGTCATCTTCAATACTAGGAAGGACTGGTATGAAAGCTGGGACTGGAACAAGGTTCCTGAGAAAAATATCCATGAGGACTGTCTCTACATTGGTGCGATCTTGCTCAAAAGCATCCGTTTTTGCACTAAATTAGCTGCCTGTCTACACTGGCTGTGAGTTCTAGTGCAAGAAAACTGACGTTGAAATGTATGAAATCAGTGATTTTTGTGCAAGAACTATGACGCTCCTGCTCAGGAATAAGCCCTCTTGCGCAACTGTTCTTGCGCAAGAGGCCAGTGTAGACAGGCAACATCAATTTCTTGCGCAAGAAAGCCCTATGGCTAAAATGGCCATCAGAGCTTTCTTGCACAAGAGAGAGTCGACACTAGCATGGATGCTCTTGTGCAAAAGCACATCTCTTGCACAAAGGCACTTGCCAGTGTGGTCGCTCTCTTGTGAAAGACTTTTTGCACAAGACCTCTTCCGCAAAAGAGTTCTTGAGCAAAATCATGCCAGTGTAGACGTAGCCATATAGGGTGCATCTAGACTGGCAAGTTTTAGTGCAAAAGCAGGCGCTTTTGTGCAAAAACTTGCCAGCTGTCTACACTGGCCACTTGAATTTGCGCAAGAGCACTGACTTTGTAATGTACAAAATCAGTGCTTCTTGCGCAAATACTTTCACGCTCCCACTCGGGAAAAAGCCCTCTTGCACAAGAATACTTGCACAAGAGGCCAGTGTAGATAGGGAAGAACTGTTTTGCGCAAAAAAGCCCCGATGGCTAAAATGGTGATCGGGGCTTTCTTGTGCAAAATTGCATCTAGACTGGCCATGGATGCTTTTGCGCAAAAGCACTTTTTGCGCAAAAGCATCCGTGCCAATCTAGATGCGCTTTTGCGGAAATACTTTTAATGGAAAAACTTTTCTGTTAAAAGTATTTCCGCAAAATCATGCCAGTCTAGACGTAGCCATAGTGTTGGTGGAGAAGCTGAGAGCCACACTCCTATTTGGCTAGTGGTTAAGTTGTTTGACTATATCCGGTTTAAACACCAATCTCTACTTGTGAATGGATACATTTGGGTGGGCAAGAGAGATGAATGAGATAAGTTAGAAGAGAAAGAGAAATGTTCAGAAGTGGGAGAAGAAAGAGAAGGTGAAAATATAGAGGAAGAGCACAATGTAACGAAAACGACAGGCAGACTGGGTAAGTACAGGCAGTCCCCGGGTTACGTACAAGATAGGAACTGTAGGTTTGTTCTTAAGTTGAATCTGTATGTAAGTCGGAACTGGCGTCCAGATTCAGCCGCTGCTGAAACTGACCGCCAGTTCTGACTTACATACAGAATCAACTTAAGAACCCCAGGCATCCCCAAGTCAGCTGCTGCTGAAACTGATCAGCAGCTGATATTCCAGGAAGCCCGGGGCAGAGCAACTCTGCCTGGGGCTTCCTGTAGTCAGCGCTGGTCAGTTTCAGCAGAAGCTGACTTGGGGACGCCTGGGGCAGAGCAGCTGGGGTGCTGCTGGGTTGGTCCAGTAGTGCCCAGAGCGGGCGCTGCAGGACCAATCGGCAGCGCCCCAGCTGCTCTGCCCCAGAGTCCAAAACAAAAGCCTGGTCTGCTGGGGGGTGGGGAGTACACTAGCTGCGCCTCCCCCCCAGCAGACCAGGGACACGGGGAGCAGAGCCGCAGCGGCAGCGGGGTGCTGCGCCTCTGAGGCTTTGCTCTGGCAAAGCCTCAGAGGCGAGGGACCCCGCCGCGGCTGCGGCTTCAGTCTGGGTGCCTGTGGTCTGCTATGGCTGGGTGCCTGCCCCTGCTATGGCTGACCAGGGGCACCGGAGCAGCTTACGAACGGGGCTTTCTCGCCCCGACCTCCGGGGCGAGAAAGCCCCGTTTGTAAGTGCGGATCCGACATAAGTCAGATCCGCGTAAGTCGGGGACTGCCTGTATGTGGGTAAGAGTGAAAAAAAAGAGATGACATGAGCATTGAAGACAGTACAATAAAATACACACCAGAGTGTATGATTATAGGGCAGAGAACACAGAAAGTGGAGTGAAGCCAGGCAGGTAGAATAAAATAAAAAGAAGGTAGAACAAAAGCAAGTGGAGTTTTATAGAGGTTACAAAAAGCTTCTAAAACCATTTTCTGTTCAATATTATGTATCCCTTCCGAGTTACAAGAGCTGGGGTTCAATATCTAGGGATAGTCAAATAGGTTTGAGTTTCTACCCAATAATCTGGGGGGGATTGAACACTATCAATCGATGCCTCTAAGGGTCAATACTCCCCCACTAGCAAGCACTGAGTCTGTGCATAATAAAAAAACCTTTTATTAAAGGGAACCAACCATTAATTTGGGAAAACCCCTTATCCCAAAGCTTGTGACCAAAATCAAAGCATACTGTGTCCTTTTTTTCAGTTATATAGCAAACAAATGTCCATTTAAAACATCACTTCCCTCTCCCTCCTCTGCACCCCACCCAGTATTGACTGCCTTTGGTTAGTGAAGACCTAGGCTGTGTCTACATTGGCGTGATCTTGTACAAAAGCGGCCGCTCTTGTGCAAAAACTTGCTGCTTGTCTACACTAGCCGCTTGTTCTTGCGCAAGGAAACTGACATTCTAATGCATTAAATCAGTGCTTCTTGCGCCAGAACTCTGCTCCCACTCAGGAATGTGCAAGAGGCCAGTGTAGACAGGAAACATGAATTTCTTGCACAAGATAGCCCTATGGTTAAAATGGCCATCAGAGCTTTCTTGTGCTAGAGAGCATCTACACTGGCATGGATGCTCTTGCACAAAAGCACATCTCTTGTGCAAAAGCACATGCCAGTGTAGACGCTCTCTTGTGGAAGAGTTTTTGCAGAAGAACTCTTCCGCAAAAGAGTTTTTGCGTGAGAATGCGCCAATGTAGACGTAGCCCCAGGCTGTGTCTACACTGGCAAGTTTTTCCGCAAAATCATCTGTTTTTGCGGAAAAACTTGCCAGCTGTCTACATTGGCTGCTTGAATTTCCGCAAAAGCACTGGTGATCTCATGTAAGATTGTTAGTGTTTTTGCGGAAATACTATGCAGCTCCCGTTCGGGCAAAAGTCTTTTTCCGAAAAACATTTGCGCAAAAGGACCAGTGTAGACAGCAGAGATTTGTTTTCCGCAAAAAAGCCCCGAACGCGAAAATGGCCATCAGAGCTTTTTTGCGGAAAAGTGCATCTAGATTGGCCACGGACGCTTTTCCACAAAAAGTGCTTTTGCGGAAAAGCGTCCTGCCAATTTAGACGCTCTCTTGCCCAAATACTTTTAATGGAAAAACTTTTCAGTTAAAAGCATTTGCGGAAAATCATGCCAGTCTAGACGTAGCCACAGAGTTCAGAGGTGTTTCTCAGGGACATTTACCTCCCACCTGGCTCTGCAGCTGGCTCACGGCTGTCACTTGTTTTCCGCTGGTGCTGGCAAGTGCTCCATTCTGTTTGCTGTCCCTCTTCTGCCACAAGCCATCATGGTTTGTTGCTCCGATGTCATCACATTCTGAAATTCCTCCACTTAACCAATCCCTTACTGAGTTCAGCAGGCAGTGGGGAACTTCACAGCCAGGGCTGTTTCTGTGTTGCTTTTCACTATCCCCACAACCAGATGTAAGGTTTTTCCCATCTAATGAGTTGATGTCAAAGACTCACCAGCCATAAACACAGACTCTCAATTAAATCTAATCAGCTCTGTCATTACACATAGGAGAGAAAGAGATCAAATAGTATACAAGACTCTTTGGGTAAAGTCCAATTCATCAGGTAGGAACACCTATCCATATCCACTCCTATCTTCCCTAGGCCTTCGAGTCCCTAGCCCTTGCTTAGCAAGTGAGTTTCAGTTTAGGGTGACACATCACCCCCCAATCAGGGCATGCTAAGCACTGTCCTATAGTCTTATACATAAAGGTAACCTTTTATTAACCCTGCATTCGTAGAATGATTTGTAACCCCAAATCAGCCAGAATTGGTTATTTTGGTAAAGCAGCTCTGACTGCTAAGCTCTTATGCAAAATAGGGGTCTCTATTCAAAACTGGTCTGCTCCTGAAATCTTTTTTCCCCTGGTTATCACTAGATGTCAAGGCAGAACTCATTCAGCCCATGATTACAAACATAATCAGAGCATATAATAAACCTGAATCATTGTTTTACTCCTGAAACTGTGAGGAGGGGAGTACATATTGTATTCACTTAGGCATCTTATTGTGAGGTAAATTTTCCAAACCCTGCTATAAGTATCTGAAGTACCCTGGAACTTATTTAACTATAGCTCACCTTGACGAACAGGAAGGTTAACACATGAGTGGGTGTTTTTTAGTTCCTTTGCAATTAGCCAAATTTTGCAAAGTCCTAATGGACTATATAATTGAATTACATTGATGATTAATTTTAATTTAATTTTGCTTGCAACACATTGTTTTTTTAATAATACATTTCTCTACTTAATAAAGTGGAATGGAAATAGTGGGAGATTGTGTAAAAATATTATTTATCTAGAGGGGCTTCATCATTGATATTGATTTTAATGACTCATTATTCATCTCACAGACATTGTAAATAATGGAAGTTAAAATTATGCGCTTCTACAGAACGTTGGGAAATGTTTCATTAAATGAGAAATAAATGTATGTGGACAAGTTATAATTCTTAGTCAGACATTCCCAAAGAATGATTAATCTGCATTTTCAATGCAGACTATCCATGCTTAATTTTCCATTGTGAGCACCATTAATGTAGAAACTACATAACATAATATGTAAAAAATATTGCAATGACATCATTTGCCAATTGTATATTTAAATTCAGCTCAAAAAGCACATTCTTAACAATCAAAACAGGCCTCCCTGAAGTCTCTTTATATATACTTATTATTCAAGTCGTATTGATCTGAATTGTTATACATACAAACTGTATATACCGTATATACTCGAGTATAAGCCGACCCGAATATAAGCCGAGGCACCTAATTTTACCACAAAGAACTGGGAAAAAATATTGACTCGAGTATAAGCCTAGGGTAGGAAATGAGGCAGCTACTGGTAAATGTAAAAAATGAAGATAGATACCAATAAAATTACATGAATATTGATTTCAAAGAAAAACAATAACCTAGCTCTGTAAGTGGAAAAGGGGGTCAACAAAAACAATATGGTATCAAAAATACCGTAACTTTAAAAGTACAACAACCTTAGCTCAATCAGCAACGAAGCTAACACACAAGAGCTAAAATCCACCCACTCCATCCCCGTATTCCACCCACTCCATCCCCTGTATTCCACATATTGTGTAAGGAGTATACAGCTCAGCATCATAAGTTGAGAGAGATTGTATATTAATTAATGATCATCTAATAGATCTCACTGGACAATAAACTTTACATGCAGGGTTTTACCTTTTAGGACGAATTCAGTGCAAGTGCTTAAGATTTCTTGGTAGGAGAAATAAATAAATAAATAATGTTAAATATTAGAAGATCACAACACAGTCCTCAAAGTCCTCCTGCCAATCCAATGAGACCCTGAAGGGACCTTTCCCAGGCCAGAGCCCCTCTCGGCTGCTCCCCGAGCCTCCCTGCCGGCGGCCCCGGGGCGAGGCCGCTGGCTCCGAGCAGCACCTGCGGGCGCACCTGCAACCCAAGCGGCCAGCAGAGGCTCTGAGCGCCCCGCGCAGCGACGGCCCCCGACACACGGAGCCCAGCCCGCTCCCGGCAGCGCCCCCCGCCCCGAGCGCCTCGGTTACCGGGGCCGGAGCTCCGGGCTCACGCGGCTAGACCCGGCCGGCGGCAGAGATGCGCTGAGCCCGCCTGCCTCAGTTCTCGAGACGCTGACTCGAGTATAAGCCGAGGGGGGCATTTTTCAGCACAAAAAATGTGCTGAAAAACTCGGCTTATACTCGAGTATATATGGTACTCCTGGAGGTATAGTACAGAATTACAAGTGTAATTCATAGTTCTGTTACCCAGTGTTTTACAATTAGAAGAAAATAATTTACAATCTGTCATAGGAACAATTTGCATTTCTAGACTTCCACCTTAATTTTTATGACATATGAATTTCTGATATCACATGATACTGGTGAGTTTTTACACAGATTGGATGTTTTCTGGAATAGCTGAAAAATCAGTCATCCAAAGTCTAGTCCAAAGCTCACTGATGTCACTGGAAGGAACATAGAATGGGAAGGACTAGGCATTAGACATTTCCTGCACTGGGCCATTCTTCAGAAGTCACAAATATGCAAGATAATTCCATATTAATTGATGTTGGATGCACATTTTGTGGAGATAATCGTCCTGCTAAATTTCATGGAGCCTCTGTGTAGTTTTCACAATGCTGAGTCTATCGACTGCATGAAGTAGCACTGGCCATGTCCAGCTGTTTACTTTAAGCCATGGTCCACTGAAGCTACATAATTTGTGTAATACCCCTACTACTCCAACAGTAAATCCTCTCCTTTCTCACATACCCTCTTTGCATTTGCAAAATGAGTTTCTGTCAGCTCTGCTATCTCATGCGCAAAAGTATGTGTGTGTGTGGGGAGGAGGCGGGACCCTTGGCCTTGATAATTCCTAGACCCCTTGCACGGGGCAAACATGTTTCCACTGTACTTTGAGCTTTTCACGGTAATGAAAATGCAGAGAACCACAATTCTTATACCTCAGGTGTTATTAAAATAATTATTTCTTTTTGACACCAGCATAGCAGGCATACATTCTGAGACCCTTCCTGACTCTCAGTAGTTGGCTTTTCAGTCTTCTAAAATTATCTGCACACTTTGAATGGGAAGGAGCAGGATTCTGTCCCTGATTACAATAAGTGATGACCCATACATGAATTTGAATTCCCGAAAGCCTAAAACTCATAAGAAAATTCTTAATGTAAGAACATAATAATGGTCACACCAGGTCAGATCAAATATCCATCTAGCAACGGCCAATGCTAGGTGCTCTCAGAGGGAATGAACAGAACAGATAATCATAAAGTAATCCCAGCCCTGTTGCTCATTCCCAGCTTCTGATAAACAGACGCTAGTGGTACCATTCCTACCCATCCTGGCCAATTGTCATTGATGGAACTATCTGCCATCAATGTATCTAGGTTTTTTTTAAATCTTGTTAAAGCCCTGGTCTTCACAACATGTTCCGGCAAGGAGTTCCACAGATTGATTGTGCACTGTGTGAAGAAATACTTGCTTGCTTTTTCTTTTGGCACTGTACCTTATAATTTCTGTTTAGCTAACCTCCTCATTTCTGTGTAGTTCCCCTTCCTGAAATTAAATGCCACCGTGACAATATGTAAATGACACAGATAACAGTCATTGTAATGGTGTTCAATCTGTCTGGACTGGGAGCCTTGGCAACTCTGACAGAGCGCCAGGAGGGAGGCTTGCCTGCAGCCTCAGGGTAGCAGGCAAGAGGCATGGGTGGGGGTGGGCGATGTGAGAATGGGCCAGAGGAGCAGAGAGCAGCTGTGTTGCTGGCTGGAGAGAAGTGTTGCTCTGAAGAACACTACTTCTCTCCAACTGCTCCCTGCTCTTACAGAACCCTCCAGCCCTCAGTCATCCTGCTCACCATTGCCAGATGAGTAGGGGCTAGGCACAGCCCACAGAGAAGGGAAAGGGGCATTTAGGGGTGGGGGCTGCTAGAGCCCATGGGGTGGTTGCAGCCAGGGGACACCAGAGCTATACTGCCCACGGCAGCTTAATGTCCCTGTGACCAGTTGAATCACAGAGATTTCCTTGGGACTGTCACCCGCTGTGCTAATCATTCTGCTGACACTGGTGATACCACATCACCAGTGTCAGCAGAGTAATTCACACAGTGGGTGTGTCCAATGCTGGGTCACCCAGCACAGCGGATGTATCCAACGCTGGGTCCAATGCATCTCCCCATTACAGAAATAATTTGGACAGATTAGAGAGGGTCCAGTGGAAGGCAACCAAAATGATTAGGGGACTAGAGCACATGACCTATGAGGAGAGGCTGAGGGATTTGGGTTTGTTTAGTCTGCAGAAGGGAAGAGTGAGGGGGGATTTGATAGCAGCCTTCAACTTCCTGAAGGGAGGTTCCTAAGAGGATGGAGAAAGGCTGTTCACAGTAGTGATGGATGGCAGAACAAGGCACAATGGTCTCAAGTTACAGTGAGAGAGATCTAGGTTGGATATTAGGAAAAACTATTTCACTAGGAGGGTGGTGAAGCACTGGGATGGGTTCTCTAGGAAGGTGGTGGGATCCCTATCCCTAGAGGTTTTTAAGTCTCAGCTTGACAAAGCCCTGGCTGGGATGATTTAGTTGAGATTGGTCCTGCCTTGGGTGAGGGACTGGACTCGGTGACCTCCTGAGGTCTCTTCTCTCCCTATGATTTTATGATTTAAGTCAGGGCTACTCAACTTTGGAAGCCCCGGGGGCCACAATGATACCCCCAGTACATGCCGAGGGCTGCAACTTACGCGGGGGTTGGGAGGGGTAGCAAATATATGCAAATATATGCAGATAGCTTCTTTCACACTGATGGGCATGAATACAAAGATTAAGGCAACACTACACATCATGCAGGCCCCATTTAAGTCAGTTCTGCTGATATTAATAAAACGCAATAGTTACCCGATTTCCACTCATATGACAGCGCTTTTAATGAGCAATGATTTTTAATCAGCAATTTAACTACTAAAACAAATAACAGAAGAACATTATATTGATTACTACCCAAACTCCAGCCCCAGCACAGACCTTTCTCACCTTGGCCTCGCTGCCTGGCTCTACCGCTGCCTCGCTGCCCAGCTCTGCTGCTGCCTTGCCAAGTGTCTCTTGCTGTCCCCAGCGGATCCTGAGCACATGCTAATATGGCGTGGCTCAGGGAGGCACTGACACAGTGGCAGATGTGGCAGAAGTGGCAGGCACGCTTTGCTGCCATCTTTTGCCACTCCCCCGGCTGGCCACACATGCGCAGACGTGGCTTGTGTTGGTGCCATGCAGCGCGGCTTTGCTTGCGGAGAGGCGCTGCTGCTGTGGTAGGTGCAACTGACGTAGTCTGCCACCGCCACTTGCTGCCCCCTTACTGGCCGGCAGCTCTGATGCTCTCAAAGCCGCGTGGCTCGGTGTTGCTGCTGGAGCCCAGCAATGAGGCAGGCAGGCAGCCCAGGAAGCAGCTCAAGGCGCTGAGGGCCGCATACAAAGGGGCCACAGGCCACATGCGGCCCATGGTCCACGTGTTGAGTAGCCCTGATTTAAGTGGTTGCAAGTGGTGATAGATCAAAGTGAGTTACTAAGCTAAAGTAAACAAAACATGACTGCTAAGCCCAATTCTTAAAGGCCAGTCTATATTAGGAAATGTTTTCAAAATAACTACCAAAGTAATAATTTTGAAATAATGTGTCCATGCTACAAGGGAGCCTGAAATTAGTGTGAGACAGACTCCCTTCATGTGGACATGCTACCTAGAAGCACTGGGGAGTAATTACTTTGAATGACTCTGGGAAGCAGTTATTTTGAAATAGTATCAGTGGCGTGTCCACACTAATGCCATTTCAAAATAAGCATTATTCCTTGTGGAAAGCAGAAGTTATTATTTCAAAATAACCAGCCCATTATTTCAAAATAATGAACTTGGTAGTGTGTAGGTCCTGGACCTATCCTGCTGCAGCTCTGCCTTTTAAATGTAGTAAAAGTCTCCTGGTTCTTACTACAGTTAAAAGGCAGACCACAGCAATCCTGGAGCTCATGCCAGGGAGCTACCCTCACGATGGCTTTGCAGAGCACCTCCCCTTATCAACTAATCGTGCAGTTGATACAGGTTGCATCAACTACACTATTAGCCAAATATCTGCTCTTTAACATACTAAGTAGTGTGGACACTATGCTTGTTATTTCAAAATAAGGTTTGTTGTTTCAAAATGACTCTATAGTGTAGACAAGGGCTTAGAGAAATTGTTCCAAACAATTCCTTATCCTAGTATTTATTTCAGTGACATTCTTCAAGTCAGAGCTAACGTTTTCTCTGACTTGGGTCTAACAGCTTCTCCTCTTGCTAGTGTTCTTTGTTTTCAGGCATCAACATGTGTATCCTTTTAGGGTGGGAAGGCAGATTCAAAAGCCAGGTGAAGACCCACATTATTTGTTATCCATCCCTTAAATAAAATTTCCCCAGGGTGGGATGTCTTTATTTCATATTCCCCATTCCAATGGAAATATATCAAATTCAAAACAGATTCAAGCTCCAAGTGGCATGGTCACCTGCCTTTGTAGGACAAACCACAGTTTAGGCTTACAGAAAAAACAAAACCATTTACAGATCATTGTCTTAAGCACTAGGTCATTAAGGTTCTTGAGTACCACTTGTGGCATTCACTAGGGCTATGTCAAGATTGCATACCTCTGTCAACAGAGGGATGCAAATCAAGCACATCGAAATTGCTAATGAAGCAGGGATTTAAATATCCCACACCTCATTAGCATAAACATGTCTGCCACTTTTTTTCGAAATGGAATTTTTTTTTTTTAAAAAAAAGGCAGTCTAGACATGGGTTTCTTGAAAATAAAGCCTTTTTCGACAGATCCTGTATTCCTCAAAAAATGAGGTTTACAGGATCTGTCAAAAGGCCTTATTTTCGACAGATCCGCGTCTAGACTGCCGTTTTTTTTAAACTCCTTTAAAAAAAAAGTGGCGGCCATGTTTATGCTAATGAGGCATGGGATATTTAAACCCCTGCTTCATTAGCAATTTTGATGTGCCTAATCTACATCTCTCTGTCGACAGAGAAGTGTGGTCTAGACACAGTCTTGAAGAACCAAATTAATCGCAAGATTAACACTTCATATTTCTAACTTCACATACAAGAAGGATGAATGCACAAAATAGAATACCTACAACTCTTGAATAACTGGTTACTTGCCCCGTTTTGCATAAATCATATTCAAGTTATACATATTCATATTAAAAAAACCTATTTCCATAAGAATAGGGGGGCGTAATGTCACAATCCTGTCCATCCCTAAACTTGGAGCACCGCTATGCTTCTGCGTATGCTGCATGAAGATGAGCCTGATTGCATTCAGTTGTGATTTCCATTCCCACATCTGCATACCCAAGGTAGCTTTGATCAAAGTAAATCACTAAAAATAGCAGTGTACTTTCAATGGCAGTGTGGGTTAGCTTTGTAATCATAGGAACCCTCAAAATGTTCTTGCCCATGTCACTGTACTATATTTAGCAAGGTAGCTTTATTAATGTTCTCTTGGGTACATATGCTGCAGCCACAGTTGCAATTTAGGCATATTTATGGAGTAGGAGAACCTACTGTTGAGGCGATAGAATATTAGTCTGAGAGAAGGCAATTAGGCAAAAAGTTGTATGAATCACATCAAAATATAGAAGGAAATGTGAAGTATAGAAAGATAAGGGAAAGCATGAAATAAAAACATGTCACCACTATTTAACAGTGGCCAGGTTGTTCCTTATAGGAAATAAAACTAGAAATTTTCTTTGTTTCACAACCAAAGCCAAATTCTGTTCTCAAATATGAGTATTAAATCTGAAACAACTGCATTATCTTCAGCAAAGCTACATTTAGATCTGCATAACTGAGAGCAGAATTTGGTCACTCTTTTCTCTGGATTTTATCCACTTCTCTGTTTTCTTTCTGAAAACCTGGAAGGTATGAAAACATCCATCTCTTTTGAGACATGAGAGTTTGGTGCATGATTAGTTTCTCTATTACAGTAACAGGACACAGTTCAAAGAGAATATTACTCTAATATGTAATTTTAAAGTAAATTTTTCTTATTGTTCCACTGATTATGTAAGGATCATGTATATGCTCATTCAGCACTCCTTGCCTGAGGTAACTTGAGTCTTAAGCATTGTAACAATGGCTCTATCGTTGTTAAGCACTAGATACAGGCAAGCCTATTATGTGCTTTCAGAGGTGAATGAAAATTTTGCTGGATGTATCTCAGTCTTAGAACTGACAGTGATGGAGAAATAGACCCTTCTTTACATACCAGTTTAGACTGACAAATATGTGCAGGAATCTTTCCCACAAAGGCAAATAGAAATTATACTTTTGCATCATAAACCAGTGCCTTATCTTCAAGACCATGCTTTCCCAAATTCAGGTCAGTTTGCCTAACCCATTTCCCTCAAGCATTTGAAATATTAACTGTTGTGCCGTGTGCATATGTTCTGTTAAATAGCTGCCACTTTCTACTGCTGAGGTGACTGCATTTCAGTGGTATAAAATGATCCTTATTCAGTCCTTAACTGTATCTCAGAAATGTTGTCAGACTTACGCACATGTTTAAGGCTCTTTGAGAACTTATGATTAAAGATATCTTGAAAGTACAAAGTATTATTAATATTTATTGCTATTGCCCATATCTTTCTTGCATCTAAAATTTTAAATTCTAAATGTTGAGGGTACAATTAAAACTGGACAGCCCCTAACAATAGTGTTGTTGAACCATAGTTTGCCTGGTTCAAGCTTAGAACTTAGACTATTATAACTTGATAAATAGACGTTAACCAATGTACTAGGCAAACCAAGTGGAAAAAAAGAAAAGAAAAGAAAACATCCTTAAAGATAGGATGCTGGAATGTTTGCACCATGACAACTGGTTCATCTGAGGACTTTCAACATATCTGTGATGCCCATAAAAATGCCACGATCAATGATGCGCTAAAACAACTCAATGTGGATATTATATTCCTCCAAGAAACAAGGGTAGCATCAAGTGGGTCTTTCAGAGAAAATGAGCACATATTTTTCTTTTGGGGAAAAAGTACATGTTAGGGGTTCATCCCTGTTAAGGGTTCTCCCCCTTTTGGGGGTTGACCCCCCTTCCCAGTCGTTGCAACCCCCTCTTCACCCCAGTGTCCTTTTAGTCTGGTGATAACACTCCTTATTGCCCGAGGAGCCCTCGTATCCGCCGAGAGAGAAGGGGGACCTGGACCCTCCCTCTCTTCAGGTCCCAGCCCAGGACCCTAAGAACAGGCGTGACTTACGTCCTGTTCAGCCAGGGGGTAGGGGGAAGGAAGCAATGCTGCAATTCACCAGCCCACGGGCCTTCCCTGGCCCTGTCCTGGGCTTCTTACTTCCCTCTGGCCATTGTCCATCTTGGCCGCTCTCATCACCTTTCTTCCTCTAGTCGCCTGTTGCCTCTTTGGCCTCGGCTTCTCAGGGTCTTGCTGCTCCTCAGGACCTCCCCCTGCTTGCCCGCCGCACGGGCTCTTGCAGCCTCAATGACTCCTGCCCTCCCTCTCCACCAAGAGCGAGTGCCCTCCTTTTTAAAGCTGGCGCCCTCTTCCCAGGACGCCAGTACATGAGCTCCTTGGCCCTCCAGCATGTCTGCCGGGGGAATCCCTGCATCTGTGCAAGCAGCTGCAGCTGAACAGGCTCTGCAGAGCTGCTTGCGCACCGCGGCACCGGGGCCAAACGCTGCTCTGGTAAGGGGTGTGGGGCTTACCCCTTCAGCCCCTGCCACCCCGTCACAGTGCATAAGGAATGCAAGAACATGGAGTATTTTTGGCATCAAGAACTCACTTCTGGGGATGATAGAGCCACCTTCAAATGGATCAGAGAGAATTTTGGTACTATACTTATTCACACCTGAAGACCCAGTAAACTTGTGTGTGTATACCCAACACTCTCCTCATCTTCTGATATCCAATCACCAGTTCTACAACTAGCTGAATATCACTGTCAGCAAGATTCTGAAACATAAATATATTTTTCTGATAGGAGACTTTAGTGCAAGGATAGGAGCTGGAAGTAAAGTCTGGCTAAACTGTCTTGGTCAATATATAATTGGTAAGATGAATGGAAATGGTCAGAAACTGCTAGAAATGTGGTTCTGTTATGACCTCTGTGTAATAGACTCATTTTTTTCCAGACAAAGCTGCAACACAAAGTGTCTTGGAAAGATCCTAGATGTGGTCACTGACACCACAGTTATCGGAGTGCTCAATGCAACACAGATCATTCAGTGGTCTGCAGCAAGGATGACTTAAACCACAGATAATACACAGATCTAAAGTAAGAGAATGCCCTCATATTAATATCAGTGCTGTAGCAGGCCAGGAAATGTTATAGAAGTACAATAACATACTACTAAAAGCACTTGACATGAGTGATTGTGCCACAATTACCCAGCTGAAGTGGTAGCAATTGAAAAACACAATCTATGATGCAGCTCTTTGGGTATGTCTACGGGGGTATGGATGCAGGGCTGTCTTTGGGTATGTCTACATTACAGTGCTATTTTGAATTAACTTAATTCAAAATAGTTAATTTGAATTAAGCTAATTCAAAATAATGCATCTATACACAAAAAACTATTTCGAAATAGCATTTTGCTCTTTCGAAATAGCACGTTCACACTGAGTGGACCCTGAACCGAAGTTAAGGCTGGCCAGAACCTGTGCTTGCAGGGCATCAGGTTAGGACTTAGTGTGTGGGGCTGCTGCTTGAGGCTAACTGAGCTCCGTGCTTAAAGGGACCCGACCTCCACCCCGGACAGACAGTTCTCAGGATTCCCTGCTTGCTTGTCTACCTTGATGAGGGACAGCAAAGCAGTCCTGTCCTGGAGTGCCCTGAGTGCCCGCACTCGGGACACCACAGAACTCGGTCACATGGAGCCAAAGCTGCCCCTGGGCACGCCGGGTGCATCTCGTGGGGTTGTTGCAATCTGCCCGGCTAGACTTGCTGCAGGCTGCCATATAGGGGGTCTATTGGGGGACTGTCAGGATCCTGGAGGCCCTGCAGGAGAGCATCCACCCCGAGGAGCCCTCAGAGCCACCCTGGTCCTTCCCACTGAGGGGCTTGTGCCCCATTCCTCCCTCATGTCCTTCCACTTACCCCTCCCTAGCCCCCCTTCCTGATGTCAAATAAAAGACACGTATGTTCAAAAACAGAAACTGTGTTTATTGAACAAAACGGGGGGGGAGGGGGATGAACCTCTGGGGAGACTGGGAAAAGGAGGCGGGAGAGGGGAACAGAGAGGGTGGAAGAAGGGAGGGGGAAAGCTAGGAGGAGGGAGCTGGAAGGGGGAAGCAAGGGGAAGAAGGGGGAGGGGAAGCTCAGGGCTCAGGTTTGGGGGTCTCGCCGGACCAACCTGACTTTCATGCTAACCTGCTCCTGGGTTCTCATGTGGCCTTTGGTGGCCAAGCTGGCAGCTATCCTGCCATAGACGGCCACATTCCTTGGTCTAGTGTGGAGATCATGGACATTGGAGGCATCCCCCCCAAACCTGAATAAGGTCCATCATCTCCACCCTGGACCAGGAAGGTGCCTGCCTTCTCCAACCCCTGTCGGGCTCCTGGGAGCTGGCAGACTGATCCTGGGGAGTGGTGGAGGGCTGGCTGCCAGTGGCTTGCTGACTCATGTTTTGGGGCCACTGGATCAGGGGCCTCAGTGGCCAGTACTGGCTCTGGGCTGGCAGGCTTGGAGCTGGCACAGGCACTGCGGCCAGAGTCTACCCCTTTAATGGCTCCGGGGCTGGGGGAGAGGAGAGTAAGTTTTCCTGGTCGTGCCCAGAGTGGCCACCAGGGCTCCCTGGGAAGGGCTGGAGGCCCCCTATTTTGAATTAAGTGTCTACACAGCACTTAATTCGAAATAGCTATTTCAAATTTAGTGTTACTCCTCATAGAATGAGGTTTACCAAATTCAAAATAAGGGCTTCACTATTTCGAATTTATTTCAAAATAGCAGTTTGCCTGTGTAGACTCTATTAAAGTTAATTCGAAATAACTAGTGTTATTTCGAATTAACTTTGTAGTGTAGATAGACATACCCTTTGGGAAAAAGGAAAACAAGACTGATAACTGGTATGATGCATATTCCAGTATGTTTACAAAAGTCATAGAAGCCAAATGCAGAGCCCAGAACTATAAAAGGGAATCAAATGGAAACACCTTACAAGCATTAAGAGTTGTAAGAATCAAGGTACAACAGAATGCTCGATGCTGTGCTAATGACTTTTGCCAGTGCTTATGCAAAAACCTCCAACTAACAGCTGATGAAGGCAATATCAGGAAATATGTGATGAGATCAAGAAAACTTTGGTCTCAGCTTAAAAAAAAAAAAAAAAAAAAAAACAGTCCCACTGAAATCAACAGGGGAAATTATCAATGACTGCACCAAACAGATGCATTGCTTGGTAGAACACTACACTCAGGAGTACTCTCATGAAAATACTATTATGGATGCAACCATCAATGCTATCGAAAGCCTGCCTGTTATGAATCAACTTAACAATGAACCAGCTGCTGAGGAGATTAGGCTTACCCTAGATAGCCTCCCAAATACAAAGGCTCCAGGAAACAACTGAATACCATCAGAGGACATAAAATGTGGGAAACCATTTTTACTACATCTTCCTGAGTTGCTCTGCCTGTGCTGGAAAGAAACACCATGAGGCATGAGAGATGCCAGCATCATCATTCTCTAGAAAATCAAGAGTGACAGGAGCAACTGTAACACTTATCATGGCATTTCCCTTCTTACTGTGGGAAAAGCCTTTGCCTGAGTTGTCTGGAATAAACTTCAAACCCTTAGACAGAATCTATCCTGAATCACAGTGTGTCTTCAGAGCAGAAAGGTTTACTATCAACATGATCTTTTTTCTGAGATCACCGCAAGATATATGCAGAGAACAAGAAAAGGCCCAGTATGTAGTTTATATCAATCTCATAAAGACTTTTGACTCTGTCAGTAGAAGTGGACTATTTAGAAAATATCACGTCTCCTCAAGCTCTTAAGCATGATTTGATCCTTCCATGAAAACATGTATGGCACAATCTAATACTCTGAGGTTTTCCTGATTCATAGTGGAGTTAAGCAAAGTTGTGTGCTTGCCCCAACTATTTGGGTTTCAATCTTTACCCTGAAAAAACAACAACACTTTTTGTTCCTCAAATGAGAGAATCTACTTGCACACCATATCTGATGGAAAGCTGTTCAATTTTGCAAGACTCCAATCTAAACCAAGGCATGGGAGGATCTTATCCTATACATCCTCTTTCCTGTAATTTCAATAGTGACAACCCACAGAGAAGCTCATCTTCAAAGAATAATGGACACTTTTTCCAAAGTCTGCCAAGACTTTAGGATTACAATAAGCCGAAAAAGAATAACATACTGTGCCAAGGAGTTAATGAAGCAACTTCCATCAAAATCATCGACTACAAACTTGAAGTGGGTGGTGAACAAGTCCATTAACATACCTGGGGTCCATTAACATAGTCAAACTTTCACTTGAAAAAGAACTCAACATTCACATTGGAAAAGCTATCAGAACAATGTATAGACTGAACAGAAGGGTATGGCAAAACAACAAAATGACAGATCACACAAAAATCTGTGTGCATCATGCATGTGTTATCAGCTCACTTTTGTATGGGAGAAAAGCATAGGCTTCATACTCTTATCAGGAGAGGAGGCTTAACAGCCTTCATCAATTTTTTGGAATCTCCTGCAGCGACAGCTTCATCAACAGTGAGGCGTTCAAATGGGCCAGCATACCCAGCATGCAAACAACTTCATCGGCTTGGACATGTGTGCCAAATGAGAGATGGTTGCATTTCAAAGAACATCCTCTATGGCAAACTGGCATCTGGAAAAAGACCTAAGGGATGTCCAAATTGTTTTTCAAGGATGTGTGCAAGTCAGACCTCAAAGTAATGGACATGACTGCAGATAAATGGGAAGATCACACACAACTGCAGCCTTTGGAAACAAGAGCTTCACAAAGATCTCCAGAGTTATGTGAGGAAGCAGTTCAGCCTAACAGAGGAGAAAGATCTTGCAGAAAGTGAAGGTGTAAAAATATCACCTTTAAGTATGAAAGAGATTCTTTCTCAAATGGTCTCTTCAGTCATGCTCACACATGTTGTAAGACCAACTGAGTAAATTCTTTATCTCTCAAGAGTTCCTCCTGAGACTGACGGATGCCTACTACTACTACAGGTTGAACCTCTGAAATCCGGGACGCTCTGGTCTGGCAACATCCATGGTCTGGCAGATCCTGAGCATGCATAAAAACCTGTATAAAAAAGATGATTTATGTTCCTTCTGTAAGTATTGCATTACTGCTATATAGTACAGTTGTAGTGCTCTTTGTGTTCTTTCTGTGATATTAAACTACTACTATAGACAAGAGGGATTTTTTTCCTCTGTAGTTATTCTGTAAAGAATATAGAATCATAGAGCTAGAAGAGACCTCAGAAGGTCATCAAGTCCAGCCCCTTGCCCAAGGAAGGACCAATCCCAACTAAATCAACCCAGCCAGGGCTTTGTCAAGCCGAGACTTAAAAACCTCTAGGGACATAGATTCCACCATCTCTCTAGATAACCCATTCCAGTGCTTCACCACCCTTCTAGTGAAATAGTTTTTCCTAATATCCAACCTAGATTTCTCCCACTGTAGCTTGAGACCATTGCTCCTTGTTCTGCCATCCATCACTACTGTGAACATCTTTTCTCCATCCTCTTTGGAACCTCCCTTAAGGAAGTTGAAGGCTGCTATCAATCCCCCCTCTCTTTTCTCTCTGCAGAATAAACAAACCCAAATCCCTCAGTCATTCCTCATAGGTCATGCACTCCAGCCCCTAAACATGTCTGTGTTCCTTCTGTATGTATTATAGTGCACTGTTTGAATGTGCATTACTAATGTGTATATTTTGCACTATGGAACCATAATACTTTTAACTGTGTTTTGTGTAATATATTTAACATTTGTATGTTGAAATAGCTATAGAGATGTGCTCTGTGAATAAGTCTGAATAGGATAAAACTGGTTTATAAATGGTATGCTTTAGTTCTCACTCTTAAAGGTGCACTGATGAGACTTAGCACTTTGTTTTACAGCACTACTTGTAGAACTTGCTGTATAACCATACCTAACTATCAAGTCCTAGTATGCTATGCTGAATAATTGAATATTAGTACTGTAAAATGTTGCTTGCAGTCTATACATAAGACTTAATACAACATTCAGAAAATATTCAGTATATGATTACAAGCCTTGTAAAACTTTCCATGCTGTTCTAATTAATAATCTCTTATGAAAGTGATGGCTCTTTATTGACGACAAGGGATTGGTTCATTTCAGTGGAAAGATGTTATCCTCAGCCATGGCACAGTGATCCATTGCAATGTGGTAGAGAAAAGTTCCGTATATTCACTTTCCAAACCTAATTCCTATAGAAGGGTATGTCTACACTACCCTCCTAGTTCGAACTAGGAGGGTAATGTAGGCATACCGCACTTGCAAATGAAGCCTGGGATTTGAATTTCCCGGGCTTCATTTGCATAAGCGGGGAGCCGCCATTTTTAAAACCCCGCTGGTTCGAACCCCGTGCAGCGCGGGTACACGGGGCATGAACTAGGTAGTTCGAACTAGGCTTCCTAGTTCAAACTACCGTTACTCCTCATTTCACGAGGAGTAACGATAGTTTGAACTAGGAAGCCTAGTTCGAACTACCTAGTTCGAGCCCCGTGTAGCCGCGCTGCACGGGGTTCGAACCAGCGGGGTTTTAAAAATGGTGGCTCCCCGCTTATGCAAATGAAGCCCGGGAAATTCAAATCCCGGGCTTCATTTGCAAGTGCGGTATGCCTACATTACCCCGCTAGTTCGAACTAGCTGGGTAGTGTAGACATACCCGAAATGAGTAGTTTCTTTAATAAAATGGAAGACATACATTTCAGATCTGTGGACACATGCATAGGACTTGATCTTGAACCACAGTAGTTAACTGGGATTTTGCCATTGACTGGAATAATAGCAGGATAGGGCTCTTAGTCCAACCCTATACTAGGGTAGGGATGAAAAAGAGTAGTCGATTATTTGACTATCCAATGAGCCTAGACTTATTGGGTTAGACTTAACAGGTAGTTGAGTCAACTATATAGATATGGATGTAACGAGGGGGAGGAGCAGGGGGGAGCAGGATCCAGTTTCCATGGTGCCACTTGCCTCCCACCACAGGTGGGAGGGGGTAGGAGAAGGTGCTCCAGCAGCTGCCCCTATCCATAGTGGCCAGGGCTGGCTGTGAACAGAGGCTGCTGTGCAGCAGCCCCTGTCCATGGAAGGTCCCAGAGCCACACTGGGACCCACTGTGGACAGGGGCTACTGGACCTGGTGCAATCCAGGACTGAGCAAGCCCAGCTCAGTCCCGGCTTATGCTGGGTACAGGAGCTACTCTGGCTGCGGCTCTGCAATTTAAATGTAGTAGGAGCTGGATTGCCTGCATGCCCGGCTTCTACTACATTTCAACTGTAGAGCCACAGCAAGGGTAGCTCCTTCTGAGAGCCTTCCCTTATCAACTAATTGTGTAGTTGATACAAATTGCATCTACTACACAATTGCCAAATTGCCCACCTCTTAATATCCTTACACTAGGAAGTTATTTTGAAATATCCCCCTTATTTTGAAATAATATGCAGAGCGTTCCCACTACCAAGCCCATTATTTTGAAATAGTTATTTCAGGAGTTATTATTTTGAATTTAGTTATTCCAAAATAATTTCCTATTGTAGACATACCCTTAGTGTGTTATTTGGGTTGACTCTGGAATTTTCATTTTTTGTTTTGTTTTTAAATGACAGTAAAAATAAATCCCAGGCTGATTTTTTTTCTTGACAAGTTTTATCTCAGAGTAAAAGTTTATGACCGAGTTTTAACTTCAGTTTTATATACAACTCTGGTGAATACTAATTCAGCCTTCATTTGAGCAGTACTCATGGAGGCATAGCGCACAGCACTTTGATGCCATGATTTTGCCCCAAACCAAAGTTTGAGTGGTAAATGAGGAGTATTAATCAAAGCATGAACAGATGGGAGAATGTCACCCATTGCAAGTATTCAGTATGTCAGTCCTGCAAAGGTGAGACGTGTGTGAATGTAATAATAATGATGATGATGATTATAGATTCATAGAAATGAGAGATGGAGAATGCTTCTGGCATCTATCTTATCCTCCTACTCCTTGATGTTTTAAACCCTTCATCTGAACAGTTATATCTTCTCCTATCTCTGCCCAACACAATGTATTTTTCCCATTTTTAATATATTGACCCTAATGATAGATCTATATATCTATATCTATCTATAAATTATGGTGTCATGGAAGCTCTACTATAAGTCATAGCATGACACATGATAGGGCCCCATTTGGAGTCTTTTGAGCATGGAGTTCTGTAGATATAAGCTCTCCCAAAAAACGGTCATTAAAAAATGGAGGTCTCCTTGTCTGCCATCCCACCACCTCACCCTTCCTGAGCTAGAGGCCAAACTGTTAATGCGATGCATATCAAATTTAGTTCAGTTCTATTAAATGTTATCCTAGGTAAATAAATAAAGGGAGATTGCCTATCTTTCTGAACTAGAAGGGACCTTGAAGGTCATCAACTCCAGTCCCTTACTTTCACAGCAGGACCAAGTACCATCCCTGACAAATTTTTGCCCCAAATGGTTTCTGCAAGGATTGAACTCACAACCCTGGATTTAAGCAGGCAAATGCTCAAACCACTAAGCTATCCCTAACCCCATACATTGCTTATGGTACTCACTGTATTTAAGAAAATGTACATTTTTTTCATTGCACATGCACTATTATGGACAAATGGCTATTTTATATGTTTTAAAGTTCAACTCTTTAAGTGGTTGAAAATCTGAATGGTTAATTGGATTACTCTGAAATGTACTGTATCAAATGGAGTTGAAGGATAGAGGATTTTTCTTTTCCAAATTAGTGATCATTTGACTAAGCGACTCCAAACTTATAGCCCCCACTTCCAGTGGTTGGTTACCTTATTCTACCCAGAACTGTTAAACTGAGGAGTAATCATAGAATCATAGAATAATAGGACTGGAAGGGACCTCGAGAGGTCATCGAGTCCAGCCCCCCGCCCTCAAGGCAGGATCAAGCTCCGTCTACACCATCCCTGACAGATGTCTATCTAACCTGTTCTTAAATATCTCCAGAGAGGGAGATTCCACCACCTCCCTTGGCAATTTATTCCAATATTTGACCACCCTGACAGTTAGGAATTTTTTCCTAATGTCCAATCTAAACCTCCCCTGCTGCACTTTAAGCCCATTACTCCTTGTCCTGTCCTCAGAAACCAAGAGGAACAAATTTTCTCCTTCCTCCTTGTGACACCCTTTTAGATATTTGAAAACTGCTATCATGTCCCCCCTTAATCTTCTTTTTTCCAAACTAAACAAGCCCAGTTCATGAAGCCTGGCTTCATAGGTCATGTTCTCTAGACCTTTAATCATTCTTGTCGCTCTTCTCTGTACCCTTTCCAATTTCTCCACATCTTTCTTGAAATGTGGCGCCCAGAACTGGACACAGTACTCCAGCTGAGGCCTAACTAGTGCAGAATAGAGCGGCAGAATGACTTCACGAGTTTTGCTTACAACACACCTGTTGATACAACCTAGAATCATATTTGCTTTTTTTGCAACAGCATCACACTGTTGACTCATATTCAACTTGTGGTCCACTATGACCCCTAGATCCCTTTCCGCCATGCTCCTTCCTAGACAGTCGCTTCCCATCTTGTATGTATGGAACTGATTGTTCCTTCCTAAGTGGAGCACTTTGCATTTCTCTTTATTAAACCTCATCCTGTTTACCTCTGACCATTTCTCTAACTTGCTAAGGTCATTTTGAATTATGTCCCTATCCTCCAAAGAAGTCGCAACCCCACCCAGTTTGGTATCATCTGCAAACTTAATAAGAGTACTCTCTATCCCAATATCTACATCATTGATGAAGATATTGAACAGTACGGGTCCCAAAACAGACCCTTGAGGAACTCCACTTGTTATCCCTTTCCAGCAGGATTTAGAACCGTTAACAACAACTCTCTGACTACGGTTATCCAGCCAATTATGCACCCACCTTATCGTGGCCCTATCTAAGTTATATTTGCCTAGTTTATCAATAAGAATATCATGCGAGACCGTATCAAATGCCTTACTAAAGTCTAGGTATATGACATCCACCGCTTCTCCCTTATCCACAAGGCTCGTTATCTTATCAAAGAAAGCTATCAGATTAGTTTGGCATGACTTGTTCTTCACAAACCCATGCTGGCTATTCCCTATCACTTTATTACCTTCCAAGTGTTTGCATATGATTTCCTTAATTACCTGCTCCATTATCTTCCCTGGGACAGATGTTAAACTGACCGGTCTATAATTTCCTGGGTTGTTCTTATTCCCCTTTTTATAGATGGGCACAATATTTGCCCTTCTCCAGTCTTCTGGAATCTCCCCTGTCTGCCATGATTTTTCAAAGATCATAGCTAAAGGCTCAGATACCTCCTCTATCAGCTCCTTGAGTATCCTGGGATGCATTTCATCAGGACCTGGTGACTTGCTGACATCTAACTTTCCTAAGTGATTTTTAACTTGTTCTTTGTGTATCCTATCTTCTAAACTTACCCTCTCTCTGCTTGTATTCACTACGTTAGGCACACCTTCAGACTTCTCGGTGAAGACCGAAACAAAGAAGTCATTGAGCATCTCCGCCATTTCCAAGTTCCCTGTTACTGCTTCTCCCTCCTCGCTAAGCAGTGGGCCTACCCTGTCCTTGGTCTTCCTCTTGCTTTTAATGTATTTATAAAAGGTCTTCTTGTTTCCCTTTATGCCTGTAGCTAGTTTGATCTCATTTTGTGCCTTTGCCTTTCTAATCTTGCCCCTGCATTCCCGTGTTGCTTGCCTATATTCATCCTTTGTTAGTTGTCCTAGTTTCCATTTTTTATATGACTCCTTTTTTATTTTGAGATCATGCAAGATCTCCTTGTTAAGCCAAGCTGGTCTTTTGCCATATTTTCTATCTTTCCTACACAGCGGAATTGTTTGCTTTTGGGCCCTTAACAACGTCCCTTTGAAATACTTCCAACTCTCCTCAGTTGTTTTTCCCTTCAGTCTTGCTTCCCATGGGACCTTACCTACAAGTTCTCTGAGCTTATCAAAATCTGCCTTCCTGAAATCCATAACCTCAATTGTGCTGGTCTCCCTTCTATCTTTCCTTAAGATCATGAACTCTATTATTTCGTGATCACTGTCCCCTATACTGTCTTCCACTTTCAAGTTCTCAACTAGTTCCTCCCTATTTGTTAAAACCAAATCCAGAACAGCTTCTCCTCTGGTAGCTTTTTCAACCTTCTGAAACAGAAATGATTGGATCAGTCAAAGATGACTATAAGTAGCTAAAATGTGTGCATTATGGCTGATAATTTTAGCTTTGGGGGAGGAATGAAATTAGAAATCTGATTGTTTCTTGGGAAGGGCAGGGTATTAGAGGGCAAAAGATTGGAGTAATATGGGTGAGGGTTGGGGACTGCACTGTGTGGAGGTGTGTTATGGATTGGAAAACAAGTGGGTATGGATGACAAGAATGGAGAGAGAGTCTGAGTGCTCATACAAAAGACACACGACACTGGTCAGCTCCTCCAGTGTACTTCAATAGCCTTTTGCCTTTTGTCCTTTAATAGTGTCCTATGGGTGAGAGTGAATGGGATGTAAAAGGAGGGGAAGAGCTTGTACATTACTGCAATCATGGGGCTGGAATATAGATATGTGTGTTAATGGGGCATATTAGGAAATTGCAGAAAGAGGGCAGAGTGAAGGTGTTGCATGGGCAATCTTAAATGTGCATTTCACAGTTTTAAGAATTATTGTGTTGCTCAACTCAGCATTATTCAAGAGGATGCCATAACAGCAAGAAACCTTAATTCTGCATTAAAGCCACT
This sequence comes from Pelodiscus sinensis, assembly GCF_052426305.1. NCBI lineage: Eukaryota > Metazoa > Chordata > Testudines > Trionychidae > Pelodiscus > Pelodiscus sinensis. The sequence goes on along the minus strand of NC_143061.1, from coordinate 43,907,144 downwards.
GGAAAAAATATAAAGTATCTCCCAAGGCTATGATGTGTATCATGGAAATCCTTATATGGTCCTCAGCTCCTTAGTATCGGACAGATGTCTTTTATTCTTAACTATGTATTTGTAATTATCATTTGGTATTAAATCCCAAAACACAGACCTGCCACACTTTCTGTTATAGACAGAATAAGGAATGGAATAGAAAAGAAGCAAAAATATACCGTGTTTTCAATAAGCATTCCATGTGACCAAACAGAGACTTAGTGTAATGACTGACCCTACGTGTGGCAGGGGGTGAGGGATCAGAGAGAAGACTGATTAAATAGAAGAGAAACCTCAGTGAGGGAGGAGATCTGGACAGAGGACCTAGTGCGTTCCCTCCCTAGGAAGGGCCTAAAGAAGTCAGGCTGGAAGAAACCTACTAGGAACAGGTTTGGCTCTAGTGGCGGGTAGAGGGTGCTGACTCTGTAACGAGTAGGGAGCTCTCTGAGGAAAGTTGTCAGAGTTCTCAGAGAGGGGTCTCAGTGAGAACCTGCTAGAAGGAAGCAGCCTAGGAGAAATTCTGCAGAGCCCAGGAACAGGGGCCAAATATAGTGAGCTTAAGGCTGTGCTAGTTAGGCAGAAGAATTACTAGTCTGGATGTTTATTTGGACTCCCAACTGGACACTCCCTTAGAAGTGACCTAGCAAGAGGGAAGGCTCAGGTAGACATCAGGGGACCACCAAGGACAATTAAAAATAAGGCCTTCTGCTGTGCCATGACCAGAAGCCAGGAGGCTTGGCTGCAGCAGAGCAGCAGCTTGCATATTCCCTTTGCAGCACAAGGCTGCTATCCTGTTCGGGGTTTTTTTTTTTTCCTACAGGCAGTCCCCAGGTTACATACAAGATAGGGACTGTAGGTTTGTTCTTAAGTTGAATCTGTATGTAAGTCGGAACTGGCGTCCAGATTCAGCCGCTGCTGAAACTGACCAGCGGCTGACTACTGGAAGCCCGAGGCAGAGTTGCTCTGCCCTGGGCTTCCTGGAATCAGCCTCTGATCAGTTTCAACAGGCTGAATCTGGACGCCAGTTCTGACTTCCATACAGATTCAACTTAAGAACCCCAGGCGTCCCCAAGTCAGCTGCTGCTGAAACTGATCAGCGGCTGATTCCAGGAAGCCAGGGGCAAAGCAACTCTGCCTCAGGCTTCCTGTAGTCAGCGCTGGTCAGTTTCAGCAGCGGCTGACTTGGGGACGCCTGGGACAGAGCAGCGGGGGTGCTGCCGGGTTGGTCCAGTAGCGCCCAGAGTGGCGCTGCGGGACCAACTGGCTGCATCTCAGCTGCTCTACCACAGGCGTCCAGAGAAAAGCCTGGTCTGCTGGGGGGGGAGAGGCATACTAGCTGCGCCCCCCCCAGCAGACCAGGGAGACGCGGGCAGCGGACCGAGACGCACTGCGGTCCCACCGCCCGGGTCGTCTGCGGCTTTGCTCCGCATCTCCCTGGTCTGCTGGAGACCAGCAGACCAGGGAGATGGGGAGCAAAGCCTCTGAGGACGCCGGCAGTGGCACAGCAGACCAGGGAGACGTGGAGCAAAGCCGCGGAGCACGCGGGCAGCGGACAGCCCAGACGCGCCGCGGCTGTCCCGCTGCCGGCGTCCTCAGAGGCTTTGCTCCCCGTCTCCCTGGTCTGCTGGTCTCCAGCAGACCAGGGAGACGCGGAGCAAACCCCGCTCGTAATTGCGGATGCGACATAAGTCGGATCTGCGTAACTCGGGGACTGCCTGTATTTTTGTGTGTGAGTTTTCTGCCTGATCTTGGAGATTTCATCTGTACCAATCAGGGACAGGCTATGTTCTCAATAGCTGGCTGTTTTGAAAGGAAATTCACTGACTTTTTCCCACATGAAAATGGATTGAGGATGTTACTTTAAATGTTGAGGATATTTTTAACATTCTTCCAGGTTTACATTTACATACACTAGGACAGAACTAAACTAAATGCTGGCTCCTGGCTGAAACATGCTAGTCATAAAATGGCTTTCTGAGATGCAGTAAGAATATGGATCAATGCAACACTGAAATAAATATTAAATTGGAGCTTAAAAACTGAATAGGTTTGGCAGTATTCAAAATTCAATTTTACTAAGTAGCCTAACACCCTGATTATTCAGTAAGGCCTTGATCCAAAGTCCACTGAAGTCTTTGGGAATCTTTCTATTGATATCAGTGGTCTTCAGGTCAGGCCCCAAGGCCCTAAGAAGGCATCTTTATTTAAGATAAAGTTTTCCTGATTCAGCACTTAGGGAGACCGTGAGCTGCTGAGCTCCTTCTGGGGAGTCACTCAGCATCTTCCATTTCCAGGAGTTTGAGTGCAAATGGTAATAAACCATCTTGTTAGTCTTTAAAGTGCTACATAGTCCTGTATTTTGCAGGATGAGGCCCTCTGTTTTCTCATGTGTCTCATTCCTAGTGTAGTATTACATTTCTGATCTCATCACGAACTCTTTCCCCCTACTATTTGGAAGTTTCGTTAACTGACAATGTTATATCAGTGGAAGGGCCTTTTTAAGCTGTGGGTGCAAGAAGGCAATAAATTACATCAGGAGATGTTGATAATAGGCTTTGGGTGATTTAAGAGATAATGTCAGTGGAATAGAATGTTGCAACAAGATAATGGCCTCCCTTGACTAGATAAATGCCAAGGAGATGCTCAGACATTTATTGGAAATAAACGTTGAGATGAAGCTAAGACATTTATTTTCGAAATGGGAGCCATTTATCCTGCAACAGTGCTGTATTCAACTGACTTCATTTCCATTATACCATATGATTCATGAGGGAAGATACTGTCATTTGATTTGATGGATACTGGTGCACTGGAGTGACTATTGCTTTTCATATAGTCCGTGCAAAATATGTGTGTATACATGGTTAGAGTAATAGCAAACTTGTGTCTTGATTGTCTTAGATAGCATATTTATTCTGTTATTTAGCCAATCAATGATGAGTTAATCTGAACTAGCACTTCACCTTTGACTTAATGTTCAATTGACTGAAGTGATTTTTTAAAATTTAAATTCTTCTTATACAACAAAGCTAACAAAACATTTAAAATTGTATTTGGCATAAGGAAAATGTTTGCACTTGTAAGTTCTGTAGTCAAACTGGCAATAAACCACTGTTGCCTGTTGCCCATAACTTGCCAAAAATTGTTCCGGGTGAAATCCTGGCCCTACTGAAGTCGATGGGAATTTAAACACTGACTTCACTTGGGCTTGTATTTCAGCCTTGTGATTAGTTGCCATTGAAAATTGACTTTTTTTAAAGTTTAAACTCTATTTCGTAGCAGTTTTCCTCCAGGGTAGATTGGCAGAGGCCCTGGAGGTTTTTCGCCTTCCTCTGTAGCATTGGGCACAGATCACAGCTGGAGGACTCTCTGCACGTTGGGGCCTTCAAAGTATTTGAAGGCTTCAATATCTGAGACATAGGTGAGAGGATTATTCTAAGAGGGGTGGGTGAGATTCTGTGGCCTGCACTGTGCAGGGGGTCAGACTAGATGATCATAATGGTCCCTTCTGACCTTAAAGTCTATGAGTCTATGAGTTCTTGATTTACTTGTGGTGGGGATATAATTTTTATTTATATTGAATAATGAGAAAACTTTCCTTGCCATTAAGCAAATATAGCTGAAAGAATAGTTTTAGGACTTTCTGTGTGGCTAATACTCAGTCAACACTAGTTACTGGTCATGCGTGGGGGCAAAATATTTAATGTGGGTATGCTATTGAAATCACCTTTGATCACATGCATTAATAAATCCTACTGAGTTTTCTATGTGGGCAGTGGCTGGCCATGGCATGGCCTCTTAGGATTCTAATGGAACAGAAGGAACCTGAACCATCATGCAGTTATTTCGTGGCTTCTGAAGGCTTTTCTCTAGTAATAAGTGCCTTGTTATCAGATTACACAGATTAATACTTCAATCTTAAATCATAGGATAAGTACTGTTTTATTGCTTTATCACTAGTGGGAAATTAAAACGTGGGTTTTTTTTTAAAATGTACATTTTATTCAGATGTCACGTGGAACAGGGTTCTACAATTGTAAACCAACTTCTGCAAAGAGTTGTCCTTTATCAGTGATACAAGAATGTTATTGCAATGTTTGAAACCACTGGAAATTGGTTCCAATCCTGCATATGGGCATATGGATATTTCTGTGTACAGACAACTGCAAGATCAGGGCCATAGTTAATAACTTCTTTCAAGGGCTTCTACTTTCAGTCAAATTGTTTTAATCTGTCTAATTCCATTTGAGACTTCTGTTTTCTAGAATTTTTCAACTCCCATAACTTTCCTGGTGAGGCAGCATCTTTGTGAGAGAAGCTCTAAGAGGCCATTCAGGTCCCACTCCTCATTCAATCTTCCAGCCCTTCGTTGTCCTTTTATGTTAAAGCATATTTGATATTGAGTATACTGGTCACGTTTACATCAGCATTTCCACACTATAGAGTTTAGTCATTGGTAGGAAAGTTTAATAAGTTCTGTTTTCCTTGTAATGGTGATTTTTAAATATTCTGAATTGTCTAGATTTGACAGTCTTACTCCAAATTTATCTCTAAATTTAGCATTTCAGATATCTCTTTTTATCGGGCCTGCATGTCAGTGATTGGATGCTACTTTCCACATTAATTGTCCCTGCCTAAAAGTCTTACACTGAATCACATTTGGCTTGTCCTTAAAGCTACAGTATTTGCATATTTGTAGAGCTGTCTCTTATAAACAGCTTTACTCCAAGCACAAATTACTCGCTGATTAAAATCCATCTGCAGCAATAACAAAACCCTTGGCGCCGCGAGACCAACCTGTCAGCACCCCAGCTGCTCTGCCCCAGGCGTCCCCAAGTCAGCCGCTGCAGAAACTGATCAGCGGCTGACTCCAGAAAGCCAGAGGCAGAGCTGCTCTGCCCCCGGCTTCCTGGAGTCAGCCCTGGTCAGTTTCAGCAGCGGCTGAATCGGGATGCCTGGGACAGAGCAGCTGGGGCACTGCTGGGTTGGTCTGGTAGCGCCAAACCTCGGCGCTGCGGGGACCAACCCAGCAGCACCCCAGCTGCTCTGTCCCAGGTGTACCCAAGTCAGCTGCTGCTGAAACTGACCAGTGACTGATTCCAGGAAGCTGGGGCAGAGCAACCCTGGAACTAAATAATAGGAAATGAGACCACGGACAAGGACTAGCCCAAAATGTCTGAGATTCTGAAAGCATTCTTACCTGTATGGTACATGAACTGTAATTTGCTTAACTGCACACACAGAATTATGCTCAACCAGGGAAAAATACAAGCCATGTACCAGACTGGTTTCTTAAGATTCGTGAAAGAGAATATGTACCTATTACAGATTCAAAGAAACTAAGTGATTTACTTGCAATTGAGAGGTTAGGTACAGCCAGGTAATTTTTTTCAGCAAATAGGAAAGTTGCTTAAAAATGCATTTTGGATTATGCCAAAACAATTCAGCAAATTTGAGTCAAATTTGGCAAATAGTTCCAGCTGAAAAAAATATTATAATGGTTAAAATGGAAATCAATGAGGGTGGGGGGGGTCTGCCTGAACTAGTGAGGTGAATAGTTAAACAATAAATGTGGAATTTTCACTAAAAACCAGGAAAATTGGTTACATGTATCAGAGGGGTGGCCATGTTAGTTTGTATCTGAAAAAAACAATGAGTCCTGTGGTACTCTTAAAGAATAACAAATAAATTTGGGCATACACTTTCATGGGCAAAACCGCACTTTGGCAGATGTATCTGATGAAATAGATTTTTTTGCCTATGAAAGCTTATGCCCAAATAAATCTGTTAGTCTTTAAGGATCCACAGGATTTATTGTTTTTTTTTTTAAAGAAAATTCGACATGCTTAGCTTAGAAAAAAATCATGTGGAAGCAGGTATGCTCACTACAGCGTTTGCTTGTATCACTGCATCTCAGCCAGTTCGACCTCTTCACATTTGCATGGTTGCATGTAGATTTAGTTGTGGATGATCTCTTTAAAACATGCCAAATTTCACATGCATTTCTGCTCTGTACTTGAAAGCGATGGGGGTACAGAATACAAAAATTGCCTTTTAATACAGTGGCAAATTTGCACAATTTTCTTTTTCAGTGAAGGACTGTGTAGTGAAGTCTTAAACTGTGAATACAGGCCTATTGTGTCCCTTAATGATTCAGCAAACAAGTCAGTTTGTAGAAATCGTTATGATATCCTGTGTTAAAACATCTGCTTTTTTTTAATTGCACTAGAGAGTGTTGTACTCAACATCTCATGGTGAAGTCTTTGCAGTTTGTAACTGGGTTGATAGGCAATTTTTTTTGAAGAAGCAATTACTCTACATTCCATGTAACGTACTGAAAGCAAGACATCTTTATTGATTAAAGTGATTGTTCAGTGAAGGCATATGGTCTTCTAACTTTCTTTTCCTTCTAATTAATGTATCGGTAAAAGGAAGACAATATTGGAATCTTAGCTAGTAACCATAATTGTTAAAATCCTAATTAGAACAGTGTTAACAACTGAAGTGAGGATAATGCTCTTTTATTATTAGTTCCACATTTTAGGATCAATTCATCAACTTTCAAGGCATTTACACAGTAATTTCCAAGCAACATGTTTAGAAGTAGATGGATATAATGACTGATGAGCCAACTGTAAGCAGTTACAACAAATCATTATGCATTCATATCCATTTCTGTGGATATAAATGTGGATACAGAGTTCCTTTTTGTAAAAATGAGGCTACAGAATAAAAGGAGTTTGAGGAAATTCAATCAAATGAGCTAATTTTCCAATTCATACACTCCAGACTTGTGGGGAAAAGTCATACTGTGCACAAGGGAGTTCTATATTCTGGAATAATATGATTTTGAAGGAAAACCTAAGGTTTGGGGGTTGTTTTTATTTTGGTCTCATGAGGAAGGTGGGTTTGATGAATGTAATGATGAATTTTTCTGTTTTCTTCCCTTTCAATTCAAAGTTTATTTGGTCAAATTCTGCTCATACTTAAATGCCATTGAAGTCAATGGAGTGGTGCCTGCCCACTCAAGGAATAAATTATGTGTGGAGAATCTTGTTGTCTGTTAATATTTGCGAACTTTCCTCTACTACTTCTGTGATAGCCCCAATATGTCAGTAGAGAACATAGGATTCATCTCCCCTCCCCAGCTGTCATTTTGTAAGATCCATTATTGTAGACTCCAGAGCCACGGAGCAGCACACAGTATTTTAACAACCTTCTGCATCAGCAGTTTCATCTCTTGGGTGAATAAAATTGATTTGTTTTCTCTTTGATATTGAAAAACCAGAATGCACTTTCCTTCCTGAGTTGTGCATTGGTGGCACCTGCAGTTACAGGAAATGTCAAGGATGCCACTCTTAAGGGCAGACATATGACAGCATCAGAGATAATTAAACTGACCGGGTTTTGTGGAGTCAATTGTCTCAGGTAGCAAGATGAAGCCAGGCTGTTTTACCTAACATATCAACAGAAGCTACTTGACAAGTTGTAGAGAATAAAGTCTGCATTTGAGTTAAAGCTGTCACATAACGTAGTCAGAAATGTCTCCTTAAGGCTCATTTTGATACTCATTAACAAACACATCATTACAAAATGGCTCCTGGGAGATGTTTTCCCCATCCTGTGTTATAAGGGCAGGAAGCTCAAGAGGGGGTTTGGGTGAGAAATCAGATAAATTGATCCCTGCAGCTCATTTCTGTGGATATCAATGCGGATACAGATTTTGTATCTAGAACCCTGCAATTTGCAGATACCCACTTTATATCCACGGTAGGGATGGAAAATCCCATTTAATTGGTTAACCATAATAAATGTTATATTTAACCAGTTAACCAATTAAAGGAGGGAAGACATGTGTGTATTTGTCTGGATTGGGCTTGTATGGATTATCAAGAAACTTTGTTTGGAAATCCAAATATTATTTAGTTTTCATGTAGTGTTTTTAGTTTCATACTGCCCTTGGAATTTGTTGATACCACAGACACCTTATACCTGAATGACTCATCCTTCAGTATTATTCAGTTTTGTTGCTTTTGAGTGATGTTTTGCTCAACTCACTCTTGCAAAAACAATTTCACCAGAAAGGTGCTCAGTGTTGATAAAGGCAATAACATAGTAGCATTTTACTGAGTAAAACAGAAGAGAATGTGTTGAATAAGATTGCCCCGTTTCCTGCTTTAATGGGTAAATTCTTTAGTTTATTCTATTTGTTAATATATCTTTTTATATCAAATCCTGTTTCCTTTGCATTCATCCTTTCTTTGAAAACTGTGACATTAGCCTATAGGTGTAAGAGCGATTAAGATCACCTCTAGGCAATGAATATTTAACCTCAACCACCTGGCTGTTTTCTGTAATAGACTGCTACTTTCACTTTATTATTTTAACAGATCAATAGGTGCATTAATTCTCACAGAAAACCCACACTTTCTGCCTGAAGTTAAATGTGCCAGCTTTTTTTTTAATTAGTTTGTTGTCCCATAGGGTTGGAATTTCTATAGGAGAATCAAAGACAGGAAAGTAATTCACTAGAGAAAAAGCAAATCATGCAGAAAATGCCAATATCAATTTCCTAAACAAGTCATAATTTGAATCCCAAGAATGCTGTTTCTGTCACTAAACTTTAACATTATAAACGATGCAAAGCATTGATAAGAACAGGGCTTTTACATATTGATGATTTAACTTAAAAAGATGAGAGAGATAAATTAAATATTGTTGAGGTAACTTGGCCGTTGATTAGTTGAAAGAAATGTTAACTTTGGTTGATATGAACTTTTTGTTTTTAATATTTCATGAGAAATATGTACTGCAACATACTTTAAGTGCTAACAAGACTTTATGAAGGCTTGCTCTTTTTGGATCAAATAAGGGCCAGAGAAATTGTCCCCTCTTCTATGAGTATGGAATGCAACAATCGGCCTTGTCTTTTACAGTGCAGCTGTTTGGACCCTTGTGAGCAATTATGGGAGATTTCATTCCTAACTATATGATCTGCCTGTGACCAACTTGGGACTGGTTTCTCCATAGAAAAATGATCACATCCTTTTTTGGAGGTCAGCCTTGTAGTGCATGATGTGAGCCGCATGACCTGAACATTTTTGTGTTAAAAGAAATGGCTTTCAGGGAAGTTGTCAGTGAGAAAAGTGAGGAAGACACTAGTATAATTTATGAGGAAAAGGAGACCCCACCACTCTCTCAAAAAGCAGTGACAGTTAAGGAGAGGAGGTCCTTTTATTCCAGGATCAAATTAACAACATTATTTAAAAGGTTACACATTGAACCCATCAATTTCTCCACCAATACCCATGCAAAAAAAATTGCTTCAGCCATATAAAGCATGTATTTTTATTTGGTTCCAGCCATAAACAAAGATCTCAAAATCCCAAGAGAACTAAAGGGAGTACGAGACTTACTCTTGTTGAGGTTAGTTACTTTGAGCCAGCTATTTAAAGTTATTTAGGCATCAAATTCCTATTGATTTCAATGGGAGTTCATACTTCAATATTTTTTTAAAAATCTGTCCCTTCACCATCTTCCACATAACTAATTTTTTTCTTCCCTATGGCCATATCGCTTTTTTGTGTCTCACAAGCTAAGGAAGACAAAACCAGTTTGGGGACGCGGATCAGAGGCTTGCAAGGAAAGAAGAGGTGCTGCAAGGAATGATGATGACTCAGCCAGTGGTCCTGACCCAATGCCCAGAATGATGGTAGTGCCTCAAGAAGTGGAGAACGTCCTGACTTTCACGTGACACACAAAACCTGACCACTTTAGGCTACGTCTACATTGGCCGACGTAAGCTCCAGCAGTTACTGCACTCCTCACAGAGCGCAGCTGTGAAAATGATATTGGGTGTCCATACTGTCCTCTGCCAGCACATTAGCGTGGCCATACTTGCAGCACCTATGGGAGCAGTGCATTCTGCACAGGTATCTCACAGGCTCCTCTTCCTCTTCTGTCACACAGGTTTGTGGGAAGGCCCAGAGCTTCCTGCGTCCTGTCCCAATGCACTGTGGTCAGTGTTCTCTCCAAGCTGGGAGGGCAGCACAGCTTCACAGGTGATTAATCAGTCCCACCCAGTCAGTCAGCTCCATACAGGGAGCCCTGAGCCTCTGGCTGGGTGGGGCTGATTAATCACCTGTGAAGTTGTGCTGTCACACAGCTTAGAGGGAATGCTGCCTATGGTGCATTACTTTACTTCCCAGAAACCCCGGCACTTCTCTCGGCATTTGATGGCATCTTTCAACAGTTTCTGTGCTACGGGTTCAGCCTCTCCAGGGTGTGGAATGGATCCCCAGCTGTTGACAAAATGTTGATAGGTCTCACTAACACGTCAAGTATGGTAGTTGAGCTATTCCTGAAGCTGCAAAATGATGAGTAGTTCAAGCAGCGTTCACACAACATAAGATTTCTTGTGGCATTCATGGAGCAGCTGACCATGGTGCAATTTGAGCATTCCAAGGCCGACTCTATCAAGGACAGAACTGCAACAAGTCACAGAAGGTTTATTGTTAATGCTACACACAACACTGCCATAACCCCTTTGAAAACACTTGTACTGTTCACATACCTACCACTGCCTGTCCTGGATCTAGTACCTAACATACAGGAACCCCACAATGGTGAATTTGCCACCAAGGGGAGCCTAGGTGCAGTAGAGCAGGGGAAAGGGCTGGGAAAACCTTTGCTGTGAGGTGTGGGTGGGCGGGTATCTCTTCATGCAACTTGTCAGGGGAAAGGGCAGGAGAACCCCTTCCTGCAGGATCCCTTGGTACAGCCAGGCAGGGTGCCAGGGACTAGGGGTTATCATTTGTGCATGACCGCACTGCATTCTGTTCAGCAATGAATTAGGGAGAGCACTGCTGGGAGAAGCGAAAGTTTTAATAACAGCCACTCATTGCCACAGACAGTGTTCACCCTGGAAGACATTTTGTTGTTTAGGATGAGCAGGGAAGCAAAAGAGGGTCTTTGACTCGACTGTGAGTTCCAGCCAGGGCCATATGTGACTTGTCTTTGCACAGCAATGGTTCCCCGCACTGTGACAGCACAGTGACGAGGGAATGTCAGCCTTCAGAGGCCAAATACCACATTTGCTCTGCCAGCAAATCTGAGGAGAAGTGCGGCACAGCATCTGCATGACACTTTTGATGAGGTCTCTGAGGCAGATTACAAAGACGCAAGAGATTGCATCAACGGTCTGTTCACCATCTGACCGAATGTCTGCTAGTAGCAGCATCACACTGAACCCAGCATCCCTTCTGTAACCCTCCTGGCAAATTGCTTGAGTGCTTTCAAAAACATTCACCAGTCACATCACCTGCAGCATCCAAGGGCTGTGAGCAGCTTGCTTCTTCAGTGGTACAAATCAGCCCCGGGCTGCAAGCCTCGAAGGATGAGTCCCTCTCCCCCTCAGCACACTCAGCCACTACTTCCTCCTCCAGGCATGGTCCATTGCCATATGTCCCCTGAAACCCTGAAATATCTATGGGGGTCATCGGAGTGGAGGTGGGGACATCCCCAAATATATCATCCAGCTCTTTCTAGTATCTGCAGGTTAAGAACGCAGCACCCGAGCTTTTTTTGCAGTTCCTTCATTTTGACCCTGCACCACTGTGCATCCCGGTCACGGCACCTTTCAGTCAGGCACCTAAGGATCTGCCCATAAATATTGTAATCCCTGCATCTGGAGCACAGCTGTGACTGGACTACCTCCAGTGACAACAGTGATTGAAGTGTGACACTGTGCCAGTTACCACCTGCAGCTTTCAAAAGGCCCTTGCTGTTAGTAAGCGCTTCGTTTGTTATATAGAAGTTGCCTAGAACTCCGGTCAGGGTTCAGGACTCCTTGGGTACGTCTAAACTACATGCCTCCGTCGACGGAGGCATGTAGATTTGTGTATTCGAAAAAGGGAAATGAAGCCGCGATTAAAATAATCGCGGCTTCATTTAAATTTACATGGCTGCCGTGCTGAGCCGACAAACAGCTGATCAGCTGTTTGTCCGCTCAGCTCGCTAGTCTGGACGCTCCCCTGCCGACATCAAAGCCCTTTGTCGGCAGCCCCAGTAAACCTCATCCCACGAGGAATAACGGGGCTGCCAACAAAGGGCTTTGATGTCAACAGGGGAGCGTCCAGACTAGCATGCTGAGCGGACAAACAGCTGATCAGCTGTTTGTCGGCTCAGCGCGGCAGCCATGTAAATTTAAATGAAGCCGCGATTATTTAAATTGCCGCTTCATTTCCCTTTGCCTACAACCCTCATCTACATGGCTCCGTCGATGGAGCCATGTAGTCTAGACACAGCCCTTGACTCTCCCGATCCCAGAGAGATTACAGTCTTGGACCTTGTCTACACAGGAAGCTACTGCATGGGAAGCCAAATGAACCTTGGCAGGCCTTTGAATCTAATGCACATCAGCTTGCCAAGTAGTAACATGCCATGAGGACAATGCTGCAATAAACTGAAACTTTTCAGTGTATTGTAGCCATGTCTACATGGGAGGTTAATGGCCTGCACAGAAATGTGGTGTGCTGTAGAGTCAGATTGGGATCTTTTGTTCTGTATTCTTAATGGCCTCTCCTCTGCTTTTCCTCCTGCACGTGAGTATAAGGTATACTGATTTTAGAAGAAAATTTTCATATTTGAATTTAGAGGGCTTTTGACCCTCCGATGCAGAGTTGTATTCTCTTATTCATGTTAATATTAACAGCCCTATACCAAACACACAGCATTCTCCCTTTTTCTCTCTCTCTTTCTCTCTCATTTTATAAGGTTCCATTGACTCTTCATCTAGACTCCATTTCCTCATTACTCTTTATGTCCAATACTTGGAGTTCCCTTCCTGTGAAAATTATTGCCCTCCCTCAATCTTAGGTGTTTCATTCTTACTGAAGTACCCAAGACCCTCATAATCATTATTACCCCCATTTAATGCATGGGGGTAGGAGACTTAGGGGCTATAGCTACACTGCTGCTTTTTGGGGGGAAGATATGCAAATCACACTTGCATTTGCACATAGAATCATAGAATCATAAAGCTGGAAGAGACCTCAGGAGGTCATCAAGTCCAGTCCACTGCCGAAAGCAGGACCAATCCCAACTAAATCAACCCAGCCAGGGCTTTGTCAAGCCGAGACTTAAAAACCTCTAGGAATCGAGATTCCACCACCTCCCTAGGTAACCCATTCTAGTGCTTCACCTCCCTCCTAGTGAAATAGTTTTTCCTAATATCCAACCTGGATCTCCCCCACTGCAACTTGAGACCATTGCTCCTTGTTCTGCCATCCATCACTACTGTAAACAGCATTGCTCCATCCTCTTTGGAACCTCCCTTCAGGAACTTGAAGGCTGCTATTAAATCCCCCCTCACTCTTCTCTTCTGCAGACTACACAAACCCAAAACCCTCAGTCACTCCTCATAGGTCATGCGCTCCAGCCCCCTAATCATCCTCCTCTGGACCCTCTCCAAAGCATCTACATCCTTTTTATAGTGGGGGCCCCAGAACTGGAGACAATACTCCAGATGTGGCCTCACCAGAGCTGAATAAAGGAGAATAATCACTTCTCTGGATCTGCTCACAATGCTCCTCCTAATGCACCCTAATATGCCATTAGCTCTCTTGGCTACAAGGACACACTGTTGACTCATATCCAGCTTCTCATCCATTGTAATCCCCAGGTTATTTTCTGCAGAACTGCTACTTAGTCATTCGGTTCCCAGCCTATAACAATGCTTGGGATTCTTCCATCCTGAGTGCAGAACTCTACACTTGTACTTGTTGAACTTCATCAGATTTCTTGTGGCCCAATCTTCTAATCTGTCCTGTCACTCTGGATCCTATCACTGCCCTCCAGCATATCTACCTCTCTCCCTAGCTTAGTGTCATCTGCGAACTTGCTGAGGGTGCAATTCATCCCTTCATCCAGGTCATTAATGAAGATGTTGAACAAAACCAGTCCTAGAACAGATCCTTGGGGCACTCCGCTAGAAATGGACTGCCAACCTGACATCGAGCCATTCATCACTATCCATTGGGCCCGACAGTCTAGCCAGCTTTCTATCCATCTTACAGTCCATTTATCCAATCCATATTCCCTTAACTTGCTGGCAAGATTATTGTGGGAGTCTGTATCAAAAGCTTTACTAGAGTCAAGGTATATCACATCCACTGACTTTCCCTTATTCACAGAGTCAGTTACCTCATCATAGAAGCTAATCAGATTGGTCAGGCATGACTTGCCCTTCGTGAATCCATTTGACTATTCCTGATCACTTTCCCCTCTTCCAAGTTCTTCAAAATGGATTCCTCTCTATGATTTTTCCGGGTACTGAGGTGAGGTTGACTGATCTGTAGGGTCCTGGATCATCCTTCTTCCCTTTTTTAAAGATGGGCACTACATTTGCCTTTTCCAATCATCCGGGATCTCTCCCAGTCTCCACAAGTTTTCAAAGATAATGGCCAAAGGCTCCACATCTTCTGATTCTTTTTGCGGAAGAGGTTTTGCCATTATTTGGCTCCATGTAGATGGGGCCAAATGTTGGAAAAAAACCCTCTTTCACAAGACCCCTTATTTCTCATATATCAAGGTTTACAGGGTCTTGTGAAAGAGGGATTTTTCCCGATATTTGTCCCCATCTACACAGGGCCAAAGTGACTTTCCTGAGGGTGGTATGTGGGGAGGAAATTGAACCCAGGCCTGCTGAATCTCAAGATAAAATGTTAACTGCTGGCCCATATTTCCTGTCTGCAATCTGGCATATCGTATTTTATTTTGACCATCTTCGGTTTAAATGCTACAATTTTTCTTCCGTGTTTCATGAGAGACTTTTCCATAGCGCATATATATCATGACAGGGATATGCATCCTTACTTTTCTTCCTACAATATTCTGACAATTGGAGACAGACTGCCCCATTTTAGACCATGTGGTACTTTTAAAATATCTTCTTATACCTCACACACTCAAACCATGTGTGTGCATGGGTGTGTGGGTGTAGGTGTCCGCGTATCACTTCTCTGACCTTTCCGTTTGTCACGTTCAATACAATTCATTTTTAGCAACACAGTAGATTCAGATATTAACCACTTATTAGCAACTTTCTTTTTTAAAAAAATAGGCCCTTTCTGTGTTGTCTCTTTGCAGGGAGATTTCCTGGGCTAGTGCACCAGCCTCAGGCAGATTTGAAGAGGTCAACCTAGTAAATCATCTCTCAGTACTTTCTTCCCAGGCTGCTGCCTTGCAAACTTTCTTTCCACTTCTTAGCAACTGCTAAACAATAGCAACTTTTTGCTGGTGATCAAGCAATGGGTAATTGGTGGAATCTGTGTACTTTTGAAATTGGAAATCTAAACCAATAATCATTTTTTTTATTTTTTTGCCTGAGTCTGGTCTCTCTGCCCTCTTTACCTAGCCACTTAAGGATACTGTTGTAATCTCAAATATGTGGACATGTTTTTCAGTGTCCACATAGTAGAAGATTTTTTTAAAATAAAAGGTAGATGCTTTCTTCATATCTGAGAGTACGGTAGAGTCACTCTTGGTCCATCTCTAAAAGGATAATGCTCAGCAAGACAATCTGGAAACTCTTCTCCACTCTCATGTTAAGTTTTGTACCATCATTTCATAAAAATAATAAGTTGTAGGCCTTCAGTTTAGTATCCTCCACAAGCATGCAGAACTTCCCTGAATAATATACTCTCTGTCTGCCCTGAGGGCATGAATATGATCTTCTCTGAATTATTTGGTTCATAGTAATTTTTCCGTGAGCAGTAAATCATAATCTTTTGCAGTAATTGCTTCACCAAGCAATGGTAACCCTTCTACCTTATCTTCATATGAAGACGCAAAACTAAGGACAATAAAGACTGTATTCACAAGATGAATGTTGCAATACAAAGGCAGTAAGAGTTGAAAATGCATTAAGAGATACAATATGTTTCCATATGTGTCAGTTTGATATATTATTTTAGGCTTGTCAGCTTGCAAAATAAAATCAGAAATGGTAATCTGCTAATTTTCCATATGAATACATTAAACTAGAATATTAGCATAATGAGAAAAATCTGAATCTTAAATATTTTAAAACTGCAGATTGTTTTTATTTCATTCAGAATGCCAGGTGTCTTATTTATCAATTCAACACCTACCCACTATCCTTGACATGCTTGTCATAACCTGATGCATATTTCTTAATCTGATTTCATTTTTGCCTCCATCATTTTGGAATGTGACTCTATCAGCCTGAGTATGATCTTGCTACGATAAGACTGTAGGTTTAAAATATATTCCGCTCACATGTTATTCATGAGGAGGCAACATACTTGACCCTGTCTTCTTGTGAAGATAAAGTAGCTGGTAAACAAAACATCAGGAATGTTAAAGAAACTATGATGCAAAATGTCTTTTTATTCTTAATTATATTATAATAGCATTTAAAGTTTAGTTTCTAATTAGTGCAAATTAAGAGATGACACTATAAAGCTCAGAATTAATTCTAAAATGGAAATTATTTTACATCACAGGGGCAACCATACTGATCAAAACCTATTAAATTAATTATTTCATGGTATATGAAAGGAAAGTAACATATGCTTGCTGGTGACAAGAGAAAACCTAGTTCATTTCCAGCAGCTAGAATGATCCCCACTAACAGCATAGACCCTCTTGCATCCCCTCTTCTCCAGTTTGTTTTCTGCCTTGGGATGAATGTGCAAAGAAAAGCCTGAGTGTAGGGGCAGTTGCTTTTTTTCCTGTAGCCTTTAGATACACTAGGATCTAGTGTTTTTATTTTGACTGTAACTTAGCTTCTTAAAAGCTGGCTCTCCATGCATATTGGCTCTTGCCCTCTCCCTCTCTCCTCCCCCGTGCACTGCTGCCTCTGCAGAGGCAACAGTGTGAAGGGGAGTCAGGCGGCTCCATGAGAGCCAGTACACACAGGGAGCTGGCTTGAAAGCTGGCTTCCCACATGTGCCAGCTCACACCTACCTCCTATACTCCCTGCGTTGCTACCTCTCTATCAGAAGCAGCAATGTGGGTTAATCATGTAAACGACTACACGCTGACATCCCTAGTCTTTGAGCCTGATCCTAAAAACATGGGATAAGAATAATGTTTGTAGCCCCATTCAACTCAGTGGAACTATTCTTTTGTATATATGGCCTGATGTGAAGCCAACTCAAGTCCACTGACCAGAAGTCCCAGATCAGTCAGATCAGTCCTAGACTTACTAGATAGATCAAGATGTGTTTGCAAAGGCAGACTATTCTGTACATGATATGTGAGTACATAACAGCATTCTACAAAGGCCTATGGGATGACAAATTTTACTACTAATTTAATGAGGTGACACATCAGACTTTCACCTAAAAGTTCTACAACGAATAAAGGTGGGGCTCTTGAACATGGGTTTGCAGCTCTGCAGTATTGCAATGGATGGCTTTCTGGCTCACAAATAAGGATGTGTGTGATAGGTCACTAGGAACCTGGTGGTTAGTGTACCTAACTTCTGGCCCCTTGCCTCTCTCATGGTGGTAAAGGATACTATTTGTGACCCTAAACTGTGAATCTTAGGCTCTCCATCCACTTCTGGGGTGTGGTCCTTAAAGTGGTGTTGTAAAGAGACTGGGACTCTCCCTCTCCATCCTTTCCCAGCCTAGGTCTCTCTGGGAAGGCCCTCCCTTCAATGGGTCAGTCTGCTCTCTGCACTACTGCATACCCTTTAATTTGGGACATGGCCCCTATAACCAATCATTTAACAAAAAGAGTCCAAAGGAGAAGGGCATTGCGGTTACTCAAAAGGATTGGGGATTGTATAGGACTCTGCTTGTGAGCCCTGCTCAATCTGTTTCCCACTCCTGAAGCTCAACCTTCAGTCTGTATCCCTGAAGAAGGATTCCTTTCTCCTGTCTGTACACCACCCTTTAGTGGGACTTCTGAGCTACTTTTAACCTGCTCCTCCCATTGAAGGATGTTTACCAGGCCCAGAGGGGCAGGGCTACCTGGACCCAACATTGTCTATTAATGCCTTTGTGCTCAGTGTAGGGTTTGTGTACAATGCCCAACACTTGATTTTCTGTGTCTATATTTTTTTCTGATTTGATCAAAGCAGAGGATATGTAGGAGTTGTGCTTTTTGTGCAGTTCTACCTTGGACTTATTGATCTATCTAGTATGTGCAGTCTCCCCTGTGGTTCATATAACTTGGGAGATATTGAGTAAAAAGTAGTCTTGTATTCTCTTCTGTGTTGGGCTGCACCATACTGACTGTGGACCCCTAATGATTTAAGTTTCTGGCTTGATTATATAGAGGTTCAAGCTATCTGTAGCCTTTACTTTGTTAGTGGACCACAAGACAGCCAGTACAACATCCAGATCACTCAAGAGACAATTTTCTCTGGACAATCTCCTTCCATTATTACTTCTTAATGAATATTGACAAATGTAAATGTGTCCTTGTCTGGTGGAATCCCCAGAGTGGCCAACAGAAGTACCCCGTGATGAATTTCGGGTGCATTTGCTTTCATGGGCACTAGACCATGCAAACTACATTTCCTTGCACTGTGGGGGTGGAGGGTGGAGGTGTCTATGAATAGCAGAATGTCTGTTACAAGTTACACATAAAATACATGACTTATGTAAATGGTGTGAAATGCAGTGCACAAATGAGAACGTTGCCTTTAAAAGGTAAGCTGAGCATGAATCAAAATCTGGTCAAATCAATAATAAAGCACTCTGTTACACAAGCTACATTGTTAAAGTGTATTGCACTAACAAGTATGTCATCTACATCCCATATGGCAACAGAGAAAAAAATTGCATAAACCATAAATGAGATTTATTTTTCTTTAATATCTGTTCAGTGAAACTCCTCCATTTTTAAAAAAAGCGCTTATAAATAAAAACAGTAGTGTGGCATATAAAGGTTTGACAGGTCATAAAATTGCTTTTAACTGCATGTAACAGAGTGGTTTACTGTGAGGTGCTGGAAAGCCTGGGGCAAATCAAGTCACCTTGATTATAGGCTGCTCCCTGCCTTGAAGGGAAGTGGGGATTTCCCCCTATATTGAGCTGCAATAAGGGCAATTGTGGGAGGGTTGCCAGGCGTCCAGTTTTGAACCGAACAGTCCAGTATCTGAGCTTTCTGTTCGGGAAAAAATCGAGAAAATATAAATGAGAAAATATAAAGGTCCGGTATTATCTAAATAAGATGTAATGTAGATTGTGATGTAATAGCAAGTGTGTCCGGTATTTTTTTGAAACCATCTGGCAACCCTAGCAACAGACAGCGTTCAAAACTCCCCAGTCAAGGGTATGGGCATTTTGTAACTTTTTATAAAGTGCAAGAGAAAAAGGAATAACTATACTACCTATACTAACTCTCATGTATGATTAAACTGATTGTCAGATTGGAGTTCTTCCAAGAAAGAGTTCTTTTCCTTTTGAGTACTATAGTCAGGGCATTCTTATTTTTAGTTTTCCATTCTTTGAGCATTGATCAGTGAACAACTGTTAGGATCAGGTGGGAGTGTCCCACACAATTGGTTTCATGTCACTTTTGGATCTCATATCTTCTACTTTGTCTATATTTCTATTCATGTTCTTAAGTGAAGTTCTGCTCTTATATCCAGTAGATTTCTCCATAGCTTTTCTTAAAAAATAATGGACTACTACAGTGTGCATGGCAAACTGACTACAAGCTGTGCAATCAGGATCAAGAGGTCAGTGGTAACATAGATAATTGAACTTCCAAATAGCTCAATTAAAAGCCAAAAAACTAAATTTGTGGCTATTGAATCCACTGCTATTATCATAATCATAACAGAAATGCATTTGTTTCTTAATTTTATAGATGGCCAAGTGAATCAAGTTGAGATTTGCAATAGGATTTTATTCATGCTGTAGAGTGAAGGTGGCATAACTTAACATTTGTCAGTGGGATGCTGATATGGACAGTGGCCTGATATTAATTTATGTTCATTTAAAAATTTTCAAAAAAATTCTGCTATGGGCAAAATTATAGCAGCACCAGCAGAACAGTGATAATGCAAGAATCTGAACTAAGACACAAGTATAGAACCCTGGAAGCAAGATGAAAATATACTTCATTATAGTCTTTGTACTTTCAATTCCTGCAGCTGACACTGCAAGTAAAAATGTTTGTATAGAGACAGAACTCATTTCCTTAATGCACATTCCTGTAAAATATCCTCACAGTAGCAATTTTCTTCTGCAGCAAAATTGAAAATACATTGCAAAGACAAATCATTCTGGCCTTGAGATGCATAGAAAGTTTGTAAATACTGTACATTGAAAACTAGGTCAACAAGACACCAATAGACTGATATAATGAAACAATAATTTAGAAATTGCTGTATTTCCGCTAATATTAGGCCACATGCAACCCTCTACTGCAGTGCAGACTACAGAGAAAATGAAAATGTCTCAGAAAAGCTCCCAAAGAGGTGGTTGTAATGATAGTAGAATTTTGACAATTCTCTCTGAATCCACAAAACATATAGGCTCCAAAAATCCACAGTTATCTGAATCTTACCTAATATATTATAAATAACTACTTATATGTGCAAAACTTGTTTGAGAGGTTCCTAAGCAGAGATTATTCAAAAATCAATTTCTCATTAAGCAGGAAATTGTGATTTTTTTTAAAGTATATATTTGTTTTCCCTCACGATTAGGATCAGAAATTCAAAATAGCAGCAAATTTGATTCAGAAAGATTGAAACATTTAATTTTAACATTTTTAGATAAAACCAAATGTTATGGCATTCCCCTTTTTATGAACAGCTTGTTTGTTGTCCAACAATGAAACATTTAATTTTATGGAATGAGGTTTAACTGTTAATTCGAACTAAGGGGTTTATCTCCGAATTGTGCTTCTCTGCCGCGTGTAGACATGGGCAGTTATTCCGAGCTAGTCAGTTTCCAAAATGGCGACCCGCCGGGACCATGCTAATGAAGCGTGGGATATTTAAATCCCGCGCTTCATTTGCAATTTCGGTCACCCTCATTAGCCTCCCTAGTTCGAAGTAGGGGGCTAGTGTAGACATACCCCTAGTTGCTACAGTTCCTCAAAGGAGTTGTAATTCTGAGTCTCTCATGCTCCTCCTTTCCCCATGGGCCCTGCTCATGAGGCACAATGGGAAACTCATCCTCAGGGAGAGATCACATGCCTGAGTGGCAATGGAACCAGACAGGGAGCTTTGCACTTAGGGGAGAATGGCGTCATGAAACCAAAATATTAAGTTTTTATTTTTACTTTGGAAAATTTTGCCAAAATGTCTCTCTTTCAATTTTGACATAACTCCATTATCTGAAAATGTTTTGGTAGAAATTTATCAACCAGCCCTGCTCATAATTTTTTTGATTATCCATCTTGATTATGACAATAATTTTGAACGGAATAGAAATGTCAAAAGCTCAGACTTCCTCCCAGTGTTTTACATCTCTTGCTTCTGTACCTGTCTGGAACCAAGGTGAGTTGGCAGAAGTGAGCAAAAATGAAAAAGATAAGAAAAGTGGGAATGTCATCTGAATTACCTGGAAAAAAAAGATTTGATTTGAGTTCTTGAGGAGGTTATCAGTTCTCACCGTATCCAAACTTACATTCTATTTTCTAATAAAATGGAGGGCTTCTCTTTACTGACTGTAATATGGCACAAAACTACCATTGCCTGGTTCTTCACTGCTTTGCATAATTACTTACACCAGTGCAGAATTCTGCCAAGTCAGAATTTTGATCTACAAGTGGTAGAACTTACTTTGTAAAGGGATAAGTGACTATATAGGACTTAAAGCCATGGAGAACCAAGCCTTTTGACATACAACTGTTTTGGATGGCAGAGAGAAAGAAGAATTTTGACCCACACCATGTCCATTATTTCCTAATGTGTGTTGTCATTCTTGTCAGTTGTGTAATTCAAAAGCATATTTGGCCGAATGTGCTTTTCTTTCCTTCTCTTTCCCAGCATGGACTCTGTCTCATAATTCTAAATTACCAGGACTAATTCTCTGTCTGTTTACAGATTTATATTAATGGGTATCATTTTAATATCTGAGCACTTAAGAGTTACTTCCCAACTCTATTGTACACTGAAATGCCCAAATGTATCTGAACCGGAAACATCAGGGTAAGCTCATTATCAGAGACTTTTTCTTTCTCCAACTGATGTGTATCAACTGGGGATGAGTTGTTATTTGACAGGAGACAGGGAACAACCTCTCATTATAGGCTCTCATGCCAACACCGCATTTTTGGGAGCGTGAGTCTTCTTTTCACAGATATCCAGTGACATTTATTCAGCTTCTTAATGCTCCTGGTTGTTTAGAGGACCCTGCCGTTCCTTACAAAATCACTAGAATGATCTGCTGGTGGATTTCAGGTTCAATGTAAAGCAGTGGTAGGCAACCTGCAGCCCAAGGGCAACGTGAAGCCCATTTGGGTTCTATACGTGGCCTGTGAAACATTTTGTTTACTATTGCCCATGCTCAGGATTACCAGATTGTGTGGGTACCCTATTGCAGGCAGCCATCTTGATTATGACAATCTTGCAGCCCACTGAGATGAAGGAGAGCCACTCATGGAGCTTGCTCATTAACTTAGGTAGCCCGTTGCTGATGTAAAGTGTTAATGTGCCAAAAGAGTCCCATAAGGTACAGCACAGATAAGTTTTCCCCAGGCAAGAAATAGCTTTTCCTTATTCTTATTGGCTGTGTCTAGACTGCAGGCTTCTTTCGAAAGAGCCTCTTTCGAAAGCATCTTTCGAAAGAGGCTCTTTCGAAAGAGCGCGTCTAGACTACAATGCGCGGCTCGAAAGATCGATCCGCTATTTCGAAAAAGAGCGTCCAGACTGCCGGACGCTCTTTCGAAATTGAAAGCCACCCGGAACTGCTTCTGCCAGGGCATGGGGGCAGCATTTCCTTCCGGGTGCTGCCTGCCTGCCCTTTGCAGAGACGCGTGGTGAGAGGGACACTCCTGAACACCCGTTGCTCTGCTCCTGCAGCTGCCTTTGCTGTCCCTTGAGGAATTTTGCAAGGCATTGCAGTGCTGCTTTGGAGTGCTCAGCTTCCTGGGACACCCCAGCAGCTTTTTTCTTTTGAGGTTTTTCTGCTTGCAGACCCTTATTTGTGGCATGGAGCCAGAGCTGCCCCTGGGCAGGCGAGGGCCCCACACCACCATACTGCAGCTGTTGCTGCATCTTCGTGAGACAATCATGAGGCTCCTTCCTGAGCTGGACCCAGACCAGAGGGACGAGGGTTTCCCCCGTCCGGCAGCCACACTGCCCTTGCCTCCGAACTTTTTCATGGACAGGCGTGTTTGGAGGTTTGACACCAGCTCTGACTGGTGGGACCGGCTCGTGATGGAGATCTGGGATGACCAAGACTGGCTACGCAACTTCCGCATGAGAAAGACCACTTTCCAGGAGCTGTGTAACTGGCTCGCCCCTGCTCTGCAATGGCAAGACACCCACCTGCGGCCCGCCATCCCCCTGGAAAAGAGGGTCGCCATTGCCCTCTGGAAGCTGGCAACCCCCGACAGCTACCGCTCCGTGGGACACCAATTTGGCGTGGGGAGATCTACTGTCGGGGCCGTCTTGATGGAGGTAAGTCATTGTCTGGGGACAGTCACAGTTTGGGGTGGGGGGAAGGGTTAGGGTTAGGGCCAAGTGGAGTGGGAGTGGGAGTGGGAGTGGGAGTGGGAGGGAGCTCCTCCACTCACCCTGAATTGTGGGGGGGGGTTCTGAGGAGGGGATTCCCGGGCTGTTTGTTTGAGAGGGAAAGTGGGCGATGGGTTCTCCTCCTAAGACATAAGGCACCCCTTCTAACACTTTGTTGTCTGTCTCGTTCTGCAGGTGGTGAGGGCCATCAATTCGGAGCTGCTCAACAGGCTCATCTGTCTACCGGATCTGGACAGCGTCATGGCCGGCTTTGCTGCCCTCGGCTTCCCCAATTGCGGAGGAGCGCTCGATGGGACACACATTGCCATCCGTGCACCGTCCCATCGAGCAGCCCAATTCATCAATCGAAAGGGCTACTTTTCTATGGTCCTCCAGGCCCTGGTCGACCATCGTGGACAGTTTTCGGACATTTGTGTTGGGTGGTCAGGGCGGGCACACGATGCCCGCATCTTCAGAAACTCATACCTGTACCGGAGGCTTCAGGCAGGAACATTTTTCCCCCATCGCCAGTTTGCGGTTGGGGATGTGCACATGCCGGTGTGCATAGTGGCAGATGCCGCCTATCCCCTGATGCCGTGGCTGATGAAGCCCTACACCGGACAGCTGGATGCGAGCAAGGAGCAGTTTAATGCTCGCCTTAACCGGGCTCGCAACCAGGTGGAATGTGCGTTTGGCCGTTTAAAGGGCAGATTCCGGTGCTTGCTCACACGCCTCGACATGGGGGAGACCAACATCCCCGAGGTGGTGGCCGCGTGTTGCGTCCTCCATAACCTCGTGGAGAGGAAAGGGGAGGCCTTCCTACCAGGGTGGGGGAGAGCTGCTGATGCCCAGGAGAGGCTCTTTGCCCAGCCCCAGACAGCTGCCATCCGCCAGGCTCACCGGTCTGCAGTTGGCATCCGGGAGGCCCTCCGGGAGCAATTCTCCAGTGGAGGCCACTGAGTGCACTGAGGGGCTTCTGCCTGGGGACTGGGCCCTCGCCCCCAATAGAAGCTTCCCTCCACAACCCATCTCCTGACCCAGTTTGGACACATCACTTACACCAGGGTGTGTTTCAAAATAAAATGTTCTCTTTACTTATTTATAATTTTGTACATATTATCAAACAATGTGGCAAAATAACAAAAAAAATTTTCATTTTTGTTGTTGCCAAACTATATACAATAAACAAACAGTTCCTTTAACCCTTTGTTTGTGCTTAATAAGTGGGGTGATGGGGGTGATTGAAACCTGGAGGGGGGAAGGGGCCTGGAAACCTGGAGGGGGGAAGGGGATCAGGTTGAACGGGCTTGGCAGATTTCCTTTTCCTGGCTGGGCCTCGTGTTTGGGGTGCTCCCCGGCTACGGGATCGGGTGATGCACCTGTCGGTTGGCTGGCTGGGGTGCTCTAGGGACGTGGAGGCCTGGGGGAGAGGAGGGCCAGGGGGAGAGAGGGGCTGGGGAGCTGGGGGGGCTGGGGGAGAGGGAGGTCCAAGGGGGGAAAGGGCTGCTGTTGTGGAAGGGGGGTTTGGTGGGGTGGGGTCATGGGGTGCTGGAGGAGCAGGACCAGGCACAGCAGCAGGCAAGCCGCTGACCTCCCTCAGGGTGGCGTACAGCACCGTGCGCTGCAGGACCAGCTCATTCATGAGCCGATCACGCCACCGCTCCTCTGCCTCCGCCCTCTGTAGCAGGATGGCGTTCTGCTCCTGCACAGCCTCGATGTGCTGCCGGAGGATGTCGGCGTAGACACGCCTGTGTCTGCGGCTCCCATGTCTCCGAGGTGGAGATGGAGATGGAGGTGGGGCTGGGGTGCTGCGGCCCTCTTCCACGGCTGGTCCGGCTGTGGAGGAAAAGAAGAAGACACAATCAGTCCTATAAACTGGACTCTGTAGCACTTACAATACTAACAGGATGGTTTATTAGGGGATGAGCTTTCCAGGGCCAGACCCACTTCCTCAGATCAGAGTAACACGGCTACATTTCTATCACAATCAGTCCTGTGTGCAACAGCTGTCCAAAAGGGCATGCCCTCTCCCTTGAGACAGGGGAAGCAGACATTCTGAAGGTCACACTGTGTGTGTGTGTGTGTGTGTGTGTGTGTGTGTGTGTGTGTGTGTGTGTGTGTGACCTGGGCATCAGCCTGAGCATGACAGGTTTCCCTTGTGCATCACCCACTGTGCACCCACCCACCTACCTCCCCCCCCCCGGGTGTGACACAAACTCACTGTACTCACCTGCTGCTTCCTCTCCCGTGCCAGATGACGCCTGGGAGGCCTCAGAGGTCTGGGTGACTGGCTCCAGGGTGAGGGTCGCCATCTCCTCGGTGTCCTCCTCCTCTGGGCCCATGTCCCCGTCTCCAGACTGCTGTAGCTCCCGCTCTGGAGCGTCCACCACCGGGTCTGCCAGTCCGGACTGCACGAACCTCCGTGGTGTGCGTGCTTCTGCACTGCCACCCAGGATCTGGTCCAGCTCTGGATAGTAGGGGCAGTAGTGGGGGGCTGCCCCAGACCGGGAGCACTCCTCCCTGGCTTTGGCATAGCCCTGCCGCAGCTCCTTCACATTGGAGCGCACCTGGTCCTGGGTGCGGGGGTAGTGGCCCTTCTGGGCCAGGGCTTCAGCCATGCGGCCATAAATGTTGGCATTTCGCCGCCGGCTTTTGAGGGCCTGTAAGGCCTCCTCCTCTCCCCACAGCTCCAGCAGGCTCTTGATCTCAGTGCCGGACCAGGATGGAGCCCGGCGCTGGGAGCCCTTGGCTGGGTCCCCAGAAGGCTCGGAGGAAGGGCCAGGACGCTCTTGGGGCTGTGACATGCTGCAGCAAGGTCGCCGTGTGCTCTGGCTCCTTGTCTGCAACAAGTGTCTGTGAGGGTGCGCCTGTCCCTTTAAGGAATGGCTGCAGCCAGGAACCACAGACGTGCAACCCATGGCCCAGATTGTCCACCAGGGCTTGTTCCTGGAGGCCAATAATTTCGAAAGAAAGGGCTCCCCCCGTCCAGACTCACGTTCTTTCGACGGATCTCCCTCGAAAAAGGCGTTCTTCCTCGTGAAACGAGGTTTACCGCCGTCGAAAGAAAAGCCGCGTTCTTTCGATTTAATTTCGAAAGAACGCGGCTTGAGTCTGGACGCAGGGGAAGTTCTTTCGAAAAAAGGGTTGCCAGGTGTCCGGTATTCACCCAGACAATCCGGTATTTTCGGCTCCTGTCCAGTAAAAAAAATCAGAGAATACCGGACACCTAAAATGTCTGGTATTTTCTGAATTTTTCCCCAGCCAGGAGGCAAAAATGCCGGGCACCTGGCAACCCTACAAACACTCAGTGCCAGGCCTCCCCCCCCCCAGAATCCCTACCTGACTCCCAACACCCCCAGACCCCTGACTCCAGCCCCCATACTTACCTGGTTCCCCAAGACTGCTGGCACAAAATGGCTGCCAGCCAAAATACATAAGAACATAAAAACATAAGAACGGCCGTACTGGGTCAGACCAAAGGTCCTTCTAGCCCAGTATCCTGTCTACCGACAGTGGCCAGCACCAGGTGCCCCAGAGAGGGTGGACCGAAGACAATGATCAAGCGATTTGTCTCCTGCCATCTCTCTCCAGCCTCTGAAAAACAGAGTCCAAGGACACCATTTTATCCCCTGGCTAATAGCCTTTTATGGACCTAACCTCCATGAGATTATCTAGCTTCTCTTAAAACTCTATTATAGTCCTAGCCTTCACAGCCTCCTCTGGCAAGGTGTTCCACAGGTTGACTACACGCTATGTGAAGAACTTTCTTTTATTCGTTTTAAACCTGCTACCCATTAATTTAATTTGGTGTCCTCTAGTTCTTCTATTTAGGGAACTAATAAATAACTTTTCTTTATCGGCCCTCTGCACACCACTCATGATTTTATATACCTCTATCATATCCCCCCTCAGTCTCCTCTTTTCTAAACTGAAAAGTCCAAGTTGCTTTAACCTCTCCTCATATGGGACCCGTTCCAAACCCCTAATCACTTTAGTTGCCCTTTTCTGAACCCTTTCCAAGGCCAAAATATCTTTTTTAAGGTGAGGAGACCACATCTGTACACAGTATTCAAGATGTGGGCATACCATAGTTTTATACAGGGGCAGTAAGATATTCTGTTTCTTATTTTCTATCTCTTTCCTAATAATTCCTAGCAACCTATTTGCCTTTTTGACCGCCGCTGCACACTGCGTGGAAGTTTTCAGAGAACTGTCCACGATAACTCCAAGATCCCTTTCCTGATTTGTCATAGCCAAATTAGCCCCCAGCATACTGTACATATAGTTGGGGTTATTTTTCCCAATGTGCATTACTTTACATTTATCCACATTAAATTTCATTTGCCATTTTGCTGCCCAATCACTGAGTTTGGTGAGATCTTCTTGGAGTCCCTCACAGTCTGCTTCTGTCTTGACTATCCTAAATAGTTTGGTATCATCCGCAAACTTTACTACCTCACTGCTTACTCCTTTCTCCAGATCATTTATGAATAAGTTGAAAAGGTTTGGTCCTAGGACTGACCCTTGGGGTACACCACTAGTTACCCCTCTCCAATCTGAAAATTGACCATTTATTCCTACCCTTTGTTTCCTGTCTTTTAACCAGTTCTCAGTCCAAGAAAGGACCTTCCCTCTTATCCCATGGCCATGTAATTTACACAAGAGCCTTTGGTGAGGGACCTTGTCAAAGGCTTTCTGAAAATCCAAGTATACTATATCTACTGGATCCCCCTTATCCGCATGCTTGTTAACCCCTTCAAAGAACTCTAATAGATTAGTAAGATTTCCCTTTACAGAAACCATGTTGACTTTTGTCCAACAAATTATGTTCTTCTACATGCTTCACAATTTTATTCTTTACTATTGTTTCGACTAATTTGCCCGGTACTGAAGTTAGATTTACCGGTCTGTAATTGCCAGGATCACCTCTAGAGCCCTTTTTAAATATTGGTGTCACGTTGGCTACCTTCCAGTCATTAGGTACGGAAGCTGATTTAAAGGATAGGTTACAAACCACAGATAATAGCTCAGCAATTTCCCATTTGAGTTCTTTTAGAACCTTTGGATGAATGCCATCCGGTCCCGGAGATTTGTTAACATTAAGTTTTTCTATTTGCAATGCTTCTCCTGGGTTTTAGTGCTCAACCACTCCCCTATTCCTACCCTGCACTCACTCTTAAAGGGGACAAGCTGTTTTAATGTTGTTTTATTTTAATATTTTTTTTGGCTTAACAACTTTGGTCTCCCTACCCCCTTTTTTCCCTTCAACAGAATTTTTTCCCATTTTTTGGGGGGTGGGGAGGTTCGGTATTTTTGTTTCAACCATCTGGCAACCCTATTCCCCCATCACCATCTCTGTGGTGCTGTCTGCCCTCCCCCGTGTGCTGCTCCTTTCAGCAGCGCTGGGGGAGAGCAGGCAGGGGAATCTAAGGGTGTGTCTAGACTACAGGGTTTTGTCGATAAAAGTGGACTTTTATCGACAAAACTATACCTGCGTCCACACTACCGCTGAGTTCTGTCGACATAACGTCGACAGAACTCAGCAGTTTTGTCGACGCTGGTAAACAGCATTTCACGAGGCATAACGCCTTCTGTCGACAGAGTTCTGTCGACAGAAAGCGTTATTGCATTTAAACTGTCCTTGCGTCTACACTGCCATGTCGACAAAGCAGCTTGCTTTGTCAACAGAATTGAATGTAGTGTAGACGCTCTTTGTCGACAGAAGCTTTGTCGACAGTATTTGTCGACAAAACTTCTGTCGATAAAACCCTGTAGTCTAGACGTACCCTAAATGTAGTAGGAGCCAGACTACCTGCACTCCCAGCTCCTACTCCATTTAAACTGGAGAAGCACAGTGGGGGGTAGCTCCTGGACACAGTGTGAGCTGGGACTGAGCACCTTCCCTTATCGACTAATCGTTTAGTTGATACCAAATGTATCAACTGCTTGATTAGCTAGTTACCCATGGGGATCAGAAAAGGGTTTGGGGCAGGGGAGCAAGTTACTGGTGTGCTGGCATGTAAGATGGAAGAATCCCAGTGGCGCAGGCCACTCCCTTGGTAGTGCAGCTGCCCCCAGTGGATACTCTGAGGGCTCGCTGCCCTCAGTGACTACTCCCATATTGTGTCCCTCTGAACAGC
Source organism: Pelodiscus sinensis (assembly GCF_052426305.1). Taxonomy (NCBI): domain Eukaryota; kingdom Metazoa; phylum Chordata; order Testudines; family Trionychidae; genus Pelodiscus; species Pelodiscus sinensis. The sequence continues at coordinate 43,877,300 of NC_143061.1, read as the reverse complement.
ACAGCCGCTTCCTTTGCATGTCATGGAAAACTGTCCTTTTCAGGGTTGTCCTGGCACAGTCAAACACTGACTTTGCTATATTAGGAGCAAAGGAAGCTACATAGTAAATTTGGTGGTCCTACTACTTACTCTTTAGGAGGAGTCCTTGAACAAATGGTCTTGCACACAGACAGACAGACAGACCGACAGACACAGTCCTAAATATATAGATATAACCAGGAACTATCTATCACTTGAACCAGCTAAAGGCTGTGTTTAATGTGTGTCAGGACTGAGCCGTACACTCTGGGCTTGGCAGATCATTGCCCTAGCACCTCTGGGCTTGCTACATCAGTTAAGAATATAAAAAATTCTGGAACAAGGCAATACTCGGTCCTGTTGTCTCTATTAGTGGCCAACTGTCATCTGCCCCATAGGCAATGCTCCTCTCCTTCTAATATGCTCAAGGCAAATCAAAGAGGGTATGTCTACACTACCCCCTAGTTCGAACTAGGGGGGGTAATGTAGTCATATGGAGTTGCAAATGAAGCCCGGGATTTGAATTTCTCAGGCTTCATTTGCATAAAGCCGGCCAGTGCCATTTTTAAATGCCGGCTAGTTCGGACCCCGTGCTGCGCGGCTACATGCGGCACGGACTAGCTAATTCGGATTTACTACTTGACCCAAACCCCACCCCCCAAAAAACCCCACTGACAATCTTTCCCCACAATAGGGAAATATGTCCATTCTCTATGGATAAATTCAGCTGTTTAGTTTTTACTCTCACCCCTTTCTCTAAACTCCTATTTTTTACTCTTACTTTTCCAACTTTCATCTAGAATTGGTAACCTAACTACATCATTTAATATATGTTTATGCTAGACTGTGAGTCACCATTTGGAATGAACTATGCTTTCTTTTGAGACTTAAAAATTAGGAAAAAAATAAAATTACAGAACAGACTTTACATTTATGTGGTTATTTTATCTTTGAATCAGTCTATTTTCTAGTTTATTCATCTAACTTAATTCTCTCTTTCTATGGTGGTTTAATTTGGAAAACATACACGATTAATCACCTTAGAAGAAATTATTTATTTTATGAAACATTATCTTTTGTTATCAAATATATTTAAATACTCTGGAAATTGAGTCAAGAGCTTCATGGTGTTCCATGATTGTGTCTGTCAAGGCTCTCCAGAATCTAGCTAGCTAGCTAGCTTGGGATGTGAGATGAGCTGTATTGATTCTGATTCATGCATCCTGACCTCTAAACGTGATTCTGCAAGTGGAACTTAACTGATAATTCTGTTGCTTATTCATGAATGTAATCCAACTCACTGAACCATAGTGGAATTGGCTCTTCAGAGCTTTCAGAGTAAACAGTAGTACAGAGATGTATTTCTGTAGCTGATGCAAACAGATATAGCTTTAAGGCATGGAGGGGACCACACCCTGGTGTCCTCCATCATGTTCCCAATGAAGTCAGTGGAAATTGTGAGGGTTCTCCAGATATCCTCTAGCTGTCTACTCAAGGAGTAGATTTGTTTAGTAAGAACACTCTCTAATATATCCCTTGCCTATATCTACTCGTTAGTATATCCTGTAGTACTTTGATGTGGTAACTTGTATTCAGATTTTATTTCAATAGTTTGCCCTATTATGACTAGAATATTTAGGAGACTGATCAGGGTTTGTGTTTTAAAATTTCTTTAAGGGCCTGATCAAATGCTCAGATGATAATCCATGAAAAGACGGTCATTGACTTAAGTGAATTTTTGATCCTGTCGTGATGTATCTGTAATCAGCCTATATATTATTAATGTAACCATGGATCATTCTAACTTAAAATAACAAGCTAGCTTTTAGTCTTGTTGGACTTGTGCCAGGGTTACAATCAGCATGGTATGTATTTTAGGGTTTTAAGTGTTTTTTTCTTTTTATGTGACATTGGACTTCCACTGTTTGAAATGTCTCATAACCATACACCTTTGGATGGGATATAAATACAGAATTAATTTTTAAGCAACCTCTTACATCTACACGGAGAAAACAAGGTTTGTGTAAGCTGACATTGTAATAGTGAATTAATTCTGTACTCCTTTTTTTTTCTCTTGCATGCACCAAAATTTTCTAGTATCTAATTTTCCTCCAGTAGTAATGCAGAAGTTGCTTTGTTGTGTAAAATTAAAATTCAGTTCATTCTTATTCCATCTTGCTGACTACATTTTTATTGTATGCTGCTATAAATCGACATCAACATACTATATAGCAACATGTAGATTGAACCATAGTTAGCTGGGGAGCAGTTAATCAAACATAATATGTGGTGGGTGGTTAGAAATGTTTAGGTGAAAACATGACGTTAACTACAAGGATTTTGTTCCTTGATTTTTATCTTTTTTCAAAACAAAGATCAAAGTCAGTGACTGAAATCTTTAAATAATGTCATGATATTTACTAAGCCAATTTCTGCTATTTGTTACTCAGGCTCTGTCTGATCCTGCAAAAGATTATGCATCTGCATAAAAACCAGCACTTAAGCTGAGGTGTGTGAATATGCCCCTCCCCTTTTTCTTTTAGTTTGATGGCAGAATGAAAAATAACATATATTTGTTTTTAATAAGGAGCAAGATGCAGGGGGAAACCCAGGTTCATTTTCCTTATCTGCAAGGAAGAGATCTGAACATAGATCTCTTCTCAGGAGAGTGCTCTAAGTGCTCGCTCTTTCTCTGGGCCAGTGCATATTTAATCTTTTAGGTTTACAAAGAGGTTCATCTTCAGCAAGGGTATGTCTACACTACCCCGCTAGTTCGAACTAGGAGGGTAGTGTAGACATACCCCAAAAGAATTTGAGATCTACTCCAATAAGAATATTCCACTGCCCAATGGTGAGAGCAGTATGGGAGATCTGAGTTCAAATCACATCAGGGAGAGGGAGAACTTGAATCGGTGTCTCCCATATCCCAGGTGAGTTCCCTAATGGTACATCTACACAGCAGGGCTTAACTTGAAATAAGCAACACAAACTGAGCTATCAAAATAGTTTATTTTGAAATTGTGAGCATCTACACAGAACTTATTTTGAAATAGAGCACTCTTCCTCCGACTTCCCTTACTCTTTGTACAATGAGGGCTATAGGAGGCAGAATAAGAAGCTTGACAGTATTTTGACATTATTTCAAAATAACTGCCTGCTGTGTAGACACAGTACCCTAAATCCTGAGCTAAAGGTTATATGGGAGGAGCCCTCCTGCTTCTCTCCTTCCACTCAACCATTTGGCAGATAAGTAGGGGAACATTTGCCTTCACTTACTTTAAAGTTCCTATTGAGTCTGAGGCATAAAATAGAACCTGGGTGCCTATGGGACTTTATATAGCAGAAATTTAGGTACCAATGAATTTTCAGGTACCTCCAGAATTAGATGGCAGCTGAGCAAGGGTTTTCAGGATGCCATTGGCTCCTAACTTTTGATCTTAGGTTCCTAAAATGGCAGCTAAGCAGCTAAATTGCTTTCTCGATCTAGCCTTAAAACCTGATGCATAACTTATTGAATTCAACTGGAGTCTTTCTGTTGACTTCAGTGTGAGGTTTGACTCAAGTCTTTAAAGTCTTAAAGTCTTGGACTGATGGTCTTTGAGAATGATGTTCCTTTTTTTGCCTATAGAACTGGACCTAAGAAGGGTAATGGCTCTGCAGGTTTTCAACAATCTTTGCCTTGGTATGCCTTATTCCTAACCTGGAGGGTCAGAATAGCAGTATCAAGTGACGCAGAAGACCATTCTTTCTGGCAAGTCAATCCTTAGCCTCTTCCTGTAGCCTGCATATGTCAGTGCCAGTGGTGATGGTGATTTTTTTGATTTGGCCATCTTCCGGGAATGGAACAGAGCTGAAATAAGGGCATTAACTGGAATCACTATTAAAATATTTCTAAACACATCATTTTTAATGTAGAGTTAAGGCTTACTCCCCATGATTAATTTAAGACTAAAAACATGATAGGGAAGTTGTAACCTTCCCCAAGTATCATAAACCCAGAAATTCCCACTTCCCACTCCATTTTAGAGCAATACAAACCTGTTAAAGTAAGAAATGCACTGTTGACGCTCAAAAACCTTTACTCTGCCTGGCCGTGAAGCTGTACAATAAACAGATGATTGTGATTAAGGCATATTAGTGTTTGTGTCCCAGATTAGAACTAAACTGATTTTCAAGGTATGTTAGGTTTTGTCACACTTTTCCCTTTCATTGGAAGTGCATGTTTTCATCTTTATACCCTGTCCTCTTTCATATAAACATGCACTTTATTTCTGCATTGACATGTAGTTTAGAAAGAAATTACAAACATTCTAGAGAAATAGAGGTTGAATAATGATTCACTGCTCATAAATAAATTCAGTGTTCATCTGCTCTTTATATTCTGGGGAATTTACTTTTCAGCCTACTAATTTATTCCTACCTGGGAAACATAGCCTTACCCATGAGGGAGGGAGGGAGATGTGAGTATATGGGTGTTTTTAAGATTTCTGTAAAAGAACAGTGCTTGACTCATCCTACCTACACTAGTGGTTATAAGGACTCCTGATATCACCCCCAGTGCACAATAAATTGAATGCTTTTAGGTGATCCTCAAAGTAGAAAAATATACCTATGGTGGATGAAGATAATTACAAAATAAAATGAATTCTTAATTTAAGAAATCATTAAATAATAATCTGACAAATATAAATTCCTTCATAATACTCATTTAGCATGAGTTACTGAATACATTCTGACTCATTACTTTTACTTTTAAAGGCTCCTTAACTCACTGACCCTATTTCATGAGCTACTGAAATACAGTGTTGGAATGTAGTTCTTCATCAGGACTTGGTTTAACATCTAAACGTGACATCTAAAGTCACGTTTATTTCCACTTATCCTTACAATAGGTTTCTATCCTCTGTTTCTGGTCTCCAGTCTCCATGTGGAGTTAAGGTAGAGCCCACTCCCAAGGCAAGTACTAAGAATATTCTGCCTTCAAAGCAGTTCTGGAACATTTCCAGACATCTTGTTTCTACAGAAGTTTTGTGTAAGACTATCCAATATGTATCAGCTGTCCTATAGCCTGTGCTGGTCCTTGGGCAAGGGTGAGGAGGGAAGGGGCAGGGCCATAGGTGGAATGGGAGGGCCAGAGACTGCCTATCCTCTGTGCCTGCAGCCCTCAGAGCCGCATGGAGCAAATTGGAAGGCCCATGGCACCAGCCATCATGACTGCCACAGTAGTAGCAGTAGCATTCAGGAATTCCAGGCCCTTTTGAATTATCGGACCGTGGGTCAACCTACCTGCCCTTTCTGCCCTCCTTCCCCTCTTGAAAGGTCTGTCCAGAACATCCTCCAATTAAAGCAAAATTGTTCCCTACATTATATTGTCCAATCCAGTATTAGATGGTCTTGCAGCCATTCTTTGCCTTGGTTCATATTCCATTGTCTAGAAAACTTACCTGATTAGAAACCAGAAAGCTCTAAGTGATGTCTAATAAAAGGAGACAGATGGCTGGAAACTCAATATATCTAGTCCAGTCTTTTTAGGAGTCAAGACCTGCTAAGATGATAGAGCTGGTAACTATCCACATGTAAGTCATTTTGCACAGATATATTGGTTGCATAGAGCAGAAACCTAGCAAGTAATAAAGACATCATTTATTCCCACCAAAACATTTTCTTTCTGTTTAGATGTCTGTTTAAAAGGCAGAAAAGAAATAGATCATGGCTGCAATAATAGGGTTTACAGCGGGAAATACTCAGAAAAAAAAGGAATACAAATTACCAAAGGAAAAAATACTGTCCATCTTAGTGATCTAGAAACAGCAGTCAGATCTTAAAATGTTTTGCCATTCCTTTTAGTTGTAATGTGACTTTGTTCAGGCAATTCAGTTCCTCTGCTGAAGATATTCAAAAAACTATTCATGAGGATTTCTCAGGCCTTTATGTTTTTTAAAGCACTGAACACAAAGTTCCTTGGGTCAACAGCAATCTCCTTGATTAGAAACACAGTCTCTTCTTGTTATGCCCTCCTCCCCCCCCCCTTTAGTACAGTGCCACAGCAACATGCAAAAGATTTGCATTCACACATTTCCAACAAATATTACCATTACAGATTTCTTATGCAGTGTGCATGGCCTAGTCTTCAGAGAATTTGTTGAAAGATATTGAATTAATATTAATAGTGATGTGTGTTTTCCCAGTTCTTGGAATCTAATTAAAACCTTAACTTCTTACTCCAAGATAAATATCATTTTTCCCATGGGTTTTTGGACCATTTCAAATCATAATTATATGTTTTGGAAACACTGATAATTTATATACAAAAATAAGGGAACCCCCAAATCAAACACACAACTTATTTGGGGTCTTGTTGTTTTAAGTTTGGCATTTGTTTTATCAAATTTTAAATCTCCAGATATTATGAACTCCAGAGTTTATAGCTGGAATGTTCTGTAGTGTATATTGTTAATAGAGGAAGGTTTAAGCAATGTTTTAATCAAACGTTCATTCAGTTTCAGTGAAGGACAACTTTCATTGTAATTTTGACAAGCTAAGAGTTGCCAAAAAGAGGAGGGAAACACTCTTCCTTCCGTAATACCCATCCTGGCATTCAGTGGTTTTGTCTTTCATATAGTTTAATTTCTTAATAGCTGCAAGATGATAATAAAATAAGGAAATGTACATATAATGTTTTCTGAATTTCTGATGATAGGACCAGCCCTTTCTGAAGATGAATGGGCTCATTACTGAACCTTGACAATGAAGGCCATTTCTACGAAACCACATTAGAAAGTTTGCATGCTGTTTTATACGCAATTTGTTTGATCATTAAGGTGAACCCTCCATAAACATTGCATTTCAAATGACTGTTTTGTGGCTTTCAGTTCAATTGAAATCTACTCCAACCAGCTCCCTATGTGCAACATGACCATCTGTAAAATACAAAGTTCCTTATGTCAGTCATTATGCAGGCATAAGAGCTGCTTCCTTAGTCATCACTTATAAAATTATTTTTTATCAAACCACCCCCCGTAGTTTGACCTCAGATTTCTTCTCTGATTCCTCCTATTTTTGTAGACATTGTACTAAGCAACTACATTATTAATGGTCCATCCCTCTTGATAATTTCGAAAAACTCCTGACAGCTAGAAACAATTATTTTCCATGCATATTGCTAAAATTTAATCTGATTTGATATAGAGATTAATGTAGAATTTAAGGCACTGATCTGGGCCTCATGAGAAATGGGCTCAATTCTTAGTTTGCTCCAAACTTCCAGTGTGATCTTGCATAATTTATAATTTTTGCCTTAGTTCCCTCAGTAAAATAGGAGTAATATTTGCTTTCTCTCACAGTTTGCCTTAACTGTGAGACTATAAACTCTGTCTACGTCTATGCTTTAGTACTATTTTGGATACCAGAGGTATCCCAAAATAGTTATTCTGTGTCTTTTGAGCACACTTATTATTTCAAAATACAACAGGCACACTATTCTGACGTCCTGTAAACCTCATTGCATGACAAATAAGGTACGTTTCGGAATAGTGCTTTTTTTCAAAATAAGTGCTATGTAGATAGTGCCAAATTTTGAAATAAGCTTTTTTGAAATAACATCAAAATAAGATACGCAATATACGTAGCTCAAATTGCGCATCTTATTTTGATCTAAGGTGAAGTATAGACGCACTCTTAAAGGCCAAGACTAAGTTGTCTCAGTATGAATGTCCTGACCCTAGCACAATGGGGCACAACCATGACAGAAAAATAGTATTATTGATGCACCAAAATGAGATTTTTATTCCTTAATCTGTAAGGAATAGTCCAAACAGTTCTCAGGAACTTCTTGTGCAAAGAGTGAATTAAAATACCTTGATGGAATTGGCAAATCCAAAATATATCATCTAGATCTGCTTGCAAATAAACAGTTATAAATGATGAGCTGCAGAGAAATCACTGGCTGTGATGATATTTCTAAAACTACAGTTTTCTTCATTGATACAAAATAATATTCACTTACTCCTAGAAACAATATATATGGGCTAAGCCACAAATTGAAAATAAAAATAAAACATCGACCAGCTTGCTGTTTTTATTTTCTTTATTTAATGGTCTCAGCCATTCTTCAGTATTTTGTGTGATGTTATTACAACCATAAATAATAGTAATGGTTTTCTCAATATATTGTATTTTTAAAAGAAGCCTCAGCACAGGGAGTTTTTTGGATGGAGGGGGAAAACAATATGGGAATCAGTGAAAAAGACAAATAAAAAAAGCAGGAATTGACTCAAGTTGTTTTCAGTCAGTGCAGTTGTCTGACGGATGGTCTTAATAAAAATAAACCTATCACCCTACCACTTTGAAGTTCTTCTATATTTATCCTTGATCATTCCAACCTCACCTGTTTTATTCCACACTCTTCACTGACTAAATAACTGCCAGATTTTTTCCACATAACTGTTCGCCAACAATGAATAGTTTAAAGAGTGTAACTTTTCATATTTTTCAAAAGGATTTTCCTTTGACAGTTTTTCCCACCTTAGATTTAGGTGATTTATGTCCCTAGGGTATTTTATCAGATCTTCATCACCAAATGATACCAAGCTTGTAAAATAGGCTGTTCCCTAGCACTTGTGCTTACTCTTGCCTTCTTTTCCTCTAATAATTTAAAACAAGCAATCCAGTTAGGATGTGTAAATCAATATTTATACTGATATATTTGTTTTACAATGAACTAATACGCTTATGGTATGTCTACACTCTGGAACAAGGTTGAATTAAGATACATAACTTCAGTTACGTTAATTACTTAGCTGAAGTCAAAGTACCCTAATTTGGCTTTTGGCACTGTCCACACTCCAGGAATTTGAAAAGAGAACACTTTTCCTTCAACTTCCCTTATTCTTTGTGGAAGCAGGACTACTGGCATTATCCAAAGTGCCCCTCTCAGTTCAAATTAGCATGTCTTCACTAGATCCGCTAATTCAAATCTGGAAGATCGACAGCGGTAGCTTTGATCTTCTCTGTAGTGTAGGCATTCCCATACACTATATTCTGGACTATTACACACAGCAAAACTAAGAAAAGGCCAGAAAAACCCCAAAACATACCAATGCAAATTAAATGCTATGATTTACAGTAATTGAAAATAACATTATTCAGATACTGTAAACATGAACATGATGGACCAGATGATTAGCTGGTGCAAATCAATATAACTTCATTTAAATCAACCTCCATTTTCCAAGCTCTAGTATTTTCTCTGGGAAGAATGCAATCTAGCTCCTTTTGCAAAATGTGCTGATTCATGTTGGGATGGATGATGAGTATCACACAGAAAACTACCTCTTGAAAATATGGTAGATTATTATTTTGCTTGTAACAAATGTAGACATTGGTTAAGTGAAATCTGGAGCCCAGTTTTGAAATACTTGGGCCCAGATAACTTCTGAAATTCACAGAGGGGATCAGAGTTAGTCTGTAACTGGAAAAACTTAAAAAACCAACAAATAGTCTTGCAGCACCTTGCGACTAACAAAACATGTAGGCTACGTCTACACTGGCATGATTTTGCGCAAATACTTTTAACACAAAAGTTTTTGCATTAAAGTATTTGCACAAGAGAGCATCTACACTGGCACGTGCTTTTGTGCAAGAGATATGCTTTTGCGCAAAAGCATCCGTGCCAGTGTAGTCACTCTCTGGCGCAAGAAAGCTCCGATGGCCATTTTAGCCATAGGGCTTTCTTGCGCAAGAAATTAACGTTGCCTGTCTACACTGGCCCCTTGCGCAAGAATACTTGCACAAGAGGGCTTATCCCTGAGCTGGCGCGTCAGAGTATTTGCACAAGAAGCACTGATTTCCTACGTTAGAATGTCAGTGCTCTTGCGCAAATACTCATGGCCAGTGTAGACAGGTGGCAAGATTTTGCCCAAAAGCTAGCGCTTTTGTGCAAAATCTTGCCAATGTAGACACAGCCGTAGTTTGTATCATGACCTTTTGTGGGCACAGCCCATTTCTTCAGATGAAAGTCAGATACTTATGAGAATTGAGGACTCCCTTTTGTTCTCCTCTGTTTCAGATTTTGGTTACATTTTTACTTATCACCCTCTCATGCTCTTCTTCATATGAAGCTATTTCAGAGTGAAGGAAACTAAAGTTTGGACCTCCCTGGTCTGGCACTTTTGGGACTTGAGGGGTTCCGGATCAGGTAGTTTGCCAGACTAGGGGAGATCAGTGCTCCCCTGCTGACTGCCCCACTTCCAGCTCCTACTGCCAGCTCTTCAGAGTTCTCTAGCCAGGATTCCCCTCAGCTGCCACCTGGCCGCACTGACACCAGGAGTTCCTGGGCTGGGGGATCCCTGGCCACTGCCTGGCCCTTTTGTGATCAGGGATTTTCCAGCTACCACCTGGCCCTGACGTTGCCGGGACTGCCTGGCCACTGGAGTTCCCTGGTCCAGCTGGGATTCCCCAGTCCCAAGGTTTTCTGGGCTGGCTCCTGCTCCCAGTTTCTGGGGCTCTTTGGTCAAGCAACATCCATGGCCCTGCCAGACTATGGATATTGCCAGACCAGAGAATCCTGGATTTGGGAGGTTCAATCTGTAGCATACAGGAGGAACCAAAAACTCTTCTACCATTGTATTGGAGCATAAGCTTTCATGGGCAAAGACCCACTACGTCAGATTCACCTGTCAAAGTGGATCTTTGCCCACGAAAGCTTATGCTTCAATACATCTGTTAGTCTATAAGGTGCTACAGAACTCCTTGTTGCTTTTGCAGATTCAGACTAACACGGCTACCCCTCTGATACTCTTCTACCATTGTCTATCTCCTCTAAATCAAACAACTTTCTTGATTCACATAGCAAACATGAATTCCCAATTATTTTACATGAAATTCCTTCTTGAGATTTGCTGATTTATCTTCAGATTTCAGGGCTAATGAATATACTAACGTCCACATGATGCAGCTCTTCATTTCCAATGACTCTATATTGCTTGCAAATGTTACCCTGGAAAGAAAAAAAAGTTCTTATTTTAAATTGAATGAATATTGGCTTTTCATACCTTTAGGTCCAGTTTAGTTCACACTTCAAGATGTTTCAGGAACAGATAGAGACAGAGGGTTTCAAGGAAGGGGTTGGGATTAAGCCTGATCTTCACATCCCTTTGTGGGGAGTTAGCAGAGCATTGGATAACCACTAAGTCACTGTGCAATCATAATAAGATTCGCTTTCCTTGCTGGTGTCAAGTATCAGAGGGGTAGCCGTGTTAGTCTGAATCTGCAAAAGCGGCGAGGAGTCCTGTGGCACCTTATAGACTAATTGAAGTGTTGGAGCATAAGGTTTCGTGGACATTCATCTAATGAAGTGGGTCTTTGCCCACGAAAGCTTATGCTCCAACACTTCGGTTAGTCTATAAGGTGCCACAGGACTCCTCGCCGCTTTTCCTTGCTGGGTCACTTAAGAAGAGTGGAAAATGCTGTTGATTTTTTTCACCACTTTTATACCAATTCTTAAAATGGCTTATCTCCTGGATACAGAAATGCTAATTGTAAAAATGGAAATAAAGCAATAGAACTGCTAACTTGTTGGAACTGAGGTATGACTGCTGGTAGTATTAACCTTGACGCATTAAATATCAGAAATTTCTCACTTATGCAGGAACTTGCTAAAGAAATCTTCACCAATGTACTGAAAGAGGTTTTGCAATGTATCTATACATAATGAATATAATGCTCATGCCTTCACTATGCTATTGAAAAAATTAAAATTAAATTGGAAGTAGTTCTTTAAAACAAGTTGAAAAAATCCATATTCTTACAAATATAATAAAGTTCATAAGTTCTCTTTATGCAGCCTTTGTTGTTTATTCTAATCTCCATTTTTCCCTAGTGTGTTAGGACTAGTTATCTTTTGATAAATTACCATACCATTATTAGCAGTTGTTCATAGGCAATGGGGTCATGTTCTCAATGGGTGTAGATCAGTATGGCACCACTGAACTTAACAGAGTTACATTAATTTACTCCAGCTGAGAATTTAGCCCCGAGATTTTAAAGTTTTAATAAACTGTACAAGCTTCTACTAAATGCTAAATTCATTTTTTTTGCTTCATCTAATGCATATGTTCTTCCTTAAATTGCAGTGTACACACCATTACTACTTTTTAATTTAATCCTTGTGTCATCCATCCTCATTCTTCCCTGTCTGGGATTATATTGCTGCCGGTGTTTGTTAAATTGTTAGCATGTTCTGTCCCATAAGATCATATGGGAAATGCTACAATTGTAGGCTTAATTCTGAACATACAAAGACCATTGTTTGGGCTGAAGGGGCTATGTGCTTTAGAGCAGTGGTTCCCAATCTTTTTTATACTGTGGACCGGTGAACCCATTCACAAACTTTTGGTGGGCTGGTAACATTTTATTTGAATATTTGCATATTCATTATGGTAATTAATTTTAAGTGGTCACATGTTGTTTTACATCACATCCGTACACACACAATACATGTTGTTGTAATGGATCAGAGTTTGCAGATATCTACAACATTAAAAAAATCACAAAGGGTACATCTACACAGTGTTATTTCAGAATAACTGATGTTACTCTGAAATAACATAGTCCATATCTACACTACAAGCAGTTATTTTGACATAATGTCAAAATAATTGTGATCTGGAGGACTTCTTATTCTGACTCCTCTGACCCTCATTTCATGAGGAGTAAGGGAAGTCGGAGGAAGAGTTCTCTAACTTGGACTTCCTGCTGTGTAGACAGAGCCAAAAGCCGAAATAAGCTTTTTTAACTTAAGCTATGCAGTTGCGGTAGCTGAAGTGGTGTAGCTTATTTCGGCTTTAGCCCTGCTGTGCAGATGTACTGAGAAAGAATTCCACTCAGGCTGCTGGGTGAGGAAGCCCCTTCCCCAGGGGTGACTGGTGCCTGCAGAGGGAGGGGAACAGAGAGGGACGCCCACAGAAGCTGGGGGCATGTGGGACACCCTAGTTAGCAACTGAAATTTTGTCAGGGGCATAGGAGCTGGTGCCCCCAAGTGCTGCCACCAGTCACCTCTGCCCCATGGGGTGGAGGAGCTGCCCTCCCCCATCTCCTTCTGTACAACCCTTGCCCTTTGTCTCTGCCTTCCTCAGCCAGGCTGCTCTTGCTCCCACATTCTCATCCCAGCCTCACCTATCCACATCCCCCCTTTCCCTCCCTGTGACCCCTCCTCAAAATCATAGACTCACAAGGCTGGAAGAGACCTCAGGAGGTCATCAAGTCAAGTCCCCTGCCCAAAGCAGGACCAGTCCTAACTAAATCAACCCAGCCAGGGCTGTGTCAAGCCAGAACTTAAAAATCTCTAACGATGGAAATTCCACCACTTCCCTAGGTAACCCACTTCTGCACCAGGCCTGGCCTTAGGCACTGCTCGCTCGCTGCCCTCTCTGGGAGCTGCCGGGCCATGTGCTGCAGCCAACCTCAACATGCCAACTTGGCCCCTGCAAACTCTTTGGTTGGGTCTGTTCAACACTGAGTTCCAGCTATTAACAAGTAAAAGAACCGAATAAGTAAAACAATCATAAGGCAGTGAGCTGTCTTCTATTCTCCTGGATGTATTTTCATCAGAGCCAATTGTTAGTTTTCAGTTGCAGAATTCTTTGCACTAGAGATCATGTAAGAAGCAGAAAAGAACACAGATTGATTTTCAGGTCACAGGTTGAATTCTTGGTATTGTCAGTTTCAAAATTATTTTTGACTTTTAAATGAAGTTGGTATAACATTGTTGTAGCTCTGGTGCCCCCAGGATATTAGAAAGACCAGGTCAGTGAAATAATATATTTTATTAAACCAACTTCTGCTGGTAAAAGACAAGGGTTTTTTGCTCACACAGGGCTCTTCCTCAGGTCTGGGCTCATCCACTTTGTGTCTCTTTTAACATGTAAGTTAATGCTGGAAAGTCAGAATAATAGGAACAGCGGAAGCTATGACAGTTAGGTTACATATATTGGTTTAAATTAGAACACCCCATTTTCCATTGCTTATAACTTTTCAGTACCTTTGTTAGTTTCAGCTATTTGTTAATTGAGCATGATCATTGTGAAGAACAGTATTCTTGTAAGAATATTGTTCTTCATAATGTTCATGCTCAAGTAACATTGTTCACATTGTTTCATGCATGTACTCAAGGTAAAGTAGGCTGTGTTGTAATTTAGCAGTAGAGCCCTGAAAGGGCTCCTCTCCCTTGCCTGAAAAGGCTCCTATCCTTGCCAGTACTGTTAGCCATAAGTAGGTTCTCTTTGTTTTCTGTAGGCTAATCAGTTCCTCAATCAGAAATAGTTCTTTTAAAAATCATATTCCTATACCTCAGGTAAGCACTGAAGAGGAGTTGGTCAAGTTAGAGAAAAATCTTTCTCTTTGTAGTGTGTGCTTAGTCTAGCACTGAGTTTTTACTAAACTTGACCACTAACCTCAGAGAAAAAGACCTGTTTGTATAGTAAAAGGAATCAGCATTACATGGAGTTCACTCTTAGGCTGTGTCCAGACTCAGGGTTTTTTTTGAAAAAAGTAACCTTTTTTCGAAAAAACTTCACCTGCGTCTAGACTGCAGCCGCGTTTTGAAATTAAATCGAAAGAACGCGGCTTTTCTTTCGACGGTGGTAAACCTAATTCCACAAGGAAGAACGTCTTTTTTCGAAAGTGCTCTTTCGAAAAAAGGTGTTCTTGAAAGCAAACAGGTCTTTTTAGAAAGAGAGCATCCAGACTCACTTGCTGCTTTCTTTCGAAAAAGCGGCTTGCTTTTTCGAAAGTTCCGCGTGCAGTCTAGACGCTCTCTTTCGAAAGATGCTTGCAGTCTAGACATATCCTTACAGTTTCAGTACATGATGATTATTTTTTTACCCAATATGGACTTTCTTTGGTAGAAGTCTGGCAGTCTTTCCTCAGGCAAATTCCCATTGATTTCAATTGGTTACAATCTATTTGGCACCAAAAGTAGTTAAAATGAAAAACAACACCCATCCCCAAAACAAGCAACAGACATCTGAACAAAAACTGTCCCTCCTGCATGAGGCTAAATGACAGGAAATCTATCCCTGCCTACCATTGAAGAGTTTTCTTCCCAGTTGTTACGTTGAATGGAGGGGTGATTGAAATATGCGTGATAGCCTTCAATCTGTGCCATGATTGCTTATTCCAGGCAACATGGACCAAAATCTGTGATTCTTGGTCAGTAAGCCAGTGATATGTGCTCAGCCTCCCTAACAAAGTATCCTCTTATTGCACATGTGTTGCCAAACCCACTCAATCAAACTTCATGAGTCAGATGACCAATTATGAATACGGCTTTATATATCATATTGTTTGTTTGTTCGCAAGAGGGCTGGTTTGATTTTCGAACTTTCAGGGGGAAGCACACATACATTTGAGAGAACTGCATAATATATTAAACACACACATGCACATATGGGGAGCACTCTTGAACTTCTGCACAGAAGGACCGACAGCCTGGCTGGACCCCTGGACAGGTCATGGGAAGGCCCTGCTCCAAACCCCCAGAAAGGGGACAGGGCCTTGGGTGGAAGGGATGGGACTGGGTCTAGACAGCTCAGAGAGCACCATGCCTCCCCCAGAGTGGACTTAGTGCCACCCTTAGGGTACATCTAGACTACATGGCTCCATCGATGGAGCCGTGTAAACTAGTTCACCCGTCATTAAACTTCATTAAAATAAAAATGGCCACCACGCTGTGCCAACAATCAGCTGATCTGGCACATTGCGGCAGTCTAGACGCGGATCGGTTGACAAGGGAAGCCTTTGTCAACTGCTCCGATATGCCTTGTGAAACGAGGTTTACAGGAGCGGTCGACAAAGGCTTCCCTTGTCGATCAATCCACATCTAGACTGCCGCGCTGTGCCAGATCAGCTGATTGTTGGCACAGCGTGGTGGCCATTTTTATTTTAATTAAGTGAGGGTTATTTAAATCCCCGCTTCATTGACTATGTTGGATAAACTAGTTTACATGGCTCTGTCAACGGAGCCATGTAGTCTAGACATACCCTCAGTGCTGCTGCCTTTTGTATCACTGGGCCCCAGAGCAGTTGTCCCCTTTGCACACACACATACCCCAATTGCCTAGATCCGTCCCAACACATTTCCTCATCCTGGTGATGTGGCTTGGCCTGTGGGATGAAGAGGCTCAGTCATCCCAATTACAGAATGAGTAGTACCCGACAGGGAATCAGGCAGCTTCCCAGAGAGCCCAGGCTGAAGTGGTGACAAAGTCTTACTGGAGAGAGAGCAAAACAGATGCTCAGAGAAGTCAGGGAAGCTGTGAGGTAGCTCCAAGCAGGAATAAAGCACAAAAAGCTCGCCAGGGTGGAAGAAAAGCCCAGGAGACTCAGAGGGAACTTGAGAAGAGAGATAGAAAGTGTCCCAGGGAAAGCCATAGTAAGGGAGCAGACCTGACTGTTTGGCACAGGGCCCCCTGGGCTTAACCCAGAATCAAGGGGGAGACTGGGTTTCCCCCTCGTGCGTGCACGACGAGGTGTACACACCTGTAAAAAGAGATATTGAGAACAGTAAGGAGACTGCAGGCTGAGCTGGAAGCTGCTTGAGGAAGTGCCCCAGAGAGGGTAGAAGGGTTTTCATTTCTGTTAAAAGCATTTTGAGTCTTAAATTTGGATTTTATTGGCAAAAGAATTTTCCTATTGATATTGATTGTGCATACATTTCTTTCCCATTTAGGGGTGTGTCTTTCCTGATTTACATCCCATGAAAGGTACAGCATGCATGGAAGGAAAATCTACAATGTATAACCTACTACTGTGCTAGTAAACTCATTGTAATTAACCTATTTTAGAATTAGTGACAGAGTCATCTGCCATTCAGTTGAAACAATCTTTTCTTTGCACTAGTCTTATTCAAGAAATGGCATGAATTAGTAGCAGGACCAGAGGTGTTTTGTAAGGATGTTCCTACTCCACTTCCTTTTATTGAAAATAAAGACAGCTACAAAAAGTGGGGTGTAAAGGAAATAAGCAATGGCTTCAATTAGATGATCCTTCTTGGACTGACAGTTTAGTCTCTTACCTTTTGATATTGCAGAGTATAAAGTGGGCCAGCTGAGCTGTTACTGTTCTATAACTTGGTTGGAAATATAAGTAGTTCAGGACCTTCTGCAACAAAGCAGAGAAGATGGAATAATTATTGGGTCTGTTCTTAGAAAAAGGATTGCCCTATTTAGTATGGGGTTTCATGCTAACTGGGAGTGAAGCAGAACAATTTGAGAATCAGAATTGAACAAGGGCAAAGGGAGAGCACTGAGTAATTTATGATGGACCATATTGGATTGCATAGAATTTGTTTTTTATATAGTTCTTTGCATCTTGAAGGCCTCATGACACAATTTACAATAGTGGGTTACATTGTGTGTACTCCCGCATCTGTCTTTAGTGGTTCAGCAATACACACATGCCTTATTCACAGACTTAGACATTTTAAACTATTGAGAAAAGGCCTAATCCTCTTCACTGTATAAAAGGGTTAGACAGATGGTCAACTTCTTCTGCCCATCCCTGATGGATTGTCTGGCCTAAGTTTGGCTTCACATCTAGTTGAATGGCCTCTTCTACCTGGAGCAGCTGGGATGGCAGCAGTAGTCACTTCAGGAATCTTGTCTTTGAAGAGCAGGATGGCCTACCCACCTATTCCTCTGGTGGGGTAATTTTGACAGGACCCCCAAGTAGTGGTTCCTATGATAAGGTGAGGGAGACAATCCATATCTCTCAATCATTTTTCTTGGGCTGACTGCACAGTCAGGCTCACATGCTACTGGGTCAATAAGATTTCAACCATATTTTCAATTTTTTTTGTAGCTATGAAGGATACACTTTAACTGTAAATGACAGCTGAGATTCTGAAACAATCACATGACTCTTGGGCACGTGTTTTTGATATGTATATCTTATAGAAATGGAAGGGACCTTGTGAGGTCATTGAGTTCACTCCTCTGCCCTCACAGCAACATTAAGTACCATTGCTAATAGATTTGCCCCAGATCCCTAAATAGCTCCCTCAAGGATTGAACTTACAACCCCGGGTTTAGCAAGCCAATGCACAAACCACTGAGCTACCCCTCCCTCTATGCTGTTGCTGTCTCAGCCTTTTTTTACAGTCCTGACTAAAGAATTACATTAGTTAGAAATAGTTATGCATATTTATTAAGATGAGCTATTAGAAACAATTGAAAGATCAACAAAATACTTAAACTATATAAACCATCTGTAGCAAGAAAGTCTATTGAACATATGAGATAAATAGAAAACATTTTCCATATGGCAAGTCAATGAAAAGAAGTATACAGTTACAGTATTACAAGACATGGGAGCAGAAAGCACAACAATTGAGTTGCTCTAGCATGTATGAGAACAATAGTAATATAACTTGCATCAGTATTTAGGGGGAATGTCCAAATGTCAGTGATGTTGTATGTTGCATGCAGTGGTGTTGTAGCCAGATAGATCTCAGGATATTAGGGAGACATGTTGGGTAAAGTAATATCTTTCCTTGGATCAACTTTGGTTAATGGGATAGACAACCCTGGATGCTTAAAATCATAACTTTGCTGGATAGCAAAAAACATGGAGTTAATGACCATACTGGATTTATGGTTTATTACAATAATATGTGACACTAACTCTCCTTTTTGTCTGATAACGGTAGAAGTGTTAATGGGCCACTTCATTTGAATAGTCTCTTTACAATATGTATTAACTACTTATGTTGAGCAATCTGTTCCATCTTGTATGTAGCTGTAACACTGTGGAGGGCAGAACAGACTCGCCAAGCTTCTGGACAAGGGGGTTCCCCAGAAAGGGTGGGGCCCCAGGCAGCCCGCAGCAATGCTCAAAGCTCCAGCAATAATTTAAGCATCAGTGTGGCCAGGAACCCCTGGCCCTTTAGAATTGCCAAGCCCCAGGGCAGTTGCTCCTTGTTGGTGGGCCTGAACTCTGGTTATATTTCCCACGCCCAAGCAAGAACTCTGTACGCTTGTCTCTTTCACCAACAGAAGTTGGTCCAGTAGAAGGCTATAAAAAATATCAAATGTTCCACACTTTTCCTTAAAGGATATTAGCACCAAATAACCCCAGGGGTCAGCATTCTCAGCACATGGGATGCTCAAACCCTTAGACATTTAGGTAAAGATTTTGAAAATAGCCTAGAAGATTGAGACATGTATCCCTTCAGTTGAAACAAATGGAATATTGGTGTCTGAATTTCCTTGATTACTTTGAAAATGCCATCCTAAGTACAGGCAGTCCCTGGGTTACGTACAAGATAGGGACTGTAGGTTTGTTCTTAAGTTGAATTGGTACGTAAGCCGCTGATCAGTTTCAACAGCAGCTGAATCTGGATGCCTGGGACAGAGCAGCTGGGGCGCTGCCGGGTAGGTCCCTGCAGCACCGCACATCGGCGCTGTGGGGACCAACCTGGCAGCACCACAGCTGCTCTACCCCAGATGTCCCCAAGTCAGCTGCTGCTGAAACTGATCAGCGGCTGATTCCAGGAAGCCCGGGGCAGAGCAACTCTGCCTCGGGTTTCCTGTAGTCAGCCGCTAGTCAGTTTCAGCAGCGGCTAACTTGGGGATGCCTGGGGCAGAGCAGCTGGGGTGCTGCTGGGTTGCTCCAGTAGCGCCACTCCTCGGTGCTGCTGGACCAACCCAGAAGCACCCCAGCTGCTATGCCCCAGGTGTCCTGATTCAGCCACTGCTGAAACTGACCAGCAGCGGCTAAATTAGGACGCCTGGGGCAGAGCAGCTGGGGTGCTGCCGGATTGGTCCAGTAGAACTGAGGAGCAGCGCTGCAGGACCAACCGGCAACGCCCCAGCTGCTCTGCCCCCGGCGTCCACGAGAAAAGCCTGGTCTGCTGGGCGGGGAGAGGGGGTGCAGCTAGTGCAGACAAGGGAGACGCAGGCGGCGGGACCGAGACGCGCCACGGTCCCGCCACCCGCATCCTTCGCGGCTTTGCTCCGCGTCTCCCTGGTCTGCTGGGGGCACCCCCAGCAGACCAGGGAGACGCGGAGCAAAGCCGCGGAGGACCGGGCAGTGGGACCGGAGCGCATCTGGGCGGTCCCGCCCCCCGGGTCCTCCACGTCTTTGCTCCGCATATCCCTGGTCTGCTGGGGGTTCCCCCCCCAGCAGACCAGAGAGACGTGGAGCAGCTTTTCTCACCCCGGAGTAAACAGGCGGCGGGACCACAGCGCGTCTGGGCGGTCCCGCCGCCCACGTCTTCCGGGGCGAGAAAAGCCCCGTTCGTAAGTACGGATCCGACATAAGTCGGATACGCGTAACCCGGGGACTGCCTGTATATGGATGTTTTTTTAGATACAGAAAAAATGGTAACATTACCAAGCATGTGTAGAGTGCAAATGAACGTTAATGGTTCTTACTCCAGCAATCACCAGTCAGAATGTATTGAAGCAGGAAATTGCAATTTGTGAAACCTCTCACAACAAATGAAAGTGCTCTTTCATGAGAGAGGAAGTGTGGCAAACCACAACACTTGGAAGAAACAGTTGGACTTGTTTCATTTTGCAGAAGTTTCATGCCAGATTTTTTAAAAAATCTTTCTTCTCAAATGGCACAGAAATGCCAAGTCCTGAAGGCAGATAATGTTACATTTTTAAGTTCAAATCCTCCTTTTGAAATATTAAATACCATTGTAACTAGCACATAATGGATGGGAAGGATTAACAACTGTTAAATATAATACTTTGCTAACATCAGAGTTCCATGAATCATTCCTTTTCCACAGTAAACTGATATTTTATTATTTGTAATGTTATTTCTCATACTTCAATGCTAACCAATAGGACTGCAAGTTTCTTTAATTTGTTCTAGCTTTACTGTGCCATTTTATATCATGGCATAGATTGTGATTAATCCTGCCCTAGTGAAAAAGGAGGGAGTAGAAGGAGAAAAGGAACATTCCCCAGCCCTGCTCAAGATTCAAATGTAATCTGTCCTTTTATTTTCATGCTGAAAGAAAGACAAGATGCAAAGAATGCAGTTTAATTAGGCTGTGATTTCATTCGCTTATCAGATCTGGGGAATACCTTGCAATAAATCACACAGTGCAGGTTATAATTCTTTGCTCAATAGTTTCCTCCAACATGGGTGGGAACCCTGATCAGGTTTCAATCTGCTAGGACCTTACCTCTCTCCCTTTGTATGAGGGTTAAGAGGGAATGGAAAAAAAGGGAAGTTGTTTACCTGCTGTGTCAGCTCTTGGGAGCCTCAACTACCCTTCTTCCTTGGGGCCCTGGAAATGAGCTTCCAACTCCTGTTTCCCAGGGATCCATATCCTTTTGCTATCCTTCTGAACCATATCTTTGCTAACCCTGATATTTATTAAATGCAATGGTCACATTTTGGGGTACAGTCCAGTCCAGTCCAGTCCAGTCCAGTGGGAGGTTATGTCATTGCCTGATTTGTAACCTTTAAAGGCACTGCTCCCTCTCATCCAGCTTGCAAGCATGCACTGAGTGCTGGGTTAAGCAGTCAGGAAATGTGGCCCCAACAGCTAGCTTGTGACACTACAGCCACACTCTGATCTCCATCTTGGTTACGTTTGCCCAAGTAACCCCAACATACCCCCAATCTGGAATTTCCTCAAAACTTTCTGAACCATTCAGAGGATTCAGTTTCTTTGATTCTTTTAAGAGAGAAAAGCACAATAGAGATTATTAGTTTAACTGGGGTAAATGCAGCCTTTCTTTCAAACACCACACTAAGTTGTATATTGTAAAAAACAGGTTTATTAACAAAGGGAGATGGATCAAGTGGTACTAAGTAGAAGAAACACAGTTAGGGTTACTAATAAATAGAGTAGAAGTATGGTTTCTGATCTGCCTTCTGTAACTTACAGTCTCTGTTCAGTTTTCTCACCAATCTGTTTCTAGATTTTTCATCTATTTTGGTTGAAAAAACATCGTTCTCAGCTTGCAAGAGTTCTAGCTCTTTCTGTCTCTCCCCTAATGGATTCCAAGATAGCTTCTTCTCTTTCCTTCCCTCCCCAAGCGTATTCGTTATCTGATAACTATGTGTTACTCTTCTGACAAAGCCTACTTGGAATCAACATCTTTGGATTGCACTGTTAACCTTCTGTAGGGTTGCAGCAAGGTCTGTATCAGTCAGTGCCTCTACCTGGTCCAGTCACTTTGGCTATGGCTAGACTACGGAGGGGCGGGGAAGGGGCGGGATTGGGATACCAGAGGTATCCTAAAAAAATTCTGCCGCATTCAGGGAACGCGTTTGCTCTTCCGCTTTTTTTGTGTGTTCTACGAGGAAGAAGGGGGCTTTGAAAGAGGGTTTTTCCCGACATTTGGCCCAGTGTAGATGGGCCAAATATTGGAAAAGCCTCTTCCAACAAAAGAATCGGAAAAAGGTACACAAAACGCGAAACGCATTTTGCGTACTTTTTCCGACAAAAACTTGTAGTCTAGCCGTACACTTTGAGTCCCCCT
The DNA here is from genome assembly GCF_052426305.1 of Pelodiscus sinensis. Lineage (NCBI taxonomy): Eukaryota > Metazoa > Chordata > Testudines > Trionychidae > Pelodiscus > Pelodiscus sinensis. The sequence continues at coordinate 43,854,777 of NC_143061.1, read as the reverse complement.
TCTCTCCCTCTGCATTGACTCCGCTTAGGTAATCCACCTTTTCTCTGCTACCTAATCCAAATGCTGTAGGGGCCCTTAAAAGAGTCAATCCTTTTTTCCCCTATTGTCCAGACCATATTTGGTTGTGCTGAGCACACTCCTGGTATGTAATGTGTGAAGGACTCAAGCACTAGAATCAATGGAAAAACCTTCCAGGAACAGGGGGATTGTGTTTGTCAGTGCTGGACTGTTGCAGGAATGAACTAATGATGGTGAGAGACTTAAGGCTGTTAAATTAGATTGATCAACTAATCCAGCGTTTCCCAAACTATGGGCCAGGACCTGGTACTGGGCCGAAGGAAAAAAATACCGGGCCTCAGCATGGTTGCTGGGCTGTTCCGGGCTCCTGGAGTGCCCATGTGGCACCAGGTCCCCCAAGCCCTCGGCAAGCCTGGGTGGAGTCTGCAGCTGGATGTTCCAGCTCCCAGCAAAGATGTAGCTAGGGGAGATCGGGGGGGTGCGTAGGGGAGGAGAAGGAGGGGAGAGACGGCGACTGGAAGCAGCACTGAACAGGGGAATCGGAGCGGGCCGGGCAGACTGGGGGGGAGGCAGCTGGCGGAAGCAGAGCTGGCAGGGGGCAGGGGGCTGGCTGGGGGAGATCGGAAGGAGGAGTAGGGGAGAAGAGGCTTCCAGAAGCAGGGCTTGCCTGGGGCATCGGGGCTGGCCGGGAGAGATTGGGGGGCTGGCAGAAGCAGGGCTGCTGGGGGGCGTGAGATTGGGGTCAGGGAGCTGGCTGGGGAAGATGGGGGGCGGGAAGAAGCGTCTGCCGGAAGCAGGGCTGGACGTGGGCAGCGGGGCTGGCCAAGGGAGATTGGGAAGAGAAGCGGGGGAGAACTGGCTGTTTGGGATGGGGTTGGGGGAAGTGGAGCTGACCGGAGGCACAGCGGTGGGAACAGGGGAGGGGAGCGAATCAGCTGGCAGGGAGTGGGACTGACCCGGCCACATGCAGCTCTTGGGGCACTGCCCCCCTCCCCCCCCCGCAAAGCATGAGTGAGTCCGGCCCAGGGATTCTATTGTGCCCCCCCATGTCCCCTTGTGTAGTTGCGAACTGTCTGGCTGGTAGACACATTCATGCAGCCTGAGCACATTTAGCAGCCAGGCAGTTTAAAACTACAAACTGATACATCTAGTAATGATAATACTTATCTAATGAGAAAATACCAGACATGTTATATGTCTGGTATTTTCTCAGTTTGTTTTTTATGTGTTTATATTTTTGGGCTGCAAAAAACAGAACTGAAAAAAAAAGGGTTCCAACTAAAGTAAAAAGTTTGGGAAATCCTGGTCTAACCAGCTTTCTGTCTCTTACACTCCATTTATCCAATCCATATTCCCTTAATTTGCTGGCAAGAATATTGTGGGTGACCATATCAAAAGCTTTGCTAACCTGGCACTGGGGGCTTTGGGAGGACCCGAAACAATGTATTTGAATATTCATATTTTGATTAATGAATATGCAAATATGTAAATGAATGTTACCGGTCCTCTAAAAGTTCATGAATGGATTTACTGGTCCCCGTGTCAAAAAGTTTAGGAACCCCTGAACTAATCGAATAGTCAATGTCGATAAGGGAGCCTCCGCCTTTGAAATGCCAGCTCTTCTTACATTTCAAAGGCAGAAGTGCTGCCTGGAGCATGGCCAGCGGGGGACTCAAACACTCCCTCCCAGAGCTCTTGTACATTTCAAAAGTGCCGGGCCAGCGGGGGACTGTTTGTGCAGAAGCACTACCAGTTCCCCACTACACCCCTGCCCCCTTCTCCCTATGGAGACAGTGCTGGGGACAATGGACTTTTAAGCAGGCTCCCTCTAGCATTGAATCCTCCTCCCCACTTGCTGCCTGTCTCCAACAGAGGCAGCAAGGTGGGGGAAAAGTGACTAGTCGATTCACTAGTCGACTATTCAATAAGCATTTGTTTATTGGATAGTTGACTTGTCTAGTCGCTTACATGCCTAGAGAAAATATGTTGTAAAAGTGTGACCAATTGTATCTCTCTTCTCTTCCAGACCCAGGGTCTTCTGAATGTTGTAAAGGTAAAAGCAATCAGCATTATAGTAAAAACAGATAAATGTGCCTGGGCAGGCACTATTCTTCTGGGAGTTGCTGGTGGGGGATGGGGGCAGCCCTTCTTGCAGCCACAGTTCAATTATTATTTTGTAACTAGAAGCTTTACCTGGAATTGCTCAGGTCCTTAACTCAAATAAGTTTTGTTTTTCTTACTTTAAATCTTTGTTCTGGGGTGGGGCTGAGTTAAGGGGTTTTTAGGGAGGCGTCCTGGGGAGAGAAGACTGCAGCAGCTTGGGTCAAGTGAGAAGCACCTTTCCATGGCTGTGGCAGTGGCCACATCTGGGGGAGAGGTGCATGTTCCCCAGCTGGGGGACAGAGATACACAGATAAACTGTCTGAAATATATAGTAGGTAGCTGTCTCTTTCTCTGCCCCTAGCCCTTGCAGACCCAATGGGGTTATAGCTGACCTGTTCCCCATCTCTGACCCCTTGCTGCCTTCCTGTGATCATTCTGTAGTGTAACTCCCTCCTACCAGACCCCTCCCTTTCCATTTTATGTAAAACAATCAAATTCTATGCACACCCCATTATTCTGGCACAACCAAACCTTGACCTTGCTTTAAGTTATGGTAAGGAGAAGCTGCTTACCATATCTGGTGGTCTTTGCTCTTACCATTTAGGAGGAGTTCTTGAACAGGCAGTCTCAGACATAAAGGCAGGCAGACAGATGCACGTTTCTAAAATAAATCGTAAGATCTATTACCAAGTAATGGTATTTAAACATTATGCAGGATAGCAATTTAAGCACATAAATATAATTCGTAAAAGCACTTGTAGAGTACTGCTTAGAAGAGTCACATAATAAAGCCTACCAAAGCTACACAAATAAGCTGAGCAACAGCACTTCTGTGTATCTTGCAGATAGTTATGCTGTTTCATATTTGCTGATCCTACACTGAGAAAAGCATGCTCTTTGTATGTGATGTCAAATGATCACCAAAACCAACAAACAATCAAACAAAAAACCATACAGCCTCACTGTCTCTCTCTATGTTGTTGGATTTCTGTATTGCGCAAATGTCAAATTAGAAAAACAGATGAACATCTATTTAATTGATTACTTTCTGGAATTTAGTATTTAAGAACTTTTTTGCAGTTTGTAATTAATTAATTAAGAGTTGGGAACGGGTAGTACACCATTGGTAAGAAAATAAGTCATGAAGTTTTTTTGCACTGTAACTGGGTGTTTTTTAAGAAAGTTCTAAATATTTGCTCCTCTGATTTTTGTCTGGGCTCTTTCATGCCTGTCAATGTCCCTGGCCGGATATTGTAACATGAATGGTGTCAGACTGAATCTTACTCATGGAATTAATCACTGCTGCATGAAGTCCTAGAGAAAGAAGCAATTGGACTCTCTCTTTCATGGGAGTCAGTTAGGTACATAGCTCCCTTTTGTAAATATTCCAGAAAAGTTGTCATATTTTGCAGAGTAATATCTCAATTTTTTTTATCACATTGTCTGTAATTTAACAGTATGAGCCATGGCAAATTAGCCACTGGGCAAACAGATCCTGTGCCTGGGAGTCCCAGCCAATTGGGGCCGGCTGGATAAATGGGCATGCCCCAACCTCAATCCCTAGTAGGAGTGCCAGTGGGACTGGGAACAGTAGGCAGAAGAAGAGGGAGGAAACCCACTTGCTGGGGCCCTAATCCACCTTTAAGTATGAGCTCTTTGATATTGTTAATCTATTTGGTATATAATGAGAATTCTTTGTTAATCTCTTTTAGGTCCCAAATAAATATTGCAGCAAGGCAAGTGGGGAGGGGGGAAGAGACTGTGCATTGGCCTAATATCCCCAGTACCAAGTCAATAATTCCATTGTCTATTGTATCAGATCCTAGGTGTGCTCTGTAGATACTTGCAGATGTAACAATGTGATTACATATATGACTGAGTTCCACAACTGTGTGAGTCTTTCTCCTGTCAGCACTAAGGACACTTTTGGAGGAATTAAGTATCTGCCTATTATAAGTATTTCATTGAATGGGCAGACATTGATTACATTGGACTTCATAAATAGCCTCATTGATTTCAGTAAATCAACTCACCCAGGAGTAAAGATTCAGTTTGTGAAAGACATTGATGAGCTCTACTGTAAGGGTTTTGTTTGCCTGGGTTTTATTTATATGTATCTTTGAGAAATACTGGCCAAATTTCACATCAACTGAAATGTACAAAACATCAATTATGTTTAGATGCAGGCTGAATCTAATCCTCACTGGTGGAAACAGGCACTGAAGCTAAAATACTAATCAGGCATAGCTTATTGGATCTGCAAATGACAGTTATAGTCAGTCATTAGAGGTTTCCAGCGAGAAGTGTACCGCCTCTGGATTTGATAAAGATACCAGTTCTGTTCATGACTACTGGTAACGGGAGACATAAAACCAAATTTTGTACAGCTTGCACCTCCCAACTCCGGGACTTTCATGTCCAGCAACACCTGTAGTTCAGCATGACCACAGATGGCCAGCAGCTAGGAGCCCGGTGCAGCCCAGCGAGTCTGGTAGCAGCCAGGCCTCAGCAGCACGAGCAACAGCGGAGTGCAGTCAGGGCTGCTTGCTGCCCAGCCGTGGGACCGGGGCCAGGACCAGGAGGGGAAGCTTGGCATGGGCCGTGTCAGCGTGGGCGCAGCACAGCCATAATACCCTGGGCAGCAGCAGCGTGATTAGGGCTGCCTGCCCCCCGGCAGTGGGGCCAGAGCTGTGGCCATAGCAGTCTGGGAGGGGAAGATGGGCTGGGGCTGCAACAGCCTGATCAGGCAGCGTGCTTTGTGGCTGGCAGCAGAGCCAGTGCTAGGGCCGGCCAGCAGGCAGTCTGGCCTGGCTGAAGGAGCCGGCAGTGGGCTCTGGGACTGGTGTCAGGGAATTTCCTATTGTCCATCAAATTCCCTCATCTGGGATCAGTCAGGTCCCAAGGGTGCTGGACCAGAGAGATCCAACCTGTATAATAGTGAGTGCCCCCTTCAAGAGATTGCACCCTTAAGTCTATGAAACTAAAGGGAGCTGAAATACTCAATCAGTGGTTATAATCTAATTAGAGATATAAGCGACTAGTCGCCTGTCCAGTAAGCAAATGCTTATCAGATAGTCGAGTAGCGACTTGACTTGTTGCTTCCTCCCACCTTGTGCTGCCTCTATCAGGCTACGTCTAGACTGCAGGCTTCTTTCGGAAGAAGCTTTTTGGGAAGAGATCTTCCAAAAAAACTTCATCTGAAAGAGAGCATCCATACTACCAAAGCACATCGAAAAAGCAATTTGGACACTGTCTTTAAACTGTGAATACTATGGATGTCCCTGCTCACCCCTTGCTTCCTGCGGCACTCCCCCCCATCCTGCTGCCTCTGTGAGAGGCAGCAAAGGAGGGGACAGGAGCCGTTGCTGGGGGGAGCCAGCTTAAAAGCCAGTTCCCCCCAACACCAACTCTGAGGTGTCTCCTGCTCCCCCTCCTGCTGCCTCTACCAGCGGTAATAGGGGGAGGATAGGGAATAGCAGGGAGCTGGGCCCCCCCATGGACAAGGTCTGTTGCCACCAAACAACTCCTGTTTGCTGTGGCCAGGACCAGTCGCCGGCAGGGGCACTCAGGCGTTTTCGGCATCAGCCCCTGTTCATGGTAGACAAGGCTGTCTGCCACAAACAAGTGCTGCTGAACTCAGTTCCGGCTCAAGTTGGCTCCTGGAGCTACCCCCACTGTGGCACTGCAGAGCGGTGCTTATCGACTAATCATACAGTCGATAAAAAATGTATAAACTATTTGATTAGCCAGGCAAGCACATTTTAACATCCTTACATCAAATATTAGTTAATTGCTTTCTTGCTAATATTTTTGAGAAAGTTACATGTGGTACAGCTCTAGTCACCTCATCTAAAAAATGCTACACTAACAGAAGCCATTCCAAAGATGGGCAACAAATGTGATTTTCCTTTTGTGTGTGTATGTTCTTATGTTCTGCCTTATCTTCTATGAGTCATACCAATGCTCTTCTTTCCCCACCCACACATACCAGTTTGCAGATGAGAAATAAGTGTTTATGTTGTATGCTTAGTAAAAACGCCCACTTTCCTATTTATACAAAACTGTTCAAAGCCAGGCTTTGTTGCAGTTTCTTTCAAAAAAATAAGTAAGATGTTTAATATTCATGTGGAAGTGTGTGGAGAATGTTGATTCATGTTATAGCTCTTTTTAGTTAAGGATGCTGGACTCTAACCAGATGCATGAACAGAGATAATGGATGCCTGGTATCTCTCAAATTTGTTTTTAACCATGACATGTCCCAAACCCTTGCCTTAGTTTTCATTGATTTAGTGCCACACTGAAAAAATGGAAAGTAAAATTAGTTTCAATTTTCTTTTCACAACCACAAGCTTTAATCACATTGTAGCAAGTTGTCATGTGCAGAATGTGTAAATACCAGGTGCAGATCACCAGGTAGGGATAACATTTTCAGTCTGCTTGCTACTGTAAAAAATGACAGCTTCTCCTTATGTTTTCACTTTGTCCCTTTATAGCTGCTATTCCATCAACTTCATGAATGGAAACAGTGGTGCAGCCTATTTCCTTCAACAGCAGATATGTTGTGTGTTATGGGCTTCATTGAGAATTGGGGACCCATTGGTATTCCTGAGAGGACTTCTCTCCCTGCATGGTATACTTGTCTCTTCCCTGAGTTATGAAAGGCTCTTAGGCTTGATCCTAGGCTCTTTGCTCAGCCATTGATTCCAGCTTCCCCCATAAAGCTTCTACTTAACTGCTAGACCCCACAACTCTGTAAACAGAGTAGTCATACCCATAGGTTGTGTCTACACTGCACCCCTTTTCTGGAAAAGGGATGCAGATTAGACACATCGGAATAGCAAAATCCATGGGGGATTTAAATATCCCCCGTGGTATTTGCATTAACATGGCTGCCGCTTTTTTCCAGTTTGGGGATAAGCCGGAGAAAAGCGCCAGTCTAGACGTGATTCTCCGGAAAATAAACCCTTTTCCAGAGGATCTCTTATTCCTACTTGAAAGGAATTATGAACGGGGCTTTTCTCGCCCCAGGGGACGGGAGCGGTGGGACGCCCAGATGCGCCACGGTCTGCCGTCCGCATCCTCCGGGGAGATAAAAGCTACTCCCCGGCTCCCTGGTCTGCAGGGAGATGGGGAGCAAAGCCTTGGAGCACGCCCGCAGTGGGACAGCCCGGGCGCGCTTGGTCTGTCCCACTGCGGGTGTGCTCCGCAGCTTTGCTCCCCGTCTCCCTGGTCTGACCAGCAGACCAGGGAGATGGGGAGCAAAGCCTCGGAGCACACCCGCAGTGGGACAGCCGCAGTGCTCCTGGACTGTCCCGCTGCCCGCGTGCTCTCTGGCTTTGCTCCGCGTCTCCCAGGTCAGCAGACCAGGGAGACGGAGCAAAGCCATGGAGGACTTGGGCAGTCCCGCCACCCCCGTCTCCCTGGTCTGCTGGGGGGGGGGGGGGTGCAGCTAGTGCCCCCCCCAGCAGACCAGGCTTTTCTTGCCTACCCCTGGGGTAGAGCAGCTGGGGGCTGCTGAGTTGGTCCCGCAGCGCCGCTCCAGACCAACCCGGCAGCACCCCAGCTGCTCTGCCCCAGGCGTCCTGATTCAGCCGCTGCTGGTCAGTTTCAGCAGTGGCTAAATCAGGACGCCTGGGGCAGAGCAGCGGGGGTGCTGCTGGGTTGCTCCAGTAGCGCCGAGGTGCCGCGCTACTGGAGCAACCCAGCAGCACCCCAGCTGCTCTGCCCCAGGAGTCCCCAAGTCAGCCGTTGCTGAAACTGACCAGCGGCTGACTACAGGAAGCCGGAGGCAGAGTTGCTCTGCCCCCGGCTTCCTGGAATCAGCCGCTGATCAGTTTCAGCAGCAGCTGACTTGGGGAAGCCCAGGTTTCTTAAGTTGAATCTGTATGTAAGTCAGAACTGGCATCCAGATTCAGCCGCGGTTGAAACTGATCAGTTTCAGCAGCGGCTGATGCCAGTTCCGACTTACATACAGATTCAACTTAAGAACAAACCTACAGTCCCTATCTTGTACGTAACCCGGGGACTGCCTGTAGTTATTTTGAAATGGCAGCACTGGAGCATCCACACTAATGCTATTTCAAAATAACTATTTTGAAATTTTCATTATTCCCCAATAAAAACAGGAGTACAGATTTCGAAATACATTGCTCCTTATTTTGAAATAAATGTCTTGGTAGGGTGGATGCTCTGCATGTAAATTCAACCTAAGGGGGGTTATTTCTAAATAAAGCTCTACTGTAGATTTGGGCTTAGAGACAAAGGGTATGTCTAAACTATGTTCTAATTTCGAAAGAGAATTTCAAAATTCTGTGGGAATTTGCATATCTTCTTCCTATCTCACTTTTGAAAACGGATCTTTTGAAAGTGAAAATAGTCTGGGCGTGGTTTTTGGGGGGAAAAACTGCAGAATTTGCATATCCTCTTTCGAAAATAGAACGTAATCTAGACATAGCCTAACATATTTATTAGGGCATAAGCTTACATGGGTGAAACCCACTTAATCAAATGTATTGGAGTGGAAGTTACAGAAGCAGGAGTATATATAAGAAAGAATTTGCTTGTGTTAATGAAGCTAATCGAGTCAGGGTAGAAGTGGGTCATTCACAATATTTAGTCTGGGGATGTGAATATTGAGAAGGGGAAATTGCTTTTGTAATGCATTTACCAGTAGAAATCTTTATTCAGTCCTAAATTGATGGTGTTGAATTTGCAAATTAAGTCCAGTTCAGTTGTCTCCCTTTGTGTCCAGTTTTCAAAATTCTTCCATAAAAAGATGGCTACTTTCAAATCCATTACTGAGTATCCAGGGAGGTTAAAATGTCCCCTTGCAGATGTATATATGTTACTATTCTTTATATCTGATTTGTGTCCATTTAGAAAAGAAATAAAGATGTTGGGTTTTTTCCATGTGAAATACAGATTATAGCATCTCCTTTTAAAAATTCCTTTGGATACTGACTTTCTCTACCTATCCCCATTGTCTTTCTCCCATGCTGCTCTGAAAAAGATCTGGTTTCTGGCAATGCTGAATAAGTAGCTGATTGATGGGAGTTACATTCCTTCTGCTTCCCCATGATCATTCAGGGGCAGAGGGAGCTCCTGCATCTTTGATTCAAAACCCTCCTACTTCAAAGTAGCTGAATCTAATTGATTGCAAGCTTTGATCAGGACTAATGTCATTTTGCTTTTTTTCATGATGTGATGTACAGGCACCGTAGATGTTAATTATTGGTTTAACAAATAAAACATACTACAGTATCTATTTCCCCTACATAGCAAAGTATAAAAAAATTAAGTTCTCATTTGCACTTTTTTTTCTCCATAGTACAATTATTTAATTAGTCAGGTGCTCTAAGACCGAGGAGAATAATGTGAACATACTTGAGTTCAGGTTGGATTGAGTTAAGATTGAATCTGAATTTCCAAACCCAAGTAAAGGTTATTTTCTTGTGATTTTTCCTGCATTTAAGTAATGGTCTTTTCAGAGTTTGACTGTGACAGTATAATTGATATTGATTGAGGAGTGAGTCTGTATAACTCTATGTGGGTATGTCTACACTACCCTCCTAGTTCGAACTAGGAGGGTAATGTAGGCATACCGCACTTGCAAATGAAGCCCGGGATTTGAATTTCCCGGGCTTCATTTGCATAAGCGGGGCGCCGCCATTTTTAAATCCCCGCTTGTTCGAACCCCGTGCAGCGCGGCTACACGCAGCATGAACTAGGTAGTTCGAACTAGGCTTCCTAGTTCGAACTACCGTTACTCGTCATTCCACGAGGAGTAACGGTAGTTCGAACTAGGAAGCCTAGTTCGAACTACCTAGTTCATGCCCCGTGTAGCCGCGCTGCATGGGGTTCGAATGAGCGGGGATTTAAAAATGGCGGTGCCCCACTTATGCAAATGAAGCCCGGGAAATTCAAATCCCGGACTTCATTTGCAAGTGCGGTATGCCTACATTACCCCGCTAGTTCGAACTAGCGGGGTAGTGTAGACATACCCTGAGTGTGTGGGTGTGTGCATGAGTGTGTATGTGTTTATATAATGCATTTTTTATTCTTCTCTGGATCATCTTGAGCACTTTTTGGTTATGCAAATTTTGACAAATAAAAGCGTCTGATAAATAAGAGTTTTCAAAACTGGGCAATTCCCGGTAAAAGCAGGTTTGTTTGGTAATAACATTTGAAAGAAAGGGACAGCATCTGTACATATTTTTTGTTAATTTGGACACAAGGCAGGCTAAAGATGTGAAAGGCAGATAATGTTCAAATATGCTCATGGGCATATTGCCTTTAAATGGAGCTTTTGGGATTCTTGTCCTTGAACATAAATTCATGCCACAAGAAAACAAAGGAAAACATGACAGTCTTTCAGCAGCATCAGAACACCCCAGGAAACAGGTTTGTCTAATGAAACTTTAGGATTATAATAATAAGTACTGTTTTGTTGAAGCTGACAGTTTCTGAATCAGACTCTCTCAAAGACAAAGTACTTATGATTGTTTATGAGATATGGCCAATGGAGGAAAGAATGCCACAATTTGGCTCAGATGCTATAATGATTCTGTTTATGGAGGCTGCCATTAAAAGTCAACATTTGCCAATGACTGTCATACACCACAGTTATTTCTTAGGCTATGTCTAGACTGCAGGCTTCTTTCAGAAGAAGCTTTTCTGGAAGAGATCTTCTGGAAAAACTTCTTCCGAAAGAGAGCATCCACACTGCCAAAGCACATTGAAAAAGCAATCTGCTTTTTCGAAACATAGTGTCCACATTAAATGGAGGCTATCTCTCATTTCAGCTGGGATTACTATGGGTGGAGTGGCCACCAGTGCACCTGTGCTGTTTCCTCTTTTCTCTTCTATAGAAATAACTACCTTTTCCGCGTCCACAAACGCCTTTTTACAGAATAGCTTTCGGAAAAAGGCTTCTTCATAGAAAGAGGTTTACCAATGTCAGAAAAACCCCTCTGTTCTTTCTATTTTTTTTCCAAAAGAACATGATTGCAGTGTGGACATAAGTGAGGATTTTTTTTAAAATGGCCATTTTCCCGAAAATATTCTGTAGTATAGACATGGCCTAAGAATCAGGTCCAGTGTTTTCATACAGCGGCTAAATTTGGACCATTGACCAAAACTAGCAGTCAACATGATGATGTACCTAAAAATAATTTATTGTGACTATGTTGTTTATTTTCTTGAACACTTTGTTAAAATTAAATTCCAGCAAAACACAGAGGCTGTGTCTAGACTGCATCCCTTTTCCGTAAAGGGATGCAAATTAGACACATCGCAATTGCAAATGAAGCGGGGATTTAAATCCCCCCTGCTTCATTTGCATAAATATGGCTGCCGCTTTTTTCTGGCTCGGAGCTTTGCTGGAAAAAAGCACCAGTCTAGACGGGGAATCTTTCGGAAAATAAAGCCTTTTCCGAAAGATCCCTTATTCCTCTTAAAATAAGGAATAAGGGATCTTTTGAAAAAGGCTTTATTTTCCTAAAGATCCGCGTCCAGACTGGCACTTTTTTCCAGCAAAGCTCCGAGCTGGAAAAAAGCGGCAGCCATGTTTATGCAAATGAAGCGGGGGGGGGGGGTTAAATACCCACTTCATTTGCAATTATGACTTTCTTCTTAGTACCTAAAGTACTCTGCCTTTTATGAGCGGTTGGTGAAATAAAATAGCCTGGTCCTTTTTGAATTATCACTCAAGGATGAACCCTTTATAGACATTCTATGGTGTATTTCAGTGTAATATAGAAGTACTTTAATATGCAGTGGTACTCTTAGATGAAAAAAACTTCATAAACAACATGGCACAGCACAATGAAAAAGATATTTTTTTCTGGAGTAGTTTCAGTTTTTTCAGCAGTTTTGAGTATTTCATATAATATCCATCAATGCACTTTTAAATTAGACTTTAATTATCTTTTTGTTATTTATGATGCATTATATTTTTTCTGAGCCTCTGACTTGCTCTAGTGCAAAAGCCATTAATTTCTGTTCTACCACTTATTTCATATTGTTCACATTAGCTGGAAGCTTTTCCTTTCTGTCCTCACACACTGTAAACCTATTGGATAATATGTCAGTTTTCCTCTACAGAGACTCTATGGGCTCTCTTAACTCCCTTAAGCTGTCTCATCTCAAACTATCAAGAGGACTCACCACTTCAGGATCATGACTGAGTAATGTTTGTAAGTTATTCTATACACCTGAGCCAGACAGCATAATGGAGGCTTTTTATTTTTTTTCAAATCTATTTTTGCTCTTGGGCATATGCGGAGTAAAAATCTATTCTCACATTTTCTTTGCATGTCAGATAGAGTCCCAGTTGAAGTCTCTGGCACAGAAGTAAGTGAATAAAATGGAAAACATCAGTGGCCAAATAGAAAGCTCTTGCAGCTTTCAGGGGCTATCACTGGAAATGGATGGTTCTGCCCAATTAGTTTATCTAAATGGCTACCTGGTTGCTAGGTATTATTTGAAATTCAGCCAGCCTACTTTAGAACCATGCAAAGCAGCTGCAGATTTTCATAGCTTTGTGTGTTTAAACATTTTACATTAGGACACCCTTTGTTGAAGCATCAGGCTTTCTGGGGAGACATTTCAGTCTCTATCCTTCTGTCTCTCTCTCACATACACGCTTCATTAACGTTAGATCTGGTTGCAGGAAAAGAGCCCCTGTTAGAGTTTCCAATTTTATAATCACACAAAACTGAACACCCTTGACCCATCAGTTGCTCTTTTTAATCAGGCGGGGGCATCAGGTTTGGGTATGGGGGGGGGGGGTGAGGGCTCACATTGGAGGTGCAGGCTGCAGGGTGGGTCCAGAAAGGAGGGATTCAGGGAGCGGGAAGTGGCTCTGGGCTAGAGCAGGCGGTTCTGGTGAAGGCTCTAGGGTGGTTACAGGAGGGGAGGGTGGTGGTGAGGTGTTTTGAGTTTGGGAGGACGCTCTGAGCTGGAATAGACTGTGGGAGAGGGTACAGGCTCTGGGCTCGGGGTGTAGGCTCCAGCATGGGGCCACAATTGAGTGGCTCAGGATTAAGGATTTAAGCGGATGTAAGTCAACAACCCAATAAAGAAATGCTTATCAGGTAGTTGAGTAGGAACTCGACTAGTCACTCCCCCCCCCCCTTGCTGTCTCTATCAGAGAGAGGCAGTAAGGGGGTGTGCTGGGGTGAGCTGCATAAAAGCCATACCCCCCCCCACCCCTAGCACTGTCTCTGTGTGGGGCAGGAGAGCCAGGGGACAGCGGGGAAATAGTGTGAGCGAGGATTGAAACAGTCCCACTCGTGCCTGTCCCACTGCTGCTCCTCTCCCTTTGGAATGTTCCAGAGCCACCTGCGGCTCCTCGCTGGTGCGGGTTCCCGCTGCCCCTCTCCCTTTGAAGTACAGCTGCTCTCCGAGTTACAAACAAGTTATGGACCAACACTTGGTCCGTAACTCCAAGTGTTCATAACTCGGATCCCATAGAGTTACATGGCGACCGCGCTGTTCGTAAGCGCGGATCGCCATTCGTAACTCAGATCTGCATTTACAATCGCTTTGGTCGTAAGTGTGGATGGTCGTAAGTGGAGGTGGTCGTAACTCAGGGAGCGGCTGTATACAAAAGCCATGGGCAGCTCTTGTACATTTCAAAGGGAGAAGCACAGTGGGATAGCGAGTGCCCCCCTTATTGACTAGTTGACGGAAATTGCATAAACTACTTGATTAGCTGATTAATCAGAATTTAACAACCCTACTCAGGCTGTGGGAGGGGGCAGCAGACTGGGGTGCTTGATGTGGGCTCCATGATGGAGCTTGTGTGTGGGAGGGGGCTCGGGAGTGAGTGTGGAGTGCAGGCTCTTGGAGGGTTTTCATTGTGGGAAGGGGTTCAATGCTGGGGCAGGGGTTGGGATCTGGGAAAGGACGAGGTGTATGGACTCCAGGAGATAGAGATGCAAATGATTTGTCAGAGTGTCAAGTCCAAGTTACCTCTAGGTACAGGAAACATATTTATTTTCCAGAATATTGAAATGAAGATTTTAGTTTGTTTGCATCCAGCTAAGGGGCATGTCAGAAATTGACTTAATATTACATTTGAAACCTTGGAGTGTTGGTAGTTTGTGAACCTGTTTTTGCCATCTCTTGTAGAAAAACAGAGGTTGCAAGTAGCTTATGTGATTGCAAATCCATTTCACTCATCTATCCTACCACCACCAGAAATTTCTGCAATAATGCCTAACAATTCAGTAGTCTAATGCTACGCTATTTTGTCCGGGTTTTGAGATGCTTATGAGTTGATTCCTTTCTGCACCCTTATAATGTGTTGCCAACTCTCAAGGTTTTACAAAGTCTCACAACATTCAATAATTGTGTCAAATTCCCAGCTTCTGTAGGCAAGTGATGACATGACTGTCTCAGCTTTCATTTAAAAAAATAATGTTTTCATCCTATGGTTGCAGTGAAAAGCTTGAAAACATGATGTAAGCATACCCACACACCCAAAGGCAATAAGATCCTCCTAATTTTTAGGCCTGTCTTGTGATTGTTGAGCAATTCAAATTGGATGCTTTATGATTAAGGATAACAGGGGGTATGTCTACACTACAGCGCTAATTCGAACTAACTTAGTTCTAATTAGTTAATTCGAACTAATCTAATTCGAACTAACACATCTAGAACTAAAAACTAGTTCGAATTAGCGTTTTGCTAATTCGAACTAGCGCATCCACATTAAGTGGACCCTGAAGCGGGGTTAAGGATGGCCGGAAGCAGTGCCGGCAGGGCATCAGAGGAGGACTTAGAGCGTGGAGCTGCTGCCTCAGGCTAGTCGAGGCCTGTGCTTAAAGGGACCCGAACCCCACCCCGGACAGACAGTTCTCAGGACTGCAAAGCAGTCCTGGCTTGAAGTGCCCTGAGTGCCCACACTGGACACATCACAGCACTCGGCCATTAGAACGGCTGCACTTGCCGCAGGCTGCCATCTGGGGAGAGGGGGCAATTGAGGGGCTGCAGGAGAGCTTCCACCCCCAGAAGCCCACAGAGCCACCCAGTCCTCCCCATCGGGGGCTCATGCCCCATTCCTCCCTCACTTCCTTCCACTTACCCTTCCCTAGCCCCCTTCCTGATGTACAAAATAAAGATAACGTGTCTTACAAAACGGAATCTGTCTTTATTGAACAAAACTGGGGGAGACTGGGAAAAGGAGGTGGGAGAGGGGAAGAGAGAGGCTGGGAGAGGGGAGGGCAACTAAAATGATCAGGGGTTGGGAACAGGTCCCATATGAAGAGAGGCTAAAGAGACTGGGACTTTTCAGTTTAGAAAAGAGGAGACGGAGGGGGGACAGGATAGAGCTCTCCAAGGGTATGTCTAGACTACAGGCTTACGTCAACATAAGTTTTGTCGACAGAATCTGTTGACAAAACTTATGTCGACGTAGAGCGTCTAGACTACATCCAGTTCTGTCGACAAAGCGGCTTGCTTTGTTGACATAACAATGTGGACGCAAAGGACAGTGTAGATGCAATAATGCCTTCTATTGACAAAACTCTGACGACAAAAGGCATTATTCCTCGTAGAATGAGGTTTACATACGTCGACATAACTGCTGAGTTTTGTCGACGTTATGTCGACATAACTCAAAGGCAGTGTGGACGCAAGTATAGTTTTGTCGACAAAAGTCCACTTTTGTTGACAAAACCCTGTAGTCTAGACACACCCTAAAAGCAGGAGTTGGGTGGAGACGGTGAATACAGAAAAGTTCTTCATTAGTTCCCATAAAGAAGGACTAGAGGACACCAAAGGATATGAATGGGTAGCAGGCTTCAAACTAGTAACAGAAAGTTCTTCTTCACAAAGCAAAGAGTCAACCTGTGGAACTCCTTTCTGCAGGAGGCTGTGAAGGCTAGAACTGGAACAGAGTTTAAAGGGAAGTGAGATCAAGTCATGGAGGTTGGGTCCATGGAGTGGTATTAGCCAGGGGGTAGGAGTGATGTCCCTGCCCAAGGTTTGTGGAAGGCTGGAGAGGGATGGCACGAGACAAATGGCTTGGTCACTGTCTTCGGTCCATCCCCTCCAAGGTCCCTAGGGTTGGCCACTGTCGGCAGACAGGCTACTGGACTTGATGGACCTTTGGTCTGACCCAGGACGCCACTGTAAGCTCAGGGCTCAGGGTCGGGGGTCTCAGTGGACCAACCTGATTCTCTTGCACACCTGCTCCTGGGTGGCCAGGTTGGCAGCTCTCCTGCCCTAGCCGGCCACTTTCCTGTGCCTAGTGCAGAGATCGTGGATGAGGGCCACGATGTCCACACTAGCCCAGGCAGGTGCCAGCCTCTTGCGGTCCTGGGCCAGCTCCCGGGAGCTGCCAGCCTGGTCCCGGGAAGAGGGGGAAGACTGGGGGGCATCAGGTGGGTGGCTCGATCCGTGCCAGGTGCAGGGTCTGCTGGCTGGGTGCTGGCAGGCTTGCACCTAGCACGGGCACCGTAGCCAGCCCATGCCCCTTTAAGGGGTCCGGGGCCGGGAGGGGGGCAGTAGAGTTTCCCTGGTGTTGGCCAGAGTGGCCACCAGGGAAAGCTGGGGAGGGCTAGCCTCCCACTAGTTCGAATAAGGGGCTACACACCCCTTAATTCGAACTAGCTAATTCGAACTAGGCTTAATCCTCGTGGAATGAGGATTACCTAGTTCGAACTAAGTGCTCCATTAGTTTGAATTAAATTACCCAGGTAGAGTATGCAATGAGTACACCGGAGAGGCCCGCCATTACTTTTATGGAGCTACCAATGTCCTTATGAGCCTCTAAGTGCACATCCACATGACACTCTTATTTTGAAATAAGCTATTTTGGAATAATAACTCGCAAAATAGCTATTTCGAAATAGTGTGTCCACTCTACAAATGCCTATCGAAATAGCGCAGATCTCTAGTGAAATAGCACATCCACACTGATTGGAGCCTGAATTGCATTTAAAGCCCCCCACAAGCAGTTTGGGCAGGGCATCAGAACAGCAGTCACTTCCTGAAGCTATTTTGTCCAGGCTATCTGAGGCTATCTCAGGCTTATGCTTAAAGGGACTCCCCTGTTCAGCCATGTCTCAGGCTCTTCACCTTTACCTACCTTATCAACGGACAGCACATTTTTCTCACTTCCTGCTTTGGTTGCCCTTGCAGACACCACAGCACTCTAGCCATTGAGCTGAACATGCTGCAAAGCACTTGCCGGCTCTTAGACCTGCTGCTGCACCTCGTAGTGAAGTTTCTGCACATTACCAATGGAACAGGACCTGCATCTCCCTGCGGGTCACCTCCTCACCTCTCTCCGGGTGCTGCTCAGGCAGCACAGCCCTTCTCACACTCCCTGGTTTTAACCCCTTAGGTTATGTCTACACTGCAAAGTTAATTCGAACTAACAGTCGTTAGTTCGAATTAACTTTGATAGGTGCTACACATGCAAATTGCTAGTTCGAACTTAATTCGAACTAGCGGTGCGCTTAATCCGAACTAGGTAAACCTCATTCTATGAGGACTTACGCCTAGTTCCAATTAACTAGTTCGAATTAAGGGCTGTGTAGCCACTTAATTCAAACTAGTGGGAGGCTAGCCCTTCCCAGCTTTCTCTGGTGGCCACTCTGGACACCACCAGGGAAACGCTTCTGCCCCCCTCCCAGCCCCGGAGCCCTTAAAGGGGCACGGGCTGGCTACTGTGCCCGTGCCAGGTGCAAGCCTGCCAGCACCCAGCCAGCAGACCCTGCACCTGGCACGGCTCGAGCCAGTCACCCGCTGCCACCCAGCCCTCCGCCTCTTCCTGGGACCAGGCTGGCGGCTCCCGGGAGCCTGCCTGGGGCTGCAAGAGGCGGGCGCCCACCTGGTCTAGTGCAGACATCATGGTCCTCATCCACGACCTCCGTACTAGGCACAGGAAAGTGGCCATCTAGGGCAGGATAGCTGCCAGTCTGGCCATCCAGGAGCAGGTGTGCATGAAAATCAAGGTGGTCCACTGAGACCCCCGACCCTGAGCTTAGAACGGCCATACTGGGTCAGACCAAAGGTCCATCTAGCCCAGTAGCCTGTCTGCCGACAGCGGCCAACACTAGGTACCCCGGAGGGGATGGACGAAAGACAATGACCAAGCCATTTGTCTCGTGCCATCCATCTCCAGCCTTCCAAAACAGAGGCCAGAGACACCATTTCTATCCCCTGGCTAATACCACTCCATGGACCCAGCCTCCATGAATTTATCTAACTTCTCTTTAAACTCTGTTCTAGTTCTAGCCTTCACAGCCTCCTGCAGCAAGGAGTTCCACAGGTTGAGTCTTTGCTTTGTGAAGAAGAACTTTCTGTTATTAGTTTGAAGCCTGCTACCCATTCATTTCATTTGGTGTCCTCTAGTCCTTCTATTATGGGAACTAATGAAGAACTTTTCTTTATGCACCCTCTTCACACCACTCATGCTTTTATAGACCTCTATCATATGCCCCCTCAGTCTCCTCTTTTCTAAGATGAAAAGTCCTAGTTTCTTTAGCCTCTCTTCATATGGGACCTGTTCCAAACCTCTGATCATTTTAGTTGCCCTCCCCTCTCCCATCCTCTCTCTTCCCCTCTCCCACCTCCTTTTCCCAGTCTCCCCGAGTTTTGTTCAATAAAGAGAGTTTCTATTTTTGAACACGTGTCCTTTATTTTGTACATCAGGAAGGGGGGCTAGGGAGGGGTAAGAGGAAGGAAGTGAGGGAGGAATGGGGTACGAGCCCCCGATGGGGAGGACTGGGTGGCTCTGCAGGCTCCTCGGGGTGGAAGCTCTACTGCAGCCCCCTGATTGACCCCCCCCAGCCCGGATGGCAGCCTACGGCAAGTGCAGCCTGGCTGCTGGCTGAGTGCTGTGATGTGCCAAGTGTGGGCACTCAGGGCACTCCAAGCCAGGACTGCTTTCCAAGCAGGGAACCCCTGAGAACTGTCTGTCCGGGATGGGGGTCAGGTCCCTTTAAGCACAGCCCTCGACTAGCCTGAGACAGCAGCTCCACGCTCTAAGTCCTAATCTGATGCCCTGCCGGCACTGCTTCCGGCCATCCTTAACCACGGTTCAGGGTCCACTCAATGTGGACATGCTAGTTCAAATTAGGAAAACGCTAATTTGAACTAGTTTTTATGTCTAGATGCACTAGTTCGAATTAGCTTAGTTCGAATTAACTAATTCGAATTAAGTTAGTTCGAATTAGTGCTGTAATGTAGACATACCCTTACAGATCAGTGCAGGACAACCACCCTGTCACAGTGACCTAGACAAATTGGAGAAATTGAGCCAAAATAAATCTGATGAGGTTCAATAGTGACAAGTACAAAGTCCTACACTTAAAATGGAAGAATCCCATGCAATGCTACAGGGTAGGGACTGACTGGCTATGTGGCAGTTGTGCAGAAAAGGGCCTACCGATTACAATAGACAAGAAGCTGGATATGAGTCAACAGTGTGCCGTTGCTGCCAAGAAGGCTAATGGCATATTCAGCTGTGTTAGTAGGAGCATTGCCAACATATCAGAGGAAGTGATTATCCCCGTCTATTCAGCACTGGTGGTGAGGCCACATCTGTAGTGTTGTGTCCAGTTTTGGGGCCTCCATCATAGAAACGAGGCTGACAAATTGGAGAGAGTCCAGGAGAGGGCAATGAAAATAGTCAGGGGGCTGTCACTGGCATGTGATTTATGAGGAGATACTGAGGGAACTGGGCTTATTTAGTTTGCAGAAGAGAAGAATTCAGTGGTGGGGGTTGATAGCAGTCTTCAGTTATTGAAGGGGAGTTCCAGAGAGGATGGACTTAGGCTGTTCTTGGTGATGTCCGATGACAGAATGAGAAGCAGTGGTATCAAGTAGCAGTGGGGGAGGTATAGGTTGGATATTAGGAAAAAAAATATTTCACAAGGAGGGTGGTGAGTCACTGGCATGGATTTCCTAGGGCGGTGGTGGAATCTCCATCCTTAGTAGTTTTTAAGGCCAGGCTTGACAAAGCCCTGGTTGGGATGATTTAATTGGGGATTCTGTTTTGAGCAGAGGGTTGGACTTGAAGGGTATTGTATAATCTGCCTATTTTTAGGAATATATGTATTTTATGCAAAGGATAATTTACTAGGTACGTAGGTGCAGAGAAACCTACTCCCCCTTCAGTAGTTAATCAGTTTCTGGAACATCTCTTTGTTTTTGGAAAGTGCCTGAGGGGAGGGTGAGCTCAGCAGATGGAGAGTCAAAGTACTGGTGTGTGGCAAGTAGGTTTATCTATAGGGTCACAGGTATGTGGTAAACAGGTTTATCTGTGGGAATGTTAAACATGATCGGTTATGCTGACTGTAAAGAATGTGACGAGATTGGAGAAAGGTTCGTGTGGAGCAACCACTCTAAGCTATTAAATACTGAGGAGGGGACTTGCCCCTCCGAGAGAGTCTGGCTGGTTTTGTACCTGCATGCTCTCCCTTTGTGCATATCGAATAAAGCTTTAAATTGAATGGCACATTGAAGACCCTTGGTTCTGCCAAACACCTGACTCCCATAGTTGTCATTGGGTACCACAAAAAATTGCAATAGACTATATGACCTCCCATGGTCTCTCCCAACCCTAATCTTCTATGATTCTATGATTCTAAAGCACAACTTGGCTGTATTTGAACCAGCTTTAAAAAAAGCTTCATTAAAGAGGATCGTGCAAGAAATTCAAAAGAAGACACATAGCTAAGGAGAGAATACATAGCAGCTATAAATCAATAGCAATCAGATTGTATTTATGGAGTTGTCATTTGATCTGCAGTTGTTCAAGGTCTGCCAGTATTTCCTTTGTAAGCACCTATTTTCAAAGTTTAAAACTGAATGGTGTATATCTATTTTAGACCCTTAATTTGAATTTTAAGAGTTTAACACAGAATTGTAAATAAATATAACTGGTTTGGAGAAATGTACACACATTCAGAGAAGCATTCATATATTGGATATTGGTATATTCATATATACCTAACTTCCATGAATTTATCTAGCTCTTTTTTAAACTTTGTTATAGTCTTAGCCTTCACAGCTTCCTCTGGCAAGGAGTTCCACAAGTTGACTGTGTGCTGTGTGAAGAAGAATTTTCTTTTATTAGTTTTAAACCTACTACCCATTAATTTCATTTGGTGTCCTATAATTCTTATATTATGGGTACAAGTAAATAACTTTTCTTTATTAACACTTTCCACACCACTCATGATTTTATATAACTCTATCATCTCCACCCTAAGTCTCCTCTTTTTTAAATTGAGAAGTCCCAGTCTCTTTAGTCTCTCCTTCTATGGAACCGGTTCCAAACCCCTAATCATTCCAACACAACTGTAGTTATCTCTGATTTTGAGTTGTCACTCCAGTGTAAATACTTAGCCTCAAAGTGATAGTTTTGAGAGTCATCTTAGTCCCAGAATTAGATATTGCTGATTTGCCACCAAATCATTCGAGGCAGCTGAGCTTACTCCATTGGTATTACTTGAAGTTTGATTTCAGCAGGTCAAATGGATTGGTGACTTTCATGGTCAATGATCCCTATCTAAATGAGAATATATATTTAATTGTCATTTTAGTTATATAATAAGAAGTGGCAATGAGAGTGACACAAATAACAAGATGGTTTATTATATATTTCTGTAGCTTTCAAATGATTTTGAGTTTCAGGTTTTACAAGAACATTTGCAGGCTATTTAACAATAAGGACATGCATCTTAGCTTTTAGAGCTGGATGAAAAAATGCTGTTCCCTGTGAAATTTCAAATACAATTAAAATTTTACTTTATTCAAAGTTTTTCAGCGATGCCTTTTGGTTTTTCATGAAGAAAAAAATCCACAAACTAAAATTCCCACTCCTGCTTTGCATCTTTCCCAACGCTTTTCTCATTCACAAATGTGGAGAAGAAAGTGAGGGACCTCACTCCAAAATTCCCCTCCTTTTAATTTTTCATAAAAAATAAAACAGAAAATGTTGACTAAAGTGAAAATATTCTCTACAAATGGTGTTGAAAGCCACTGTGCAAATATATATATATATATATATATAATATTCATGGAATATAGTAAAACATTAGGCCAAAGTAAACTATGGATTGACCTACAAACACAATCAGAAAACTCTGTATGGGTGTGTGCATATATAAGGCCAAAATGCAGACTATTGATCCAAAAAAAAAAAAAAAAAGATAATTCATCTTCCAAGTGTAATATTTCCAAGTAGAATGTGTCTCTTCTTCCACTAACTGCGAAGACAGGTTCTTTTGGTAGAACAACTGATATGCCACTTCTCATTAGAAAAGTTCCCATTGACTTCATTGGTCTTGGAATAATCCATGTAATGGGGATGCTGAAGTGAACTGCTGCTTGGAATTCAAACACCGTTTTTGCAGTATTTGGCCGGCTCTGCTAATGGTGATAGAAAGACAGATTTAAAAACTAGCCTATGGGTCTATCTAGATTTTTTCTCTTACCCTCTCTCTACCCCAGAAATAAAACCGGCAGATTTACAATTCATGTGTACTACTTTATTTATATTATATACCTCTTTCACTATGAAAACGTTTATGTATTTCAGCTATAAAATATATATGGTAAACTACACTTGTTCTAAAAATACTATTGTGTACAGAATTAGAACTACTAGCTGAACCTCTCTACTCCAGCACTCTCTGGTCCAGCAACATCTGTGGTCTGACATGACTTGAGTTAGCTAGATGTCCACGTAGCATGGGTGTGGCCAAGTTTCCCACAATCCCAGAAAGTTTGTTTATAGCCACCAGTCCTGATTCTCAGTGCTGTTATTTAGCTCTAATTTACCCCTAAATGTCCTCTGAGAGCCCAGTAAGCAATGGAAGTGCTGGTAATGCTACTAGACGATACTGACCTCCCGTGGTCTGGCAAATTCTCTGGTTCAGCACTGGTCAGGTCCTGACAGTGACAGACTAGAGAGGTTCAACCTGTAGTGCATTAAGACTACTACAAATATATGTTAAGATAATACTTTGTAATGGTTTAGTAGACCATCCCTACATGCGGATCACAGTGCATTATCAGTGATACATAGGTCAACTGTTCCTATGAAACTGTTTTAACTTTCACCTTCATATTGGAGATCCAAAGATGAGTAGAGTGGAACCTCAAAGTTACAGACACCTCAGGAAAGGAGTTTGAAACTCTGAAATGTTCATAACACTGAAGAAAGTGAAGATTGGGCTCCAGGTCCAGCATCTGAAACTCCAGGCCATGGTTCAGCAGCAGCTGAGCTCCTTAGCCAGTGCTGGCTTGCGTTTGAAAGCTAGTCCCCCTTCCAGCAGAGGGAGGTAGGGTATGTGTGTGTTATTAAGAAGCATTTTTTTGGTAAATTTGTAACCGCTGAAATTTTCAACAACTACACCTTTACATGGGTGGGGGGGGGAGGCAGCTCCATGGGAACTGGTGCTCACGGGGGAGCCTGCTTAAAAGCCCCTCACCACCGCTGCTGCAAAGGCAGCAGGGGTAGGGGCCCTTGCGTGTAATTATAAGGGTAAACAGTGAGCTCAGGCTCATTGGTTAACCGTTTAAATGAATATATTGCCACATCCCTGGTGTGTGTGTCTGTCTGTCTGTCCCCTGTATCTTGCTGTAAATGGCTGTTCCACATATAGGGATGAGGACAGGCAGCTCAGGTGTGCTTACTTTTAAGATATAATGCAGGCACAATATAGTATTTGCTGCCTTTTTTTTTTTTGCCTCTGCTGTTTCATGAGTCATTACTTCTGTTTTCACTTTAGAGTCCAGTTGACTGGTCAGTCAATTACCAAGTTTTTCATATTTTGATGTTCTACCATAAGTAAATATTATGAAGGTCTAAAATGATTTAATTTGGGGTTTGACTTGCTCCTATGAACATCAGTGTCATCACCTCTGAAGGCACAATATCCTATGTTGAGCTTCCTCTGAGATGTGGCTTAAGCTTCTTCCCTGGTGCTTGCTACGTGGAGTAATTTCCCCTCTTTTTTGTATAGGTTGATTCCTGGGTTCTGTGGTGCCATGCCTACTGCTTCCATGCATGGTGACTCCTCTCTGTGGCTGTGGCGCTGACCCATGGCAAAATAACTACTAGTATGCCTCTAAACAAGGAATATGACTCAGAATACAAGAAACAGACTAATAGTAACCCTAAAAAATGAAATGGCATACCCCCAAATTACAGTATAATAAATAGACTTGAAAAGATTAGTTTTTCCCCCTCAATTAAGGTCTATTTCACCCTATACGTACACATTACTGACAAAACATTTCCTTTGATGATAATCAGTTAATAAATAGACAAAATGCGAAAAATGATTGAGAAGTATTTGGAGTTTGATTCAAACATTAATGCAACAAATTCCCAATACTCTCAGCTGTACAACAACCCCCAAGTCTCTGTGTGATGCAGTCCCAGACAAGTGAAATGTATAGGATGAGTCCAAAGATAGATATAATAGAGATGCAAATATTGGCAGGATGGGACTGGATCTTCTCCTGGCTTACTGGTTCATGAGCTAGCCCCAGTCTACACTAGGGAGTTACTTCGAAATAACTCCCCTTATTTCAAAATAACAGGCTGATTATATCAAAATAATAACTCTTGCTTAACACAAGGAATAACATTTATTTTGAAATAAATGGCAGTAGTGTGGACACTCCACTGCTGCTATTTTGAAATAACTACTCCCCAGAGTCATTCAAAGCAATTACTCCTCAGTGCTTCCTGGGGTTCTAAGTTGAGGTAGCACATCCACATTAAGGGAGCCTAATTTTGAGGCTCCCTGTAGTGTGGACATGCTACTCTGAAATAGTTATTTTGGGAGTTATTATTTCAAAATAAGTTATTTTGAAATAATTTCATAGTGTAGTCATGCCCCTATTGAGGTTTTAGCAGGCTTTTCATAGCTAGCTCCAGATTGATTATCTCTCTGGACATTGGTCCCTTCCAGGGATGTTAAATCCCATTTATTTAGTTAACCATTTAAACCTTACGTTTTATCAGTTAACCAATTAAACAGGGGTGAGCAGCCAGGCTTAGCTCCTGTTCCCCACAAACTAGGGATGTGGTTAAAAGTAACTGGTAAGCACAATCCAGTAAGGGAATGCTTATTGGTTTACTGGCTAACTGATTATCCATTCATATCCCTAGTCCCTTCAGGGCTGAAACTGCCCAACTACACATAGGATCCTGTAACAATTCAGAGCCCCCCTTTGTGGGGAACAGGAGCTAAGCAGAGACTCTGTAGGTGTTGTGTTCTCAGTTCCAAACTAGTCTCTTTTTCTCTGAATCAGGCCGCACCAGCCTCAGGGGCAGAGCTGTCCTGACTGCTTATTGGCCCAGCCAACTCCATATAAATCACCCCATCAAAAGTTTCCCTGTTGGCTTTTGAAGACATTTTCAGTCCATTTTGTCCCTGCCCCAAATTCTAAGCATGTTAGGAAATAGTATCCAGAGACTCTGAAGTCGTGTTTTTAGTCCATAGTATAGGTCCCCTAGAGGCTCAGTCCAGCACTTCAGGAAATGATAACCTGCAAAAGGGGTTGCATCTGTTTTTCTTTTTCTTACATAGATACTGGGAGCATGGTAAAAGATATACTGGCATCGAGGCCCCCTTTCTTCCCAAGCCAATAGGAGGAAATACCGATTAAATACCATTAGGCACTCATAACCCACAGTGATAAGCAGAGTATAAGAAGTGAAATGGAACCCAATAAAATATTTTAGCCTATGTCTACACTAGCCTGCTAGTTCGAACTAGGGAGGCTAATGTAGGCATTTGAAGTTGCAAATGAAGCCCAGGATTTAAATATCCCGGGCTTTATTTGCATGTTCCCGTCCGGTCTCCATTTTTAAATGCCACTAGTCCGAAGTAACTGCCCGCGGATACACGCGGCTGTGAAATGGTAATTCGAACTAAGTCCTTAGTTCGAATTAACTGTTACACCTAACAGTTAATTCGAATTAAGGACTTAGTTCGAATTACCGGTTTACTGCCACGTGTAGGCATGGGCAGTTACTAGGAGGCTAATGTAGACATACCCTTACAAACTCCCAAGTCACTGAGTATAATTTTTGTTGTTGTCAATCCATGGTGTAACAGAAAGAGAACTAGGGAAAAAACCTTCCTTCTCAGCTCTTGATTTCCTGTGGTTTCTAGAAATATCCACACAAAGGCCTTGTTCCTGTGAATCTCTGTGTGACGTAACATAAATCACATTTCACAGGTTGTTGCTTTTGGAAGTAAGCAGGAATAGACTCTATGCTTGGAAATGGACAATTCTGTAGTTCTCTGTACTGAAAGGAAAGAAGTGTTCTACCATCTGTGGGTGTGTCTAGACTACAGGGTTTATTCGAAAAAAACTTCCTCTGCATCTACACTGCCGCCGCGTTCTTTCGAAAGTAAATCGAAAGAACGCGGCAGTTTTTTCAACCGTGCAAAATCTTGTTTCACGAGGAAGAACGCCTTTTTTCAAAAGCATGCTTTCAAAAAAAGGCGCTATGTAATGCAAATAGGGCTTTTTCGAAAGAGAGCATCCAGACTGCCTGGATGCTCTCTTTCTAAAAAGCAGCTTGCTTTTTCAAAAGTACTGGTTGTAGTCTAGAAGCTCTTTTTCAAAAGAGGCTTTTTCGAAAGATACTTTAGAAAGATACTTTCAAAAAAGCCTCTTTTGAAAGAGGCTTGCAGTCTAAACGTAGTCTGTATGTTCCCCATCTTTGGACTCATTTCCTGTGGTAGATAGGGGTATCAGGATTCCTGGGTTGTTCATATCTTTTTACCTTGAGGCTGTGTCTAGACTGGCAAGTTTTTCTGGAAAATCAGCAGCTTTTCCGGAAAAACTTGCCAGCTGTCTACACTGGCCGCTTGAATTTCCGGAAAGCACTGACGATCTCATGTAAAATCATCAGTGCTTTTCTGGAAATACTGTGCTGCTCCCGTTCAGGCAAAAGTCTTTTTTTGAAAGACTTTTGCGCAAAAGGACCAGTGTAGACAGCATAGTACTGTCTAAATGGCAAAATTGAGAAAATGGCTATCGGGGCTTTTTTGCGGAAAAGCGCGTCTAGATTGGCCACGGACGCTTTTCTGCAAAAAGTGCTTTTGCGGAAAAGCATCCTGCCAATCTAGACGCGCTTTTCCGAAAATGCTTTTAACGGAAAAGTTTTCCGTTAAAAGCATTTTCGGAAAATCATGCCACTGTAGACGTAGCCTGAGTGCTTATGTGTAACACTCCACACCTGTGCAGTGAGAAGCAAACCTACAGTGTTTGTTTGCTGGCTGCTTGTTTACACTTAGGCTGTGTCTACTTTGGCCCCTATTCCGTAATAGGTATGCTAATGTAGCACTTTGGAATAGGCAAATCCGCGGGGGATTTAAATATCCCCCGCGGCATTTGCATTAACATGGCTGCCGCTTTTTTCCGGCTCGTAGATAAGCTGGAGAAAAGCGCCAGTCTGGACGCGATCCTCCGGAAAATAAGCTCTTTCAAGTAGGAATAAGAGATCCTGAGGAAAATAGCTTATTTTCCGGAGGATCGCATCCAGACTGGTGCTTTTCTCCGGCTTATCTACAAGCCGGAAAAAAGCGGCAGCCATGTTAATGCAAATGCCGCGGGGGATATTTAAATCCCCCGCGGATTTGCCTATTCCAAAGTGCTAAATTAGCATCCCTATTACGGAATAGGGGCCAATGTAGACACAGCCTTAATGTTAGGTTGCTCCTAAAATACTGTTAACTTTCACAAATCATGAAGAACATAATATTTGTGTGATCTGGGCAACTTTTCTCACATTGTTAGCCTGTGCATTAGACTTTCTGCTGACCCTTCTTGCTTTCTCTATGAATCAGTCATAAAACTCTTTTTGAATGGCATTTTCTTAAACACTCCAGGTTTAATATATAAATTTTGACAGCATACTATCAAAAGGAATTTGTAATTTTAGCCTTCCAATAGGGTATCACATGCTGCTACTTTAATTTGCAGTTCAGTGTGATTTTTGTGTTTTGTAAAAAGAGAATTTCATTACCATATTTTTTTCATGATCTGCCTAGTCTTTGGCTAGGAAGTATGTGCTGATTTAGAAATGTAATAAAATTCCAGTAAGGAAGAACAACTATATTATGAAAGAACTGCTTAAATAATGTAAAACATAAAATAGTATAACTGAATAAAACTGAATATAACTGAGGATTTAACGGAGTAAATCTTCTTCATGTTTAGATTTGGATATGAAATTAATAAGCCAAATTCACATTTGGCATAAAAAAGGACAAATACAGTTAAGTTTCATTTTGGCCCAATGAATTGTATGCTCTGCCTGCTTCAATTAGTTTACATGGACAGATGGAGTCTTTGGTTCCATTCAGAAGGCAGTGTGAATAGCAATATAATATATTTTTTGCTCATCAGTTGCACTTTCCAAGTGGTTGGTTTTCCTGTTGAAAACTCTTTTGTTCAACTGTCATGTCTATTCTATTCAATTCTATTCATTAGCTTTTAGAAGCTGAACAGCCTCCACTCTTTGGCATGCAGTGGCAAAATGACTTCACTCATATATGGTTGATCTCATATCCTTTGGGCTATTGGAGATTGTGTGTCCTTCCTTCATAGGGATCAATAGAAATGATGCAAGCTGCTCAGTCTCTTTAGCTGAAGGAGTTTTCCTAGTGTCCAACATTTAAGTTCTGGAAAGAATAGTGGGAGACGGAGAAAGAAAGAGGGATGGTTTTGTGGTACTTCAAATAATTGAATATGATACATAACAGTTTTATTGCTCTTGTCATATTGAGACCTACTTGGAATTGAGACCTACTTGTGACAAAGCCCCTTTCCAATTTGTTAGTCCAGGACTTGGGAAATGAATTTATGTCAATATTGCACTTTTTCATGTTGGCTTTGATGATCTTTGAATCACATTTTTTTCCCCATCCCCTCTCCACCGACCATGCCTCAGTTTTGAGAATATGACCTGTTTTGGAAGTCAATATTCTGGCATTCAAAGAACATGGCCAGCCCAATGGAGTGGGTCATGTATTATCATTGCTTCAATGCTGGAGGTTTTGGCTTCAGACAGAACACTAAAGTTGGTGTGTTAGTCACCTTGATTCAACTATTCAGATCCATCCCTTCCATTGAGAAATGAATGCTCCAGTTATGACATGATCTGTAGATCCTGTATCAGTCTCATTAGCCACCTGCAGATTCACCAGCAATAACTGACTATCATTTTATGGAAGACAATCATCATTAAACATCAAGGAACTGCCGACAACAAATATAACATACATATCAAAAGGATTTCTCCATCTATCATAAATAAAAGTGGGTTGGTTACAAACTGCCAAGTGTTAAGTTCGGTGAAACTCACAAGTCAGGCTTCTTGCTTTCCAGGCCAGTTCAAAATTAGCTAATTAATATTAGATTTCTACAGGCATGTAAGCAATAAGAGAGTGATCAGAGCGGGTGTGGGGTCCTTACTTGATGAGGAGGGAACCTAATGACATATGATGTGGGAAAAGCTGAAATACTCAATGCTTTGTTTGGTTCTGTCTTCAGACAAGGTCAGTTCCTAGACTACTGCACTAGGAAATGCAGTATGGGAATGAGGTGGACAGCCCTTGGCGGGGAAAAAACAAGTTAGGAACTATTTAGAAAAGCTAAACATACACAAATCCATGGGTCCAGATTTAATGCATCCGAGGGTACTGAGGGAGTTGGCAAATGTCATTGTGGAGCCTTTGGCCATTATCTTTGAAAACTCATGGAAATCAGAAAAGGTGATTGGAAAAAGGCAAATGTAGTGCCCATCTTTAAAAAAGGGAAGAAGGACAATGCAGGGAACTACAGATCAGTTAGCCTTACCTTAGTCCCTGGAAAAATCATGGAGGGGATCCTCAAGGAATACATTTTGAAGCACTTGGAAGAGGGGAAAGTGATCAGGAATAGTCAACATGGATTCACCAAGGGCAAGTCATGTCTGACCAATCTGATTAGCTTCTATGATGAGGTAACTGACTCTGTGGACATGGGGAAGTCAGTGGATGTGATATACCTTGACTTTAGCAAAGCTTTTGATACAGTCTCCCACAAAATTCTTGCCAGCAAGTTAAGGAAGAATGGATTGGATAAACGGACTGTAAGATGGCTGGAAAGCTGATTAGATTGTCAGATTCAATGGTTTGATGTCAGGTTGGCAGTCGGTTTCAAGTGCAGTGCCTCTGGGACCGGTTCTAAGGCTAGTTTTGTTCAACATCTTTCTTAATGACCTGGCTGAGGGGGTGGATTGCACCCTCATCAAGTTTGTGGATGATACTAAGCTAGGAGGAGAGGTAGATATGTTGGAGGATAGGGATAGGGTCCAAAGTGACTTAGACAGATTAGAGGACTGTGCCAAAAGAAATCTGATGAGGTTCAACAAGGATAAGTGTAGAGTCCTGCACTTGGGACAGAAGAATCCCAAGCATTGTTAAAGGCTGGGGACCAACTGGCTAGATAGCAGTTCAGCCGAAAACCACCTGGAGATTACAGTGGATGAGAAGCTGGATATGAGTCAACAGTGTGCCCTGGTAGCCAAGAAAACAAATGGCATATTAGGGTGCATTAGGAGGAAGAAGTTATTATTCCCCTTTATTCGGCACTGGCGAGGCTACATCTGGAGTATTGTGTCCAGTTCTGGGCCCCCCACTACAGAAAGGATGTGAACGCATTGGAGAAGCTCCAGCAGAGAGCAACCAAAATGATTAGGGGGCTGCAGCACATGCCCTACGAGGAGAGACTGAGGGATTTGGGCTTATTTAGTCTGCAGAAGAGATGAGTGAGGGGGGATTTGATAGTAGTCTTCAACTTCCTGAAGGGAG
Organism: Pelodiscus sinensis; assembly: GCF_052426305.1. Lineage (NCBI taxonomy): Eukaryota > Metazoa > Chordata > Testudines > Trionychidae > Pelodiscus > Pelodiscus sinensis. Next base: position 43,823,806 of record NC_143061.1, on the reverse strand, counting down.
GTTCCAAAGAGGATGGAGAGAGGCTGTTCTCAGTAGTGATGGATGGCAGAACAAGGAGCAATGGTCTCAAGTTACAGTGAGAGAGGTCTAGGTTGGATATTAGGAAAAACTATTTCACTAGAAGGGTGGTGAAGCACTGCAATGGGTTACCTAGGGAGGTAGTGGAATCTCCATCCCTAGAGGTGTTTAAGTCTCGGCTTGAAAAAGCCCTGCCCAGGTTGATTTAGTTGGGATTTGCCCTGCCTTAGGCAGGGGATTGGACTTGATGACTTCCTGAGGTCTCTTCCACCAATATGATTCTATGATTAAAGTTACCTTTGTTCCTCTAGGCCTGTGCAGCACATCAATCTGGGTGACAATCCCCAGCGAGATCTTGGAGAGTTTAGTTGCTATAATAAAGACAATTTTTTCCAGAGTATTTCCAAAGATCTATGGTCTGCCCTTCTACAGAGACAAGGTCTGGGAATAACATAGGAAACACATACAGAAGGCCCTAAGGAAGTGAGGGGTTCTTCTAAAAATGTAAGAAGAAGACTGTCTCAGTTCTTTAGGAAAAAGGATACATTGTCACTTTGCCTCTGCGATTGGTTTGTATGATTTAAAGTTTAGCCTCTTCTCTATATCAAACATCAAGACACTGAGCTAAAGCCAATTACTCTGGCATCCCACCAAGAAAAACTGCATTATCTCACTCTTGCTACTTCAGATCTAGTGTGCTATTTTTATGTTTTCCATGTAGGGCACAGTTCTGCCACCTTTAACCTTTCTGAGTAGGACTTTACTCCTGGAACAGTCTGCATTTCAGTCAGAGGGCTCTCTGCAAACTAAGCTACAACCCAACCTGACAATGGATAATAGAACCTGGCCTTTAATGTTAGAGTTGTACTCTCCTTTAGCTGTCCATAAGTCTTTAGCTCTATCAGTAGCTGAAGTACAGTCATATGAGCCCCTGTCATCCACTTTTCCTCATTTCTCTGAATGTAATATTTAGTTGAAAAAAATAACATGACAAATCAATTGTCTTTATTACAAATAAGGTTTTGTGGAGCAAGGTAGATAAGTATATGCATGTGCAATCCCTCATTTGACTTTAATTTTTCTGGGTCCCAAGTTTCTGTGTAAAGACCTCAGACAACTTCAGACTGAAGGGATCTTTTTTAAATAGAAAAAAAAAAACCCTCATCATTGGCCAGCTCTGGTCCTATGAAGTCAATTTAAATTTTACCTTTTGATACTGAACGTTTAAGAAAGTCCCATTGAAAAGAGTTTTATAACTGATTCATAGATAAGGCCATAAAGAACCATTGTGATCATGTAGTCTGATGCCTTTATAACACAGGATTCCCTGTTTGAACTAGAGGTGACAATGAAATACAGGTTTAACCACTCTAGTTCGGCAACATCCATGGTCTGGAATGATTTTAGTTATCCAGCAGTCTACTTACCATGGGTGCGATCAAGCTTCCCGCAGTTCCATAGTTTGTTTAAAGTCACCAGTCCTGGCTTTCAGTATTCTGTGCTGTTATTTAGTTCTAATTGACCCCTAAATGATTTCTAAGAGCTGAATAAGCAGTGGGAGTGTTAGTAATGCTGCTAGACAATATTGACCTCCCATGGTTCAGCAAATTCTCTGGTTCGGCACTGGTCAGGTCCCAAAAATGCTGGCCTAAGAGGTTCAGCCGGGATCATCTGTGTTTTAGCAGGCATTATGCAGAGAGAGACATCTTGTCTGAGGAGTTTATAATGCACCTAAGACTTTATTTCTCTGCAAAATTTACCCTACATCTAAATCATAGCATCAAGGATAACACTCAACTAAAAATGTTTTTCTTCTTAATGTAACACTGACATGTTTTATGAGGAATTACATTATATATTCAATGGGTAACAGTGTTAAGCTATGTATAATGATCTATAAGCATTCAATCATAACATTTTTCAAGATATTAAATTTTATATTAAAGCCAGGTTTTAAGATAAGATTCAACAAAAATAAAGTATTATTTAGGTTAAATTCTGTGAAATTTCGCAGTATGCATTTTTCAGTCTGGGTTTTTGTGTGAAATAGTTTTTGTGTGAAGAAAAGTCAGAAAAAATTTGAATTGAGCCTAGACTTCACAAAAAAAGCCATACAGCACAATATGGAAACCTGGGTGTAAAATGTAGATCACAGGCAATAGGATGGTTAAGTAGAACCAACCTGTATTTATAACACAGTTTAATTAAGGCTCCCTCTGACGCCTCACCTCTGTGGCATCTGATCAGTCAGCAGAGGTTACTTTTCTGTGAAACAAGGGTCATTTACACACTATGAGCTCATTGCACTGCCTATATAGAATCTTAGAATCCTAGGGCTGAAAGAGACCTCAGGAGGTCATCAAATCCAGCCCCCTGCCCAAAGCAGGACCAATCCAAACTAAATCACCCCAGGCAGGGCTTTGTCAAACCGGGACTTATAAATATGCCTTTTTCCAATCATCCGGGATCCCTCCAGAGCTCCACGAATTTTCAAAGATAATGACCAAAGGCTCCACGATGACATTTGTCAACTCCCTCAGTACCCTCGGATGCATTAAATCAGGGCCCCTGAATTTGTATCCACATCTAATTTCTAAGATATGGATTGTGTCCTTGAAATTGCTGCTAGCGTGCTGTAAAGAGACAGTTAATTCTTTGTTTTTTTTCTAAATTTAGACTCAGGTCTAATTATAACATTCTTTATATTCATATAAACTTGAAAGACTGCTGAAAGTTCTGCTTTTTCTCTTGAGTTGATTGGTAACTGTGTTGATAGTTGTGTGGTATTTATGACATAATTCATCTGTGCTTTGTTTCCAATGCCACTTGCTGGAACTGTCTCTGTAACCACTTGGGTTTGAAATAAATGTGAGCTGAAGTTTCTGTTAAAGTTACATGGAGCATGAAGGGTTTTATTTAGGCAAATGATTTAAGGACTGGTTCTGCTGAAGTGACAGTGATTGACAAGACTTCCATTGCAATAAGATCAGATTTTATTGGATTATGGGATCACAGGCTATGGAGAATACAGGCTCGCTGTACATTCTGATGGAGTGCTCCATGTTTAATGAGCTACTACCATAGTGGATAAAATCTACAGGCAGATGTAAGGATCTGTTTAGTTTTTAGTAATAGATTTAGTTATAAACATATTTAACTATAGTTAACTATGGGAACAAATTACCTTTGTAGACCTGAATTTATGGACTAGGGGTTCTGGCTCACCTCGGGCTGCATCTGACCAGAAGATATTTAGATTCTTATCCCAATTCGGGATACAGGAAATGAGTGAACATTGAGAATTCTATCTGGGGAACGGAATTTAGGGGCATATGGCAAGGGTACTCAAACTCAGGCCAATACCAATTCATTAAAAACTTTATTAAAATAAATGAAAGACCAACAAACATTAGGAAGCATAAGTTACAAGAACATAATACAATTCCAGGACTCTCTCTGGTAACATTTCTAAAATAATTATTGAGTCCCGCATACTCACACTAGGGAAGTAAGTGACTAATTTACTAGTTGACTACCAGATAAGCCAAGGCTTATCAGGTAATTGACTCATTACTCAACAAGTCACTCTCCCCACTCTTTCTGCTTCTGTCTCAGAGGTCAGAGGGGGCAGAGGCGCAGCAGGGGAAACAGTGCAATATTTCCTTACTAGTTTGGAATTTTAAATCAGCATCTCATTGATATAATATGTAGGAGTCACAACATATCCAATATTCTTTCCTAATAGACAAAGGCCCATATGCACATACCACATAGCAAAAGGTAAGTAA